>NC_092533.1:12365000-13615000 GCF_037038585.1 Patagioenas fasciata | reverse complement strand
ATTCTCCTTTAAAAATAAAAGTTTCATCAGCATTTTCTTTTGTCATAGAAACAATTCCATCCACTTCTACAGAAACAGTAGGAGTGAATTACATGTGGGTTTTCTCCATTGCTTCTAGCCATTAAAATGAGGCAATTCTTTCACAATTCGTATCACTGAAGTATTAGCTTATGATCCCACTACTTTTATCATCTGGTTTAAAGACAGAACCTTCAACGTTTTAGACATACTCGTACAGGCTAGGATTACTCTTGTATACATTTCATTAGCATTTAATGGAGGTTAAAAAAGAATTTAAAAAAAATGCAGTACGATTGAAATCACTGTTAAATATCCAGTACATTTGCTTAAATTCCAGGCACCTGAAGCATGGCAGTAACTGGAAGACAACATCCCAAACCCTGTAGTCACAGATTCCTTCTCTCCATACATCCCTTTTCTTGGACAGTTAACCTCTACTGTAATACATGAGGACAAGATTACACCTCATGCAAAAGTCTCTTTTCATAAGCATGTAGAAATAATTCCATTGAAGTTCTGTTAGGTCATCCAGAATATAGCATCAGGTGCTATAGGAAAAGTAACTTTGCATAGAAGATTGCACAACAGCACCTGCTTACCACCAAAAGGTAATTCTTACAGCCACTTATCAGGTTTGGTTTTGCTGTTTGATATTTAAGTAATGTAGGTTGCAAATCCATATGTAGTGTAAATTTAAAAAAAAAAAAAACTCAGTAGGACAGGGTGAAAAGAACCATTTGACAGTCTAGATTATAGATTTAGAAGTTATTTTTCTTCTCAGACACTACTCTGGTTTAAATGAAACAAATTCTATAACATTGATGCTATGGGGAGTGCAAGGTATCTTCAAAGAGTCCACTCAATGTGTAAAATTATCCTTATTTGTCAGTTCTCTGGACACAGCATGAACTGACAGATCACTGGCTAATTTTTTTCTGAAACAAGAGGATCTTCTACATCCTATTTGATCCTGCTCAAATGCTTACAGAAAGTGCACAAAAAATTAATTTGCAATAAAAAAGAAATACCAAATTGCTGCCTCTTATTTGTTTTGCAATTCTCATTTACTTGCTGAAATTTTATACTAGTCACAGAAACAATAATGAAATAGATACCAAGTTAACTCTGCAAAAATACAGTAGCTATCTATTAATAGTGTATTTGTAACTGTGTAATTTGCCCTTATTCTATATTTTAGCAATAACCTGTGAATTAAGTTGTACATGTTTCATTATTTGCTTTGTTTTAAAACAATACTACATTAGTTTAATTGATTATCCACACATGTATGCTTGGCAGATTAATTTGTTCTGAGCTCTTTTGGGGAGACGCACTTCAATCTCTGTTTTGTGATTTGCACAACTACAGAACTGCCTAGAATCAAAGCAGCCAAACCAGATTTCTTCATTTTTAGAGAAAGATATTGGAAGAAGTATACAAAGTAGGCTAATAATGCCAAAGCACTGGTACATACTTTGGCCACCCTTGGAGCTAGAAGAATACTTCATCTCCCAAGACTGTCGTCTCCCATTACAATACCCAGAATATTCTCTGCCTGACAATGAATAATCAAATCCTGCTAGTTAATTAGAATCCTAACAGTTGCCTAATAATAAAAAATACCCCACATTCTTGACATCATATGTTTCCAAACATTTACTGAGAATAATTGAGTTATTAGAAAATGACTGTTACTTGCTCTGCTTTATTAATACACTGAAGCATATTTCAGTTTTAAGTCACTATCCAAAACCAGTATCAAGACAACTCATCTGCAGAATCCAACTCCAGTGCAGAAATGTATTAGCTTGATCATGATAGGAAAAATGTATCATTAGATTAATTAGGCAATTATCAGAATTCACAGCTGCTCTCTTTGACAACTGATTCAGTGGTTCTGAATTAATGAGGGATACTTTCTATACACTTTCTACAAATAGAGGTTTATAGAAACAGTAGTTTCTTTGATGTTTGTCATGAAAGCTGAAAAAACGACTTTGCACTCAAACTAAGCTGCTATTCAAGAAGTATGATCAAAAGGTAGTTCTTATATCCCTGCTTCTCTAATATACCACATTCAATAATGAATTCAGAATGCTTATGATGTCCGTTTACTTCAGGAGCGCTTTTTTTTTTTTTTTTTAAAAAGAGTACTGAAGACAGAATTGAAACCAATTTGATTTTTATAGACAGTATATTTTTCAAGCAACTGAATACAACAAAACATGGGTTTTTACAGTAGCTTATTATCAAAATATCTAAAATACAGAAATGAAATGTGAGAACTTGATCCTCACAGTACAAGTCAGATATAAGCTGAGATATGCCAGGTCATCACCTGTTCAGTGATCCTACGCTATCAGTTGAGCTATGGGACGAAAATCCTCTAATCAGTAGCATGCAGTTGCTTATCCAAATCATACCTCTTGAAGTCCAAAATCACCTCGTAAAACAAAGAGGTAGAAAAGGATCTCTGCTATTTATGCTGCTTTATTAGAATTCTTCAATTTATCCCCCCTGGGGCAGAGAACTTCAGGACTGGCTGAAGGCAGAGCGCAACAGGTCCCATGGGAACGGGCAGCAAGCAGCCTGCCCAGCAAGCAGTGCCCCAGTCCTGCTCACACCACCCCTGGCTGCCCTTGCACCCTGAGATCACCTGGGGAACACACATGCCTGCAGCTGCCACTGAGCAGGGCAGCTTCTCCTCAAGGGGAGCTTTCTCCCCTCCCTTTCTGCTCTAGCGCTGTTGCGAAGCATTAAACTGGTTGTGCACAAGCATGTTCTTTTCATTCATTATTTGTATTGCTACAGGTAATGTCTGAGAATGTAAGTGCCCATAGAGATGGTCCAATGAAAAGTCATACTTGAGTATAATATGCAGAACATACAGGATATCCGAAGGGTGAAAGCAGGTCAGTAAACACAAGATCACAGCATTTTTCTACAAAAAACCTGTTAATTTGGTCTTGAAAAAAACAGGTAATAAAAATTCCAAAAATAGAATTTCTGAAGGTTTTGGCAGTACAGCTTTGTTTCTGTCATTCACATATTCCTATATAAAAGCTTCAATGAAACTTTTAATGAAATACTTGAGTTTACCTGAAATATTTTTGTAAAGTTTGATTCAAGTTTCAATTAGAGCTTTTTATTCCAAGTCAAGGTAATTTCGTTATTCTTATCTCCTTGCATTGAGATTAAAAATGCAATCAAGTTTTCAATCAGCAAGGGCATCCCAGAAAAATCCCCAAACAAACTCAACCCATTAGTAGAGGTTGCTTTCATGGGAATTTTCAAACGAACATCTAAATACAACTTCAAATACTACTTTTCCTTTTACTTTTCATTAAGTGGGACTGATATAAGGGTAAGGACGTTTCCTCTATAATGCTCAGAAAATAAATTAAACGTTTGGAAAGATATATTCTAGCCAGAAGAAAGCCCATATTAATGTATTAATGAAAGATGAACACAATATTGACATAGATATAACAAAGAAAGTCGAGTTGACTAATGACCAAACAAGGAAACCGAAGTATGTTATGGTGAGAAGTCCTTGCCTTGGGAGAACTCAAAAGCTATATATTAATTTATTTTACACAGCTCTGCTGCCAGGCAGAGCCTTTGCAAGCTCTCAGCTTTAGTCAGCATTTTACATAATCTCCTTACTTAAAGCTACACAAACCTCTCCTAGCAAATTCTGAAAGCTGCTTTTATATCTTGTACAAACAGCACCACCCTCCCAGATTTACAAGTTTCTTCTCTGGGAGGAACAAACCAACTTTCTTGGTCAAATCCCTGATGAATTTTGTGGATATTCATGAAGGATAAATACAGCACATAAAGGACAAAGTAAATTTGCTTTTCCAGTCAGTAGGCAGGATTGCTCAAATACCATTAACAGAAAGTGGAGGGAAGGGGTGGCTGGAAGAAAGAGGATACATTTCTTCAGATATGCTGAGCTTCTAAAGCAAAGGCTTCACAGGATAGTTTGCATATTATTTGGTAATCCCAACAGAAAATCGTGTGATTCCAAATTAAAATTTATGTTAACCAGTTTGACTGAATTCTCCTCCTGAATGTTACGGTGACACTCCAAAAATACCACTCAAAACCAAACATCACTCAAAAACTAACACAGAAAAGAAACACCAAGAATCATATATGCCTTCTAGGGAATGTAATTTGTAACAACCCTTAACTGTCATTCTTTAAATTACTGTAAATATTTACATTTCTGCAAATTTCCTACATAATACTCTAGACAGGAGAGTCTTTGCAGTTCCATCTTCACAAGACAGATCTCATGTTCTATCTTATATCTTCTAATCCTTAGTGTTGATATCACAGAAACAAATATATGCTGCGGTATGATACATATAGGTATATTTTATATACTTATATATATATTTGAAATGCTTATATCTTTTCATCTGCATCTCAGCATTTTTTGCCTTTATATAGGGTCTGTTAGAGGACAGTAAAGAGCTCACATAATTACCTATAAGTATCCCTCAAAGACATCTCTTAGCAATATAAAGACAGGTGAATTACCTGAGCTTATGCAAACTCCAAAGATAACTGTGAAAGGAAAGACAGCAACAGGGAGCAGGGCCGAAGGCAGCGTGCTTATGTGCTTCCAGTGCTCATATCAAACAACTATCCCACTGCTGCTTGGAATGAGTGCTGCTTTGAGCATGGAACCGTGCTCTATGCACTCCAGAGTCCAGCATGCCAAAAAGAAAAGGCCAAGCAGTGTGTGTCTGTTCATGCAACTCCTGCTCAGATTTTGCCTAATCCAGCCCATGTTAAGGCCCGATGTACGGTGGGAGCAGCCCTGTCAGGTCCAAGCCAGAACACTGTCTGGCCAGGAGGGGTGGCCAGAAAGGGCTAATGGGCCGTTGATGCCCCATGATCACCTGCAAACTGCTGTCTTCTGCAGCCGTTATCTTCTCCCCTCCAGTTTTGTCAGAATCTTCTAATTTAGGGAAGTGGTATCGACTAAGTCTCCAAGCTAAAAGGTACAAAACATCAGCTTAACCAAACTGCTGAGGCTATCGTGCTTCCCGGTGTGACACAGGGGACACCCACACCCTGACACAGGAGGAAGGATGGGCACTCTCAATATCAGCCAGGTAAGTAATTTTGTATTTTTTCTTTCTTATAGACTAAGAGTTATGGGTTACAAGTTATGGAACTTTATGACCTGAATGGTGATTAAGTACATTCACATTTGAACAGACTGGTCTGGGCAAAAGGGGATTGAGCTCCTGTTTGTCGTGTTTGTTTATTGGTTTTCTTAGTGAGCTCACGAAAGAAAGTTTAAATCACAGAGTACGGTGTCCTGTAAACGAGAGATCCAAACGGACCGTGACAGCAGTGGGTGAGGTATTATGATTTCATCTTGTTAGGTACACAAACTCGAGCGCTTTCAGTCTTTCCTCTGGGCAAGCTTCGCTACTTTGGCTGCCTTGTTTTCCTTTATTTTACTGCTCTCTTTTCTACCTCCCTACCTTGTACCTACCTGTTTGGCTTTAACCCCTCCTCACCCCTAGAAGGTAATCTCTGCATTGTACCAACTGTGCCATGTAACAGATTTTCTCTTAGTAAGGCAGAGCTGAAGAGCCCAAGGTACAGGGTGACCTCACTGCCTTGGACTTCATTTTACACCTTGTCTTTAGAGATGCACAGCTCACTGGTAAGTTACGTTTTGCCATTTTCTGCTATGGAAATTACCCTTTTTCATACCTCACCATGTTTCCCAGGTAGCTTGCAACCTTTGTATCAGAATCACTTAATAATAATATTTTTTGTGAGATTCTACTCAGATTCTTTAAGGTCAAGAGTGCAGGAAGAATTCTCTCATATAACCAGAACTCTACCACCTAGCAGTGTAAATCTTCACAGAAACAGCAGCCTCTCCACATGCCATGGTTCCCTGCTGCAGGAGCCTTGCCTCGGGGAGTTCCCCCTCTCCTCTGCACTGTACCCATGAAAAGCACCACCTCGGAAGGGTCGTAAATGTTGTAGTTCAGTCTAAATCTATTGACAATTAGGAAGACAAAATGAAGAGCCTGAAGAGAGTTTTACTAGTGAACAAAATGGTATAACTTCTAAAATCAACTGGGTACATTTCTTGCACAGATAGTTTTTCTTTACATTTTAGTTTCTTTCACCTGACTGTGACTCACTACATACCATCACTAGCGAGATACTGCACAGCTATTATTTTGATGCTGAATTAGGAACAGAGATTTTCTGGGTATAACTATAATAAAATTATTAAATGAATAGAGGTTTTTGTTTTGTTTTGTTTTTTAAATAGGAAAACAGAGATTGTAATATTCATTCTTTTAAAAACCTTACTCTATTACATTTTTCTAGCTACATGTTGAGTTTGATAGACTCTTTAGTGGTACTTCTAATCTAGATGAAAGATTCTATTCTGCTTTGAAAGAAATACTTCTTTCATCAGGACTAGTAGTAAGATAAGCCTTTTTATAAAATTTTATAGAAGATATGCCTGTACAGATACACTGTCACATCTTTTCCTAAGCTACTATTATTATACAATGCTAGTGTTGAATTTTCTCATACTTCTATTCAAATGAGATTAGATAAACTGATCTAAACTGATATTTGATTTTGCTGATGCCAGAGACCAAATTCTTACAGCGCACCTGATTGAAAGTAGAATGCACCTCAGAAGCTGAACTTGTCATCAAGTTTCCCTTCTGCCATTTCCAAGTTTTCTTAGTGTTCTTAACAATTTTATTGCTGAGTTCTTAGCAAGTCATAGCTCAGAAAGTCTATTTTTTTTTTTTTAGATCAGTTATGCATACAGGTAGATCTACTGCCTGGACCATCTCCTGTTCAGGTTTTACACTGAGAGCTCCTGGTCTGTTTTCTCCTTGTTTTATGAGTTGCAATTAACAGATTATGACTGTTATTTTCAAAGTCTATTAAAGCTACTCAAAACATGTCATTTCTCTCATAAATTATCTTTAATGTGATTTGTATCTTTCAAACCATTGCCACTTACCAAATGAAATCTTTCTAGATGTTTGTGTCATGTATTCTTGATATATAAACCAGCACAACTCAGAGTCCAACAGAAAATACTTATTACTCAACATGGAAATGTATCAATTGTCCACTAAAGGACCTGTGCAACATTTACTTGTCATTGATGCAAGAAGTTGTTTACTATTCCATTATGCAGAAGACATATGGCTTTGTATGATTGGCAGTTATTTTATTATCTAAGTAAGAAATAGTAATTTTAATTACAAGTTGTCCAGACTATGTCTTGCTTAAGATAAATTGCGAAGTCCTAAATCTGTCTGCGCCTGTAACAAAAAGTGAAACAGAGTAGCATGTCTGAAGGTTTTGACCCATGACTGGTGATACAGTGTCTGACACCATGCTACACTGCTGCTATCACCTTAGCCAAGGAGGAAGGGTGACACACTCACTATTTTTTCCACTTCTTCACATCGACATACTTTTCCAAGTGTTCTAGAGCTTGAATGTGATGAATGAATGCTTACATTTTAATTTTCACTTTTCCTCATTTAAGTGTGACTTGAGGTAACTCAGTAACAACAAGGCATTCCTCAGTTATGGTTTTGGGGAAGCTTTTTTAACTGGAACTCCTTGCTCACTTGTGCATCATCCACCATATGAAAACGGTAGTAGGGTGGCCTATCTGAACAGGGTAAGCCGGGTCAGGAACCACAACTTCAGGAGCCCAGACTGAAATGTCTTCCAGTGACTCTTAGTGACCACGAGTGCAACAGCAGCAGAGAGGTGTACCCAGAAGACAGCAGATTGCTAAAAATACAGTGCATCGCATGTGTCTTCTGGTTACATTTCTTTTACACATCCTGGTTTTGACTGGTCATTTATTATGTGACTTCTAATCTCAATTGAAAATAAAGTGAAAAGCAAACATGTCCTTATAATCAGTTACAATATACATGTATATATTTCAAGAATAAAGAGGATAAAGAAGACATGTAGAAATTTTGATTGATACCAGTCTCCTCCACTTTACATTTATTTTTTAAAATATCTAAAAATTAGTAAAGTTGTCAACTAGAGCATTGTATCAATATCTATTATTTTATTTAATAGGGAACGCTGCCTCATGATTCTGTTGAGATTTTGATTTCAATCTGTCTTTGCCAATTAAATTATACATATCAGCAGCATAAACCTGATACTATGCTATAAGAGCACTAAAGATAATCAATTATACCCCACTCTTAGGACAGAACCTGTACAAGTTGACTCTTGAATTATCATGTAATACATTTCTTTGATCTCATTTGTTCACAGCCATGGCATTGATAAGTTTTATCTATAAAATACTTTTAACCACATCAGTGACCAACATTACTAGTGATATTAATCTCAAATTATACACCCGTATTCTCTGCAAGGTAGCCCATTATCTATTTGGCTAGGAAACTGGGACACAAAGAAAGGGATGCAAAAGCTCAAGGTGAGGAGCAGCACCAATAAGAGTAAGTGGATCTCCTAGGATACAATACAGTTTTAGATTCAGGAGGGTATGTCTCCTGCCCAGCCCAAAATCCTTACTATCTGCCTGCTATCCTTTCTGGCCTTCACAAAGAACCTTAACGGGGTGGAGGGGGGCGGGAATTACAGTGGACGGAAATATACTGGAGAATGAAAAAAAATGAAGTTGTTCAGAGCAGCTTAAGTATCGCAATTTAATAAGTTTATTATGCAAAATAGAAGCTGAGTGATAGAGTCTGACTTCCTTGGTTGAATTTATTTCCCAGTCATATGAAGGTTGCAAACATCCCATAAATAAGGAAGCCTACCTGTTTCAAGAGGTATCAAGACAATATCACTAGGTTTTTATCTTTTTTTAAGGTCTTTTAATATTGAAAACATAATTCAAATTACAAACCAGTTAATTCACTTCTCCTTTCCATCAGGAAAAGCAGTGTTATGAATAAGTTAATAAGTCAATATAGTATAAAGGGATTTTTTTTTCTGCTCCCTGTAAGAAATAAAGGCTATCTTCACATTACATGATGACACTCCATGGAACAAGGGCTGAGACGGCTGAACAGTTCTAAGACTACTTTTGCTGTCAAAGGAAAACTTCTTTTTACCATAGGATAACTAATAACTAAAAACTTACCATTGCAAGAGAACATTGGACTCAAAGCATTTTACACAAGGTAAGCCAAGCAAAATGAAATGAACATATCCGGGGGAATGCAGTTTATCATGCTGCTGTTTACAGCAACCTCAGAGGAATCAAAATACTTTGCTTCTATCTAAGATTGTGCAGTTGTAGAGCTGACACCCCTTTATTTAATAACAAAGCAAAACAAACTATCTTTGAGCCACTGAGGAAAGCACCTAAGTTAACAAAAACTGCAGATATCAATAAGCTTTAGAAGCATAACTAGTATGCGTGCAGCAAAGGCACCAAAATGGCAAAAGGTAGAATGCTAAAAGGAACAAAGAAAAACAGGCAACATTATTTATCAAACAAAACTTGGATAGATAGCAAGGCAGCAAACTGCATTATTGCCTCTTATTTATATCACAACATATTTTTCCACTAGTCACAACTACACAGACATTAAATTATTTGTATTGTCCATAGTGGTTTCCAAATCCTCCTCCTAAGTCTATTCAATTGAATTTCCAGGATATTTGCCACTGTAGCACTTGCTTGCCAACAGCTGATGAGTGAGGTAATAATACTTCATATTCCCTATTTTTGTGAAGGGAAATCCATAAGCGCAACAGTATGTTCAGTTTCTGGGCTTCGCAACATTTTACAGCCATGATCACATCTCCTGGTTTCTACAGTTGCAGTTACACGCTGTTATCTACCGCCTCACACTACTAAAACTTGTGCCCCTCTAAACAACAGGGGCTTAAAGCAAGAAAACATTCCCTTGTGCACAGAATTGCCCAGTTGGGATGAGGTCCAATAACACATGAGCACCTGCAATTAGACATATCAGCATCTTCCTTCCCTCCTGATGTTGTCATGAATTTCTGACCATGTTCCCTCACGCTCTGTATGACTAACACAGGGTTACACACCAACAAAGGACCTAGACTTTAAATTATTATTCATACATTACTGTATGAATAAATACACAGCGAGTAACGAATGAATACTGAGTACAGTCCTATCTGGTAGAGTTGATGTTCTGACTCTGAGTCTGTGGCATTGTAACAGGTTTGCAGGGGGTTGTTTTTATTTGGTTGTTTTGTCGTTTGTTTGTTTGTGCTTTTGTTTTGTTTTTCTTCCCAATGGGTCTTTCAATAAGATCTGAAAAATCAGCTCTCTATTATTCCATAAAGTAATCTCACTGCAAACACCAGTATATGGATTGAGTCTCAATACTAAAATCATGCTTGCTAACACACTGTCTTACTCTCTTCTGGTCTACTGAACCAAAAGCAACTTCTGCCTCATAACACACTATAAAAAGGAAAGTGTTGCAACCTCCTCTTCTCAACCAACAGATGGCTGAAAATACAACTGATGTGGATATAAATACCTCGGAAGGGAGAAGGCACTGAAACAAGCTGTGTTTCAGTCATGGTACAGCAGGACACAATCCCTTTTTGCGTTGAGAAAAAGAGAGCTGATGACCTCTATTTTTAGTGTGGCATTGGCAAGATCCAAGCTGTTTGGTCCTTTGAAGAAAAAGACTCTTAAAACAATATTAAGTAGGGTTTTGTTTGGTTGTTGTTTGTTGTGGTGGTTTGTCTTGTTTTGTTTTGTTTTTTAATAATACCTGATCACATCCATGGATTCTCATCTGAGAGAAGCTGAGGAGAAATTTTTAGAACTGTAGTTTTGGCTACATTCTACTTTACTGCTGTCCTGCCTTCTAGCACTCAAAACCCATCTCCCCTTCTCTGTATGAAATGGATTCCTCAGTCCTAGAACGGAAATGGCAATATTAGATAAAACTTTTATATTATACATATAAACCAAACCTTACTTGAAATGAAGAAATTAAACTATTTCTACATATATTTAAGACCCCTGCTAAAGAAACCACATCTTCCAAATTGGAACATTTCTGAGGTTTCCATGACGTAGCTAGTACAAATCTCATCAGCCAGTTAATTCTCTATAACCATTTGAAAACTTAGTTATGTTTTTGAAAAGAATCACTCCAGTTGTCTAAGATTCAGTCTAGTGAAGTAAACTGCACGTCTTTAATTATGAGGGATTAATTCTTTCCTCTATCTTATTTTTGACCAACTTGGGAAATGGCCTAATCTCTCCACTCTCTTCACTACCTTGCATTTCATCCTTCATCACACTGGACAACGGTTCTTTATTACTGCTCAAGTCTTTTACATGGAAATTCTCCATCACTAGTTTCATATTCTCACCCTCACTGTGAAGTACTTAGATATTTTTTTCTTGGTCATCATCATCCTAATGCATTTCTGTCTCTTACAAAAACTATGACTCCCTTGAGAAACTGGTAACTATAATATGGCCCACAATTGCAACATTTCTTGGTGATCAATTCTCTCATTGTTCACTTGTAATTTTTTTTTTTTTTAATGATTTTAAGAGCATAGTCATACCTTTCTAAAAATCAATATTCAATTTTATCCCTTTCACTACACATCAGGCCACATGATATAAAAAGAATTTTTCTTTTGATCCTGAAACCCTTCTTTTTAAATCACATTCATTCTGTGGAGTCACTTTTGTCTAATTCCTTTCTTAACCCTCAATTTTTACATCAATATTCCTCTTCCTTTGAATGCTTTTGCTGTTGTTGTTTGGTTTTTGGTTGCTTGCTTGGTGGGTTTTTGGGGGGGTTGGTTGGGCTTTTATTGTTTTTCTGTGGTTTTTTTTTGGTGGGGCATTATTTGTTGGTTTTGTTATTGAAAATTTCATAAAAGATGTAAGCATTAAGAGTTGAGTTGCATTCTGCCCACGTCAGAAAAAAACCCATCATATTCATCTTAGAATATTAGCCTTCTGGCTACATGTTCAGGAAAAGAAACAAAAAACAAAAAACAAAAAAACAAACAAAAAAACAGCTGAGATTCAAATGTGTTTTCTGTGAAGTAACAAGAATAATGTCAGAGGAGTTGAGAAGTAATATTTTCGCAGAGGAAAAATTTGAATATACCAAGCTATTTCTTGGTACATGGTAGAAGTCACCACTTTACTCTATTGAGACTCTCCTGCTGAAGAATTTTCATCTAGGCTTCCACAGCTCAGTGCTTGTCATCTATTGCAGTCTTATGAGAAAGAATCATCCAGAGATAAACATGAGTGCCCGAATCTATGGCAGGTGAAGCTGCTGTGATCTTGCACACATCAGTTGATCATTCAGCCTCAGTAGGAAAGAGATGGAGAAATCAGCAAATTCTGAATTAGTGAAAATATGAGTCTCTTAACCAATGCAGTTGTACAAGTATGGAACAAATCTGGTTTTGGAAATAAGAACTGACCTTATAATCTAATATCTTATGGGGTCATCACTTCACTAATCCCAACCATCTCTCTTTCTCAGATGAAGTCCTAAGTTGGGTGTGATTTATGTTGTTTGTTTTGTGGTGTTTTTTTTTTTGTTTGTTTGTTTGTTTTTTTTTTTTTTAAATATTAGCATCTTATTTATCACCAACAAATTGAATTTGTAAAATTGTAGAGCTGGATAGAACCTAAGGAGACTTCTGTCCTATGCAAAACTCTCCTAGTGCAAGCAGGCTGTGCGATGGATGCACCCCTGACATTGGTCACCTCAACGATCTGCCCACAGCTTCCACAGAGGCACTTTTTTTTTTCCCCATAGCTTTTTTCACAGGAAGAATGGTAATGAAAATATGGACATTTATATTTTGTATCCTATTAAACATACCATGCAGAAGTATTAATATAATAACAAAAGCCAACAGCTGTGAAGTTCTTGCTATGAACTACTGATTCTTCTTTCTTCTTTTACTAACTGAAGTCCCTTCAAACTTCATAAATGCAAAACAAACACAAAAAGCGATATCCCACTGGAAGGAAAGCAAATAAGGAAAAATACTCTGCATGAGAGCATAAGACAGTTAAAAGGTCTGTGAGAGGTGAAGCTCTTGAGACACAGATGACAGCAGGAGAAATTTTAACAAAGTGCATTTGTGCATCATACCAAGTATGAGCCAAAGCTGGACTTACAGAAAGGGATAAGCAATTCAGAATGCTGACCTATGCAGGATAGTTACTAATTTAGCTTGACTCTGCCACATGAGAGCTAATAAGCGATGAACAGGTGGAGGCGGGATGTTTAACACTGGTCACCAGTGGATCAATTAAAAAACCATCAAGACTGACTTATCTCCTCCTACGCTGAGAATTACAAGGGTCACTTACTCTATTGCTTTCTCAGAGGAGGAAAAATGTAGCCTGATGCACTGACAGCACCCTGAGAAAACAAAACCATAAAGATGCAGAGAAAACACTGGACAATTTCTTTGAATTTATTTAACAAAGATTTAAATAAAATCCCCAAACCTTTACTTGACTTTTTTTTTTTTTTCCCCAAAAATGCAGTAATATTAAAGATTGTAATTTTACTGATCTCTTACTCTCCTCAGTACTATCAAAAAAACTTCTATGTCAGTCCGTAAGCTATTTCAGATATGTACTAACTATAAATGGGTAAGCACTCCTACATGAGTTTACCCTAGATTACTTATTTGGTTCACGTGCAGGCACATGAGACTCTTGCTGAATAGGTGAAAGCGTGCACTAAAAACAAGCTTCCAGAATACTCATAATACTGTACATAAACCGAAGAAACAGAAAAACAAACAAACAAAACCCCAATCAAACAAAAAACACATCCAATCAAACAAAACCCCCGAACAAACAAAAATACAAACTCTGTTATTTTAACAAAAATAAGACAGTATTAAGAGCAATGGTATTCTGAATACCTCTGTCTGTTTTATCTATCAATGAAAGCAACCATACAAAAACATAGTTATAATTAACAAAAAATCCCATTTGATTCATTCACTTGGAATAAAATTATCCTGCTAAAAGGAAATTCCCATCACAAAGTTCTCATTTTAAGCCATAGATAGTATAACATTTGGAATAAATGTTCATATCTCTCAGTGGTATTTTAAATCATTTGAAGTGTGATCTTCATATCCAATATTTCTTTAGATATGTTTTACCCCCAAGGTGAAGCTCTTACAATTGGAGGAAGAGTCCATAAAACCAATAGGTAGAATAACTACTCTGGAGTTCCATTTTTTTCTATCACTGCAGGTACAGACATGCAAAGAAACCCAGTGCTATGGTTTTAAGTCATGTAGACAGTCTGGCAATTAAAAAAAAGAGATTCTGTATATGTTTTTTACTAAGATTTTTGAGCCTTAAACTTCTGTTAAGCGTTTATCGCAATAGCAACAAGAAATCACACAAAGTCATAATCCTCAAGAGCTAAAGCAATAAGATTATTTTGTAGTTACAAAATAAAATAAAAAGCAACTTCAGTATCCTTAGGTATCATTAGACAATCATATTCCAAACAAACTTTGCAATATCCTTCATTCTACAGTGATTCAAGATGGAAGGGACATGAAGTTTAAGGAAAAAAAAAAGGAACTGCTGGAGAGAAGAGCCTGAAGCAGCACATCACATTCAGCCAACAGGACTCCCTACAAAGAACAATTATCCATGAGAAGCAGAGTCTCAAATTATAAAAATCTCCCCAAATTGTAGCAGCATGCAGTCTCCAGCACCAACAAAAGAGAGAGAAAAACAATAAAAGCATCTCAGTTGCATTATAGAGAGCCTTCAGAAAATAATCCTTCACAGCAAAAAACGGCAAACAAAAATAACCTCTTTTTTCTTAACGTCTGTTGTTTTCTCCATGCCTTGGTAAACAGTAGGTTTTCTGGTACTTGAAAAAACTCTTGTAATTTAAGATAGAAAAAAAAGTTTATTCTTGGCTATTTTTACTGTACCAACACATGAGCTATTCTTACCAGTCATTACAGTATCTGATGTACAACCACAACCTGCAAGCTACATTACCCTGAGACTTACGGGAAAGTAGCAGGAAGGAGGGAGACAACAGTAAGTTCAATAATAAAACCCAATACGATTTCATCTGTTGGCTAAAATTTCAGTAGTGAGCTACCTAGATCACGTTGCCTTTATTTATTATAAACAATTTCACAGGATCCCTCTTCCCATACATATACAAGATATTTTCTTCTTACTAGTGACAAATGATGCAAAGAAAAGCAGAAAGAACAAATTGTGAAGGTCTTGATAGCAGGAAAAGCTATCTGGTCAGATACAACTTGTAAACAAGCACTTAAACTGGTTAACTTAAAACTCCACCGAATGTGGTTTCACTTAGTGATATCTAAGTTCTACAGAAACCTGGAAATACAAACTAACTAACAAAAAACAACCAACCAAACAAAAACCAACCAACCAAAACCAAACTAAAAAAAAAAAAAAAAAAAAAAGAAAAAGAGAACACCAACACAAAAAAACTTCTTAATTTTTTATCAGAAGTCAAGATCATGAAGTCAAAATTGCTGATTACTGCCCAAATAAATACCATCAGATATCTTTGACACTATTTTTTTTTCCTGAAGAAGCAAACCACATAAACAAGAATAAGAAACAATATTTTCCTATGAAAACATGTATCAGAGTTACTTCACGTTTAACAGTCACATAGACATTAACTTTGTATCCTCTTCAGCAATAATTATTTTACATAGACTGTTACTTGTACAAGATCCCAAATATGAACTAGCCTATATAACTGCATTGAATTGCATGTATCCAGTCAATTATTTCTTGATGTTTCCAACAAGTATCTATACATCCACATACTTTAGTATGGACATACATGTATAGACATCCATTTAATGTCTGTAATTTGTATGTTACACAAGAATTACTTCCCTTTCGGAAGCTGTAAACTTTGCGTACCACACATCGATTTATGAATTTGAACATAACCAGTATTTTCAGAAATTAACTGTTTTGTAGCACAGTGTTAACTTTAAATTAGTTCTCATTATACAAGCACACATGTGACAGACAACAAAAAGTCCTTTTGGAAGTAGGAATGCATAAGCATCTGTCATGGAGTATTTTTGAATTATTCTGTATTATATTAAATATTCTCCTCTTAAAAATGTAATCCCTTGAAAGAATTATCTTGCTAAATAAGACATTTTTCTTTCTTTTGCTGTGTACTTCTGCTTCCAGGAGCTGCCGCAAATAAACTCATTCATGCATTAGCTTCCCTCACTAAATGTACATAAAATACATCAAGTGACATGTTGCTTTTCATAAACTATATCTCACTTACTGCATTGAAAGTGCAGAATTTGTTCTCAAAAGTTTTACAAATTTGATGTGAAATAGTTTTAAAAAAGGTTTATTACATTCCCCTAAATACATTTACTAGACCAACAGTTATACGGGGAAAATTAAAGAACCGTGGGGGAAACTAAGTTTTTTGGGGTGTTTAAAATAAACTCTGTCTAGCATGTTACAGGTTTTAAAAGAGTCTTTCTGTCTGAAGATCTTTAAAAATAATCTACAGGAAGGCAACAAAACTAAGGGGAGGGAGCTACAAGCAACAAGAACATAACCACAAGCACTGTTAGCCATGAATTCAGAAATGTTTCCTCTTGAGTAGAGACTGAGCCAGAGACAAGTTCATCTCTACACTTACAGGTCAAAGTCAATACCGTTAACAAGTACAACAGAGGAAAAAACAGCCCTGACAAACTAAGCTGCATTTGCTAGCAAACTAAATTGGAAGCAAACAGAGATCAAACAGCACACAGAAATAACAGCAAACCTGGACGTAATGTATTAAACACAGGTTACAGAAGAAACCAGGTAAAATGGTACACTGGCAAATGTAAAGTATCAGACATGAAGGACAGAAGATTTGATCGAAGTTACAAAATCATGAATAGAGTGTTTACCTGTGGCATACAATATTGATAACTGGGCAAAGTATGAAAAAGGAATTAAAGCAGAAAGAAAAGCAAGTTAGAAGCTGAGGCACTCCTCAGACTGAGTGTGCCATGGCCTTGCAGGGGTGACACTGCAGAACACAATGCTGAAGCCGTTACAGTGAGCCCATTATATCTCATGAGAAAGGAGAATGGACAGAGGATTACAGTAATTTCAATGGTCTTAAAACTCAGAAGAAAAACATCAGTATATAATATTAAACAACTGTATTAATATTTCTAGAAAAGGCTCTGTCACATTAAAAGATGAAAAGCCACAAGCATTATATACTCCTCTACCCAGAAGATTCTGATTCAGACTTACCTATACAACATATTAGAAGTAAAGATTTAGTCACCTGACACAGCTAGGAGAACTACTGATCCTGACAATAACTAACGGGTCCAAATTAAAATTTCAGCTCCACTTCAACACCAGGCCCACAAACGAGAGCACAGGTTTGCAGCAAAGGAGCCCATGCAGGCCAGCTATATAAGGTGGTGAGCTCTAATTTGCCAGATCCACTATTTTAGTGTAAAGACAAGATAGAGAGGAAAATTGTCGTTGTGACCACAAACTTAACTATGTCTGCTTGTGTTGGAAATATGGTTAGCACAAACACACATGAAGGCAGTATGCATGCCTATAATCTAGGACAGTGCTACTAAGAGAGGTCTGTTTTGCGTACAAGGAAAAGAACATAACTACGTATACTTTGTTAGGGACTCACAAACCAGAAGTAGCATTAAATTCAATAAGTAAAACACAAAATAACAATACCTACCTTCTCATCTAGATTATAGGTGGGCAATGTGGAACACAGCTGTGACATTTTGCTCCTTGAAGAAATGTTATAGAAGAAGAAGTAAGGTTGATCTGCTTTGTGCCTAACACAAGATAACTATTGCTCGTCATTAATCTGTCTGGCTATATAAAGTCAGGTACTACTGCCAACTAAGGTCCCTGTGGCATGAATCAAACTGTTAAATATGTACAAGTAAATGTAAGTAAGAGTAATTTATCTAAGCAGCTAAAAAATCCAAAAATTATTTGCATTAGGTTTTGAAGCAGGAAGTGCTAGTTCCATGGAAAGAAAAGTAATGAGGTCTGTCCTACTATGTCTATGTCTAACACGGCTGGATGTTGTGTTCAGTGAAAGTACAAAATCTCTGAGACTCATCCCACAGTTAAGACATTTGTGGGTCCTGCATATGCAGTCCAGGGGTCAGCAAAGTCCTTCACCTCTAAGCAGCTAGGTCTAAGTTTCCAAAATTCCCAGATGAACCCTATCTTAATACTTTTATGCTACGTTTGATAGAAATCAAGTGACTTGCTGGTAAGCTGCTGAGAAGGCATGCAGTACACCAAGAGGCTTTCAGAGACACCATTCTCTCCTGAGACGTGTTTCATTAAGAAACAAGTTCCTGAAAGACATCACCTACAGTGATGCACACACAATCTTATCAATAGAGGTCTCTAACAACCCCTCCCCCTCAAAAAACCCAAACCAATTAAAATCAACTGAAAACTAAGAAGCCAATGTTTTATGTAACTGTGCGATTGCAACAAACTACTGATACCAGTAAGTGCCTAATATTCTTTGATTGAGCAGTAAAGAGTCCTCAATTCAAAGTCACGGAGCCACTCCCTCAGCATCTGATTTCCACAAGTTTGTAACAGGTTCAGAGCCCGGTATCACACACATTCCCCATAGGACATCTCTCCATGAAGCATCCTGCCTAAGACTTTCATTGCTGCTGCAGCAAATGTAGTCCTCCGTTGAAGATGACCTTACTTTAAATCTTGTTAAAGTGAACCATGACAGAACAAACAGTATAGCTACATAGTAGTCCTTACTCACTTCCTTTAACTTATGTGGTTTTATAAGATAAAGAGTATAGCTCTTTAAAACAATCTTCAAGGTTAATTGCAATGTGAATGGAATGCAATGTAGAGCACGGTATCCTTTAGTAGTTTTATTTTTCCCCTATGACAATAGAAATGACATTTTTAGCTTCTCTTTTCATCAAATGAATACACGGGGACATTACAAGAACAGAATACACGACCGGTTTTCACAGCCTTATTTACTCAATTTCTGTTTATCCAGTTGAATCTAGCTGGGGAGTTAGCATTCAGCATGACATATTTACTGATGTTGGTATGCAGGATACTCTAGAAGATACTAAGTGTTGAAATAAAGTGCTTTCATTGCTTAAGCATCCCTGGTTTACTCACCATGTATAATGCATTTCAAAGGCACACACAGTGCACAAGCAGAAACTTAAAGAATAAAGTCTTCACCTGAGTATTTTCACACGCGTTGGAGAAACTGATTCTATTCCCTGTCAGAGTAAACTTATGTTTACACCATCTCAGAAATCTGACAAATACTAGCATTTACTGAAGAGACAACTGAATTTTAGACATAAATTTAATAAAAGTAACACAAGAGAGGTAATAAACACAGATTAAACAGCAGTTATTTCTATTTCCTTCAAGCTTCTGCAACCAACAGACAGATTTTTAAGTGGTTTTTGGTGTTCTGTGTTCTCTAGGATGATACTGTTTGAAACTTAATCACCATTTATTATTTTTCCCCTCAGAACATTTACAAGGATTAGGCAAATATGTGCAGATACAACTACCTAGAAAATGACTTACATAAATAAACAGAACCTACTAAGCAAAGACATGCAGGATTTAGAAATTTGGATGAACTATTCTAACTAAAGGTCCTAAACATACTTTATTTTTCATTATTAATTTCATTCAAGACCGTTGTATTTAAAGATGACAGTGCCATAGCATGTATGGAAAAGTCAATCTAGGTGGATGCACAGATAGCCAATCATGTCTACAGAGAGTAAACATTTTTGGATGCTATCATTTAAGAAATTTTCCAAAACACCCCTACAATTGTATACATCCTTCACCTGGCATGCCTTTCTCTCTCCAACTCCCCCTCAGTGGGTACCAAGATTCTGTGCAATGCTATTTCTACTGTTTAACTCAGTGTTTTATTTCACAACCAAATACTAAGTTCTTAGTCAAACAAGAACATTCATGTTCTCGAGTAGCCATGCTTCCTTCTGTACTCCAGATGCTTGTTGAGATGTGTACCTACGCAGTCCAAAATACTTGCCAACCTGATGCAACTGACCCTTTCCCATTGAGGAAATAAAAAGAATGCTTTAGAATATACCATCTCTCCCTGAGATGATGTGATGCCTTTATACAACTTCGCCAGCTGACAGAGTTGTCTTCTGTACAGCATCCAAATCTCACACACATCACAGCCACATAAAAGCATCATGACTTTCAACACACCTGATACTGTAGACAGTGTGATGCCACATAAACTCTGCTTGCAGCCCTGACTGGCTCAGCAAGCCGGCTTCCCGCCCGCAAGGTCTAGACCTGCTTACAGGCTCCACTGGCTGCCAAAGACTCCTTTGGAATGAGCTATCTGCAGTCTTGACAAGAATTACTATACGGGAAGATTAAGCCCTAAAAGCAATCCTCTCAAACTTAATCCCAATGCCTAATCTCAGGTCTCACACTAGATTATCTAGTACTTTGTGTAGAAAATTAATCCTAATTCAACACTCCTTGTAACCAACAAGGTGTTGGACAGGACTCCCCAAGAGGGGCTCATGTTTCAGTGGATGGCTGTTTACCTCAACTTTGTCAGAAACTTCCCTCGATTGCTACTTTTCCCCCTGTAACACTCCAAAATTCTAGTCAGTTTATATACTCTTCTATGTGGAAAAGCTACTATGATTTTAGAGTTTTCTCTGTAAAAGATCCAGCAACGTTCTGAAGAGAATCAAATGGGGCTTTAACCAGCCATAGCCAGCAAAGCTCCCATTGCTTTATAACACTTGCTGTACACATTGAGAAAAGATAAATCTGGTATCAGCCAGGGCCTGTGGGACTTGAGAGAGAATAAGTTCTTAAAACATCTGGTGGTACATCTATTATAAGTGAAAAGGTTGGTGAAAATGCTCATTGTAATTCTCTCAGTTCAGAATAGTTTGAATTTCTTGTGGAGATTTAATATTTTGGGGTCTGTGCACTGACAGCTCTTTACAGTGATAAGAGGACACTTATCAAAATGTGTTTCATTTTATTAATCAAGTAGAATATGAGAAACTGGCAACTGTGAAAGGAGTAAAAGTGTTTGTTCTGTTTGGCATTTCTGTTGAAAGCAAACACAGCAACTAAGAGTCTAACAATCAGGACCATGACTAACTGCAGTATCCGAAACAGGTGAGTGAAAGATCACAAAAATGTCACTAAAAGAAAACTGAAAGATTTGTTTCTGATTTTTTTTTTGTTTGTTTGTTTGTGTGTTGGTTTGATTTTTTTTTTTTTTTTTTTTTTTTTTTTTTAAATAATTAAAGGAAAACAGAGCCAGATGAACAAGTACATGTCACTACTCATTTCAGAGAGGTTCCCCAATTGGCATTTACTTCCAGTATCTGCCTCACTACTGAGCACAAGGCAAAACTTCATATTTTTTCCTTCAATTCTTCCATAAACTTTGACCATTGATTAGCCTGCTCCAATGCCGCCACATTTCCAAAAGATACAATCGTATTGATTTTTAGTTTGGTGCTAATTTGTCAGCCTTCACTCTATACATCCACATTTTTAGTACTTACTTCCAAGCTGTCTCTTTCTTATGCAGTATATGTAGCTATGTAGACAATGTACTGACAGTATTTATTTTTCCATATGCACCTTAGTATACCCTGCACTCTCATCTACTATGTTCTTATTCTTTATATATGTAAACATAAATTAGACTTTATGTACCAAAACTACCAGTATAATCCTTTTCTGATTTTCACATGCCTTTTTAAAAAAGCCAATTGATTTATACATCTTTTTGATCACTTATACATCTTTTTGATCACTTATAATAGTCTTTTACACAGTACCAAGAAGCACATATATACTCTAATCAGACTTGATTACTGTCTGAATCAGGCACTGCACAGTTGGTTTATGATCAGTTTTCCTGTTGGATGTTTCCTCATGTATTGTCATGCCTCACTATATTGTTTTTAAGCCCTTTTAACCCATCTCCCACCTACAGCTACAGTTCATCTTGGTAGAAATTTCAGCACCTCCTACTGTGTTGGATGTCATTTCTTCCAGTTCTGTAGCTTTGGTAATGAACCTTCAATGCAGTTAGACAGCCAACCTGTGTTATCATGGACCAGCACAACATGAGACAGAGGCTCAATAAGTGATACAGTTGTGGGATTCATTACAAAGTCAGATGAGCTATTTGTCATTTAAGCAGACAGGAGAGACTGACATTAAAATACGTTTCATTAAAAGTGAATTTGAGCCTCAGCATTCACTGTACCAAAACATCTGGAGACGGTCTAATTTATACTGGAGTGCCTTAGAAAATATTTGAGCTTCTAACTAAGCACAGGGGATTTGGCAAGTAAAAGTCTTCCATTTTTGTATCACTACATACTTGAGGAGGATTTATTTTTATGAATGCCACAGTACCTCCCGTCAAGTGAGAAATCATGGACTAACTACCATGGACCATTTATATTAAGACCTATTATTTCAGAAAATATTTCATAGTTTGATTTGGCAAATTGTCCAATAAAATAAGCAGTTAAGCAGGTAAGCTCCTGTGTATTCTTTTATTTTACACGTTCATCACTTTTCTCTAGATACGAAAGTAAAAAGATGAAGTCGGGGAATAACAGAAACAGAAGAAATGCAGAGGAATCCGTATGATAGCTAGAACATGGAAGTACCTTTCCCTGTCTTAGCTACACACACATAAGGAGAGATCTATTCTATTTGAAAAATATCAGTTCATTCCTTTTATATATTCTGAAAGGATGATTTTATTTACCTAATGTTCTTCATTCTTGACCTTCATACTTTGTTATTGTACGGTACTTTCTTGGATCATTAGGACTACAGATAAATCAGATAAAATAAAGCAAAAACTTTAAACACTTAAGTAAACAGATCACAATCCAGCTCAAAGAACTGTTATGGATTGACAAGCAAGTTTTCAGAGTGCCTTGGAAACAGCTAACATCTGTTTTCTAAAAGCTTTTCTCTTTAAAAGAAAACTTGTTACTATGTTATCAAAGAAATGCAAAGAAAAGAATTGGACCAAGACACGCAAAAGACATAACAATGAAAATCAGTACATCAAGGTAGGCGGAAATACCAATGAAATTCCTCACTTTTCTTTTGCACATCCATCGTGATTTGCTAATAGATCAGAACTGTTGACTTGAGTTGAGCATATGTATCTTCACACTCTTGCTTTTGATCAGCAAAGGTACCATGAAAGACAGAGGCAGGAACGCTCATGTAGAACACGACAGTATGCATTTTGAACTAAGTCCACAAGCCAAAGGAAAACACTCCATAAACATAACAAAGCAAATAAGAGAATACAGTTGCACACTGGAAGCACTAAAATCTTACATTTCAAACTTTATTTGCATTTTTCTATTTATGCTTGTTTAAATCAAAAGACCTTTCTCTAAGAATGTCTATTTTAGAATAATTAAATGTCATGTTCATTAATATATTTTAAAATATTAATATAACCTCATTTACATAGGTTGATAATATTGAAAAAATATAATGTGTGTTAATTGATCATCAGGAATGGAGAGTCTCAGTTTTGGGGTATTTCGTTGTTTTGGGTTTTTGAAGGAAAGAGATCAACTCCCACTATCTTTCACAACTCTCCATCCTCTAATAGCTGTTAATCTAGAAAGTATTTCTAAATTTGTTAACTATTAACAGTATAGTTCACACACTTGGACAATACTAATTAAAAATGTCAAAACTTAGCATATTACATTTCTAGGCAGGACCACAGTAGGAACTTCTTGGAACCCTCAACTGGTAATTCTTGCTGTGATGTTCTGTTAGTAATTATTTAGGGAGGGGAGAAAAAGATCATCACAAGAATAGTTCAACAACAGCTGTTTACATGTTCAAAAGTTTGCTATTGACATCAATTCCAATTTCACTTCATAGTCAAAGGAAAAATGGGAATCAGAATGAGTCTCAGTTCATGCAGAGACACCGTTGAAGCAGAACTTTAAAAATTCAACTCAAAGTTAAGTTGCACTTGGTGTGAGAGTAGAAGAATATGACCCTAGGGAAAAATAATCTGCTATTACACTACACATGTGTTACTTTAACCCAACAATTTTAGTTGTAAACATTTATATTTAGCAAATGATGGAGCATAAAACGCACAAATTCACTGTGCTAATTGCTTCACGGTTCAAAGGTAATCCTTACACTTTCTACAACAGTATCAGCTGTTGTCAAGATGCTAAACATATGTGAAAGCAAACAACATAATGTAATTAGTTAATTTTGGTAGATTTGCACAAGTGTTACCAAAACTGAGTTTATTCCAAGTGCATCACAAAATTATAATGAAAAAAATTCAGCGAGTTCCCAGATGGGCAAATATATAACCTTTTATTTTTGATACCACTTATTGCTATATCACTGAACAAAGGAAGACGATAAATTGTTCAATATTGTTTCTTGAAGTGCAGTGTAGAATGACTCCCTATTTATATTCCTGCTGCTGTTCTGCTGAGGGTATAATTGAAAGACATGCAAGTACTTCGCAGTTTTCTAAGATAAGTCAGCATTTAGACACTGGAACACAGAACAAGGCCTTGGATGTAAAGTAGCCGAAAACCACAGAACTAAGTAAATCAGTAGCCTTAATACTGTCTAGCCGACAATAAAGTATTTAATTGAAATTTGAACAACCATTTGTTCACCAGGTACAGATGTGATCCATTATTGATAGTGTTAGGGATTTTGCACTATCAAAGTGAACTCCCTACCATCTGAAAAATGACCAAAATTTCTGATGCACAGATGTTAATTTTTATATTGAAGCTCTATCAAGATACTCTCAAACAAGAAAAGGATCCCAGAGAATGTAGAGGAACCACTAAGATAAGTAAACAACCATTTCCCTATTTTACAGAAAGACAACTAAGGAAAACAACAAAATTATGACTGATTTAGTCCAAAACAGCATAAATGCTTCTCAGCTAGCTCTTACCTAACTTCAGCACTGACAGCAGCATAGGCAGGTAAACTACTCCAGGATGTACTCAATGTTCTGGGCAGTTTCATAGTCGAGACAAAGTTGCTATACAAGATAGATAAAACTTGATCAGGTACACTGAATATCTATCTTGTATGGCAGTGCTGACTTGTCTAACCAGTTATAGTTCTGCTATTTATTACAATCTGTTGTAATTAATAGCAGAAATATAAGTGGACTTCTAACTTACAATTTCCTGTCCCATATCTTGATCCCTTCCAATATTATTGTTGTGAGCACTACTTCTTCTAAACACCAATAAGACTGACAAAACATGTACTAAGTTGTTTAAATATCAAAAACATCAAAAGCTGAATGTTGGTTAAAATGCCTTTTTCAATTATATTTATTGCTTAAGCCTTAGAGCACAAACTCACTTTTTTTTTTTTTTTTTAATTTACAAGTGCAACTTCCCAGCTGTTGCTCTCAAACGCAGTCAATATTTGTATATTACTTTAATGAGTTGCTAGTAACCCAGACTCCTAAAGCACAGCTGTGGTTTTGGAATCAAACATGCAATTCTCATAGATTTCAGTTACCAGAACTGCACTGCTTCTTCTCCACCTCTCTTACTTTACATTTCTGGCACATCAAGTTAGGACTTAGGGTATTTTCCCTTCTCTTCCCTCCACACATTTCAAAGGAGCCCTGTATGAAGAGGTGGTGTTTGGTGGCTCTACTGAGCAGCTGGGATACTTTGATATCTACTGGAGTCCAGCTGTGAATGTGGATTGAAAGGATAAACAAAATCTCAGCAGACCATGATTTCAAAGATTAATGTTATTTTTCTTCAGGCCTCTTGGAAAACAGGCAAGCCTGTTTATCAGTGCACAGCTCCAGAAAAACAAACCTTACCAACACATGTAAATGAGTCTTGACCACCACTTAATTTTCGCAGGTTTGGGGACTGATTTGCCCATAATTCTCCTTAACTTCTGTTTGGCTGTGCACAGTTTAAGCACTGAGAACGAGTCATGTAATACATAGCCATTTAAAAGATTTTGTGTTTATAAGAAGCCTGTTTCTTTTCCCTGTTTATAAGAAGAGTATGTTCCCTTCCTTTTATACTGAGAGGCCAATCATGAACTCAAACATTAATGAAGCTCAGTAGTACACGGCACAAAGCTCAAAGAGAATATCACTATCAGGCATGCAGGGAGCAAAAGGTTAATTCTGAAAAATAATTAAACCTGTTTAGAAAATGGGAAGAAGGAATTCTCTCACAGTCCTTCCCAAATACATACATATTTACTTTTTAATAGAAATTGTCTAGGCAATTTTAAAAAATTTACACCAGCAGACCAAATTTCAAACACCTCATAGTGCCGGGTTAAGAGTATCAAGTATTGATACTTTGTCCCAGGGTAAAGGATACAAATTCACATATATTCCTCAGGTCTTCCCATGCTCTTCCCACCACCACAGCAAAACCACTAACTCCTAAAATAACAGTTACGTTTGCCTGTTGCACATCCTTACGCACACCGAACATAAATGAAGGTTAAAAAAAAGAATAATTTCTCAGAAACCAAAAATTCAGTTATGCACAAAAGCAAAGTATTTTCACAGAAAATTTCTCCTTTTTATCTACCACTTCCAATTTACCCGTATCTTTCTGCAGACTTCAGATGTAACATGTTTTGTGTAGTCTTTTTAAAAAACAAATTTTATTTCTGAATTCTTAGTTGTGTTTCTGTGAAATTTAGAGTTCAATGTCCTTTCTTCCAATAACATTGTTCCACCAAACTGTAACAACGCTTCAGTGGCTAGGCACATACAGAAGCAATTAAAACAGAACTATTAGTGATCTCTAAAATAAAACCTAAATTATTCGAGGCACTTTGGATAGTCTGGATAGTTGACAAAGTTCTCTCAGATATCCAACAAAACTGCTTGCAGGTAGTATTGCCTCTTCACCTACATCGGTTTTGTGCGGAAAAAAGCAAGTTTCAGGAAAAGCAAAACCATTCAATACAGACTAATATTGGGAAAGGGAATCAAGTATAA
Source organism: Patagioenas fasciata (assembly GCF_037038585.1). Taxonomy (NCBI): domain Eukaryota; kingdom Metazoa; phylum Chordata; class Aves; order Columbiformes; family Columbidae; genus Patagioenas; species Patagioenas fasciata. The sequence continues at coordinate 13,587,782 of NC_092533.1, read as the reverse complement.
ACTCAAGTTTCTGGAAAAGCATTTTAGATTTTTTTTGGCCAACAGAAAATAACATTTTATGTCTAATGTGGGCTCCTGCTTCTTTAACCTGCACAGAGAAACATGCGTCAGGTTTCACCATACCAGAAAAGGTGAGTGGAGTAGAAGGGAAGGGACAAAATGAGCTTCCAAATCAATAAATACAAGCCCATACAATAAACTGGCTGCATCATTTCAAATAAGCTGTTTACTTGGCTAAGTCAGGAGAAAACTGTTGCACGTGGAACACTTTTGAGATTGTTTGTTTCTGATCAGATCTCCACCAGCCAAAACTCACCCTAAATGAAGTGGAAATCATCCTGATTGCCAAAACCTAATCCTCACATAACTACCCAGCCAAACTATCATGGTCAAGAGTTTAGTTGGCTGGGACTAGGCTGCTGCAATCAGCTTATCCTTACGTAAGGATTTATCCTTTTTAAAGCAATACATTTAAAAATCAAGCGTGAATCAGAGCATCAGAGTATCCTAGTGACTGAGGAGGGAGAGTAAGCCAGTTTTTGGTACACTTTCATTTCACTGCATTTGCCCTCATGAAAGATAATGATACATACTCATCAAGCACTGTCATTCTTTCAAAAATAGTATGTCTTTTACCTTGAAAAAGAAAAACAAAAAAAAAAGAGAAAGATTATTGCTAAAAATACGTGCATTATTTTTATATAAGATACATCATACACGTGCTTTTTTACAAAGGACTTTCAAGACATGCCTGCTGCAAATTAATGCACAGATCTAAGGTCAATACTATTTCCCATCGTCAGAGAGTTAACTTATTAATTTGCATGTAACATTTTATTCTTTACATGTTTTAGGACAATCGCATTGAGTTCTTCCATTTTGTCAGAAGAACTCTGCACCACTAGATGTCACTGTAAACAGACCATTGCGAACCACAAATTCCAGATACTGCATTTATGGAGGATCCTGCTCTAGTACTGCCCTTTTTAAAGATAAAAATTGAAGAAAAGGTATTTTCCAGTCTTATCAACTTGCTCATTTAGTCGAGGATGAGTAATCGGCAAATTTCAAATACATATTGAAGCCCCGATATTCAGGTCTAAAGGTACAATGCGTAAAAACATTGATGATATAAGAGTTGAGGGATGGGGATGATTACAAAAGCTACCACTATCTTATTTATTAGCTGATAACGTCATGTATAGCCAGTCATTATTTCTTAAGAAAGCATTATAAGTATCTGTCTCATTAGAGAGCAGAAGTAGTAGACAGATTAATGCACATATGCTACAACATTAATTAGAGAATAAGATCTTGCAGAAGATTGTTAATTTGATAATGACAATTGTAACTGCAATTAATTGAGTCCTTTCTGGAAATCAGCTGAGACAAAAATGAAAAGAAATCAGAAGGATGCCAAGATCCAGCCAGAGGTGGAAAGAAGGCAGGAACTATCTTCAGCATAAGACAAAATGCCTCTCAACAAAGCAGAATTTGCAGTATGATTTTGCAATTATATTCCATTGTCTGCATTGGCTTCTAATGGAGGAAAAGAAAAATCAGGCCACATTAAAAAAAAAAAGCTTGTTTTTAACATAGACAAACAAATGTTCCAATCAGTAACATAAGCAATCAACAGTTAAAATGTCCTTAATAACAGGATAGTGGCAACAGAATAATGGTAGGAGAAAATAACTATTCAAATTACCCTGCTCAACTGACATTTAATAAATTCATATTTAAAAAGTGACATTTAGAGAACTAGATGATAATGCAAATGAGGGCTATATTTATGAAGGGGTGAAAAAACAACTTCTAATCTCAAGCATAAGAATATCCTGGGTTTTGGTACCTGGCAAAAAAATATTGAAACTTGCTGATGGATAGTGAGTCTGTGCATTTATATACTGTTCTGAGCTAAATGCCAGGTTTTTCCATCTGCCCTTACTACCATTGCAGCACTAACTTTCTAGCACTGGCTCATTCTTGTTTATCTGTGTCACCCTCTTGCCATGAGCTATTGTTTTCCAAATATAAAATGGTCCAATAGGCCAATGAGCTGCTGCAGTCTACACACTCAGACGTTGTACTGTGCCAAACAGCAGTATGGCTAATAACTTCCCTATGATAAATTAAATGTGTGGATGTTTCCAGGTATTTATGAATGTATATTACACATTTCTACCCTGCCTAACAATTTCCACTATAACAAGGATATTAGACTTCTTTAGGAGCACTTGCATTGTCTGGAACAGTCCTCTGAGATTTAACAGAGGCTTTTTGTACTCTCTTTTGCTCAGATGCAAAAAAAAAAAAAAATATAAGGAGCATTTTCAGCAATAAAGTAAAACCTATTTTGGATAACATCAAAAATGCAGCACAAGGGTGGTACTACCCTTGATCCACTCATCTGTCTTGGAGCAAGGAATCCAAAGGAATTCCCTTGAGCCAGGTCACTATTTTGTCTCCCACCACATTTTCATAATGATTTTTTTTTTTTTTTTTTTAAAGTTTGATCTTCATTTGCATTTCTCTATTACTAACAACAAGTTTTGGACTCCCAGCACTTTATTTCTAAATGGGACTACACAGTTGTTGGGACTTGGCAGTGGAGTCAAACATTCTAAATACTTGAATCTCAGATTTAATAATACTGTCTCTCAAAACATCCACTAAGTGTTTGTCCTAGCTTACAGAAGGAGCTGCCTTTACAGACATAAATCATTAGATCATTTATTTATTACGGATCTTTGATACAGTACAAGACAGTTTTCTCTTGCTGCTTTAGAATGTAGTTAATGCCTGTACCACATTGCAGAACTGTGATATACCACAAAACGTCTAAACTCTTCTGCTGATATATGGCATAAAGCTTGGGAAAGAAAGAAGTGAAATCCTATTTGTGGCAATGTCAAAGATGCACAGAACGGTGAGGGGGGAATTAAGTTAGACATTTCAGACAAGCCTTAATTCTATTCCCTTGTTTATGTGTCATATTATGTGGTTTTAATCACATGATTACTCAAGATTGAGCCACATGGCACCAGCCTCACTCAGTGACGAGATCAGAGAGTGTAATTGTAGGGTTAGAATGATGGGTAAGAATGTTTGGGAGTGGTATTTTGTTTCTATGAGAGGCAAAAGGATGGATTAGGAGGATGTACAAAGAGAAAGTTCTAATTCTTAAAATTTAACTACATCAGATATTTAATTATGACCCCACTTTGTTTCAGACACAGCTAAAGATATGCAAATGACCATTGTCTGTGCTTTTAAAGAGCCCAAATTGAGTCTGACATTTATGCAGGATTGGAATGAAGATTCCTATCAGGTCCCGAATACACACACTACACAACAGCTTCTTCATGCAGCTATCACATCACTCACCAGCTATAATGCCAACAGATTTGGGTTGTCCTTCAAGTACTTCTTCATAGCAATTCCTCTAAACACACAGCTTCACAAGTACATAGCTGACATATTGCAACTGTTGCCTCCAATGAAGCTGATATAATTCATGTCCCAGAGAAGCCTCTCCCACACACTTCCTTTCTTCCTTCAACCTGTAGGCTGACGGCTTATTTACAACTGTTCTTTTTGCCCTGTAGATAGAACTATTGCAAGACCATGAGACTTAAAGGAGAAACAAAACATAGCTTGATTGATTTGTATCCAGATATATATCACAGGACTCTTTGGTATACAGGACAAAGTGGAATAGTAAAATTCTCATAACTATATCCATTCTGCAGGTACTTCACAGAATAAGAGGAGCAACATCCAGTCTGCAAATAAGAAGTGAAATGGACCATCAGGCTTTTAAGAAGCCAGAACAGACTGGTTCAGATATGACCCCTTGGCTGAGACTGGTCTTGAACCATGGAAAAATGTTTATGAAAATCTAAGATGCACCATAGAGTTTGTGGCAGAAGTTACACTATAAGACTAGGGTAGATATAGACCTTCAGGTTTATACTTCCAATATAATATTATGCCTCTTTGAAATTCAAATATATTAGGCTATACTATTTTTATTCTTACCCATTCCTTCAGAAAAGCAAATATATTATTCGGTACTGGGAAACCTTTATTTTTTTGTTAAAACTAAAGCAAATCAATCCATAGTTACCTTAACCTACACATGTACATTTGTTCAGTAGTTTAGACAAATATCCTTAGAACCGTCACAAAAATCACGCATCATGACACTTCATTCCAAGATCAAAATACATGGAAAATAATCCATAACTAAGAATTGTCCTATCACTCAAGTTTTCTGCTGAACACTCAATTCCAGAAATGTCAGTCAAAAAAATGAGAACCTTGAAGTTACTGATTCATAGCACTAACTACCTATTTGTCCACCAAAGCATGACATATATTTTCTGACTGTTATATTCATAAAGATGTAGTTAGAATCTCTAAATTACTTTTAGCAGAGTTCTGTTTGTATGCTGCATCAACTCATACTTTTAATTAAATTTTGCCCACTTTAGGTTTTAATCTTTAAACCCTTTAACCTGGCCACTCCTACAAGTTACGTGAGGAACCAAAGAGCAGTAGATATGCTTGCTAGACGTGTATGTGATGTTAAACATCAGATCAACAAATAACTGTAAAAGAAATCTCATATTCTTACCTTCCTGACTAGTGTAAGGTATGAATTATAGTTTTGCTTAGTCAATTATATGAAATACATGATGTGCATTATTTGAAGGTTTTTTTCCAATGTTATCAATTACTAATACTGCTATGTTATTTAATTCCTGAAACATAACAACAGTAATACCAGTCACAGAATCACAGAATGTCAGGGATTGGAAGGGACCTCAAAAGCTCATCCAGTCCAATCCCCCTGCCAGAGCAGGAACACCCAGATGAGGTTGCACAGGAAGGTGTCCAGGTGGGTTTTGAATGTCTCCAGAGTAGGAGACTCCACAACCTCCCTGGGCAGCCTGGGCCAGGCTCTGGTACCCTCACTGAGAAGAAATTTCTTCTCAAATTTAAGTGGAACCTCTTGTGTTCCAGTTTGCACTCATTGCCCCTTGTCCTATTGTTGCCACCACGAAGAGCCTGGCTCCAACCTCCTGACACTCGCCCTTTATATATTTGTAAACATTAATGAGGTCACCCCTCAGTCTCCTCTTCTCCAAACTAAAGAGACCCAGCTCCCTCAACCTTTCCTCACATGGAAGATGCTCCACTCCCTTCAGCATCTTTGTTGCCCTGTGCTGGACCCTCTCCAGCAGTTCCCTGTCCTTCTTGAACTGAGGGGCCCAGAACTGGACACAATACTACAGATGTGGTCTCACCAGGGCGGAGTAGAGGGGTAGGAGAACCTCTCTGACCTACTAACCACCCCCCTTCTAATACACCCCAGGTACCATTGGCCTTCCTGGCCAAAAGCGCCCAGTGCTGGCTCATGGTCACCCTGCTGTCCACCAGGACCCCCAGGTCCCTTTCCCCCACACTGCTCTCTAATAGGTTATTCCCCAACTTTTACTGGAACCTGGGGCTGTTCCATAGCTGTCAGAGGGCTCTGGCAAGTATCCCAGAGACTTAGAAAGAAAAAAAAAAACAAAAAAAACAAAAAAAACAAAAAAAACAAAAAAAACCCCACAACAACAAAAGAAATATGTGCTTTGCTACTGATCTGATTGATATTTTTCAGGAATCAACTCCTACGTTTGCGCACAGTCAGTTTTGTCACTTCTTGCTGGGTCACTGTATATGATTCCCAATGCAACATTTTTCTAACCATTCAGACACCATGCAAATAAACAGGGACATAAAACACACCTCTGCGCCTTGGCTCTATGACAGTTTTTAAGCACTCAGAGCAGGCGGATGTAAAGCCTCATGTGATGGCAGCCAAAGGACACTGTCGCACATGTGCTATGAAACAAGCCCTCGGTCTTAATCTGTGGGGAAGTTCACTGTGTATCTCAGTAAAACTATTATCAACGTGGCTTTAATAATTCACACTATGGGAAAAGATCAGTTATAGTGAAACAAACAAACTGATCGCTGATTACAAGATCAAGTTACTTCAGCACTAAATAACCCAAGTGAACTGGTAAGAAAACTGGAGTGCAACCAAACACCCAAATGCATCAGTGTTAGTGTATTTGTGTAGCAGCAACACTGATGAACAATATGACAAGCTAAATTCGAGTTAATGGCCAAGTAAGAATTTAGTGCTTAATTGCATATAAATTAAATATGAAAAGTAAAATCTTTGTGACAAATGTATTTAAGACTTTCAGGCAAGCCTCTGAACTTTGAAAGGATCCTCATGTAATTCACACAAGGTTAACTCAGCTCAAATATGCCAATATAGACATCCAATCCAGGCTGCAGAGCCCATCATAACAGTGCAAGAAACAAAATGAACCAAAAATGAAAATAAGATTTTGTTTTTTTTTTTTCATTCTTGCCAGCATTCTTACTGGTGATTAGTTATATATTATACATTGGTTCTGGATTGGTCTTCATTAGTTTAGATCAGTTCATGCCCACAGACACTCTGAACATCCAGTAGGAAGACAGCAATATTAAAACACAGAAAAAATTAAATTGCCAGCCTGGAAATTTTCTTGGTGCGTAAGAACTATGGGCACACTGGTCAAGTATTAAAATGGTCGTGGAGAATGTAATTACTAGTATACAGTTAGCATATTCAAGACAAACTCCTTAGGAAAGCTCTATAAATAATCTTAAAAAAAATAAACAAAGGGAACCTGTTGCTTTACAAAGATAACAACTGACTGTGAACCTCACAAGTCAACAAAACCATAGGTAGCAAATTGTCATCGACTACAAATGGCTCTTTGCAATTATTCACTTCTTAGAATGCAAGGCAGTTTCAAGGAAAATCATTACTATTCATTGCTTTAAAACAGCAAGGTAACTAAAAGATAAATCTCCAAAGAACCCAGCACAAGTAACTTGGTGGTTTTTCTCTTTTGTGGTTTTCTTTTATTTATTGTTTGTTTGGTTTGGGTTTTTGGTGTCATTTGTTTGGGGTTTTTTGTTTGGTTGGTTGTTTTGTGGTTTTTTTTCAGTAAAGAGAACAAAAGTAGATGTATTTTTTTCTGTAAAGAGGACTGAAGCTGTAATATCCTCCAAAACTCTAATGACCACGACCACATGCACACAGCCATGTGACTTCTGCTCAGACTTTCTCGAGTTGGCTTTCAGTGAGGTTTGGCTCTGCACTGCCTCAGGTCAGCTAAGATGAACAGGCCAGCAACCCTGGGGGCTGTCTCATTCATGTTCCCCAGACTGCAGTTCCATCCTTAGAGTGCACCTATCCTGCTAGGAATGACTGGAGCTATTACCAAATTAAATCACCTGCACTGATAGTTTGATGGAGTTGCTTGGATGTTCATCTCTCAGGTGTGGCCTAGACCAGGGTCAGACTGTAATTTTTTTCTTTTTTTTGAGCAGTTGGTGTCTTGGTTCTGTTTCACCAATGCATTTTAAGCTGTTCCCGTACCCCAGCCTGCTCTCCTCCCCAAAGTGGCTTACCAAGCTTGGATAAAAACATTATACATAATTTTTAAACCTTAGATTACAAAATACTGTATAAGACTAATCATAGATATTTATAGTCTACATAAACTTTGTTTGCTCATCCATGGCAAGCATTTAATAAAGCTAGTTCATCTGGAAAGAAGTTAAATTAAATAATCCAAAATGAATGTGATGCATATTCAGAAAAACGTGGTGTGCAGAAGTAACAATAATAAAATAAAGGCCTGTGGCGGGGGGGCGGGGGAGGAGGTGGGAAACAACAAACTCAAATAAACCCACAAAACAAAATCCTACACCCCACAAAATCTGTAATTTGTTTAATTATTCCTCCCGTTTATGTTTTTCTACCATCAAAGAAAACAATTATTAAAGGTTAATAAAATACCAGCTTTGTACATATTTTTTTTAGTAAATGGAAGCTCTGACAACTGTCCCTTCCTATTTAAGTGCAAGCTAAGATTCCATATCTTTTTGACAGGGAAAAAGAAGGGTGATAATCTGAATGATCTTGACATTTCAGTCAGATAAACATAACAGAAGCAGAAAGCTAAAGATCTTCTTCACTTGGGGTGAAGTGCACATAGTATCTTTCTATGCAGCTGTGTTTACACATTTGTCTCCAGACAATCTCCACAGTTACTGGGACACTTGTTAATGACTTGGGATTAGATGAACAACCATGAATACACAGCTGCTGAAGAGATGCAACACCCTGAGAGCTGTACTGAACAAGAACACTGAGCATAACACAACTAGATACAGTTTCTGGGATCTGTTTGGAAGAACACCTACTAAAGCTCCTCATTGCCTTCACCCGGCTCTACCTGGGAGAATCAACCAAGCAGGAGGTCAGCCCAGATGATGCAAGCCTCACCTCGACTAGATCTCAAGAGTCCATGCTCCACCTCCTTGTCTCAGGAAGCAAATTACAGTTTCAACTCCATAATAAATGGGCAGAAACTATGAGTACTAACCCACAGGCTAAAATCTTTCTGTTTACACAGCCCCTGCTTACAGTCACTAGTATCAACTAAGCCTAAATTACTTCTTCTGTAGCCATGGAAACATCAAACTAGTGAATGATATCTGTCCTTGCCTTTGTCAAAGACAATCTGATTTTTAATCTGTCTGATGGTAATGACATTCTACCATTTCTTTGAAAATTACTTGACAGTGTTCCCTGCCAACTGAATAAAAGAAAAGTCTTTATCAACATTCATAATTTATCCTTCACTTATTTGGCTTCCCAAATGTCCAAATTGCACAGGGTCTCACACAAACATTGTAGTTTCACAGCTCCACAGTATTTTATCACCATTCCTAATCACATGCCACAGGTTTTGTGCTGAGTTTACAAAGCCTCAGGATGCACCTCTCTTGGCCTGCTTGGATTATTATTAGTTTAGCTGTAACAACAATTTTTCTATTGAACAAATGGCTGTAGTTATCATTGTATGGTACAAGTAACATTTGTACATAGATAATAGTAGAACATAGTTACCCTGTGTAGAATGGGATATTTACAACAAACAGAAATACAGGCCTGCAACGGTAGCAGAGGCTGTGAGAATTGGGGACACAGGGTACTGTGGAGTACAGGCAGAAAATAAAGAGATGGAGCCCAGGCTTTCACTGGAGACCTCAAGGTTACAAATTCACCAGTTGCCAGTTAAATAAAAGCAAAACTGGAGCTGGACAGAAATAGTTTTAGAGGTAACAAAGACAGATTTCATAAAATATTGAACATCACACAAAATATGGAGTTGCAGATGAAAGAAAAGCACGTTAGCAAACTTAAAAGAAGGAATGCATGTAAATTATAAAGTGAGGAAGACAAAAGTATGATCATTTTCCTCCCAATAAAGGACTCAAAAACCTGACAACTTGCCAACTCATTCCCTGTCACAAGCCTTCTGGATTGAAGCCATCAGCCTAAGGATCAGATGAGAAAGAAAAGGGTGAGCACAGCACCAGGAAAAGGGGTAGATAACAGGACATGTGCGGTGCATAACCATTTTAACTATATTATGGAGACTTCTGTCTAGTAGTACTCATTTTTTCTATTTTCTGTAACAATTAAATCCATATAGGTAATAATAATCCTTTGTTTAGACTGTTATGCTTTGAATATACAAACAATATACTCTTGTCGTTACACAGTAAATGTTTCCTTTTTGCTTGTAAGAAGATTCGGAACGTAACATCATGTTGTGCTATCCTCAGCCTAGTGGAAATTCCTCAAGGCCAAAGACAGGTAAGGATTTAATTTAGTACACAGTATGAATGAAACACCTCACAATTATTAAGCTGATCATATTTTCAGGACAGCATGCAACAGTGATACATATTATCAACATCCCACATCTTAACAGAGCTCCTATAAAGCATACTCTGCCACAAACACTCCTACTGCTCTACGTTGTTTATCATAGAACACTTGAACTTCCCACATACTCCTTTTTATAATTTTAAAACATGACATACTTCTCCAGTACCTGTATCATACTACAAAGGCTGTCTTTAATACACTATCATATTGCATTTTTTAATTTAAGATCCTGTTATTCTTTGCAAGAGACTGCGATTCACGATTACTTTAGTAGTGGCATGAAATTCAAGAGTTAAGAGCAGGATGTGGAAATCTCAGTCATTCAGAGCAGCAGACATTTCATGCCAGCAATTGGGACATTCTGAGAGGAGAAAGTGACACTTTTCCTTCAAAGATGTGGAGGGAAATAGACGATCATCATAACCCAAGAGATACCTCCCCATTTTTGCGGCCAGGACTGGGGAATTAAAATGACAGGAATTATTCCATTTTTGATGGGTGCTCATGAGACTATCAACCTACTTACACATACCAGAAGATGCTGAGATAGTTATACTAGCTATAGTTTGAAAAAATACGTCAAAGTTCCTATGGATTTTCTTAATATTTTTTTTTCCACTTTCTTTTAACTACATATCTGCATGAGAACTTCAACTTTTCTCATTGGTTTCTTGTAACTGACAGTTCATCCAGATAACAAATATCACTAATATTTTGTTTAATAGTACTAGTGTTCATCTTCTATTCTGAGTTTAAATTAACAGTGATATCTATTCTACATTTACACGTGTTGAATAAAAAAAATACCCCTTTATACTTACTGACAGATCTGAATTTTACATCAGCTTGTCTCATTACATCTGTGGTGGATCTGGGAGACTCTATCTGCTCTGACGGGTTTAGCTTCTGCTGAACAACAATCTTCTCAACCTGTCATCACTCAAATACGGAGCACACACTCGCTGTAGGTAGCTCAAAAATTGTACTGGGATTTATTCCCATTTAATGTAACACAGAGCACTTTCTCTAGAATCTTGGTGTCACGATTGCACGTACTTAAGCAAATACTTTTTTTAAGGACTGAAGTGAGCTCTTTCCATCCCAAACAAACCTATTCATACATTTGGGTCTAAATGTAATGAGCCATGGCCCTCATAATGGAAGACAATGAGAACGTGCAATGCACACAGATTTTCGATACTGGTGTTATATAGCCATTTCTGGGTGTGCCTACATTAGAACTATTCTGGGTCAAGAGTTTGGTTTGTTTTATTTGTAATGCATGTTCCAACACTAAGTCTGTTGTATTACATGAACCAAAATTCAGTAAGGCGATAGAGTGCACAAACAAGATAACTTTCGTCTGAAAGGAACCTAGCAGTTTTGCTCCAGAATTACACATAATTCCTTCCCATCCTGAATATGCATTCCATTTAGAAACCCAGACTGGAATTAGTGCAGAATACAGTATCAGAAAAATATGTATTAGTGCAAACACCAGGTCCAAGACACCGTCTTTTTCACTTTTCACGTTCACCTGTTATCCTGCACTACCTCCTAACACAGACTTTGTTATTGGGTATTGTCATGGTCTATAAAGATTGGGTTGGGTTTTTTCAAAGCACCACAAAGAAAGTTCTAATTTGGGTTTACAGATCAGCATTATTTTTTGTCCTGGCAGAGTTGCAGTTGCAGAAGCATAGTCTAGTCTTCAAACACGGCTCACAAGTTGCTCAGCAGTCTGCACATTAGGAAAGCAGCTCCCAGTCATGAAACAAAAAAAAATTGTTTTGCTTCCTTCCCTCCACTTCAGTCACCCCACCTGTGATACACAAAAATACAATAACAACACTATCTGTTACCCACTGTCATAGAAAGTTACTCAATATTGGCAAAATGTGCTTTCAGCTAGGATACTGGAGAATTACTTTTTATTTTTATGAAGTAATCCTTGTATCACTGACTTCAAATTGGCCATGAAATATCATAATTCTAGGGATCTGGATATTGTCAGAGCATATTTTCTAATTTAACTTCAATATTCGGCTCATGTAATATACAATTTAATGACAGTGGATAAGATCATCTTGAACTGTTCTTCACAAAAATAAAGAACACTTTTCCAGCTATTAATAGCATTTGTATTTGCTGTGCATACTAACAGATCATCTCCATTATTTTTACTGCTAAGGTATAACCCTTCAGAATGTGCACAAGTCAACTACAAGCAAAGAGAGCTAATATGCCAAAATACAAGGCAGATTAAAGATGTCACAACTGAATTTCAGATTCATAGGTGTCCCTCACGTAACTTGTGCCTAAAATAAACCCAATACTAAAGAGTACACAAGTGCAGCACAACCGGAATTACAGCTTTTGCCCTGGTACAAGCACGACTTACCATAGGAACTTTCTCTTTAGAGAAAGTTTCCCCTTCACCTTCCTCCATTCGCGGTTCTTAGGGAAACAGCAGTGGGGAGCAAGAGAAGAAGTGAGAGGCAGTGGATGGGTGGACATAACAGGAGTAAAGATACAGAGAAACTATTCCGTTTTTTGTGTTTGGTTTTTTTTTTTTTTTTTTTTTTTTTTTCATAATGCCAAATTCAGTAGCCACTGAGCTTATTTATTTGGTTTTCTACAAACAGGATATGATCCTTTTCAAGTCTCTAACAGGCTTCATAGTCTTGAGGGACAGAAAAAAGAATCTGTGTGTCCTGATCTACACACAAAGAAATTAAAATGCATCTACACGGAAACATGCAAATAGATGTAACTGCGCCTGGTTAAGATGCTGAGCAGGTTTCTACAATGTTTTTGCAGCATGTTAGTAAGATCAAAATTAAAACCAGCCCTCCATCTCTTCATCCTTGCAAAGAATCTTGCATCTAATGGCAAAAGCATTAGAGTTTTGCATCTCCTAAGGTTATCCACTATGTAGATACCTGCATTACTTGACTAATTTTCAGCCTTTTCTCAAATTTACAGCTCTTAAGAGTATCACTCTGCCTAGTATCTATTTAAAAATGAAGTAACCAAATGCATATTTTTGTATGCATCAGTATTCCTTCTCAAGCTCACAGACCTGAAAACTTTACCTGCAATGGATAAGCTACTGCTGTTTTGTTAGAAAACAAACACAAATAAGTGATAATATACATATCATTCTTTCTTCATTCACTTATTATTCCAGCAGAAGTTAGAAGAGACAGAGCAAGAGGGAAACAACCCTTTCTTGTTCAGAACACTTTTCCATCATTGGAATATTTGGACATAAAAAGGAAACATAATTCTGTAGATTACACTATAAACAAAATGTTCATTAGAAGCTTGATAGTTTTTAAGGCCTGTTGATCACCCTCAGTACTTTCCCACCTATGTGTACGTAGCATACTGGCTAACAGTCGGATAGAAGTCTAACTTCAACAGTTTTTATATCAGAAAAGACAGTTTTCTCTTCAGTTTTATGCCATAATCTTGCACAATAACAAATATTTTATATATGTGAAAGACTAAAATACAAGCATTTATAGGAAAATTTCCCATCAGAGCATGATGGAGGCACAGACTGAAGGTCTTACAGTCTTTGAAGTTCTGACAGACAAATGGAATAACCTGGATGCAACATATTGTTTTTAGTATTTCTGGAAAAGCAGAGTAGGTAAGGATTGCCTTGGAATGTACTGTTTGTAAAACCTTCCTTTAAACATCACTCCACAGCAAATGAGATGTTCAGTTTTCAACGTATGTTCCTTATTTATTTCTTTGTTTCTAGTGTTGGGTTTTCTTGTGTGTGCTTTTTGTTGTTTTGCTGTGGTTTTGTTTGGTTGGTTGGTTGGTTGGGTTTTTTTTGGGGGGGGTATCATGTCTCTTTTGTTGTGTTTTTATTTGTTGTTTTGTTTTTCCCTTCCTTTTTAAACATACCTGTGATGGAATGAATGTTGTTTCTTAAGTGCAAAAATTCAAGGACAGGAGCCTAATTTCTTTCCTCAGGAGCACAGGTGTCACTACTACTGACAAAGCTTAAGTCAGGAGACCACGAAACAAGGCCACAAATACAATTGTCTCCAATTACACTGGTCATATCTCAAAGTATTTCTGCATAGCCAGTATTAAATGCAACAATTAATGTAAACATTAAATGGGAGTTCCCTTAGCCAGCAGGTGGGACTCAAGCTGCCACAGTTCCAGAAGGAACTTTCTAGAAGGACATGTCCAATGGTTGTCACTGAGCATGTCAAACTCTGGAACATGTCATAACTGCCAATTGCAAAAATAATTTTCAAAAGTTAATATAAATGATTTTTTAATTCTCATTTAGATTGCAGAGCACTCTTGAGCAGCAGGTGTTGTGTGAAGCGCAGGTGTAACATGCATGTGGGTGCACTGACTCACTGCAGGTATTTAGTGAGCTGACTGACAACAGCAGAATTTTTCTAAATTTTGCTGTGGTTAAAAAGACGACAAAATTTAGCATCTTGACTACTAGTTTCTGCATTACTGAGTACAAAATCGAAGAACAGATAAGAGAACACTCACTTCTGAATAGCCATGACTAAAGCAGAGACTGATGAAATAAATGGAGTGAAACACTGTGCTATGAATGCTGAGTTTTATGCTCCATGAGGCGATAATATTGCCCCAGCCCAAAACAATGAGGGTATAAAGCAACCTAACTCCTAATAAATATCACAAACCATGACCTCCTGAAGTTTGATAAATCTTTCACTGCATACTTGAACTCAAAAGCCTCTAAGGAAAGCCTGGAGTGTATAATATTGTAGAGGAATTTGTGAAGAGAGAGAAAGAATAAAAGGAAAAGGTTGTGATAACCAGTGATTTAACAGATTGTGGGTGGAGAGGTGTTTGTGCCTCTGATAATTAATTGCCAGTTTTAGAGATCAGAGTTCTTAATTAAGAAGTTGTAAATACATGTTGATGAGCATTGCCATTTAATAATGATTAATGGCTTTACCGTAGGAACATACAAAACAAAATTAGATCTTCCATAATTTAGCAGATACATTCATTATTTTTCTCACTAATTCCATAGAAACACATAGTCTGTTTCAGTAAACACAAAGGCCGGGAACTTGAACATGAAGGTTTGGCATAGATCACATACATTGTAAGCAGCTTAAAATGTTGAGCAAGTCACGGAGGGGAAAACCAAAGCTTTTCTGGGGGCTGCAAGGTCCACGAAGTTGCAATGAGACAGTATGTGTGTTACTTTGTTTTAATTCTCTTCAAAACTTCACTGTTTGTGCTGAAATAAACCAGACTTCCACAATAACATAAACGTTTTTGGTGGAGATGCAGTTAGAAAAGACAACTAGCACACCCTAATCTTGAGTCTGTTTTCAGTTACATAGAAGAACAAATCGTGCACTGTGGAAGACGGTGTGTAGGGTGTATTCTCAAGTCTCCAGGGAAAGAGGCCGTGGAGCGTCCTGTTCTTACACAGGTCAATATAAGCACTGGTTCCTCAGCTTCAACAAATTGCCTGCCCAGCCTATACACAATGACCAATTGCACGTTTGTTGCATAGAGGAAAACTGGAAACACAACCAAGTTTTGCAAGAAAAATGTCTGATATAACGTAATTAATCTAAGTCAAAGGACTGCTTTTTACTCAAGCAACAATAGAATAGTCAGTGAGAAAGCAAACAAATGCTTTTCTTCTTCCCAAGTGTTAGCAGAGAATGATACACAGCCCTTCGCCCTCCGATGTGACACTTAGAATTGTCTTCCATGATACAGCTCTTTCCTTCTTCCCTAGGCAAACTGGAGAGAATGAGATTTTTGGGTTCTTTGGCAAAAGATGCTACTGCAAATGAGAAACAGGCATATTCATTCAGATAACACTAGAATTATGCTCTAAAGAAATCAGGATCCTGCAATTGTCACGATTACTAAGGGTCAGGACCTAAACAAAAAAAAAAAAACAACAGAAAAATTGTATAGAACACTATAAATTACTTAAAATTCTGAACTGTAGCCAGGCTATGCTTTTAGTTAGAAAATTCCACATACACTTTTCCTACTGAAAATGGCACAAGTTTTCTTATGGGATCTTTGAAAAAAGTTAGTGTCAATCTCAGGGATTTAAAATCTACTTGAAGAGTATAACTTGAGTTTAACTATGGAGCTGCCAAGGTCTCTCCATATACATTTTACATAAGCTCACAATGCCCGAGTGGTGTCTGGTGGTTCACACAGCAAGTTAAAGAGCAGCCCCTACCCACACCTCACAAGCACAATTGCTTATGACAAGACAATGCAGTGTGAGGGGAGGGAAAACAAGGCTTTATTAAAACCACCTTGCAGTACCTCATGGTAATTTGCCTTGAGCAACACACAGCTTTTCTTAGGAAAGCAGTATTTTAAACAATGCTGCTTTGCAGTGCGCAAGATGGGGAACAGAAAAGCAGCAGAACATCTCAGAAGCCTGCAGTAAACAATTCTTGTTTGGCAATAGTTGTGGAAAAAGACATGAAAAGAGTAGCCAAACAAATCTTTGACTGTAATAAAAAGCTTACTTTACTCTTGGACCATTTGCTGAAGCACTAGTGAAGATGATTAAAAAGGAGCAAAAAGGAAACAGTATTTGCATTCATTCTGGTAATAGAATATGAAATTAAAGCATGAAGGGATTAATGTTTCAAAGCTTGACTTGCAGTGATAAAGCTAAGGTATTAGAAGAGACAACATAACCATTACAGGATAGACAAGCAAAGAAAAAGCAGCACATGCCTTAAAGATGAGCAAGGCAACCTAGAATGGAATTACAAAATGATTAATCAATAGAAATGAGAAATTGTACAAGGAAAGAGAGCTTGGTGAGACTTCTTATGGGACTCAACACTGCAGCCGCTTAAAGATAATGAAAGGAGCACAGCAAAGCCAAAGAAATGCTTTCATTCAGTAGCAAAGTCATTTGTGAACAGTTTAAATTACCCTAATCACCTCCCCTCCAGCCGTCAGTATGCTCTGTCTCTGTAGTTATTTAAAAAAAAAGAGTTTGGGGAAATGAGTTCTGCGAATCTAAGCTGCAAAATAATTATACACACACCGTTTTAGCATTTTAACAATGCAATACCAAACATTTGTTCTCATTAGAATGCAAATCGACTCATTTAACAATCCCACATGAGAATTCCACCACACTCAGCTTAAAAAGCGCAGTGGTATTCAAAATATTATTAATAAATGCCAAATATGGAAAAGCCAGTTTGTTTTGCCAGCAGCTCCGGGTAGATAAAAGACATATAGAACATTTTTTCCAGCCAAATCTGTTTAATTGAAATTTAACAGTGGGAATGGTCTGGGGGAGTCTTGAAAAATATGAAGGTGACAGTACCCTCTGCTTAACACAGATACAATCACATTCACTAAAGGCTGAGCACTACAGCCTGTCATACAAATCAATGACATCAATTTGCTTCAAGTAGAGTCTAATTTCAGTAAGCTACTTCACTGTTAATAGTTTTAACCTCTGGTACAGGTTCAAAGCACTGTTCTGAATTGTGTCATTTCCGATTTATCAATCCAAGTGGTGGTGTCATATTTGCAGTACTGCTGCAGAATTTTGATAATTAGAGGACTGAAAACACCCAAAAGCTTAACAATACTATCATAACCAGACCTTTCCTGCAATATGTATTATCCTATTCTTATCCTGGATTGCGATACATTTCTACTGTTCAATAAAGTGGAATATTTTATAGCCGCCACAAGGAGATCTAATTTAGAACAGAAATTAAATATATGCTAATTCAGCTCTCTAAATAATTAAGAAATCTGTAATGGCCAGGATAGACATAAATAAAAAAAAAAAAATCTGCCCCGAATGATCTGTTTTAATGAGGGATTCTCACACAGAAATATATGAGGCGCAAGGTAGACATTGTCATAGTACTTCATCCAGACTCATGATACCAGTACGAATTTGAAATTAAATATACAGTGTGCCATTCTTAGAGTGGGCATACAGAAGTCTAGTACAGAAAAAACTAAATGATCTCTCTGATCTGCTGCTTCGAGACCATGATCCAGGCTTGATTCATGGTGATTTAGGGAACAATTTGGTTTTTTTTTGGAGAGGGACAAGTTCTGCCCCTTTACTCATTCACCACAGCGTGATAGATCTAACAATACATACCACAGTGCACACCAGTTCGGCCACAGGCATAAGGTCATTACTAGGTATGATTGCTAGCAGCACTCAGAGTGGCTGGTTTCCTGCTCCAGTCCTCCAAATTTCACTCGTATGGATTCTGTTACTTCCAGAAGCCAACTTTGTGCACAGGAAAGATACTCACCTAGGGGTGAGCGGTGAGTAATCCCAAGAACATGCTTGCCACATTGTGTACACTCAGATTTGAATGGTTTTTCAGTACTGATTGGGGCAATGCAGCAGCTGTTGAAATATTAGAAGTCTTTTAAAGCTAATATAGTATGACAACAAAAACAAATTAAATATTGTAATATGACATGGAGTATAAATTGTCCTTGACACAAAGTTATAAATATCTGGAGAATCTTTATTTGTTTTGAAAATGTCAGCTTGTCAGAAATTTCCTTCTGACTGTTTTAATTACCTCTACACTGATGCACATGTAAGTCACAATGAACGTTTTAGAAGTCTCAGCTTTGGGTTATGTAATTATGTGGTTAAGTACCAACTTCTGGAAGTTTTAAGAAAAATTAAAAGGATTTTGAGTTTTCTTCCTCAGAATGCTAGTATAGCACCGACTCCTTCCTGCTACCTAAAGCTCTGTATCACATGCTGATTGCTCAACAAGGTTACAGACATGTACAAAATAATCCAAAGCATTAACCTACAAGGAGGCAATGCCAACTCTCTTTCTGTTAATCACAATGTAATAAAGATCACAGAATGGTGTTTAACTCCTTCAGAGCCTCAGCTGAGGAAGACAAGGTGGTGTGATGAATGAGGACGTGATGCAAAGAGCTACCCCCATAACGCACCTCCAAATTCACTATTCAGTCTTTTAATCACTAGATATTTCTGCTTCACATGAGTAAAAATATACTGTAATGTAATTAACTGAATATCCTAGAGACACATAACCCACAGATGGACTAATTTAGTTTACTGGCAATATAATTGCCCAGTAGCAGTGAAGCAATGGATAATTATCCATTGTAAGCGACTGTTAAGTATATCTTAATAGATTGGTTTCACCGATTTTTTTCCTGGGTATTTATACAACTTTCTGCATTAAATTTTCTGAGCACCTAAAACCTTTAGTGAATTTATCTTCATAATTCTCTTAGAAGGCAAATAGCACAATTCTCATTTTACAGAAGAAGAAATAATGAAGAAAATCTATTCCAAAGTGTTCCTGTGCCAGCCAAGAACTGCAACCTCACACCCCCTCAATCTGTGTGCCAGCTTTGTCTTCTATGAGGAAGATGAGGTGGGGTACTTGGAGTCACAGCCTACCCCATTCCAGTTAAGCTACACACAGGTTTGTGTTTAGACTCATGCTAAAGTGGTGCCAGATTTTTCCTTCTACTTTCTACCAAAATCAAGAATCTGAATACAGGCTTGCCTTCATGAAGTGGGGACAACGGTTCGTTTTAAGCATGGATCCAAGTCTATGCTCAGTATTATAGACAGTCAAATTGCAAACTACTTAAAATTGTAACATATAAAGTTCCTGAAACAAAAGTATACCATACAAAAGTATACATAGGAGTTTGCACAACTGTTCTAAACCACTTCTAAGCTCATTTTAAGTGACAGTTTCCATTTATTGACAAGTTCTGACTTTGACCCTCCTGAAACTCCCTGAGGGCACCAGAATTTTCCGTCAGGCAACTCTTCTCTGCTCAGATCACAGGTGGGCCCGGGGAAAGGAGATGGACACGATGCAGCTCTCTCACCGAGCCCTGGCATGCACGGGTGACACTCAGCCATGCCACGCATCACAGAGTTCCCTGAACAGACAAGCAGAGGTGCAGGACATTACAGGACATGGCAGCTCTGATCTAGGAACAGCACAGCTACAGTCACACAAAGCACAGGCACAAGGTGTTGGGCAAACAGCTGTACTTCTGGAGTCAGGTTAAGTATCTGCACAGCATGGTATCTGCTGCCTCTAGTTCCAAGGCAATCCTTGAGAGGAAAAAAACATTCACAATGGACTGAATCATAAAAATGCACTCCTGAAGTTCATGGAAAAAGAGTAATGTCAGCATGACAGTGTTTTTATTTAATTAAAGATGCCTGCTTGCTTATGTTTTGTATACTTCGTGCAACACTTAGCCAATCACACATGACAGTATACAATTATTCCAGGAAAACTTGTTTAGATTAAATTTGCCTCATGCTTTCAACCATCCCAGACATGCAATTATTACACAGTTGTGTTTGGGAAAGTATCAAAACACTATGGTATTTATAAAAGCAAAAGCAAGCCCACGTACACATTAACAAATTAAACAGTCATAATACGCTTTTCTAAATGGCTAAAATTTGTATTATAACATAATTCCACAATATCTTCTTGCTCCACAGTTTTTACACTTAGGGTAAGTGAAAATCTCTTCATCATATATTTATGCCCAAAATATTGCAGGTCCTTTGGAGTGTCAAAAGAAGCTTTTATAGCTTCCATTACTTGATCGGTGTGTAGAAAAAAGCCTGTTAAAGTCATCACCTTGTTAGCCTCAGAGATTTGTCCATCCCAGATGCTTGGCTGCATCCCACACCTCAAACCTCATAACTATCACAAAGTTTCATAAGAAACTGCAGCATTTCTAAATTGCTCCGTATCTTTCCCACAAGTTATCTGCAACAGGATTTACCAAAGTAATTAGATTTTAATCATCTGAAATTATAGTCGTACTTTTTTGCCGTTATATCCACAAATGTGGCTTTACTCCAGCTATATCGACACATAAAACTCTTGGTTTATGCCTGGATACAGCCAGTATCCACTGATTTAAGACTGTCACTGTCAATATTCAAGTCCATAGTGCTAGAAATACCTTTCATGCTACATGGTCACGAAAAGTAACCTCTACTTCAGTCTTCAGCAGAATAATCTCTTTATCTCACTGCGTTCACATGGTGGAGAGGAGGAGAAAAATCAAAGCAAAACAAATTCTGTTCCTTCACATCCCTTTTCCTCTGCCCCTTAAATTGAATAATGCAAACTCCACACTGGTCAGATTAAGCTACTGTACACTGCAAGGCTCTAAGTGCAGTTCAGTGTTGTACTGAACTGGAAGAGCAAGGGTTTCTTGAGGTCTGTCGCTCAAACTTCATTAAATGGAATAAAGCATAACTGAAATTTGGCCCTGAGTCTTTTTTTTTTTTTTTTAAGATAAGCAAAAATCATACCTAATGGAAATATCAACTTCTAAGTACCATTTCTAGCATCTTAAATTCCACAATGAGCATCACATTTTAAAAACCAGAGAAAGATGCTGAGGCAGCTTACTATTTACTATTTCCAGCTAAAGTGCATTCATGTAGAATAATTATACTGGAGTGTTCTACTCTAATGTTTAACAAAACACAAACATTTTCAACTGTTTATGCAGTCAATACATAATTTTTACTAGCACATTTTTTCTTAGGTTTCACTGTAAAAAGAAAAAAATAAAAGAGAAGAAGGATTTATAGTCTGGAAAAGTCTATGTTGACATTCGCCACAGTTGATCACTATTGAGTTTCCTCCTGGGAAGTTCTGCTGTGGAGCTTTCATTACAGGCTTGGAGTACGGAGTCCTTTCCTGAGCTTTGTCACTGACAGACTCCAAAACAGAGTGGACAGACTCCAATCAGTGTGGTCTGAGATTTTTTATTTAGAATCACTGAACATTCAGCACTCTGTGATATAAATTCAATATTCTCAATATGAACAATACCATCAGATTTTCATATGAGAACCTGCAAGACTTACTGCAGTAGAAATATGAATAAGGTGTGATTAAGACAAGTTGTCTCATTCTGCTTTTCAAAGTGGCCATCCCATCCCATTTCAGATGTTTTCTAACATTTTTTCCTCTGCATATGCACCCCTCCTTCCATGAACATGTTTGTAATTTCTTTCAAAACGAGATGGATAGCATTAATAACCCTGAATTGAGTACATGGCTCTCCATGGTAAATACCAGCAAGACAAAACCCGAATGTCCTGAAAGACACACACAGTAAACAAAACCACATTTCAGTGACCTTAATGAATAAACAATAAAAATCAAGCTAACCAGCTAATAATGAAATTATGATAGATTCCATAATTGTCATTATCATCCTTTATTACATTAGTTATTCATGTTATATTCCTGTTAAACGTGGAATTGCTGGTGGGGTTTTTTTAAACACATATATGACAAATCTGGAGGCTTATATGTAACTTTAGGTAAAGCTAACAACCCATTTATAAATCCCCCTTCTCCAACAGCATTAAAATTCTGAAGGTTGCTGCTTCTTAATTGTACAAAGGCAGGACAATTTGCTCCAAGCTTTTATTACATTAATTTTGTATAACATTGTTATACATTATTAGATTCTTGCTAAACTATATACTGCTGAAGGATGAAGTAGAGAGCTCATACTAAAAACCATCCTACAGCCTGCAGTACCATGTGATCTAAAAAGTATTTGGCTCTTATTTTTTAAATATTCATAACCACGTAACTTGGGCAAGTTTTGAAGAACAAAGGTGTGGTTGCATCCAAAATCTTCCCTAAGTAGTTTAAAGAGGAACAGTGGTCATAGATGACAGCATAGTTAAAGTTATCTTTATGCTTTTTTCTGAAAAAAATAACATTTCTAGACAAATCTGATGCTTCAGAGTAGAATGGGAGATTACTTAGTAAACTGAAAAATGTATTAGAAAAATCCTTGCACTGTATCTGTTTGAAAAAGCTTTTTAAATTCTGCATGTTTATTCTCAAAGATTCCTTACGCCTATACCACATATTGGCCTGAGAAGATGATATTCAGACTTCGCCCAAAGCTCTGAATCTTCATTCAGAATGATCCTTCTTATCTAATACTTTTGCACCCGCAGATCTGAGCATCATTCATGGGGTAGCCTAGGAAACCTCTAAACACTCAACAACTTCCTACTGCACTTCTATTTAGACTGGCAATTGGAACCACAACCTGTCACCAAACTCTCACCATGGGAAACATGGATAGAACAAAGGTGACAGGGAACAGAGAGGTGAGAGGAGCTGGACACTTGACCCAAGCGGTCACTGAAGCCAGTCAGCCTGAGTGACACTGTGGCCAAAGAGAGGACAGTGGAGGCTGTGCAGTTTGACTTCAGCAAGGCTCTTACCCAAGTGTCCCAGAGACTCCTTGCATTTCGCTCCTTGGTGAAACGTGGGCTGGGCAAATGGATGATCACGTGGATGGAAAATTGACTGGACCATCAGGCTGGAAGGCTCAGCTTTTGGTCAGTGGTAGAAAACACAACTGGTGGCCGGTGTCACTCACAGATGCTAGTCCCACCCAATACTGTTTCATGTTCTTATTTACAACCTGGACAGTGGGATGAAGTACACTCTCAGGAAATTATACTTTCCAGCTGTTTTGGGAGTTTTTTTTTAGAATTGATTGAGGATGTCTCATAATTAAAGACACATAAAAGAAGAAATTATATGATTGGTCTGCTTCTCTATAGATACATTTTGTAGAATAACTAACTGATTATACTGTCTGTATCAAATATGACCACTTATGTATTTCACTATAGAATAATAAATTATTATGGTTATTTAAAATGTTTCTAATGAGCACCTTCTCCTTGGAAATTAGAGTCTTTATTCAAATATTATCTATTACTACACGGGAGAAGGGTGGTATTTATAACTTTTTGTCAGAACACACTCAGTCACCAATTTTGCAAGACAAATGCAAAAATAGGAAAGGTTTTGGTTTTGATTTTGTTTTGTTTTGTTTTTTTTAATGAAATCTACAATATACTAGGGAAATGAGGAGGTTCAATGCAGATTAGTAGCTTTGATTAATGCAGTTATATATACGTTCAGAATAAATGCGTAAATTCAAGGACCTGATATATGCTGCTCGCTCATCCACATTATCCACAAAACAATAAAACAAAACTATGATAAATACATTCCCGAAATCTCTACTGCTGTAGTGAACTGAGAAGGCCAAAACCTTTAAGATACTTCAAATCAATGAAGAATCAAAAGCAACCTTTTATAAAGTATGCTTGGTGAAATTATTGCCAACGGAACTCATATGCTGCCAGTTGTACACACCTATTAACTCCAAAACCTAGAAATATTTCAGTGGAAAGGTATAATTGTTCATTAAAGCTTGATGTGTGATGGAAGGCAGAAATGTCACAGTTCAAAGCGCAATACAATCTAAAGAAATCATTTCAGATATTTCCTGTAACTCAAATAATAGCTAATTAGTTCTTTAGGGAAGTTATTTCAGTTTTCTTTGGGGAAAAACAAAGCACCTTCAACGGGACAGCAGGAGTCTGGAACACTTGTGGAGAGAATGTGCACAGGCACATGGCCTGTGCGTGTGCTTGTCCCTACCTGCAGCCGCGGCCACCGCCAAACCAAGTGTCACATTCGGACAGAGATACAAGTTGTAAGCACTGGATAAATACTCGGCTATATGGACATTTGATCTAATTCCACTCAGTCTCCTTTAATGTTATGTTTAATTTTCTGCATATACAGAAGAAACCTATGGAAGCACATGGAAGCAAAACACATTAAAAAAAGAATAACCTGTGCTTGGAATTGTTTTTCAAAGAGAAACATGAAAGCCCCTCAACTTATGAGTGAAGAAGCTGGAGTATTATAAAATACTAAACATAATGATCTATGTAATGAGGATGTTTTCAACTGTTTGCATGATATATGAACACAAACAATGTCTACCAGAAAATTTAATTTATCCTCCACAGAATGGAGAAAAGAGCCAAAATGGAAGTATAGTAAAACAACTGAAATTTTAGCAGACAAAAAATAAAAGTAAAATAAAATGCATCTTTTTCCTGATAATTCCAGGAGCTAAACTTTCAGTGGGCCACTAAATGAAGGTCCATGTACATATGGAAGGGGGAAAGATCAGGAGAAAATGAAGGAGCTGAAGTTATTTTTGACTGGGCCAAAGATGGAATTACTTTTCTGAAATTATGAAGGAAGACACTGACGAAGAAAATCAGTCTGGTTGTGATTCTTCAGAATTGAGTCTTCCCATGGGCAGGGAAGTAAAAGTTTTAGAAGAAAGCTGGGAAATGTGTTCTTATGGTTTCTATGATACTTTCTCATTAAAAAACATCAAGCAAACAAATCAAGAAAACAAACCAAAAACCGCAAATCACTTCTGTTTTGAAAAGACTATTTGGTAACCGATTCCCATTATTGTAATTGCCCAGAGGCAAAAGGACATCAGTGTTTAATTTACCCTCACGAAAGACCAGGTAATCCCTGGTGTAGGATACAACGCCATTGACAGCCTGCTGGGGGCTAAAGTTCTGAGACCTGATGGAGAAATGGGAGAGGGAAACCACCTACAGGTTCCTGGTAATGTGCAAACACCCAGTCAGGAGACTGAATAAAATTCGAACAAGGCTCACCCCAATGAGAGCTAAATCGTTACCGATACAGTGTTTCCACCAGACTTTCAGGAGTTGTTTCAATAACATAATGTAATTTATCTTCACAAATAATTTCTTTGAAGAACACCAGAAAGAAAGACACTGAGTCTGGAAAATATGGAAGGAAAAAATACACAACTTTTCCATGTATTCTTAAAAAAACAGTAGTTATCCTTACACTAATACATTGTGGAAAGGACTAGAATAATTGTTCAACTCTTTCTTCAAACTGAAAGGTTCATTAATTTTTTTATGTCAGTGAATGCAGAAAACTTGACTAATTATGTATTATTTACTTGTCATATTTTTAAATAGCTTTTTGTCAGCTTCCTCTGAAAGGTTATGGAGTACTACCCACCATTATTATCACTGCTAACAGAGGTTAAATGTTCTTTCTTCTAAATAGGCAGAACAATAGAGGGCAGAGGAAAGGGTATTACCTCTCTGAAATGTTTTTGACTTCTCAGTATTGTTGACTAACTTATTTTATTTTTTCTAATAAGATGAACCAATGATTCTAACAGGAATAAAATGTTCAACTTCTTCATTTGTATTATTTTGTCCTGATGTCAGTAATAATAACTAAATCAATTTAAATATCTTGCTCATTGAATAATTGTTTGACATGTTTTTTTTTCAAGATAAAAACATTCAGAATTCAACCATTCAAAACACATTTTTTGTAATGTGTTTTAATACAGGCTTTACCATAAATTGTCAACTAATTCCAATTATGTTTTTATAATTCTTTTTATTGTCACTTCTGCACCTGTAATGTCACTTCACATAGTAGGACAGTGTAGGGTAGAGCACTGAATTGAATTATCTGTCAACTCATTTTAGTTGTCTGGTGGGGAGAATAAAACAACAAAATCTGAGAGAAATTAAGAGGTTAGTAACAAAATTTCTGGACAACACACACTCAGATCGTCTGGGAACTGTGTGTTTAGGAAGAGAGGGACACATTGGGAGAGAATTCTAACAAGACCTGGTGCCATGTCACATCAAAGTCTCCCTAGACTGTCTCCTAAACTGCTATTGTATTTTTTCTGAAATAGATACACAATCCAGTCTCTGCCTCCTTGTCAGTCACCAGAAAACGCAGTGAACTCTACTGGTATTTTCCTTGTAATAGTATATTTTTGTCTCGATATTAGCTCAACCGCACACGTGCCTTTCCTTAGTGCGTTATTCTGTGCACTTTTGTCGGAAGGAGAACAGCGCAGTCTCTGTCCCAAACAAGTCAGTGCATGGGAACAGAAGCAAAGGGCATCTGATGTCTTACTTCCCTGAAGGAGTTGGCAGAAGCAGTTCACATATCTCTTGTAATAACAACATAAATTCCACGGCAAGCAGCGTTAATGTTAAATACATAATTTAACAAGTCAATAAATTCCAAGATGCACAATTTTTGGGGGAGGATCTACAAGCAGACCTCTTGACTTTGGATTCTGCTTCAAATTGTACCACCCCCACGGAAGTGGATAAGTAATTGGTAGATTTTAAAATGGATTGCCAGTTCCTGAAGCCTCTGAGGGTACACTTTCTAAAAAGTAATTTGTAAGTGTCAGCTCTAGAATAAAAGACACTGTCACTGGTATGAAAAAGTAGTAAACAAAATTGTGGGAGAAGAAGAAATGGAGACTATAAACTTATTTCAGTGAAGTATCTGAAAAGACATAGAAAATGCTATTATAGAAATATTTAAAGAATTAAAAGGCATTCGATCTCACAGGGTAAAAAGCACTTGTAAGAATGTAAATGGTAGAGGTCAGTTGAACTGACAGCCACTACAGGCTGTTAACATTATTGCTTAAGACACTTGACTAATGGTTTCCCACGATACAATATTGAGCAAGCATTGTATTCAAGAGAGGAGAGGATATTACCCACCCAAGCCACTGAGACAGGTATTAATCACTTCACTAGGCTTTAATTCAGGTCTTAATTCAGCTGAAATATGGCAAGATTTCATCTACATTTTGCAGTACGCTGAAGACATAAGAACAGGCTTTAATGGCATTTTGAAAACAGACATTGATACAATACCAGTTTCTCATTTAAATGACCTTCAATTTTTAATTGTCTACACGATGGACCCATAATGAATTTCACAGGCATTGATACTGCAGAACTAGTTTTAAAAGTTTTTTTTTACTTATTCAACATGACCGCAAGTACATCTAATAAACAATTCTCTGCCTCCATAAGATGGCGAAGAAAGAAAAATCAGTGGTTTTACTTTTTTAACTTGAGAGAGTGTGATTATTAAATATGTACTTAGAATCACTATTTGATCTGCTGGATTCATGGGAGTGGTTTGCAATAATGGAAAATCTATATGCTTTTATTAGAGCATAAGGTACTCAACCACCATAAAGCTTACTGTCAAACTAGTGCTGGCACTGCACAAAACGATTTCTAATGTTCTTCATTTTATTATATTAAATGCATTCTCTAGTGCAATTATTGTGCAGTGGATTATGGGGGTAATAAGCTAATTGTTACTTGTTTTAATTGCTTAAGTATGAAGTGTCAGTGATTTATAAGTAATGAAGAAGCTAAGATGAAGTCATAAAACACTAAACACCCATAAGATCAAGTAATGTACTTCTGAAATGAGGAAGACTTTATTTCACAATGGCAAAACCACTGTATTGTCAGGCTCTAAGTAGTAAGCTAAAGACAGAAGGAGGAAAGAATTTTGTCTCCTTTCTTCAACATAATTTATTTACAAGCAATGGAAAAGGCATGTTCCCTTTAGTAAAATAACTGAAACAGCATTAGCAGTAGATATTTTGTACATGGATACAAAAAGGATGGTATGAACATAAATATGTATGAACTATATCAAAATATTTTTGTATAGTTTTGTGGAGTCAATGAACCTAAGCCAGTCAGTGCTCAATCAGTGTCACCTGTTCCAAACTGTGATACAGTTGTTTTAAGAAGTGATTTATATTAGAGTGATCAAGTAGAGTTTAGCTTTGCATAATACAGAATTAAGTCTTATTATTCATTTATACTGTTTATAATTAAGCTGTCATACGGTGTATGCTTTTCCTTGATCCAAAACATATAGTTATGAAAATCAGACGGAAATGTTTAATTCCCTATTGCAATGGCCTGCAGAGATGGATGAGAGAAATGTTTTGTTTTTTGACTTAATATGTGAAGCAAGGTTCTAAATTTCAAAGACTTGATATAAATAAATCTGTCTGTGTGAATTTTCAAACTATATTTTAAAAATATTGTGGGATTTATGCTCAATAACTCTTTAAAATTGTGCAAATTACATAAAGTAGAACAAAATTTCTCACCATCAGACCAAGTTGGTAAAATACATCTCTTTAACTTGCTCATGCCCAATGCAAATGATAAACATTCAGAGGACATAAGCCTTGATTCCAGTCCACAAGCTCAAAAAACACAGGGAAAGAAAAATATTAAACTTGCATCCTAACTAATATGAACTCCAAGACTTTAAGGTTTAATTACCTATGATTTCTAGAACTCACATTTCTGAAATTGTATCAAAATCTCTTTTAACATAGACTTGCTGGAAAAAGAACATGTTGATAATCTGGTTTAAGATTTCTCTAGTGTTAAAAACAGAGAATCTTCTGCTTTCCCTAAACCAAATTTCTTTAGGGTTAATTCATCGATACATGTGGCTAGCAAATTTGATCTTTTCCCTCTTTGAATCTGCAAGTTTTTCAACATTTCTAATTCTTTGCAAGGAAAGAATAAGAATTAAAAATACAGAAGAGTAAGAGAATGTCCCATTTAGCACGAACCTTAGGAAATCTATCACTTGGAGAGGGGGACTTTTGGTTGCTCTTTAGAATGAGTTTACATTTAGAGAAGTAATCAAATACTCCTGAGCAAGAAAAAGACCTAAATGATGATGGCTCCTGAGGGAGAGAACGGTCATTAATGTAGCTGCTGATGCTCAAGACAACTGTCAAAAACATTTTTCATCTTCCTTTTTGTCTGTTGCATTTTAAGTCAATATTGCATCCTGGACTTTAAGTTCTATCAATTAACATATCTGTATGAAAAAATGAAATTTCAATTACAGTTTTTCAATGAATCAAACATTCATTAAAAAATCCTCTATTTTCTCATCTTTACAAAAATCCAAGCAGCAGGTTAATTAACAAGAAAGCAACAAGTTGCAGGATTTCAGATGGAGACACCACCTTCACTTTGTGTTCTTTAATCACTTACATTCCCATCACAGCCTCTACACACGTACAGCAAAAGGAGATAAAATAATAGTAATAATAGTAGTAATAGTGATAATGATAATAATACACAAAACAATTGCTCGCCACTGACTGCTGCCCAGCCTGTCCCCAAGCAGCAACCAGAGCCCCCCAGCCAACTCCCCCAGTTTCTATCCTGGGCATGACACCATATGATCTGGAATCCCCCTTTGCCCAGTGTGGCTCCGCTGTCCTGGCTGTGCCCCCTCCCAGCTTCTTGTGCATCTCCCCGCTCGCAAACATGGGAGGGTGGAAAGTCCTTGACTTAGTGTAAGCACTAGTCAGCAACAACTAAACTGTCAGTGTGTTACCACCATTCTTCTCATACTAAATTGAAAACACAGCACTAGACCAGCTACTAGGAAGAAAATTAATGCTATCCCAACCAAAACCAGGACAAGTCAGATGCTATCTTTCAATTTCTTCTGTTCTTCTGTTGCAAACCGTGTGAAGATATCACTAAGTGTGAAAGCACAAAACGAAATATTTTGTCAAAGTGAACATTGCCCCTCTCCCTGGGTACACAATGAAATTTAAGATCATAAGAGGACATAAAAGCCAGTATTTTTTTTCAGTTTAGGAAGATATCTTTCACATTGCACAGTCACTAATTCCTTCAAAGATATAACCCTGCACATGTCCAGAGCACTGAGAGTACTATACTGTATCTGAACGGCTGTTTACTTTCTGTTGCAGTGCTGAAGAGGAAATTGAGCTACATACGTTTTTTATTGGCTTGGGATATCTATCAACTATCTGAAATTACTTCTATTTCCATATCTATTATGTGAATTGGATGTGGAAATTATAGTCTCCAGTTTCTTGTGGCATCTGCACACTAATGCTGATAGCATATGGACTCAACACCCTTGGAAATAATTGTATGAGATCACTCACGCCATTATATTTGATGCATTAGGTCCATTACATACTCACAGAGATCTCTGTCCTCACTACTGTGAGCTATATCCTTGACAGTGTAGATATCAAGGAAAGAAATTCACCTCTTATTTAATCATAATAAATGGGATATTTCAGGGCAAAAACAATTCCTGAGGAAAATCAAATTCTTGGTCATGGCACATTTTCTGATCTTACCCTACACAAGATTAACATCTCTTCTGTCTTCCATAATAACAAGTATCAAGAGGAAAATACACTTACTGATCATCTACCAAAGTTTTGTGCTTTCTTCTGCCAGCAGAAAATGATACATACCCATTAGTTATGAAACAATGCACAGAGATCAACAGTCGCCTCCTAGGTCAAGCCAAGAAAGAACTTCTGCTTTAAGAGGTGTACTAGCTAAAGTCATCACCTATTGAAAGGAAGATACAGTTTACTGTTTTTTAGGCTTATTAAATTACACATAGATAAAGGTAGTAGGAAATCAGCTAAATTCTTGTAATAGGAGCGTAACTATGCATCTATGCACATAACTACTCAGACTTCACAGGAAAATTCTAATTGCTATGTTTTACCAGCCGCTATGTCATGCACAGCCATTTAATAACCTGTTAGAGAAGTTAAAACTACATTTTTGGTAAAGAAGTTGTTAAACAGCAACCTTTCTTTTCACATAAAATATCATTTACCTTTTGTGAATTTCCTTGTTTCTGCTTTTTCCTATGAAGTTTAACACCACAAGCACTGCTTTAGGTTGCTGTGATTTAGAGCAAACATGTATAAACAAGTATCTTCCCTGTTATTTTGGAGGCTTGGTTCAAAGTAAGTGGTATAAGCATATTTTGAACTTCGGAAAGGCAGATCAGTAGGACACAGAGTACGTGCTCAGCCAGTCCCACAGATGAATCTGGATTTACCTGAGGATAATAGCTTCATTCACCAGTTCCAAAGATGAACGCCACATGATACAACAGGTAGTTAAGTCAGTGTGGGACAGTTTTCCTTCAAACACCATCAGTACTAGGAAGCGGCAAGAAGAACAGTTGAGTGAAAATGACTTTCAAAATCAAGGATAATTTAATTTGGACAAGTAACTGATAACTGCCCATTGTTCAATAGAAGATCAACTATGTGAGTAGATGAGCTATTATGTTTAAGAAAGACAATCTATAATTTTCAAATCTATAATTTTCAAGTCCTAAAAGATGACACTGTTATAATTTCCTGCCAGGAAGATAATTGCCCACATTGGAAAACTGAAGGATGTACTGCCTTTGGCCAGGTGCTTTGCATTATCTAGACTGCAGTGCTAACAGGTTTACAGTTTTCAACACCCTTTTGAATAATGCAAGTGCCAGAAATTCCAGAGTTTAGGATTAGATGGGGAGGAGGGGAACAGTTTCTTTTTGGTGTCATTTCTATTTGTTCTAGTACAATTTTGCTTCTTTGCTGAGTGCAACAGATCTGTGAGAACAGAGAAAAGAAACCAGTTCCTCTACTCTTTTGGTTAAATGGAAGGATTCAGAGACGGAAATATTTCTGTAGTATGTAGGCTTCCATTTGTAATTTTTAAAATTTTATGGGTATCAGATCATCCTGAATACAGATGTAATGAGTAATACAGATACCAAACATAAATACCTTCCCTTTTGCTCTCAAGATTATATACCTTGAAGATTAAATATTACCACCATTTCACACATAAAAGTAATGTTACAAGGTAATGAGAAAACTCACTCAAGATCACAAGACATCACCAAACCTGCTTTGTCAGCCACCAATCAGAATCCACAGCCAATAAACCTGTGTTGAACACAAAAAAAAAAAAGCCCACAAAATCCCAATCTGTGTTCACTGGTCATAATCATACCATGTCTAAGTTCAGAAGGAATCTGTGGAGCATTTGTTGCAAGACTAAAACTCAAGTCATGACTATCTAGTGAGCTGTGGTACTGGTTAGCTTAACAGTGAGTCATTTAAGGATTTGAGGATTTTGGAAAAACCACAAGAAAATAAGAAGCTAGTGTATCTAAATCATGTTCCTTTTTGAGAGTCACATTGCATTTCAAATGAAAACAGAAAAAGGAGCAAAATGCTTCAGAGTACAAGCTGAGAGAGGCCTGAAAACTGAGACCAATACCAAGATAGTTTGCATAGCGTTTGGGCTTCATTTCTTTTCCCCACTTTACAGGCAAAAAGGGAAGCAATTTTCCCTAGAGAGCTTTTTAGTTAGCATTATTTTCTGGGCCATGTTAAGGGGAAAACATCACAGCCATAAGAAATTATTGATGAAGCAGCATTATTTCCTTGCCATATGTTATTAAGTGACAAAACATCAGTGGAAAATGTCTTTTCAAAAAAGATTTTTGAAAGACTCAGGAGCTTTGTCAACCTAGTATAATCCTCTTAGATGTGCCAACAGTGAAATAAACTTTATTGCTTCTGGAATTAAGAAGCATAAAGCTGAATGGTGAAAAAAAACAATCATTAAACAGTTTGATTTTGTGTATTCTTTTCCCCCCTCAATCTCAAATGTTTGTATTCAATGGAACTCTTATTTTATCTCCCATATTTTAGGTACCAGTCATCTGTATTATCCACAGTATTTGTGGAAAGATAGATATGAACAGTGTTTGTATGAAAATCTTAGAAGACATGCATTTCCACTTCCAGCTGTTGGAAAATATTAGTTGAACATGTTAAGCATGATAATATGAATTCTAAGTAGATATCTGCTATCATCATCTGCTGCCGTCTAAAGAGGAACCCAAAATTACAGTCTAATGAGAATAATGACTAGGTTAAGTCGATGCCAAAGCCCACTTTTATCATCATTTCATCTGTTTGTGACATCCTCTTTCAAAAAACAGAGCTGCAGTAGTTACATTTTATACTAGATATTCCGGTCTAAAAGTGTGTGATATTACTTAGACCTTTCAAGGAGCTGGTGAGGCTATTCCACTTTTACTGTGGGCTCATTGTTAATGTGGGCACAGACAAAAGGAAAAAGGGTTGGACGGTAAACAACAGAAAAGATTACAGGAAACACCTTCTGTTACATTTCTCAGAAAATATTCAATAACAATTCAACTACTTTTTAGTGAGGGACTGTTACAAAAATGGGAAACAGCACAAATAATCCATTACAATTACTTAGTTTAGAAAAGGTGAATTATAAAAAAATGTTCCCTATGGATATGTCAGGAGATATGTCTCACTCTGTTTCCTATTGACAGGTGGTAGCATAAATTAAATGTGGTATTATGAATTCAAATTGGATTTCAACTGCTCATCACCTATACTGTGGCTTTAGAACAGGTTGAGATGATTATAGTCTAAAAACCATAACGAAAATAGATAAGTTTTGTGTAATTTTCTAGTTTTTTTTTTTAGTTTGTTTTGTTTTGTTTGTTTGTTTGTTTGGTTTTTTAAATGGGACAGATTTAAGATGTTAATCTAATATTTATTGTATCAGAAATGTATTATTCTGGATTGTATACATGTGTTACTTTTCATTAGGTGAAGCAATAAACACATGCTCTAGAGTACAAGTACAAAAATGCAGCATTTGGATGGGTTGGGTATTTAACGTGGACAAGTGTCAAATGCAGAGGATGAGTTTTCAGTTACTAGGAACAGAAATGTTGACATAATGTTATATTAGGGGTTACTAGTCTCAAAATAGCTATAAGACCCTTGGAAACCAAGATATATGTGTATCCTCCAAACACTGGCTAATTTAGTTTGCATTTGGCTTGTGTTTATTAGGCTAACAAACACAATGCTAAATACTCCACTACCCCTTTCTCAATTCTATTTTTAGCTTCTTGATCTTCCAGTTTGTACCTGGTTAGAATTATGCAATTTATAAATTCAGTGTATATATAAGCAGCAACACAGGCCCAGAGATGTCCCTGGCAATAACACAGAAAGGGCACAGAAAAATCCAAACCAAATCAAAATACTTTCTCGTAACACTAAAAAAGAGAAGCTACTTTAAGAAACATTAAAATAAACTTCTCTTTCATACTCACTATGGAACTTTTTTCCCTTATCTCCTTGCTTCCTGCTGCTGGCTCCAAGGAGCAGTACAAAATCTCACCACAACAATACAGCTGGGAGAGAAGCAACTGCAAAACGGTCTGGGATTGTAGTTCTGGAAAACCAGATACACAGATACCGCAGAAGCGGTAGAGATCATCGAGATCCACGTTTCCAGAAGGATTCAAAAATAGCAAAACATGAGTGTGCCGTGGATGTAAACCACCCTGATGACTCTGATGTGACCACTGTTATACATCAAGTTAAGCATATTATTTATACACACGCAGAGCTCCTACTAGGATTTGAAAGCCAACCATGCCAACACTAGGAAAATCCTGAAATACTTTAGCTACGTGATCTCCTGGAAAGCGTCTGTGCCACAATCTCCGCTCAGGGTAAAGGACAGATAGATAGTGCTAATTAATACCAACAGCTGTGACAATTTACAGCCACAGAAGCAACAGTTTGTTATAATGAGCTTCCATCACATATTAAATTTAAGATAGAAAATTCCATTTACCAAAATATTCACTGGTAGAGGCTTTAATTATTTGTCCAGGAATCTATTATTAGCATTTCACAGGGCTATACAGAGTAACTTAATCTGTTATTTGAAGACCATTTTGTAAATATCTTCATTTAACAAAGCAAGTGAAATTTACCTAATTCAAACAAAACAATTAAAAAAACCCCACCACCACAAAACCCAAACACCTCCCTCTGCAAGCTTCAGTTGAGCAATATTTTTTTCTTTACTGTTGTTGATAAATGCAATTATTCATGACATTTGGAATGATTTAAACATAAATGCAAGAATAAAAAGAAATGTTCAGCCTTTCTGATGACAGAAAGGGCTCATGTATCTTTATAATACCCCCCTAATTTAATTAATATATTCCTCATACCATCTGGTCTGACTCACTCAAAATGTAACAGAGTAGATCACAATTAAAACATTATAAATCTTACACAACTTTAGACTGAACACTTTAGATTATAGCATCATTGTTAAAAGCTTGGCTGTCAGTAAAGTGACAGATGATTCCACAGAAGCTAATTCAGGGGATATTTTACAACAGTCTCTTTGTTAAAAGCATCTGTATATTGATTTCCATATTTGTATTTTAAGACAATGCCATGCTTAGAAAAAAAAGAGCTCCATGTACAAATGAGGCATGGAATATCTGTCACTTGTCAGATCCGGACTGAAATCTAGAGACACAAAAATGTCAGCAAACAAACTATTTTACATCTGCAGTGAATAACTAACCAGGCAATTATTACACAATTTATTTTGAGAAAAAAAGGCAGAAACTGGGGGAAAAATTGTATTTGTCTTAGTTTTTACTGGTCTTCTCTCCTTCCTTTTAAATACCAGAGAATTTGAAAATAACAGCTCGTTTTGAGATGTACATGTCTTCTTTCCCATCAAATTTTACTATAATTCAAAAATAATTTTGAAATGCATTTTTCAGTATCAGTTTGATTTCCATTAAAAAATGTTCTCCAGTTCTACAGATGAGCCTTACATTATGAAAGTCCATGGCCAGGTCAGCAGATGGAGAGACATATTCATCGGGTTTATCTATTTTTGGTCAAAAGTGGCTCAGGTCACCCTGACAGAACCAGATTCAATTAGTAAAAACCCTTTCTTGTCTATTCAAATGCATATTCGCAAAATCGGAATGACAATAATAATTACCATTATTTCTCCTCAACATCTATATACAGATATTATGTGAAAATACATGGACAGAAGCATTTACTTTTAGGTCATCCCAACCTCACTTCTTTTTTTAATGAAATATGACACTGATCGGGTCACAAACGAGGTCATTTTTCAACAAAATGGGCAGAAATCAGCAACTTGTTGAGCACAATACTCTTGGGAAAACGAGAGGACTTTCCTACATGATTGATCCCACAAAGATGACTTCTCCCAAACACAGACAGATGTGACTAGTTTCCTTCTGAAAAGGTGTCATATGCTTCCCCAAATTCCTGCTGACAAAGAAATCACCTTCATTTTGAAGTGGTAAATAACACAAACTAACAAAAAAAAAAAAATACCGCTTAGAATAACCTTAAATATCATACTTTAAAAAACATATCTAGACTTTATAATATAACAAGATGTGAAGACTATTCCTCAATCCTCTTTGAAGTATAAGGACCAAATGCTACCCTGGTATATCAGAAGCAGCCAACCCATTTTTTGGTTTGTTTGGTTTTGTTTTCTTTTTAATATGTACATTATTTTCTGCTCTTCACCTTTCACTAGAAGAAGTAAAAGCCTTTATTCCATGTGATTTGTAAGAAAAATAATTTTAAAATAAGAAATAAAAAGCAATTACCGCATTGATACCAGATTTCTACTTGTGCAGTGCACGGAACACTCTTTTTCCTGACTGTGAATGCAATCCACTGAGAATCTGTATGGCATAATACGATAATATTTGTATTAATTCAGTTTTTCCTTATCCTTTGAAGCACAGAAAGAAATGAGAAAGTGAAATTGCAGATCACATAACAGATTGTCAGTGGCATCCATTTTAGGGCCACGGGTGCATTTCTCCAGTCTAACTTGCACTGTGCTTGGGCTGTAATGGAAGAACAAATTTACATAACATCTCAACCCATCGGAGAATCTGTACTCCACTAGTCCTGCCAAAGAAAGGAAGAAAAAGGGTTATCTTTTATACTAACATCAGTTAATTTATCCTACTTAAAGTACCATAGTTTCGAATTAGATGTAATTGAAAACCTGCAAAACAAGGTAAAATGGAGTTTTAGCTGAAAAAGTAAATAATGAGAGATAAAGTGATGCATGTTACCAAATACCATCTCTCTAGATTCCTACCAGTTAAACAAATGTCAAGGTATTGATCTGTTCATACAAGAGCTCACGAGGGCCCGGTCTTGAATTTCCTATGGCTCTCAAGAAATTGAGATGCAGCTCCAGTGCCAGGGCTAGCCCATACCTCTGAAAGAGGACTGCGCTGTGCTTTTTATCAGGAGGCCTGCCTACTGCAAACAACAAAGAAGATACTAGGGATTTCTTTGACAAACTGCACAGAAAGGACATAAAGCACCCTTGGGAGGTCACTGTCACCTCAGCGATCTGTTCCCAGGGTGATTCACCGCTCCCCATCTTCTCTCTGCTGTAGTTTGTATACGAGAGAATGCTGGTACTTTAGGAAGCTTTTGGCATCCCTCCAGTTCAGCAAGGAAATTTAGCCAACCTCTGCACTGGGCACTAACTGCTTTTATTATATATACTGGACCAGTATCTGATGTAGATTTAAGAAAATGGATCAAATACTGAGAATGAGCTCCTGAGAAGCAGAGCCCCAGGACAAGCAAGGAAAGGCCGGGTTGGAAGGCAGCTGCCCCAGCAGCCTGGCCCAGGCCTTTCTCTGCTAGAAGTTTCTGCAGATGCCACTTCATCCATCACACTTAGATCACACTGTCCTTACCAAACCTTTCCACACGACTACAGAGTTCAGAAACTATTCTTAAAAGACTTCTGTGATACAGCTACTAATTGTTTGGTGTGGGAAGCCTGGATAAAATTATGCATCTAATGTATCTGTGATTCAAACTAGTCTATCCAGCATTCTTTCACTTACCAGGAGCCAAATTCAAAATATTAGCGTCATCTCACTTTGAATATCTGCTTAGCCCTTTGTGAGCCAAATTTTAGTATCTCAGACGTGCATTTCTTGATTTGTGAAGAGAATTTAGAAGCAGGGGAGATATGCTGATTTCCCAGCTTATTATCCTGCCTGACTTCCCCTTTATTTTTTCCTTTTCTTCCCATCATGAACTGAGAAGGTCCCAGATAGAATTTTTAAATGAAAGCATCTATGTCCATTGCTCCCTACAGAAAATACGTTAAGGGAGAAAGTCTGTGGGAGTACAAAGATTGGGTGAGGAGTTAAAGGGAGAACAAAAGGTATCAGTGGGAATATAGATGAAAACAGGCAGGAACCAAGAAGAACAAAGGCCATGCATGAAAGAATAAATATTAACTGCCCTCCTATACATACATGCCCTTTCAACAGAATATGGAGCTTCTCAAACTACTTTTTACTGACTTCCTACTGAAAAAGCCAAATCTGGTTTCTGATTTTGGTTAAAAGTAGATCAATAGCTCTTTCACAAGCAATTAATCTGAACACTTTTTGGTTATATTTGCTTACAATACAGTAATAAATGCATTTCTCATTGAAAAACTGTATTCAGCTGCTTTGCACACCTTTCACTTTTAAATGCAAAATCCCAAGGGTGCCCTCAGCGGCACTTTGGGGAGGTGGGTGCGTTGGCAGCACCCGGCACCCCCAGCTGCCCTGAGCAGCACTGAGCCCTTCCAGAGCCCAGCCCAGCACGCAGGGCTCAGCCTCAGGCCTGGCAAGGCCTGGGACACCCACAGCAGCTTTGTTCTTGCAGCTTCACCTCCTTGGGCTTTATTGCCAAAAACTTCCTCGCCGCTTATAAACATCACCACTGTAATTTTATTACAAACACTTAGTGTAGCAAAGTGCAATAAAATAATATTTTGCTTTTAGCTTGTTACTTGTAATGACCATAACGGGCAATAAAATCTGTTACTAATGTTTACCTTGATTTAATCAACACTAGACCACAGAAGAGAAAGAGAACTGCTGATCCAATGATTTAGAAACTGATTTTTTGCCTCACTGTCATGTTTTTAGATCCTGCTTGCTAGTGATTTATAGCTGCATGTTCCCTGGCCTATATTAAAGAGAGGGAGATGACTACTTCAGAATCATAAAAGTAATTGGAAGACTACTTTGTAGCTTCAAGGGAAAGGTAATAAAATGGATTCTGAAAGATTCTTTCACTGGGTAGTGGAAGGGTTTTGTGTAGCAAACTTGCATGGTGCGATGGAAAAATGACACCTTTCTTCTCTAGACAGCCACTCTTGTCACCTTTTACCCAAACTCATGTAAATGAAGCAAATGGGCACTGTTCTGTAACTGCATAGCATATCAAGTCACCGAGTACAAACACATCCGCAGCTCCCTGTAATCACCTGCAGAGCTGGAACAGATGACTGAGGGACATCCACACAGATTTTACTGCCACTAGTATCTTTTTTTCTTCTAGGGAGTTGCAGACAACACGTAATTACACATAGTGATTTGTATGAGAGAGAAAATGTGCATTCCATTCGTTATTCATTCACAGGTTAGATTAACTTTGTGTATCAAGACATACATAAAAATGTAATCATTTCATTGTCAGGAGCCTAAAGCTAACATTAATTACAGTTTGAAACTTCGATTATTAATGCATATTTACCTATTGAAGTGTGAAATAAGCAATAGTAGTTGGAATACACCAATTAAATTAGCTTTTGAGACTAGAATACATAAATAGGATACTATCTTGTATTTACAGTTAAAATTGTCACACAGCATGCAATAGCTGGAGGGTTCTGTATTTTAAACAACAATACAACTTAACATTCACACAAAGAAGAAAAGATACTGGCCTTTTTCCATAAACCTATTGCTAAATTATAAATATACAACAAGTTTTATGTCCTGTGGAAGCAGCTGCTGTATTTATTCTATTTAGTCAACTATTACAAAAATCAAACTCAACTTTCTCATAAATCTTGCATTATTACACACCCCCACATCCCCTATAAAAGCAAATGGATTCCATAGCCAGAACTAAGCAAATATTTAATACATCTATTTGAGAACAATAATTCAAAGAATTAATAGATTTTTTTTGTTAGCTAATAACTTTTTTGTACATTTTCTAAGTTTGTTCATTTCATTCTGTTGAGTTGGAAAGTCAACAGTAAGAAAATGTATCACTTAATAAATTAATATCTTAAATACTTGGAAAAGAAAATGTATATCTAATTCACAGGGAAGCAACAATGTTTTCAATATATTGTAATTGTTTGAGGAGAGAGAAAAACTAAAATTACTTATAAGAAGAAAGCCTTAAAGAACAACAGGTTACAACTTCTGCAGAACATACAATGTTCCTTTCAATTCTGCCAGTTATTACAGTTTATTATCTTCAGTTCAACCATAGGGCAAAATTCTCCTGATGTCTTTCGCTCCTTGTAGATTCTCACTTTATAATCTCTAATTTTACTCAGTTACTTCCCTTTTTTAGATCCGTTACGAATTATTACTTTTGCAAATTAGCCTTTCATCAACTTTCATCTTTCCTCTCCTAGTATCCCTATTTTTATTAAAATCACCTTCTTTCCAATATAAGGCACCTAGGAAAGGTCAGTGTGATGATCAAAATGCTGCACTGAAACACACATACGCTGTGTGTGATTGTGGGAAGACCTTTCTCACCCTTAAATGTAATTAAGAAACCAACCACTCTATGGTAAAAATGGTGGGATTTTTGACACATGCTTTGAAGAAGTTTTCACCTAGGGGAATGTACTTGATAAGTGGATCATAATTTTTCTCACATTTTTTATCATTTTATGCAGGTTTATTACAACTGGAATTGCAATATTATTATTAATGTGAAGGAAATTAAATTAAATTTCTACTAAAGAGAAATTGGTGAGATGTCATGCCAGAAAGGAAGAGGTTTAGAGATTGTATGGGGATATAGTGGAAGATTTGGCAAGGAGGTTACTTAAATGTAAATATGCTCAAGTGACTTGCACCCGTCTGTAGAAAAAGCACACACATCACACTAATTGTTTTACTGACCTTGTGTGCTTGATGAGTAGAACCTCTGTGTTAGATAACGTAGGCCTGTGAGAAACTCTGGGCACCTTATCGCTATGGCTCAGATTCCTGCTTTGTTGTAAGAAAGAGCGGGAGGCTGCGCCTGCCTGGAGCCTTGAAATACAGGGGAGCTCAGCAGGCCCAGGGATCTTCCAGCAGGGCTGAACTGACCAGCGCCTGCGTCCCCGCTGGTGTCACCTCTGCTGGGAGCTCAGGTGCCACTTCGGAGATCCCCCAGTAGAGAGGGAACTAAAATAACACTTGCTCTTTGCAACGCATTTGTGGTCTTTGGCTCTTCTTGCAGCGTGTCTGCATATGTGTACACAGAGATTTTTTTTTTTTTTAAATTATATGCCACCAAAAGCAAATTTGACTTTGCTAACTTGATATCATTGAAAGCTGTGAACTCTGCACCTAAGTATACCATCAAAAGCATTAGTTGTTTAAATTAACCAATCTGGAATTTAAAAAAAAAAAACACCTCTGTCTATGCATGAGTCCATACATGATTCATTTGCAAACAGTATGGAAGCTCAGAAATCTTCCCCATCCATGTTTTAAGCTTTTTAGAAAAATCTAAAAAAATTTGTGCAATAAATTACTCCTTATTAGTTACAGAAAGCTTTAATTACAGGTACTGACTTAGATTTAAAGAGAAAGTCTGCACAAAGTGATCTAATAAATTAGAGATGTACAAGAAGCATGAAATGACAACCTGATATTAGCATCATAAAAGGAAATTGTTCTTCAAACATTAAAGTAGATCATAAGCTCAGATTTAAAAAATAATATATATTTTTTTGCGTCTTAGAAAACCCACTCATTTGAAAGCAACACCAGAATCCTTTTTATTCATAAGGGACCAAATAGTTGGGGTGAACGAACAATAATTAAGTGGCAATTCAGAGAAGGATTTTCAACGTCTTTCTGAAGGCATGAGTACACTGGAGAAAAACAGGTAGAGACTGAAAACTATGGAAATAATTTAAATCCTAAAGAAGACAATATTTAATCCAGTATAAATTGGGTGACATGCACAAATGACATCTTATCTCAAAAAAATACCAATACACAACTAACTAATACTTTTGACTTTAATTTATTGCTGTTGAGGTTTTGGTTCACTGTATTGTTGACCCCCAGTTTCAGTCGATGACAAGAAAAAGACAGAAGTGCTTACATGCAATCCAAAGCAGAGTTGTGGTGATAGACAGTGGTTTAGAAGGAATCAATGATACAATAGATGAGTGGACAAACTGAGAAATTGGTTACTCTGTCAGTGTGCTGGGGATGTCAGGGGAAAACTGCTGTTAGAGTGTCTGGGGCAAGGCTGAGGCAGAGCCGGGATTTGGCAGGTCTAGCAAAGATCACTCACTTTGCCCTCGCAGATACTGCTGCCCTGTTTCACCCCAAATAGCCAAAATTCAGGATGCTAATGTCATTAGGACAGATAAAATTCTCAAAAAATAATACCTTGATGCAAGCCAGATTCTTTTAGAAGGACATGCAAAGCCCTGCAATCAGACAGGGAAAATCCATTCAGGAGACATATTTGCTGTTCGCCTTCCCTCAGAGTTTTAAGTCCCTCAGCTTCTTTCCTCAGTGTCAGTGCTCTGCCGTGTTCTTACTGCCTTCCTCACCATTTTATCTCTCACATGTGTCCTTCATGTAGGACACCTCTCCAGAAATAACAAAGCCTCAGTGCTCATACAGCTCATATAGTCCTTGAGTGGTCCTGGGCTGAACCTAAACTTAGGCTAACACATTAAAAGTATGTATATGTATTTAGGGTCAGATTTAAAAGGGCGTGCTAGGCATAGTGAATCATGTAGGTGCTCAAATAGCTGTTTAGCAGATGACATGCCAAACCTATGCACTCAAGGGGTTTGAGCTGTTTTTTATTGTTTGTACTTCATGACACGTCCCTTTCCTTTGTTAGTATCCATACTGACTTTGTGAATCTTCTTTCTTCTTTAGTACAGAAACTTGCTCCCAAATTGTAGATACTAAATCAGTAAAAACAGCACTTAAACACCTTTTCCAAAATGTCTATTAATAGATTTTTACTGATGTGCACAAGCAGAAAAAGAAGATTAATACAACACTATCATTAAGTGCCTATAAAAACATTTCCTACAATACTTACACATTATTCAGTTTTTCAGAATTATCTCGCAAAATGAACACTGAGATTGACCCTCAAGTTAAAGAAGCATCAAATACATTCTATTCTCTGTTATCTTGCCAATATTCCAATGACAGCTCAAAATCAGAAACATATATTTAGAGATACTTAGTAGGAAGAAAGCTGCACAGGGTTCAGCCAGAGCCAGAGCA
This sequence comes from Patagioenas fasciata, assembly GCF_037038585.1. NCBI lineage: Eukaryota > Metazoa > Chordata > Aves > Columbiformes > Columbidae > Patagioenas > Patagioenas fasciata. Next base: position 13,543,985 of record NC_092533.1, on the reverse strand, counting down.
GAGTGTGCTACTACACAAGGAACTCTTGACTTGGTAGGATTATTGCTTTACCATTATGAGGAGTTATTTCTTCACAGTTAGAAATGTAGATACAATAATATTGCTTCTAGTGATGCTAGTATTGTTAAATATACTCTTTAGTGTATTTAACTCCTTCTATTAAGCTGAAAGACAAAGTAAATCTGCCATCTAGCCACAGATATACAGAAAAGTCTGATTTTTCATACTGTGAGATATTAATAAAGTTCTTTATTTAAAAAAAAAAAAAGGCTAAAAAGGGTCACATAAACACACATTCATAGTGGAATATCCCAGTAATGGAACTGTACCAAGAAATTATCAAATTTTATCACAGATTGTACTTTGGACCTAAAAGTACTTGAAAGAGAAACAAAGAAGTCTTTGTGAGAACTCACTCATTTCGGTAACTGACAATTTCTACCAAAAAATTCCTATAACTCTATAAAGAAGCAGTGAAATATTTTTCACTCCTCTCCTACATTGATCCGGCTCTGGTTAAATATATCTTGATCTGAAGATGTTAACTTTTCTTAGGCTTTGAACTACCTTTGAAAATTATTTCTTTTCTGCCTCAGGGATTGCTAATATAGCTACAACCCTGACTGAACACAAAAGCTTATGGTTGGTGATATCTACGTACAACAATTTCAGGCTGTGAATTCCTGAACACAAAGCTGCTGTGTCCCTAGGTTTAGGGAGCATGATCATTTAGCTTATATCTTTAAAACTTTGCTACATCTGAGGTGCACTTAAACCTCGTTTTGTCCAGGTCTCTTTCTCAACCAGGCGCTTCTTTCCCTCTTAACTCCCAAACTAAGGTCTCTTCAAGCCTCAGTCAATTTTATGATCCTTCTCATCTTTGCCACCTGCTCAGTGCAAGTCCTTTTCATCCCCTGCTATCTCATTCATCAAGTTTCACTCCTTTTGCCAAGGACTGTGTTAAGTCTGGCAGTGCCCTCCTTGGAGCCAATCATGCTGACTGAGGAAAGTCACAGTGGAAGTAACAAAATATTTTGCTGTCCTTTAGGGGGTTCTAGTTTCAAAGGCAATCAATGTTCATGAGAGTAAACTCAACCTTTAAAACACTTTTTTGGGGAAGGTGGGCATTCAAAATGACTGCGAACTCTCATGGGGTCAGTCTTAAGCAGCAGGAATGTATGTGCTGCACAGAACACTTGGTTTGGAAAACCAATTTCAGATTTAAAAAATTAACCAGAACAGTACTGCTTTCTATTTCTAAAGATCTTTAAAACCCTACACCGAAGCGTATATGGTGTTCCAGCATTTATTTGATGATCTGAAAGCATAATGCTGCTCTCAGAAGACCGTACAGGTTTCAGCAGATTTTCAGTTTGTGAATACTCTGCTTACGCGCTGCCTCATGCAGGTCAGTGCCATTCACACACTTAGAGAAGTGCCCAAGTGATTCATTAAATTCTGGAAAAAGAATGAAAAACTCTAAAGACAGCTTTTAGAGCAGCAGGCAATCCTTGCTATTCCACTGCATATTTTACATTCTTGCATTGCCGAATAACTCAGTCACAATCCAAAGCCATTACACTCTTAACAACCTGCTATTAAGTGTAGCAACAAGGTATCTCCTGAAGACTCAGTACTGTCTGAAGTCATGACCAATTTTTTAAAATGACAATTAAGATGGAAAAAAATTAGTAACAGCGGTGATGGCTGAATAGAAAAATCAATGAGTGCCTCTCCATTTTGGCCAGAATTTTAACAAATAAAAGATGAACTTAATCTTATATAAACTAGCCTGTCACGGAAATGAAAACACATTATTGGATTCTAATGCCTTCAACAAGCCTAGTCTGAGTCAACCCATTGATATTTTCAGGAGACGCTGGATGACAGATAGATTCTCTCAGCAGCTCTGAAGTTGTCTGGATGCCAGAAACCCTGCGGCCAGCAGCTGTGTTGAACTTTCACAAGGGTCAGATTGCAATGGCCCCAAGTCATAAAGTACAGAGAGAGGAATAATATAAGAGCAAAGTTTTGGGTCTGGGTATTTTTTTTCTTTCCATGCCTTCTCCTGGGCACACAATGTGATTTAGCACTCACAGACCCTTTGAGCTCATGAAGGTTCACAAAGTGTGAAGGAAGAAAGTTAGGAAAGTCAAGGTTTGTTTCCTACTTGTGTTTTCAGAAAATGCAATGATGTGCATTAAAGACATCAATACATTTATATTAGTTTAGTTTAGTTTATTATCTAATTAATATATATTTTTCTGTTAGTAGCCATCACACATGACCACAGAACTGAATTAGTTCTATTTTCACTACTAGACTCTTCTTCAAAAAAGCATTTCAAAATGTGGAATGAAGATAAGCTGTAACCTGATCTTCCAATCTACTCAAATTTTGAAAAAGAAAAGTGAGAGAGACTTTCTTACGTTAAACTCATCCAGCTGACATGATGCCTGGTAGGAGAGGACTCTTCAATTTAGAAGATGAAGTAGAATTTCTAACTTCAGATTTCAGGTGGAAGATGAACCAGCTGTCACTTAGAAGTAATCAAAGTAAGCAGAGTGTCTTTCAAAAAACCAATCAAAACAACAAAAAAGCTCCTATAATTCAGCTACATGCTATAATTCTGCTGCTTTACTCAGTGACATTCCTCCTTCTGTGTCTGTATAAACATGTACAGCTTGGCAACTACAGCTCCATAAGGTCTAAAACACCTACACTTCAGAGATGTGTTTGAAGACACAGTATCAAGATAAGATATACAGTTTTGTCATAATCTTAGTCAGTCTCCAACATGAATGGGACAACCTTTTAATTATTCTAGGTATTTTTTGTAAATTCTCAACATCCACATACATCGAACCCTTTTGTGAGTTAATACTTAGTTTCAAGGATAACTTTTTTACAAGACTGTTTCAAGGATAACTTTTTTACAAGACTGTTTCTTCTTATTAACTCCTACTAGAAGGAGTCAGCTCAGACCTGATCTTATTAAGAAGCCATTTCTTCAAGAAAGAAAGTTAATTGCCAGGGTTCAAAAATTCAGTGATGATTAAAAAATTACATAAAACTATTAAGTTTGGCAATGAGTTAACATCAAGTGACTTTAGAGGGGTTTTTTCAATATAAATTCAGAACATTCCTCCTCTGTTCATGATTTAACATTCTTCAGTTACACACACCACCATCTTGATAACTGCAACAAATGATAAATGGGTCTAAAACATATATTCAAAAATTGAATTCCATCCAAATTGCCCAGTTTTCTCTCTAAATGCCACTGAGAATCAGTACAAGTGATAAAATCTTAAGTGAGTACCATCAATTAGATGCAGTTATAATGAAATAAACCATATCATAATGTGATCTGAGCAGTGCAAACCTTTGAGGACGAAGCGTCAAATAAGAAAATGGTGCTGGGAGAGATTTCTAGCAGAAACTAGATGAAAGTCTCTCAGTTATTTTACCTGAAATGAGGACTTACAAGCCCATTTTAATTTATAGTAAAATTCTTCCAGCTTCTTTACCTTCTTCCCTCAAGCCCCACAAACTGATGAAACATCTGCAAATGAGAGTGTATGCGCAGCAAAATGAATTGGACACACTTCTGACTACAAAAGAGAAAATCTTCAAGGACAGAGATCAAGTATTGCTTTCTTTTGAGTTCTGTGCTATGCTGCTTCTGTAAGAGAGCGACTCCAAAGAAGGGATTCAAGTGTTTGAATATTAGGGGGCATAATGAATAGAGTTTATTCCATTTGTAAACCACGCTGGATCTCTGGTAGGAAATAAAACCAAAAAAAAAGGAAATCTCCTCAGAACACTGATGTGGACCCAGAAGATATCCTTCCCCATATTTGTTGCTTTGGGTTATGTCAGTTTGTTTTATAGCTGCAGTAATTTTAAATGCATTTTCCTCTCTTGTGAGATGCAGTCCTTTACCTTTCCTTGAGGGAAGCCTGAGGCACTGATTTATGGTCAGATATGTGTGAACATATCTAACCATAAAAGACACCGTACTTCAGTATTTACTGCTAGAAGACAGACAATATTCCAGATTCAGTGCCTGAGTTATATTAGCCCTCTTGCTGTACGCAGGTACCATAACATTCTGTTGAGAACAAAAAAGACCTGGTTTATTAAATTCTTTCTAAAGGCTATGCAAATTAGGTATACCAAACTTTAATAATGGTAAAAGGGAAACCTGCAATATTCTGATTACTGAAAAATGAATCATTAAGTCTGGAATTTTCAACCCACCCCTTGACAAAAGATGGACTCTGGAAGCACTTGAAATTTCCACTATCAGATTTAAAAGTCAGGTTTTTTTCTTCTTACAGTGTACAGAAATTGCATAATAGCATTAAAGTCAGAAATCTGTAGAAGAGGGAATCAGCCATGCAGTAAATTCTAAATTTGTTCTTTCTGCAGTTTTGAGTTAGAAACAAATGCAATTAAAGTGCGGGTAGCTCTCCTATTAGGCTGCCTCAGTGCTCTCAGGTTGTGGGCTGTGAAAGCAGAGGGTGACAGGCACAGCAGGGACCTGCTGGCTGCTGAGCTCCCGGCTCCATGGGCGGCCGGACCGACCAACCAGTGCTGGCAGAGCAGGAATCGGCAGCATCCTGAGCGCAGGACAGACCAAGAGTCAGGTATGTACTGAACACCGTGGTCAGACTGTGCCTATGGTTTTCCTCATCCAAACAAAGCACCCATGCAACACACACAACAGTTTCACCAATTCAACATGCAGAGGGAACTTCCACATAGATCACTGAATGCACCTCATGCAGATCTAATATTCCACAGCAAAGGTCACTGAGCGTAGCAACGCACCAGTGTCTGCATGACATTGCCTGGTGGGTCATGCACACGAGAAATGCTATCTGAATTGACACTGTATTGATGCAGAAGCTTCTGAGCCAACATGAACTCTCAGTAATATCTAAACCTCCACCCTAATTTAAAATTAAGGAAAAAGAATGCAAGAGAGATTCACTTCTATTATAAGAAGAAATAATTTGCTTTTTAAAAGCAGATTTCCTGCCTCACTGATGTTGCTACTTCTCACAAACACAGGTAAATGCACTAGGAAGTCAACACTTTTGCCCTGTTTGCAACAGATCATAGGAAAAACAGGTGAAAAGAAATCCATGCCATGATTACTCTGCATTTTGCTATGTGAAAATGGATGAAGTGATCACCATTCTTAGTCAGTGGAAGTATGTAAGTAAATTATTTTCTTTTAATTCTATTTGTTATTTCTTGTATTAACATCTGAATTACTACGAAATACGGGCAACACGATTAGAAAGAATTAAACTTTGCACTGCCTGTGTAACTGCTTACACAAATTTCAAATGCTGTACCCTAGATGTGCTGTATAATCTAGGCTTCTGAGAGGAAAATAATAAGCCAGCAATGCAGCACGAAAACTTGAGTCTTATGAAAAAAGTATAAAAAAATGAAAAAGGACTACCACTCATAGCTATTAATAAGACCCCAATAATATTTGTAATACCAGCTGTATAAAAATTCACAGGCAATAAAGGAGATTTTAATGGAATTAAGGGAAGAGCATCAGACTCTCGTAGGAACAATCTAAAGGATCAGTTGCTACCCCTCTCTGTCCTAAGAATATAAACCAAATACCTCTGATTACCGTACCTGAAAGAGAGGTAATCTGTCCAGCAAACCAAATTTGTCTATAATAATCTAAAAGTTTTGAGTTCTGTTTTATTCTTTTGAATAACGTTATTGAAAACATATATGATAGAAAGTGTTCATGAACCACCATTTTCCTACTGCAAAACTGCTTTCCAAACCAGCTGTAATTTCTGCTCTCATTATCAGTAGTTGGTCTGTCAAATGGCAACAGCCTTAGATGTCAGCACTGAAAAGTGCTGCTTCTAACAGAAAGACAGACAAAATATTTTCCTCAATGACCGCAGGTAGTTAAAAAGTTGTCATCTGACTTCGGCAGTATGGCTGTGTCTAGACTGATAATTAGGGTTCACTTTTAGGTTTCTTGCTTGGCAACAGGCTCTTTCTGTAGGAATCAATATACAGAATATTTGCCCTTTCTTTTGTTCTTGCCATCATTAAGGGGCATTAGAAAGAAGAAAGAAATGTGAACTACATAAGGTCCAAAAGTTACTGAGGGATACAGTACAGACAACCAAAGGCATCTCTTGTGTGTGATATAAGGCCAGATCCTGATTCCTCTTCAGCTTATAGGTATTATCTGTGAGAAGAACAACCACAGACCACAGCTTAAAGTCGGAATAAGACTACGTACTTCATGCAAAATAAATATTGCCTGAATTCATACTACTTGACTTCGTGTGGGCACTTAACTGCTCTGCTAAATTCATATACTGAGAAACAGTCACCTATTATTTAAACTTCTCCTCAAGTACAATCAGTATGACTGAGAGCTACTTTTGGCACCAATGCAGCTGCTTAGTGTTAAGCAAAGAGTCCACAGTGTTCTTAAAAGCAAACAAACAAATAAAAACTGGAGAGGAACCACTTAGAAATTAACTTCTTTATAAAATAGATTTCTTTATAAAGAAATACTTAGCTACTGAAATCACAGAGACACAGTAAGACAGTAATTTGAACAGGTACAATGGCCTGTTATTTCTCTGCTTCCCTCAGCACACATAAGCCCCGGCAATGCCTACACATTTGCACAACCAGTTCCTGATGTTCCCAAAGTTATCAGGCATACAAACAACAAAAGTGCATACAAAGTACTTATTACTATTAGTATCTGGAGAAACAGCTGACCTATACGGGAGAGAAGACAGACTAGAATTCCACAGCACAATCTGGGGAGCTTGGAAAGGGGGATCAAACTTCAAATAGTTTGACCTGAGCAGAGCGCAGGTTCTGTGCTCTTATATGGAGCCATCTGTAACAGCCACAGGACTCCTGGTAGGATTAGATATGAAATAGACTTATTCAGGTAAAAATTTCTTGTCTGAAGAGCCATTCCACGAGATGCTTTGTTTATCACACAATCCATGTTATTCCCTTTTCTGATGTTACAGCTAATAAGGTATGAGATGCACCACATCTGAGCTTTTACATGTAAAAGTACCTCATAATTTGGATGCTTTTGATAGCTAAAACATATTTAGTCAAATCTAGACATCAGGCTGGCATTTATGCAATTGCCTGCTTTGCTTTGCCTCTCATTCATTAATGGAAAAACTTCTTAATATTTTCAATGTACTTTCCTCATTCCTCAAAGACTTAAAAATGCTATAGTGATTTCCTAACCATGAACTTGATAGGATCTTATAGAATACTTGATTGAGGTATGTTTCTAATTTATTCAACTCCTTCATTATGTTAACAAGAGCAGTGCAAGGCAAGTGGAACAGTTTGTATCACTTATGCAAGAAACCATTCTGGAAGCTTGTGCTGGGGCTGACAGAGAAAGCTTCATTAACAAGGTATCTGGGAAGCGGTATTAATAAACAGGCTTTTTTGAATTGTTCATTACCTTTTAAAGGAATCTTCAAGAAAAAAAAAAAAGTTACCCCTTAAATTTACAATTGAAGAAAATACCAAGGGAGCCTTTTCAGCTCATTTGAAGTCTGAAGGCTATTGTATCCATTTTTTAAAGCTGATCAAAATTCAGTCTGCTGTTTGTTACTAAATTATGTATCTCTGAAGCATAAATGCATTAGCTGTAGGAAGTTACAAATTAGTGTATTTCCATACAGCTTGGGAGAATATAATTTTAACCATTTTGTTTTGGGTAGGAAAAATATTGCTCGCATTGTAACATGGGGGAGCCATCAGTATACATAGCCAGACAGTTTCTTTAGCAGTAAGATTCTCAGCGTGTTAGTAGCAAATTACCTATTAGTTTTAGTAACAGTATTCCATGTACTGTCTGATTTTATTTTTTTAATAAAAATATAGACCTTTCATTGAATTGTCTTTGTGAAGACATTTGATTTTAATGTAGTATCTCTTTATTCTATAAGAAACTACTTTGACCGAGTAGTTTATTACATGTCTACTTGGTTCTATAAAACTATAAAATCTGTGCGTCTGTAACAGGATATTTTCCTACTGGTTTATGTTAAAATCACAATTTGTTTACACTGCCTAAATTGTCCAAGCAGAACTCATGACTTCTTAAAGTGCCATCAATAAAAGAAATATGGGCCAACCATTACTGTAATCAGGGAGTGTTGTCATGGATTTCAGTGGCTTTAGGATCAGGACTTACAGCAGGAGAAAAGAACCAAAGTCATTGCAATAGATAACATATTTGAAAAAAATATATAAAGAAATACAGCAAAAGGAAATAAAGGAAAGAAGAAGGAGTTAAAAGAGTTAAATCAAGAAAAGAAGAATAAAAGTCAGAGGTAGAAGAAAACTGGATAATCATTGTATTATGTTAGAAAATAATATTTGCAAAAGGAAAGAAAACTAGCAGAAAAAAGCTATGGATTAAAAGCTAGTTCCCCTCCTCAAGCATATATGTTATCAGGCTAAACAACAAAAACCCAAGACATGTCACAGAAGTTTTAATTTCTAGCCTTCAATGGTATGAAAGGAAATAATGACTTCAAACTGTAGCAAACCCAGGAAAATTGGAGACCAGACTACAACTTTATATGTCATTACTATTTATTTGCACTAATGACTACAATATTGGAATCCATTCCAATTTTGACACCTGCAATATGGTTTTACTCACAACTTTCTTGTGTCATAGCTATTGTTTTAGAGGATGAAAATGTTTTCCCTTTTTTATCTATGGGATACAAAGCAGTTATGTGATTTAAGCAATTAGTAGCTGTGTGGATAAAGCATTATTGATGATGATGATCAAAACTCATGGTTTTAACAACAAATCTACTGAGCAAGCAAACAAAAGACTATTGAACAAGAAAAGAGACACCTTGCAGATTTGAAGGATGAGGAAAATTGTGAATACCTTTGCTTTTATCCTTTTCTGTCCATAGAAGATAAGTAGACCAGTAACTATGATGGCTGATTTTTATTTCTGACATGACAATTGCAGCTCTATTCAAAATATAAGAACAACAACAGCAAAATCAATGACAAGGATATTTTTGTTCCTTTTTGTTTTAGGAACTCTGTGTGTGTCACAACTTTGGCTTCTTTGAAACCATTTTCTTGTGAAAACTATTTAAAACTGCAATCAGGCTGTCTTTGCAGACTTTCATCTTGCTGGGACGACAGACAGAGTAACCTTGCATCTTCTTTTCTGCTCCAATATTATTTAATTTGGAAAAGTGAAACAGGTAAAGCTTTGCTTCTCACTTGTCTCACCTATTTTTAAGCAATTTGATGCTTTTAAGCAATTTCTAAGCTTTCACTTGGTAGCGTTGCAGGGAAAGTGTAGCATTTGAAATACATTTTTTTTGTCACAAATGGCACCAGTGCCATGTCAGATTTTCTTGATGGTCCAAAGTCTACAGCAGTTATGAGGAAGGCAGCAGTTCACATGGGTTCTATCTCCATGGTAACTTGTTTACAAGGACTGAAATACATGCTGAAAATTCAAGGTTAGCTTTCCCTTTGTTCCTGTTGTGATGTTTTTGGCAATATGAATAATGCGGGCATAATCCTAGATTCAAACAACTTCATGGCAGACTGAGTCAAAACAAAACTCTGCACACAATGTGCTTTCATCACGCCCATTAGAAAAAAGGAATACAAAAGGCTCCTTAATCAGACCCATCAGCTGCCTCTTGCTTTCATAATCCAGAACAACCGTGCTTATTCTGCATTTCAGCTTTATATCTTGAGGAATGGGACTGTCCAAAGACTTGTATTTTCTGAGGTGATAACTCAGGTTATGCCTGAGTCTATGTTGCCTCCATATCACAGTCTGAAGAACTTGCTTTGTCTAAAATAATTTCAGAAGTAGAAATGAACAGACACCTTTTCAGAAGTTAAGCTGAATCACATGGTGGGAGTCTTTTGTGCTCCAAAAATCAAACATAATAATAGCAACACACTGCAATTCTATGATCTCTTATAATAATGCTCTAGTAAATGTTTTAGGAGGATTCTGCATCCCTCACTCAGCGAAAGCATTGATTGCTGGACTACCCCCGGAAAAAACAGCAAGGACTGAGGTGAACTTGCTTTCTCATGTGATTAATTTCGGTATGCTTAGAATTCCTCAGCATTCATTTAATGAAATGTTGGAAAGAAACATCTTTTCAAGAAGTTTAAATCTACTGAGCTATTTTTTTCTTCTTAGCAGATTAAATATAAAGAAGATAATTTACGTATTAATAAGACACCCTCTAGTTTGGGTTTATCCAACTTAGAGCAAATAGCTTTGATTTTTACTCAGCAGCTAATACGCTTGCTTACTGAATATGTTCCCAAACAGAACTTTAAAAAAAATCGGCTAAAAATGCATCCACCCCATTTAATGGCACTGTATGCAACATGCCTTATTACAAGAAAAGGTTTGGGGGACTTTTGCCAAAGTTCCTTTGCAGTGCCTTTTTTTTTTAAAGTCACCTTACATCTCCTTCCTGTTCATTAAAACTGGAGATTCCTATCACTCCCTTTTAGTTAGAACAGAAATGCTATAAAAATGAATAGATGAAATTCACCATTTGAACACGGCAGCTGTTTTACAGCTGCTCAATCTGATATACAGTGTCGAGCCTTGATGTGCTCATTAGACAAACAGTTAAAAGCTGCCAAGCTGGTGGATAGATCAAATTCAGCAGGATTTGGAACGAAAGCTACTGAAACAAGGAAAGGCATTAAGAATTCAGTCACTACATTAGGATCTCTATCTGAAACAGAATATTCTGTGTGTTCACAACTACATAGACAGAGCTCAACTCTGGCTGTAGAAATAAAGAGAAAAAGATAGTTTTTCATTTAATTCCAGGTTTGCAAAAGCCTTTAGAACCATCATTGTCCAGTCATAGCCTAAACGAGGAAAAGTTTTGTTTGCAGCACAAATGTTCTTAGTGTGTATTAAGAAAAATGCTTATATAACTTTTCTAAGCAAAACAAATGCATTTTGTAAAGGACAGTATGGAAAAATAAATAAAGTATGTGTTTTGCTAGTACAAAATGATTTTATAAAGCAATATATTTTTTAAAAATGTGTACATGTTCTGCAATTGTTTTTACTCAAGCTTTCTATCATCTATTGACTAGCTTGCAATACTTTGTATTACATTTTAAATATTGAGCATTTTGATTAAATTAGGATACATCAGCTGTTATCAGATATTTAATGGATACCATTCTCCTGGTTGGAACGTCTAAATGAAAAACCAAAGTCTTTGCTTTGTAAATGAGTTCTTATAATACGTATTTAAGGGGCAACTCTTGTTCCCATTATCGTGTGTCTTGAAACATGGTACGGTTCTAAATGGACACAGAGTCTGTTGGTTACCAGCCTGCACACAGCGCGGCTCACCCCTTGGTCTGCCCACAGGGAGCTGGACTCAGCTATTTATAGCAACGACGTGAGTACAAAACCAAACACACTTTCATCTTTCCTTTTAAAAATTCTTCATAATTTCAGTTAAGCTTATCAAAAGTTGGGTAACTTACACATTGTTACGAATAGACTTTTTAAAATAAGCACCTTTCTCCAAGTTCAACTTTCCTTCTGAATGACTATTCTGTATGGCACGGCTGAAATGTGAAATAAAGTGCAGCAGAATTTCTTCGTCTGCTAAAAGTTGCTATCCCTGGTTGTATATTAGTTTTTGTATTGCAAAGAAATCATAGATTCAAAGCTTTTTAGTTGAAGTGCAAACAAAACAGTGAAAGAAAATAGCTTTCGGTCCCCTGATGCAGCGCCTGACAGCTGACTCGGCACAGCACAATGAACAAGACATGCATCGCTTGAGAAGAGACAGAAAATGTCAGTTTGGGCTATTCATATAGTGAATAGGATGTGATAACCTTTAAATACATATAAACAATGTGTCCTCACATACTGTGCTTTGCTGTTCTCTTTTGAAAGGTATTGTCCAACAGTGCTGCATATGGTACAGAAAGGAGTATGCCTGCCTATTGAAAGTTAATGATTTTTTTCCAACATAGAAATAAAGCTTCCTAAAGATCTAGTTAGTTACAATGGCAAGGGGAGGTAGTCGGAATTTGGATTATTCATGTGGTCTGAGCACCAGAAAAATGTAATTGCAATCTAAATGATCTTGCATTACAGGAGACGCGCACACAAACTGATGACGTGGCACAGCCCCTCCCTTAGCAGAGGAAAAACAGTCCCATAATCTCTAATTGATTTACAAGGTTAATGAGTGAGAAAAAATTTCCAGGGAAACATTCTAATTGCGGCCCTGAAACTTTGCCTGGGGTTACAAACCCATCAGTAAGTTTATCTGTATCTGGAACATTCACAGTCACTTAGAAAGGAGCTCTAATAGAATCTGTGTATGTAGCAATTGCCTACTAATGACCATGAAAATCTTTTGTGCTTATCACTGTTTGATAAAGTTGTAACTAATTTAGGATATCTGGATTATTATTTTAATCCTCAAATGTATATAGACACAGATTTTGAGAAAATCTAAATTTTTGTACCTTCAGATAACATGCTATTACCTTCTGTAGGATGAGTCCTTCTGACTCACATCAATCATTTGTTATGCCTGGGAAAGATTACAGTGCGTATTCGTTTCTAGCATAATCGTTTGGAAGAGCTACACAGGGTTGGGTATACAGAAGTCTGAGAAAAAATGCAGTATTTAAAATAGTTGCAGTTAAAAAAAGTTTGCGAAGATGACTAAGTGACAGTATTTGCTCTGGAAAAATAGAGTAAAGTGATTGATTTACAGAAAATAGTGTAGAATTTTGGCACATAGTAATGTTAAAGCCTGGATACGCACACATTCAAATACAGCAGCACTAAAATTAAACTACTTGAATGAAAAGAGACAATATTTGGAGGTTATAGAATCCATTGATTAATATTGATTCATTGACAATTTTACACATGAATCCATCAAAGCTAGGGATAAGTTGCAAGGCGATCTGATAAACTACCTATTACATTTAGATTTACTTTGCATAAACTCCAATTCACAAATTTTGCAAAGTTTATCACAAAACTAGTCTGCTCACTTGTTCCCATTATTCCACCTGAAAGACAATTCCAGAACTGACCATTCTTATAGTCAGATAACTTCTAATTTCTGCACTGCTTTTCTTCAAGTCTGACGATAACTATTTGCCACTATGCCATCATCATCCTTCTTAAACGGTTCTTTTTCATTCACTGTGTTCATTCCTTCAATGTATTTATAGATAGGAAATCGGTCTCCATCTCAACCCCTCTAATGTTACTTTAAACAAACTAAGTTCATCCAGATTGCTGCAGTACCATAAGTTTCCTACTCCTCAAGTCACTCTAATAAGCCACTTTGTGTGATGTTTCCTCTGCACTCTGCCCGTGACTGACTCACTGCCTCTGATTGTGGCAGGATTCTGGACCTCTGAGCACCTTCAGGTAACTGCTTTCTTTGTCTCACTTTTTTTTTTTAATTATCTGTTTCTTATAAAGTGTGACATATCTATTCCCATAACGGTGATGAGAGATGTACAAATAATTGCTTTTTCAGTTTGGTGGCTAAGAAGAAAATACAAGCAGAAATACTTCCTGCCCAGTTGGCTGCTAAAGTATGGAATGATCTGTCCCCTTCCAAAACAGCAGAAGAAAGTAGTCTATGCCATCTTGATCAGTAAACTAACCTTCAGTGCCGTGACCTGGGTTTAAATCTCATCCTTGCTTTGACACTTACATCCTGCATCCCCAAAGACTCTTCTGATAACCACATTTCTGGAAGGGGTGAACACCATCGTCATCTAAGAGAGGTACATGGGGGAGCTTCATGCCTGAACAGTTATGCTGTCTTTTTGCAATGAATGACCACGGTCACTACTCAGGTTGCCTCCCCAATATATAAGTCAACCTCTATAATTAGGGTTGGCAGGTTGTGTCTCATTCCTTCCTGACAGACCTGTTCTATGTTATGCGGAATACTTACACTTGCACTGCACCAACAGGAGGGATGGAGCCCGTATTCTGAAAATTTCACCAAGCATAGACGAAAGTTCAGGTTCATTCCCTGACCGAGTCAGAGGTTGTGAATGTTGTCTCTGAAAAATAAAAATCATGGTTTTGCTTTGACAAATTTACATGTAAGTCTTGAAATACAAAAATGTAAATAGTTACCCAATTTTTTTTATTAAGAGTTCAGGGTATAGAAAGATTCCTATTAAAATAGCACATCTTTTGCTCTCTTCAGTCTGCTGTTTTCATAGATTTGAAGATTTAATGGTACCCTCTATAAGCCCCAATTTTCAATATTCAGCATCCTGTCTTACTCCTGTTTAAGTCAGTGGGAGTTTTGCTGCTAAATCTCTCTAGAAGAACAGTGGTGAGCATGTGGTTAGTATGCCATTTGCACAATATTAAAGTAACCTCTCACAATTGGAACACTTTGCCATAGTTAATTAAATATATGAGTGACTTGTTTGAACAGTCTTGTGTTTGCATTCTGGACTGCAGCCATACAATCTGCTGATGGTGCCAGGGTTATCTCAGTTTCTGCTTAGACTTTCTCTGGTTTGTTCTGCTTACTGTGGTTTGTTAAGCATATGTTCTTGCAAGTGTTTCTAACCCCAACCTCCACTTTTTTCTATACTTATATAAACTGGAAGTGACAAGCCATTTGTTTACTGTGGTTCTAAACTAATTAGGATTCTCTAAGGCGTATTTCATGCTGTTTGCTGCGGATCCAGTTTCCTGAGTGCTGTAGTAGCACTTTGTACCTTGCATATCTCATTTTTTAATGGATCTCAGAATATTTTGTTACAGAAAGTAAAGATATTCTAAAAGATGGAGACACAGAAACACAGAGAGATGACATTGTACTGTACAGCAATTCAGCAACAGAACTAGGAAAGGGAACTTGAATGTCTATATTTATAACTGGTGTGCAATTACTACGATGAATATGCTCATGCTTAGCCTTGTGCCCCAAAGCACATCTTCTTGCTACAGCAGAGATTACTCCAGATCAATGAGATGAAAAATACAAGACACTGAGATTCTTACTTCGTTCATTCCTTTGTTTGTACCTCAGCTCAACATCACTTGCCATTGTATTAACAGGATTTGTACAAGAGAACGCAATACAAGATCCATTTTGCAATGGTTACGTCTGTACGACACTGAACTCCAATGACTAAATTGTTAAACTTGTTGGACTCTCATACATACACAATAATTTATGCATATTCAAAGAATTTCAGTTGATGAGGGGAGCTCTGGAGCATCTGTAGAATTCTGTGTTCTCAGTTACCTACACAATCAATTACACTAAAGAAGTCGGTAAGAAGTGTAAGTAATCATAAGAGCATTCCTATTTATTAGTCCTCAATAAAATAACTATAGTAACTTGCTGTGATTAACAGTTCCAGGACAACACCAGACAGTAGCAGTCACACCAAACAAACCTGTCTAGCAGACATGAGAATTAATAAAGATCTTGAGAGAACTAATGTTACAGCTGATGCCTTCCCACTCATACTGAGCAATCCAAGTCACTGACAATTGGAAATCTAACATGAGCAACAACTTTCGTCTCACCAGATAGAAAAAGGTAAAGCCTAACTTGTAAACTATCCAGAAGATCACTTCCCATCAATTCTTACCAAAGCTCTTCCAAATCCTAAAGCTAAGATGTGGCCATTCTTATGGTGCTTCACACAACAGAAATCCTCACACTTGTCAATACTGCACTGGGCCTTCCGGAGATACCTACTATATCAAGCACAAAGGAAACACCAGTTAATATGTTTAACCAGCTTCTTTCTTTACCCTTTCTAAGATGACGACCGTCAGCAACATTTGCTGTCCTTGCAGTGTGTACAACAACAATTTCAAGAGTGCGGCAGCAACATTTCGGAAAGTGTAGTGTCCTTGTTTTACCTCTTTACACAACCTGGCTCAAAATTGTGACAGGATTAAAGAATCAATGAGACACAGCGATATTCTTGTAAGCTATGAGTACGTACTTCTCTAAACTTTTTCCAATTTCATCCCATGTTAATTTACAATCAATTGCAGAGTAGCAGTTCTTATTAATCTCTCTTGAAACATCATGGTTTGTTTGCTTTTCTTTTCTTTTACCACCCGCTACCAACGACTAGGTCACACTGTTACTAAGTACTAGATCATTATATGTGTGCAAGCAGGAGATAAATTAAATATAATATAAATGCACATTTTAAATAGGTATTATAAATGAAAAAGACTGATTAAGTACTAACCACCCACTTAAAAAAAAATTAAAATTATTCTAGTTTTATGCTCACTTTTATTTGCTTTCTTTATACAAGAATGGTCCTATCTCTAGGCTTAAGTTATTGGCTCAATACAGACACTAAGCACAGCATTTGTTAATAAAGAATGTATATCTTTTTCTTCTCCATGGATTAAGCTGCAGTAAAAACACATTTACATTCTTCCCCTAGAGCTTGACTTACTTGGTAACAGTCAAAGGCTTGATTCAAACACTGAAATCAGTTCATAATTTAAGCATAGATCCCTCAGACCGAATTTTAAATTGTGTTTTCTTATGACAGAGATTCTGTGGTAAGGATGATCCAAAACGGCTAAGAGCTGTGGGAGGGAATTCTTTATCCAGTGGATGTAGCTGGAGAGTGATTTTCTACAAAATAAAAGTCGAATTGTCTTCTGTAAATAGCGCAAAACCTTTCTTTTTATGAAACCTTCTCTGCCACGAACCCTCACAATGCAAACACTCTCACCTGATCATTATCAATTCCCACTCATCAGTAGAGATTTGATTTCAAAGAGGAAAAAACAATGGGTTCCATACATTCTACTACAAATCATGCTACTGAATATAAGTTAGATTGTAAAAGATGGTTCCAATGTAGAAACATACAGAATACATTGAATTTGGCTTTAAATCTATGCAATGTCTAGTACAAACAACACAGGACTGAGCTTAGCTAAGTCTTCCCGAGAAAACCTCATCCTCTAAAAGCAGTCACAGGACCCCCTGCAGCACAGGAGGAGCCAGCTGTCCCTGCAGGCTCCTCCCAGTCCTACACCCAACTGCGCCAGGGGCCCAGGGAAAGGAAATACCTGACAGGGTAAGCAGAGCACACAGAACCCCCCCAGCTTTCAGCAAGCACTGAACTCAGATATTTTCAAACAAGAAAAAGCACTTAAACTGATATACAGTGTAGCAACAGAGATTCTTCCCTTGGAAAATGCCTATTTGTCCGAAGCAAATGGCCATGGAAAGGATGATTTTAACAAAATTGCACAGAAAAAAAAAAAAAATCAGAAAAAAAAATGCATGTTGGAAAGCGGAAGTTTTCTGTTTAGATCTTTTAGGAACAGGTGGATTTCTATTTCAGAATTTCTTCACCTCTGTTTTTAAACAGTACACAGTGAAAAATAAGTTACATAACTTCATCATTTCCAGGAATTTAGTTTTGAGTAAGATTTCACACTTATTGTAATACTGTTTTGCACTGGAAGAAGTGTAATGAAATCCCAAGAAAAAAATCCGACATCAGTTTTTTGGTCTACTTGACCTGTAGATGTTAAATGTACATTTTAGCTGTTCAAACCTCTGTTCCATCTCATATGACTATAAACTTACTCTCTCTATATATATATATATATGTATATATATATATTTTTAATGAAAATATTATACCAAAAAAAGATTATACCAAAAAAAATCCTTTTAGGATATTGGTCCTAACGTCCTTAGCAATGAGCTAAGGAACGGAAGAGAAACAGCATCTAACAGATACCCAGACTCTTGCAGTGAAAGCCCCATGCAGGTATTCTATCTGATTAAGATGCTATTCCATTAGACATTTGAGAGAGGAAGTCTCTCCATAATAATTTCAAAATCAGTGCCAAAAGCCATTCATCAAGATTTGTCTTTTAGTTTAGTTACTTATCCTCAACTTTGTGCACACAAATCATCACTATTACTGTCAGAGCAGACACGAGTTTCTGCAGCAATAATTGGCTTCTTGACAGTGTTTATTTGTTTTCGTGTTTCCAATTACTACCTATACTGCATGTAATAATAGTTGTCCTGTCTTATTTCTACATTGCCTCATTTTGTATATTTTGTAATAGTAAAGGTCTCCAACTTGCATTTTCCTCTCTCTCCAGAAAAGCCCTCACTACACCTTGTCCCACACTGAATCAGTATGTAGCTGGTTTGACCCTGAATGCTGCAGACAGCTGGAAGTGATGACGACTCAGCTTTTGACAAAAGCAAACCAAATTGCCTGGTTAGTTGTACAGAAATGTCTGCCCAGCCTCTCGGCTGTGGTGAGGTGTGAGTACTAATGACATTTTTCACTACAGTGCAAATTAAAAGTAAACTCTGAATTGTAACTCTCTTTTTACAATCCTGCAGAGTTTAACTTTTTTAAGATTCTTATTTCATAATTAGGTTTTGAAGATCAGAATACCATTAGTGACGCAGCAGTTATTGTTGAACTCTGCATTCAATGGAAATCCAAGGAGAACAATAATATCAGGAAGATGCCTGGTTTACATGAGCTTGTGTTTTACAGTTTTTGAAAAACTACAAGCAAGCTAGGAAGGGTATCAAAACGTCCTTTGCCTTTTTAAGTTGACCACAACATATGGAACATATTAGAAGATGTGTTTTTAGGGTGGAAACGTTTGAAAGAGCAGGGTTGTTTTTTTGTTTTTTGCTTGTCCAGGCTACATGGAAGAAAAAAGGAGAAACCCCATCCAATAGACTAATTAAAAGAGTATCTCAGCAAACCAGATATTTCTAAGTAAGGAAGCAATACTTTTGACTGGTTATATCAATTAAAAAGACTTCCAGACTTTGGGGGAAAATCCATTTCTACTGATCTCAGTGAGGAGATATTCCAAAGTGTCTGTTTGCTGAGATTTATCTTGATTCCTGAGGCTTCAAAATCATTGTTTTTAATCAAACTTCCACCCCCCAGTAGGAGCAGTCTTTAGTTTGTTGTAGGTCTGTTTAAAATTTAATCAGCCAGGCTGAAGTTTTCCACAATAGATTCAATTTTTTAGGCTGAATGGCACTAAAAAAGCCATCAGCCTTTCCAGAAATTAAAGAAAGACATTAAAAAGTGTTTCATTAATAAAAATAGAACCAGTTAAAAAACAAATTAAGAACCCCACATTTTGGTGAAGGGAATAGCCATGTATAAAAAAGCCCCCTTTTGAATTAAGATTGAAAATCAAATCAGATTTGGACAAATTACAAATCTTGTGAAAATATTACTTAAACACACTACTCTGGGAGCTGCTTCACAGCTATGGCCTCTGAGGTTTCCACCATCCCTGTGTGGCCTTGATGTCTCTGCAGGTTCCTAAAAACACCAACACTGCCCTCGCACCAACCCTCCGGGGCTGAGTCCTGTCCTTCCCTCACCGGCTTCTCACTCTGCTGTTCAGACAGTATGAAGCCCTGATGGAAACTAGCTGGTGTACTTTTGCTAAGACACTCATAGTCTCCTCTTGTTTCCATTTGTTCTCCATGACTGACCCCCTGGATTTTCAGACCGTCTCCACTGACAGGAGCTGGTTGCTCAGATTAAGTCAGCAGTTTAACAGAATACTTGCTCTACTGTATTTTCAAAGCACAACTTCTGACAAATGGATTTGGTCTCTCAAAAGTGGACCGCCTCTGCAAATCAGAAACCGAGTACCTCAAACCAGGCAGAGGAAAAAAAAAAACAATGGGAAATGGCATATTAATGGACACCTGGGGATTATTTGATTTTAAATTAACTAACAATACACAGGAACTCCATTTTCAGCTCTAAACCACAAAGCTATCTTCTTGTTGTCTATTACTCTCTACCTTACTTTCTTCACCATCCAACTTCTGCGATACTTGAGGCCAGTATACTACAGGTAAGAATCATTGTCATTATCATAATCATATAATAATCATCAGCTTAGTAACAGAGATGGGTTAAAAAAATAATCATCGCACAGTTTAGAATTACATTGTAGTTGCACACAAGGCAGATTAAATAACATTTCGTCTATTTCCCAGCTTTAAAGTTTTACAACCTTGCGATATTCTTTCAGCATTTGCGCGTGTAGGTCTGCACATAATACTATGCCTAAGCTTTTATAAACGAGTTAATGTTTCATTCCCCGAGAAGACTAGTATAATCTTCACTGGTCTTGAGTCTCAGCTATAACTCGTGTAGATTACTAGTTTGGCATTCATCTGCTATCTGTCAGCCTCTGCTTGTTTTCTAGTACTTGACAGAAATAAAGAGGAGACATGCAGAGAGTATTTCTATGTATGGAGGGAGGACAGAAAAAGACTGAAAGACTTATTCACAATTAAACCAAGCCTCACTTAAGTAAGAAAGCACCTTGCTCTGAGTCTGATGACAGCATTCTCCTTTAGGACAACTTTTAATTAAAGGCAGTTCCAGAGGCCACAGACTTCCAGTACATAAGGATGTCTGAATCCTACCAAATACTGTCTATGTTGTATCTAATGGTAAATAAGAAGAGCATTGTTGCTGTTTTCATCATTAATGAAACTGACTTAGAGTATTATTAGGTACTTTAGAAGTTGAAGTCTTTTGTCAGGAACAGAAAAGCGTTTGTGTGACTCAGCTTCAAGACATAACAATTTTCTTTGGAAATAAGTTGACCTTCTCAGAGCTGGGTAGAAGTACTGATCAGTTATTCAGAATCAAGAGCAGTAGAGAGGATTTTACTCCTACCAACCACCCTTGCTAGTTTCTGACTACTCTTTTTTTTTTCCCTCATTATTCAAAAATTCATTATAATAAAATATAATTCGAATTTCTTTTAACTCTGCAACAGAATTATTGAGCTGGATACTTATTGTGCTGCAGTGTGAAAATAAAACCACATAAGTTCTCTTTCCTTTGGAAAGTAAGCTAAGCTGAAAAATAGCAGCTATGCTATATTCCTGAATTTAAAATTTGATGGCAGTGAAATGTATGCATCCAAACCATCTAGATGTTTTTTAAACACTACTCTTGAAAACTTATTTTGAAAATTTTACCTTTTTTTATACACACAGGAAAAAAAAAAAAAAAAAGGTTTTTGAACCATGCACAACCAGGTCAAATAACAGGACTCTCTTAACTGTACTGTTTGGATTCTCTGTGAATTCCTCATGGATCGAAGAGAGAGAAAATGAGGCAGTAGTGCCACCAACAGAGACAAGCGGACTGCTGGGTGTACCTCTATACTTCCTCATAAGATTCGAAACATCATTCCTTAGGCACTCACGTGTTCATGAGTGAAAGGACCTTCATATGCATGAAAACATTCAGCAACCAACAAAGATAATTAACAGTGTAGAAAAAAATCATCTATCTACAACCTACCGGGGAAGAGGCATTGTGCTCCAAATCCTAACCAGCACAGAAATATTTAATAAAAATGTTGATCAATTAGATCATGCTCACATGCAACAAAATAAGGGACCTAAAGCAACACGGTTATAACACTTTGAGAGTATCAGTTGGGGAATTGAGAGTTCAGATTAGATACTACAAGAAGTTTTTTTTGCAATAGACCCGATTAAATAACTCTAAAAGCTTTCCCAGACAAAGGACAGGACAAATATCTATGAAGAAAAACTGATCTATTGTGAAGCAGGAGTGTGACCTCTTGAGGATCTTTCAAAGCTCATTTTATACTTAACAAGAAAATACTAAAGCGTTCGGAATGGCCACAGCAAAATCATTCAACTGAAACTACCAACTCAAAGTTTGTAGTCATCAAAATCGTATTCATGCAGTTAATTATTAAGTCCTCTAAAAACAAATAAGTCTAACTACATTGTCTTATTGGTTTCTCGACTTATAAACCCAAAATTTTATCAGTAGTTTTATTACCATTTTCCATCCATGAATTTAGAGCATGTTAAGAAGCTATTTCTTTTAATGTAAGTGGTAAGTGCTGAGGAATACTTAATAGAGCGTAAACTTAGAAATCACTGTTCATACAACTAATTTTTTTAAACAAAATTGCTGTCATTTATATAATTGCTGTAAAACTTGAACTGTGCCAACTGGAAAGCTGTCTCTAATATCAGGAGTGTTTGCTGAGTCTTAGGATCATTTTATTATGTTTTTTAACTTGTCAAGTTCTTACATGGCATTGCTAATGCAAGCTTTCTGTAATTGAAAAGATACAAATTATCTTCATTAAAAAACACTTGCTTGGAACTCAAATAGCAACTGTTTTACTCAGTTTTTCTCTTTACTGGTCTCAAAAAAGATCAGCACTCCACAGTACAATGCTTTTCCCTTATTTTATTTACAAACGATCTACAAGGATGAAACACAAGCCAAACAGTCAGTCTCTAAATACACATACTATACGTAAAACTTCTGGCAGGAATTAGCTGGTGATATTTCTGCCTTTGCTGAGCAGTGACAGTAACACACAGTACCTGTAGGCACAAACGACCTGTTACAAAGTAGATCAAGAACTCACTCTCAGGCTTTTGAAGGCCAGGTATTGACTTTATCTGTTTTCTGTTCTTTTCAGTGTAGTGTCCCCTCCCTTTGAAGATTCAGCTGGTTGCAAAAGCTACAGAGCGTGGATTTCCAGCAGCCCGGGGCTCCGTAGCATGTCGGTTCTGGAGCACGAGCTCCCAGCTCTGGAAGAGCTCTGGAAACCCCTCAGGAACCCTGACACCCATTCAGACCCACCAGCCGGGGCTACTGTTCCTGAAGGCTACGCCAAGCAGTACCATCGCAGTCATTACTTGAGGAAAGTTTGAGACTGGGATCCACCACTGCTCCACCTGAAGCACTGAGCACACACGTCCTTTTTCTTTCCTTTCTCTCACAGGTGGCAGCTACTTCACTGAACGATTTTTAACCAAGTCTTTGGGCTGA
Organism: Patagioenas fasciata; assembly: GCF_037038585.1. Taxonomy (NCBI): domain Eukaryota; kingdom Metazoa; phylum Chordata; class Aves; order Columbiformes; family Columbidae; genus Patagioenas; species Patagioenas fasciata. Next base: position 13,520,993 of record NC_092533.1, on the reverse strand, counting down.
ATGGACTACCCGGATCTCTGATTCTTTTACTGTGGTTATATCCCAAGCAGAGAAATCTTTAACCAACAGCTTATCGGGCCTACCACTAAAAAACCAAAAATTTTAAAAATAGGCCTTTTTGAAATCTAGCACATCTAAACGCAGAGTTGTACAGAGGTAGAAATATTGCTTTGCACAAACTGTTGCACTAATTGAAAATACTGTCTCCCTATTGATATACATGTCATAAATGTTTTTCAAAATTCTCAGAAGAAAAAATATGGACATGAGATGTTTATATCAAAATGTCAGCTTAGCAAAATCTTACATAATGGACCTTTTTATCACTGGTGATCAAGAATTTGGCTTGTACTCCAGAACACAATCATAAGACATCATATTGCCTACTGTTTCTCATGTCAACGTGTCACCTACTGTTGCAAAAGAAGCCAGGAAAAAAGCATATTTTCGGTTGTTTAAAATTGCCCACGTTGTCAGAAACAGCAAACTGCCCAGTCTATTCACAGACTGGCAGGGACCCAGGGCTTGCCATTTTTCAAGTCATAATTGATTACTTTGGCAGACCTCTAGCTACACTGCTATGCTGTCAGCTCAGTGAGGGTACCAAGCCTTGCCTTCTTTATTATTCTTAAAAAATTAATAAAAATAAAAAAGAAAAGCTAATAAATTACCAGAAAAGCTTCAAAGGATGCTGTTGTAGGAAGAACAGCAACCCAAATAAAGAAATCCTGTACAGTGTAATCTGAACACATGATGTCAAACCAGTTTAAGATAAGGCCAATATGGTTTTATCAGCCGCCTCATCCTGGTGGGCTGGTGCGCAACACAACTACAACCCCTAGGATACCCCGTAAAACTCAGAGCAGCTTCATGCTTCTACAAACTACAGTAGTTTGCTATTCTAGAGGACTCTGTGGAACATATACCTTCATGTATTGTATTTTCCTCTTCGGTTGAGTGAAAGAAAAATAAAGGGTACTGTTAGAGAAGGTTCATCTGGCATATAATTAAAAGTACTCAAAAATGATGACTAATACAAAAAATTCAGACATAGTTCCTCCCAAGAATTGTTTTAAATAGATGTCTTGTTACAATAGCAGTGTCCTCTACAGAGGCACTTGTGAACAGAAGAGAAAGGTTAATTTTGCCACATAGATCCTACCATTTCAAAATCTGTATCTGATTATAGAGAGTCTTGTAGTAAATCCATAGAATTATTAGAAGTCAGACTATTAATCTCTTTTTGTCACTGCTCAGGTTAGTTGAGTGTGTGACCTAATCAGCAATGTCACCAATAAACTTCTGAAGTCAGCGCATCACATTCACATCAGTCTAAATTGCCGTGTACGTTAAAATAATAGGTTTTTTGTGCATTGTGTTTTTTGAGTATTTTGCATTTGCATTCCCCATTTTTCTATGTAGTTGTGATTACTAAAACCTTGAAGCAAATCATATGATTCTTGTATGCTGAGGCTGGGGGCTTTTAAGAACAACCAGAGCGTCCTGAGACTTGAAGCTGAGTGCTGAAAACTGGTCGGCAGCGAGCAGCCCTGGCACAGCGCAGCACCACGGCTCCAGGCACCAGCCCCTATGTCCGGACATTCTGACCACAGCTTCATTCAGAGATTCACTTCACTATCCCATTGGGAACTTAGTAACAAATCTGATCATTACATTCAAAGGTAAAAATCAACAAAAACAGTCATAATACTTCACCCTAGGGAAAAAAAAAAATCTATTTACAATGTAATATCATTAAATCGCTTCCCCAAGAATTGTAGCATTTCCAATAAAACTATGTGTACAAATATTTCTTTAAAATAATTATCAGTGATCAAACCCTCAAGCTATTTTACTCATCTCAGTTAGTGCAAGAAGGATTAGAGCAACTACGACATAAAATAAAGCATAGATAGTTACTTAAAAGTTCTTAATGCAAATATCCACATAGGAAAAAATAATGAAAAGTCTGATAATATATTTTGAACTTGCAGGCACATGCTTTTTTATTTTTGGCAAGGGAATTACATTTATGATCCCAGGCTATATTTTCTTTGGCATAAACCATCATAAACAGGGTTAGAAAACATTGTAAAGAAGCCTAGAATGGTGTGATAAAGGGAAATACACTGGTTTATAGCCCAAGCAGTAAAAAGAAAAAAGCCTAAGCCTAGAGATGGTTTGGATCAATCAGTTTAAACCAGGCCCAACAACACCTGCAGAGCACACAGGCTGCTTGGGGCCAAAGCTCAGAGCAGTTCTGGCTGACACCGCTCTGGTCTCTTTTTCTTAATGCTGTGATAATAAGCAAAACACTATTAGAATCCAGAGTATCAGACAGGACAACATTTCACCCACAGCCCTGGGTTGAGTTGCAGAGACTGTTCTATGGCCAAGATGAAACAGATTCATGAATGACACTCATCATTACCTATTCAAAACTCTCCTGTCAGATTTCACTTCATTTGCTCCTGATAAAGGACACAACCTTAATGCTTTATGTGGATCATCGTGCATCAATATTTGTGCAATTAATTCTACCAAGACAAGCCAACAGTTCAAATCTATAAATATTTACTTCTCACCTCATTGACTTTCTGTTTATTCTTTTGGTTTTACCACAAGGGAAGTTTTAACACTCTTTTTCACTGCCTTTGCCTGAGCAGCTTTGCTCGTCATGCTGTACCAAGGTTGAAAGAGCATCACAATTTCACTTGGAGAAGGCTTCTAAGGATAATAAATGCCTTTTCATTGACTTGAATAGCCTAAGCCCTAAGTGTATAACAAGCACATTCCTCTATCTCAACTAGTGTCCTTAACAGCTGATCATTCCTGGAATAAAAAAAGCCTGCAGAAGAAATTTTTCAGAAGTGTTTTGAGCCAGATTTAAAAGAAAGTGGTATCACGCAGCACCTTCAAAACAGTCCTTGGTCCTGGACAAGATAAACTGGAGTCTAATTTCTCCTCAACTATTTATGCAACATCCCAGACTGCATACTGCAAATTCAAGTTAGCTGTTGGCATATATTACAAGGAGAAATTATTGTCAACAAACTACCCTTTGCTCAAAACACGAAGATTAACTCTTCTATTCTGCTGTTTGAGAAAAATTAATTCAATCATCACTGAAACAGATTAATGACTGAAAACTACTACATGTAACAAAAGTCCATCTATACACATACTGGTGTGTTGGGTATGTCCATTCCTTGAGCAATAGGAATTAATTTTAGCAACTTTTGTACTAATAGACTTTTGAATGTTAAGAAGAGATGAAAAACACAGTCACTTCTGCCTGAACTTTCGCATAACTAACAGCTACTGCACAGTGTCCAGAGAATGCATTTACCAAAGATAAGTGTAAAAGTCAGATAGTGAAAAAGAATGTTTATTTTGGTCTAACTATCCTTAGTCTCATTTATCCCATACTCAGCTCTTCCAGAGGTTACATTAAAAACACAAAACCGGCACTGGGTGTTGAAATCCCACTGAAGAACACTGCAAAGGAGAGAAACATACTAACAGAGAAATACAAGAATAATACAAACACTGCCTGTGGAGCACAATCCCCCATAATGGTTGTATAAATGTAGGACACCATTTTTAGATGCAATGAATTCTGCCATAGTTTCTCACTAATGCACTTTGTGTAGCTAAAAGGTACAAATCTTGGTCTAAGTGCACTGACTCTTTAAGAGAGAAGTAGCAAACCATACAAATAACAACATCTGCTTAATAGAATGTTCTAAGCTGAAGACTGAGTATTCATCGCGTGGAAAAAGCATCATTTTGAAATGGTTTCCAGCTTTTAACTGGCAGTTGTGGTTTGGTGTTTTGTTTTTCCTGTTGAACTCCTTTTATTTTGTCATTTCAAAGGGCTCCAAATGGTCACTTTTCTACTGTGATTCACAAGGGAAAAGTGCATGTCTGAATTATGAAGCACAGTGATTCTCTGTACATGTATTACAAGAGGATTTTTTCACTGATTAATTCAAAACTATTGTTTCTGAGCTGCTGATTACAGGAGCTGTCAATTTACAGACCCACTAAAAGGTTTGCCACAAAATTACACATTGCATTCAAAATAAGCCCACACTATGTACTTCTATAAATTAGCATCAATACAGTATCACAGACTGGTTATGTCGCCACTGAAAATTGTATTTGTGAAAGACTTGAAGAAAAAAGTCTAGTGACTACGTGAAGATAAAAGGAAACAATTCATTTTCTTCATCAAATGAAGAACTGAATTATTCCTTTGATCCTACACTCTGATCTTGATCTGTAACACTGAAGTCCTTTGTATCGAGATGCAGAGTTTCAATATAGAAAGCAAAAACATCTACCCGATGTGCATTTCTTGTCTTGGACTACAAGGTATTGCAGCTTACTTTATACATTAAAATTCAGGTAGCCTTACTCTGTTGTAATTCTCTATAACCTGGAAAAAAGGAGAAACAGCATATATAAAAAGTTACCCTATTTTGGAAGGTAAATGTATGAGGTAAAATTGGCTAACATCTTTTGTATCTTCAAATATAGTTTTCAACTTGGAGTTTATCCAGAAATACAAATAAGGCACAACAGAAATAACCTTTTAACTTGATCAAAAGCATAGAAAAAGGTACTGACAGTCTGTCTTCCCATGTGGTCAGTTTATACAAAAATAGTTCTGTCTCTCTGTTTTTCAGTATCTTCTTAGTTTTGATGATCTCACCCTTACTAGCAAATTGATGTATTTTTGGGCTGGTGCTTTAAGCAAAAAATACCGCGCATGCCGCATCTACTTTGTCATATATGCAGGAAGTTGGCAGCAGATAAAAACTTAGGACTGAAATTCCTTGTGACCACTTTTCGCATTTTGTTAAAACACTCAGATAAAGCACTGTTAGAAAAGAGTACAGTGACATAATTCTCCCACTGCTTTAGCTCATGGAGTTTAAATGACACTCTTGTGCAGTTTAGATAATGCAAACTGGAAGAGGTGAATTGGACAACACACATAAAAAAATCTGTAGGCATGACAGAAAATAGGAGATGACATTCACTGATTTCAAGAAGAGAACAGGATGTTCAAACAATCCTTTGACCCACACATTTACCAGTTTAATTTAACAAAAAGAGGGCAAAGAATCATGAATCAATAGCTCAGGCCAGTGATGATGGGTCGAACATGCCCTTCATCTGGAGAAGTCAATTTATAATAAAGGCAGCAGCATAGTTTCTTGTAGACTTTAGAGAAAACACAGAATACGCAAAGAGAAGGTATGCAAGGATAGTGAAACTTCTTCACTGGAAACGAGAGCACTACTTAAAGAACTCAGTTTAATTTACGTTGTACATTAGAAATGAAATAGAAAAGCATGTGAAATGCCAAATATGCAAAGAAATATTTGTATTAAAGCTATCAAGTGAGAGATGGCATTTTATCACAAAAGTGGTATATCAGAAAGCAGAGGAAAGCATTACTAGAAATACAATGAAAATCCAGACTGTGGACATGTTTGGTGTGCACTGCGTGCAGCTGGCAATGCTCACTGGAGTAGCTCTACATCACGTTCACTATTTCAGCTTCTGAGGGTATCTCACACAAAAGCAGCTCGAAAGTTTGTATGCACTTGATGTGGATATGTCACTGTCACCTATACTAAGAGAAAAAAATGGAACCGGGGTAATTATAGGCACAGTTCTTTCATCACAACAATACGCAAATCTGTTTAGGAAAGACAATAAAAGCATAGGAGTAAGTGGAAAATGGATTAAAATACTACATGGATTTGCCAAGCATAGATTTGTCAGTCTTCTAGTGGTAGAATAAAGCAATTTAAAAAAAATAAGATAACCAGATTTTCATGATGGAAATGGAGTCAATCCAATCTCTCTATAATGCAAAGAAAGATCTGGTATTACGTCCCTTGGGAAATAATAAGGTACTGTGCAGAAGGTAGAGAGTGGCTTAAGAACTGTGAGAGAAGCAAGGATGTGCAGAGAAAAGGCAGGAATAAACAGCAGTTTGTACTGAAAGGAGAACTAAGCAGATGAGGATTTGGAGTAAAATTTACTATTAAACCAAATACACTGTATGTTAATATACATATGCCAATGTATACATACCAGTAGAGTGCAATGTTACAGAAGGATATTTTTGCAGTCTATCATGAAGGGATCTAAGACATCACAGAAGACTGCAGTTTGAATAATTCCATCAGATTGTCCTGGTTTTGTTTGGTTGCTTTTGTTTGTTTGTTTTTCTGTGGCATATAACAGCATTTTAATGTAAATTTGTAGTCAGATGTGGTGGGACATTAAAAAAAATAAATTTAAAAAGAAAAAAAAAGAAAAAAATAGGTGAAGAAACCAGAAAAAGAATAACATTGGAAAATAAAAGTATCCACAGCTAATCTGATATAATCAAGTCCTGCTAGCTTTTGGTCATCATAAATCATCAGAGTATTATTACTGAATTATTAATTGTATGTATATATATAAAATTTAAAGTTCTTAGTTAGAAAACTAGATGTGTGTGTGTGTGTCTGTGTGTCTGTCTGGTACCTAGTAAGCATTTTGTTTAGTTTAAGTTATCTTGATTACTATACCACTGCTCATTTTCAATTTACAGAACACCATAGCTGGAAATTCATGAATTTCAAAACATCTACGGTATCCTAGGCTTAGGCAGGGCTTTGGAATTTTACATCCAACTGTTTTCAAGGATTATTCTGTATTACATTTTCTGCATAACAAATTTAGCTAACATCCTTGCACTTCTCTGCTTTCCCTTGATCACGTTATAAAACAACCACAGTAGGTTGAATGCAACTGTAGGAATAAATACGTAAGATTTCCAGCCACCATCTGAGATAAATATTTGCATAATGTTTAGTTAAATCCCACTGAACAGCCTAAGACCTCTTATCACTGTCCAGATGGAATCCTGGATTTAACAAAGTATACACACCTTTGCTGGTATTAATTTACATATTTAGGAAATGTATAGCCAGTTGCCATTCATTTTTTTTTTCTAGAAGTGAAAGGGTACTGAAACGTATAAGAACTATGTTGTGCATCTGTGCATCATTTACCAGAGAGAGATCCTTTAAGATCAGAGACAGTTTCACCTATAGGCAACGTTTAAAACCTATGTGCACTTCATTTTACCGTCTATCACTGTTCAGGTGCAAAATAATTCACACAGTTGGGATATTATAGATTTTAAATCTCTCTGGATGAAAACAGGTTACTGTATTTTTTAAGAAAAACGATCACTACTCAAATGTCAAAAGAAATTGATCTTTGTAAGGTTGAGAGAAGACAACTAGTTTCTTCTGAAACCAATTCTTCTACTTTGCTAAACATCCGGTTACCTAGGTAGTTATGTTATAGCCCCTCAACACTCACTAGATATCCAGCAGTAAAATGCAAGAGCATTTAACTCAAATGGTTATGAAGTCCCAAAAGAAAACGTGACTAATGCCAAATCCATAGTTTGTCCTACCTCCTGCCGGCTTCTGGAGATAACATGTTTCATTTGCCGTGATAACTGACAATCGACAATATAGTGTATGTGTTGGGAAATATCCAAACTCCTCCTTTTATTGGAGCAGTATATTCCACAAGGATAGAAAAAGTATCCTTAATGTTAAAGGAACTGAGGAATTTTATTATTATTATTTTTTTTAATTTCACTCTCATAATAGCTTTCCTTAGTTAAATTCTGCTGGTAGCTGTGGGTGTCTTGATTCCCTACTATAACCAACACTACATACTTCAATGAAAAGTCAGAAAACTAGGCTACTATCAGAGTGCTCTGTACTTTCTATTAATAGCACTTAGAGTACTATTAACAAAAAGAAGAGCTGCAAGAATAGTGAATATTGCAGTATGCCATCACTGCAACAGCTGTTTCAAGAACAATAACTGTCTTTTTAGATTGAACATAGGTAGGGACGGGAAAGAGATAAGAAGGTGACTAAATTTTCATGTAAAACCTTCATAAATATTGCATAGAAAGACGGGGAGGGGTGATTGGATTGGTCTTGAGCCTATTTTCTTTCCTGTAAATATTTGGATACTTGACTGCGCGATCCTAAATGTTCTTAAGACTGCTACACAACTACATAGAGATAGACCACAAGTAGTGATGGCTGATGCCAGCATGAATTAGAATAGCAGGAATTGCTTCTTTTATTATGATCATAAAGCACAGTGCCAAGAACAACACCACTACACAGGAAGGAAAGAGAGAGATCACAGCCAAAGTCTACAGAAATATTGATGAAAGAAGGTTCCCTTTGTAATGCAGAATTCAAAGCTAAAAAAACCAAAAGCTCTGTCCCTCATCAATTTTGCCACCAGATATTTAATGGTATTGGTAGAATTTACGAAAGTACATTTCTGTACCTTTTTTATTATTAATTTAAAAGTTTGTAAAAAAAGTATTTTTGTCACAAGACTTTATTTCTAAATAAGTGAATAGATTTAATGATTCTTCTTAGAGTTCCATCTTTCAAAATTATAACCTACACTACAGTTAAGTGTAATATTCTACAGTAATGACTTAGCAGCATGTCACATCTATCTACCAGTGGTATAAAATCAATCACATAAGATGCAGGGAGGCAAGGACTGAGGTGCTGGACTCTGTTATAAACAGAGCAGCATGACTGACAACAACTGATAATGAGCCTTTCTCAGTACAGCCTGCCCATAGTTTGCATCCTATTTACTCACCTAGGGAAAACACGGAAAAAACAAATTGTCAATTCAGTTTCACCCAGAGGCCAGTCGGTTATATTGTGACCTTGGCCTTATCTAAACATTAAAAAATACTGCAACTCCACGTTTGAGTTCAGTGCTGTAATTAATTATAATATTGTTTCCATGGTTCCAAGTGAAAAAACATCTAAAATTATATCATTACTTCATTTTATAAAAGTTATAGATAGAATATAAGCAATATAGAAATTCATATAGGTATGCATATATGTAAACATACCTAAGTTACAGGAAAGAAGGGTACACAATCGATTAGAGATGTTTTTGGAGTCTCATCTCAGTTTACTCATTGCAGGTACAGTCTAACCTGTTGCAGTTCCCTAGAAGTACATTCTCCAGACAGTACCATCCACGTGAAATCACATCCCTTCTGGCTACCCTCTCAACTAAATGACTTTGTCATTTGAGAAATCTGAAGAACCCTCACTCATTTTTAAAGGCTCTGACTGCTTCATGGTGCCTTTGAAGAGCTGACACACAATCAGCAACAGCTTCATGCAGGATGAGAGAAATGGTTCCCGCTCCCCGCCCCAGGAACCCGGGCTGTGGCTGCAGCATGTGTGCAGATTGCCCACTCCCCAGGGCAAGGCGGCAACTGCGGGCGAAAAAACAGACCACAGAACTGTCCTGACCATAACCCAGTGCTGACCAGCCGGCAATATCCGCACTAGACACACACACTGGAGACAGTAAAGGAGGCAACACAAATATTAGAAGCCATCTAACTGAGGCATGTGAGTTTTCCATGAGTAGGCAAGACTTGAATTCTCCTCAGAAGAGCAGGACATCTTCACGCATATCCCGCTGTCCTCAGAGACTCCTGATGCTACTGCAGCAATTGGTGCCAAGGTCAGGGGCCTCTGCAATGAACGTGCATACTGCAGCACAGCGTGCTTACCTTTAACGAGCGACACTCCTGATCAGTCACAGCTGGAAGCAGTACTTGTGCACTTCCAGGTCATGATGAAATGATGTACATTGATTTTTTTTTCATTTACAGAAGTGAACAGGATATTTTACCGGTGACTTAAAGCAGGTCGAAAACATATATAAGGCTGAGGAAAATGGCTTGAAACCAGACATGATCTGAGGCTTCTCTTACTTGAAATATCTTTTTCCCAAAAGAAAGTTTGGTTTTGGAATATGTAATGGGTAAGAGAAGAAAACAAAGAGAAAGTTTTGTTTCCTGAAAAGCTGTTAAATTCACTGAATGAAGTTACATTTTTATGAGCGAACTATGAGGGGTCTGGATACCTTGAGCAAGAGCAAAATCTCTCCAATCCGATACGGTACAGGTCATCCTGGGCAGTTCAGTTTACATTTCCTCCCACAGATCCACATGTTCAGCTTGGGGTCAGACACAGCTCTCAGCCTGCACTGCCTTGGACATGCCTGGGTTTGTCTGTAGAGGGCTTTCCAGAATTATGATTTGTTCAGAGATGTATTAACTTGCATATGGGACCAGACAAACACAGTGACACTTTGTGCAAGAAGTGAGTTTGCTAGAGGAGCTGTACGGATGTATTGCCACAGTGCTTCCCACACTGCTAACGAGCCCTCACATCAGTAACCTGGCCTCATTCTCTGCTTTCTGTACATTCTTAGAACCTTTAAAGTGCAGTCTGGATAACATGCATGCCGCTAAACTGTTTATGGCTTCCCTGTTATTTAAACAAACAAACAAACAATGCATGAAACCTTTCTACTAGAGACACTGACTGATCCCTGTGAGAACTGATTTCATATGACTAGAATCAATCATTTATGTGCCCTTACCATGTATCATTTACTTCCCTACCCTCTACCTGTGGAACTTAAGGCCTGATCTCTTCTCAAACAGGTGTTACATTTTCATTTGGTGCTATGAGCAACCTCAGAGCAACTGACACTGAAAATTTCGATATTACACATTGTGTCTTTTCATGTTCAACATTAAAATATATTTTTGGACACTCAACAACTTATTGTTTAAATTAATCATGGGCACACACCAACATCCATTTTTTCCATTTGTCCGACTGAGCTGAACTTCCTTTGTGGATATGTGCTAATGGAAACAAACGATATAATCCACAATGAATAATTTTGCTCTGCTCAAGATGTGAAAGCAATAATAAAATAGTAAACACAAGGTAGCAGTCTTCCCTGTAAATGTTACAACTGCTTTCTTTGTCATGACAACAGATACTTATCTGCTGCCTACTTTTCATTGATATGCAGCATAAGTAAGTGAAAGTGTCTTTCCTTTCTAAAACAAAATTTTCCAGATTTAACAATTCATACCGAACTATGGAAGACAACTTTAACTGTGTGTATCAGCATTGCTGATCGGCAGGTTAAATGAACTTAATTTAAAATTCTCCTCCACCTGTCACACGTACATGATGCAGACTTAGGACTTTCAGAGTCAAGTTGATCCAAGTGTGATTCAGACCTAATCTATATCTAGTTTTATACCCAGAGTTAGGTAGAAAAGGACCTTCTCAGAGTACAAGTGTATACAAGGTGAATTAAATAACACTATAAAAAACATTAAAAACAAGCTCAGAAACTTCCTTACTGCTTCACAAAGACTGTAGGAAAGAAATGTTGTTTGTAATCAACATGATCTTACTGATGGTTCCCATGCTGGAGAACTCTTCAAAAATATTTTAAAATAGCAAGCATGATGAACTTTAATGTCTTTTAGTAACCTAAATATTGCTGAGAGACACCTTCACGTTCTTAACACCACACCAGTCTTTGTTCAAAGGGTATCTAGATATCCAGACCTCACAGTCATTTAAGACCATGCTGCACCCCTGAAATTCAAAACACACATTTCCAGGTTTTAAACAAGTGCTTGTGGGTCAGCTGCTTCTGTCCATGCTCTTTGCTTAAACTGTAATAGAGACTAATTAGTGAAGGCAAATAGAAATGGGCAAGTGGGAGCAATAATTTTTTTAATCACCACCGTTACATTTATGACAGTTCGTTGACTTATGCCCAAAGATCTGCCTCTTAAACCGACAGTGCCAAGAGAGCTCTGGCATCTTCCTGAACTCAATCCCTTCAAGCACAGACTGGCCTGACAACTCCCTTCCTGAAGATGACAGTCACTAGCTATTGACTTCCCTCCTTTTCATGCTCCCCAAGCAGAACTTGAACACTGCTGCCAGAAATTATCACTGAAGTTCTCACTTCACAAAAGAAACAAATAATCATTTTCAGCCATATGTATTTACTGTCTGATTCACCACCTACAGACTATTTTAAATCAAAGTGTATATAACCGTGGACAAGGGAAAAGTGCTACATAATGTCTGGCCAAAAAATTCCTCTTCCCCTCTCTCTTTCATTTTTTTCTTTTTCAATATCAAACAATTATTCATATTTAAATAAACCAGGCTACTACCCCAATTATTAGGATCCAAATCATTTACATTCAAGTTGTACTTATAAACTAACAAGTCTTTAAGACAAGAATTTTGCAAAAAAGAATTTAAGTGTTAAAAAATGTTTTTGAATAATAAGGCATGCTCTACTTATTCTATTTAAAATGCTTCATGAAACTGCTTAATATTCACAATAAAGCAGACAGAAATAAAACCAAGTGGTTTGTTTTTGAGCATGGATAAAGGGAGGAAAGGTTGCTGAGGGAAGGGGAATAAGAGAAAAGTAATCTATGGCAACTAACGAAAACTGATTCATATTCGCAGTCTGAGAAAATAATCAGAAAGAAACTGAAATAAGATTGTTTGACCTCTGTATCAGTCATAGCATATGCTTTAAAGAGAAAAAAAATGAATGCTACCTTTCATTGCTTTAATGTGTCCAGAGAGAAGATGTATGAGATACATTTCTGAGGTTGAATTTTTCACCAACAGTTTGACAAATTAAACAATCATGGAGATATAAGATTTCCAAGATCTTGGGAAGAATTCTCCATGAGTGATATATTGTTTTCATTAGAGTTTCAAAAAGCAGTTTTATGTACAAAAATACATGCTTAAGGAGAAGAAGAAAAGGAAAATGTTATATAAGGGTTTTTCCCTCTGCCTACGAAGTGAAGTAATATACCTTTCACAAGTTCGCTAAAAACTGGGTTGAGTTCAGAGAGAACAACCTCCAGGAAGTTATTCTTTCAAGTTGTAGTTTCAACAGTGTGGTACAGGGTGATATGTGATATTCTTAGAGATTAGAAACAAAATTTTGAGCTTCCACTTTCTTGAGCTTTTTCTCATGTATCATTTAAGATGATGTCACTGTGACATAATAGCCAAAAATGACTACACAAAAATATTAATGTGTCTCTCTGAGTGTGTGCCAAGGAAAATAACTTTTCATGTAATGCGAGATGATTGTCTAATGTAGTTTGTACAAAACAGTTGTACTGGCTGAGCAACTGCTTCGAATCCAGGAGCGAGAACAATACTGAGAAACCCATAGTAAATCAACAAGTTGAATATTTTAGTACCCCAGTAGCATAATGTGAATAATTGATTGATTTGTGTTTATTCTCCTAGCTAACCTACAAATACATAACCACTCCAAGCACTGGGAGGTAGATAGAAGGTGAAAGACTCTTCTCTCATTCCCAAATGTGTGAGGTTTGTTTATTTGTTGTGGTGGTGGGTTTGCACTCACAGCAGCCGCCACTCCAGCCCTCCTGGGGCTGCACTGCCAGGGTCTGCTGCCAGAGATCTGAAGATCTTACACCCTAAAATAGCCATAACTGTAACAGACACTAGAACTACTTTTATACATTTCTGTTTTCATTTGTTTCATGTTTTGCTTTTTACTTTTCTTTTAAAACTAAATGTTTTATCAGCTGAATTAATGTCTTCAGGCAATGGATGTTATAAAAAATCTGGAGAGATCTTGGTCCAAATACAATTGTTTTTCAGCAAACATCTTTATAATCTATTTCGCATAACAACTTAATAAATTATATGGCTTAGACCTTACCAAGTTTATTAATGAGTTTGTAATTATGCAGATTATGGGTGCAATATTAAAATACTTAAGAAGAAACATTACTTTTATAGTTACAGTCAAATACGAGTCTCCAGCAGAAAACATGGTTACCCTGTACCACCCCTGCATTCAGCTCTTATCACGTAAGTGCTCTAATCCATGATCTGATCCTATGAGAGTCATATCGATAGATACGCTCTTTGGCTGCTTAATGAGGCTTGCATAATTGGAGGCAAAGAGAATCTTAATGAAGAGGAAAGAATTATTACCTTCAACACACTATTTACCTTCTCACTCCTCCTACGACGCGAGGTGCTCGATTCTGCACATTTTTAGGAAGAATTACATGGTTAAGAACAGAGCTGCTGTTCTTTTGGATCAGCAACTTCCCAGCAGATAAACCAAGTCCGGTTTTAGTTTCACAGACCCTCACTCTGACAGTAAGGTATTTGCTTGTGCCCTAACTATATTCTCATTTCTATACGTTTAAATCACTTCATTTTGCATTTATTCCTAACCTTCAATCTCTGACAGTTTAGTGTGATACCTTTGTAAAGCTCCTTATAGCTGTTAAATAAGGAGCATTAGAACTATGAAAAACCTGATTTGTCAGTCTACATCAACTTTTAAACACTCTCCAGACTGGTTCAGTGAGAGGGACGAAAATCACCTGTTTACCCCCTAGTTTCCCTCTGGTATATCCAAATCAGAACAAGGTCATCACTGACGTCTAGAGAGAATATCCCAGTGACAGTGTGACTCACGGAGATACCTGCACTGAAGATATCTTCCACACATTAAATCAGCCCTAATGCATTCTTTCATCACTCTAAGATGATGAATATTCTCTTAGGAATTTGAATGTCACTGTCAAGTAAATAATGATAAAATTGCAGGTACATTTAGAGTATCACAAATACATAGCTTCAGAGCTAAGACATTGTGTTTGCGTTCTACACAATATCACATCATCATTAGCATTCTCCTGCACAACTCAGGCAAATACCACCCAGAAGTTGTACACAAAATACAAAACAATGTCAAGGTTCCCCACAATTCTACAAATAATTTTTTATAATTCATTTTTCTACAGTTACTGACTTTAACACTCATGGCTTATAACGTTTATAACAGGTGCTCATAGCACAAAATTCCTTTATACCAAATATACGTAAAATGAGAAGTTTTGGAGGGATCACTTCTATTTGGTGCTTTCAAGCAATTAGAGTACAAAACACCTGTGGAAGGGCCATATACTCCGGTACATGCAACAGCTGTTTATCTAGGATGTAAATGCTGAGTAATAATGCTACGGGGAAGAAAAAAAATCTAAAAGAAAAGATTCATTCTCAAAAAAAAGTACGAAAAATACTATTTCTTGTATAAGGTGGATTTTCTATTCTCTTTATATTTGAGATAAGTTCTGTAATGGAATGATGTTTCTGTGCATGTTGTATAACGCCCCAGAGTTATTGCTGAAGTGATCTCCTCAGAGATATCTGAATGTTCTCTGCTTCTCCAGTCAATTGCAGTTCTGATGTTCCACACCGTTACCCCACTTGGATTTCATTAACATCTAATTTACAAGCATAAACCATGTAAATGATTGGAGCAGATGCAGAAAAATAATTACAATTTGGGTTGAAGTCTTCATTTCCCAACCTAATTCAGTAACAACAAAATCCTCTCTCTAAAGAGTAGACAGGAAGACTTCATGCACAAACTCAGCCCTGGGCATTCAATTTCTGGAAACAGCTCATGAACAGAGGAGTAATGTCCCAAATTATGAACTCAGCAATGTGGGACATGGTTCTCCACATAAGGATTGCAGTGATAAAATAATTACAAAATGGGAAATTCTTAATATCTCCAATTAAGAATTTTCTCAAGTGTTTTAGCTTTAAAGTACACAACATTTAACTTCAAGGGAAGTTTTGTGGGTGTTGAAGATATTATCCACTAGGTCCTACCTTCATCTACAGATCTAGAAGATCCATCTCCTTTTGAGGTACCTTTGCTCAAAAACTTAAGCTCACTTATCTTATAAAACACAGCACAGAGTACAGAGACTTTTGCTGATGGAAACTGGCAAAGAATGAACAGTATTACCTCCCAAGGAGTTTAATTCTGATCTCTGGAACCACTCTCAAACAACACCCAGAGGCATACACTTCGGTGGTAGAACAACTGCTGCCTCATCTATTACAACCTCCTTCCAGCAATATGCCTGAACTGTTTTAATATCAAAACTATATTAACATTTATTGTATTCACCTCACATTTCTACCATGTCCGTTTTTTTTCTGCTATCACATTTTGTACTAGTGCATATCTATCACTAAGTTGTACTAACATGGTGCCATAGTTCACTTTGGCAGCAGAGGAGCTTGTGAGTTCCAGTCATGTCAGAGATGCTGCTGCTCTCACTCCACGACAAACAAACTGAAGCAACTATGAGACAAATAAACAGTATGTGAAGAGTGGGAATTTGATAGCTATGCAAATGCTGCAGAAGTAGGCCATACCGTCCACAGTTCAAGTTGTGCTGCAGTAGATTACTTTGAAAAAAATAGAAACGGTCATTGATGATTAGTTTCCTGAAAGAACAGAATTAAACTAGCAAAAGGATTAAAAATTGTTATTATATTCAAAAGCTGTTCTACATTTGCTCTGTATTTGTGTATTGATTTCCTTTATTAATTCCTGTGCCGTGGTTGCACTCAGCATGTTCGTGTCCCATGCTCAACAAAAACTGATAATCAATACCATGACACTTTTTTGAGGACAGTGAAGAAACGCTGGGATTATGAACATTTGCTACAAACTATCCATGATCAATTCATAAATTTTAAAACTTAACCCAGGAGAATAATGTCCTGCTTATGATTATTTCACAGACAGAATTGTTCTTTATTATACATTACCTGTTTAATCCTAATAATAGTGACTTCTCTCTATTTTTAAAATTGAAGTGAAAATTAAATATTCAATATTTTCTATTTCACAAATATAATTACTAACAGAACAGACTATGAACAGCATCTCATACTATCAAAGTTCTTGAGAGCGATACACAAAACTCCTCACATTTTTCAGAAAACACATTTTGAACCTTAAAAATATCTCAGGTTAGTTCAGGATAAGCAATGTAAGAAACAAAAGGAATGAAGAAGAAGAAAGGATATGGGTAACACATCTGCACACTGGAAAGCCGGAGTCTGCACCTGCAAAATCTATTGTTCCAAGATAATCAGTACCTGCAGGACATGTTGTGTATGTTGCTTGAAACCAGTTTAACCTTTCTAAGGAAACACAAAACCCACATAATTCTAGTATGTCAGTGAGTGTTGGCTGCTTAGCGGTTTCAGCAGTTTAAAGAGAATTTCACAGGTCAATGAATTAAAGCTGACACCATTCCTAAGAGCAATTTGAAAAAAAAATGACTCCTGAAGCAAAGAATTATTGAAACTTGCCTTTTCCAGATTAGTATTTTATTTCTGTAACTTGTGGGACATGGCCCAGTGACACGCTATGTGTGAGATAACTGGCCAACATGCAGCAGGGTAATGTGCCTATACACCTAGCATGCTCACGTGGAAAAGCAGGGACTAGGACTTTGGAAAAGCAGAAATTTATAATTCACACTGATACCACAGAACCTACAAAGAGCAGAATTGCTTGGTCTCACACACTTGAGCCACACGTTACACTTTGTTTGATGGAGATAGATTTAACTGCGACATCATGGGAAGAAACCAGAACAAGCGCAGCCAGCAGCAAATAAAGAGGGACAAAGAGTCAGAGAATTCGAACTCTTAAACATGACCCGTGATCAACATAAGTATATGAAACACTACTCTAAACAGTACACTTGAGGAGAAGAATGGAAGAACCCTGGCACATCAACTCTCTTCCATGACCCTGAGAACCTGTAGCACAGAAGAGAACTTACTTGGGCCATGTGACATCTACAGATTTTATTCAAAGATGGCCTTGAATCCCAAGCATTCTACATCTGAGAAAAGGGAGGTAATCTCTCTTTGTCCAATGGAATATATTTTCTGTTATTTATGCAAATCTTCCATGCATAAAACACAGCATGAAGGTGCTTGGGTGAAAATTTAAAAAGTGCAAAATGGGAGCTGACATTGTAGGCTGATTGGGTGCTGAAGTCAGTATTTTGAATGTTCCATATTTTTTATTAAAAAAAATAACAGTAGGAAGGAAAGCTATCACCTGTTGGCTACCAGCATGTTAGTGTGTATATTTCAGAAGCTTTTCTCTTAAGTTAGAAGTAGTACACATACACAAAAACTCTTGAACACTTTCACAGGCTGTGAAAATCGGTTCCCAACTTGGCGTTGTCTTTAAATTGAAGAGCATTTTATATCAGCTCAAAAATATGCAATGATACCATTTCATGAATCCTTAAACAGAAACTCTAATTATCCTGTATTGATTATATCATTGCTTTCGACTTCCTACTGTATTTTCTCTTGCCTTTATCTCTCTTCCCTAGTGACTTTCACACATCCATATTCCTTTTGCTTTACCTCCCGACATCAGCTACCTATTTTTGTAGTGATTTAATGCAGAATATTCTCTTGTTCATGTAATCATACGTATTACTTCAATAAATACTTCTGTTGATCCTACTGCATGTCCCTAATGCTCCTGGGCATCTGGTGGATAACAGTGAGGTTCACAGCCGTGCAGAACTCCCTCAGACATTGCTGACAAGAGCAGGGTGCTGGGAGACTGAACAGCCAACTCACCCCGCCAGAGCTGTCAACATTTGCGAGAGCTGCCTGGATAGGGGGTCAAGCAGGGAAAGGTAGGGGACTAGAGAGCAAAGGATCCTCACGGAGAAAAAAACTAAGTTCATTCCCTTTTGCTTCTATTTTCTTGAGTTTGTTCATTTGCTATAAAACTAATGGAGAGTCTGAATGAAGGACGTTACTTGCACATCTTAATTCTTCACTTCTGGAGTTGGACTGAATTCTGCTGCACTGACAGCACATTGAAATCATCTGGCAATGTGATTTTTTTTTATTTAAAAAAATGGAATATCTACATGCTACTTTTGATATAAAGAATTTCATTATTGATAATGTATTTGAATTTATCCTACGTATACATTATTTTAATTTATAAATTTTGCAGAATCAGAGAATAATTTGGGTTGGAAGGGACCTCCTGCTCAAGGCCTTCTCAACTAGATCAGTCTGCTCAGGGCTTAGTCTGGTCAAGTTTTGAAAAGCTCTGAGGTTGAAGATCCTGCAAAGCTGTTGAACAGATCTCCCCTTTTTAATCATGCTCATGATGAAAATGTTCTTACATTTAACTAGAATTATATCGCAATTCATGATCTGTGCCTCTCATCATCCTTTCATTCAGCAACTCCAGGACTATCATTTTATCTTTTCTCTCCACTCCCATCGAACAGTATAGACAGCATTCATACCTCCTCCTCTTAAGTCTTCAGCCTTAAACTCAGCACTCTCATTTTCTCCTTGCACCACGTGTGCTCCAGCTTCTTCATAAAGACACAAAACCTCATTAACCCCTGAGTGACACTGCCCATAACTGGCTACCAGTTGGATTTCCACTTCTGATCACAACCCTTTGAACCCAGCCAATTTTCCTCCTGTCTCTTCCATCCACTTAAACAGTCCACATCTCTCCAAATTGGCTAAGCTTGCTATGGAAGACCATGTTGAAGCCCTACTGAAGTCGAATTATTTAACAATGACCCTTCACGAGACTGTCTTTAGTACATCCATGTCTTCCTTGTCCTAGGGGAACCGAACTGGACACAGCCCTCCTGTTGGGGTCTCACAAGTGTGAAATAGAGGAGGAGGATCAGCCCTCTGGAGCTGCTGGCTGCACTATTGGTAATGCAGCACAGTATGGGGTTGGCTTTCCTCGCTCCAATAATATCTCTGTTGTATTATAAGATCTCACATAGCCTCGCCGGGAAGACTTCCCGCTGAGCATAAAAGACTCAACTATTCTCTCGTAGCATTGCTATAGCAATCAGTTTGTTTGATTTTGGCAGTTCTGAATATTACAAGAGATGGAGAAATGTCAGTAATCCAAAACGAAATCGTGGGTAGAGGAGACAATGAATGCGGCATAATAACATGGAACTTATTTTTATATATGATTCAAAACATATGATTGAATTACTTTTGGTATGACAAGTAAAAAATGAGAATGATCCTGAAAACTATTCTGTGACTGAATGTAATAACTTCTATTGTCTCAGATACCAGTTACTTGACTAGAGTCTATCATAATTGTTTTGTCAGAAACTGTTCAGTTTCCAGTTAATCCTTGTATTGCTTTTTCCCTTCCATATTGTATCAATTTGCTGCAATATTTTGGGGGATGCACTTAAGTACTGTGCTAGAGTGCAGGTGATTTGCATGAGATCCATTCTCTGCTAAAGGCTCAGTTGCTCCATGGATATATGCAGATTATTTTGCTATCTGATATAAAACAGATCTTTGCAATATTATTGCATCGTTAGCATCTATGCAACATTTGATCCCCTTTGTTTTCACAATGACTTCGTCAAAAGAAAATAATTCAAGATGTTTTCAGTGATTCTGAGTTGCAAAAATGCAAGTATTTCTAATTTTCACAAAATGGAACATCTATCAGTTCAAATCATTGTGGCAACTGGTGCAATCAATTCATATAAACAACCTAAATTATTTAAGTCAATAAAACAGCTATGTGGTCTACTTTTTTTAATTTCAAAATTTCATTTCTGTCATGTCGTTTTTCATTAGTCTAAAACTAATTTCTACAAGATTACCTATTAATATAGCAGTTTTATCAGCAATAGAAGAATTTATAATGAAGAGAAAGCATGATGACAACTACAGATTCTAAAGTAAATATTATTAATAACTTCTGGGATCAAAACAGTTTAAAAAAAGCTTAATTAAGTACTGAACTTTCTAAGTAAAAAATGTTTGGATTATTCTTACCACTGTACCAGATATTTCTCCCTCCAGAGTTTGTTCTGGCATTATTTGCTAAGGTGACAAATATTGTTTCCCCACTCTGAGCGAAACGGATACATTGCTCACGGCTTTACATGCCATGTAATGCAAGACCAGGGAGAAAAGAACTTACTCTAGGAAAAAAAGCAGCAAATGGGAGGCGACAGCTCATGTTGATCCTCCACAACTCGATGACAGTATCTTCCAATAGCTCACAGGAGAACACATCACTGCTACATATCTAAAGCTACAGATGCCTCCTAACATCCTAAAGAAAATGCAAACACCAGAGACAGCGCTCATCCAGGTCTGCGGTTGATATTTTCTCTGTGCAGTTTCCCCTAGTTAGCTGTTAAAATGGGAGTTTCAATATGCATTTGCTGCCTGTGAGGATATCATTGCTTGGGTAAAGCTGTAAACATCTATATTAAGAAAATATATTCCAAGAATCCATTTTCTTACCACATTTAGAGTATGCACAGGCAAAATTACCAAGTCGTAGACCTGAAGCACAAAGTCTTGAGCAGTAATTGGTACAGGTATTTAAACCAATTCCTACTCTTCTGAGAAACAGGATCATCGGCAAGATTGTTCTGCTTGTTTTCTATTTAGGTTTGAAATATTTATAGCTAACACACAGTGCAGTGGACTGTTAATGAGAGTAAAGTACAGTATTTGAATGGCTACATACCTGTTTTAACTACCCTTCATACTCAGACTACAAAAGTCTGAGCTTTTTTATTGTTGCTGCTCTTTTGTTATTTAAAGTGAATACCATTTCTATTTAGGTGAAGAGTGCAATATCATTATAGTGTTACCTGTGCACAGTATACCTTTGAGCTGGGAAAAGAAGGGAGAGAAAGTTAACTTTAATGAGCTCTTTCTCATTTTGTTCAGTACATGCACTCCAGCACTGTACACGCTGACACACTGGGTGTGCTCCTGCCATTCTCAGAATACAAACACAATTCCAGCTGGCAAATATATGCCCAGTTCCCTCAAAAACATCATCCTGAAGAGAAGTTTTCCAAAGTACGCAGCTCCACAAGGTGCATTCATCACTAAAAATCAACCAACGTTGCTTGATAAAGGCATGAACTTGAATTATCCATGCATTGTTAATTAGCACATCATTTAGGGGTCACCACTCTCCTCTATTTTTGTGCCATCATTTATTAATAATTGGGTAAAAAAAGGTGTTTTCATCAGTCCACTAGCTCACAGCTTGTGTATAAATATTGTTTGCAAGGCACTAAATTTTCTGTAACAGCAGGTTTGACACTGCCATTGGATGGGAGGAAAACATTTTTCAGACACACAATTTCACATACCCATTTAAATATTTTGGGAGAAAATGACAGTCAGTAGCTCTTATCACAACAGACATGATACAAACCTGTGTCCTGGGAAACCAACTACGCAATGTAAACTCTATATTCTAAAATGGCAAAATGTTACCTACAAATGCAAAAGCAATTTTCTCTTGTGCTTTACATACTCTTCAGTTTTCTCTTAAAATGAAAGAAAAAAAAAAGGAACATGTAGGGGAAGGGAAATTCTGGTAGTAGGGCTTGAAATCTGAGTGTCAAAAACACACAGGCAGGAAAACAGAAATCAGACCGTAGAAATTCAGTGGTTTAAGACAGGAATATCATATTCTACTTTTATTCTCTACTTGACTTAGGACTAGAGCACAACATATCTGGTTTCATTTTATAAGATTTTTTTTTCTGCTTTTCTTTTCAAGATTTTTTTGAAACTGAATTTAAATTTTACACAATGGGACACAAATTACATGCTGCAGAGGAAACAATCTGTCTCAGTGAACGAAACCATTTTAATCTCAAGAGTTTTATTATCTCTTAAAATCTATTCAAATTTAGGCATTTAATTTTACATTCCTTGAGTTTTACGTAGGAGATATTTTACAGGAGCAGGATTTTGAATAGACAAGATCACAACAACTACTTGGGACTTTGATATGTCAGATCAGAAAACATGAAGAAAGAATTACCTAAATTTTCAGTGTTATTCACATACATCAAAATACTTTCATAGGCCAGAGACCTTCTAATATACTGTATTTGTTCTTATAATGCCTTCCTGACGTGTAGCAATGTGAAACGGTGTACATCCTAGAGACACACACACAAAAGCAGGCAGGACTGTTAAATTCAAAACTGCTGAAGCATTTTAACATTTAATCATATAATTCTATTATTGCTTTTGAAACATTTTACTTGATTGATCACAGATTACTGAATACAATGCATTCATATATTATAGATTAAGAAGGGTAATATGTTGGACTACTGTTTCACTTTGGTTTTAAGCAGATGGTACAAAGGCAGCTTGACTTGTGTGCTATAAATGACATCACGGGCATTTTTTTTTAAACATACTGCAGCAAGAGCCATCTTTACTGCAACACTTGACCAAATTGCCAGCTCTACTTAGAGTTAAAAGAATTGAAAAATTGAACTTTGTATATTAGATTTTCCAGCACTGTAAGTTCTTCATGCCTGGTGTGTGATAAAGAAAACTATGACTTATGAAAAAGTAAAGCAAATCATTGCAAGATTTTAAATTACACTGAACATTCTGCATGAAACTTCAATTCATCAAATGGCCACTGAAAAATGAGGTAATTACCTACAATGATTTGCATGTTAAGAGCTAATACAATATTACAAAGTAAAGTCCAGTTGCACATTAATTGTGAAAGCAATGCATAATTTCCTGATTAATGTTTCATGCCTAATATTCTTCCATGCTCTGTCAGATGCTAAATAACAATATGGCCAATCAATCTACAGAAAGTAGGCTCAGGCAAGGACCGAGCTCAGTTTTCATGAATTCTGATGCAACAATTTCAGTTGCAATAAGTAATATTGTGAAGTTTATAAAGGCAACTGTTCAAAGCAAGCTCAAAAGATACTTTAAATAATTCAGCTTTTCAGTAAAAGGACCCAAGACACAACCTCTCATCCTTCATACACAGAAGCAAAGCTCCACTTCTTCCAAAAAAAGGGACAACAGCCTGAGCTGGGGAGAGAGCAATGAGAGGGTAAGTATCTTGTCACCCATGTGCAGCCCTTGGCCCAGGGATGTCTGTCGGGTCAGCAAAGGCTAAGCACGTCAAAGAAATGATATGTTCAGTCTCTCCAGAGGAGGATTTCCATCCGTGCTCCTCTGTTGAGGCAGGAAGGATAATTCCTCAAGGACTGAAACTCACCTGTCCTGTCAGCCAGAGACAGGGTGTCACAGTTCTGAAAGAGTGTCAGGTAAAGAAATGAAAGGATGACAAAAGTAAGGAAAAACAAAAAGCACTGCTAATAAATACTGCCAAAACAAGGGTAGGGGTAACTGTCAAAAGCAGAAAACGAGCGTGGCCTAGAATTTCTCTCTTCTGTATTAGCCAACTCAATGGCCAGATTTTTGCCAGGCATAAAAACTAAAAAGAACAATTACAGGACCATAAAGTCTTTTGACTTCCTAATGGTTTGCTGGGAAAACTCTCTGAAAGGTTTGACAGGTGAGCTACTGATTCAGTGTTGTTTAAAAGAGCAAAATGTTTCACAGAACTTGGAAAAGGGTGGTTGGGTAAATTCTCAAAGCAGAGCTTTAAAACACCAAAAAGTCAGGCAGAATGAGTCAACAGGAATGAATAGTTACAAACCAGAGTTAGTGGCGTTAGTGGAAGCATAGGCCACCTACAGAAAGAAGAGACCTTGACGCAAGAATTTTGGATATTCATTGAATGCTGAGGAAATTGCGGGACACTTTGTGGTCCAATGGATGCAGTAGCAAGGAACTGGGAATTTTTTAATGAGCTATGCCACTAATTTAACTGAGTGACCTTGAGTGAGGCATGTGACTGAAGTGTGTCACTTTCCTCATTTGTAAACGAGGTATTATTCTACCTATTGCACAGTAGTATTTGGAAACTTGATTAATTTACAAAAATTGCCTCCAGACTCTTGGAGGAAGGTGATTCTTAATTGATCTTCCCTAAAGCAGACCATTTTGATTAGAATAAAAACGGCAGCAAAGCAACTGCAGGTTTCCAAAGCCAGACTCCAGGGACAGAGTCAATGTGTCCATTTTTTAATCCTTAACGAAACAATAAATATTTGCTAGGGGTGATAAGAATATGTGTTGTGTTAATTTCCCTGCCTACACACAAATTTTATGATCAGCTCTTCAGAAAACAAAAAACCTGTCACCCACCCATGAAAATTAAAAAAAAGAACAAAAACCTGGAGGCCCTAAAATAGCTTATGTTGTTTAAAGATATTCTCAGAAACTCACTAGTAATTTTTTCTGTTCTTGTCTGTCATCCTGTATCAACTTCCAGCCTCCAGCCGGACGTCTACAGAATCCTCCTGGGAACACGAGGAGTCAGCAAAGCCAAGCAGCTCAGTGCAGCGGCAGGAGCAGTCCCAGCTCCACCAACGGGGATCTGCTTCTCACCTTTTCACAAACTCTGAGCTAAGATTGCTTGGCTATTTTCTCCAGGATTATTCATTGTATTTATTCTACCTGACCAGGTATGTAAAACTGGATTACCACACTATAGGGTCAACAAAAAAGATGTTGAGTCCATCACGACAGTAAATGGTTCTCCAATGAGATTATCAAAGAGCAGCACTGTTTATCAACTATGGCAAAGATTTGATCTTTGCACTTACTTTCCAGGCTCTATGGAAAATGCCATTCACATCAGTGGAGGACCACACAAAATAAATACCCTAGGACAGCAGAAGCAGGAGAAAACAAAAGAGTGGAAATCACATTTTAACTATCTCTTACATAAAAATACTTTCATTTTTCACTTCGGGGTGCTTGTAAATGAAATTGAGAAATGTTATTTCTAAACATCCTTTTCTCAGCTTTCATAATCAAGCCTATATGACAAAACTATTATAACTATTTAACATTTTGTGGAAATTTGCTTCATAGAAATTTCTATGTCATGCTAAAACGAATAGTACTCATCTTCATCTGTACTATGCCATGCCTGAAACTCTAATGACTCAGGAATTTACTGACATGAGCACTTGCCTCCAAGAGTCACCCTAGTAGAAAAAAAATCCCCAACACATCTAAACACAATACGAGAAATAGGAATTTCTAATCCAATAAAGTTTCAGGTACCTCATGCATAATACTTTAAGAGTATGTGTCATTGACTGTTAAATTTTCTATTTTGATTGAGCATATACAATTTTCTCACCATTCTCTTTATCTTTATACACAATTAGCTAACGTACTTTGATTTAGTAACCCACATTGCATATTCTTAAGAGTAGTTCCATGAGCACCAGAACCAGTAAAGACCAATTTTGTAGATAGTGTAATGTCATACTGTATGGTCTAAATAAAGTCTTCCACATAGAAAATCCTTACTTATCTTTTTAGCTACAAGTAATGTGAAAAGATATTCTATTTATCTCTGGAGGCAAGAGAATTCGCTATGCTGGTTCCCTCTGCAACGTATTGAAAAGGAACTATTAAATGCACAACTGTGAGGAAGTAGGAATACTAAATACAGTCCGAAGTGTCCAGGTACTCGGTGTTTCTCCATCAGCTGAACTCTCCCTGGGCTCCTCTCCCAGGAGGATGCAGCCCAACAGCTGCTGCCTCACTCCCACCACGCTTCAGAAAAACAGTCACTTCATTTCTAGTTCCATACGTTGCACCAAGATGCAGCTGAGTTGTTCCGAGTAAGCCGCCCTGATCTGACACGCTCTTATTTCACAAACAGGCATTACTGTTCTGTCAGAAATTAATGAAAGGCAGGCTCACTGGAAGAACACACTCTTCACAAGCTAAAGACAGTTGACTTCCCTCCTGCCCAACAAGACTCTAAGAGTGCTAAATAAAACTGGTAATTGCTTTAGCACAAACTTACTTCTAAACAGAGTTCAGTGGCGAAAGCATACAAAAAAGCAGCTGGTTAAAATTCTTGGGTTTATTATCAGATCTCAAAAAAACTCCAGCCTTTGAGGAAAAGGCATTTCTCCTGTAATTTCCATTCATCATATTCTGAATCACTTCTTTCTTACACATTCCTACTGTATTTGTGGACTGTATTTCTAAATTTTCATGCACGCAGTAAAACTTTGACTTGTGTAAGGACCACGCAGTCCCTCCACTTAATTCAAATAAAGCAACATTTTTAAGATGTTTGTGATTAAAAATGAACATTGAAACAGTTATAAAAATACATACTTTCCTAAAATGATCCTAAAAGGGATCTAGTTTTCCATTATTGACTAGCATTGTCAGAAGGAAGTTCACTAAAATACATTTAATCCATGCCAAAACCAACTTTTTGGGGAATAAAAAAACAACCAAGGGCAGGGGAGGAAGAGAAAAGAGTTAATACAGACAATATAAAGCAAGGTAAAAAGTCTTCATCTAGATGTGAGAGAAATCCAGAGGATGACAGGGACTGTCAGTGCTTAAATGTGATGAACTATATGTTATTGCAGTTCTGGCTTTGCAGATTTCTCCACCACCACCACAGCCACTTTCTTTCCATCTGAACAGCTTGAAAAGTAAATTTGATCAAATAAAGGAATAGAATCTGACAAGCAAAATCAATCCCAAAGTAAATATTGTTGCAATTATAATGTTTGTACTAGATCTTCTAAATCATTTTCACACTATTCCATTTAAAAGAAACAATCTGAAATTTCAATGTCATTTCTCTATAACAATAGGAATGAACAGACCCCAGGCTTCTAGCAGGGATATTTTTATAAAAGCACTGTTATGAAACAAAAGAAATAATAATTATAAAATCATTTGACGTATTTTTAAAAACGCTAGGTCAAAATACTTTTGAGTTACAAAATGCCTTGTAGTTTTTTCCCATTGCTTTTTTCACCTTATCCACCCTTTCCTCAGCTCATCTGTTGATCATTATTTTGCAAGAAAGAACCACTGGACTGGTGCATGTTCCAATGGCAGCCGGTGTGCCGGGTCTGAGCGCAGGCTCCCCCTCTGCACTGGCACACAGCGCTCCCTGGCCTGGCCCGGATTTTCAGGAAACTTGCAAGAACAAATTCAGAATTACTGGGGAAGGCTTCAGAGAGGAAGAAGCACAAATCGGGTAGACACTCCCATGGAAAACACTGTGATCAGCCCCAGCGTTTACAGCAGAAAGATGAAAACATGAGTATCACATTAAAATTCCTGAACACTGTTTCTTGCAAATTTATGCTACGGTACAACCAGACACTGCTCTCGGTTCATTTTGGTCTGGTCCATTTACCACAGAAGCTGCAGACACCATCCTGACAAATCCAGCAGCACAGCCTGGCCTCTGCAGATGGATATATGTGCACGGAACACCTTACACTTCAGCCTGTTTTGAGTTGGACTTGCAAAACAAAATGCCCTGTGTACTGATGCAACACACAATTATTTCTACAGCTGTAGATTTGATTGTTAAAAACGTCCTGAAACCTTCCTCTTTCTTCTTTACCTGTCTGATATTCACCATTTGTGCCTGAGAACAAATGTGTTAGATTTCTGTCTTGCCTTGGTCGCTCAAATTGAACATTTGATCAGCACATTTTGAACCAGAACATTGCTCACTTCCCCAGCATACCATTTTCCAAAAATTTAAGGAGACAAATGATCTATACTATATAAAATGACATTTTTCTGGATATTGTCAATTCCAAGCCACAATGGCTGCAGAAAATGATTGCAGGTAATACTTTCAGATAGAAAAAAAAAAAGGTATCACAACAGGTTTAGACATTGAGGTAGAGATCTGTACGAAAATGCTGTATGAGCCCATTAACTTTAAAAATTACTTGAGCTCTAAGCTACTTACATGTATAGAAAATATCTTTAGCTTGAGCTGTCTCATTTATGGGCTCTTACCCAGAGCTTCCAAATTGTGATGAGTAGTCAGATGTCTAAACACAATGACATGCACCTTAATTACGCTCACAAAACTGCAGACAAAGTAATAAGAATCTTACTGACATATCCTGAAAACTGTGGCCCATTGTAGTGGCAAATAAGTATAGATTAAATATGTATAGGTCAAGAGCCTTTTTTCAATCTTTTCTGATTCTACCCATTAAATAGATTACACAGCTAGACTGAGTCACATATTTTTCTGCAGATTCAAAGAACATTGGATATTTTACATTTCCTTGGTTTGGATTTACAATAGTTACTTAAATGCTTCGAAGTATCAAGGAAACAGCAGTGTGCTTTTATCCATTATTTGTATTGATTTAGTTGTTTCTTGATTTCCAGCAAAAGCTTTAGAATCAGATTTTTCACAGTCTCTTGGTTTCACAAAACCCACAATTTAGAAGGATATTTATTCATCATACTTTTGAAAAATTATGTGGGAGAAAAAGGAGAGTGGGTGGGGGGTGTGGAGCAAAAACTCAGCTCACTTATACACTCTTAAAGCAGCTCTAAAGAAGTTTTAAACTATTTACTCCAAGGACTGCTAAGGTCTCAACTACATGCAATAAGAGTGGACAAAAACCAAACTAACAATGAACCACACACCACAGAACAATTTGGGTATAGAGAAAACAAAAATGTGGCACTGATAAAGGGGTTTAATTGCCTTTCTTCACTTCTCATTATATTCAACATCATCACTTCAAGTGATTTTACAGAGGACAAAATACTTTTAGTGATAAACGACATTTTGCTGCATTGCTGTAAACACCTTCCGCTTTGCTAAATAGTCTTTGTGTAAGACAGAACCTGTGGCAAGTGCAAGTATGACGTCAATTTGATGATTACAATATGTATTAGTGCAATAAAACAGTAGAAATATTACACAGGATAGTGACTTCATATGTGCAAACCTGTCAGTCAGTCAAAAATCCCTTGTCATATTTCACTCACTACCAGAGCTGACAAAAGATCCTACCATACACAAATCTCTGTAGGTGTTCAGACAAGTACTCATATATGTTTAAAAAAAATAGTTATTTTCCTTGCCTCTAGAAGAAGATTTGTCACTATGTAATTAAAGATAATAACAGAGACTGAGAGCAACAGGCCAGATGTTGATCTCTAGTGGTAGTGCAATGCAGAACCGCCACTCCAAAGCAACAGGATGGGTAAAGCTTTTGAAAGTTCAGGAGGATGTCCCTAAAATCACACAACCATGTCCATTACAAGTTCCAAAGGAGAAAGGCGCTCTAACAAACCTGACACTGCAACCTGCCCTTGAGAGGAAATTCAGTGACACAGAAAACCACGTTTGACAAGCACATAGTGAGTTCTGCTAAGAAATGCATAGGGGAATGTGTGTGTGTGGTGTCGGGGGTTCTTTCTTTCTTTTTGGGTTTGCTTTATTTTTCTTTGTATTTGTAGAAAGATAAATAGAGGATGAATATCTACTGACATAGTTTCTCCCTTTCTAATATAAATTTTAACGCAGGTACATTGCCCCAGTACTGAGCAAGGCGTTTGTTGCTCCAGCTTGTCCTGAGCAATACACAGAGCTTTGCGCTTCTTACTAATCCTAATGTCACATTACACTACCCTCTCACCGTAAAAAGAGGCCGTTAAGAAAGATGAAATTACATTTACATTCACTGTAAAATCTCTTTCAGGTTTGCAAAATAATTTTCATATCCAAAAGAATGAGAGCTGGTTTGTTCATTGGTGAAACTCACATCAGAGCCAGCTGGCATCACCTAGAACAGGTCTACAGGCTGCTACTAGTAAATGTTAAAGCAGTGTGAAAAGTTCTTTGCTTAATGTATTTATGTAATTATAGAATGAGAGATGCAATCTGTACATGACTCCTTATGCAATATAGGGCATTTCATAGGCAGAAAGAATGAGGCTTGCCTAGAAATAAAGTTACAAAAATTACGTTTGGTGAATGCTACATTTTAGAAGTTTTTCTCCTAGGCTAAGGATGTAGCATAATGAGGACAGGTTTTCATTTTTTGCATGCGTAAGTTCTAAGTGTAGTATTTATCATTTGCTAAATCACACTCATTTTTCTGCATTTTGCCAGCAGTTGCATCAATTGTCATTTAACTGCTCTAAATAATGTGTTCTCTTCCCTGCTGTATTAAACTATTTCTATCAAGGCTAATGATTTTCTGATTTCCACATGCCAGTGAGCTTGGCAGTAACAAATGATGCCCCTCTTTTGCATGTTGCAAGTAGCTTAAATTATATTTTAATACCCATTTAAAGGATCATTAGTTAAGTTAATATCCTTGGTATTCAGAAGGAACAAGCATTTCAGTAAAGGATAGTCTCACTGTATATCCTCTGCTAGCTCCGAGTACATTTCGAATAGCCTTGGTTTGTTAAACTCACATTCACTACATATAGACAGGCTGCAGAAACCATAAATATCTATTAAGTCCTTGGTTACAGTGACTTATTTTCCTTTGATGTTGTTATCCCTCAGCAAGGGAACTACATATTTCAAAACAGAACCCAAACTTTTATTTCTTTGTAAAATACTGTCTAAATCATAAACGGAATCAGCAAACAAAAAGTTGTGTGACATTAGGACGCTGCGGAATTTCTGAAGGCAAATTGCAATCATAAAGGGACAAAGTTTTAGGCAAAGGCTTCCAAAATCAAAATCATGCTCCATGTTTATTGGTACATTCTCCTAGATCGTGTGCCACCTGAGGACGTGTGCTATGCCAGGCAGTAGAAGTGACCAGGCAGCAATCTGCCAGGGCAATGCTAACAGCGCTTGGTGATGTAACCATTTGACAAAATAAGCCTTCTAGAGTTGAGGTCTACCTATATCCATTGAAGCAGTTTCCAACGACATGGAATTACCTCTTGTCTGAAACAAATAGCTTCCAACATATTTGGTGGCAATGGACCAGGGATCAGACCCAGTCAGCATGGGTTTAGGAGGGGCAGGTCCTGTCTGACCAACCTGATCTCCTTTTATGATCAGGTGACCCACCTGGTGGATGAGGGGAAAGCTGTAGACGTGGTCTATCTAGACTTCAGCAAAGCCTTTGACACTGTCTCCCATAATATACTCCTTCAAAAGCTGATAGCCCGTGGCTTGGACAAGTGCACTCTCTGCTGGGTTAAGAACTGGCTGGAGGGCCGGGCCCAGAGAGTGCTGGTGAATGGGGCTGCATCCAGCTGGCGGCCAGTCACTAGTGGTGTCCCCCAGGGGTCAGTGTTGGGTCCAGTCCTGGTTAACATCTTTATTGATGATTTAGATGAGGGGATTGAGACCATCATCAGCAAATTTGCTGATGACACCAAGTTGGGGGGCAGCGTCGACCTGCTGGAAGGCAGGAGGGCTCTGCAAAGAGATCTGGATAGACTGGAAAAATGGGCTGATTCCAATGGGATGAAGTTCAACAAGGTCAAGTGCTGAGTCCCGCACTTTGGCCACAACAACCCCCTGCAGCGCTACAGGCTGGGCACAGAGTGGCTGGAAAGCAGCCAGGCAGAAAGGGACCTAGGGGTACTGATTGACAGGAAGCTCAACATGAGCCAACAGTGTGCCCAGGTGGCCAAGAAGGCCAATGGTATCCTGGCCTGTATCAAAAATAGTGTGGTCAGCAGGACAAGGGAAGTGATCCTTCCCCTGTACTGCATTGGTGAGGCCACACCTGGAGTATTGTGTTCAGTTCTGGGCCCCTCAGTTCAGGAAAGGTATTGAGGTGCTGGAGCGGGTCCAGAGAAGAGCAACAAGACTGGTGAAGGGACTTGAGCACATGACCTATGGGGAGAGGCTGAGGGAGCTGGGGTTGTTCAGTCTGGAGAAGAGGAGGCTTAGAGGTGACCTCATCGCTCTCTATAACTACCTGAAGGGAAGTTATAGCCAGGTGGGAACTGGTCTCTTCTCCCTGGCGGTTTGCAATAGGACAAGGGGACATGGGTTTAAACTCTGCCAGGGGAAGTTTAGGCTGGATATTAGGAAGAAGTTCTTTACGGAGAGAGTGATCAGGCATTGGAATGGCCTACCCAGGGAGGTGGTGGACTCACCGTCCCTGGAGGTTTTTAAACTGAGATTGGACATGGCTCTTAGTGTCATGATCTAGTAAATGGGCTGAAGTTGGACCAAGGGTTGGACTTGATGATCTCTGAGGTCTTTTCCAACCTAGCCAATTCTGTGATTCTGTGATTCTGTGAATCTAAAGAATGCATTTTGGAGGCATATACAAAGTAAATATAGCAAAATAAATTCTCTCAGTAATCTTAAGTGAAAACAATTTCATTCTGGTTCAGGAAAAAGAATTTTCATTTAGCATTAAAATCTTCTCTGATCCACTTTAAGAGACGTAACTCATGCAAGCATTTTAAAAGGAAAAAAAAGGAAAACAAACTAAAACAAACACAAGTACTTACAAGGTTGATACAAATATTTTTTCTTTGCATTTTAAAAATTTAACTTCAATTTTCATAACAGCTTACAATCTAAATTGTTTTCCTCACCAAATATGCTATTTGTTCCCCTTTCCCACCATCAACTGCACGCCCATCCCTTTAATCCTAGGGACAAAGAAGGAAAAGGCTGATGGGGCTGAGGCAGTGAACATGGGTACACGGGATAAGCAAACGTTCTCTGAAAAGTCAGATGTGGTGAGCAATTCCCTTCTGCAGCATCAACAGAAAAGCAAACAGTTCTGCTCCGGCAGAGCTTGCTCTCTGTGATTGCCACAACACATTCTTCTTGTTCTGGGGCCTGATTATCAGGCTTTTGTCAACTACCTTCCATCTCAGTGTATACATACATCCTATACATTCTTTCAAATTTAAAAAACGCACTGAGACCCCAAAGGAACACAAACTTTGAGAAGTAATATTGCTCAAAAAAGTGATCGAGTTGCTATGTGAGCCACCGCAGTTCAGCTGAAAAAGGAGCTAATGTTGCAGCTTCTAATGTCTGTGTTTTTTCGATCTGGTTTTGACTATTTACAGCTTTGTCAAAAATAAAACATTTGTATTGAGCTTTTCAACACGGGTAGGATGTTCATGCTACTAGCCTTCATTTTTTGTTATTTCTGCAACTTCCACAGTATGTCTGGTAAGTAGGTGGGTTTATGGAGTCTATTCTCTGCCAAGTATTACAGCAGTGGTTCCAGAAATATGTTTCTAGTGATTAAATCCATTTAATATTTAGTCCTGTAAGTGTCAGATTCTTCATTGTTTATAGACGATACGCAGTGAGC
Source organism: Patagioenas fasciata (assembly GCF_037038585.1). NCBI lineage: Eukaryota > Metazoa > Chordata > Aves > Columbiformes > Columbidae > Patagioenas > Patagioenas fasciata. The sequence goes on along the minus strand of NC_092533.1, from coordinate 13,487,068 downwards.
TGTAATAAATACTATTCAATTGAGCTGCCCAAAGCAGAAGAAATATTTGTGGAGTTTTCTTATTTTACACTTTCAACACAGAATTTGAAACTCAAAACACAGCCCTCCTTTCTACAGAGATCACTCCATATCTTCCCACTTCCAGGTGACGACAGTAAATGACAGGTCCTGAGGACAACTGTCTTCTGGCAGTCTGCAGGCTGCACCCTCCCTCCAGCCCTGCAGCTCAGTGGGCACTCAGTAAAAACAAATGCTACACAAGTTTTTCTGGGCTCTCATTGCAGGCACACGAGGAGGCACAGAGAAAGGTCACACATCAAGGAATGTGCAGCCAGCAGGTCGCTCTCCTCCCTGCCCAGCCCTCACAGCGCAGTAGCTCCAGCCCCAGCCCTGCTCCTGCGGCAGAGGCCACTGGCCCCCTCTCCCACCTCCTGCTGCTGGCACAGGGGCAGGACCCCAGCAACAGATAGGGAGAGACCCCCTTTCCCCATCCTCTCTGTACTGAGACAGAATACACAACCCATACACTGTAGTTACCAAGAAATGCAGTGGCTGGTAAACCCTTACCAATTTTTCCATTTTTCAGATTTTGACAATTCCACTGAAGTGACATTGTGTGGGACGTCACAACCAACTTCCATCTCATTTCAGTTTACTGTAAAAATATAAGCCTTTTTTGCAAATATCCTATTATGCAATTTTAACTTATCTTTTGTTTGGCAGGTTGTAGAACACAAAACTAAAATTAAAACTCAAAATTCAGGTGGACTTAAAAAATAAGCAATAAACTTATCTTCTTAATAAACATACCACCAGGAATGTCAACTGAAGCTCCCCTCAATTCATAAGACTGATTTTCTTGGTAAGCGCACAAAGCACCTAAGCAGTCTCCTAAATATTTACCTACAAGTGGTCGTAATCTATTACGGCTCCCACATCTGACTAATTGCCATTTAACAGTTGCTGATGTATTACAAGAAGTGGTGTCCTGGCTGTACTCCCTGTTTAAGACTGGACAGCTTGCATCTCTGACATTCTTCTTCCTGACAACAGGTCTCCCTTGTTTCACATGCACCTTGTTTCTTACAGCAGGTATTTAATGTAAGTAACCGGGTACTCGTAATTGGACCAGAGCAACATATCACCCATAAATGTCAAGCAAAAGTCATTAATTGGCATATTTAATCTCTGAAAGACTTTATCAGTAACAGAAAATAGAGCCTTTCTATTTCACTGTGAAAAGAATTTTGGAAAGCCATTCCCACAAGCTCATATTCAACTGTGCCACAGGTGGAATTTATTGGCATTTTTGCAGATCCTGTCCAGACAAAAAGCAAGCTTGACTGGCTTAGAGACTCCAGAACGTCGTCTTCTGAGGCCCTACTGGAGTCCGTGTCGAGGCAAACCCGGGGCAGCAGGTGGCAGTTTGCATTGCTCCTAGTGCTCTGCCTTCCCATCCACAAATAACTATGGTCCATACTTGGCTGCTCATGCCTTTTGTGGGTCATTTTAGAGCTGAAAACTGGGGCTCCTAACAGACGCTATATTCCCTAGTGTTAGTACTAATAGAAAGCAAAATATAACATAGGGCTTTCTGAGCACATTCAGGTCAGTTAAGGGGGGTCCTGACTGTCCTACACAGGACACGTCTCTTCTCTAGCCAGCACACACGAGTTAAGAGAAGAAAAAAGGCATGTGTGTAACTCTGGTCATAGAAACACCAGAATTAATTTATATAAGCTTTAACTAGGATGTCTTATAGCTTCCATTTCTGGCCCAAATGATGCCTTCCACTTGCCAACACAGCCTTGAGAACAATAAAACCCAGCACTTACAAGCCACGCTGCTGCCATTACTGTGCTGCAGTATTTTTTACACAGACCTATCATATTCCTTGCATTTTGAAATATTCAGGAAAAGTAACAAAATAATTTCTGTTTCTCTAAAATACGCGGTTTGACCCTCCTTCAAAGTAACTGGCTATGAGTCCATATCATTCTGTGCAGCTTTGAAGTATCTCTGAATTCAAAATCCAAATTAAACCTGGAGATTTCTTTCCTGTTTATTCACAAAAAGATACAGTTGGTCTACAAGGAAGTCAAATCAGCACGCCTGTCTTTCAGCATTAGTCTTTATGTCTTGAATTAAATGTTTGAAATTAAGAAAACATTAGTTCCCTCAGGCTTTGCTTTTCTGTGAAGTAGCCATAGAAAAAGGAAAAGCCTTGTTAAATCATTATGTTGTAATCATAGCACGTGTCCTCACTACATACTTATTTGCACATGGAATCTGTGGTTTTTATAAAAAGACACTATTAAACACAAGATATATCCTATTTAGTCACCAGGGAACAACTGTATACTTGTATAACACCTAGTTTGTCCTTTATAAGTCATTTGAGATAAACCTAAGAAAGTTTTCGCATGTATTATTACTCCATTATTTATATGCCTTATTTACACCTAAATTATTTTCTTCAGTTTTTCCACTACTGCCACTGCTGGTAGAGAGTATTAGTAACAGTCACATAAACAAAACACCACCATTTTAACTATTGCGTCGAAACTCACATAGGGATAAACAAGACAGTGATTGAAATGCTTGTAACCGTTTATGACTCCAGGTTCTTGAAAGGGACAGAAATTTAAACACAACCTCACAGTCAGCATCTCCCTCTTTGTTACTCCTGGTTTGGAGGTTCACCAAGAGACTTTCTACCGGACCTGTCTGTTCCTGCCCCTGACATCTGAACACAAATATGGACATCAAAACCTTCGAGAGTTCCGGGTTGTGCTTGCCAGGATTCAGACAATTCTCTGCCGGAGAGCCAGTGCACATTGCTGTACTTCCACGCAGGGCCCTAGATCCCCTGTGCCCTGCCACTTTACAGGAACAAAGCAAAGTCGCTGACTGGACGCATGATGCAAGGTTTACTGCCTTTTAAATCGCTAATTCCCGGTTCAGTAGGATCCCACCATTTCTAACAAGTTCACCTGTGCTCTAGTCAACCATACAACAAGCTCTCAAAACTTTTGCTTTTCTTGACAGCTTCAAAAATTTGGGCAGATTAATTCCCTAATGTACTATCATTGAAGAGTCCTTTAACCTTCATCTATTTAATTAGGTCACAACATAATAATTCTTTAACTACTTGTGATAATCAAGGGCGAATCAGGTATCTAGCAAGATACATTCATCAGAGACAGTCATCACTGATTATTTTGAATGTAAATGAGTACAAAATGTATTTTGAACACAATGCACTTTAAAACCATTAGCATTTTCTCAAACATTCTTAGGTGGCATACAACAATTACCTTTGAACAGAATAAATAGAATGAGGAATCATTTTTATTGTTCTTTTGGTCTCAGAAATGAACAAAGCTAGTGTACAGAAACTGTAATAAGGAGTTATCATAACCTGAGGGAATCTATTAAATTTCAATTAAGAGTATAAACTTCAGGCTATGAAACTGAAAGGGACAAACATCCCTTCAGATCAGAATGAAAGGCATCTTTAAAAATCAGATCCTAAAGGACTAGATAGATTAAATCCCTGCATAAACTCAGAAATCCCAATTCACAGCCTGCAGAAATTAGAGCTAGTCTAATTTATTCATGGTGTATTTTATTGTATTTAACAGAATACAACATCATTTTGCTGTGTTAAGTTATAACCCCCTACTCATAGAGATAGCTTTTGATTTCATTTCCATTGCCTTGGGCGAACAAGGCTGAGGACCCACCAGGCTGTGTCAGGTGCTGATTGATTCATTTGAGCCTGGAAGATAATAGAAACTGCTCAAATGACTGGAAGAAAAAGAAATCTGAATTGGGACATTAGGCAAATTGCAAACCAGTTTTGTAATCTTAATTTTAAAAATTAGTTTAACATGAGAAACACAAGGTTTTTAATTCAAAATTTTCACATAAGCTTACCACAGCCCATTACAATTTATCTCTTAGATTACACTCTCTAAATTTTGTGGAGATTAGAAGCTATATGATGCCTATAAAACTGGAACTTAAGGCATATTCTAGACTTTCATTTCTCATTCATTCAAACACGTTCGATTTCCTGAGTGCCCAATGCGTGTTTTCCAAGGACTAGAAGGATCTCATTTTACATGCTGTCTTTCTACAGTCTTTTTAGTAAGCTTTTCCTGATCTGAGCCCTCAAAGTCAAGATAACTCAATTAGGGAATCAGAACAGGTACAAGAGCAGCAGCATGACTTTCTGTCACGTATATAAAATACAAGTGACAACAACCATTGAGTACATCTGTAGCACACCACTAGGTTGAGTGTAAAGATGTGTGAGCTGCTGTGGGTAGCTCAAGGTGTTCCAGTCTTGGCAGCAAGTGCTCCATCTGGCAAGCGTACTGTATAAACAACAGAAGCACACCTTAATCTTTAAATATTGATAGTAGAGGAAGGATTATTTTCCTGTCTCTGTCCTGCTCCTACATCTTGACCTCCAGCTCTCTCATTGTTTCATCAGTCATGTAAGAGATTAGTGCTTACTAGAAGTGTCTCAAGGGGGCATTAGGAAAGGACGATAAATCGGACAGCTTGCCATAAAGACATCCCTCCTTTGAAATGCAGTTGTCTCTGAGATTAAGCTCATTCTCATGTATTTTTAACAGCAGGTTTGGCACACCACAGCACACGTAGGCAAACAAAAGAAACTAAAACTGGAATTAACCAGGAAATGAAACATAAATACTATCAACAAATAAAGACTAGAGTACCAACAAGTCACGATAATAATTTTCTTGAATTTCATTAAATTGAGGACTTTGTTGAACTTGCCAGACAATACATACCCAGACTTAGCTCAGACAAAACCAAACTGCTGGTGCTTGCGCAGCCATTCTCACTTGCTCAGGGTTGGTCCGGGACAGTTTCAACCTCCTGGCTTATAACAGTGGTCTCTGTAGGACACTGGCAGTACCCTGAGCCACCTGACCCTGTGTGAAGCGCTGTATGAACTGCAGTGCCTGAATCACATTTTATGTACTGGACTCGTGGTTAGGTCAGAAACCCTGCTGCAGACTAATGGCTATGATGTAGGTTTAACTATATAGTCTTCCTTTCCTGAGAGCATATCTGTACTGACTGGGCGGTATTTTTTTTTACAAGCCAGCTAATTTTACCACTTTATTGTAGGTGATTATGCTTTCATTTATTATTCCCTCTACAATTCTTTCGCTTCACTGCCATGTAAACAGCACTTGGACATTTCCATGGAACTGGATTGTGCAGGTGAATTTGTCTAAATAATTTCCTGAGATTTTTTCACACATTTCACATTTTTTTATATGTATAACACAATATAGGGATGACATACATTAAACCAATGCCTAAGTAACATACGTTACTTTGTTGCATCATATTTTAATACAAATATTAAACATTACCTAATAGATTCATTGCAATTCTTATTCTTCTTTTATACCCTGCCAGTGTTTCAATAGCTGATGGTTTCAAACACAGCACTGTATCTGTGGCCTGATAACTTGCAGATGCTTGAACAAGCAGTACAAATGCTGTACCCCACTGGTCTGAGCTCAGGAGCTACAGTTTGAGGGCCAGAACACCAAAAAGGTTAACTTCAAAAGAAATTACTTTCCTGGAGCCATAACCCTACAGCCCATACAGGAAACTAATTCTAGCTATAGTTGATTGTGAACTTGTGCAAATACATGTCCAGCCTGTGAGCTGAGAAACAATGATACAGCCCATCATTTTCAGCTCCACGTGCCAATTACACTGACACTGCTATGCAATGATGGGATGAAAAACAAGGACTGCAGGGAAAAAATAGTCCAAATGTTGAATTTGAATGGTGCTCTGTGATTCACAAACCTTTATCTTGCAAATGATTTCATGGAACCCTTTTAAGCATTACAGTTACACTTCTCCATATTAACTTTCATTAAACACACTGTAGGGATGATTTTTCTATTCATGTAAAACCCCCTCTCTATTTGATTAATAAAGATAACCCTGGGAACCTGTAAATCAATGACAATGGCGTATTTTTGGTCTCATTTTAAAATATTCATAAGTAGTAGAAGAAAATACAAGTAATAATTGAAACAGACAACAGTAAAACCCGCAACTGAATTCAGCTCTGGAAGAGCTTACTCCATACTTCCAGGTAAGTGAGGAATCACTGCTGCCATATACATTAACTTTCCTTCTAGTGGGGAATTTTCCAATGTGCTGGAAATAAAACACCTATTAACAAGGGTCTTATTTTCAAAATTGGGGTAGTCTTTAATCCTTCTTTTTGCATAGTCTGTATAATTAGAGAATGGAAGGGCATGAGGAAAAGACTCTTAGCACGAAGTAGTATGGCTGCAGGCAATCTCTGTAAGGCTCCAGAGTTAAAATATGGAAACGGGAGTAGGTGGGATGCGAAAGTAATGAAAATGCTGTAAGGATGGCTCTCTGAAACACAAAATACACTTACGTTGGAGTGACTAATCAGAATTTGGAAGGTCTGCATATAAAAATGAGAAACAGTGAAGATCTCCAAGCTGACTAGTATCAGGCAGTGGCTTATTTATACTGTGTTCTCTGGCACAATGCGTTCACCAAGGTGAAACACCTTGAGAATGCTGGTAGCAGCAAGTGGACCTGAGTAAGAGTCGACAATGCTGTTCCATGTAAAATGGATCTAGCAGCTAAGATCTCTATTGGCTTAGGGCATCTCTGGAATCTGTTTCATTCATTTCACAGGAGAGACATGTCCAGAGATAGCACAGGCAAGAAGTTTCTGATTAAATCATTATTCTGAATATATGAATACACATGAAGAGACTATGGACAGAAATGAGAATATTAAGTGCCCAAGTGATGGCCATTATCACAGAATAACTATATTATTAAAAAAAAAATAGCATTCATAGTACTTAAAAAGAACTTCAGTACAGAAATGCCTTTCAACATATCTAATATTCATGGTATCTCTATTATGCAGAAGCTACCAGCACAGCTAACAGATATTCAGATTCTTCTACCAAATGGCTACTCCCTGAGTCAGACTTTCCTCTTTCAAATAGGACTATCCTACAAAAAACCACGAACTGCATAGCAAAATGCTAACTAGAACTAAAAATACAGTAGGTAATTGGGGGTAAATAAATTCTGAAGTTCAGTTTTCACATGGTCAAGGGTAGAGCACAGGATTAAGTCTGACAAATTTCAGGTTTAATCCCTTTTCTCTCATAACCCCTTATTATACTACCAATATCGATAGAGACAGTATTGTTATTGATGTGCTTCTCAGAGAGATTCAGTAGTGTCTGTGAACCTTTCTCCTGAAGAGTAAGCCCCACCATAAGCTATTATTTGCATAATACATAAGGAAATAAGGAATTGGAATTTCTTCAACAGTTATTAAAAACTGAATTTTTTTTCTGTCATTCACATCTTGATTTAAATGATTAGACATGCAGCATAGTCAGAAGAACTAATCTGTTATTATCTTTTCCTGTATTCAACCACATCTACTGTAAATTAGAAATGCTGCAGTAGTAGTCAGCAACAATGCCAAGTACAATGTTTGTAGGTTTTACAATATTGTGCAGCTGAAGATTTTAATTTTCATTGACATGTACATACATCAAAATTTGAAAAGGGGATTTCTGATTTCATTTATTCTTGTCAAGATTTGTCCACATGGAAGAAGCTTGAAGGCATTGCACTGCAAAGATAAATACTGGAAAAACACAGTTTTGAGCTATGGCAGTCTGAAAAAACCTATGCAAAAGAAAAATCTGTTTAACATGATGTATGGGGGGAAGAAGTTTCAAACAACATTTAAATGGCAAGGTTGCCACCCCAAATCTGACTAAAATAGAAGACAATGTGTGTAAAATTGGTTAAATGAGGGCTCTGGTGCGTATGCAGAAACACTGATGACTCTCTACACCACCACCTGAGCAAATTAGAGCTGAGGATCAGGAATTGTTCAAAGAGGTGCTCTAATCACTGGGAGCTGGTGCAGAGAGGAGGAAAAATGAGCTGCAGCTCAGTAAGACTTTGGCCCTCTTGTTGTGTGTTCTTCCTGGACAATTCTGACCATGAATAGCAAATTTTAGTTCTCTTGTTTGCACGTGAAGGCGATTTGCCTATTCATTTTCCATGATAACCTGAATTGAGACATATTCTATTCTCTACTATTACTGCATGTTTGAGAGTAGCTCCATGGAAAACATACAGCGCTGACACATGCTGACTAAGCACATGTGATTTCCTATCTACAACAGTTATATTGCACTGTTAGGAGTTATTGCCAATGCCAAGACTTATCGAACCATAAGATCTTGTGATCACTGTTATCCATCTGTTCCAATATCCACAAGGCAGTTAAGGTCACAGCAATCTACCAGGGAATGACAGAGAAGAAGGTGTATAAAAAACAGCTGTGAAGAAAATGGGATGGACTACGAGCAACTCCTTAGCAACACAACAGGCGTGCACAGGGAAACAACAGCTGCACACACACAGCAGAGCAATGTGTTAAAAGAAAAGAAAAAAAGAAGCACAAAGGTGGAAGGAAGCCAACATTACTAGTATTGACTGAGACCGGAAGATGGGGCTGAACTGAGGGAGAGTAGCAATCTCCATAGCATCACCTCACTGTGATACAGTAAGACACATTATTTTTACGTGACTTACTAACACCTAGGGACCAAAGATTTTGAGCTACTGTTTTTGTAGACCCCAGTGGCCAGGGGGTACAGCATAATATGAAGTTAAAGTCAGCCTGTGAGACAAAAGTGAACATTCACTCTGAGTGTTCCAGCTCAGTCACCACTGAGGGAAACTGGCCCATCCTGGGAGAGTCTGTCTCAGGCTGACACTGTCCATAAGCAGCCGTCACTCGGGGTGTGCCGAGCGGCTGCTTCGCACCGCTATGCTGTAGTAGCAGATGGTACCGTTTGTGTCTCTCCATTTCAGAATGGCTTTTAAAATGTTTTACTGTGGAGAAGAAAAAATTACTTGCATGCAAGCTTCCCACACAGTCCAGTCCCCAACACTGTGAGTGTAACTAAGAGAGGCAAGTCAAAACCACAGAATCCCTGTGGGAGCTGCCCGTCTCCTTCCTACCCAAACACCAGCAGAAACTTCTGCTCTCTTCTGTGATGTAACTGAACAAATACATTTGTAACACGCAGGGCACACAAATGTTTTGTAATAGGATAGGACTGCAGCTGTAGGAAAAAAGAGTCAGCTTCTCTTCCACTTGCTCACATGAAATAAATACAGCAAGAGGTTCCAGCCCACGGGAAAACAGAGGTCGATGAAGTATATCTCCTAGATCTGAGTGGCGAATGTCTGTCTGCACCTACACCAGCCACAGGCAATGATGGTTCTCATATGATTACACAAAGTTCCCCTATTTTGTGATAATCAAGTGAGACGTAAAACAAGTAGTGCCATGAGCACAGCAACACAATAAATACTGCCACTTTGCCCATAAGCAATGGCTTGGCTTGCTTGAATGCACACTGCACAAACATATTTGAACCAGACCTTCATCATTTGATTATTTTATGTTTTTCTATGTAACATTTTAAAGAATTCCCTGGGCCATGCCCAGAAAAAACTGTGAGCAAGTCCAGACCCCACAGAAATGTAAGATGATCTTGCTTGTAGAAATAGCCAATTAAGAGGCTCTGGTCGTTTTTCTTTTTTAATTAAAGAAAAAAAATTCAGCATGACACAGAAGACACTATGATTTTTGGGTTTCTTGTGTCTATTTGCTAAGAGATACATCAATAATAAGGGGGAAGAGGGCCTTTATTCTTATCACTGAAAGCAAACAAAAAAGCCCCCTAACAAATAAATAAATTACAAAGTCCAGCAGTCTTTGCCAACAATGAGATTGAAAAAGACTGTTCATGTTTGGTGGTGAGTAGTTTTGTCTTTCTTTCCTTCCCATGAGTTTCCTGTTAATACATCCCTTTATGACATGAAGTTCAAAAATTTACCAAGTCGTCTTCATCTGCCAACTTATTGGTCCCATATCCTTTACTACAGCCCTGTTCCTTATCCGGTTACTCTGCAACATGCATTTGTGAGGCTGATTCACCATGCTTTGGTGTAGAACACAGTCTTTCAAATTACGAATTTTGAATAATTTGGGGGAGTTGTTCCCAAGCATCTCCAGATCACTCTGAATTCTAATCGTGTCCCCAAGTATACATGTGCTGTCACACAGAAATGCAATGTAGTCACTCTTAATTCTATTGTCTGTGTCTAATGGAAATGTTCAAGTTGTGCCACCTATCTCTTTGGAACTGTACCTGACATATTTTTCTAATCTGACAGTGAACCACTGAAAATTACTCAGAGAATTGTTTTGTCAAACACTTTGTCAATCACAATGTCACTTTTTTTCTCCAAAGTTGGGGAAGATTTCAAAGTATAATTGGAATGTTTAGGAAGTAAACTACCTATGATAAATGTAGTGAGTGTAGGAAACACATGAAAAGCATTTTAGCAACAGTAGCTTTAGCAATATGTAATATCAATATATAACCGATACGTGAAAGAGATTAACTCTTATAAAAAACTTGATGGAAAGCTGCATAGATTGCAGAGCTTTCCTCAAGCAGAGCTTTGTTTTTCTCTCTTCCCCTATGTCTCTGTTCATGTTTTTTCACTGAATACATGATTTAGTACAAAAATCAGTATTTCTGGAGTCCTTCTATTCAACATTCTTCTCTGCTAGAGCTACCAGCTAGAACAGATTCACAATCACACCCTGTGACAGGTGCTTCCTCCTTCTGCAAAGCAGCTATTCATTACACCTTTATTCTGCTGACCCACAAGCATCACGTGTGATCGGCTTTTTTGGTTGCTTTAGTTTTAAGAACTGATTGCCATAAATAATATATATATTTTTAAATACAAAATATTCAGGAAATAAGTGGGAATATACACTTAGAGGGGATAAAGAATTTATTTGAACTATTTCTTGTCTTACGAGCGTGTTTCAGAAATACTGAATATGTGCTACAGAGTATTTCAGTTCCAACCACCTCTTAATACTAAACAATCTGGCCTCTTCATTTGCTGCTGTCTATATTTACTTGATATGCCTTAAGGCTAGGCACTAAAAATTAGGTACTGATACTGGACTTTTCACATCTATTCTTATTATTTCTTTCTTACACTCCTCATTAATACATGAATAACTTGAGATTAAAAGTGACATTCTGTTGAGCTCACTAGTAACTTTATGTATGGTATTGACAGTTCACTGATAGGTACAGTAGGAATTTCTGTCAAAAGATGCATTTCTTATTCTGTTTTCTTCTTGAAGTAGTAAGCACTGACAGTGGAGAGAATTCACTTCACTTACAAAATTGATTAGTTTGGAAACAATCACTTGTGTAATTAAGATAGGTCAGGCCACATTTCTTTATAAATAATTCATCAGGAAACTACTCTATAAAAAGCCAGAGAAAAGTCACTCCAGGTACACTCTTTTTAAACTATTTCTGTATAAATCAATTAAGGTGTTTTATTTTGACACCCGGTGTCAGTGTTTACGAAACTTGGATAGACAAGTCCATCCCTGCAGCATGCATTTGCAAATAACTTTACTCATTAATGTTTAATTAAGACAGAGGAAAACTGTCCTTGATATTTTGCTGCAATTAGTGCTCTCTATACCCCACTGACTTTCCATGATGAATTACTTTTCAAATGCAGAGTGAAGTGATTAAATAAAGCTGAAGATTCTCTAGCCATTGCACATTGCCCATCCTAAACTTTTAAGTAGATACAAAATGTATTGCTTGGCTGTAGCTGCTAAGTGTTTGGTAAAACTGATAGAAACCACTTTGCTAAGCATCTAAATGGGGGGTGGGATGAAGGGGAAGGAGTAATTTGATTTTTACATTTTACCGAAACAAACTCTTTAGAGTGGTTTCAATAATTTCAAAAATCTTTTTGACATGGAAAAAATGCTCAAATTCACATCATATCCTGAAAGGCTCAGATTTTTTTCTTTTTTTTTAAATCAATAGAGCATACATTCTTCAACTCCAGTTCCAAAGTGTTTCAAGGTTTTTAACAGTAAACTAAAGGACAACGTTCACATTTATTGATATAACTGCCATAGAAATGCCTCAGCTGTCTGAAAAACTACATTTTAGTTCCACCAGACATTTTGTTTTCCAAACTATTTTTCAGGCTGAACTAGGATAAAATGCAAACAGACTACTTCAGTGATCAGATTTGCAATATTTTGCTGTGGCTGCAGCACAACACAGTCGTGTTGTGAAATGACCCCGGCTGCCGCCCTCCAGAGTGACCCAGGGAACTGCTCACAGGAGCCCAGGGTGCTGCTCACAACTGCCAGGGTTCCTTCTCCAGAGAAGCACCAGTGTGGTCCCTGTTACTGGTCCCATACAGGGAGCAGCGCTGGTCCTGACAGATGCCAGCTCATGGCAGCTGTGTGAGCACCCAGAATCACCAACACTGCCTCTGGTGTCTGGGGCTTGTCTGGCTAAAGACGGGCTGAGAGCCTGGAGTGTCGGCTCTCCAACTCCACAAGTTCCAGCTTAACAGGATTCTGAAGACCTAGGCAGAAGAGCTGACTATTAACCAGACAGAACTGCAGAACCTTTTCCACAGAACCTTCACAGAAATAAAACCACTTTCAGAAAACTTTTCCATTTTAATGACAAAAAAACCCCCCTCAGTATATATATAATTAGTTGTTGTTGTTGTTGTTCCTGACTTTAACTAATATATATATATATATATATATATACACTTTTTTTTTTCTCTCATGACATTTTAGCTTTTCCAGTTCCAGTCCTAGATTAAGCTTAGAAATATGGAGGAAAATCACACACAAAACTATGAAAGGAAGCAACTGGAGGGACCTCTACCTAAGGCCCACCGAAAGGAAAAGAATGACAGAAGTAATGGAATACAGACAAGACATATGGGGTTTAATTCAGAAACTGGACAATGTGTGCTTTGACTATGCACCGGGCTTAAAGATCTTCCAGCAGAATGAAAACCTAAACCAAGATCTGAACCTGGAAGAACATTCCCATGTAAGAGGATGAATTGCTCCATAAGAGGGACCCTGACTTGTGTCAAGAAGAACTATCGGTGATTAGTTTTTCTCAGGGTATTCTCACTGTCTCCAGAGAAGAATGCATCTACTGTGTTCAATATGGTGTGATACAGACACACACAAACAAAATTTAAATATGGTGGTGGAAAAAACTTAGCCATGTCAGCAAGCTGCTTAGTCTAGGCTATTTTACCATCTAGTATTCTATGGCTAGACTATTTTGTGAATAAAGTACAGAGGTATTGATGATTTCATCACCTGACAAGTTCAAAAGGTATCATAGAAATCATAGAGTATAAGGATAGTTGCCTACATTTACTTACAGGTCGCCCATTATTTCTAAAACTATCAAACAAGCTCGCTCTGATCTATATCAGAAACAAACAAAATGAACTCAAACCAAAGACCATCAGAATAGTTATTTGCTGAATCACGGTCTCTCTGTGACAAGTTGTCACTATCGTATAAAAATTGAACTGTCTGCATTGTCTGTAGTAGTGCCGAAATACAAGATTTAACTCTTGCTTTAAGATAGAAGGTTGCACTCTTTAGGGTTGGGAACTATGGATTTCAAGAAGTCTGACTTAAGGAGCTGAATAAGCGTTTTCATCTAGGATTTATTTGTGTGGTGGGAGCTTGCCTTGGGCATGGAAGGTCAAAAGCAGATCTTTGATCTGCTTAGAATACACCTCTATCCTGTAATAGGCTTAGTCTGATGTAGGGACCATCTCAGGCTTAGAGTCCCTTTACGACACTGCCCTAATAGGAATAAGTCAAATTCCTGTACAGGCAGCCCACACACAGCCAGCCTCCCACATCTGCCTCTCCTAAGAACGCACAGAGGATATGTGTCCATAACTGGAGCAGTTGTAGTAGGACAGATCAAAATGATAGGAATTAGAAAAATAAGCAACAATTTTTTTAAATAAGGAAGCAAACAATTGTGGGAGAAGTACTCGAAACTCTGAGTTAAATGGATAGATACCCAGAGGTGTGGTGTTCTTGTCCAGCAAAGTAAGATTTGATAAGGAACAGAAGATCCTATTTTGCTCTCAGGTAGGATGCTTTTCCTCATGTGCCCTCCTCACCCAAGAGTGTATCAATAAAAAAAATTATGACTTAAAGCCTTTATGCTGAAAATAACATACACAGTGCATTGCAGGGCCTGGGACACAACTCTTACATGATATACCAATATGTGGTTATGCTGTCTTAGGTTAAATTGGTATGCAGCACTTATTTTCAGGTAAGAGAGATGCCAAACACATAAAAACCCTCATGTTCGTCTTTGCTCCCAAAATAGTGATTTGATTTAATACCCTCGCGAGTCATTAAAACCAGTTCCTTAGTCACTGAGAACTAGAACTTTCACCTGATGCCCCAGGGCTCTCTGTATTGACATACCAACACTGCTTTTGGGCTGCCTGGTCTTCGGGCCCCTTGAACTGTCTCCCTTTGTGACCAGTCTCAAAACCAGAAAGCTCTAAACATGGCCAGTGGGGGATTTTTAGATTCTGTATATAGATGAGAACAGTCTGTTCTTGTGCCTGTTTCCAGTCTCCACCTGCTATCAATGAAAAGGTTGGCGAATATAATAATATTAAACTTTTTAGTGAGATGCAAAGTCAAAAAGAGCAGTTCTTCCATCTTCCAAATACTGAGTCATACAGAAATAACTTTCTGAAAGTGTCATTTCTCTGAAAAAATTATTTCCTTTATGTAGCCTGTTTTGGATTTGCTGCCCCCCACCCATTTCCTTCTGTTGATTTGCTTTTCGTGATGAAAGGTCTCCCTTCTTGTGGAATAAAAACACTCATTCTTATTAATTGCTGTTAATGATTCTCACCACAGTGTACTCCAATACACAAAGGACACATCCTGCTTTGATCCTCACTCTCTCCAATTCTTAAACTAAGACATTGGATCATTCAGGGGAGAAAAATAAAATCGTGCTTGTACTGACAAGTTGTTGGCTGTAGTTCCAGCCCCAAAATAACTTGGAAAAGCTGAGATATAATAAATCCCTAGGGATGCGTGTGAGGGGGGAAATCTGACAGACCCTTAACTGCAGCAGCCCTACTGGATGCCACTTATAATAATAACTCAGAGACCTTGAGCTATCGAACAGGTTTACTGATGGAGAACTCTTATCAAAGTTCCTGCTGTTAGTTCTGACAGATTCACCACACATGGCTGCACATGGCTACACTTGCATTCACTCAAATATACAAGAAATGTCTATTCCTAAGCCTCTAGGACTTTGCAATAGTAATGTTTTAATTGCAAAGATGATGAAGTCTAATACCTGATGATGAAAGTTTTCTCATAGCATGCAGCCTTTTCTTTGATTTGAAAAGCAAGCTGAAACCCTACTGTATATATAAAGAGTCTTAGCAACAAACCTGTACAGGGTAAAGAGCCTGGCAGCATAGAAATACTTTTCCCCTTTGATGCAGGTCTTCACACTTCTGGGATTTGATCCCACGTGTGCGTACAACTGGATGGATGGTGAACTACTAATGAATCACATCAACTGGTACTTCAGGGGAGAGCTTGCCATTGCTTGCAGCAGCTGCAGTTATGCTGGTGAACTCTCTGGGACAATCTGAGTCACAGTACTTTTTCCAAAAGTGTAATTATTAAGCAAATGAGCAGCCACTTCAGTGCTACATCAGCATAATATACTGCCATTCTTATTTGATAGGATGTTT
Source organism: Patagioenas fasciata (assembly GCF_037038585.1). NCBI lineage: Eukaryota > Metazoa > Chordata > Aves > Columbiformes > Columbidae > Patagioenas > Patagioenas fasciata. The sequence continues at coordinate 13,471,240 of NC_092533.1, read as the reverse complement.
CGTTCACTTTGAGCAATGGCGAAGAACAAAATAGTGTATAATACTGAGATTTAGCTAGTGAGTATTGACAGTTGTGCACTGAAGTACCATGTCAGAGGAGAGTAAGTATAGGTACTGGACATCCTATGCAGTCAGTGCAGATACACTACTTCAGAGAACAATTCAGAGCATCCTGAAGCAGATTTCTGCTTTGAACTACCTGTTAGAAAAGCACCTCTCCACTAGCTACCTTGCGATCTTTTAGTTCTTTATTTACAAAAAATAGTAATTAAGAAAAAAAAAAAGAGAGAGATCAGTGCTGAGAGGGTGACTTACAGACTCTCAAAAATACAAACCTTGAGAGCTGCCCATGCAGTTATTAAAAGATCTATATTTTCATATCTCATGGGATGTCTCTTCCTAAAACAACGAGACATGAAACAAGAAAACCCATGTATACATCCATCAGAAAGCACAGATACAACTGCATTAAGAAAAAAAAAAAAAACAACAAGGAGCAAAAGCAGAGAATTAATTTGCTTGGAAATAGGTTGTAACTAAGATTTTCTGAGGCTGCCTACAAATAATTCAGTAACTGAAGTATTGACTAATGTAGCATGAATTTTTTTCTGGTTTTGACTAGAAATCCATTCAGGCAAGGATTTTGCTTTCCCACCTCCTCATTACATATTACAATAAACATGTATGCAGTTTCTTTCTGACTCCGTGAAACTTTAAGGTTTTATGTACACTGAATATCTACAGCACAAGACAATGGGCACTGAGCTGGGACACCGTGAACCCTGTTTGCAGCTCAGGCACCAATAGATGATCAGCTCAGGTGCTCTACACAGCTCAAACTCAGACTCTCCAACATGATACAGGTGATAAAAATCAACATTTCCATACTAACCACTGGGTTAACTGTTTGTATCATCTCCACCTCTTTACAGACACCTTCGGATAATATAATCTGATCAGGAACAGATAATGAAAAACAATTGTCTAGATAAAACCAAATTATTATCCCCAGATAGCAAAACAGGTTAGAATTCTCAAGATAAAGTAAATATTGGCTTTGATCTTCAGAAACATACATTTATTTCCTATAAGTAAGCAGATTTTTTTCTAATACATCAAAACAAATAACTAGACAGTTAAATAAAGTATGCATTTTGTTTAAAATCAACTATTGCTTCTTTTAATTGTTCAAAGACCTTTCAGAGAATGTGCATTTCAAATCATTTATCCTTCAAAGCGCTAAATCACAAAGCATTTATAAGACCTAAACCAGTTGAAGAATACTAGTGCAGCTATATTTTCCTTGTGAATCACATTTCTATCAAACAGCTGTAGAGATGATAAACTCAAATATAAATTTGTATCAATTGATAACTCAATTAAAATTCCCATTGAATGCTTGGTGAACCAAGAAATAGGTAAGTGCCCTATATGCAGTTATATGCAGTGTTTGGTGGGAGTGCGCATTAAGTTCAGATCTCCTGAGTTTCATATTCTTAAATGAAAGACCTCTTATTTTTCAAGCAGCACATCTTGGAAATTGAAGTCTTATCTCTTACATATTTTTCTTTTCCTATACCTAAGGTATTTTCAGGCTTTTTTTTCCACCTCGTTTTTGCTATTACGAGAAAGAATACTTTAGAAAAAGTAAAGTCTGTTCTCCAAGATCTTGCTGCCTCTGACAATTTTGACAAGCTGATCTTTTGAACACACTGAATGAAGCACTTGTTTTGGCTGGTATTTATTTTTATGTTTGCTATTAATAGACTATCTTCCACCTAATTTGTCTTTCAAGATTCTGCACATTTGTGGCTTTTGAATGTCTTTCACTGTCAGAAACGTTTTGACTGACACAGCCGCTATCTAACAAACAACAGAATTCTGTTTTAAGGTGTCATGCTTTTCTTCTTCCTGAAAATCCGCACAAGGATTTGATCAGTGGTTCTTATTTATAGGAGAGATTTTGGATCTCAATATTAAAAATTGCATGCATATTTTATAGAGATTTTCCTCTTTGTTTCATTTTGTAAGTTTGAGCAGAAACAGGCTGAACTGCTTCAGAAATAAAGTGAACATGACAGAAATCCTTTTAAATATATTCAGTACATTCAAATTCATTAGGTAGAACAGATCTCACTTGAAAAAAGAACTTAAAATTAAAAAAGACTACTCAGAGAAATATATTGGAAAACTAAGCATCACAACCTCACCCATTTCCACTTTCTCTTATCAAGGCCTCAGTCTATATCTCGCTTAGTAGTAGATAAATTTTTTTATCTGTGATGTTATATATCCAATACCTTTAGACTACATTTTTGATTACCACTGTTATGAAGCCTTTCTTCCTGAATATTGGCAGATAGTGAAAATAACCACAAACCTTTTCTTCGGGTAATTCCTGTTTTTTCCCCACGTAAACTGAAATCCCTGAACAAATGGTTTTGGGGCATTCCGATGTAAGTGCTGTGTAGTACCATATTGGCTTCCTTCTGCCCGAGGGTCTCATGTCATTAGCCTGTGCTCCTCTTCCCTTCACCAAGAGCCACTGCTTGGCTCGTTCCTGCCTCTTTAATTGTGCAGCCTCTTTCTGTAGCTCCCAGAATCTGCTCAAGGCTAATACCCTCAGATAACCGCGAGAGTAAAATAGTTCCAATGGGCACCCTTAAAAGTTGCCTTTTACTTCTCAGTAAGTCATAACCAGTTCCTGGTGTTGCTCATTAAAAGTACAAGGAATGTCTCCTCATTATGGCTACAGCTTATCTAACACTGAGAAGGTAAAAGGAAACTTTACTAGAACTCCTACAGGACTTTAATTGAAACAGTAGAATTAAACTTGTCACTAGAACCATACGCAAACTTTCTTACTTTCCCATTTAAATTGGTTCTTATTCCATCACTTGAGGACAAATATATTTACATAAATATTTTAACACAAAACTGTCAATTACATATGTTAATGACCATATTTATTCCTTGAAGGTATTATAATTCCTAACTGGCTTTCTACTAGTCAGTTTAACATCTCGTCACTGCACAGAAGTGAAATAGTGAGTATCTTCTTCCTTTCATACTTCAGGTTGATTTGTTGAATAAACAAATATATAATGTTTATTTGACATTATGAGTAGTCACAATTATCACTGCTTTGCAGCTCAAAATTATTGTCAGCAATGAATAATAATCAAGATCTATTGCCATTCTGTCCTGAGGGACTGTCAGAAGCACTGTGTTCAGTCACATACGTTGTTTAATTTGCTAGGTACTCACTATTTAAAAGAGAATAAAAAATGGCAACTGCACTTAAGATTGATGCAGGCTCTTGAAAGCTGAGACTTCTACGGTCACGTGTTTGTACATCTACCCCATTATGATCCTCCACAAAACATCTCTGCATTGCAGAATACACGTGAATGTCTTTGTTACATTTCTGCTGTTTGTAAAACAGAACACAGCACCGCTGGGAAAGCTAACTCCCCTCTTGGCCACGCATTAGCCGGGACAAGGCATGAGGAGCCATTCCGCACAAGGACCACACCCACTTTTCTGCTTAGCAAGACTACTAACGCTCAAAGTGAGAACCAAACCTTAAGCCTGGCTTTTCCAGTGTGGGTTCTGATGCACCTCCTGAGTATCATTAAAAGGAAATTCTAGATCTCCACTTGCAGTAAAGATACCCCACTTACCATCCTTTAGATTCCCCAGACTTGTGAATTAAATGCTAATAAACTCCATTTCCAAGGAGATGCAATGTTTTGATGCAGGCTGCTTAAGCAGGAGAAAACACTATCCCACCTTTAGGTAAGATGTTGGTGGATTTGGGGTTTTTCTTTGTGGCTTGGTTGTTTGGTTATGTTTGTGGTGGGTTGGGTTTTTTTGTTGTTGTTTGGTTTGTTCGTGTTTTTGTTTTGTTTTTGTGGTTTGGGGGTTTTTTGTTTTGTTTGGTTTTAGTTGTTTTTCTTTCAGTTCGTTTGGGTTTTTTTTACAAAATCAGAAGACAGTGGCCACTGCCTTTGAAGAAGGAATGTCTCTCTCATCCCACATTGCCTGGGAGATGTCGCAGCTGTGACAAGGAGGGGTTCATAATGCCACAGTTCGCTGCCTTCATAATTTATTCTCTCTGATTTTATGCTCTTTTAGTCTCCTGCTCAACCATCCACTAACAAGCAGTGATATTAGCCAATAAATCAAAGACGTCTGCTTGTCACCACCAGATGCTTGGTCACATTGCAGCCGATTATGAGATGTACAAAAGGACAATTTCATGTAGAGAGCTCCGTGGAGGTGTTCCACTGATATTCTGTTTGATAGGAGACCAGCGTGAGGTGAATGCAGTATAACTCAGTAACTTTTATGCCTCTTGTCAATTGAAAACTATGCTGAAATATAACTAGGAAGTAAATGAGGACCCCACCTTTATGACTATGACATTTATGATCCTGTATTTATTCCCCCAGTACACTGACACAAGTTACCATTAAAAAGAAAAAATTAAAAAATCTTTTAATTTGCCCAACTTACACTGTGCTGTGCACAGGAAAAGCAGCTACTTCAGTTTTCACAAAGGGTAGAAGAGTGGTTTAATATCAATTGTTACAAAGTGCATCAATATTTCATACGTTAGTCTTGCAAAAAAATAATCCATTAGCCTTATCAGTCAAATGAACAGCTAACATGCCCAGTGCAAAGCCTCTCTTTGATCTCTCTTTTTCTCTCTAATTTATTATAACAAACACCATTAATGATGAGAGCCAGGGACGATTCCACAGAAGAAAGAGCTAAAGTCTTTCGCAGCTACACTACTGTAGCTTTCTTCTCCAACTTAAATACTATAATCTAATTCTATACTGCAAACATAACTGAGAAAAGATTATGGATTATTCTGAGGTGCTATAACTAAAATCCACAGGAAAAACAGACAGTTTGCCAACTTGAAGCTGAGTTTCTCTGGATAGATGGAAATGAAGCACAGTATTTGCTGGTTGCTCTCTGAAGAGGAATCCCCCTTCAAAATCTAAGAGGTTGCATGGTTTTATACTCCCGGGTCACCAGATGAAAGGACTTTCAAGCACGTTTTCTATATGTCATCAGGCTTCTTTTTACTAGGATCAGTCTTTACTGTTTAATCTACAAATTTACCTGTCTTCTCCACAGGCATCTTTGGCACACACAATGTGGATGCTACCAGGGTGTCACCACACTAGGGCTTTTTAGTCACTCATCCTCATATTTTAAAACATCATTAGCTTTAAAAAGGAGAAATTTGAGCACTGCTCAGACAGGTTCAGCTTCACAGTCCTCTCATATTCTGGTTTCAATTCTGCCCCTGCAAATCTCAGATTCGAATGTCTGAGAGTTTCTTTACTGAACATGGATTTAGCCTCAGGCCATCCCAATTCTGAGCAGTACAGTCATGAGGACAATGACTTCTCTAAGGGAACCTCTGTTGTGGTGCTAACACAACAAACACAACCAGCAGCTGGTATTCTGTTGGGACATTAACTACGAGAAATGGTTATTTAGTAGCTAGAAAAATGTGAGGATAGGAAAGAAGTGGTATTAAAATACGTACATTCAATATTCTAACAAATCATGTTTCAACCACAGCTCCAAGCAGAGGCATTTCATAGTGAAATGACAGCTTTATCAGTAGTGTGGCACTAGACAAAAATTTTCAATTTGATTCCCTTGTAGTAAATGACACACATGTAGCTTTTGTTTTAAGAAGCACTTACCTATGGCAGTTATCTTCATATCAAATTTCTTCCAGCAGATGTACAGGTCAAATGACCTACAGAAAGAAAAGAGCAAAATTATGCACAAGGCACAACATCTGGAAGGAAAAGCAATAGCGTGCTTGACTGTTTCACAGAAAGTAAAGTGGACAGTACAGAAAACTGCCAGGGATCAGATTTAGGTTTGATAAATCATTTGGTACAGTATCAGAATGTTAGATCTGAGCTACCCTGCACTGCTTTACGTGGGTGAATTCTTCTAGAACTCACCATTACCAATAAACCTCTAGTCTAGCGTTTCTAGCAGATTAGAGGAATGTGAGAGAAGCACCAGGAATTACACTCTATGTCCTATTAGGATCATGGTGTAAGAAGTACATGAAAGAGTAACTTTCTATTAAACCCCTACCGCTTCCACTACAGAACAAGAGAAGCAGACCTGCAGACCTTCCATCAAGTATTCCCCAAATGCAGCTCCTCTAGCACATTCCCTTTCAAAACAGAAAATACTTCCTTCTCTTGCTGAATGCTAGAGTTACAGCCTCTAAGTGATCATTTGGTTTCCAAATATACTCTTAGGAATATAAATCTAGGTATACTGAGATGGAAGTTTGCAATTAACAGCTGTCTGCTGCATAGGCGAACCTCTACACTCTTTTCTGAGAAGTATTGTCTCTTCCTTCAACCATATTAGACAGCACCTAGCTTGCACTGAATTCCTAAATTTAAAACATGACCGTATCCACTACACTTTTTCTTGATAGCAGTTGTCAGAAGAATTTACAGGAAAACATTTAAAATATAAAGCTTGGTCCATACTATAATGCATGATTAAAAATAATGAGTTAGTTTTAATATGACTGATCAGCATCAATGCGTTAGCACAGTCACAAAGCAAAAAACTCTCAAAAAACCAGTCCTTAATGTTGATAAAATGAAAACTGTAGCATGAACCACTGATATCGGGTATCAGGTGCAATACATATGATAAAAATCATCTACTTAAGGTGACAAGGATCAGACATCTACAGAATGGGCTGAAGTATCCATCATCTTTTTATGAAAAATGAAGAAATTTCTCAAATAACTTGTTCCTAAAGCCTGAGACGTACACAACAAATTTATTGTCAGGGGGAATTATGTTCTTATGAACCTTGAACTTTTGGATGAGGGTGACTGTCAATTCACCCTTTTACAAGCAGTTTACAACCATATGCAAACAGCAGAGCGGTCCACTGCCCTGCCCAGCCAAGAGGCCGTACCTGCAGCTCTCCTGGATTAAAACCTGCTCCTGGGTGTATTAACAAGGGGCACTATGCAGCGCAGTGCATTCAGTGGAGTAGTCTGGGAACTATAGTGGAGATGCTCTGGGAAATGTGGTTTTTTTACTTATGACTTCAAAATCGCATGTTTACAATAAACAGCTTTTCATTAGTTTTTTTGCCAAGAGAATATTTCATGAAACTCCTCTCACTTTTTTTCGCCACCCTTTTTTTCTGAAGAAACGTGTTTCAAAATTAACAACCGAAGTACAAGTTCATCAGAAAATTTGTACAACAGCAGATGCCTTGGGTTTATTCCTCTCAGTTTGCCTGACAGCTCCGTCAGTAATTTGAGCATGGTCTTTCCAAAATAATTAATTTTCACTAATTTTCAACATTTTTACAAAAGTACTAGTAGTCTCCTTTGAGGAAAGGAATAAGCGCTTTTTTTCTTTTAGTTCTTGTTTGCTAAAGCTAAGAGCCTTTTTATAAAGATAAATAGCCCTTGTGAAAATTCTAGTTCTCCACATAAGAAGTATAAATATGCTTGTTTATTAAGTACATTAATAGCTTCAATGAACTCCATGGGACAGCAGCTATGTATAAAGTTAATCATATGTACGAGTTATTAAGTACCAGGGGCCAAGATCAAATGAGAACTGTGATAAAGGTATCTTTTTCCCATGGTCTGGGATTTCCATTGCTATGTTGATTAAAGAAAATCTGGGTTTTTTTTAATGAGCTACAGTATGCTACAAAGTATCTCAATTTTCGCTTTTTCGGAAAACACTGCTTAAAATTCTGATGTCATTTGTAAGCAAAGCACTTGGAATTAAATATGATCCACTAAGGTAATGGTAGAATTCAGTGTTGGTTATTTGAATAGGTCCTCATAACCTGAATATTAGTATCTAAGAAGACAACCAGTTGTCAAGATTTCAATTTATCTATTCATGTTTGAACTTAATCATATGGCTGAAGTGACTGCAGTAGCAGGACCTGCAAAGGTTGAAGAATTAACTTAAAGGAAGACTTAGAAGGAATGGATTCACCGTGAACATGTCCGGCCACACAGTGGGTGTATTGCCAATAATTAGAGACAAAAGACGGGATTTTGTGACTTTAAAACGGTGACCAAACAAGGTTATTGTAAAATAAATCATAGAAGTGAAGTGGTTTAATGGCTTTTTAATGACCCTAATGTTTTCAATTTTAATGAGTCCTTTTACATCAGCTTTAATCATTTTATGAGACTGAAAAATGGTTGCATTAGTTTGGTTTTCTGTTCCATCTCCCCACAAGCCATTATGGAGGAGTGGTTAATGGGAGTCAACTTTCCTAAGTGGAAGCCTAGACAATGGAATAACCCTAAATTTATTTGGGAAAACGATACATTAGGTACCAATAGAATAAATAATATTTTTAAAAAAATATTGAAGGAAATGTATTTTACTGCAGTGCAGGTAAGAAATAACTGAGAAGAATTAACTCTTCTATGTTCATTAATACTGTCTAATTGAATTAAATCTTTTCAGTTTTATGTACGTTTAACACAAGAAACTTTAAGGGATCAAAATGAATTAGTTGTTTCACCTTTTAAAATTCACATGTAGTATAATTTCACATCACATGAGAATCTTTCAAACTAGACCATCTACAGTAGTTCGGCAGAGTATCTTCTATCCAGCTGTAGCAGGCTTGCTCAAGGCCTGGTCTCCCCTCCAAGGAAGAGCCCCCATGGCAGAGAGCAGGGTGCAACCACCAGCATGTGGGTGCATGCAGACAAAAAGCAGGGAGGAGCCACCAGCCCAGACTGCCCAAGCAGTGTGGTGTAGCCAAGTGTCCCCACGCAGCCAGTGGGGTTCAGTGGTGGCAGCTGATGGCAGAGATGCCCTCTCTCGGTCACCTCCGGCAGCCGAGCACATACTCCATTCTGCTGGCTATTCCACACAAATACGATAGTTGTCTATGGCAGCTTAGCTCTAGGCTGTGACATCTTCTTTCCTCATGGACTGAGAGCTTGTGACTCTCCTGCAGCTCTGCTGAATGGACTGATACAAGATTACCGAGCCCAACTTTCTCCCTCATTCTCTAACTTTGACCGAGAAATAAATCCTGATTCTGCTAAACTTTTTTTCTATATTTGGTCAGACACATTTCAACAAAAAGCAATAAGTTCAGATGGATTATACATTATTGTTGGGAAATAATTTAGAATTCTTATATTAACTTCATCATTTTTTAATAAAAGACTTTTATCTAAGATAAAATTCAATTTAAATCACTACAAGACACATAAATTCTGCTCTTGGGTAAAAAAAAAATGGTAATTATATTGGAGTCAAACCAGTACCAAAACTTTTTCTCCCAAAAGCTCAATTCTGCATATCTTCCTGTATTCAATCCTCACTTAAGAGTTCATTTCAAGTAAGGGTAGCAGCATCAAATCAAACTATTTTTTTAGTTTATATTTCTAACATTATAGAAGCAACTTGTTACTACTATTATTGGTTGCGGGAGACCACCTCCACTAGACATGTAGTGTAGAATGACAGAGTATAAACCTGCAAAAGGTGAACAGAAACAACATACACTAAATCTGATTTAATAACACATACAAATGTAGTTGACACTTCTGAAAAAACATATACTTGTAAGAGAGTAAACAATATACGGTTTTCTATGAATCTGAGATACTGTAAAATTATCTCCGAGTGAAAAAAAGGTATTATGGTACATATTATGAAGCTGTGAAGGTGGTTTAGCTGTGACTAAACGAGGTTGACATCTCGCAATTTGATCTGGTATGAGCAGACAGAATGAATACTCAAGGTAGTTCAGTAGAGAGTGATACAGCAAAATCAACTGTTGCAATAATTTTTCCAATTCAAACGTTCTGTTAGTGAGCGATCGCTTTTCCTTTAAAAGGATTAACTGATACCCTATATTCTCCTATTATGACAAGAAGACTATTGTATTGTAGTTTGTCTCAGAGTATGTTACCACCTTACTTGTGCCCAGGACGTTTATTTGTTTCGCAGCTCAGCACACTGCTTTCCCCCGCCCCGCCTCATCTCCCGGTTAGTCTGAGTAGAGATGGCTTATGAGTTTTCTGACCTAGTGTAGTGTCCCTTTCCCTGCTCACCTGTATGCCACACATATTCATGACCTGCATATGAAAATATGCCAGTACCAATTATTGCCATATGCCAATCATGTCATGTACTCCAGTGAGAACAGTTTGGTGTCATTAACTGATTTGGTTGTCAGAAGTCCTTTAGCTAATATTTGAAAATATAAATCTTCCCCTTTCTTTTTAGCCAATGTATTTCTGAAGAACTACAAAGCAATTATCAATAAAAATATTTTTATCCATATTGTTAACTTTTTGAATCATTGAGAGATCTTGGTTCTTATTATTCTTATGTTTTACTAACAGAAATGTCTGGAACCTATATATTTCTTCTATCTTCTATGTTATCCATGTTCACAGTTCTATATTCACCAACATCTTCAGACGTGTCTTACTATCAGGGTACTACATGTGTCCTCTTTTCTTTTTTTGGAGAAAGGAAATACAGATCTAAGAAGATCCTAGGAAGATGTTTGTAGATGAACAAGTGTACTTATAAGTGCTATCTCAGTTGGGTTGAAATCACAGCCAAAGTAAAACAGACAATTCTCTGTCTGCTTTTGATACATTAATATCTCATTTCTAAGGATACAAAAAGTATAGGAAGCTAATAGCTTATTTGACTTCATGTTGAATATTTGGAATATACGGTAATTCTCTGAAAGGAAGAAATAAACATATCAGGACAAATGCCTCCACAAATAAAACTGCAAAGAAGAAACTGTCTCACATTTTAGCACAGGAGGTCATAAAACACAGACCTAAGAAACGAATGCAATCACTGACAATTCTGCAGAGGAATTTCTCTTAGCTACTGAAAATAAGCAAGCCTGTTCTAGCTTTAATTACCCAGTGTATCATCATCTTTCTTACAAGCTTATGAAATCTCAAATCAGATTTCTTCTGGAATCTCTGTTTCCTGCCAAGACAAATAATGACAGGTAAAAAGAAAATCTAATCTTAAAGGTGAGTGGCAGTAAACTGCCCTTGATTTTACATATAATTACATAGATCTGTTATCTACATGTGCTGAAAGCAGGCCTCAGTAAATATAATTACATCAAATGTAGATAGCTCTCATTGAACTAGTGAACCCAATTCAGTCATGTACCCAGACACGTTTGCAGTTTTCATCCATTGGTTTCTTCTCTATTTGCATGGCATTATGCTATTCAGTTGCATGTTCTGCTTTAAGGTTTGTTACTTTATTTTCAAAACCTCTTTAACCCGGATAACTAGGTTTAGTGCAACAAATGGAATTACTTTGTAGACACATCCTGCAGGATCTATAGCAGAAAAAAAAAAAAAAAAAAAAAAAAAAAATTAATCGTGTCAGCCTCAGAGATCTTAATCTGCCACATGCATTTTGCAAACAGCCTCACTTAGAAGTCCAAAATTTGAATTCTGTATTTACTATTACTGACTTGAAATATGTTGTTCTGCAAACAGTCCCAGCTATAAGGTCATTCAGATAGAATATTCCTGAAAAGGAATAAAAAATAGATACCAGAACAGATTCCATTTTATTTCATTATTTATTTGTACCTAACATTCACAAGTGCTTCTATTGTCAGCTTGATTGGACTGGATGATCTTCCGAGGTCCCTTCCAATCCCTAACATTCTGTGATTCTGTGATAATGTGATATGAGTAACAGTTACTTTCTGGTGGAAGAAAAAAGTGAGGACTCAAAACCAGGCAAAGTTATGTCACTGTCATATGCTACTCTTTTCATCAAAAATAAGAAAGTAAATTCTGCAAATGAAAGCACATTGGCTTTTCTCACCTTCCACCACAACACCCCCATCTGTGAATGCAGGAATGCTCGTCTGGAGATGTGCAGAAGCTGTTTGGTGGGCATGGAAATGACCGGCTAGGATCAGATGGGAGTATATGGGAATCATTTTATGTGCTCTTATAGACCATTTGACAGTTCAACACTTACTAGTATTTAATTGATTATCACTGATGATTTGAAATAATCTAGCAGTAAAAGTCTAAATAATTACAAATAACTAAAAAGAAAAACTTCAATGTAAACACGACTGAAGAGCCTGTTCTCACAAGGACACTCACTTCAGTTTCCTACATCAGAAAAGAGAGATGGAGCATTTACAGATAGAGCAGATTTTGCAGTGTACCATTTCATTACTGCGCTGTTGCAATATCATCGAGCGAGTCCCCTATGCACTGCAAACAGGAAGCTAAGACAAGTTCTCAAAATGATTTTGCTAATGGACCAAGGTCTCAAAATCTGTGAAACACAATCACCTCATCAATCATTCACAAGCATTATTTTTTTGTATATCTTCTATAAAAGGAAACGAGAATAGATTCTGAAAATACATATGTCCCCTTTTTCTGCCTAGTACAGCATTAACAAGCACTAACAAATGGCATGCTAGCATCTTCTGAACCAGTGACACAAGTGCAGTGATAAGGCATATAAAATATTCATAACCGGAACTTTAGATGTGGGCAGATGCACAACAGCAGCACACAGGCTTTGTCAGGAATCGCTGAGAGATTGAAAGCATACTTAAAGGATTTATTAAAGCAATCAGACAAAGCCTCTACTCACTCACCATGATTGCAAGGAGTTTATGGCCATGTATTTAATCTTCTTGCTCTGTAACAGATAAGTTGTGCTTCCTTGAGATTTGTGCATAAAGAGTTTTTTCAATCTTTTCTAGCACTACAAAGAACAGAAGTACCATTTCTGCCTTGCTAAGCAAAGCATTAATAGGAATGTCAGCAGCAAGATGGAACATGTAATAAATATTAAGGTTTAACATTATAAAGATTTATACTACAGAGAATATAGTCCTAGATTATGAGATAAGGTTATTATCTTTTGTTATATGAAATTAGAGGAAAATTGGTTTGATGACAACAGTATATTCAGGGAGACCTGAGTTTAACCAAAAAAAAACCCCACAACTAAGTGTGTCCCCATCTTAAACCGTTGTCTTTACAATAACGAACCAAACAGAACACCAGCAACAGAAATTGCTAACGCATATCAGTTCACCACTTACAGAGAAGTGCATTAACAAAGAGGCATTTTGTTCATTAAAAAAAATTAGCTTGTTTCTAAGGTTAATTAGCAAACAGGAAAACTTAGATAAGGGAAAGGAAAAAATAGTGGCTAATTGAAACAAAACAACAAATTCAGAAAACTTTAACAAAATATACACATATATAAAAACTTGCATTATCTCTACAAGATGGTTGACTATATTCTGATTTTGACAATGACCATTATAAGCACTGAGTAGCTGACACAAACAGGTGGAAGAACAAACTTTTTTCTATTATTTTGACTTACTACCTATAGCTTCTCGTAGTTTGCATTGACCTTTACTTAAGGAAGCCTTAGTTGTGCTCTGGAGCTATTCAAAATATTTCATATACAGAACAGACTTGACAGACCTTGGCTCCCCTGCTGAGATTATAAGAACTGTTGAAAAACTCTTTTCTTATTTTGGATCACTCTTCTCTTAAAAAATAAATAAATAAAAAAAATAAAATATCAGTGTGCAATACCAGTATGCACACAAGTAGCTTTAAAGAGTCTTATGGCAGAAAGAAAAAAAAAAACATTGCTTTGTCTGAGATGCAAAAGTACAAGGTATGCAGGATTAGTTACAATTTGTACTGTCATCACCTGATGTTTCTTCCTTTTCTGGTGAAGATGCTCAGTTTATCATTCTCGGTCGAAGTAATCAGCAAACTTTTTTTTTGTTTTTGTGCACAGATATGCACAAGTCTTGTGCCTGACATACACATCAGCCAATACTCCAAAAGATGCACATCCATTTGGCTGATGGTTTTGTCCACCGTTTTTGCCCAGAACAAGGGCATAGACAATGAATTCAACTGCTTAAACACACTCTGGAGACTTTTTCCTCAACTCATGAACTTCAGCCCAATTCAATCTTAATCACACAATTCCCTAATTTGGCACTACTCCAAAACCAGTTCTTGCACAGAATTCTTATTCTTTTTCTATGAAGATTTTGCCTTCGGTATACACACTTCCATACAGAGTAAAGGCTGTAACAAGTCTTAAATACCCCTGAAACATATAGTATCATGACAAAATCAAATCAGCTCTTCTGAACAAACTAAAGAACATAGCCATTGCCTGTGTTCTACTGCATTTCTGTTCATGCTGCTCTATTCACACTAAAATCCAGACTGCTAAAATATTGTGTAATGTAACATTTTTTTTCTATGACAAAACATTAAAAGCAAGAACATAAAATGTAGTTAATAGGGTCTTTTCAGTTTCTCCATTGGCCCCAAGACTTCACATTGTGCTCAATACATATGTTGTGTACATGAATATTGCATATGAATAAAACCTGGGAACAATACAGATTTTATTCATCAGAAATCTCACTTATGAAGTACACACTAAAAATCTTTCACCTATTTCCTGTTCCTTCCCTTTTAGTCCAAAACAAAAACAATCTCTTCTCTACCGACTTCAGTTCCCTTCTGGAACAAAAAAGTAGTATCTAAGAAATTCCAAGATCTTGGCAACCACGAAATTGCATTGACTTTACATCCTGTTCCAACAGCAATAGACTGCACAATGCACAAGAAAGAGAATGAGGACATGAAATTTAGGGTTGAAAATGTTTAAAATGTTGTTACAGCTGTACAAATATCCACAGCTTCTAATCGTGCAGTGCAAATCTGTTGTTTTGGTTTGTCTGGATTCAAAACCTGTAATTTTGTTCTAAATTTTGAAACAGAATAAAAGAAATTCAAAGAGCAAGTCAGGCACAGTCCAAAAATTTTATAGCCTCCTCCTCAAAGTCAAAATGAATCCAGATTTGCAAAATCTGTTGTATATGAAAACACATACAGCTGCTCTTTAGAGTTCCTGCAATAACAAAATCCACCTTCAGATACCGATCTTCCAACAGCAGATACACAAATTAGAGTCACTTTTAGCTTATGTCTAATGAATCTGTAACTGTATATCGCTCAGTGAAGTTAGAAGCTTATTAAAGAAGTTGTAAGGGTTAAACTTGTCTCAGAGATCATTTTCACATTTTCAGAAAAACCTGGACCTCTTTTACATTTTAACAGTAGCCGATATTGAAAGGTTTTCTTTCAAATCAGAACTCTGTACCTAACAGAAATTGTTATATGAAGACAACTTTTCATGCTAAATGAATAATAAATTATAGGTTATGTGTCTCTTTGATTTTAGAGGATGCATAATTTACAACAATAAATAATTAACATATCAAAGGATTCTAATTTAACTGATGCCTTCAGCATCAGCACAGTCAAAGTACAAAACCTTCTGTTTGGTGCTTAAAATCCCTCTTTGTGGTGGAGATGAGTAGTTGCTTTATACAAGTGGTTATTATGTTTTCCAATAGGTAATTTCTGTTTAGCACTTAAAAGTATTAATAAATATCAGAGAGTTCAGTGTCTGACATACGATCTGTAAGCATACTGCAGCAGATGAAGAAAAGCTAGCATAATTAGAAGTTTGCTGTTACAAACAATATTTCAGCTAGGTATACTTAATGAACTCTTTACTTTTAAGTGGCGTTAAGTTTTTCTTACAGGCAGCTTATAGTACCAGCAAAAAACTTTGTCATAGAAAATAACTCATCTTCAAATAAAAGAAAAATAATACTATTTCTATCTGGAAAAATACATGCTAAATTTATTTTTAGTACTTCTGTTCTTTAATTATCAATGGCACCTATAGCTACACCTGAATTCTCCGTAACGGGCAAGACTGAGAATGACCTAAAAGCATATTTTTCCTGCTAGTCCACCACCCAAGAGACGCCCACAGCAATGTGTGTGCGAGTGACCTGGGTGCCGCAGCTCCCGTGCTGCTCCATGACAGGTAATCCAGACACTTCTGTGGAGCAGGCCAGGCTGGACTACAAACTGGGTATTAGCGACTGCTGAGACAAATCGATGCAAAATGCACTCTGAAGGATTCTGCATGGAAAGTATGTTGCCGCTGGCCACTCCTGGTGAGGTGAGAGCTGAGCCCACAGCACCCCTTGGAGCAGTGTGGACCGCAGAAAGATTTGGGCCTTCCAACCACAGGACAGAACAACTCTCCCCTCCGGTACTTAGAGGATTCATGGGTTGACCCGTAGCACAGGTAGAGACTGAAAGAGCACTTCTTAAACCAACTAGAATCAGTTTAAAGTAATCTAAAATACTTACATTCAAAAGGATGGCAGCATACCATGCAAAATTTCAGTGGCTGAACAAAATTTACCAGCTCTTCAAAAAAATCTCCTATGACTCTGATATTGATAACTAATTAATTTGCAGCTAGTATTGTCTGAATGTGACCCAAAATAAGGTGTTTACAAAGACAACAGGACTGAGTCTATTTTCTCCTTCTCTCCGTGAAAAGAGGAACCATGCAAACATGCCTGTCAGGAAAGGAACAGTGCACCATGCCGGGGTTAACATTTTAGCAAGGAAATTCAAGTTCTCAGGTTGAAAAATACTCAGCTTTGTTTTAAATTCAAGCATCCTCTCACCAAATGCACCTGAAACTCTCACTGCAGAAGTGTGTAGCTTTATATCATTTAAGCCTCCACTCATGGCATCTGCTGTTCTGCTATGCCACCATCACGACTGGGGACCATCGCTGCAGACAGCACAGCCTGGTCCAGCCCCAGCTGTGGAAGCCTGAGCCATTACCACCTCCTTCCTGTCCCTATCTCCTCAGGCAAAATTACAGTTAACTCAGATCCCTCACATCACAGCCTTGTTTGCCCACATCTCTCAAGAACGGGTTGTTGAAAGCATCGTTTGCCCAGCAGCCCGGGATGGCTGCAGCATCAGCCAAGTGCAGGACAGAGCTCAGAGCCCTGAGCAGCACCTGCCCCTTCTGCTGTGTACCTGCTCCAAGCAGATCGGAGAATTTATCTCAGGCAATTTCCTTCAAGAGCTAAGGAACCTATATTTTTCATTGCATATAAAGGAAAAACTGACTGAATAGTTGGAGTCCTGCATTTGTCAAAGTCCTTGATATTGAATATCAGCTTCTGTGAGGTGGCAGAAACAATAAAAATTCTGCAAAAGACTGGAAAGAAAAACGCACAGTACTATATATTAAATATATATGTATGCATATCCACGACTTGTAAAATGTATTTGTATTGGAATTCAGGAAGCTATCTAATAAAAGCATTTGATTAATTTGATTCTTTTTCTTGGAGTACTTTTTGTGTCTGGAATGAAAAACACTGGTCACCCGCAAACGGCAGTCAGGCATCTGATCATGGGCTGCAGGAAAGAGAAATGAAACTCAAGTGTTCAAGCAGAAAATACAGACCTTTGGGCCGGGAAAATCAGTAAAATAAAAAGTCTGAAAACACATTTTAAATGCTACAATTCAAAGCAAGCCGAAGAGGAATGCATCTCGATGTATCGTGCCACACTGCATACAGAAGAACATTAGAATTGTTGATGATTTTTTTTAATAATTATTTTTAGTGACCTGTACATTGGTACAATTCTCTTTGAATGCAATCATTTCTGATCCCCAAGATTCCAGCCCCTGAGTGAACCTGCCAGGCTATTCCAGCGGGTTTCCCTTGGCTGGAACAACAGCCCAACAATGCAGCCTGCCCTTTATCTCTGAAGATTCTGATTTGTCTACCATTTCACAGCAAGCAGTTCTGATGAATAGTGCAATTAACCTTTTCATTATTAAAACAATTAATTGCAAAAATTGAAGACATGACAAGGGCTAAATACTATTGCATAAATTATCAGGTTCATGAATTGTAATTATTAATCTATGTACACTAATTGTGAAATAAACAAAGAGGACAAATTGTAAGAAGAAGTCAGTGCTAGAATTGACGGTCATTTGTTTTCCCTATGAAAAAGAAATGCACCATTTTACTCTCGGCATAAAGAATTAATCATACCAATGCTTAAACTGGAGTATATATTCTCTCGCAAATAATTTAAGATCCAAAGATGTGTTAAAGTTATTTTTGTTTCTACAACAATTTAGAAAGAAATCTGCTTGCCAAAACCCATTATGTTTCGATGTAAATATATCTGTCTGAACCATGCCTGCAGTGAATCTCCACTAAATTTTCACTTTGTGTAGCTAGAATTCAACCGAGTACTGTAGAATTCTTACAACAACCTGATATTGAAATGTTGCAAGATATAACAAAAATATGTGGATCGGACACATGGCTATATGGCCCTTGAAGATTAGTAGCGACACTGAAGTATTTTACTTATGGGAAAAGGACCTGCCTCAAACATAGTCAATAAATGATTTTTTTTTCTCCTGTGGAACATTTCAAGATTTCAACAGTTTGATGATTTCCCCCTTTGAAGATATTCTAAATTTATCCCACTGTTTTGTGCTAGGGATAATGGAAAGGACAGTGATCAATACTCAAATTAAGTCATCTGGGTTTTTTTCTGTCTTCTAGCAGTTTTCCCATCTACTAGTCCTCTTCCCCCCAATTCCCCACAAAGACACCCCTCAGAGCAGGGCCACCTTCCTTCGGGTCACTGCCTTAAAAGCAGTGATGTTGCCACGGCAGGATTCAAACAGCTGAGCAATGGTCTCATGAGATAAGTGATGTTAGGGCATGGACTGCTTTCAGAAATGGTTTAGATCTCTAAAAGCTGACAGAGTTGCTTCCTTCCTTCTACACTGTTAATAACAGATTGCATATAACAAGCTTCAAATGGTTTTAACAATTAAAATAAAATTGAAAAAAAAAGACACACAAAAACACACTGTGTAAAGACACAGTTATAAAACAATTGGCTAAGTATCTACCATATTGTAGGAATGTTTGCTTCGTAGGTCTTTGAGATTCAAAAGTTTGATAATGTCCCATGGTGTCAGAGACCTTTTGCACTAGAATAGAAGCTTCCAAGATCAGTAAATTCACTGAAGCTAGAAGACTGTACTGTGAATAAGACCATCCCCTCACAGCTCTGGAAAGAAATGCAGACTTTTCCCCTTGAAACCAGGTCCCCTTCACATGAAACTTATTTCTATGGGTCAGCATTGGTACCACACCCAACTCCACTGCCAATGGTGGGACTACTTGTAGCTCACGGAACCCCCACTACCTCCACAGAGAACAAGAGGGAGGAATTGCTGAAGAGCTGTCAGACAACTGGCAGCTGGCCCATCACTGGTGGTTGGCCAGCTTCAAGAATTTTGAACAAATTCCCCTGATAGCAACACGGCATGCTTAAATAAGGAATTCATCACCTAATTTTGCACTGTATCAGTTTGACAAATAAATAGCTTTGTATATCAGATAACTCAACGAATTTTTCAACTGTTTGTGTAACACCACTTACTACCTTTGAATTTAGAGTTTTTCCACAGCATAAAGCATGAAAACACAGGTCTTCCAATTAATTCTAAATATAAATATATAAAAAAACCCCTCTTTTTTTATATTATGTAACAGAGTCTTCAAGTCCTTCAAGACCATCTTTCCCCTCTTATAAGACATCTTAGTTCTTATAGTTCCAACTAGTTGTGGTATCCTGCGCAATGCAGTATTGAGAATGGAGTTAGTTTAGGTGACCTGGTTACAGGTATTGGACAAACCAATGTACATTGCTCAAAGATTATTTTGGGGTTTTTTTTGTTTGTTTGTGGTTTTGTTTGTTTGTTTTTTGTTGTTGTTTTGGTTTTTGTTTTGGGTTGGGTTTGTTTGTTTTTCAGCATTATGCTCCATCCGCCCTTAAGTTCAGCAGTGCTGTGATCTCCCTCTCATTCCTATTCTAAAATCCTACACCCTATCTCATGCACTGGGAAATGCAAAATGCTCACATGCTGCAATGAAGAAGGTGAAGGGAAAGGCATGGGGAGCAGCTGTGTGTGTCTCAGAAAATTCAGGACAATATTTGAATCAGCTTTACTCTGAGTCCTGGTTTTGCTCTTATATTTAAAAACATGTTTCACAACTACGTTTTTGGCTGCAATATATTGATGAGAAATTACTCAAATCATCGGTGTCTTAATAATTTTCAAGGCATAGGTGGCCATATGCAGTAGCTTCAGAGCTACTTACCCCCTTGCTAAAGTAGCACAACTACAGGAAACAACAACAAGAAAAATCTAATCAGCCTTTTAGAATGCAGTGTATGGGACCACTAAATAGCATAATTTTTATAATTAACTTTTCAGAAGAACAATATCACAATTAACATTAATTGATAAGTTCTCAATTATTAAACCAAAGTTCTGGCAAATCCTCTCTCATGCCTTCTCATTCTTCGATTTCTTTGTTGTGTGTAGACCATTAAAATGTGTGCATTTATTCATGATAAAGATAGAGCTAAAAAGGGCAACGGTAGAGTACACATTCTGAAAACAGCTATATCACTCATAACAAGGTACGGCTTAGGCATATTCCCACATTTAATTATAAATATTTGTGCTTGAATGTCAATGCAAGAAAACATAATCTTGTTACAATATAAAAAGTTATTATACAATGGCCTTTCCTAAAATACAGTTTACTAGAGCATGGCAGGTGGCAGACAGGAGTCTGAAAACTGTAACAAGCAATTATATTACAGAATTTTTTCTCTTCAGTTTCATTAGCTAAATTTCTTCATATTTTAATCTGATCTTTTTAATAACATGTCAAGGCTGACACCCCAGTGGACATGAAACTCAGAATAGTCATGGTTGAATGAATGCATCTATTTAATTTTTCTCTTCAACTAGTTTTTTTTTTAAATTAATTTATCTGATTGCTCCGGCTATTATATAAAATTTGTTGAATTTTGTGTATTACTAATAGGCACCTTCTTTGTATTTGTGCTCACTATTGACTAGATGAGGTTTTTCTAATACTTGCTGATGGCTGATTAAGGAAATAATGAAATAGTAACAAGAGTCAATTCTGCATAACTCCCATGAGGCGTCAGACAGATCCAGAGTTAAGTGTAGACGAAAGGCTTCAGAATGGTTGCCAAATACAGTTTTGGGGTACAGAATGATTTTCCTGATTCAGTTGTTGTCCATACCACAAACCCACGTATCTAGCAGTGTTGCCAACCCAAGCAAGCTGACTACGAGTACCAAGCAATCGAAAGAGCACAGCTTACCATGTTATTTTTTCTAGGTATGCTCAGAAAAAAGACAAATGAGTTTACCATCAAATCGTAATGAAACATAGGAACTACTTTATAAAATAGGTCAATTCTAAAATATCCTCATGAAGTTTTCTTAAAGTTTTTTCAGGGTTTGGGGAGGTTTGTTGACAACTGGAAAAAAACCCAGTCAACCAAAAAAACCCACTATCATCACCCCTCGAAACAAATGCAAACCCACAAAACCACCCAACACAATTACATGAATTAACTTTTACTTGCATTAACTTTTGTGTTCATTTATTTTTTTGAACTGTTTGTTTAAATTTCTTAAAGCCTGTATGCATTCTGCTTCCAAAGAGACCTGACAGGGAAACAAAATGGTTTCATTTTTGATGAGGAAGTTAAACTTCCCAAATATCTATTTAACCTTTAGTGAAATAGTTCATGGGCATTTTTAGAGGCTGATTTTGATCCTGAGGAAATCCAGATTAGCTATGCTGAAGAGAATTAAATTGCAGTACTAAATAAATGGTTTGCAACCAGCACTGATATTTGCTTTTAGAATTGTGTAAAGAAATGCTTACAGAGACATTCCTGGCTGCTAAGAAGCAGTTCCTGGCTGTTAGGGGTTGCTGTAGTCAAGAGAATTAGCCAGGAGCCATATCCAACAAATATCACAGCTGAGTCCTTGTTTAATTGGGGAAAACAATCCACCCTTCACCTTTTACACTGTTGATGCAATATGCTTCCCTTTCATTGAAGATTAGTATATGTTCTTGATTTCATATAAAACACTGAACTATTTAATTTATAACTCTCAGGATATACTAAAACCAATGAATTCAAATATGTAAATATTTTGAGTCCATAAGTTAATTGCACTTTTATCATGTGATAACATTTGTTAATTAATGTGTTTAACCCAAGCTTGCCATGACTTGCTCTTCTTCATGGAAGGAATAAGTCTTGTCCTCTTGAGGGCCATACGAGCTACTAAATATAGCTCGCTGTACAGGAGATGATGTAAAAAGATAGAAGTTGCAGCATATTTATTGTACTTACATTTTTTCCTTTGCATTCCGAAAGCAGATCATTTCCCTTGAGCTGTACAAGTTATAGATAAGGATGGACTAAAACTTAGATTCCACATTTGTGTAATGCAATATAATGCTTTTTAAATCACCAAGCCTTGCCTAGAGACTCAGTCACTTCAGAATTGCCCAAAACTCAAGTAAATTATGAGTGTGAAGAGATTACAACTGTCAGCTTCATCTTTTACATTAGTGAAAGATACATATTTCAAATCTTGGTTATCTTTGCATACAGTTAAATGCTATGTTGTCCTGCCACCTACTTATCAAGATTTAGGGAAAAGATGAATCAAAGTCAAACATATATTTTTCTCTTATCACAGCAGCACAGTTTGTTCCAGTTAAGGAGCTGATGCTTCCACTATAAAAACTTCAATTTTTAAGGGAATATATCAGTTATTAAGAAAATTTTGCTCTAGAACAAAAGTTACTGTGCAAGGTCGTTAGGTCCAGGCCATTTTTTTTGTCCTTCCAATGATACGATTTGAAAAGAAACAAAACACAAATGGACTTTCGGACCTGACATTTCAGACAGCTCTTTCTTCTTTTAAATCAAAAGCGGTTTGTTTCTTAAACTACAGTATTTGCAGTCATTAGTTCGTAATGGTGCTGAGTGCTGGCTGATGAAGAAAACACACTCTTTTATGCAAATAATTTTTAAAATCTTAATTACATGTAATCATATGTTAACATTTCAGACTGTTAAAAAGTTAGTAAAGTAGGGGCTCCACTGGTCAAACATCACAGAATCATAGAATACCAGGTTAGAAGGGATCACAAGGATCACCCGATCCAACCTTTCCTGGCACATGCACAGTCTAGATAAGCTGGCCCAGCGCCCCATGTCAGGGAATCCACCACTTCCCCAGGGAGATTATTCCAATGGTTGATTGTTCTCATAGTGAAAAATTTCCCTCTTGTGTCCAATTGGAAACATCCCAGGAGTAACTTGCACCCATTACCCCTCATCTTTTCCATGAGACTCCTTGTTACAAAGGGAGTCTCCATCTTCTCTGTAGCCTCCCTTTCAATACTGGAACATGGTGATGAGGTCTCCCCTAAGCCTTCTTTTCTCAAGGCTGAACAAGCCCGGTTCTCTCAACCTTTCCTCATGTGGTGGCTTCCCAGTCCTTGGATCACCTTTGTGGCCCTTCTCTGGACCCTTTTTTGTGCAGCGGGGACCAGAACTGAACAGAGCATTCCAGGTGCAGCCTGAAAAGCACTCAGTAGACCGAGATACTGACTTCTTTGTCCCTGCTGCTGATGCCTTTGCAAACATGTTTCCTGACTTCTGTAGAAAACTCAGAACTCCAGGTTTTTTAATTACCAACCTTGCCAATACCCCCTTGGGACTTAATCCATTCTTTTGCTTATTCTTAACACATTAATTAAGACTGTACAAAGATTAGCAAGAGTAAAGAGTAAAAAAAATAAATCCAAATATGAAGTATTTCATTGTCTTCCATGTTTCATTTAAGAACGTGCCCATTACTAAGCATGTGCTCACCTGCTTTACTGCCTCCTTTCCCATGCTGTCAGAGTCTGACTAGCTTTTCTCCATCCCCTTCCCACAGCTCTTCTGCAGAGCCCTGTCCTTCCCTTGCTCTCCCCTCTGGGTCGGAAGGAGGACCCCCACCCTGCCATGAAGTCACTCAAGCTGTGTCCAAGTCCCCTGTGACACGGCAAGAGTCACAGCTTACGGAGTGGCAGCTACAGCCTGGAGTGGCCCCAGACTCCTTCTTTCTTGGGAAAGGAATGCAAAGAGTAAATCCCAATCCAGCCCTTGACCTGGGAGGCAAGCTGGCACTGCATGGACGGAAGGGAACATCATACTGAAAAGGAAGCTCATCATGATTACAGCTCTTCCTGAGTTTAAGTCAGTGACACTAGAGCAGATCAAGCCGGAAGAAAACAAGGTCTTCACTTCTTACGGCCATGATAATCACTCTGGTTATTTTGGAGTATTGTTTTAGAAGAATAATAAACAAACAACAAAACTAACTCTTCTGAAAAGCTTTCTAAACCTCCATTGTCCTAATAACATCTGTTGAGAGCACTTGAAAGACAGACTCAGATCAGAATTGCGCTTCTGATAGCTAATGTACTTGCCAGCTTTGAAAAGCCACCTGAGTAATGAACTGTTGCCTTCTAATTGATGCCTTCTGTTTCCTTCTCCTCTTTTCATTCTCCTCCCAGTAGAAAAGCAAGAACATTTTTGTGCCTTTTTTCAGCTTAAATTCTTTTCTGAATAATAGAAGATATTTTCAACCTTAAATTATTTAATAAGAAGGAAGACTAGAGCTTGTGGACATTCGGTACTGCTACACCAATGATCAAAAAAAACACCCAAAAACAATCTGTATTCTGAACAAACAAAAAAGGTACTGTTTGACATCTTCCACTTTTTTCCTGTCTTCAGACCATAGAAAAGGGGCCATTCACACCCTGCACCATTGCAGAACTCAACTTTCATATACTACCTATAGATTCTCTATTCTAAAAGTTAACATCTGCATTAAAAACAGAGGAAATGTAGTTGAGAGCAATTATCACTTAAAAGATGGAATTAATTATGTACCATTATGTTGTGGTAAGCATTCTTCTATGTTTATCTTTAGTGTTAAGCTGAAAGCAAGGACAACATTCAGCTGCCCTTTTCAAGATATTAGCCCCAATTCCACTTCCAAAATATGTCATCAATATGGTAATTCCACACTTTCCCATCAGTAGACAGTCCAGTCTTCATAAAGGCAGCATTATTACTACAAATATACTGGGGGAAACTATTTCAATTACCAGGAGACTATGCAACTCCAAGTCTATTTATTTCAATTTTATTCAACTGTCTTGATATATTCGTGCATAGAACTTTTATAAAGAATGAATAAATTCACCTTGAAATTGTACCAATTGACTTTGGCTGGGCTAGGCTGCGTGATGGAATCAGGATCACTTTTGAAATAAACCCTGACAATGCTGATCAAAACAAAGAAGCTACTCAGTTATTAAAGTGACAGCTCAGCAATGGTTTCAAGCGCAGGGCTGACGTGGCCTGGGGTGGTAGCCATGGCCTGGGGTGAGAGCTGCGGCCACAAGCTTTTGTGCCACTTGCACACGCTGAAGCTGCATCTGACGGAGTGACATTTCCTAGGGCTCCTGCACCTGCCTGGATGTGAAGCAGCTGGTGCGAGCACTGTCACCCATTTCAGATTGTTATTTCACGAGTGACAAGTCTGCCCTGAGACTACATACATGAAATTGATCCCTTTTCCCTTTGCTATGAGCAATCCAGTCATGGATAAAGTACCTTGGGTCAGACACATACAGAAAATGCTAATTTTATGAATTTATCATACAGCTTATCACCAACTGAAGTGAGTCATCACTGGGAATACAATATAAAACATATGAAGCATTTGAAAGTTTCAGCCTAAGAACTTCAGTTTCTAGGATTTATAAAGCAAAAGGTCTGGCAGTATTCTCCTTTGAATGTTCAAGTACAGTATTGCTATAGCAACCCATATCCTACTTTAAAATCAATAGCAATTCAGGCAAGACAAGCTGTTAAACCAGTGTAACAAGTAGTAATGTGCTTCCTCAGTTCATTGTAGGTGTTGCTACAATTGAAGTTTAAGTTAAAGGAGGAATCACAAACTTCCTATACGATTTGGGAAAACAAGGCAGGGGATGAAGGGGATGAATAACAGTGAATCTGGATTTGAGAACAGGCTTAACTGAAAGCAGCAGAGCTCATAAACAGGTGAAACAAAGACTCCAGATTCCACTTTTTCAAGCTTTTTTAAAGAACAGAGTTGAGCTTGAGTAAATCTGTGCTTTCCTGAAAAGTCAGTTTTAGCTTTCCTGTTGTGTAGAAAAGGTCCTACAAAATGCAGCCACGGTGGTGCCTCTCCATTGAGTCATTCGGAAAGGAAAACCCAACAAGGTAGAATTAGCACAAGTTCACATGCAAAATTCACTGTCTCTTCCACTATGAGCCAAATGTAGTGTTGGCACTAATATAAAATGTCCATTTGAAGCTAATATTAAATGCTAGCAGTTCTAAAATTAATGCAATTCAGTAAGAAAATTTCTCCTGATAAATTTTCAAGTACTTTTCCTTCTTAGAACTTTAAATTACAAATTTCACATTGTGGAGAGGGCAAGTAGAGAAAATCAGCATATTATATTCACAGGCTAAGAGTCCAACTAAAAATAAAGGGAAATGCAATCATATGAACGTGAGAAGCTTAGAAAGTTCAGGCTAGTACCTCATGAAAGTAGTGTGGAAGAGAGATGAAGATAAGTCTACATGACAGAAATGTGTTACAAAACATGCAGACATATTATAGTAAAATTGGCAGGTACCAAGGGATCTTGCAACACTAAGTAGATACAAAATGTGAGATGGTAGGAAGTAAATGTAATACCAGTTCTCACAAATGGAAGATTAGCATATCTGGCAACTGTCTGTTTTCCAAAGGGCAATGTCCCACTTTTTAAAAGTATGTTAAGATTTTACCACCAGAGAGCAGAGATTGCACTAATACATACAAATGGGTCTACATGTGCATCATGATGAACTTTTTTCCTAGTTAGTTTATAAAGTTTTTCTGCCCTGCCTTGCAAATCCTTTACATAGGATCTTGAAAACAGCTCCATTTGGGCACAAACACACACAAAAAGCTATCTAAGAAAGAGGAAAGGAAATGAGCATCTGTACAGAAATACAGTCCATCAATTTCTATGTGACTTTGACCTAGAAATATTATTCTAAATATCCCAAATGGATTTTTCCTTCCCAAAGTTTGTTCAACTTTTCTGAGCCCACAGCAACATTTAACATCCACAAAACTCTGCATCAATGAGTTTCACAGCTCAGCTACCTGCTGTATGAAAAAGTATTTGTTCCTGACTGTCATGAATTGTGCCATCGGTTTGCTTTATTTAATACCTTGCCCTCAAGTCCTTCATTGGGAGACACTGCAAATGGTTTGGTCCCTTTGGTTCCTTATCTCACTCTTGACTGCGTAAGTCTCCATCTTAGTACCCATCTCTTCGGTAGCCTGAAGAATCCTCACCTTAGTTCATTCTGTATTTCATTGGTGCTTTTTTCTATTCCTTTTCACTAATCACTATAAACAAACTTTACTTTATTCATGCCTGTACAAAGCATTCTGGAAGCACATGAAACTTTGTAGTGCAATATTAATATAATCTTCTCTATTCCTTCCCTAATAATTCTTAGCTCCAAATAACGCATTTAAAAGCTGTTGAGTTCTGCAGAAATATAATCACAGAAACTTTTGTTACTTCATTCCTGCATGGCAAACTCAGAGCCCATCTCTGAAAGACTAAAGGAAGGATTATCTTTGCAATGTATGCTACTTCATATTTATGAACATTCTTGTTAGGTGTCACATTGTCACTCACTCATGCAGTATGATGAGTTGCTAAACCTTTGTGGTTCTAAGCTTGAGTCCTGGTGACTCTCAATGTTAAGATGACTGGCAGTTTTACAAAGGCTTTTAGGTCTGAGCATGTGGAACCACTGATACACCTAAAGCAAATCTAAAAGAGAAGAGAGAAGAGTAAAAGTGGGAAATATTAATAAGCTTTGTTCTATCCTAACTCCTGGAAACTGTTTCTCTTTTCCACAAACATTTACAGAAAATGGTAAGAATAAACCACACAATATGGTAAACACGTCTTGGTGTGCACCTCACAAAAGGTGATTATAACAAGTGCTTATTTCCTTATTACAAGTACTGACTTAGGAAACGATAATGATGTCAGCACAGAAATGAATACCAGCTCCCAGAAATGTGTAGGTTTTTGCACAGCTGCATCAAATAATGAGCACAAACTGAAGAGTCACTCAGATTATATATTGATATTTAATATTACTCAATTTATCAGATGACAAAATTACAGCATGTGTCTACCTTCTTGCTCACACCTATGAAGCTGAAAAAACTATCATGTAATTCCACTGTAACTATTGCAGAAGTTCCCTACTATCAAGGGAAATCCTTCTTACAATAGAAGTTACGCTTTTAGGTAAAAGGTAGAAAATTTGGCTAGTAGTAGTAAATCAAGAAATAGGTAACAAACTAAGATAACAGGAGAATGATCTTAAACACAGCAGTACAGATTGAAAGATCCAATATTTTTTTGATGATTCCAACCTCTCTTTTTTGTTACTGTTGACATTTATTGAGCTGGGAACTGAGTCCAGCAAACAACCACCTCTCTTTTTAAGTTGCATTCTGTTGTGTAGAAACTCTTTAACGGGCTTACTATATGTTTGTAGGTGACTAGAATCTCCCTTACAAAATAGTCTCCTGAATGAAAACCTTTAAGTCGTCCTGCTTCAGATTATTGTCTATTATCCTGTAGCTTGTGTTAGAAAAAAAAATACAAAAAATTATTTCCATTATTTTCTTACCTGATTAAATCTTCAGTCGTTTTGAGTTAACTCTTCCTTCAGTTTTCATCTTGGCCCTAAATTTATTAATCTCATCAATCCTAAACTTATCTGCAGGACGTAGATAAACCTTGGTTCTTTTTATTTGCAATAAATACCTTAAGTTTTTCTGGTAAAGTATCCAGGCGCTGCATCTGTGTTAAGTCATAAGGTTTCTAGAGGCAGTGGGAAAAAAAGTTCACTATCATTTTTGACCCTTGGTGCAAACCATGCCCTCAGGGTTATTAGGTGTTCTTCTCTGGCAAAAGTAAACCAAACATATACTTGTTTAGTAAATTACTGGAACTCTCATGGTGTTTTCACATTTAGAGAACTACACAAGGAACAGGAATTTAATTTTAACAAAGACTGCAGAAAATGTTGTGCAGAGACAAAAGAAAGGCCACCAAGCTTTCTTCTATAACCACTAGCAAATCTAAGTTACATTAACCACTTCTTATGTGAAAGAGACAATGTCCTAATTTTTCCCCCTCCAAAAAGAATGTCTGGTACTGCACAACCCTGGACTTCTCCCATATGTACCCCAGACACTCACACCTGGAAAGTGCAAAAATAGTGCAGTCTCATTCCAGACCACCTCTACCTATATATACTCAAAAGCCATAGAGTGTTTAGTTATGTGACATTCTGCAATGTCTAGGATTGCTGTATTTTTCTGGATGTGTACATTTTCTTGGTAATAAGAATTCCTTTTTTGCTTGTTTTGGTTTTCTTTTTACCATGGGTAAATCCTTGCTGAACTACTCTTGCAGTATGTTCTTTTATGATGTATTTCTATGTCCAGTCTTTTTTATAACGAGGCAAAATGGTTCTTGAGGGGTATCAAAAACCCCACATTCTTTTAGGGAAAACACTGCAGGTTAGCTGTCTACACGCAGGTGTCAGGTTACTTTTACTCCCAAGGGATACTACAAACTTCGTTTTCCTTTGAATACCCACCTATGCCTGTAATTTTTTCTCTCTCCAAGTTAAGTTTCTAGTATCTGATTTCAACTAGTGTCAAGTTTCTTTTGGATTTTTTTTGTTTTTTTACAGTGCATAATCTCAGCTTTATAAACCTCCCAACTATGTCCTTAATTTACTGTAATTGTCTTCTTGCAGGTGTCAGAAATCAGCTGACACTTGTTCTTGGAAGTGTTCCCTATTAGAACAATGAACTCTGATCTTTTTACTATAGCTGACACACATGTAAGTACTAATGAATACCTTGACAGCCGCACCACTACCATTTGTCATTTGCTTTTGGCAGCTTTACAGATCACCATTTACATCATAACTGGAATATCACACTCTAAGGAGAAACATTTATTTTATGTTCGGTCCTTCTCCTGCCTAGTTCAAAGATAAGAGTATTTGACTGTACCTCATTCTGCCTTGCATGACATATGCAAGTTCAGAAACCCATTGCTCATCCTTAGCCCATCGAAGGTGATGCTTCTTCTTTCCTTACAATTCAATCATTCCTTACGTTTTTCTTTACAACTCACAGCAACAAAAACCTTCTTTCCATATCATCTGGTTTTATTACTGTATTTGGATAAGTTCCCTGCAAGAAAATAGAGGCAGCATGCTGTGATTTAAAAACTGTGTCCGTGTTTGCAGTTAACTCATTCAGTCTCAGAGATGACGCTGCATGTGGCTATGTATATCTAGGAAGTACTTGAGCAGAAAAGAGATTTTGCACAACGTGAAAATGCCCAGGAGGCAAACCATTTCATTCAAGTTCATAGTCAAAATCAGCTTTGTAGTGGAAGGGTTGTCTGTCTCTTCCAAATTCTTTATTACAGCCTGACAGTTTGTGGGAAAAAAAACCAACAAAGCAGTAAACAATCCCTGCACCTTTTTTTTTTTTTTTTTTTTTGTTTGTTTGGCTTTTTGTGGTTATTTTGGTTGGTTGGTTTTTTGTGGGTTTTTCCTTTTTTTTTTTTTTTGTTTTAATATTTGGTTTTGGTTTGTTTTTGTTTTAACATTGCTGTTTAGCAGAACTAAAAATCACAGCAAGGGTCAATTAGTGTAATTGTAAATGTTTTTTATGGTTTTAACATCGGTTTTATCCTTTAAAGAACCATGTAACATCTCAAATTGAAATGTAAGCAGTTGCCCATTACTGCATTCTTACCTTGGGGCTACTAATTTTTTCATAAGGAAAAGGTCAGCTGTGATTCGCTCTGTGAATGCACATGCCCAAGTGCCACAGACATCTAAATCTCTGCCCCTGGCTCCAAGATTCAGTGAAATAGTGAGGTAGACTGAGGAATGATTGTTTCATGACTGTTAACTGGAATATTACGTCTGAATACTTTCGATGTTTCTCATCTAGACTTCCCAGTTACTCTTATTCTCATCTGATCTACCAATAAGCACACCAAATCCAGGCCTGTCGCAAACTCACCTGAAGAGGCAAGCACAAACGGCATAAATAAGGCTCGCTACTTGCCCCAGCTGACTTCAGGACAGACAACTCTACTTCAAATATTCATTCTAGGCACATTTCTTGTACATGGAAGTCTATTTGCCCAATTTCTTCTAATGCCTTCAGTCTTCTCCTTTAATGTCTATAATGCTATTTCAATTACTTCCATATAAAAAGACTAAGACTGACACACACCAGACAATTCCTTTAAAAACCAAAATTCTAACATATTTCTTCAGTGTTAAAATACAGCTTTAGTGCTGAAAGCTAAGAAAGAATTATCTGTGTGAGTTTTATGAAATAGAGTGATTTCACTAACTATTCTTTCTATGCATTCAAAATATTGCACAGTGAATGGGGCAAAGGTTTTTTTCCATTTCAAGCAAAGACAAACCAGAACCTTCCAAAATTTATCACAGAAGTACTTTATCCCTCTGCATAGCTAACAGTCTAGGGAGCAGGGAAATCAGTCAGATGGCAGAGTACCAGAATCAAGTATTTCTTTGTCTTTGAGACAAGGAATCTGAAGAAAAATTCTTGTTGAGTGTGTTGCACTTCAACTTTTTCACATAAAATTAAATTAACTAGGTCAGAGAGACCGATTTGATAAGCACGTTGTGCACATAAGTTCCATAGATGAATATTTAATCATTAATAGTTACTTTTTGTAAAGAATGAAGAAGTTCGAGCATGGGAGACAGAAAGGTTCTCTGCCAGCAGGAGGCAGAAGCTTGATAGGCTACTTCAGTGAAATGCAGATCACACAAAAGCAGCCCTGATCGGCAGCAGGGCCGGCACCTGCTGTTGCCCACCCACCATCTGGACGACTTTTTTGACATGGGTTTTGTTGAAACAGATCTGATTTCCTTTTTTTTTTTTTCCTTGATAAGTATTCTTTTTCTAAAAAAAAAATAAATACATAATAAAACAAAACTTGATCAATTCTGTTTGTAATATATCTTTCATTTTTCATATGAATGGTGACACAAACATTTACTTAAGTAAAGACTTGCTTTGTGTGCAAATGACTACTACAATAAAGCACTTAGAAAAACAGATCAGGGGTGTTTTCAGTAAGAATGAAAACATGTTTGATAAATAATTCATTTATACCTACTGTGCACAATAATCACTCTTCTTAAGCCAATGTTTCTTGGGAAAAAATCATCAGCCAACAATTTGTCTGGAAATATGACATGCGGCCTCTTTCACACTAGGAAAAATCTAAACATTCATAAATAAAGGATTCGGGATTATTAAAAAAATTGAACTTCTTCAAAAAAATCTTGGTTTTGTAGCAGGTTTTACGATTTACAAAGCATCTACTCCACATTCTTCTTAAGCACATACATGTATGTCTTAATAAGCTTTCTGCCTCTGTATATGTACCATAGCTGCAAGCCTATGCTGTGCTTGTATACAATTCTGACATTGAAAGAAGATGATGTTGTTCAGGACTTGCTGAAAACAACAGATGAGAGAGGCAATGCTTTGGTATTTGCAGTGATTACAGCACAGAATTTTCTCTGAAGATCAAGAAATCATAGCCCCTGAGAGAAATATTTTCTAGTCTGGATGATGACTGCTTGTGGATTGCAGGTGTAAATTACTCAGGAAAAAAAAAAAAAACAAACACCATTTGTAAAAGTGAAGTTTTCATAATTAAATCTTATTGTACCTATGACTACGAGTATCACAGCTACCTACACCAACATATGTCACCAAAGGCTCCTGACTATTTTTTGCAAAGATCATTCTTTGACTGAAGCAGCTGGTGGTCCACGCGTCAAATTTCATTCTTTTTTACATTATTAATCAACAAAGCAAAAGTCCTAGAAGAAAGTCAGGTCTCTGAGATTAATTGAAATCAGCTGGTTTTATTGTCTTCCATAGTACTGATTTAAGAATTAAAACACTACCAGAAAAAAACAAAAACAAAAACAAAAGCAAAAAACCACCACACCACACACAAAACCCACCAACATGTAGTTCATACAGTGTGCATACATCTTCCATACGGTTAAAAAAGCGTATCCTAAACCAAGCTGAAATCAAGTGATTGACCTTTCAGCTGATCTGGTGGGCTTTGAGCTAATTCAAAGTTCAGCCAGAGCCCGCAGGAGCTTTTCAAGGGGTCTGACGACACTCAGCACTCCTAATGGGAGCAGATATCAAACGTGGCGGTGGCGGGTGGCACAGCCCAGTGACAGGCACCAGCGCAGCTCGTGCAGGAACCACAGAGGTCCAGGGCACGTGCAGAGATGGAAACCTGACTGTTCATAGAACATGTGCTGGGGAAGGTTATGAAGAATAAATAAAACCTTGTTCAAGGCCACAAGGTGAAGATTTTACTTTCAGCGTTTTACTGGCATACAAGAACAGTTAAAATGTTCTGTAACCTACATGTTTTATGTATTTTATGTACAGCATGTATTGTAATAGCACCTTATGATAAATTGTTCTGATTAACTTATCCCAAAAGCCTTTGTAATGAATAAGAGACATTTCGTTAGGACCTTTCAACCTCTGTGACAAACTTCAGAAATGTCATTACCCTCCACATAAGCATTTCAAGAACAAGAGCATCATAGGACAGAGCATGAATAACAGTTCATGCTAAAGCCATGTGAAGCAGCACGGTCTCTAGCACATCCAGGAACCAACGGAGAAATCACATTTTCAAAAAGAGTAAAGCCATTTGGATGTAATCAATTTAAAATGTGTCACAATATTGCTCTAATCTGGAAGCAGGATACAGCAATAAAAAAAAGAAAACCAGTGAAGAGCAAGTACATTGAACCCTGTAAAGAACTGAGCAAAATGCAGATAACTCCCCTAGAGCTTCTTACCAGATGTTGGCAATTTCACACCGTTACACTGTGCAAAGTGGATTTGTATTTCTATAACCTGGGAAAGATTACTGTGCTGCAATCAACAAATTACAATTTGAATAACAAATTCCTGGTTTCACCAACATCATCTCTCTCTCTCTTGCTGAGGAAAAAAATAAAAAAGACACCCATAGCAAATCTCTTCAGCAGCCACTTAAAGGTGAGCGAACTATTCAATAGCAAGATATGGCGAAGTAAGCACAAGTTTTTAAACTGGATCTTAACTATATTTTGATTCCAGCAGAAGGATAACTAGCATCGATTAAACAGAGCGATAATTTAGTCATATCACACTGGAAGGTCTTGGGTAGTTGTCATATGATTCTGTCTCCTAAGCAGTTATCCCCATGATTCAAAAGAGTAAATCGAAGGATGTTTACATTTGGGGAGTGGGTATGCATCCTTCATTAAATTATTCTTAGCACTTCCCAAATAGCTTTAAAATATTGGAAATTATTACAGGTATACACTCCTAATAAACAAAGTTTCTGAAATGTGTACAATTTCATGAAGTCTTCAGTCTCCGTCATGAGCATAAAATAACTCCTTAAAACCATGCACAGGTTGTTCACTATGCTGTAGTTATCCGAGATACGTCCTTGGCTGTTCAACCCATAATAGAATTAATAGCTGTACACAATTTTCTGACATTGTGTAGAGTACATTTTACATGACTGTGTCACAATCTATTCAGTATATCAGGGAGGGCATGGATCAACTCAGAAAGATTTCAGAGATCCTAGTCAGTGCCAAGAATGCTATTGTTTATGAACTAAGATTAATTGACAGATGTCTGAATTGATAGTTCACTGAAAATGTATGCTATGAAGAAATGTTTTGGAATGCTATGGTTCTTTCAAAAGGCAAATTAGGGAAGTTGAGTATTTGAATGAAATAATAAACAGAATTGAAAATACATGAGAAATAATGCTGTCTACGTGCTTGCCAACCAGGCCTGATGAACTGCAGCTAAAATCCAGAAAGAAACCTTTGGAAAAAAGCTGAATACATCACAATGAGAAAAAACTGTCAAACCTGTGCCTACAGAAAATACATGAGCTACAAGTGACAACCTGACTGAAAAGACACAGAGAAGTGAAGAGGATAAACTCACAAATATTCAGGCAGTTTTGCCAGGTTTGGAGAGAGGATTTTTTTTACAGGCATGATGAAAGTGCAATTTGTAACTCAAACTCTATGTATTGGTGAGCTACTTTACATCAACACGCAATTCAGTTCGACAGATTTTCACTCTATTGCATAAGAAAAAAAAGCTATCGTAATTGAAGCAATACTTACAGGTTACACTCTTGAACACTTCAACACTCTTTAACTATTTTGTGCATTCTTTGGTCATTATTGTTTGAGCTAAAATTTTGACCTTGCTGTCTGCTCTTATATTTCAGACTGTTGTTACAGAACACAGCTGATCATGGGTGTTCCAAATATGCAGGATTCCCAGCTATATAAGGATCCACTCTTTAGTTACATGAGCAGGCATTACTTGTATTTTATTCAATGTGCCAACATAAAGGTTTCAACAGGGCACTGAAAGAAGCAAAAGAATTTCAGTGAAGTCTCTGGAATAGGATCAGCTGTCAGTTGAGCAGTGAAAAGTATTACAATATGCAAGAGGCAAAATGAGCTACAGATTATTTTTGTGAATTCCCATTAGTCGATGCTATAACTTGTCACCAATTTTCAAGACAGATTTAGTAAGCAGGTATGAGAAATAAACTGGAATTATAATTATGAAATTTATATTGGAAGGCTTCTACATAAAACAAAACAAACGGTGAGTTTAGACAAACAGAAGAAAACTATTTCTGAAGAATACAGAAGTACTTTTATATTGGTTTCTGTACTTCACCTATTATCAAGGACTACAAATCCTAGTAATCATATCAATTGATCAAACATCACTTGAAAGTGACAGACAAAAATTGCAACCTGGAAAAACTCTGATTTATACTGGGAGAGAGAGGGGAGTAACTTTGAGAATCAAACAATGGAACAGACTGTCCCGAGGTGGTGGAAACTCTATGCCCTTGAAGCTTTTCAAAGCCCGACTGAACAAAGTCTAAGCAACCTGCTCTAATTGGTCCTAACTTCAAGCAGGATCCTCTGGGGTCCCTTTGCAACTTGAATTATTCTATAATTATAATAATCTAGAAGTATGTTGTTCTCACAATATTGGTAATATAAACGATGGGGTTTTTCCACCAAGTCCAACACTCCCCACCTTGTGAACAGTCACATTTCTGGAATACCAATGGAATACAAATCTGAAAGAATTCCTGTGCACCGTAATAGCACCTCAAAACATCTCAAGGGAGGAATACAAAACCCTGGGGTAGGATAGTTTTTTTGAGTAATTTCTACAGAGTTCCATGTTGTTAAGAAAGAAAGGATATTTTGTGAAGTATCAACAAAAGAATAAAGAAGGATGACAGTATTGTCTGAAAAAAAGACAGTAAGATATTTGTGAGGACAATTCTTCTACAGAACAAAATTATTTTAGTCATTTTTGCCAAGCAAACAAAAAACCACCACCAAACTGTACCATATGCTGGGCTTTGCAAAGAATTTAAGGTTCAGTTCCTACTGTATTTCTTAGGATATAGATATCTTGCTGAAAATCTCAGACCCAAAATGCACAGGAAGAAACATTTAACAAAGAACATGAATTTTATCATTTTTCACTGGACCGATAAACTATTTAGACTCCTGTTCATGCTTTCTGAAGAGATGGTGCTTTTTCAATAACTGCTGCTCAGATGCCATGAGTAAATCGTGATGCTGGACTTCATCATCTCGGAAGCATTACCTGGTGGATGCTATCAAGGTGATTATTTTCTCTTGACATGACAAAGAGAAAATAATAGAGGAAATGCATTTTAAGGTCTGAAGATAAAAAGGTGATTTGACCTTGTTAGCAATTTCAGTTAAACCCTCAGAAATATTTCTTTAGCTATGCATGTCCAAACAAAAAACCCAACACAGTTTCAAATCCTACTTGTTAAAAGTTTATTTAGGTTTGTTGATAGTTTTTAACAACTACAAATTCATTATACCTACCATTTTATTACTTTAATGCATTAAGGATTTTTTTTTTTAGTTCAAATTACATATAAAACAAAAATGCTGTCAAAATGACAATTACAAAATTTGATACTAGTCCTTTCTGTAGTGTTTTGTTGTTGTTTTGTTGTCGTTTTGGTTTTTTGTTTTTTAGTTCCAAAACATCATGGATACCCAGAAAAAACATTATTTTTCTGATTCATTGTACAGGGATCCCAAGCAGAAGTAATCGCGACACACACAAAAGATCCAAGTGGGTTACACATTTACTGTGGGCGAGCTCAGCCCGCAGAGGTACTGCGTTTCTGCACTGAGAAAAAAACTCCTGAGCATTCATGTGAACTTCATTGAATTTGCCTGGAGAACAATGGCTGAAGGGAGGCAGAATGCATCCCTAAAGGAATATTTCCAGGCCTCCAGAGAGTTATTACACCTGATTTCTCTTACAGAATGGCCAGTGGACACAAGGGTGGAATAAAAGGATTGTTATAACTTCCTCGAAACCTGAAATGTTTTACAAAGATATAAAACCTTATTTTTTAGATACATGTTTCAAGACACATATGTGATATGTCAAACGTGTTCGAAGACTTGTTCAAAATAAACCTTTTTCTTTTTTTAACTCTCATTTCCCAATATTTATCAAGAAAATAGATCTCAACATTTTTTTTCATTTGAACAAAATGGAACACACACGAAACTTATTATTGGCTCCCTTTGTTACATTTAGCAGACAGTCCCCTTTTAATTTATTAACTGGAGAATGATTTTCCTTTGTTTTTTCTCACCATGAGCAACAACTTCAATACATTGCATTTGAGAAAGGGAGTTATATTCTTTAAATAAAAGATATCACTCAAATTATCACTAAGCATTCAGGTCTAAGGCCACGGTAGATAAAATATCAACTGCAATAACAACAATTTTTTTATATATGCATCTTTTACTGAATTTTAGAAAAATTCTGTTTGTTACTATAACTTCATCTTCCCAGGTAACTGTAAGAAATTACTCATTTAGTAATCTAGGACACTTAAAAGGTTTTCAGTCAGCATCATATTCATTGTAGGTCACAGGAATCTAATAGTCATCCTCATTGTGAAGCAGGATTTAGGTGAGTGTTGGTACAGGGTGGACTGTCAGGCATTTTTCAAAAAGTAATTCTCTAATAGTTTGGTCTCCAAATCAGAATTAAAATTTAATTTGGTACATTGGCTGTCAAAATAGAAGCCTATACCGTATTAATTTGGCTTAAACAGTGAGATATGTAGTCTTTAAATCAGAACAAATGCTACATATACTAATTCAGAAACAAAACACATGTAAGGAAAGGATCAGCCCTGAAGTAAAATCCCTCTCTTCTTTCACCCTCCTCTCCCAGCTTATTTTTCCTCCACCAAGAAAAACCCAAAGCAAAAAGCCAACAACATCAAATTAGGAATTCACACAGAAGGCAAACGAGCGTCTAAATTCCACACAGAATCCCACCAAAAGAGCCAATTTATAGCTTGAGTGAAAAATGACAGTTAACAACATTTAAAGGAAAAGCAGAAAAATAGCAAGTGTCATAACTTTGAATGCAATAGCTACATTTTTCACCCCTGATTTCAACACCTGGCTTGTTGAGTGCCAGTAGCCATAGCAACGGGCTCAGCATGCCAAGGCTCTGACACCGCGCAGAGGTTCTTCTTCAGCAGAGCGCTGCCTGCTGCACCAGCTGCCAAAACTGTGCATTCGTCAGCCATCATTTTCCTCCAAGCCCTCCCTCCGCTGTCACCTGGCATTTGTTAGGGGGGCTTTGTCCTGTTTATGAACTCCTCAAAGTCCCTCTTTCGCTCCCCATTAACTGGAGATGGAAACCCCTCTCCTTGCCGATTGCAGGGGAACCCAGAGGCAACTACACAACTAGATACCTTTAGATGCAGTTGTGCGTATTAAGTTAAAGTGCACTCAGACCCAAATATTTAAAAATCAAAATAGCTGTATTACTCTGCAGAAATATTGCAAAAGAGCAATGCAGACAAGCTGTTACTAAAAGAGAACAAAAACTGGCAACTATTACACTGAAAGACAGATTATGACCACCAGTACCAGATTGAAATAATTTTTACCTATAAAGCCTTACTATATACATTAGGTAGACTTTCATGTTAACTGTAACAAAGTATGTCAGCATGGTCTCTCATGCATGAAATGTTCTCAAATACAAGGGATGTTTAACACAGCAGCTTCATTCAAAAGCAGGATGGATTCCTAGCTTCAGAAATAAGGTGCTCTACCAACAGAGCATTCCAGAAGTTCAAGCTGTAAGTAAAACAGATTCATTCAGTAACATTTAGTAAATCTTTATTTTATTACTAGTTTTGTTTATTTGTTTATTTTAAAAAACACCTCACAAGGAGTCACAAAAATCTACTAAGTAACTATTTCCATGTTCTCGCAAGCAGCAGCAGAGAGAATAAAGGCTGAGCTATCCATGGGTGGAGTGGTGGCTCACGACAGTTGGCAGGGCTCACCCAGTTTCCCCAGCTGTACATGACAAATGAAATAGTAGAAGTTTGGCTTGTTAGAAATAGAAGGGTTTATTGCTAAATTGATTCACTTCGCATTTTTCCAAGGTAAGGGCGTGCATATAGCCACTGTGGCTTGGGTGATGTGCTTGAACTCGTTTAACGACTCCTGGGCAACCTGACCAAGGCCACGTATTAGACCACAACTAAGCACGTTCTGGCCTGATGCTCAAAGGATGGAACTTGTAGTAGTTTTTCCACCATAGACAGTGTTTAACAATATTCCCATTCCTTCTGTTAACCACTCTTGAATTTATCTTTGATATCAGAAGACACAAGATTTGAATGGATCTTAATGTAGGAACTGGTATTTTTGGTAGATAGAGTTTGTTACACTGTACAAAACAGCGCCTCAGTACTAACGACTGATTTTATTGTGTTACTTGTATTCCACACAAAAGGACTAGCAGGAACTCTTTTTGTCCCTAGAAAGAAATTGCTAGAAAAAAGTACAGTTGAGATTAGCTTTGGCACAAGTTACAAAAACTGAATGAAGGGCAAATCCAGAGACTGAGAAAGCCAGTTCTTCCGAGTGATTAGGGTGACATAACCAGTGCTACAACTTCACAGAAAAACAAAGCTAGTCAAGCAGATGCAGTCTAACAGAAACCTTATTTCTTAAAAGATGAAAAATGTTAGTGATTAACAGGAGTGTCCAAGGAATTATTAAAATTTGTAGACTTCATTTGAGAAACTTGAGAAGTGCCTAGAGCAGCTTGTTGGAAAAGAAGTAATAAGAGTTTGTTTGTGACATAAATAAGACCACGACAGGACAAGGTCCCACAACTACGCAAGAAGATATGTAAACAACTGAAAGAACATTGAAAACATTTGACAAGTATGAAACATGAAATGTATTTGAATTTTTGACAAGAAACCTGCAGGATCCCTAAAACAAATCCTATCCCCCATTTTTTCATCCCCTGAACACTGCATGAGCATAATGCACGTAACACGTGAAGTTTTGCAAGTAGTTTAACCTGGTGGAAATTGTACTGATGCAAAAGATGCCCTTTTCATGCTTAGCTACTCATTTCTCACTTGCCCTCTTTGCACTCTCCCTTGTGCAAGTCTTCACAACATTCTGAAATGACCCATGCATGGAGTCAATGGGTTTTAAACCAAACTGGGGTGGGAGAAATGACACCAGTTTCAGCCATAGAAACGTCTTGTCTGGTTCATTTCAGAGTCAGCATAAATGAATGGAAAGGAAGGAAAAGCTTCCTCCACTGGCAGGATTATATTACCTTTAAGTGCTTGTGGAACTATAACATATACTTAACATTTCAAATAGTTTGAATAGGTGTCTTTTGGAAATT
Source organism: Patagioenas fasciata (assembly GCF_037038585.1). Classification (NCBI taxonomy): domain Eukaryota; kingdom Metazoa; phylum Chordata; class Aves; order Columbiformes; family Columbidae; genus Patagioenas; species Patagioenas fasciata. Next base: position 13,430,149 of record NC_092533.1, on the reverse strand, counting down.
ACAAGCAGCCCTAAAAATGTCACCTAGTATAATTATCATCATGTCTGCTGTAGGTACAACACTATGATGGCAAAACGGTTGATTCTAGAGACAGGTTTTGCTAGTTCCCCAATAAAATAAAGCGGTATCAGTAAAACCATGTTAATACATTTACACTGCAAATACATAACCACATTGCATTAATTTGCCCAAAGAGAAGTCTTGTTAAAATAAGACTTGACTAACATTTCTGAACTGACAGAATTTCTAATATGAGGAGAATTTCTACTGTAAATCAAGACTGCCCCTTCAGGGGTAGTCTTGGCCTGTATTTTTAGGGGTACAAATAGCCTTAGGCCACCATGCGTGTGCCAAGTATAGGGCGAGGGATCAATACTGGCTCTCTGTAATGTATTTGAGATGCACAGTTTAGAAAAATCATTCTAGATGGTGATTTTATTAGGGAATTCTGTGTCCAGTGGCCCTAGATTCCTTAATTTATATTTGTAAATGAAATCTATATCCCAGAAGACTAAGAATGATGCCCCGTTCCACTCGGTACTCTGCAAATGCTGCATAGGAGAGAATTTTCCTTCTTTATATCTAATTTAAATAAGCATAACAAAAGAAACAGCCAGAATATTTTAAAGTAAAATCACTTGGCCAAGATCACTTGAAAGGACAATTGCCAGATGACCACTTACCTCCACTTTTGACATAATTAGACTGCCTCTAAACACACCCGTGGATTTGGTATTTTAGATTTGAATACTAATTTATACAGTATATTAATACTAAATTATTTCAGCCTTAGGTCTTTGTCAAAGAATTAGAGCTTTCACAGGATACTCAAAATCAAACATCAGTTTCATGAGTAATAAGAGAAAACTGACAGTATGAGAGAGAACACGTGCCCAGGCTGCCCTGAACAAAGCAGTTTGTCAAATGGCTTATTCCAGGCCCTTGTTGTGGCACTTTTCACCACTCCAAACAACTGGCTTGTAAAAAGCCCAAAAGGGGCTACATCAGTCACTGAATTGTTAAAATCTCTTATTTTGATGCAATGCCTGCTGACTCGATACGGGAAACTATTTTGTACAATTGGAGAAAGCAGCTGCTTCAGCTGCTATTACATTCTGTACCTATTTCCTTGTTTTCTGCCAGTTCCATTAGGCAATCAATATCAAAAAGTTATTCACCACTGATAAAAAAAAAACATTCTTTTAGATTTTGTGCAGACTAAAAGTCAAGGTGGGTAATGCAGCTGAACCAAAATCAAAGAATTTCCAGCTACTGTATTTTCTATTTGTGAAATAGAACAATTTAAGAACTTAACTTGATTAACAGCTTGGGCCATTAACTGGAAACTACATAAGTGAATAATAATAAAAAAAAAATATGAGATTTCACACTTAAAGCACCGAACAATAATAAACTTCCACCTGTTAACATATTAATAATGCTGTTAAGAATATGATGTGCTTGGTTCTATGCCAGAGATTTCATAAGCCTATGCAATTTCTTATCTGTCAAGAAGCACTTTTTAGCTCCTGGAAGAAATATAAAAAGGTAGAAAGGGAGAAAGATTGAGGAAAAAAATACTGCATTAAGACTTGAATGAGATTGTGAAAATCCAGTCACTTGACTCATTTACCATCAGGCTACATATATTGGATAATATATAAAAGCCCAACATTGCATCAGGAAATGGATTGTACTGAGTGACCTCACAGAACTTTTCCATCTGTGCTATTATTAATATGATACACACACTATGAAACAGGATGTTATTGGAGAGATGATGGATAAGGAGGGGAAAGGTAATGCTAATAGAAACAATTACTTGGTATAACAAGCAGGGCATATTGTAGAAGTGCTATGATGTAATGAGAGGAAGATAAGTTGATGCTCCTAAAAGTCAAATTATTAGATTTGTAGAGCTGAAAAAGTAACATCATGGAAGGTTTGCAAGCTGAGCAAATAAACCAGAGTGACCAATTTATCTTATGCTTTGCTCATAAGAAGTTCTCTAAACTGCTTACACTTCCTCCAGATTTCTTGTATTGAATTCCTGATTTCCATCATTTTCTGTGAAACCTGGACTATATGACTGAATTTCAACATTTTGCTGTATCAGATATATAAAATCCACATTATTTTGGGGGTTACAAAAGGTAGTCACAAAATTAATTTAATATTTTCTCACGCCTCACAAGTCAAATGATACTTACAGAAAACTGCATCTCAAGTCCTTGCAAGAGGTGTACAGAAGAGATACCTCAATTTTATACATCTGCAAGTACTCTGAAGTTTGGAAAGCCTTTCTTTTTCCTACTGCATAAGACAGTGCCCCTTCTCATAATAAAAATATCCAGTGAGTCTGTGTCTAGGGAGAGCTTAAACATGATTTACTGAACATTTTCATGAATGAAAAATGTTTGTCAAATGGCTAAATAAGACAGAATGCAATTATATAAGGGTGAAATGCTGTTTGTGCTCTAACAATTATTTGTCAAAAACACACTGTGATACATTTGCACACGTTCTTGCCTAAGGAAGGAACTGAGAGTATAAGGGAGAGCAATGGAAGTAGGTAAAATCACACAAGAGAGCAATCAGGGCAAAGTTCATGCAGAACTTAAAAACTGATACATCCACTATCACAGTGGGTTCCTGGAGGACAAACCTGATTATTTATTCAACAACCCTGGTCAGAAACCTGTGCTATTAAAATTAACTTGCCTAACTTTGTACCCAAGCCTAGTAAAAGGTGAGCTGGACTACAGCAGATTCCCAGAGGGAAACTTGGAAAGGAATGGACACTTAATACATCTTGATGATCAAGACAGTTTTCAGTGTAAGTAACAGATGTGTCAGGGGACAAGACCCTTTTCTGGAAAACAAGCAATTTAGGATAATTGAGGTTCAGATCATTACAGTGACACTGTGTGTTACACACCACCAAGTAAAGATTGCATATGCTGTACAGCAGTTCTATGGAACAGGGATACTGTAGGACAAGAAGTAGAGAAAAATTCGTTCATATTCAGCACAACTCTGTCCTAAGGAAACTGCAAGTTTAGCAAGGTCAGCTGATTGACACTGTTGACAGTCTTAGGTCCCGGTCACTGTCTGTGTCAGGGAAGCACCACATTGCGTCTCGAACAGTGCACAAGTCTTACCCTCCATCATTTTTCTGACACTGTGGCCTCAATCATTTGCCCTGTCAACTGTTTAAGCCACCTCAGCTGGGAGCCTCAGCGAGAAGAGCCAGCAGTTCACCTCTGCTATCAGCACTGTGAGCAAGGTCAAGCCAGGGAGAAAGCGAATCATCGCAGAACTTTTACTTCCAATGCCTTAGTCCTGCCATTGCTCTGCACCGTCAACACCTAGGGGTTCTAAGAAGTAATAGGAAAAGCACAGACCATGTTAAAAATAGGTAAGTTGTCCTCTGCCAAAGCGCCTGTTTTGTTTGCCACAATTCCACATTGTTCCAGACCACAAACACATTTTCCCTTCCTGCCTGTATTTATATGTCCAGCCCTGCAGCCTCCAGCTCCACCGCAGCCCATGGCTGAAGTAGCCACCCTGCAGCCCCCCATAGTCCCCGTCACGCAGTCACCACTCCATTCCATTTGTGTTAGCAAAACTAAAAAAAAACACCAGGGCAAACACCAGATTTCAGGAAAACTCTGCTGTTCATTTCATCCAAAGTTAAATCCCTTCGGTAGCTGGACATTCATTGCTTATTGGAATAACCAGAGGTACCACTGACTGTTCATACAGTGAACGAGAATATTTGAGGGTACAGAGGTCTCTCACATGAGAGCAAAACAGTATTACATTAACATAAGAGGGAAGCTTTGATTTATTTTTAGTCTTTATTATTAGTGTTTCTGTTATTAATCTCTTTTCCAGTATCTGCAAAATATGCTGTAGCTGACAATAACAGCTTTGAAATTACAATATTTTCAACATTAGCTGTAAATTCGACTGAAATTGACACTCCAAGAATTGTTCCAGGTTCGCAGAGATGAGTTTCTCAAGAAACTTGCTTTGGTAATGTTTGACTTCTTCTGTTTTTGCTCTTGAGAGATTTTTTTGGCAGGAACATTCACAGAAACTGAACATAAAAAGTAGTTATGAGAAAAAAAAAAACCTTGTAGGCAATTAATTTCACATTCATAATGAAGTTTGTTCACAGTAGAAGTGTTTTAAATGTTCACTCACCCTGAAATCAGAAACAATACAATATATCTAACCAACCATAGCTAAAACCACAGCCTTGACAGCGTCTATCCAAATGAAATGTTTGCATAATCAATTTGCCATTAATACACAAAATTAAAAACACATTCTAAGAAGCAGACATATAAAACGGAATGCTTCTGTATAACTGAATGAAATGCAATTACCTAAATATTCCTTGTTTCCAAAACTCCCACCCCGCTAAAGAGAATAATCTTCCTTAGAGGCTGGGAGGAGAGGGAAGAGATTTTTAAGTGTTTCTGCTATCTTGGGTATACGTTATATAACCAAGTATAAGCGGTGAACGGTGTAAAATCCAAGTCTCAAACAGCACAAAATCCATGTCTCAGAGGAAGGAGTTATTGCTCAGGTGTGTTGGAGGCAGTTCCTTTTTGCGGACAGGTGTGGGTTTGGGTTGTGGTGTGTGGGTTTTGTTTGTTTGGTTGGTTTTCCTCTCCCAGGAAATATAACAGTTACAGTCCCATTTTCTCAAAAGGAGCTAACGCTGAAATTTGTTCCAGTTTTAAGAGAACACAGTATCGCACTGACAGTTTCAACTAAAGTTTAATTTGTAGTATACTTTTTTTAATTATCATTTTTTCATGAATTACACGTTTTCTTGTTTATTCTTTTGAAGTTCAAGTGCCTCAGAAGTTCTGGCATTGCTTCCAACTGTTAAGAGGTGGCCAGAAATCATTTTTAGATTGACTGCAATTTAACACAAGCAGTAAACAACAATTTCAAAACTATGCTGGAGGTAAGCAAGCACTGCCTGAATCTAGACTGACACACTAAGTTGGTTATGGTGATACAGCCTTATAAGTATTGATGGTCAAATACAGATTCAAGCTGCCACCTCCCATAAACTTCTGCAGAATCAAGGAAGACAATGATGGAACTTGCTAGATTTTGCAGGAAAAACAAATCTTTCCATTCCGGTGCTTGATATGAACCCTTAAACATCATTATTAGGTAATCGCTATTGCTGCTGCCTTCTATAATACTACTGCACATTGTGCTGAGTTTCTGTGCAAAAATCAGTGCATTTTGGTATACAGAAAAGCACATGCAGATGCATCTTTAATTGTTTCAGCACAAAAAGGAATTATTTAATGCGGTTATCATCAGCTTAGACATAAATTGATACTGAAAATGTACTGAGTGACAAAGGTAATTGAGCTTGCACATCACAGCCATCTGACGATCAGAAGTACCCAAATCTTTCTGGATGAGACAAACTCTTGGAAAAAATAATTGCTTTAGGATTAAGTCAGTTGTTCTATGCTTCAATGTTTTCCAAAAGTAAAGAGGGACAATATTAATACCCCACCTTAGAGGAAACCTGCTAGACTTTGTGTCCATAAAGGCTTTCTGGACTTCATATACAAGACCTTCCACAGAAGTTTCAGTTAAGGAATCCTTTGGGTTTGAACATGACTTTTGCAGTTCAGAGAGGTGAAACCTTCCTTAACAGAGCAGTATGTTTTGTGCCACTAGGAATCAGATTTGTCTAGTTCTTATGAAGTTGCAGAATCCCATTGGATGTGGCCGTAACTGAGGGACGTGCTTTATCTGTGAGCTATTGCCAGCATACAGACCTCGATGCCCTAGAACTCCTCTTCATCTTAACTAAATCTTACCCCGTACCTTGTCAAATTTTGTTAGGTCTCTGAGGTTCCAACCAATAACCACAACAGCAGGCAGAGGATGAGGGAGGGCAGGAACAGAGAGAGAAATCATCTTGAAATTTTAAAGAGCGTTTGAGTCACATTTGTCAGCTCCATTCCCTTTGCCCTCTGGGTGCGTGAGAGGGACCACCCTGGCAGCTTCAGCTGCAGCCTGAGCTAAGGCATTACCCTTTGACTCTGGAAGTCAGATGTTCTCTATGCACATTCTGTGTCCGTTCCAAGCCCCAATCAATACATCCATGGCTAAGAACAGAGTTAAGCTGAACAAATGCGTGCTGCATGTAGTAGTTCCCTCTAAGGTTTGGCATTGGACACAACATATTAATCATTTTGCAGTTACTGTATATCATCGAAAAAGTGCTTGCATTTTCAGGTTCAGTACATGCTAAATGCCTTTAGCTGACAATTCAGCACTTATTAGGTTGTCTGAAGAATTGATAAGGAGCAATGATTTGATATTGCTCTGCCTAAAAAATTAGTCTTTGATGAAACACAACCATACAAGCGTAGATGAAAAGTCTAAAATGCTATTTATATTAAGGAAGCTGTGGTCTACCAAGTATATCATGGTTTTACAAGTGAACATTATGATAACTATCCCTGACATCTTGTTCTGTTTTTAAAAGCAATTTGTATTAAGTAATTTTGCTCACTAGCTCAGTTTAATTTCCAATTTTATTTTATTTGTACTGAAATGAAATACCTGCATCTCTAACTAACTTTGTCTCCCAGGTTTTAAACACGGAGAAACTACCTTAGAACTTACCTTTTTTTCTAACAAATCAAGATTTTTGAGCCTATAAATTTTGTCTTCTACTTTTTCTCCTGCCAGCAGCATTTTAGAATGTAGTAACAAGTCAGAGTACTCAGTATGATGTCTTTGTCAGAATTTATGACCACAAAGCTGTACAATGCTGGAGATTACTTCAATAATTAAACCATGCTCCCTGTTATTCAAAATACTATAAATGTAGTATTTCTTACACACAGTATTACTGGCATTTAATGAGAAGATTCACAGATCTACACAGATTTTGTACAACCTATACCACTTTTTCATGCAATATATCTTGTACTGCCAGGTATGACCAGGACTGGTCATCCATATTACAGTCCCTGGTCTCCTGTGTGCTCCATTATTGTCTCTGTTTCTGAGCAGAGATCAGGCAGATCCTGGCCAATAGAAGGGAAACACCCACACGCTGTTTCTCCAACACGTAATTAGCAGCTCACCAAGATATTCTGATAGCTACATTAAGATCAGTGATCAGATCAGATTATCCCAGACCTGAAGCTTTCAGGCAGACTCTATTGACATGTTTGGCTCCAGGACCTTTCGTGACTTGAGATTTTGGGAGCAAATTTCACCACCCTCAAGGGAAGAGCCTTCTGGAAGTTGCCAGCTGTAGCTGAAAACTTCTGTCAGTGTGACAGTGCTAGCAACCACAAAGTGAAATATAACACCAGCTGGGTTCAAACACTTGAGAGAATGTTCCAATCCAGCATCTCACTCCTTTGCCCAGACCGGATACCCACAGTATGTCTAACAGCTTGGACTCAGTTTTCTTGGCCTGATAAAATTTTCCATCCTGGCAGAATACTTCATTCACTCTGCAAATCTCTGTCTCTTTCACTGAACATTTCCAAAACACCTAATGTTTCACACCACATTTTGTTCATTATTTAGAGGATTCTACGTTTCAAGCAGGAAGAGCAAAATAGTTCGAAATATTGCATTAAGATGTTCTCGTGGTTTTAAAAACCCCCATATAGTTCCTCTTTTTGGAGAATCTTAGGCTTCAGCTTCTACTAAGCTTTTTATTCATTGTGAAATCCATTTTCAGCTTGAAGCTTAAATGCTGGTTCGGTTTTACACATTTTTTTTTAAGAGAGGAACAGAAGCGACAAATATTGCAGAGTTGATACAGGGCGAACTAAGCCACAAAACATTATACCAAATACTAGACCTTTAATTTCTCAAGTTTCATTCCAATCTGAACTGAAGCAAAATGCATTTGGATTGTCTGCTGCAGAATATCCATATAAATAAGCAAAACTCATTTTCTTCTTCTTGCATTCAATGGTGAAAATACTCAGCTGCCATTAAGAAAAACTTTTGAACTACATTGGTTCACACTGCAATTTTGAGCAGAGAAAGAGTACTAAAGAGTAAAGGAAAAAATCTGAATTTATTCCCACAATCTGTAGTTTAGAGGGAGTTAAAAATGTAAAACTTGGCATCTCTTCAGCCCAATAATATAAAAAGCATGAATCAATGCAGTAAAAATATAGCTAAAGTTTAAATAAGTCCTACACACGTTAATGACAGCGCAATTTCAAATTCTAATTTACTTTTCTAACTAAACTGTAAAGGCATTCCCCTATTGTTTTGGGTCACACACATTCCATCAGATTGGGCTTGCTCCTCGAGCAGCAGAGTGAGCAATCATTTCCCATTAACACTTTTACCAGTACAAATTACACACTTAACTTTAGCGAAGGATAACACAAGAAGCTCAAAATCATGACTGACAGAAATGTATTCTAGTCATTTGTGGATTAGAGCTTCATTCTGGTGATTTCAGTGAGATAGAGATTGGTTCCAAAAAGACTTATTACCCGTACCATATCCTTATGCATAAAAATACAATAATCATAGAGTAAGAAAAAAAACTTAAGGCGGGAAGGGTGTTAAACCATTTAATCCACCCATTGTAGCTCATGATTCAGAAAGACATTTGCATAACCCACTCTAAAAGACTTTCTATAACGATGCTTCCTCAGTTTCCCAAAGCAATATTCTAATGCTTCAGCACTCTCACTGTTAGAAAAGGTTTTTAAATGTCTAACCCAAAGTATTCTTCAATACATTTTTATATATTTTTTCATTTTCCCAAATAATGATCAAAATAGATCATCGTCATTCCTCCTTGCAGTGATTGCCCTTATATTTGAAGAATTTTCATGAGTCCATTTAGTTTCCTCTATTCTAACCCCAAAAATACCAGTTCCTCTCCTCCTAGGAAAGACTGGTTTTACTCCATCTGATTATTTTCAGTTCTCTCCTAGACACCCTCTAATTGATCAGTCTTTTTTTCAAGTGTAATGTCCAGATCTGAATAAAGCGCTCTTTACCAAGGGTTTATGTTTTAACACTATGCTCCTATTTCTGAGTACCACTATGACCTTGGTTATGGGGTTGTATCTTTTTTTTGTGAACCACTCTGAATATTGGATCCTTCTGATGCAGTCACAATTTCCAGTGTTGATTTCTCCTAATTCCACATGTTCTTATCCTCATAACTAATACGATCAGCACTCTGAACACACTGATTCCTTTTTTTTTTCTTTTCCTCCAAACAGTAACATAAAACTTTTCCCAAATTCATCAATATCTTCCCAAAATCTAATGTTATCCTTAAATACATTGATAATTCCTTCTGGTTTGGTATGTTATATACATTCAAAATCCATGTTTTCCAATTTCATTATGCAGACAATTTAGGAAAATACCAAGCAGAAGCATGTTTAGGACACATCCTAGGGAATTAAATTATCCCTTAATACAGACTATGAGTCGCTAATAAATTCCCTCCATCACAGAAAAAAGGTAGTTTCAGGTGACTTTTTCCTTGACAAATTTACATTGCTTATATTCACCAGTTTGTTTCCTCGTGTGCTTACACAGCTGTATGTAACAAGCATTCAGACAGAAGATGCCAACCAAGTTCATCGTTCACATATTATGATGAATCTTCCTCCAATTTTTCCTGCAGACTGGCCCTAAGGACCCCAGTACAGAGGGGTCTGCACAGAGACACCAAAATCTAGACTTCAGGTTTTAAATAGGCTATAAATAAGTGCAGAGGTTGAGGTGCAGGTATACATGCAGTGTATCTATAACCACTTTAAGTTCAATGCAAGTTTATAAAGAGCTTTTTACCAGATTATAGCCTTACATATTAACTTCACCATGGTAAATCACGAGAGTGCTTCCTGCTCCACTCTAAGAGTTGATCCTTTTATTTATGTGAGTAGCTAAGATTTGTCAAACATTTTAGTACCATTTTTCCTATTTTTTTAAAATCCCAGTTATGTGAGCAGATTAATAAGTTTATTTTCACTCCTCTGAATTGTAAATACCTGTAAAGTAAAACAAACAGAAAATCTAATGACCTTTAACTGGTCAATTTTTTCCAAGTGCACACTTAAAAAGTATTGTGCAAACACCTTTTCTTACTTATAACAGCAGGAATGCCCTCTGTACCGCAAAAGTTAGAACAAGTTATTATGCCTTGCTGAGGAAATAGAGGGATATTACAAAACAATCAACTTCCTTTATTGATTTTATACTTTGCTCGCACTCTCTTGCACTATATATGTAGTTCAGCTAGCACTGGAAAAGGGAACGTACTTCTGCCACATCATTTTTCACCAACAAATGCTCATTTGCTGAAAGGTCATTTCTAAATTAAAAATTTGAAATCAAATATTAAAAAATTTGATGCAGTCTGACAATATTCTAAAAATGCATTTTAATACATACTTGAAATAAAACTTTCTTCTGTTCTTTTTCTATCACTGTTTCCATAAAGCAGTACTTGTTAACACTTTCAGGCAAGTAAGCATTCGTTCAGACTCAGTTACAATGGAATTTTATGACTCCTGGTGACACATCTTTGAAAACTGAAATAATCCAGAATAATTCAAGCTTTCCCTGGGAAAGTAATGGAACAGCTTATCCTTGGTGCCATCTCAAGGCACATCAGGGATAAGAGGGTCATTAGGGGCAGTCAGCATGGCTTTACCAAGGGTAAGTCATGCTTGACCAACCTCATAGCCTTTTATGAGAATGTAACAAGGTGGATGGATGATGGCAGAGCGGTGGATGTGGTCTACCTTGACTTCAGTAAAGCCTTTGACACAGTCCCTCACAGCATCCTCACAGCTAAATTGAGGAGGTGTGGTCTCGACAATAGAGTAGTGAGGTGGGTTGCAAACTGGCTTAAAGAGAGAAGCCAGAGAGTGGTGGTCAATGGTGCGAAGTCCAGTTGGAGGCCAGTATCTAGTGGAGTGCCTCAGGGGTCAGTACTGGGGCCAATATTATTCAATATATTCATTAATGATTTAGACGAGGGAATTGAGTGTACTATCAGCAAGTTTGCTGATGACACTAAGCTGGGAGGAGTGGCTGACACGCCAGAAGGCTGTGCCGCCATCCAGCGGGACCTGGACAGGCTGGAGAGTTGGGCGGGGGATAATCTGATGGAATTTAACAAGGGAAAGTGTAGAGTCCTGCATCTGGGCAGGAACAATCCCAAGTTCCAGTATAGGTTGGGGCATGACCTATTAGAGAGCAGTGTAGGGGAAAGGGACCTGGGGGTCCTGGTGGACAACAGGATGACCATGAGCCAGCACTGTGCCCTTGTGGCCAGGAAGGCTAATGGCATCCTTGGGTGTATTACAAGGGGGGTGGTCAGTAGATCGAGAGAGGTCCTCCTTCCCCTCTACTCCGCCCTGGTGAGACCCCATCTGGAATATTGTGTTCAGTTCTGGGCCCCTCAGTTCAAGAAGGACAGGGAACTGCTGGAGAGGGTCCAGCGTAGGGCAACAAAGATGATTAAGGGAGTGGAGCATCTCCCTTATGAAGAAAGGCTGAGGGAGCTGGGGCTCTTTAGTTTGGAGAAGAGGAGACTGAGGGGTGACCTTATTAATGTTTATAAATATATAAAGGGTGAGTGCCATGAGGATGGAGTCAGGCTCTTCTCAGTGGCAAACAATGATAGGACAAGGGGCAATGGGATCAAGCTGGAACACAAGAGGTTCCACTTAAATTTGAGAAAGAACTTCTTCTCAGTGAGGGTAACAGAGCACTGGAACAGGCTACCCAGGGAGGTTGTGGAGTCTCCTTCCCTGGAGACATTCAAAGCCCGCCTGGACACATTCCTGTGCGACCTCACCTAGGCGTTCCTGCTCCAGCAGGGGGATTGGACTAGATGATCTTTTGAGGTCCCTTCCAATCCCAAACATACTGTGATACTGTGATACTGTGTAATTCTCTGAATGCTAGAAGTGATAATGAGTTATTTTAACAGTGGTGTTATGTAACATTCAGTCAGTTTGTGACTGTGGCACACGTGCAACTCAATAGCTTAAGCATCACAAATGCTCCATGAAATCAGTTCTCTAAAAGTTGACATGTTTGTTTTACATGCAGGCAGTATTTTTTTTAATCCTCTGTCTCCTCACATCTCTCTTGCATATAAATAAATTGAAGAAAATAAATGATGCGCGTCACACAATTCGGAATAGCAGCGGTTTTGCTGGTATATTGCTGCCTTTCAAACATGGATGATGTTTGGAAGCAGAAGAAGCCTTAGTATCAACAAAATGACCTCAGTTCTACTGGTCCAACTTCATGGTGGTCTCAACCATTTTAAATCTCTGGAGGCAAACTCAACGTTCTCTTCAGTACAAAGCGTACCATGAAGTCTGAAAGCATCAAATAGCACTTGCACTTCCAGTGAAAAATCTAAACCTGCTCCTTTTTCACGTTAAAAGTCCAGGCCCTTAAAGGAAATTTATTTTTAGCCTTATCTCAAGAAAGGGCAACTGAGCAGTTTCCTACTGCAGCATAAACTTCACATAAAAATGATTCTATCTGTGAGTGCTAATCAAATGTCATTTGTATATGATCAGAGGACATTATGAATGCTTGCCTCTATGGAAACTGAGATCAGTTTTGTTATCTTCAAGCCATGGTTATGAATAATATATTGTCCCGTGTGCATATAGCAGTGATTTATGCACTGATTAACGTGTTCCTCTTCTTATGCTGTAAAAGGCCAGGAACTAAAAATACACTCTGAAGGCCTCTTTCTCCATACAGCTCAGTAAACCTATTTCAGCTTTCATTCATAGAGCTCTCTGCAGTCACTGTACAGATAAACCAGATCCACAGAGTTTTCATATTGAAAAAACAAGTGTCTGTAAGAGTTCCTAAATATTAATCAAAATCCTGCACTTGTTTCACATACTGTGAGCATCAAGGTACAAATGTACCCTTGTGAGGAAGAACCGGGTAGAGGATCTACATTCATTCCCCTGAATGCTCATACAAGGACTGTGGCTTGAAAAGGGGCACAGAAAGTGTTTCAGAACAATTCCTTATTATATGAATAATATGGAAACAGGAAATTACTGTAGTAAATTTAACAATTCTGATGAACTTTGGTATTTTTAAAATGCCACTCCAATTAATTACTGTATTTTGAAAATCCGGTCTAAAATATTTTTTTTTTCTTTCTCTGAATTCTGATTTGTTTCAGCAAAGGATAGAAACAAGGTGTTTAAGGTGATACACTTTACTGAAGACAAAGGTACCTCCCTCTTCTTCTTCTTTTGTGGAGGTGGGAAATGCTGGCACAGGAACACAGATTTTAGGTAACAGACAGCACTTCCACCTTGGGCACTAATGAAGTGAGCAAGTACCAAGGATTAAATCATTATTGCAATTGTACCTTGTTGGATCTCACTGTCCAGCCATCCTGTTTTCCAAACCCTATAGCATGAGCTCTCTGCGAAATACCTTTCTAGTGGTTGTTTATAGTGTCTTGTATGTATTTACACACTACCGCTTCCATCATTGATTTTCCATATCTTCTACACAATGCCAGATGACATGAACGAGCTGTAGAATCAGATACTATTTATTTCTGATACACCATAATAAAAGGAATAGTACCCTTCAGGTCTCTCTTGCTCCCTGGCCCCTGAATTTCACATTCAGAGAACTGTAACTCAACATACTAAGCTTGAGCTTAATACCAAAATACCATAAGTGTTTTTTTTAAAAAGTCTGCTCCAATTACCTCCTGCTTTTCTTATTAATTGGGACCTATAACTCTCATTCCAAGAAAGAATGTAAAAAAATGTCTGACCTTAAAGAGTTGCTAAATAAATCAGTTGATATATTTTCATCTTAAAAACTGTCACAAGATATAGATTTCTCCTTATAACATTAGTACTTCAAGAAATAGGTTCTGATCACATTTATATTGTTTTTATGCGGATATTAGTGCATTAAGCTCCGGAGAGCTAGTCCAGATTTACACCACCCTGAGATCAGAATCTGCTGCTCTGTAGTCTTCTGCAGATGCACAGAGAAGGTAAAAGAAAACCTACCCTGACCAAATCTGGGGTTAATTCTTCAGGTTTGCAGAGGAATATCATCCTGTACCCAAAGTGCCTCAACTACTGGACTACAATAGTGGCTTCCTTAGCAAAGGTGTTCACAGACTGCAAAATCTTGTACACAAAAACCATCATCATAATCCCAGAAGGGGAGGGTTGATTTCTCCTGCTCACACTGGATGCCTGACACAGTACGAAGAGTTAACTGAGGTCAACTGGAAGAAGCATTCAGTGGGCTTGAGGGTCGAACAGATAACTGTGTGGGATAGACTTTGTGCAGACTCTGTGAGATAAGCATCAGTAGCAATCAATACAGCAAAAGCAAAACCACAAGAGTTAAGAAATCATACAGCAGCAGCTTAAAAAAAAAAAAAAAAAATCAATCCTTTTTTTTTTTTCTTCCCTATCCAGCAAACTACCAGCAAGATTAAATTTGGGTCAATGTCACTCAGACTTTTCAAATCACTATGTTTTCTCAGACCTTATATTATACCTATTGCTCCTATAGTCTCATCTCCTCCCCTTTTCTCTCTAAAAATGAGAAAAGCTAACAAACCAGAAACCAGTGTAACTCAGTTTTCTTGTTCTGTACTGTAGGTTTCCACTAACCTTCACAAAGGACTTGGACAATCAAAGTCAGTGTATAGGTGTGCAGGCCTGGCTTCGCACAGCCAGGACTGCAAGACAAACGTATTTTACGTCATTGTTTTTCCTTTGCCTCTGTCCCTGTGGTAATTATTGGAGTAGATTGGCCATTTTCATACTATCCAAATAGGTAGTTACAGTACAAACTGAAAATGTTTGTGGTGTGTCCTAAGAACAGAGGATGGTTAGGTGAAATCAGTTTTCTGTTTTCAGAACAATTAAAAATACAACGTGAAATCTACCATAAAAATGTATTTTTCTCTATAGTTTCTCCATTGGTGCTTCTTTCACATGATTTAGTGAAGCTAAACAACATCACTTATAGGGGTTATTAGAACAACCAGTTAAAGAAAAGTGTAGAAAAATTGGAGTAAAATTAAAAATTTGTTGCCGTACTATTTTCTACACTTTCTGCCTTTACAGCTCTAGAAAAAGAGAAAGCAAACAGATGGTCTCTGAAAAGCACTCCTTCCCTGCCCCTCATCATTGAAAAAATACATAAAAATAAATCAGCATTAAATCTAACACTGAGAGCCAAAGTTCAGACTGGACTTTCCTCCTTATAAATTAGATTACCCACAGATTCAGCTGACATTTGCATTAGTGCCGAAGGAATGGAAGGGAATTTACCTGTGTTATGCTTAAAGAAAATACAGCTGTAGGAAGGGTCATTATTGCCCTTTGTGACACCCAGAATCACCAGTGAGAGACATTGCACATAATTTCAAATCCAGCAAAGCCGGAGGCACTGGAACTCACACCACAACCTTACCGAGTAGGCTGCTGAGATTTTGGCTCTAGCAGAGCCATTTTACTACAGTTTTTATTCAATGTTAGGGGTGTTACATAGTTTATAATGTATCATGTAGTAATATAGCTCTCTCAATCAATACCTAAATGAGAGAAAGGGGCTTTTTTAGCTGAACATAGCTTTACCTTGCTAAGTGGTTATAGAAACAAAGACAATTACCTTCCTGAACCAACTAAACAAAGATGACACAAAACAACTTCCTCCAGTGCACTGATAATCGTGCTCAGCATCCATTACTTAATCATTATCTTAAAGAAGCTTGCAGATGTCATCTGTTCAAGCCTTAATAAAAATCAAAACTTAAACCTTTCTTCCCTGTATTCCGACTTTTGCCCAGATTAAGTAATAAGTATTTTAACTACCTTCAACTAGTTTTCTCCCATAAAAAGAAAAAAGACTTTTCCTCCTATAAATAAAAACTTAGAAGGAAGTTTGCAGACATCAATGTTCAGTGAAAAAAAAATAGTCAAAGTTGTTTCATATGCTGCTCATAAATAAAAATTCTCTCTTTACCAGACTATTCATCTATCTTATGTTTTCTTCCTAGCTGCCATCCAAGGCTCCCGACACATGATTTGTGCAATTCCAATTATTCATCTGATAGCACACAACTGAATGCTCTTGGCAATTACATTACATAAACTGTGTCTTTCTTTAAATTACACATCACAAAAATTCCTGTATCATGCATTAAGATATCAGATATACATTTTTCAATTCACTGTTTCTTTGATTTGAGTGCTTGTATGATACCCTGTTCTCTCTGCCCTAACTGGTTTTTTTTTTTCCCTCCACCTTGTCCTGATGATGGTTTTATTTCTCTTTTCATCTCACTCGGAATTCCCAGAGCAACAAAGACTACAGGTTGGATAATGGAGCTGTACGATGAAGAAAAAAGAAAGATATAGAGCAGATGAGGTTTGGATTAGCTGAATTTTAAAGGTCTAAACTGATATGCATGCAGCTGTTGGGGTGGTATCAAAGCAGAAACTTGCAATACTTCCTGAATACATTTATTTTAGTTTCACTCGTTTTTGTGATCTAACACTGTAGCATCCCAGATCTCAAAAATGTGTAAACATATCAGCATAGAAGCCACCCTCACGTCCTTTCCTTCACACAAGCCCTAGCTCTGATGGCATTAGGGCAAAGTACAACACACAAAAGGCCCCGAAACAGATGTCAGTTTTATGTTACTGCTCACCAGCCCACCCTCTCCAGTCTGTGTATTGAGTCTGCAACAGCATGAACAACAGGACCCACGAGGTTCAGCAAAGTCAGTGCATCTGCAGAAGTGCTGTGGACTGAAATGAAGTCAGCTGCAGTGCTGGTGGTTGTAGCCCTACCCCAGACAGACACCTGATACCGGCACCAAGCATTGCTGTTGGTACTAGAACTGCCATTTGATCCCAGCCCATCCTCGCACAACCCTCGCTACCAGTTTGTGGAGTTAGTGCACAAGACAATTTCTACATTTCCTTTCTCTCGAGTTAATCTAAACTGGACTTCACACTACTTTGAAAAAGTTCCTTCTGGAACAAAAAAAAGACCCAAGCACACCATGACAGACAAGAACGCAGCCCTATAGGCTTTCATTTATCTCTATTATCATCTGTGTAGTCCTCAGTTTCCAGCAATTTTGCAAAAAAAGTGTATTGACAGAGTCTGTCATAGTATCCTTGCAAGAGCAGCTCTGCTAGAAACATGTTCAGTGGCAGAAAGGGCAAATGCTTCACTGGTATAGCATGTTCTCCAGTGCGTGCACTAAGGCAGACAGGTACAGAAGGAAGTTCAAGGTTCTCCCCCTCTCCCTTAAGAACAGGAGCTTGCTCCCACATCCCTGTCTACAGCGCAGTCTCCTCCTGGCCAGTGTAACAAGCTGCTATCCAGCGGGGGCACCAGCTCAGAATCTCACACTTGCACTGATTGCTGAGCACTGTGGGATGACAGGCAACACCATGTTACACCCTTAGCTCCTCTAGTCCTTCAGAGGAGAGCTTCCTATAACACTGAAACATGATGTAATTATTTCCATAATAGCTGCACAATGAACTTTAAGTTGCAGAGAAATTGTCCATTTACTTCACAAAAGTACCAGTTCTGCCAATTCTTTCTTGCTAAATAAGGTGTTGAAAAATATATCATGAAAAAGATTATTTACAGAGCTTATTTCCAAAAAACCGAATTGTAGCTTTATTTCAGTTATATGTGGCTACTACAGGTTTTTATCCATTTTGTTATCAGACCTGTTAATTATGAATGGTCAAATGTCTCTTAGCTACATCTCTCACAAATGATTTATAGTACCTGGAGAGCTACTTTAGGTGACTCCTCCTCTACGTGATACTTAGTTATTATAATGTGATTTTTTTAAATTTTTTTATTTTTTTTTTTTTTTAACAAGTATAGGGAAAGGGAACAAGAATAATTTCTCATTTGCTTGTTCACTTTGTGGGGAATATTTCCTCCCCAGGAAGGGCCATTATTTCTAGCTATCTGAAATGTCCATATTTTCACCAGTAAAGGACAGATTTTAGAGTCATTGCTTAGCTGATAATATTAATAGCATTTGAGATTGAAGCTGAGAAAGGAGGAGTAGAATACTGTAGGAATTTGTGCTGGAAATGAGCAAAGAAAGCTTTACACTGTTGTGCTGAACAGGTATTAAACCAGAAATATTTCCAGTGTTATTTTCCTGTATCTTTCACACAGCACTGAATTTGGCACAGTAAAAATATCAATTTTAATATAAATTAATTTAAAGTTATTTTATTTTTCTGGTACTTGGAATTCTTTCTTAGCAACATTTTCTTCACAAAGCCAGCTCACTCAGACACAGACTGTGATTAACCACCACAGGCTGCATATCATGGTTCAGAACATGAGCTGGTACAATCAGTAACATCCTTGTGAAGTTGTTTAATGTCAGTTTTAAGTGCAAAATTCCTCTCATTAGATGTGCAAACCCACTTTACCCTTTTGGCATTTTGTCATTAGAAATAACAATAATGTATAGGTTTAGCCAGCCAAGAAATAACTTGCCTACTTCTAATACAGACCATATTTTCTGGTAAAAAAAAAAAAAAAAATTAAAAAACTTTATAATGGAGTTTACTGCATTTAAAAAAAAAAAAAACGCAGAACAGAAATAGTCAGTCTGGCTCCTAGAATAAAATTTCGTTCCATGGAATTAAACAGGTCTACATCTCCAGCCACAAGTACTGACTCCTTTTCCACAGGAATGTGAGTGACAGCACTTGGCCTGCTAAGTACCATTCCCGGGGGATGGGGAAGAGGACAGGGTGACACAAACAAGCGCTGTGCTTCTCTTCATGCACTGGGTTTGCAGTCATGGACAGAGTGACGATTTCAGACCAGCACTGACTACCTGTGAAACCTTTAACTCAAATAATGAAACTACAGTGAATTTACCTTGGGTCATGTTTTGACAGGTTAAAAAGGTAGGCTAAATCCTTCCAAAATATTTTAAGTGGGCACACTGATAACTGCTCTGGGTGGGTTCTCAGATTGTGGGAGATGTCGTCACTGTAAAAATGTCACAGACATACAAACACAGAAATTGATGCGTAGTAAATTATCCTGTTCTCAAAATAAAGTAACATTCCTTCTCAGAGCTTTTCATTAAATTGAAGCAGGTAGTTTTTTTTGCTCTTTGTGAAGTTTGGTTTTTTTGTTTGGTTGTATTTTTTGGGGTTGTTTGTTTTGTTTTGGTTTGGTTTTTTGTTTGTTTGTTTGGTTGAGCTTTTTTGTTTGTTTTTTTACAGTAACTTTGCAATAATAAGCTCTGCTATCTCTGGAAATAGAGCACTGAGAAATGCATTTCTTTTTCTACACTAGCTGACTCAACTAAAATAGTTACGGTTATTTACTTTTTATTTTACATTCAAATGAACAAAGGCTTCAAAGATATGCTGCTAATGAAAACTAAATAATTCTCTCCCTGAAACAATTTTATTTTAAATATATAAAAATGGGCAAAAGAGGAAATGTATACACTTTGGTATCTGACATATTTTGACTAGTTATTCACCACTCGCTTTGAAAACACAAGCTTAGACCTCAAATACAGTTCTGCTTTTCTCAAGATCAATTCATTTTAATCATTTGAATTAACTAAGCAAAGCAGATATCAGGGTTATTCTTAATAAGTAGCATGGCTTGGAAAAATTATGTCACCAATATGTGATACACATCTCCCACCAAAAAATGTCAGTTTGATATGGATGCAAATATTGTTGTAAGAGCCATGATTTATCAAACACAAAAGTTATTTCTATAGGCTCCCATGTAGTCACTAGCAAATTATGTTGAGAGGACATTCCATGGGGTTGCTTACTGTAAGATAAACACTACCTGTTTGAGACTCACATGGAATGAATGGACATTGGAGGATGTAAGCTAAAAACATGATTAAGGTTTCAACAAGCAGATACAAGATGCCAGTCAGAGAGCATGGCAAGGGAAATAGGTGAAAGTCTCCTCTTTTCCCCTCCTTTGGAGTCAGGAATCGCTTGTGGACCTGCTCCATTAACCACACCTCCTTTCCTGTGTGAAAAGTGACAGCCTCTACCTCCCCCATCCCCAGGTGACAACAGAAGCCCACTCACTACGGTGGCACCTGTCTGTGCCCTGCACTGTGAGGGGAAGGTTTGTCCTGTGCTCTCAGGTATGGCCGGGAAAAGCCCACCCACACTCCTGACTGCCAGGCTGTGAGAAAATGGCCTTGTGAGGACACGGGGTTGGTTTCTTTCTTCCCTCTCCTCTTTAACAGGGACATTAATTATATTATCTCCTGCAGATATAAGACTGAGATAGACACACAATCTGATCATCTGGCTTTAATTTGTTAGCTGAGAAGTAGAGAATTTCATGTTAGTAGGGGGGTGGTGTGGAAAAATATTGAAAATCTCCTTTTACACATACAGGCAAAGGCAACAGTTAATGTGAAGCGCTTAGTCTCAGTATTAGAGGAAATTACTGAGCTATGTAGCCACCCTGGCACCTCACAAGCCAAAGAAAAATTTCTGACTTTCAGACTTGTTCTTCTGGCTACTCTGTTACACCATCACGGAAACTGAAATAACAAGAAATCCAGACAAAGCTTGATTCAGAAAAATAACTATGTCAGGTCTTCAGACCTGATCAGAAGATGTTATCTTTTTCAGAAACTGCAAACATGTAAGAACTTACCTATATTCCAACCTGGATTAAATCCTTGACTACCTCATCACAATGACCTTTGGACAAATGCATAGATAAAATATGGTAACCACGACAAAGATGGGATATGTTATCTTTCTCAGAATATTTTCCAGTCCCAGACTGAAAACAAGTTTGTTCGTTTGTGGTGGTGTGTGTTTGGTGCTGTTTGTTTTGAAGCAGAAATAAAATCTGATTTTCACTGAAGACACCTACAGAGCAAAGCGTTTTGGGAAAAGCCCACATTACAAGGAAAGGTTTCTCTGAGTATTTCAGATTGATCAGCTGAATTGCCACAGGCTACCAAGTCTCACATTCACTGCAATTCTTATTTTTTTGCAATGCAATTCTTGAAGCATTTGCTAGAAGAATCCTTGGAGCAAATAAGCATACAAGATTTCTGTTAATTTCTGGGATATTACCCTTCACAGTTGTGACAAAAGGCGTGAAAAAGCATTCCAAATTCATTGAGTAATCTCAAGGAACAAAGGGAAGAAAAAAGATGCCATAGAGAAGGAATGCGAACAACATCTGAATGTCCAAGGTTCACAATATTATAAAATAAGCATTAGTAGAAATAAGCCAAGAGAAATGCTTCACATTTTTGAGACTGCTTGAAGCACGTGGGGTTTTTTTCTCCTATGTGTGCACACGTGTGTGTGCAAAACCAGAGTCTTCCAAGCACTGATGCTTCAAGGAAGCAAACATTTTTGTTTTAGGTGGTTTTCGTCTTATCTTACCTTTACCTTTCTTGAATCTGTAGCTAGAAAAGCACATTAAACTATGAAAAAAAAAAAAAAAAAATCAGTCTGTCTTCAAGAAATTTCTTATCTTTACTGAAGCTAACTTAGTAATGGAAGAAGACAATTAACCCTCACAGACAATTGTGCCTGAGACAAAACTTAGCTCCAAGCTAGATAGTGTAGTTCTGTTCAGACACAGAGATTTAGAAAGATAGCGCTGCAAGTGGTGTCTCAAATGCAGGTAAGATTTCATTATCCGTTTCCTCAGCATTCGTTATGAGTTTGTTGTTTTTTTCTACATAAACACATTCAATTAATCTGGAGAACTTCAAGTTTTACAGGAACCTAATTTTGCAGCCAGAGAAATCTACCATACCTCAGAGTATCACCCTCCCACAGCACACCAAAAAGGGATCACCTCTTGACTCATCAGATGACTCATTAGAGTCATCCTCCTAAATCCAGACAAGAAACAGCAAAGCAAGCCAGAAATTTTTTCATTATCTTTTCTACAGTTGCATCTCAAATAGGAAGCTCTTAGTAGCAGCATCCCGAGAGCACCCCCACCCCAAATCAAAACCCTAAACTCTTTGGGTCCCTGCCCACACCCAGTCTGGTTCTGGTAAGCCACAAAAGCCACCATGATAAAAGAGAGTACATTTATGAATTTCTCTAATCTCTTTAAAGTTTTTCAATAGTCCTAAATTAAATCCCTTTCATTGTTATCGCTTTATCCATCAGAAAATCCAAAGGATATTTGGATTCAGACATCCATTGCACCAAAGATCTTTCATTACAACACACAAACAAGCACTTTTATTGAACAAGAACCCAATTACTTAACCCAGCTTCAGGTTTCATTCTACCCTGCTGCTTCCACCTCGACATGGACCTACTAATCTCTTCTGACGGGCATTGCTACATATCAGTTCTGATACACAGCGATGATTCCTAACCTCCCTTGCAGAAAGCTACTGATTAAATAAACTGAGATGCCCATCTCAGCTTCTTTGGACCAATGAATAACAATGAGGAAATAAAGTTGGGAGACAGAGACCTTTTTCCCTTTAATATGAACAGCATTCAGAAATAGTCAGAAAATGAAGGAAAATAAATCAGTAAAAGAAACAGGAATGGAAACAGTCAAGGGCTTATATTGCCTTGTATAAATGATTCATTTATTATATCAGCTGGAGGTTATGCTTCTTCCTTTTGTTTCCCTGCTGAAAATTAGTAAACAGTTTCCTTGCTACTGTAATGGGTAAGTGATGGTGTAACTTCAAAATGCTTACCAAGCAGACGGTTATGAATATTAAAACAAAGACTTCAACCTGCTCTGCAGAAGAACTCCACAGATTAGTTAGCTGCAGTGACGCCTTAACTCCTTGCTGTATTTTTTTATCTCTTTTCCCACGTGGTGACAGAGTCACCACATGCTCTAAGCATATACTCTCCAGATATCAAGGCACATGGGTGAAAGTTTGTTGCTGATGAAGGCTGGAAACCAGACTGCATACATGTGTGTGTGTGAGGGGGGGAGGGGGGGGGTGAAATAGATAATTTATATAAACAAATGACTTCTCTCTAAAACAAATAAATTATTAGAAAAACAGGTTGTTAGATCCATACTTGTATTAGCTTTGATAAACCCTGCTCTCAAACTGAGAGTGTTAGATAAACCACTCTTGATAAATAAATATGCAGTTCGCCCATTTATATAAGCAGCATGCTATCTAAATTACACAACACTGCTAGGTACACGAAAATACGAGAATCTGAAGAATGGGAAGGAGACACTGTAA
Organism: Patagioenas fasciata; assembly: GCF_037038585.1. NCBI lineage: Eukaryota > Metazoa > Chordata > Aves > Columbiformes > Columbidae > Patagioenas > Patagioenas fasciata. The sequence continues at coordinate 13,406,820 of NC_092533.1, read as the reverse complement.
AATATTACAAATAAGGACATTGCTGAAAACAATGGAAGAAAAAGATAAGTGGGTGATCAAAGTGAAGCAAGCCAGAGAACTAAATATGATTTAGTGATGTAATTATACTGAAGAAGTAGGAGAGATCTGATATCACCCTGGCTTCTCAGTCCATGGGGACTTACGAAATACCTACTAGAGACAGCACGATCAAAGAGCCACTATGATCGACTCCCTTCAATTCAAATTTCATACTACTATCCTGTTTCTTTCTAGACAATAAAGGTTCTAGAATTTGACAATGTTTCCAACAGAAAATTTTAAATGAGGTTCAGTGTCAGAGAAAACAACATGAACAACTGAATCTGAACTATTTTACCTGTGAAACCATTGTGTTTTTTTCTGCTTCTATCAAAAAGTGTGCTCATTATCTGTGTTACTGACATGTTTTTCATCTATACAACTGTATTTCCAATACAAATATCATAAACATAGAAGTTTGTGTTGTGTCTACGTTTGGTATTTGTTGACAAAGAACTGGTGTTCTGGCTTTTCTTGCCTTTGGTGATTTTGTGCTGACTGGCTTTGTCTAATTTATACCTCTGAAGTAGGGAGAATTAATGACTTTCTGTATTTACTTGGATTTACAACTAAGTATTTTTCGTGGAAAAAACTTACTTCAACTATGTACTGCATGGAGTAGTTTTTAAGGAAACACTGTTTGATCTCAATAATATTGATAATTTCTCTACAGAAGATACCCAGTCTTTTAAAGAACTTCATCCTCTACCTTGACCTATCTACTCAAGATGTTGTCAGATAAAAATACCCCTACGCATAGAAAGCAGCTTTGCAAACAACCCTTTAATGTGACACTCTCTATTGAAAGACCTTTTCAAAATATACCTGTTGTCTTTCATCACTGTGTAAGACATTCAGACAATTATAGGTGCATTTCAGGATATCTTCTATTTACAGTATTTTGACCCTTTTAAGTGGCAATTAACGCAACTACTGCAAGAAGATAAAGATTCATGTTATCATTGCAGATTTCACTGACCCTCAGTTCCGACCCTACAAGAAAGAGGGTTTTCTCCCAAACAGAGCTGTTAGCTTAATGTATGTTAATCACAATGTTAATGCAGGCCTCTACTCAGCTTGTATTGTTTACATTTTGTATTGCTTCAAGTCACATTGCTTACCCTGCCCCTGCTCCCTGGATCTTTTTATCCACTATCATGGAATTGGTGGCACAGCTTCTTTTACTTGCAAAGCAGTTACATATTCTCCACATGGTTAAGAATGGATAGAGATGTCATAAGAATAGCAGTTTTTCAATCATTAAATCAGTAGAATGTGCCTCCCTCCCAGCCCCTGCCAGAAGAGCTTACTTCAAATTAGACCAAGTTTCAGCCAGGACTTCCCACCCACCTCCCCATGATAACCTGTGATCTCCCCCAATCCTTCGTGAGCACCACACACAGAAGCAGATTGCTGGTTTTAAACATGCTGTGTTCTGTCTGCCATTATAGGTACAAGGCATCAAATAAAAATACAAAACAGCGGTTACTCTGGCAGGGCATTTTACTTCAGACTTCTATTTTAATGTAATGGAAGCTTCTGTTACAACATCAACTGTTTTGGGTTTTTTTGTGGTTTTCTCGTTGGTTGGTGTGTTTGGTGTGGGTTTCTTGTGTTTGTTCTTGTTTTTCCTCCCTTTTGTCATTGGATACAGAGTACTGCATCTTTTATCATTTTTGGAAACAGATTATAGCACTTGATTATATTAGTTAAACAGAGATTGATTGATGTCATCAATGCAAGTTAATCATGTTTAATTAATGTTTCTGTGCCAGATTCCATCAGCTAATAAAGTGATAAGTAAATGAAGTGCCAGAAAGGACCATTTTCTTCTATTTTCAAGGTCAAGATGTCAATAAAGGCTTGATATGAACTCGCTGGGCAGGGAGAAGACTCTTTGAAGGAGATCTTTTAATAATGTTTATTACTTTTTGCCAGCATAAATATACTGCCTAAACCTGGGATAACAGTCTTCACAAGCAAACGTTAAGCATTAAACATCTGCTTGTTATCATTGCAGGTCAATGTGAGAAGCTGCAGATCTATTTGTGCATTTACATCAAAACTCTAACCTACTTCTGTTTGTCAGTGTCAAACATTAGTCTGTAGAGGTGACCAAAAGTGTCACTCACATGCCATCTGTTTATGTGACTAAAATATCCTACTAATCTACAGTGACTATAGCCAACCTGAATAGAGGACAAACACTCTAAGTGGCTTTACAGCCACTGTCTGCTCTCTCCCGTTTGAAGGTTTTCCTTTGGAAGATGTAGCTTTCAGAGTGGACATAGCGTACTGAAAAGTCTTAAAAATAAGGTGAATGAACAGAGTGCGTGCAAACAATTTTTCCCCACCAATAACAGATATTCATTAACAAAAATTTACAAGAGCTCAATAAGGTGGGTGTGTTAGTACAGAACTCAGAAGAAGTGTTGAATAGTCCCTCTTATCTGTTAGTTTAATAACTTCTTAGGAAACTTAACAGGTTTTCATATACTAGGAAAAGAAAAATTCAGCAAGCAAATACAAGCAAAGCCATTTAAACATATGAAGATTTTTGATCTTGCTTTACTGTCTCTGCACGATAGGCCTAAGTTTACAGATTACACTGAGATGAAATGAAATATCCTTTCATTAATAATCTCCCCTTAATCAATACTAAACTAAAACTCTTGAAACAACTGTAGTTAATAAAGACATGGCATGTCCAAAGCATATAGACTCTTCAAAAAAATAAGATTGGACTATATAAATAGGATGCCAACAAATAAGAGGAAGCCACAGATGAATTTTTCACCTGACTCCAGTCAGCGCTTTGAATGCAACACAGATTACAACCTCATCCATCTGAAGCTATGATGGGATGCTCGCTTCACAAACGGCCTTGCCAGTTAAAGATGCAAATTAATGTCTCCAGCTGACTGTCACTACAGTTTCTTCCCAAGAGCTGGAGTGCCGCTGTGTGCAAGTCCTTCCCATTCATTTCAGTGCAGTTACCGAGTTATCTTACCCTGCTGTGGAACACTATTTGAATATCGTTCCCTGGCTTGACAACACCGCCAGCCCCAGACTGCTAACGGAAAAACCATATTCTGTAGCACACATTAGCAGAAAAGCAAGTCCAAGGGCACATCCCTTTCCTGCCAGTCATTTGAAAACACGCTGTTGAGTATTTCTAGAAGGCAGCAGTCTGCGTGTTTCTCATAACTGAGGTGAATTCAACTGGATAGACTAAAGACTATATGCATTGATAACTGGTTTGATGACATATTTATCATTTTTCTCTAAATAAAAATATTGGTATTTGGCATATTAGCCCCAAGTACTACCAAAAAAGTCGTCTTCTTGGTTTTGACTTTGCTATTACTTTTTGATTAGAATTCAGCTGAGAGCACAGGCCAAAATAGAAAGTACACTCAGATCCTGCAACACAGAGAAGTTAAAAGAACAAAAACAAAAAAAGGAAAGCAGTAGAAAACCCTGAGCCTTTGAGGGTACAATACACACACAACTCCTGAAAAAGGCAAATATAGCATGATACCATATAGTTTTTTATGCCAGCTAAGAGTTTTTCTCCTCTTTAAGCAGTCACTTTTCTGCCCAGTGCTGCACTTTCGTTTTCTAACCATCTCATTGAAAATGTTCTCTGATATGACCCTTTTAGGAATTAATAATTCATAGAGGTATTGCTGCATGGTACAGTTCTAAGATTAGATAGCACTGAGGGAATCTATTACAGTATAATGTAATAGCCAATAAAATATAAAAAAATTACACTATCTTGCTTATGAATTTATGATCTTCAAGATGCATTTTTATACACATACCCTGTTTCAAGAAGGTATTAAGAAACAAAATAGAAAATTGGAAGAAGTGTTTTCCCTACTTGAGCACATTTCAGTACATACAGGTTCCCTAGAAAAAGCATAAATATATCTGTATGTTGTGTGTTCTTATATATACACATACAACATATTAACTTTTCGTCAATACCTTATCCCTCTGGCTTGTTCAAACAGAGTTATGACATGAATACAAAATTTAGGTGTGAATAAAAGAGAAAGAAAAACAAATTCTAAAGTATTTTCACTTTTGTATTTCTACTAACACTTTCTGGTGTTACTACCTACAGGGCTGTAACAACAGAAGGCAGTTTTGCCCAGAGGCTGACAAGCTGAATACACTTTTCTATTTTATTTATTTATTTATGACTTGACATGCTCAGCAGTTGAGTAGAACAACTCAAAGATCTTACTCCTTGTCTAGTTGAATCTTGTGGCGTATTTTCATTCTTAATAAGAAAGTTATAGGATGAGACCGTCACATTTCTTTCATTCTACATATTTGGAAACCTAGGGATACCTTGTTCAACATAGTGTTTTACAGTTGGATAATGACAACAATGAGCATGTTTTGAAATTATCTTGATTAGAAGTGACTGACCGCTTGAACAAGCTTGTTGAAAGCAGACTGAACTCAGTATTTGAAGTCCTGGCTGTGACACCAGTCCTGTAGCCATTGCTTGGTACGCCAGATTCGACTGGCCCTTTTTAAACCCTTCTGTTTGACAGGGATGACCGATTAAAAAAAAACGACAAACCTATCTGATCTCCAGAGCTCCTCACCACTGTGCTTAGGGTTCTGTAATCCTTCTTGATACTCCACAGACTGTTCCTGGCTGCATCACTAGTGCCCCCATGGACCAACAGCAGATATTAGTCAGCAGACTGTACAAGACTTGTCAGTCTCTGGGTGACATCCCCAACACAATCCCCTGGGAAGCAGCAGGCCTCTCTGGAGAGTGCACCCCATCTGCAAATAGGTGCCTCTGTGCCTCTCAGAAGACACTCACCCAGTACTGTCATCCGTTGCCTTTTCACTATATGAATGCAGCATATAATCCAGTTTGATTTATCTGCGCCTATTCTTCTCTGCTGATGTTTAAAGTACTGCTTTCAAACATCCACTGCTTGAGCTAAATGACAAGCAAGAAATACTAAAGAGTACTTAAAAAATCCTAGAGATACCAAAAGACCTTGAATGAAAAACTTATGAACTTAGCTGGAGCATTCACTTTCTCTGTTTTCAAGTGCAAGTGGACAAGGACAGTAATTTATCTTTTCTATAAACTGGTTTGACAAAAACCTAAAATATGAGAGCTTCCACCAAATATGTCTTTTAATTAATTAGAAAGAGAGACTAGAAGCTGTAACTTGCTTCCTGCTCTACTGCCTATTCATACCTACATCACCCCAGGCAAGGAGGCATAGAAGGTATCCCTGTTCTTGGAGATGCTCAGACCTTGAGGGAGCAGGGCCCTGAGCAACCTGCTCGAACATCAAGGTTAGTGCCAACAGCAGCAGGGGGTTCAGCAGGCCGGAGGTTCCCACCGTGGAGATGTGCAGGCAGGCAGCCAGCCCTGGCCTGGTGCTGCACCCCCAGGGAAACAACGGCAGTGAAATAGCATCTCATGGCAGACAGCGAAAAGCTGGTCAGTTTCCAGCTAGGGATAGCCTAATAACATCTGAATATGAAAAACTACCAGACATTGTACGTAGTAAAAAAAGCATATAAAAGACAAATCAGAGAAGCTTTCAAGTCTGCTTGGGCTTACTTGCTTCTTTATGCTATGCTGCATTTGACTTCTCACAGAAACTGTATAATCTGACCATTTCAAAACAGAATGTATTTCGAGTCAAGGTGTTTAAAATTGGATGCTTTCATTAAAATATTTTAACTTCAAAGATATTAATTAATATTTGGAGAGTGGAAGCTTTTTTTTTTTTTTTTGAAGGTTCAGTGCTCAGCTGCTCATTAAGCACAAAATTGCATCTTCAGTAATTGCTTGTAAAAGCTGAGAAAAACGGTAAACATTTCTGTTGTACAAGCAAAGTACATTGCAAAGCGAGGTACGAGACTACCTTATTTTGGAAAGGAAATAAAAAAAACCAAAATACAGTGAGCAACCAACATTTTTGGACTCCTCCACAGCTCAGAATAACCTTATCTTTTCTTGTAGATTCCCTAGCTGGGGGATGAAGCACTGCACACACAAATGAAGTCCAACAGCTGTGAATTTACTGTAGGACTGAGATGAGAATGAAGGGGACCCCAATCTCCCTCCACATCATGTTTAACCACTGTATGATGAGCAGGGACCTTCCTGCCCCGCAGGTAACAGTGGCCGTTGTGCAGCTCCACTGAGCTCTGGCGCCCAGGAGGGGAAGGCGAAGGAGAGCAGGAGAGCTGGGGAGGGGGCACTTGGCTGGCACGGGAAGGGGCAGCAGCGTAGTCAGTGTCACATGGAGAAGCCCTATGTCCACATCTCAAACAAAGATCCAACTGCTAAAAAGTGTTTCCAAGCCAGCAGAGATACAGAACTCGAACAAGGTATGATTTTGATACAGCCAGAAAACATATTTCACATGCAAGCAGTCTCAATCAAAGCTGATGCTTATACATACAAAACAATCTACATTTTCTTAGACATTTTTAGAGAATATTAATTCCTGGTTAACTACTAAATATTCCATTCCAAAGGGGTTTTTTTGTGGCTATGAAAACAAAGTGACCTTTCATACTAACATTGATTCAAAATAATATTTTTATTTCATTTTGAAATGTCATTTTGTTTATTTTTTTAACCAAACCAAAACAAAGTGACATTTTAACTTTAAATTCATTGAAAATAGCTGTATTTAAATGCCAAACTGAAATTAAAAAAAATCATTTCTCATTAAATTATTTCTTTCTAGTACTATAGAACCATTTGTTTTTTATGTTAACTGAACTACGCTGTCCAAAACCCAAATTTCAAAATTTATATCAAAAATACTGCTTTTTCCAAGCATTAGTTGGTTTTATTCTAATTTAAATTTATGGATCAGAAGGACAAGAAGAACATCACCATTGCTACCTGTAATGTTCAGTCGCTAAACTGTCAGTCTAATGTTTTTAACCTGCACTGCAACACATGAAAAAAAATCCCAAACGACTCCCCATGCCAGCACCCTGCTTGCTTCCACCTTTAATTTGAAGCAAAAGGAGAGACTGTAAACATTTCTTCTGCATTTGAGAAAGTAAAATTTTATTTCTTTTCCTGTCAAAGTGCTAAACCCATTAGATTTGTCTCTCAAATGAAATATCACTTTTAAGCCTTTTTTTCTCATATTCAGTAGAATACCAGCAAATAAATGAGAGCTTAATAGTGAAGTTCTATCTGTAAAGGTATTCTTTTTAACTATACATTTTTCCTGGTTTTTATATTTCATAATACAGGAATATTTTTTCATTTTCTCAATTAATTGTTTACGCAGGAAAGATAATCCAATGTGTATGTGGATATGTAACGTAACTTGAAGAAAGTTTTAAGATTTCAAAAAGAGTAACATCAGAACGGAGCAGTCCCTAATGACAGGAGACCTTCACAGTGTTCCACTGTCAAGCTGCAGTTAAGGTCAAAATTCTTAGACAATTTGAATCTCTTAAAGCTTTCACCAAGTGCTTTCTAGTTCAAGAAGTGTCCAAAGTCTATACCTTACACTCCTGGTGTTGGACACATGAAGGTATAAATCCAAACGATGGAATTTTTAAATGCCACACATTTTGAGTCTGAGAATAGCAGCCTTGCATCCCATGACTTTGGGCAAAACCTGAAGTCTGACTAGTTTACATTAAACTGGGTATTTTTTTGCAGAATTATTAAATGCGCAAACTGCTCACAAATAACGGCAGGAAAGCACTTCAGAATCAGACCTGTGAGCAGCACTCACAGAAGTACTGACACGGGAGAACGGGTGCAAGACCTTCCCTACAACCTGCACTAGCATACGTTGAACACTCAGCTCCATGAAGTTGGTCTGCTCTGACACAGCCTGCTGGAGGCAGCTCATTCTGTACAGAAAAAGAAGTGTTCGCCAGAGGAGGACTATGAGGCTGGCTTCTGATCACGAAGTTTCCAGACCCTCGTGCTGATCCCACTTGCATATGCATTAGAGATTTACATTACAGGGGCTGAAACCAAGGACATCTCCTATTAGACACCCTGCTTCAGGAGACGCGTCACTTCATCCTCAATAAACACAGGCAGGGCAGAAACGAGCCACATATTGCACTTGAGTCACACACCTGCCCCTTGCCAAGGTACCTCTGTGCTAGCCCAGTGACAACAAAAATCAGTCATTGTTCAGTTCAGGGCAGAATTTTAGGACCTTAACTCTGGTACAGTTTAACATCCTTTGAAGTCAACAGTAAAATCAATAGCTCATGCCTACAAAAACTATGACTTTTAAAAAATGGACTTTCCCAGAAATGGTATTTCATTAACTAATTTCAGTTCAATGGAGTTGCATCAATCCTAATGTTTTAAGATGATATTTATTTAAGTACAACTATTAGGTAACATTAAAATTAGCTTTTTTTAATCTTGTCCTTTGAGTCTTCATAATTTAAAGCTGATTTCTTTCAAATTTGAAAAATACAGTTTATGACTCTAAACACAAAATCATTAACTGCTTTATGTAGTGGAAAGGTAAACATACCTATCTAAACAAACATCTGGACAAACAGGTGCTTCCCCAATCAATATCCTGTTAATAATTCCATTTACTTCCCTATCCTGTTGATGCCAAACAATTTGTGAGGGATTTAAATCACAGCGGTATAAAGTGTCACCTGCCAATCTCAACTTCTATATCTGAAACATCGTAGGCATTTATCCTGTGTCTTGAGCTAAAGTTCTGTCGAACATTGTGAGCTAACTTCAGTCACCGTTAGACAGACTTCAAATCAATACCTGAGTAAAGCAGAGGTGTATCAGTCATGTAGGTGATACTTTGTCATTTCAGACATGAAGTCTAGTCTCCAAGTTTCACAGTATCAATTGGTTTGATTTTGGGGTCATTTATGTGGTTTGGTTTCCCAAGTTCATTTTGTTAGAAGGAGAGTGTTATTTGACCTACAATAGAGATCCTAAGAAAAGGCAAAATTAAAAAGAACCAACAGCGTGGAAGATGGGCTAGTGAGTACCTACACACTCCTTTGACTCTTCTGTTTGCACATCCTCAGGATTTATCTGACCTTACAGTCAGACCTGCAAACAGACTGACCACAGGCAGTAATGTTTGATACCCAACTATGAAATCAACTCACCTCCATCCGATTCTTCTCAAAACAGAGCAAAGATCTTACATTTCAGAGTTTTCCTGGGTGCATTCTTCAAAACTTCAGGGCAGGCAGAGAGTCTCATTTTAAACAAGAGATGTTATTGTCAGAGTAACTGAACTTTGGGGATGGAGGAACATGCCGTGTTTTTTGTTTGCAGTGTATCCACTCATGGGATTGAGTAGAATCCTTTATAGACTACAAAGAACCTAGTCCAGGCTAGTATGATTGATGGCAAACTGCTTATTAAAAATTAGGCCCATGGAACTGTAGTTGGATATGAATCACAGAATGATGGAATAATTCAGACTGGAAGGAATTCACACACACAACAGAAAGCAGCTCTTACCACAGACTGCAGTACCAGTTATGACACTAGAATTGGTTTGTGTTTTTCGACTAAACTGTATGATTGTAATAGGTAGTGGGCACAAAAATACAGTTCATAACTCAAGCCATCACACATTCATTAAAAAAAAAAAAACAAAACCAAACAAAAAACACACACAAAAAACCCCACCTTTCTCCTAGACTACCAAATTAAAAAGAAATAGAGCTTTTGTTATCACCAGCAAACAAAAGATGAAAAAGCTGGACCCTCCATCTTACACAGCTAAAATGACTGGGTCTCGCTAAGGGTCAGCATTCAATTTTTCTATTTCTGAACATATGAAAGAAGTTTCTATAGATCCAGAAAATCCACGACCACATTTTGACATCAAGCATTGTGTCTATTAATCCTCTCCACACATTTCAATTGCAATGTTTTCAATCTAGTAGTAACATGCGATTTCTTACAAATATTTGCATTGTGAGAGAACCACTGTCATCTTCTGAACTTTTCTATAATTCAGAGTCAGTTTGCTAATGTATTGAAGTGCTGGTACGTAATTTTCAGGGGGTGGCTGTTTTGTTTTGGTGGAGTTTTGTTTGTTTATTGTTTGTGGGGTTTTTTTACAAAAGAAAAACCTGAAATGAGTTTACACACTATACACTTCAATGTTTTACATTGAAATACTAGGCCATGTATTCAGCAAGGGATAATTCACCTCTGTAGGAATAACTGCCTTTCAAGTCACACATTGAAGAATTGCAGGAATGCTTCATAGCTACTATCTCTGGGCTTCTGTGATCCCAAGGGCCACCTAATATTGAAGTTCAGCACTCCATTTGTAAACACAGAACAGGCAAAAGGAAGAGATGCATACTATTTTACAATCTAATGTAGAAAATATTCCTTTATGCAGTTTCTAAGAACTTGAAGCAGTACCTTCCTCCACTCCTCAATTTAACAGCTCATCAGTAGGTAAAAAAAAAGAAAATTGTCACAACCACAGATCAAATACATCCAAGTAACTCAAAGAGTCAGAAGATGTAAGGATTTTTGTCCTAACTCAACTAAATAGAGGGTGAAGCTCTAGAAATTACCCGAATAGGTCAAATCAACCAAAGCACATCTGCTGGGTAGTTCTGTGTTGAATAAGAAGCCATCACTTATTTGCCTTATGGAACAGGAATTAAAATAAGAATGAACGCTATGCACTCAAAGGTAGTTTTGTGGATGGGTCTTGTGCACATACCAGTTGTTTCTTCTACTCCAATACATTATTTTCTTAAATCAAATAACTCAAATAGTTTGATCTCTTGTATTTGTATTAAAGAAGATATTCTTAATTTTGCTTTCTCAAGTGCCTTTTTAGAACTGAAAATTTAAACACAAAAGGAAAAGGAACATGGGTATCAGAACGATAACAAGGACACCACTTAAACCTGAAAAGATGGACAAACAGATCTCAGTTGGTTGCACAGTAATCCCCTACTAATTCTCCCTCAAAGCTAGCTACAAAATTCCTTTGTCAGTCAGCTTCTGGACCTACAGAGTGAGAAGAGTAGTAAAATAGCTAATCCTGATGTACCAGCACTGTTTTCACAATTGCATAATCCAGAAGAAGTATCTGTTGCTGAATCAGGACTAAGTGCAGTAACAGCATTCTACACCAGGACACTGAGTTTATTATCCAAAACACAGAAGGCAAAATAAGACATAATTAGACAGACAATGCTTTCAAATACATCCCACATATAAATTAAAAAAAAAAGTAAGTTGGCTGCAATGATCAGTGAACTAGAAACATAGCATGCTCCTCCAGAGAGGAAGGATGGGACATTGCTAAAAAAATCCCTGTAGTTTGCTCTTCAAATAGCAAAACAAAGGGAAGCTAGTATGGGATCTCCTGAATGTTTTCCTTTTCCATTGCAAATTCATTATTATATTTGGCTTGCTAGGGCAACATGCTCAATTTTGACATGGCTAATGATGCCAAAAACTTCACAGAATGAACAGAAGCACAAAAGGATAAAAAGGTAGATCTTGGAACTCTTGGATTTCACATACCACATGCTGCTCGTGACTGTCTGAAATACTGACTGTAGAAAGATGTACTGCATTGTTCATGAAGTTGCAGAATACATTCAGAAAGCATAGGAGAGAGGAACAATGGAATAAAAAGAATTAAAGTGCTGCTGAAAAGAAGATGGAATGGTTAAATGCAGTTATTGAACATAAAAAACAGCTGAATGTGTCAGATTCCAGAGAACCACGTTTTATTATAGAAGTTAAATAATCAAATATTCTTACCAGAAGAAATGTTGTATTTAATGTGCTCTGATGAGAACCAGCTAAGTTTTCTCCTGAAAGAACATAAAATGAAAAGTATGTCAGGAAAAGGCAGTTCAAAAATTTCTTGTCATAACAGAAATTATGTAGATTGTTTTTGTAGCATTAGTACAGATCCATTCAGGAATAGGTATTCTTAGTCATAACAATATCATATAGTATTCTTTTTAGCAACCATCTTATTCTGGAACGGTATTTTTTCTCACCAAATCCACATTAAGACAGACATTTTCACAAGTGCAGAGCTGCTATTATGCCTGCTTCTATACTATTTCTACTATGGAGAGTCTAGGATTCCAGCCGTGGGTATAAAACACTTTTTGCTAATACCATACAGCCATAGGAAATTATCAAATGTTTGTTTAAACAAAAAACAAATACAAATTTTTAATCTCAGAAAGTTTAGGTGCAGAGAACTAAGGCGGGGTGGAGAGTAGAAGTCACTGGGCAATCTGGCAAGAATTTAGATTCCTATTCTAAACAGAAATAGCTAGTTTAAAACAATAAATGAGGTCCATCTTTATGAAACACCCTGTAGTATGCTGTGTAGGTATGCAATAAAGAAACCCTCATTTAAAACATTTTGCTGCCAATGTGCAGTTAGAAAATCTTACAGAATGGTCAAGTGACTGGCAAGAGCCATCGGTGGGCATACTCTCATAGATCAGTCTACTGGAATTTTCATATGTTTTGCCCTATAGTTGCTTAAATAAAGGAGGTTCAGGCAAGAGGCTGTTTCACAGTCATCAGAAATTGACCCTTTGTCACTATGTACATCACTAGGTAGCAGCTTTCATTATGTGATGGCATATTTATTCTGTCGTGCCAACACGTTTAATGAAGCAGTCACACGTATTAATGGAGCATTATATTAAGGTTCACGCGCTGTCCTCACTAACACTGAGGCTGTTCTGGTTCTCCATAGGGTGAGCCAGAAATGAGCCCTTCCTGCCCGTATTTCCCTTCTGCAGTAACAGCCAATTCTTCTCATGCCAAAGCCTTTTCTGATTTGAATGACTGCACTAACTCGATCAGGACACGTGTCTCATGTCAGACAGCTCTGTGACAAGCCACACATAAAAGCCTCTGCTTAATGGAAAGTACTAACTTTCTGCCACATACTAAAAGCAGAAGCTTCTTTTTTTTTTTTTTTTGAGAAAGGAATAGCAGATGCCGGTTACATTTTTCGCTCGGTAACTGGGGATTCCTAAGTCCATCTTCCATAACTAATCTTACCCACACTCGCCAGCACATTTTTCACACCTTTGTGTAAGTCACTTGGACGTGATCCAGGACTACCAGACTCTCACCCCAGCCACCCGTTAAACTTTCACTTTGTACTTCTACTAATTCTCTTTCCTGACATAAGTCATCATTACTGATTAAATACAGAGAAATACAATAACTGGTCTTTCATGTGTGTCTTTCTCCTGCATACATAAAGATGAATAAATCTACAGTCAAGAAACATGAGGTTTATTATAATGGTTGACTTTGCTACTCTCGTGTGGTCCTATGTTCCAGTGCTGCATTACAGTGCACTGAACAGAAAGAGAGACAGATTTACCACTACGCAATCTCCTTTTTGTCATATGATAGTATTAAGCAACAAGCTGCACTATACATTAAACAACATAACAATATGCAAGGTGTGTTTTTAAAAATAATAAATAAAAATCCACCTCTACAAAAATTGCAAAGCATCCTTTAAGTTTATCTGATGGTAGCTAGCTTTTGTTACCACTGCAGAAAACAAGGCAGTGTAGTACAGGAACTTACAGCACATGAAAACAATGTTTCTGAGCCCATAAGTGAAATTTCAAATATGATCTTTTTGAAGTTCACACTACTGGCAAACACTCAATTCATACTCCTAACTGCAACACTGCAGAACCTCTAGAGTAACACATCAGATGTAGGAGTCTGTAGTATTCAGAAGCAGTCTACATTTATTATTTGGTACCAGAACTTTTTCTATTTTGCATCTGGATCTGGTAATAGGGCAAAACCATGAAAGCTTCATAATAATATATTCATTTGCAAACATATTTCACACAAAGCCTTTGTAGCCTGAATGAATCTTCACCTGACAAATTAAAAAACATAGAGTCCTTGTTAAATCCCTATTGAAAATACATCAGCACACAGAGAGCACAGTAATTACAAAGTAGCTGCTACCTGATGTATCATTCACATTTCAATTTTCAGATAAAGCCTCTCCAGAAAAGATTAGATAAGAAAGTGTATACTCTAGTTACAAATATATCCAAAAGTATTTTTCATGGTCCAACTATAAAGGCAAATAATTTATTTGAATTATTCAAGTAGAAAATATCAAATCAGCCAGAAACTAATACATATATGCTTCAACTATTAGCATTCCCAAGCTACCAGCATAAATGAGTTCAATAGCATCAGGGTAAGTGTGGTAATTCTTCCTCTAAAATAATACTCTAACTTTGGGAAAGAGATCCAGTCTCTAAAAATATGCTTTTTGTTCTTTCAAACTCTTTAGGACACCTCACACATTCAGGTAGGTGTGGAAAACACAGAAGATCGACATTTCTTTTCACACACCACTTAGTAGAGCCCTTTTGTTGCTAGATTATTTTATTCAAGTACCATATAATTATTTTTCTTAATCTGTTGAAGCAGAGAAATCACTATTGTTTGTGTTATAGTTAAAAATTACCGGAAAGCCTGCTTTTGTGCAGCTTCAGTGGGGTGGAATGCACTAAAAGAATCAAGAAACTCTGAAATACTTGGTAGCTTCTGATTTGTAATAGCTGTATATATACTGTGATTAAAATTTAAACTAAAAGCCATATACATATGAAAACACAGCACACCGTGCACCAAAAATTAAAATTGTAATAAGATGAACCATACAGACATTAATAGGCTTACTATCAAATTAGTACTAAAATCCACACTGTCTCATCTGATTGTCTAGCTAGTTTGCTTATGTAAGTGGTTTCAAAATATAAACACACTATTCACAGAATCCGTACAAAACTGGCTGCTCTCCAGACAAAGATTAAAACATCCCATTTCCCCTTGGAGACATGCCAGAGAAATGGGGATGGTACTCTAAGACTGTTTCCAGTAGGTGGATGTGAGGATAAAGCAGCAGCACACACACACTGGGCTGGAGCCGGCTGCCCAGCCCACACTCAGCAGAGCAGGAATGGTTGGGCTGCCCTGCAGCTCTCCACAGCCCGGTCGTCGCTGGCACACCACGTTTCAGCTACCTCATGCTCAACTCAGAAATTCACTGTTCACTTCAACTAGGGTGCTATAAATTGCCAAGCTACTTCAGAGTGGTTTTGGGCCAGCACGTACCTGCTATTCAGATCTTGGGTTGAACAGTCACCCTGCTGTTTGCTTTACTTGCACAGAGCAGAAAGCCCAGTTCCCTGTGCACATGCTTGGGGAACCTGACTTCAAAAGGCACTGCAGGCCCCTTGGGTATGTTGGAAGCAGTATTTTCCAGGCAGCATCACACTACTTGAGGAAACTTTTCCAAAAAGATGTGAGCTGTACCGCTGCTGAGCCCTTCAGAGCGTGCTCTAGTCCCACAGCCTGACAACAGCCAGCAATTTCAGTCTGTTGTACTGCAAGTCATATGGACTCTTATGCTGTCAGCTCTGAGTGGTTTGGTAACTGCACACTCCACAAGGCCATGCAAGTATGACAGCAGAATCAGACTGGTTCACATTTGAACGGATCTCTAGAAATCATCTGGTCAAGGCCAACCTCAAGTTTAGACTCAAAGTGAAATGAGATTGCTATATATCCAGCAGAGTCCCAAACATCTCCATGGATGGAGATCACCCAGCCTCCTCTTGGATATGTGCTCCAATGGCTGAGTACTATCACTTTACAATCCTTCCCCCCACCCCATACACAACTGGAATTTCTCTTGTTTCAGTTTATGCCCAGTCTCCTCTGCCCTTTTGCTGTATATCTTCAGAAGTTGTCATCTTCTCTATGAACTCCTTTAAGTAACTGAAGAAGGCAGAGAGATCCTACCCTTCATCTTCTCTTAGAAGAGACTTGGTTCTTCCACTTTCTCCCCACACATTGTGCTCCAGCCCTCTAACCATTACATTTTGAGATTACTGATACTACCAAGTTCAGCAGTGCCACCATGCTACCTGATGTCTTTCTCTGCTTACTGCTGTCACTGAGTAGCTTCATGAGGTCACACATTTCTAGGACTTTTACCTGTTATTGTACAAAAAGCTATGGCATGGCTGCAGAACAATTTCAACCAAAATGAAGATGGATTCCAAATCAGTATTGGATTCAAGCCCTATTTCTTTACAAAGATATCATTTACTAGGTTTTATGTTCCCAATACCTAATAGGATAAGAACAGGTGACAGAAGCATGGGACCATGAAAATCATGTGGAAATATGACCTCTGCAGGAAACAGTAAAATCAAAACTCATTCATTCTCACTTAGGACAATCAAAGCACTATAATATGAAATGGAATTATGGTGGATGACAGCAAAACTTCTTGTAACTCCCAATTTGAGTTCAACTTCTCTCAGCAAGTATCACCACTCTTTTTGCCTCATTAAAATCAAAATGCCTATGCCAGACCAAAATACAATTTCTAGAGAAGACACCTGCATTAATTAGCAAAATGCAATTTCAGCCAGTTAAGTATGAGAAATCACAGTACTGGCCCAAGGTCCAGCAGTTTTAGTGACAGTGACACAACAACAGCCATCTTTCTCCAGTGCCTGTTGAGTCCATGTGTGAGAAGATGTTTTGATCTCACATACAGGGGCCAGACACGTGCCACACAAAGCAGTGGCAGCAACTAAACAGAAAAAAAAAAAAAGCAGAGGATAACTTTGAGCTCAGTCATCAGTTTGTATCTCTGAATGAGCTCTCAGTCCTGTTCTGAATGGAAGGTGCTATATGTGAATGTATCACTAACTGCAGATGCTACTTCGCTCTCTTCCCAGCTGCTCATCACAGAGCGCCTCACCATTCCAGGCTGCACATGTTCATTTCTCCTGCCTCCTCACTAAGTGTCACAGCAATATTTTCCCTGCTTCCTTACTTTCTGCCGCTTTTGCCTTCCTATCCTCACTCAGCTGAAGCTTGCACACATTGATGGGTTAGATGGCTTTGGCAGTAGACTGAGATTCTTCAAGCTAAAAAAAAATAAAATGAAAAATTTATGTGTTCTTTGTTTTCCATAAGCCACCTTCTCTGATCCTCTCAGTTAATCCAAAATTCTCATCAGCTTTTATTCCTTGTTTGGTTCCCTGTCTAGGTACAGCCAGTTCTAGCTACTTCTTCCCAGAAACTCTATGTCCTATGAATGTGCAATAATTGCTTTTAGAAGTGGAGGGAACTATCACGGACAATAAGACAATGGGCAGGGTAGAATCAGATGAGGTGGATGTCACACAACACAGCTCTACTTTAGACAGTTATGTCTGGAAAAATGCTCCAAAACCAAGAAACAGTCATTTAACAGAAGACTGGGACCTGACCATGTCTAAAGAAGGTGACTTCACAAAGCTATAAACCATGCATTAAAACCCATCAAACACTCATCCCTAGAGTACAATTAAGAGGCTTATTTTTATTTATTTATCTTTTAGAAGCCACAAGAAATAATTCCAAATAAGATCAGGACTAAAGAAAGTTTACCACTGGCCACAGGCAGATCTTTCGGATCACTGCCTCTGGGAAGTTACTTCCCCACAACACACAGTAACGTATTTTATATTGTAATCAACACCAGGGAAGACAATTTTCTCTGAGTTGAGCAGAAACTGAAAATGTGCCGGGAGTGAGCTCTCCAAGCAGAAGCCAATGATAAAAATGACCTTAACAGCCAATTTGGTTGCCTTTTAGAAAGCACCTGCACGCACACTCTGCAGACTAGCAGGAGAAGGAATCCTGACTGCTGCCAGCACTGGACAAGAATGAAGGTGTCATTAATGGATCACTGATTCCAGATCACGACAACTCCTTCAGAGAATTCCAACCAATTTCTGGGTGTTACATGCCTTGAGCTTCACAGAAAAGAGGCTGAAAGTGCTTTAACAAACTAGCAGTTGAGTTCTGGCAAAGCTGGCACCAGTGTGAGCACTTGGCAGATGACTCGCAAATAAATGGAACCTTAACAACATCTATTTTCAAAAGACCCATTTTCAATAA
Source organism: Patagioenas fasciata (assembly GCF_037038585.1). Taxonomy (NCBI): domain Eukaryota; kingdom Metazoa; phylum Chordata; class Aves; order Columbiformes; family Columbidae; genus Patagioenas; species Patagioenas fasciata. The sequence continues at coordinate 13,388,729 of NC_092533.1, read as the reverse complement.
ATGTGGATTATATCCATTTCTCTTGAGTTCTTCTTCCACTCCTAACACTACAATGGCATACATAATATTTCCATAGAACTAGTTTATTCACAAACTTACTTTCACATGAGATTTCTGGCATGAAAATACACGTAGACGTCTAGAGAAATACTTTTCAAGGACATACAGTCAGCAGATCAAAGGAAAGACGTTGAGAGAAGGGGTAAAGTTGTACTATATGCAATTCAGAGTACTCACAAGTATTTGCCTCCCTCTTTCTTGCAATAAAGAAAAAAAGTAAAACAAAAATCAAGAAGCTTTTATTACTCTTTGTGGCAGAATGCAAACCCCCTTTCTCCCCCTCCCTCCTTCATCATGGAAGGAGTAGGCACATCCCCCTCTCTCTCTCTGTGTGAGGCTAACAGCTTCTTTTGTTTGGTCCCAGAGCACCCTGGCCAGGACCATTAGGAGAAGGGATTGCCAAGGGCCAGTGAGCCGCTGGGCACCTGTGACCAGTGTGGGGATGTTTGGAGGCTTCAGGTGCACCCCACACACGGTGTGGGGGTGCAGAGAAGCTTCTAGAATGCCTACAGTCAGGTGTGATCAGCCTATAAAAACAGGACTCTCTCGTCGAGACTGGGCCCATTGTCACCGGTCTCTCGGAGCGCGAGCTGAAAATGCTGCCTCCGAGAGCCCCCCTCCCCGGGATGGAGACGCCACTTGCCTTGCTGCCACCGGTGTGAGTAAAACTGCTCGCAGGATTGCGAGTATATTTATCCTTTCCATGCACATTTGCACGTGTAACTTCCCGTGCTTAATACAAGCACGTATAAAATTATTTCCTCGCACAATCATGAGTGTATTTATATTCCGTGCACATTTGCATGCGTACTTTAAATTATTTCCTCGCACAATCGCGAGTGTATTTTCCTCCCGTGCTTCCATAATAAGCACGTGTAGTATTTTCCGTGCACATTTGCATGTGTAAGTAAATTAACCCTCGCAGGATTGCGAGTGTATCATAAATTTACCCTCGCACAATCGCGAGGGTACACTTTCCGTACTCACTACGAGTACCTGTATCTCTTTAAGAATAATCCCGCACCATGTTCAGGCAAGTGTGTACTCCTCTGGGACTCAGGGGCGGTTCCAGCAGTGTTTTGGGTGAAGCCACGTGCATGCACACTGTGGACCTCCTGTTGTATTAGTTGCTGCCCCTTAATAATCTTCCTCAAGTGATACCCGAACCTATATTTAAGTCACTTTGGAGTGCTAAAACCCTGTTTCTCACCGGTTTAATAAAAGTTGTTTTGGACCCTGTTGTCCCTTAAACTAGCCTCGAGGTGCATTCCATGACACCCTTCCAAAAAAGTTATTTATGTTAGAGTAATTTTGAGAATTAAGAAAACAGTACTAAAATAAGTTAATGTATTATTGGATCTAAGCAACGTGCTTCAGAGTTATTTGTTTCACCACCGGTACTGTAAACATTGGATATTCCCTCACTTAATAAGCCACACATGCTATTGTTAATGAAGTCTACAGAAATCTTAGTAAATTCTCCAGAAAGCATTTCAATATTGTTAAGTCTCAATGGTTGAAGTGTTAAATACATTATATTTTGAGTTTTCACCATCCTGGTTTGAGATAGCCCTTTCACAAATTCAAAACATTCTTGTTTGGCATCGTTTCAGTACATAAGTATATGACTTTTTATATGAAAATAAGTCCTTTAAAAAGATATAAAGTTATTAACACTGGGGGAAAAATTTTGCCTCTCTTTAAACATGAAGACTAATAATGATAAGAAGCAAACTATGTCAACACTTCAGCCTACATCAAAACCCAACAGTTCTAATTTCATTGGTGCCATTGAGCCAGACTAAATAAGATAAGTAGATGTGCATTTACTGTGTACTGTGGTATATTTGTTGAGGACTAATGATAGTAAAATAAATCCAATACAGCAATGGAAAAGGTTGCTGTAACTCATATTTATCAACCAAAAAACATTCAAGTTTGGTTTGATGTTCAGGAGAAAAAAAGTGGTTTACTTGAATCCAGTTCTTCAAGACCTTCGGTGTGCAAGATTTTTAATCTTTATATAAATTACCTTGATAAAGTGAATAAATTGAGCAAGAGTATCACCTAGTGGTCAAAGGAAGCAATTTTTTTTATTATTCTTTTTTTCTCTCATGAGGTCTATTTGCTGGGGAAGTGTTTTGCAGCTTGTTTTTATGCCCTCCACAGAACTCTTTCAAATATTTAATATGTACAATGATGTTACATAAGAAAGAAAGAAAAAAAAAGTGCAAAACACACACACGAACCAGTTTTTTATTACTTATAATTTATTTCTATCATCAGCAGCTTTTCAAAAAACACCTCAAATCTTAATACAGTTCTATTAAATCCTTGTTTTTGCCTAATGGTTTTGTTTGTGTGTGTGTGTGTGTGTGTGTGTGTGTGTGTGTGTGTGTGTGTGGTTTTTGTGTTTGTTTTTTTCTTTCCTCCTTGTAAGAAGTTTGCTTGTGATGGTCATTTTCAGAGATGATGACAAAGTCCCAACGTGAGCAGGAGAGCAATACTCATTCCTAACATATTCAGATCTCCACTAGCCACAACCAAGCTTGCTCAGAATCCAGTGGCAATTGATCTGTGGTGGCAGACAACTCACTTGCTATTTAATTTATGATCTTTGAAATGTTCTGCAACTCCTGTTGATCTCTGTTCTAGGAGAGCTACTAGCACCTGGCCTGACTCATAGCCAATGTGTGTGTGTACCTGTGCTATAATGCTGCCATACTGCTGCTGGTCTCCAGAAGGACCCTGAAACAGGTATTATTGCTCTGAAAACCTGCCACAATAATTCACTTTGGCTACAGAATGGGCATGTTATTCATGACAGGAAAGGAAAGGGAATTTTTTTTTACTATTGCCCTTCTCATTGCAAGGATTCTGTGGCGCCTTTGTCCTGCACAAAATGCATATTTAGATACGATACAATATTTCCTACAAGTTTTCACAGCTGTTGCTGATTACTGGTCTTGTTTTTCCAAGTTTACAGCTGTTTTCGACAGTATCACTTCTGCTAAACCTTTCAATGTTTGACAGCAAATCTGTCCGGCTCACCCTGGCCCAGGGAGGAGTACCCTCTCCTTACAGCCTTGTCATGTTTACTACCACCAAGTTGTAACACAACCATTATTCACAGTAATTGCATTGTTTTTATCATGACTTCAGTCGCAGCTGTAATATAAGTAGCAGGTCATGACTATGCTGTGTAGCCAATTTTGTAGTGATGTTTCAGGTATAGAAGTCTAAGCTGAGCCTCAGTGTAAAACTGAGTTTCTCTTCTTCTCTGATACCATCTGTGATCACATCTGCAGGTGTTAATTGCTCTTTTGATAATATCAGAAATGTATTAAGGCTAATGGTGGGAACAAGGACTACTGCAACTTATTTCTTTATACTTAGGGACCTTGGTGATAAGTTTTCCCCTTTTAGTCCTCCAAATAACATGGTTTAGCAGAGGCACAGCATCCAGTTCCCTGAAGACATTAATTCAGGCCTGCAGTGTTAGGTAAGTCAGATACCAGATGAGATAAAATTAGAAAAGACAAATCAATCATTAGAGGATGCACTGTACAATATCCAGTTCAACCTAACTATATCTAACTCAATTTATATCGCTGTTGGAATTCAGAGACAAGTTTCAGTCTTTAATGACAAATTCACTTTTTTTTCTTCACATGCCAGAAGTTAGCTGACAAATATACTGACTGGTCAAACCAGTAGACTAAGAAGAAAAAAATACTAAAAATAAATAGTAAAAAAACCAAAAAATCGCCACAGTATTAGCATGTTAGATTGAGAAGATACGAGCGCTGTTCTCCCTACATATAGAACTGTCATCAGCTTTGGGGCAAATATCGTACCTGTCACTGAGGGTATCAGACTTTTTTCAAAGCAAAATCTCCCTTTTTTTGGTAGAATAGTAACAACTCTTTCATTTCAAAGAACAGCTGTGTGGAAGATAAATCTAGGCCATGAAGACTGCATTATTTTCTACGAAGAAAAATGTCAAGAGAATTCTTTTCCCCTACACAAGTTATTTTTTCCCCTGCATAAGTGAATTTTTAATATTTAAAACTTTGCACTATGATAAATAACACAATTTGAAGCTTTCATTCATCAATTAAAAAAATAAATAAATAAAAGTTGTGTTACAGTTTCTCCTGACTGAATGATTGCCCTATCTCCAAAATAAAATTTCAGGACCATTTACAGAATTTCATGAACTTTATCAGAACTTCAAATACTGTAACAACATCTGTTGAAACCCAGGATTTTTCAAACACAACTCAAACAACAAACTACATTGTAAGCAGCTGAGCATCACCCATCTCCTACTCTGTAGCAAAAGATGACAGCACATTCAGAATTAACTTACCTTGTAGTCTGTGTCCACATACCATTATCAGATAAATACAAGATCTTTGGTGTACAGTGTGCATTGACTCAAATTAATGACTCAGTCTCCCTCAGAATCAAAACAACTGTTTTTCTTGGCTAAATTCAGCAACAATTCTCACTACAAATCTGTTTTAATTGTATTGCATCAGACTTAAAAAGGTAAAATACATGAACATACATTGCTATCCCTAAAGCATTTCAAAAAGGGAACAAAGAACCCAAATCTCTCTCTGTTCAGTTCTCTCTAAAAGCCCGTGGGACTTGGACAGAAGGTCATAATACAAGGTTAAAGTTAACCAATACTGATGAGAGATGCAGTATAACGTGAACTCTGCTATGCTGGAATTACAGAAGAATACAGTTTCATCCTTATTGTTTTTGAGAAATACAACACACAGGTGTTGAGATTGATAAATACTCTAATTCTACAGTTCTATTGTCCTTCCTGTCTGCCTTCTGGCTTTGGAAATTGGTGCAGATTTCTTAGCCCTGGCTCAAATTTTATTATAGATGAAACAGTACAGGCAATGACATGAGAAGCTGGTTTTGTATTACATGCATTCGTATGTATGGATTGGACCCAACAAATGAATAAGCTCAATGCAGCTCTTCACAGCCAGCGCAGAATCACTTTTTGGATTTATTTTCAGACAGTAAAACAGTTTCACCCAGAAGATGAAGTGTTTTGGAATGAGTTTGAATGAGATAGTTAAAAACATCACATCTAATCTTTTTTTAAATCGTACACATTTAAATTGCCACAGCCAAAGAGCCCCGTTCGTGTTCTGCTTTCAACCACACTAGAAAAAAAAAACATAACAAAGGAAAAATACCATAGAAACATTTTCTGCTCTGTAATCTTGTGGGTACTGAATAACAATAATAATAATAATAATGCTTAACAGTGATATAGCACTTTACCTCTTCAAAGCACAGCACAATCATTAACTGAAAAATCATCTGACAACAATAACTCGTCTGCCTCACATCTGCCACCAGTGCTGCACTCCAGAGGCTCGGCTTTATTACTAACTGGCTACTTCAAAGTCACCTCTACTATTTGTCATGTATGCATCCTGCAAGATCATTGTACAGAAAGGAAAACCATGCCAAGTAATCCAAAGCATTCAGGAGGTCACTTTCTGATAAATGCTCCCTGAGATAGGGGATACACAGAAAAAGGATCCCTGATACAAGTTTGCTCAGGAAAGCCGCTGCAGCAAACCGAACAGATACAGAAAAGACAGAACTTTCAGATTTATCTCTCCCCTGCCCTCTTTATTCCTTCATCTATATCTTCTATATAAACACTTGCAACTGTGCTGTGTATTCTGAGTATTATGAAAATAAATCCTTTATTTGCATTTTACCTTAATCTGGCTCAAGTAAAAGGGAACTTTTCAAGGTAAATCTAAAAAGGACATCTCTCCCAAAGGCAAAGCAAATCTATAAACCCAAGTACTTGGATTCCTGTACAAGTGCTTTGGTTTCCCAGCGCATTCTCCAAAACAGTATAGTCATTTGCTGAAGGCTGGTTGGTTGGTTTTAGAATGAACATTACAGGACCAGAAGACAACCACCTTCTGGTTACCACAGAATCCACAGAGCACTCCAGCTTTCTACTACGGTACAGACGACCTCACCTCATTTTCAGATCTCTATGGCAAACACCACTAGAAGCTTGCTATATTTGTAGCAACACCCACCACTGATGGCTTTACTAGGCAGTGTTCAATTCCCATTCACTATCAGAAATGTTTATATTTTCAAATTTTTTGCACAGTGCCTTCTGTATTTGGGATTTACATGCTGGAGATATTAACAAAACTAACAGCTTTTAGGAAACTTCAGTTTCAGCAAAAACAATTTTTAGATACATTTCTGACCATCTAGTAAAGCTATAAAAAACATCAGTGCCAGAAGGAATACATGCAGAAAGCAACTCATGTGGGGTTCACCATATTATACCCCATCAAATCCTTACGGGAAGCACAAGTTATCGCATATAATCAGACACACACGTTTGCCTTCTTTTCTATAATCTACATTTTACTGTGTATATCATGGGTTTCATACCAACTTTAGCCCACTGAAGAGGCCTCCAGGCTCTGCAGAAAATGAAGGAGTTGCCTTACAGAAATACGGTTGTCAGCATTAGAATTACATCTACTATTTTTTGAGAAAAGGGCACAAGCTTTGAAGTTCTCTCTGTCATAATTAATTCTAAAAGCATCAAAGAAAAAAAAAGTGACAATTTCTTTGTTCACAGGTTAAAGATTTTTAAATTAATATTTAAGGGAGTGATTTTTTTTTTCCAATACAGGACTAATGCAATAAAAACCAAAGTTAGAAAGCTGATCTCTTCTCCAAGTCTCTCTCATTGTAATTATTTTCTTTTGCTTTTGGTCGCTCCTTTGAGGCTGCAGGACCACAAAGTAGGCCAACATGCACATTTCTATTGGGTCATAAACCCTGACCAGATGACAGTTAACCCCAGTGGCCAACTTACTGAGGAAGGGTCACAAAACAATTTACATTTCATGACTAGTGTGTTTGAATGCATTTCAGACATTGTTTATGCCCTGTGGCAGTTTTACAGCTCTTCACCACAAAGCTTAATTCTTTTGTAAATGCCTACAATTACTCTGAGAACAGATTTTCTTCAAGGTGCCTACTCTTCAGGTGCCCCCAAACTGAGTTTGCACAAAGGATGCAACTGATTTATTGTAGCAAGTCAAAGGTACCATACCGTTTGTCAATAATGAATCCTATTACTCATAACTATTAGCACTATAGAAGGGTGATTTTGTCATTTTTTTGTCATTGAAGAGACTTGTACTTCAAAAGAGTTTGGAGAATTTTCTTCCCCACAAAGAGATCTTCACAGAACAGGTCAAGCCATGTCGTATTTGTACACAGTATCGAAAAATATGTATTGGTACACCAAGTGCATCACACACACCCACATGCTGGCGTTCTCAGGTTAATCAAGGATGACACATATGAAGCACAAGCACGATAATGTACTTCCCACATTTCATAAATTAGTTTCCTCATGAACTTTTCTACTTAGCTCATTGATCTGCAACCACATCATTCCATTTTGATTTTTTCATACCGTTACATCAGCTCTAGCTCTTTTTCCACAGAAAAAAAAAAAAAAGCAATTCTAAACCATTTCAGTAAGAAATGAGATTGTTCCTGCTTGCACACTACTTGACAAATGGCAGGTACATCCCAGTACAGGGATGACTAGAGAAGCAAGGATAAATTAAATTAGGATTCAGATTTATTGGCAATCAAGAGTTGTTTTCTTCACCTCCAAGGGTTCCTCTCCCACTTCTTCTCTAACTTTCACTAATCCAGACAATTTAAAATTAGCACAATCCAGAACCAAACAGAAATCAAAGAGAAATTATTTGAATGAGACAAGCAATGTTATAATGGACTTTATTATTATTATTAGCTTTAAAATAGTATCTATAGAAGCATTGCCATAGAGATCTGATTTAACAAGGAACAAGGAAACAAAGTACAGAGTTTTGCTGAAATGAACAAATTACAGCTGTATACACAAAGACTTTGAGAATCTGTTGGACAGTACTGTAACTTCACTGATACCCAGTGTACCCAGAACAATCTGAAACAGCTACTTAGGAAAGAAGAGCAACAATTCAGGTTATGGTGAGATGGTCTCATTGTCATCATCTGTAGTCTTAGACAATTAACACATCTCCCCCATCTTCCTGCTAAAACCTAGCCCTGAATATGTTTTTGCTACTACCACACCCCAAAATGTAATTAAGTCATGTACATTGTCCTGTAGATGTGCATTTAACACTTAAAAAGAGTGTACATCTTGCCTGAGCAACTGTCATGTACAGAGAAGAAACATGTTTAGAGACAAAAATGAATGAGAAGTTATTCACTCAAGCATATGATATGCACTTCATAGAACATTTTCCTAAGGAGAAGGGTGAAAAAAAATAAAAGAAACCAAAACCAAAAAAAGCCACACCAAACACACACACTGCAAACACACACAATCTTTGTGGGACTGGTGTATTTTTGTGCTGGATATCTGTCAGATCACTTCAATCCCATCTAAGACCCACTCTCTTTGGTCACAGCATACATAATGTACGAATTTATAACTATCAGAAATAAACTAATTAGAGCTAGCATTTGATATCAGTTTATTCAGATACGGTTTTTGGTATATCCTAAGAATTGTTTTTATCTTTTCCTGAATGCAGGAGCTGAAAGTGGTTTTGATTTTTGTTTAAATGATAGAACCCAGTTTCTCTAGGAACAACTATTATTACACACGTTTTACCAGATTATCTCTATTTTAATATTATTATGGAGAAAAAATAGTATAGTCTAGTCGTGAAAAGCACAGAGAAATCAGGAACATTTAAAGTCTCCTTTCCCAACAAACATGATCTTTCTCATTTATTTAGTCTTGTGAACTCCTTGTGCATGGTTCATTACTGAAACAAAGCTTGCAGCATTTATCTGTCTTGTCCCGTGTGTGCTTTTAAGGAATATGTCCCTGTCTCTTGTTGATAATACTTTGCCACTAGGTGGGAACATTTGAAACAAAGATAAGAACCATCTTGCCTCTCAACTGCCCAATTTATTCAAGAAAACTAGTATATAGCAAGAGGAAAAATACTTGAAAGTGCCTTTTGGGGGGAAAAAAAAAAGTAATCAAATTTGAACTGTTTATATTTAATAAGCAACTCTTACCAGGACCAGTATCAGCACATTATTTTACTGCCTCAGAGGGATCTACTAGTAGTTTTATCAGTTTGAGATTTGCTGTTGGGCTCATTTCCAAAAGAGGTTTTGGGATGAGTTTGCCTTTCCCTCCCCGCCCCAACGTTGTGGACAAGAAAGCCTGTCCTGAGGAAGTCAAGCAGACCTCCAGCTTTATGATATTTTGGGTAGTTCTAGATGTGTTTCAAGTCCCCAGATTTGTAAAGGACCTGAAAGAAATATGCAACTGCCCCAAACCATCCAACAAAGTCTCAGGAGAGGAAAGCCAAGTGGACTGGAGGCCCACTAGGTAGTATTTTAACAAATTAGCCATGGTTTGCATACTTAGATAATCAAATAAGCACACATGACATTAAAGCACTGGTATAGTACTTCCAGGACTTTTCCCAGTTTCCTTCTCTTCTTCTTTGCTGAAAGCTATGGAAGGAAGAAAAGTTTCTGTCAAAACACCTCACTGGCCTGGCAAATTATAAGGATTTCCATATATTTTCTGGAAACCATAAAAATTCACTTTTAAATGACATATCAACCACTGATATTTCAGGAAATCCTAGTCCATATTTAAAATAGGCATTGCTGTCACTCATTTTCACCCTACTAGAGCATTTTGTAAAAAAAAAAAAATCTGCAGTACACACTTGAGAAGGCTTTGCCAACATTAAGTTTTATCAACGGGAATCTTCTCCTACTGACATTAGTGAACATTAGGCTCATGACTCAAGCTGGTCAAATTATTTATACTTTTACCTATTATTAACACCAACTGAAGCAGAGTTTTCATTACTTAACCCTTATTATACTGTTATTATTGCCTACCATCTGCCTGATGAGTTGGGATCCTGGCAAGGAGTTTGCACACAATAGAGAGAAACATCTAAAAAAAGCCATGCTGCAGCATATCCCACCTCTCACTTGAACTCATTTGAAGTCATGTGCCTCAACACCTGGTGTGTTTTTGGTCATGGTGGAAATATCACGATTTGGGGAAAGTTTCTCAATATCCGTAATATCTGCGGAAAGCAAAATTTTCCTAAAAAAAACAAACAAACAAAAAACAAACCAAAAAAACCCCCCACACACACCAAAACAACATTATGAGAGAGAAGAGAGCCTGTCCAAACAAGGTCCCAGTCACTTTTTCCTCTGGCTCTCCTGTAAGTACTGGTTCCAGGTGCTTTTTTTGGAACCATTTTTTGAACTATTTCTGTGACACTGTTGTCAAATTAAGCATTTCTGGCGTATTGTAGAGATACATGACATGTGCGATATCTAGCCAGTTATCATGGCACAAGACCACCAGCACACTGCTCTTCGGCACCGTTCAGTTGTGTCGTAAGGCAGCTGAAACATCAACAAGACCAAAGCAAGACTTATTTGAGCAACTTACTTTCATACATTTTTCTATTTGCCACAGCAGAGCTTGAAGTGCTGTGTTTCAGCCCTAGAAGCAAGGTCCCCTTGCACATGCCTGCCAACTGCACCAGGTCCTCAGAGCACACACACTGAGCAAGGAGCCCATGCGCACGGCCGAGCTGGCACCGCATCGGCCCAAGCTCCAATAGCACCAGTCGCTCTCCGCCTCCGCACCACTGCAGTCCTCTCTGGGGAGCATTATCCTCACTTGGCCTTAACACCACCATCCCTTTCAAATGCACTGCTTGCAGCAGTTTTGATAAAACTGTTTGGAGGAACTCACTATAGAATAGTCATCCTTAGTATTCAGTCTTTTTAAGCAAAATGGTGCCCTTGATGTAGTAGCTTTCTCCCAGGAATATCACTAGGGAAAATCCAGTAAAGGAAACAACTGGGAAACTGACTAGCAAAAACCTTGTTAAAAATTTAAATTCCATGACAACTATTCGCATTTGTAGGTCACTTTTCTGTGGCTTCAAAAAAATGTGTAAGCTGTATTTAGAAGGAGCTTGCAGCTACACCAGCTACAGTGAGAAAAGCGTTATTCAAAGAGAAATTCATAAAATAAATTTTCACAAATGTCTGAGTCCAAGTTTCATCATTTATGCATAACTAACAAAACTAACCATCACCATCAAGGCCTGGATGATTGAGCTGGAACAAAACTAAGTAGTCTCAAATTGAATGCAAGCTTTTGAACAAAGACCCAAGGCACCTGCAGGCCAGTCGCAGTGTGAGATACCTGCCTTTCCTTCCCAGTTCCTCTCTAGCCCATCAGAACAGCTTCCTCAGTGCCCCTACTGAAAAGCTCTAGTCTGGGTCCTCAGGCAATCAGACCGAAACTCCTTCAGAGAGGAGGGCCCTATGAAAGGTCAGGAAAATGCATTCGAATAATACAAACCCGCTACTTCCACTGCAGAGCTAAGTAAACAGATTGTTACCTGAACTCTTTTTGCTTAATTACAATAATTTGCCAGCAGATAAAGCAAATATCATCTGCATCTATTAGTCTCTTTCCAATAGCTTTCAGGCATTATTTAATACAGACAGTCATAAATGAACTTTTTTTTTTGCTAAGTGACCCAGTGCTCAGAATTGAGCCCTAGGTTCCCAAATCCATTCAAAACCCATAGTTAAAATGGAATTGTGATTTTTGAATAGAATCAAATTGTTTCCCCCCTCCCTCCCATTTCATAAACATTAATACAAAATTCAGTTGGCTTACTCATTTACAATGGAGAACATTTTGTCATTGAAAAACATGATGCAGCTAGGGTTCAAGGGTAGGTCTTCATCTGTAGCTTTGAGATCCAGAGACAAAAAGCCTTCATAAGGTTTTTGTTACGATAAGGAAAAAGCAGCAAATGCTGTAAATAAAAGAAATAAACCCCTCTCTGATTACATTCTCCTAAGATTAGCAAAGACAGATGCCCACATATCACAGAAAGCAGATGAACACAAAACTAATCTGTAAATACAATGACTACCTTTGTGATATTTAAATGTGAAGCTTAAGCTATAATGAACTAATGCACTAAATTAATTTTAGCTTGCCAGGTATAACAGAACCACTCAGTTGATTTCTAATTTCTCTATCAAAGTTGTTTACTCTGAAATGAACATCAAGGTAAGTCATCCAGACCTGCGCATTTTGTAGATCTGCATTTCTCAGTCACCTCAAAGAACATTCCTCATTAATCTTTCATAAATTGTAGTGCTTTATATAAACAAAAGTCACACAAGATTAAGTTGCTTATTAATTACTGTAATTCCTTCTTAAAAACATTCTGTTGGCAGACTAATGAACAAGTATTTTTTTTTAAAAACCTGATTGTCTAGGAAACGTAGTATCCAGTAGAAACACATGAAACAGCAAAAACATTTGTCCCTGTAGCAACCTCTCTAAAAATAAGTCAAACCAAAAAGCCTATTCCCAGCCAACTTGCAGTCTCATCTTCTAGAGTAAATCTGCCCATTGGGCTCATGATAAAGACTAAGCCTAAAATAATATTACAAATAGCTCTACTGAGCTTGCAGCGAATTATGACTTTTACAGGTGCAAGGGGAAAGCAGTTTTTATGGTAACACTAAAATGACTGGTGGAAAACACTACAAAGCTCGCTGCTGCTTGATACAGAAGTGTTTCGTATTTAAGAGGTAAAAAAAGGTGTGTTCAAATGTGTATAAAAATAATGGAAATGCTAACTTCCATTTTTTTGTAAATAGTTGGACATTCTTTGATGTCCATTTCTTAGATCTCTGTTACAGACTAACAAACACATGAAAAAAAGCCTCATGTCTTTGCTACCTTTGTTCTTATACTTGCAAGAGGTGAGAGCAACACAAGATACATACAATATCTGTTGTACACTTTGAAGCTTGTAATATAGGGTTCCATCTTCAAACTGTTCCAGTTTGCACAAACCCTTTCACATATGCAAAACCCTCAAACTGTGAATATTCCTTAAACACTCTTTAAAAAAAATTATTGACCGCTACCTAGAAAATGGCTGATTAAAGTCCTTGGGAATGGACAGTTTTACATTGGTGCTTTTGAAAGCTTTCTCTTCTTGCAAATAGACAACCAGACTCTATGCACAGAAGCCTAAATTAATGAAAGTTCTTTTGACACCTTTACCACAAGGCAAATTTGAGAACCATTCCATGAACCTTTTATGCCAAAATAATCGTCACTGCAGAAGCTGGTTAAATTATTTTTTCTGATGTTCTGAGTCAGAGTCAGGTTTTCACAAGATGACAAATTAAGGTTGTAACAGTAGGTAAAGAATATGAGAATTATGAAGGCAAGTATTTCATACTTTTTAGCCATTTTTCTAACATGGCTGCAATTTTACAGAAATCTGATCAGACCTGCAAAGGAAATATCTTCCCTCTATGACAAAGATTTAAGACATTGAATTCTGAAAACTCAATATATGATGAAAAACAATCTTATTAAAAATGGATTTTAATCTTTTTCTTATTGTGAAGAGTTATCAATAGCAAGGCTTACCAAACATATACAATATTGCCTAAAAATAAAGTTAATCAGGGCTGTTGTGCTGCATCCAAGTTCTAGTCTGCATGAATAGCTATTACAGTCTACTATAAAAACAAGTCATGGAAAAAATGCCCTGCCAGTTTTGAACCCAAGTTAAAAATAAGTATCTTGCAACCATAAGAACTGGACAAAGCCAACTGAACCATTTCGAATTCTCATTTGCAGAAATATCATACTTCAAATACTGGCAGTGATTACTGCCTGAAAATTGTTATGCTTTTCAGTGGGTTTGTTTGAGGCTTCATATACCTTTCCCTGAATCACCATTTAAACAAAAACGTCACACCCCCCACACGTGGAGTAAATGAAGTAGCTCTTGGGCAAAAGGCTGATATTTCAGATCACTTCAAAGATTCATCCTATCCATGTTGCACACAGAACCCAGCACAGAGCAAGTACCATCCATCTGAACCAATCAGCAGGTATGGCTTTTGATAAATATTTTTTAACATTAGTTCACATTTTGCACTTACAGTTTATTGTGTGTTAGTAATTTCTGGCTGGACATTGAAAGCCTTTGAGAATTTGACACAAAATATGTCACAAACTAATAAAAATAAACTGAAAATAACTACCTCAGATCTCTTTGATCTATGCAAGAAGTGTGAAATGGGTCAATCAGCGCAAGAAACAAGCCAGCATGACTGTTACTCTGAAACACTTCATGCTAGCTTGACTTCTCTAAAAAATAAAAAAAAAAGAAAAACTGAGCACTCTGATAATTAAGCTAAACATTGAGCAACTTTCTGGAACTACCTTTTACTGTAGGTAGATATGATTTAGGCAGTCAATTATTCCTCGGGAAACCTGTGGCTGAGCAGCAGCATGCAGAGTTAAAGCTAACCTTCCCTATTTCAAATGGAAATCAGCTTCAACAGTAAGATGTAGGATTCATACAAGAAGTGATGCTGTTTCTTTTACCAAGGAAAATAAAAAAGGCCAAAATCCATATAACTCTTGGTTACCATGGCATTTAAAATATTTAACACATCTAACTACTCTTCTACCAGGTTTTCTATAGTTCCTTTTCCATTTTTAATGACAAAATGGTACCGGCAAAGCTATTCAGACAATATTAATCTTGCTTAACAGCTAACCAATTTACTGAAATGATATGTTCTTATTTATCTTGTATTAAAAGTTAGAGGTAACACAGGCTTAAGAAATACAGCTGCAGAGGGGAAAAAAGCAAAACATTAAACCCTGCAGAAAGTCATAAATTAACAAAATGCACTTTGATGTTACTTATCAGAGAGCTACAGCACATTCACTTGAAAAGTGGGAAAATATCCTGGCACTTAAACAAGCATAGTCAAACTCATTGATTTCCAATCTCTACATTACAAGTGACAGAATAAAGGCAGAATATGACACAAAAATAAGAATAAGCTCACATTTTTGGAAAGAAGCTCTGCCACAAGACTCTGTTCTTATCAACATACATATGCTGGGTTAACGATTGTAGTCAAAGATATTACAAGATAAAAATCAAGTGACTGGATGTTCAAGTCATAAAGCTCTCGCAATATTCAGAGCTGCAAAACTGCACACAATTTGTTCTCAAGCTGCAATCCATAGGTAATGTCATATAAAGTACTTTCTAGTGATTTCATCATTGTTTGGTTCTTAGAGCTAGTATTATTTTCCTACTAAGAATAAACTTCAAATCAGGGTTTCTATAACTATTTTATCTACCTTTCTTTTCATCAAATGCATATAAACAGAAGAATTTGCACCGATGGCTTTTGGGATAAAGACCAACTTGGTAGATAGTGCCACTTGCAGAAAGTGAACTAGAATTTAGCTCAGGTAGCTGCCTATAGCACAGCTAAATTGTTATCCATAACAATCTAAGGCTTCAGAACTCAGTCACAGTAATTCGTATGAAAAGCCTGTATGTTTTCATCAAGGCAGAAATTGATGGCAATGTTGCATTTGTGTTTTGCGGTTTCTGAAGGCTTACTAATGATGAGACAGACATTTGTTTAAGCCTTACATTACAGTGCTTTGCATGCTTCCACTGAAGCAGTGTAACTTCTAACCTTCTGCACTCTTAGATATATGGGGTCACATTTTGTGAGTGTAACTCCGGGAAGAAAAAAATGCTTAGATCACAACAACATTAGTGGACATAGTTGAACTTGTAATAACAGAATTTACTGGGGAAAGGATGACCTTTCCGCACCAACTACCTAAAAAAGACAAAACCAAAACGTGCATTTTTATGAATAGAACGGAGTTGTATTTTGTGTAATTCGCATCACACGATCTCTCCCAAGTGTTAAAGAAGTGAGCACAAGCCAAGCATAAAAGTAATAAGCAAACAGCCAGTTGAGCTACTGACTCAACTTTTCACAAGAGTCCTGATCTCAAGCATTGAAGGCATTTTGCTTACAATAAAATCTTGTTAACAAGGCTTTCAGTATTTACATGCCCTACATGGATAAGGAATCATACACCAATTTAAGAAAAAAAGAAAAAAACCCACAAAACACCACACAAAACAATTAAGGTTCAGAGAAATAATTCCTTATAAATTGTATTTTACCAGCCCTTTGTGTGAGGCTCTATATTCACAGCTTAGCTAACACTACTAACACCCAAAGCAAGAAAATGACACTTGCTCAGTCAGAGAAATCTGTTGCCATGGGAAACACAAACTCAGGAACTAGTAGCAGGAGTAAATGAAAACCCACTTTTCAAACACACAAAGAAAGTACAAACCAACGAATAGGGCTACACAGCAATCGAGATTTAATTCTAACTTAGGAAAGAGTATGTGATTTTTTTGAATATGGTAGCTATATCTGAACAATCCAAATGCAGTTGACTTTTCTTTTGTTTTAACTTAATATACTTCAGAAACTCCTCTGTTCTACAGAGTGACATAACCTGCATGTTCATCTCAGCATACATTTGTGCAAATGTTTACCCTATACAGGTTCCAATGGGCTTAGCAAATAGACATTAAATCAATATATCATTGAGAATAAACTAATTCTTAAACAGAATATTATCTTAAACTCATTTTTAAGGTGTAACACTTACATGTTACCTCTTAAACCTAGAGTTGCCTCTCAGCTAGAATTCCAATATTAACATCCAAGTAGTTGCCAGGGGATAACTCATTTTAAGTTATTCATAACTCACTTCACAGTGTTTCTGTACATGTTATTTTCTGTAAATCTCATTTCAAAAAAGCTTTGCTGACAAAGCAAAGCTAAATAATTTGTAACTTGCTAATGACAAATGAGATGAAATGCATTGATATCCTGGTAATAGCCTCACAATTTGCTCAATATCCAGAGCATTAAAACACTGTTATGAATCGATAATCCATCAGCCATGGTGTTGTGAAGCACATCTGTTATTGATTTTTAAATTCATACTAAAAATTTCAAGCAGAACAAAATCTTGGGATCTTCTGTTCAGCTTTGAAGAGATTACTTTAGTTATCAATAAAAAGAAAATGCACTAAAGCGCTTTGGTTTAATCTGACTTCATGTTTCAAGGTATCCCGAAACTCATGTGCAACCTCAACAGTTGAGAATGCTACCAGTGAGCATAAGGACTATTATTCAGTGCTACTATTCTAGATTAACCAGATTAGTCTTACCCCATTTCAGTTCAGTATATATCTTCTTTACCCTAATACAGCTAATGTTCCTGACTGAAGTTGTGCCCGAGGGTCTCCTATAGTCTTTCCCAATTAAAAAAGTACCAGTTGAAATTATTTAAATCTCAATTTTCTGCTATGCTTTTCAGTGTTTGTGGTTTCTTGTCACTGGCACCTAAACACAAAGGCTCAGTAGTGTTATCCTGTCACTGGCTGCTGTTCAGACCAGAAAATGGCTCACAAAACACTCAGTTCTGTTTACATGTGTGGTTTATAGTTTCAAGACTCCATAGCACCATGTACATAAATACTCTGTTTCATGATTTAGAGGTTGTTTATGAGAGAATAACTTCAGATACTAAATATTCAACTTGACACTATTAGCAATTATACAATAATTCAGACTCAATGTTGTGGCAAACCTCCAATTTTGTTCTTGAGCTAGAAGAGAAATACAGCCAATAGGCTGGGATCCCTCCACACTCCAATTGAAGGAGCAGAGAACTGATATGCAGGTTCTTTATTCCACTGCGGGGTTTAGACCAACCATCCCCTGCCCCTCCCAATTAGTTAGATGCCAGAAGACAAGTTAGTTACATGCCAAAAAGTGTTAACATTATTTATAACATTGTCTCAAAAAACCGTATACTCTGCAAGACAGATTTTCACAGAAACAAATTTATAGTCTAGATTGCTTTTATTTCAACTTAGTTGCAAAAGTCACTGTTACATTCCACCTAAACTGAATCACTCCTTTGGGAGAAGACAAGTAGTTATAGCACAAGCACTGAGGATGCCTCATCTTGGAATAAATAAAGAACATGCACTGAGGGGTTGCCCTTAGCAAAGATGGCAGTAAGACTGCAAAAGCTGAAAGTCTTTGAGCATCCTGTCTAATGAACATGTTTACAGGTTTATTCTGTAATGGCATGCTGGCTGGTAACACTGAAAAGTTTTGCTTGCAGCTTGCATTTCAAGACATGCTCACATAATCTGCTTGACAGGTAATGAAACTTTGTGCTATTACCTTTAGCTTGAAGCAGAGTTCTTAAAATATCCTTCTCGTATTGATTCGTGTTGAAATTAATTATATTTTCCTGCAAGCTGGAACCCACAGCTAAAAGCAGGGCCTAATCAAACCAACTGAGGCTAAGATGGTGGTAAAAGAACCCTTAAAATACAGAACAGAAAAAAAAATGACTCCTGCTCTCTGACAGCATGACTTGGCTCCCCTGTAGGGGGATAGGGGTTAAACCTCCTTGCAAACAGCCAGAAGCCCTTGCAGTCCACTAACAAGGGTGGGAGATTACCAGGAGCTCCACATCTGTTATTGACAATGCTGATGAGCCTAATTGGCAACATGCAGCTGATCCCCCTGAAGCAGCAGGGGAGAGAAACAAATAAAGAGCAAAAAGGTGGATAAGACAGCTTGAGCAAAGCACTTCCCAGAGTGGCCCTGGATAACCTGTTCTCACTCGCTGCAGCTCACCAGCCTCTCTGGTAGAGAACCTGCTGGAGATGGGGGCTGCTGCAGGCTTTGCACCACTGCCACACCGAAGTGCTGGCAAACAGAACAGACGTATACAAACAATACACGACAACAAGACTTGTCAGAGAAAGCCAGGACTTCCTGTTAGAACAACAACAACAAACCAGCACCCTACCAGCTTCTCACGAAACAATTAGCTAAAGAAATACAGTTCTGATTTGCCAGAAGAATCCTGAAGTCTGTGACACTACTTTTTGTAATACATGTATTATTACAATAGTCATTTAAACAGAGAAAAATACTTGTATTTTACCAGTTTAATTTATGACCTATTATGAGTATGCTCTAACAGTCACACTATACTCCAAGTAGGATATTCTTGTTAATCATCAAAATAGTAATCTCATCTAGCACAACTTGGCTTTGAACAGGGCTCACTCTCTGCAGTTCAGCTGCTGAGCTGTTACAACATTACAGTAGCTCTCTTAAGAGTTAGGAGAAAGGAAAAAAAGGAAGATGTCATCAGGCCCAATGTCATAAAATTAAGTACATTCCAGGTTCTCAAAGCAGCACTTAGTCTTTTATTATCATTTACAAAAGACTAGCCGCTGTCCAAGGAATTCTATTAACAGGATTCCCTCTTGCAAACACTAACTAACCTACACAACTGGATTCCCTTTCAACCCTCTTTCCCGAGCAAGATCCCCGCTGCCAAGACATGCTGTCAACGGCCATGAAGTTCACTTAATTAAAATATTATTAGAATAGTGATGCCACCACATGCCAGAAATATGCCAAAAGCAGAGCCAAGGTGTGTAATTAGTGAGCAACTGCAGCTCCACAGTCTTCAGAAAAACCAGCATTAGGTGAGAGTCTGAGTCTGGCTCATTCACACACGCTACCAGACTTGCTCTGGTCACCAGTGACACCCACTTTGACCTCGGTTTCCTAATTAGTTGTAATGGGTTTGAAAGTCATTGTAAAGACTCAGAGATTTATTTTTTTTTTTTTTTAAGCTTTCCATTGGCCTGTGAGGTCAATACAGTTTCTCCATACTAACAGAAGAAAAGAGACAAATTAGGACAAACTAAACAAGCTTTGCACCTTTCTTTGATTTTCCCACACTTCCTATGTACCAAGCTTTCTTTACTAGAACAGATTCTGTCCTTTCATTTACTCCCCTTCTGAGGTAAGGTAGTCATCAGAAAGAACAGTCAGGAGTCTGATCTTACAGCCCACTTTAATATTGACAGATATAAAAATCTGTGCAAGCACCATTATGGACAGTTTGACCAAGACATCTAATTCACAGAGTGTGCAGCAAAAGAATATGATGATTCAACTTGATCTTTCATCAGCAATCAATGAAACTTGCAAGCAACAATAGTGTTTTCTGTTAACATCACGTCTCAAGATGGCTGCCTAGTTAGAAATTAAAGACAATCACATTAGAAAAGGATAGGTGCATTAAACACATCTGTCTTTCCCAAGGATTATCAAGAACAACAGAGAAATGAGTCAAAACAGGCCGTAACTCACAGCATCCTAGAACACTTCTTGAAAATATACTCCACCAGATCCTTCAGTTCTTTCACCATTTTTTTTTAATATACACTTCCCTCATTCTGAAGTTTATTCACAAAGTTTCTGAGATCATAACTAATATCCTTCCAGGTGGCATTTGTCATCACATCCCAGAGTGTTAAACTGCTGTGAGAGCTGTTTAATCATCTGGGATTACAAACACTCTATCCCAAACACCTCGAAATCCCCAGATCAAACTTAAAACACCAGCTACATAATAAATCATTTTCTTGATCTCTATATTGAAATTAATTATTTATTTAAGGAAACAAATGCAAACTTTTTTTGCTCCCTGTTCAGGTAGCAGCAAGACTTGGAACAGCATTTCGAAAACTGGTCTTGCTGAAAAGGCATCTGCAAGCTCTGCTCCAGCACCCACACATGCCTAGAGCCCAACCGCATGGGCTCCTCACACCTCACCTGGGGATTTGCACACTTCTAAAATCCACAAACCACTCTCTAGTCACGTAAATACAATTTCAAAGCAAGACATATAAATTCAGCAATCAAGCCGTAAGTTCAGACAGACTTCTCCTCTGCCTCCAGAAGGCAGCTCTCCCATTCTATTTATTCTCACATGCATTTAATTGAATTCCCTGCCATTTCGCATGCATTGTAATAGATTTGTTTTACACCATCAGGAAACAAGTTTTTAAACATGTGCTATGCATTAAATATCACACATATTCAGGAGGGAAAGAAAAACATTTCTGGAGGAGTATAGTAATTTTACAGTCTCTGGTTTCTAATAAATCTTTACAGCAATCCTAAGCTGCATTAACAAATTCTAGTTTATTGTTGAGCTTCTGCACAACATCCCTCAATGACATGTCAAATTTTTACCAAGGCGGTTGAACTCCTAAAGCTGTCCTCATTGGCAGGAAACTTGTCAGATTAAATTGCCACCCCTCGTCAAGTAAAAATATATGATCCAATATCTCTCTGCCACCGATGACACAAACTGTCCTTTCACTTTGGATGTATTATGAATCCCCAGTGTTTCACACTGAGAGCAAAGATGCAGCTCATGGTGAGAGAGGAAATATTGCTTGCTGACCACTTTAGATGTGGTATATATTAGATATATACGAAGCAATAGAAGACTCCTAAATTCCTTAAATTCTGTTTAGTTTCCTCATTGTTTCAAAGTATTTGTTAATCTGTCTAGGGAACCGAAATGCAGAAGTATTTTCATTGCCTCTTATCTCCGTTAAGTGCTGTTTCTGTACTGTTGCCCAAATGCATATTTACTATTCGCAAACATTCTTAAAGAGACTATGTGTTACCGTTACTCTTTACAAAGACCCTAGTAGCAGAGTATTGCAGGAAGGAATTAACTATCACAACATGTGCATTACTCCATAGCACATAAATGATCACAGATTATTGAAAGAAACATAATTTGGCTTTGTATAATACCTTTTAAAATCACGATATGGCACATTGCTTTAGAAAGGTAAATAATCATATTAAGCAACAAAACCAGACGAACTAGATGTTAGCAAGTCTACCATCTCTGTGGTGGATGGCAGTACATACACATGGAAGGTACCACTAATACTGTTAGGACCATTTCAAAGCCCCTGAGCAGTCAGTGGAAATTTCAGTGCAAGATGGAAGTCGTCCAGGATGACAGGCTCAACTTTTCCCAGCAAGAATTTACTGAGCTAGGAATGAACTAGCACGAAGACAGGAATGCAGACATCTGATGCAGCTACACAACAAGCCACTCAGATCCAAGCAGCATCCACTCCCATTCATGGGAAGTTTTATGTGAACTTCCTATCTATAAAATCAAAAGAGGTGGCCAGAAGCACAGCACTTTTACAGTGCAGAAGATTTTCCAATAGCCCACGAGGAACCTAAACCTTGTGGGGAGCCAGTTTCTGGGTTCTAGATTACACCCAAGACTTGAGGAACAGAACAGAAAGGCAGAAAGTACCCCAAGTTTTTTTTAACATTGGCACTGGAGTTTTACTTCCATCAGCATTTTTTAAATACTTCCAACTCAAAATCCTGCTGTTGGCTTACTTACTCAAAGCATAACTTACAACTGTGACACGCAGAGTATTCTTAGCAGCCTCTCTAACCTGAAGGTAAAACAAAGTTTTGCCAGCCTCCTTTATAAGTTGTACTTAAAATTGAAGTTTAGGCAAGTTTTGTGTTACACTAAAAAAAAAAAAAAAACAAAAACAAAAACACACACACCCCACACCAAAAACAAAACCACAAACCCAAACAAGCAAAAAAAAACCCCACAAACACAAAAACAAACAAAAAAGAGCTCTCTGTATGTTAGAAATTCAAAACAAATTTTACTTTTTTTTCTTTTCCTCCTTGAAAGAATAAAACCACCATGTCTAACTATACAGGAGAGAACTAATCTGTGCCGTCATCTGCACTTCTTCAGTCATGAGCTAGAAGCTGCAGGTAACACAGCTTAGGGCTTTCTAAGCCACGGCAACAGAACTTGCAACTTCTGTGCTACCTCACGTTATATATATATAATACACCTGTTGAGCTGAATGGGTATACTTTAGAAAGCCAATTCAATTGTCTAAACCAGGAATTCCTAATAACAGGCAGAAAGTTTTCCAAAGTCCTCTGAATCGCTAGTGCTGATCAGTAGATTTTATTTCCTCACCTGCTTGCAGGAACAGAGGTTGCTTACTCTGTTCTCACCACAAACTGAAATGGCTCCTAGCACTGCCTGGGAGCATAATTAAAAAAAAATTGTGCCCCAGAGAAAGCTGCCAGGAAGCCTGAGCTAACTCAGAAGTGCACTCACAGCTTTTCCAACTGACAGCAATAGGTGGGTTGCATAGCAAGTTCAAAAAACATCAGATTTAAGGTGATGCTGGAAATTTTCTGGGATTTCATGAAGTTTTGCAAGCTTCTCCAAGCCAGCTGAATGCAAGTTCAAAATGCAATTAACACAGAAAAAAGAATTTAAAATTGGTAAAAGGTAGCGTTTCTAGAAGTGGCAGTATTGGTGAATCAAATAATTCCAATTGAATTTAATCACTGAAGTTTCAAATCCTAATTTTTCCTTATTACTTGCTTTTATGTCTTACCCAAAATGGACTCCATCCACTGGCCTGTTCTATGATCCTAGACCCCAATTTAGATGATCTCATTATCATCCCCAAAGAAGAAAGATATATTAAGAAAATGAAGCTATAGACTAATGTTACCTTATTAAAATCCTATTTACATAGAATGAACATAAATACAAGTTGGTAAACCATATGCTATCACATCTGTTCCTCTGTGTATTAATAACAAGCCTGTCCCCTATAGGGCTCTCCAATTAATATGTATTAGAATATATTACAAAGTATTTGGATTCTCTTGACAATATAATTTGTAGCTAGATTATTTGTAGGCTTCTAGCTTGGAATTATTGCTGTTGCACTATGCATTAGCTGCTGCTTCTCCTGTGATTAAAGTACAACACCTGGCTCCTCTGGTATTATAACTTCATGGAACTCCGTCAATTTTCAAATACTTAGCTTGTTGCATTATAAGTCTTTTCAGGCTAAAAGTGTCAGAATATTTCAGTCCTTTGCTAACCACAGCATCATTTAGGAGCTTTGCTTACCAGCATTCAGGACACTTAATATACGTGAAACACCAGCAGTGTTTACTAATGCAGTTAAGAACAAAACAAAAACAAATAACAAACAAAACAAACAAAAGAAATCTGTAAATCTGAAACTTAAGAAGACATACATATATTTGAAGAATGTTTGACTATTGAGATAGAATATGTTTGCATTTTCCAATGAAATTAACAGATGCCTTCCTGCACCAAATAAAGCAGGTGTTTGTATTTGTTCTTCAAGATTACACTGCACCAAAGACCATAAATCAACTCCAGCTTCCTGGAAGCTGTGTATGACTACTGCCTTTCCGAACAACAGCCTCATTTAATACTCACAGCAAAAAAATCTCACTTCTTCATAGGAATGTTAGTGGATCATCACCATGAACTTTTCCACCCCACGCTATCCAAAGCAGAAGATGCATTTTCATACTTGCAAGCATTAAGACAACCTGCAGTAGCCAGAGAGGCAGGCAAGGAAACCGTGTCACCCAGAGCTTCCTTGCAAGCGGGACTAACCACTTTCCAACCATGGCCATATCTGTCAAAGTAGCTGCTTCACCAGCTGTATTGGAAGGAGAAGATTCCGCTAATACCAGCAATGGACTGCCCTCTCTCAACATCAGTTCCTGTCACTATTCTTGCTTCTGTTTGTTGCTTACAGGTAAACAATAAAAGAATATCAGACACACATGAAGGAATCTTGCACGCTGGTATTTGCATCACACTTCTCTTACAGAGATAAGAATGCTTCTAGTTACTGCACTAAAATAAGATTGCCAAGACTAGAAGAATATTTTGGGTGACCAGAAAAGTTTTCATGCCTCACTGTTTTTATGCTTACATTTATTTATTTTCTTTGATATACATAGTGTGACTGAAAAAATGGCCACAAAGACAGTTTTTAGGTCAGCTACAAGGTTTCTGCTTAGTTTTAAAAACTAAATGCCACAATAAGAAATCACAAATAATACATCTTTAGAACTACTGTGGCCTCTTCTTTGTAGAGAAAATACCACCCTCAATGGCTACCCATCAAAGGCTACCCTCACAATAGCACTGAAAAATGCTTCTCCCATTTTAAAGGTTAATAAAAAAAAAGCTGTAATGCGGGCAAGTTATTTGAAGAGCTAGACAAAACCAAAGTTAAACACAATACCTGTGAGCCTGTTCCAAGTATCCAGGTCCCAGAGTCAGCACACTGTGCTCCTGGCAGCCATTTTCAAGTAAGAAGAGAGGAGGTTGGAGGTGGAAGAGCCCAGATGGCTGCCCTGGGGTCACCGTAGCGTTCCGGCCAGTTTTGCCAACATTTCACCCAGCCATGAAAATCAGCCTCACCACTGGCTACCTTGCCTCATGGTCACATTTCCTTTGTGGTTTGTTCCTTCCCTGCTTTTCCACCTCAGCTCCCTATTTAATCATTTCTCATTAAATATCTTCCCAAATAAACCAAACATTACCAAAGACATTATTAAAATTCACCAGGTTAGTCACACCTTTTGTTGGTGCTCTACCAAGCTGGTTATATGAAGAAATGCTCAGCTTAATTCTGAACACCTGCTGCTCACACTAACAGAAAAGCACTATTCTTGTTGTACTTCCCGTCAAACACCTGTGGCTTGTTTGTTTTCCAGTAGAACACAGAGCTGGTTTAGCTTTTTCTTGTGGTCTTTAAAGCAGTACAACAAAACATGGCTGCAAATTTCTGTTGTGAAGACAATTTTATAGTTGAACTTCATCACTTTTGAGACTGACAATTATTTCTAAATGAGAATTATGTTTAATTGTTGGACTACTTTAGGGTTTAGATTTCCAGCATATGTTTTTAAAAAGTAATCCCAGAGATTTAAAGTGCCTCAATTTTTAATTAACCACAAAACGCTACAAATCAAAACCAACAGCTCTTATAGTATGCCTACACTGCAGTACATGTGCTATCTCTGTTCTCATCTGGGGAAACTGAGGCTCAGGGCAGTGGTGGGAATGGCATCCCCAGCGGAGAACCTGGAGACACGCTGCTGTCCTGACCACCCACCACGCAGGCTCCTGAACATTCTGGGAAAGTTTTAAGATAGCTAGTGATAGACACAGAAATATATGCATATTTACTTTGTTTTTACTTCTATACATTTGGACCAACTTTTGCTCTGCCACATCTCACAGCTGAGTTTATATTAATGCCTCAACACCCAGTGATTAATTGCATGATGGGTGTAGGGTTTCAAATGTAATTTATTAATAGATCTTGGCCTAATGCTTTTGAAGAAACAATGAGAACACTTGAGTTTTCAAAAAAGGCAAGTATTCAACATGTCATTCTTCTAGTATTTGCAGAACAATTAGAAACAATTAATGAAACAATCTTTACTGTCAGTGCCTTTTGTCCTGCAGTTGTGCACTGTGCAAGAAACTAGGCATGAGCTGAGGAGCCAAGTGATGGCCAAGTGCAGCCTTTTTTTGCTTGAGCAGTATCACAGGAGGGCTAAAACTTGTCTGAAGTCAAGCAAAGCGGAAACGACACGTGTGATTTTAGGTGTGAGGCACTGATTGCACCTTTTCTGGCATCAGAGGAGCACTAAAAGGAGAGGAAGAAATACAAAATGAAACAGTCCGGAGATTGTTCCACACTGTGTCTTCTTCGCTAAACTTGAATCCACATAATTTTATTTTCAGGCTCGTACAAGTTTCTGCCTGGCACTCTACTAAAGGCTGCAGTGGTGCACTGCAGGATACGGTGTATACTGAGTCATCTTCTGGAATGAAAAACAGCCTTAAAAATAAAAGATCAATAGAAATTTTACCTGGTGTTAAGCAATACAGTAAGAATTGCAATATTCAAAAAGCAAATCGGTTCAGCAGTATGGGGTTAGAATCCACGCAGACAGCATTTTAACTAATTTTTAATTTTGAACTGCAACTATGATTCTGTTTTATTACATACATCGTGTAAGGTCCCATCATGGAACACATTGCTGTATAAGGTACTATAGAAACACGTAAGCTCTAGACCTTCCCATGTGCAATTTCATCACTCTTGCAAAATTTCCTTCAGTTTTGCAGATTCATTGTTTGAGTTTTCATGGTATTAGGTTCTAAAGTGTTTCATTAATTTTCAACTTAGACACAATATATATAGTGATTTTTTTTTCCAGCCAAAGACAACTAGATCTGATCAAGAGTAATTCTACTGAGCCCTGAGGTTCAAAGTAGTGATCATGAAGCGTCCCTCAGTTATAGACCAGTGACCCTTCTGAATAGTATCCACATATAATTACTATAAGTATGTCTTAATAAACCATATGCTCATTCAGCTGTTCTCTGCTGTATTAATAACAAGGCTGTCCCCTAAGGGAGTCCAAAATAAATGTATTTTAGGCATATGTACCCTAATAACCAGAAGGTAACACAGTTGTACTTGACTTACTTTGGAGAAGTATTTAAAAGAGCATTATTTTAATGACTTTAACAAAACATATGTGCCTGTCAGCTCAAAAATGCACCCACCCTTCTGAAAGAAAAAGTGGCAGAAATAAGTTCTGATCAAAATCCTGGAGTGTCAGGAGCCATGTCCAAGTAGAAAACAGACAAATATTAACTGGAATAAAAATTCCTGCTTGTGCCTCTCACCTTCCAATTGAAGGTCTGATTGCTGGAATTTTTTCATTCCTAAGACAGATCTTATTTTTCACAGAAAGATTTCAAAGAGATCAGACTGGTCCCAGTGTAACTTTTTAAAATCTGAATATGTTTTTGTGGGATGGGAAAAGGCATTAATTAGAAAATCAAATTATATTGCCCAATATCTTTTCAGTACGTCCCAAACATTTAACATTTCATCCCAGAAGTAGGGGCTCCAGTTCAGTTGGTCATACTTGCAAATTCACCTGTCTGTTCTGACAGAAAATTTCAGTATTTTCTCCAATCAATATGTATTTTCAGCTACAACATACAAACATTCCACAAGACAGGAAAACTGTCAGTTGACCTGAAGCCAACGGAAGTTTTGTCATTGTCTTGAGTGGGTCAGTTTTAGCCTCACCCAAACAGCTTGATCTGTATCCCGAGTACAGAGAAATGTCTTTCATCTCTCTCTTCCAGTCTCATCTTTAGCAGAGCAATAGTTCCATACACTTGACATTTTAAGTCATTTTAATGTGTGACTGGAGCTATTTTGGGGGGGCAGAGGGAAGGTGTTCCATCCCCATGTGTTCCCACAGGACAGGAAACTGAGTAAAGCATTTCTCAGAGTCACATCTTTTTCCTGCTGGCCAAAAAGGATGGA
This sequence comes from Patagioenas fasciata, assembly GCF_037038585.1. Classification (NCBI taxonomy): domain Eukaryota; kingdom Metazoa; phylum Chordata; class Aves; order Columbiformes; family Columbidae; genus Patagioenas; species Patagioenas fasciata. Next base: position 13,360,443 of record NC_092533.1, on the reverse strand, counting down.
GAAAAAAAGGCATTTGCCTTTTTATTTGCTAAACTCCATTACCACTTGCTATCTGCACATCTACTCCTTCTTTCCACAGAGGTCTTCTCTACATCCATAATAAGGTTCCATATCAGCTATCTTGTATACAATACATCTGGGTGAATAATTCCTGAATAACTTTCTCGTACACTGTTTTCAACAAATACCTTCTCTTCTCTTCTGTGTGCACATTCACCCTGTGCCAGTTTTAAGTACAGACAAAATTCTTTTTTTTCCCCCCTGACTTTACTTCTGTGTATAATGACCATAGGTGCCCTGAGTAATGGGGAAACCATGTGAATACTGGAGGCACCCCAAATAAAAGGCTTACATTAGATCAAACTTGCAATTATCATTCTACCCCTTACTTAACTCTGCATAGTATGATATAGCTTACAACAAAGCTCAAAGTTACAGCTCCAGTTTTCTGAGCAGATGTGATTCCCCACCTTACAAGATCCACTGATAGTTAACAATACTCTTGTCATTTTGAGTCAGATAAAAAGCAGCTGTTCTTTAAGTGTTCATTTCAAAAAATACAAACTGTTCTGCCACAAACAGTAATCAACTGTTAAAAGGGGAATATTGAGAGCAGTTCTCCAGATAAAATGCTTTTGTTGATCATTAATTTATAACAATAAGTCACAAACTTCAGAAGCGGATGCAAGAGTCATACAATAATGAAGCCTAAATATTCTGATCAAAACAACTACGGCAGGATAAACATCTCCACTGAGCTAAGTTAGCTGAATTGAAATGTCTGGTCTCAATTGCTTGTTGCTGTGTTGCGCTTTCACCAGCTGACACGAGGAAACTTCTTTTCCTGACAAAAGACAAAACATTTCTGCCAGCTGAGGTGACATTGTGTTCATTCAATAATGGTACAAGGCCCTGAGGTTCTTTGGCAAGAAAGATAACAAAGAGAATCCTCATTAACTAACTGCAGAAGAATGAAGGTCAACCCACAGAGAGAATTTCATGCTTACATGTCAGTTAGAACATTTGTTCTTCATTAATTCTTTAAACCCAAGCTGGGATATCATCTAGCAGCATTTTAATGTCCTGTACTCCATCAGAAATAACTCTTTGGATGTTGTTTTCTTTCTACGATGCTTAAGAGGTCGTTTTTACAAGCACTTGACTTCACATCATTGGGCACTAATAATGTTTTAGGATTGTTACAAGACTGGATGTAATACAGGTAATAATAGTTTGGATATTTCAAGATGAAATAAATGAAGATTGCCATGGTATATTCCAAGAAACTCACTGTAGGGACACATAAAAATACTACCGCTATTATTTATGTTGGTGCACTAGTTTGTTATGTTTCCATTTTTAAGTGCTTTGTGGTGAATCAAAACATCCTATTTCTGTCAAGAATATATTCCCCATAGAGTAGTATATTTATATGCAAGACACTGTAGCTTCAAATATGCATTAGTGAGTATTACTAGCAAAAACAAAGCTGAAACATTCTTCATTGTTTCCTGTAATACTCACAAATTTTTATTTTGTGTAAAGTTACAGAAAATTTCATGATTCCTTAATTGCCACATTTTTAAATCATGTGTTCATATGGGCCACATCCACTCAGAAAATACTTAATTACGAGAGTTAAATGAGACTCATATTTCCAAATCCATGGAATCTGAATTAGCTTGGATGTACTTTCCCCCTGCCCCATCTCAAGATGCTTCTTTAACAGTGGGCAGAACGGCTTCCTCCAAACCCACACTAGTTTACAGAACCTTGAAACACTATGACTCCTTTCAAGTCATAACCTGGCTACTGCTAACTCAATTACAATCTTCTTAACTTTCTTTTAAGTAATGTAACATAGTCATATTTGTATAGTAACATAATATTTCTGATTGGCTTTTTCAAACACAGACAGATAAACAGGTTAATACATAGGTGAGTGAACCTTAACATTTTCTAGGATCAGCAACTTTATCGTGATGATTTCAAGTACATTTGTCATGGTTTCAGATGCCTGTCTGTCAGGGCACAGCTTTTTAACTTCTAAGACTTTAAAATACATCATTTGGTTTACCACAAGCAACTTGCTCAGAGTTTCTATATGTAGCTTTGTCTTCCCATTCTGTATCCACACTCTTGCTTCGTGTAGTTATAATAAATCTTTACAGAGAAAATGATAAACATTTAGGTGATTTAAATCTGGCATTCTTTTGAAGCATACTGTGAAACACACCATTAAAAAGCTAGTCTGTGATGACAGCCAGATCCTTGTTTTCTTATACTTCTCCAAAATAGATCACCCACATATCAGCTTGTGGAATAACTTTCCCCATTTTTCCCTTCCTTTGATGGAGACAACAAATCCCCAAAACTGAAGGCATTCCAGTTCTGCATGTTTATTATATTTAAGTACAGCTAAGTTCTCATAGAAGTAAGCAAAAATAAAGTACATTTGATATATATATATATATATATATAATTTTTTTTTTTAATGGACACCCTTTTAAAGTTTTTGTTCTGCTTACTATGATTAAGGTTTGAGAGCATTCTGCATAAAACAAGATGTTAAATGTGAAACCTGGGAAGACTTCATACAGTACATCAGAATGAAGAAAGACCTTCATCTGCTCCTACTCAGAATGTCAGAAGATTCCACCTGTACAACAACACTGTCAAAACAGTATCAATGCATCCAGCTACAATGGTTGACTGAGTTGAAGCAGCTAATTCCCATACTTTCCATGCCATCAGTCCTGGTAACCTCCATTTAGAAGTCAGTAACACCCTAAATCTTTGCAGTTCTTTGTAATTTTGCTCTCTCTCTGTGCCATATGACTATTCCACTTATGGTTTTATTTTACTTATTGCAATTAGAGGTACCAGAGAGATTTTGGGAGATGAAACTGCCAAATAGTTACTGCTTTATGCATAGCAAAAGAACCTGTATCAAACTGCAAGGCTTATTCTAGAACCAGGTTAGCTCTAAAGCAGTTCGTTGCAACTCCAAATGTTTTGTCCTTGCAGCGTCACATATTATTAGTTGTATTGGTCTTCCCTGGATTCCTATTAGGAGAATAAAAAAGTAAAAAGATGTTGGAGATGAGACTGAAAAGCATGAATATTTTAGCTGAATGTCCTGTTATTGTTTCTTCCAAACCCTCAGTGAGTTATCTTTGATCTCCCTTTTATCTGGTACCATTCTGATATCAATATATTATTCAATGACCACTGTGTAAATAAAGAAGCACTTTTGTTTTTCAGAAAACTTCTGTTCATTTGTTTTGGCTTTAATCTCCAGGTGACGTTAGACTACTAGATCAGCACAGAACCCCAGTGCTGTCTGCACAATGTCAGGAGACGTCCTGCATCAGGGAAACCTGACTGACTCTCATACTGTCTAATCTAACATTGAGAAAAAAATACATCATTCCTTGCCTACATTTTCAAATTAGAAATCTGGCAGTAGTAAACGATATAATACGAAAGTAGAGAAATAAAACTTTAAAATACCAAGACACTAAGGGGTCTGAAACAAAACAGACCTCAAATTGAATTCAACTCCGTTGCTCTAATCCAAACAAATACTGAAGCAAACTGTCTCTTCGTGTCCTGGATCACAAAGCAGGCTGTAGCCCTGAGTGGGCTTATCTAGTTGGCTTTTAAACTGTTCCCATCCAACCTTGTCCACTACAAAATCCTCGGTCCAATACCCTTGATTCTGCTGTCAGGCAACGCTGTGAACCTGACATTTTTTCCACACTCCTCTGCACCCGTAGAGCTCTGCTGTCTGTTCCTCAGTCAGGCAGCCCAGCAGACAATTGCTCTTCTCCTTCACATCTTCTTTTTATTAGGAAGGCAGCAAATTCTAAGCTATCCTTTCCCTTCCCAAACTTGTACTGATTGGCTTGAAAGGAGATCCCTGAGCCACCCTGTCACATCTACTGCACAACAAGACACCTGACACAGTCCTAAAAAGAACAGCGTTCCTGTGTGTTCCCTTGCCTAGACACCAAGTGTACAGCAGTTCTACCTCAGCCTTCCTCTCTCCAGCTGCCGGGGTCTCCACTGCAGGGACAGCCTTGCTTCTGGCAATTGCTGTTTCAGATGTAAATGGCCCCAGCACCCTATTAAAGAACATGTCAGATCTGAGTCCTCACTGTTGTGTCATAGTCTCCTGGGCTATGCTAAGTAAACCAAGAAACACAAACGGTAGAATAAAATTACCCCTAGACTTAGGTACTATGTCCATCTTACCTGGCTATTATATATTTCTTACATCTCTGTATAGTAAAAATGATATATGCAAAAATCTCTCACGTATATACTAATTTACGAAAAGAGAACCATAACAGAGTTCGTAATTTAGAAAAAGGCCTATTCTGTTCTAGCTTTGTTTCTTTATGCCAGTCGAATGTGGATCAACAAAATGGCTTTACAGAGTAGGTAGACAGGTAGATGAAACACAGACAATTGCCTACAGCACAGATAGAGAAGCTTCCTTAATTTTTTTCTCTTGTGCTTGCACGGTTTAGAGAACAGGATTTGGTTCCCACTCTCCTCTGCTGAAAAAATATGAAGTAACGTCTGCTCTACTTAGCAAATGGTGCAATTTCCTCTTTCACTTTTATTCATTTATTTATTTTATAATGAAGAGAGAGCTCTCAGAATGAATGAGCAATTACCCAGCACCTTCCTCTGGGATCTCTCTGAAAGTAAGGAACAGAAGCACTCAAACATGATTCCAATCCACCTTTGCTATCATCCAGTGGTAGAGTCAATTTGAAAAGCTGCTGACATAGCCAAAGGTCTCACAGGCACTGGCATGAGTTAACGATGTTAATGCTCTCCTAATCAAAGCGAAAGACACAAAGTTCCTATTGAACGCACCCAGCAATTGCTAACAGATTGTAAATGCATGTCAGAAGTTCACCGTCCTCCCCTTAAAGTTTATAAAAAATAAACACTTCTAAAGATGACCTGAATAACCTGAAATTTCTGTAACAAGGTTGCTGAACTTCAACTGTGTAAATGCCAAATTTTAACGTACCTTGGACTAGTTTTCCACCAACGTCAGATCAAATTGATGGGTTTGGATCACTTGATCTGAATTTGAATGATAGCAAGCAAAGTGGGTTTTCCTGCATTTTTATTTTGTGAGGATACTGAAACACCACATTACAAAAGCAAGTTAAAAGATGCAAGATAAAATTCATTCAGTTACAGGAAAGTATACAGGTTACCTCTGAACCAATAATTTTCTGAATCTTATCCTGCTATTGCACACCTACTGCAAAACACAAACCTTTCAGCAGTGAAAAATTATTCCCTTTCTTCTCCTGTAAAAATTTTTAGTGGAAATAACATTCTTTTCTTATTTTCTTAGATAATAAACGATAGCAACTACATAGAATCCAAAAAGTCATCTTAAAATATCACAGCTTTTAATGTTATATCATTGGATAGGAGGTTATATATTGAGTTAGAAGAAGTGATTATTTATTCAATATATGAAGCCAAGTTCTTGATTACCTTGCCCTTTTGATAAAACTTGACAAAGGAGGTTTGAAATACCGCCATCCATATCTACTACAGTTTACAACTTCCTTTCAGTGGCTAAAGCGGATATAAGACCGTAGAGTAAGCATCAGTTCTACTTCACATACATTTAAATATATTGGAGAAACACATTTAAAGCTTTAGAAAATCCTAATCAACATTAAACCTTCTTGTGTTATTGGAAAAAACATTTTTTTTTCTCTCTTTCATCAATCTAAGTCTATTTATTTAGAAATTACTAGGTTATTAGAACTGTTATCATGTCTCTTGCATTTAATTTTCAATCTGCATTACATTTAGATATCCTAGTGACAGAGAAAGAGGTGGATGGTTCCAATTCCATAGCTTCCAGTTCTGTAAAATGAATCTCAGTGTGAAAAATTAAGATTAATGGGCTCCATAATCCTTTTGTTCTGCTAAAGCCAATCTGAATAAAAGGGAAAAAAATAGTACAGATATGAAAACAACTTTGATATCTTTGGAGAAAAATAGGTATTGTACATAACTGTGAGCTCATGCACAAATTGCATTTTATTTTCTCTCATGCCTGTGTGAAGCATCATTACAAAATGCATACTGGATCTCGCAGTGTTCTCTTCCCCACTGTTAGCTATACGATGTGCAGAAAAAGGTCTACGAACATGAAGCGTAGAGTAGCTGACTGCCACTCTGGGCATGTGATTTGAAGAATTCCATGTATGTGTTCGTTGTCGAACAGGTAATTTATGTCCTTAACTGAAGGATGGAACAGTTTAGCTCGGGACAGATGCAGTAATTGTGACGTCTAATGGCCTGCCTGGCCCCACTCTGAGGTACTTCATCTAGTTGATTTGTAGCTATTCAAGAGCTACATGTAAAGAGTTTCGCTTTTGGATGAGCTTAGCATCTAAAGATACTTTGTACCTGCTACAGGAACAGCTGAGACTTCGCTGCACTGGAGAAGGAAGATCTGAAAGAGACCAGAGGTGAGACCGCTGCCCCAGAACTATGCCACCCCCATCATCTCTCAGCACCATTAAACTGCTGGCAACTATAACGCGCACAAGTTTGGGTCTTTTCTTTCTTCTGAGATAAAATTAATTCTGCTGTATGGCATAAAAGTGGCATTTGATCAAATGTAATCCGAATTAAAACTGCTGCAAAACTAGTTGTATAATGTTTAATGTATAATCCTGACAGCTTTTAAAGGGATAAAACTAGAACTAAATTAGCTAAACTAAAGAGTATTTTCTTCCTTACAGACTGAAAATCACTGCACTAGCATTTGGGGTTTTTTCAGTCTTACGTTGTGAGGTTTCTTTGAGCCTAGTCCTGCTTCATAGAAGACCAGGCACATCTTAAATTCTTCAATACAGGATAAAGAAGAGTGCAGGTGATATGAAATGAAGTATTTCATACCTACTCAGCTTCTTGTAGCTTCTCCAGACCAATGACCTTAAATTAACAAAGTGATTGCTTGAAAGTAGCCCTATGCCACAACTCTGACCACGTCCAGCCCCGATCCAGTGGAACCGCTTTCTCACTGCTGCTAAGTCCATGTATTTCATCCCCCAGCTTCTGCTTTATTTTTAACTTTGCCGTTGTACCTGTTGTCATACTGACCTAGCATGTTGAACACTACCCTCCAATAATTAACTGGAGTATGTGACACAGTACAAATGAACGTGGTATTATACTACATTAGGCAGGAAATACTGTAGTGTGATCTGTTCCCTGAAATCTTGTAAAATCTCACTTCCCCTTCTAGTAAAATACTATTGAACCCATAATGTGCACTAAGTATAATTTAGATTTCTGAGACTGCTGGCTGAGCACCAGCCCATGAGAAAGATAAATATTTTACTATTTCCAGCATCTGGCACTAGCAAAACTTTTATTTTAAATTTGTACCATGTGATTTGACATTACCCCAGATATCCTGCTGTAACCAGATGTTTCACTTTGTAATAAAAGCAGAATTTGATAATGCAGTTTTTAAAACTTACAAGAGGTGCTGTGCTGTGCCAACCTGGAGACAGCCTGACCTCGTCTTTGGTCCCCTCTGTAATCATTTCATACCAGTCATTTAGGCCAGCATGGTGACAGCACAAAATGAATATTTGTATATACATAAATACACATCAATAGTAACAGAGAAGAACTGACTTCAGACACTGAACTTTGCCAATAAGGAGTCACTTGTTACACCAGTTATAGATTCATTGTATAATTTGGACAAATTACCTGGTTTTTTAACTCGGTTCCTTACTTGCATAGCAGAGAAAATAATTTATTTTCTTTGCCCATTTAACTTTGAACTCTTTGTAAGGTGAGGCTCCCCCACTATGAATACACAGAAATGCTTTTAGAAACTACTGTAGCACAAATAAAATAACAGCACTGACCAGACAGTAGTAAAATAATTCTGATAAAGGCTGAGCAGATGCATGAGGAGGCCCCCAAGTCCATTTTATCCTGCAGGGAAAGCTCAGATAGCTCTTAGACACTACTTCTTTGGAAAAGTGCAAAGCTTAACCCATCAGAGTCATTCACTGTGTCTACTAGCCTCGGTGCAATATAATGTGTACCAAATAATTAACATTTACTTGTAGTATATATTCAGACACGATATATACATACTATATATGAACCATGTAGAAAAAAATGGGGACAATTAAACAGCCCCCCAAATTTTATTTGAAGATTATAAAAGGCCTTACAAAATCAAACACCTGAGCCGGGGCTCTGTGATAGCAGAGATAAATTATGGAAGCCTTTGGCCTCACAAACTATGATTATGATATCTGATGGAATCAGACCCAATGGCTGATGAACTCCTCAGGATAAAAAAATATCCCAAACTCAAAGAAATGTCAATAGCAATGAAAAATTATTAAAGTAAACTAAGACACAATCTCGTATAACACAGATGTAGAATTATATTCTCATAGAGATATTTTTTTTTTTAAGTTTTCCAGGAGGCATCAGTGGATCAATAAAAAGCAGAATTAATCCCTAAAACACTGGGAAATGTGAAGCTCGGGCTTTCATTTATCTTGCACTCATGGTGTTGCACCACGTAGCTCAGGGATCTGACAACCCTGTGTGATACTGCTGCTGCACCATCTGTGCAGCAAATGCACACCTAAACTCCAGGGAAACTCTGCAGCAATGGAGGGGAATTTTTAACTCACCATTTCTTTTTAAATACTTTATGGAATCTCACTGCTGCCCCAACATTAAAATATTGCTGAATATTTAACAGTAAATGTTTGGAAATAACCTTGGCTTTGTGAATACATATGACATGAATCCCTACTTTGGAGAAGATCACTGGTGCTTTGGCACTCACATAATGAGACTCAAATTTCATCTGTCACGTTCCTATATAGATAGTGTGTTGAATTTATTTAAATTTGCAGTACTCTGATTTTGGAGAGAAAATACACTTCAAAGTGGAAAAATAGCCTTGTAATACTCTGGAAGAGATGCTTTTAATATCAGACGCCGAGGAAGAAGACACTCAGAAAAACAGGAAAAACCAAAGCACTGAACCTAGTATCTGACAGAGGATACTTCACATACATAATATGTGAATACAATATTTAATGAAAATGTAAAAGTATTTGCTCTTTTGACAAAAACACTCTCCATTGTGCATCTGACTGAAATTTTCCCCAATTAAGAATAATTTACTTAATTAGTATGAACAGATTCCCTGGAAGTTCCTATTCCATGTGATTTTCTTTGCAGTTTTCTGTATCAACAGTCCTGCTAAATTCCTTATATTAATAGCAAGCTTAAAGCTGAAAATGATATTTGCTATTTCCATGGGTAGCAAATAGAAATTTAGTTATTCTCTCATTTTTAAATAAAAATATTTTTTTTACATGCTTATTCATTAATAAAAGCCACTTATTTCTAACCACCTTTTCAGTGCTACAAAGGTAAGTATCCCATTCACAGAATAACTATTTGAGGAAATTAAACTGGCTTTTTGTCATCACACAGACAGGGTTCTACTCACTGTGAAGCTCAAGATTCAGAAAAGACAACAAACTTGTTTTTGTTTCGACCCTGCAGTGATCATACAGACATGACTGGCTAGAACTTCATAGGAAGAACAGATAAGAACAACAGCAAGAAGGACCCTGAGGAAGCGCCGGGGCTCTCCAGCTGCTTGTTCTGATGATGATACTTAGATTTAGTAGGTGTTTTTAATCAGATTGTAAAGCTGACATACATCTGTGTTTTCAAACTCACCTCCTATTGGAAGAAAAGTTTCTACCATGAAAATAAAGTGCCTAATCTCCACTAAGCTTAAACAATAAATGGAAAACCAGTCAGAAAAATAAAAAGTGGTCCCCTGATAAGCTTCAATCAATACACAGCCATAACAAAAAGTTAGAACACAATTATTCTTGTCTACGAATCCAAAATATGCTCTAAGTCCATCAGGAACTCACAGGTTTTCTCCTTTTCTGAGAACATTACTTCCAACAGTTTCCTCTCCGAGGATTTCCCCTCTGTTTTTTCCATCACCACTCAGAGTTACGTTAACTCCATCTACCTCCTACCTAGAAAAAGCTAATTACTGATCTCAGTTAAGACCATAAGCAGCGCTTTCACATTAACCAGGCACCACAAATATCAAGGGAAAACATCTTCTTCTCCAGATGGTTGGTGGGTTATCTCTACACAACCTGTTCAGCATTTGTTCACCTACAAAGACTTTAAAGACTTTAACTTTAAAAAACATCGATAATCTATTACACATGAAGCTGTAGGCACTATCCATGCACTACATTAATGCAGTTACTCTAGGACAACTCAGCATAACTCCATGGATCTCATCACTTTACGCTTCACCTTCTATGTGTTTTCAGAAGGCTCTACGAAGATTTTTCAAAGGTAAGTATATGTGTCCTTTAGAGGCATGGAGCTGAGTACCCAGCATGAGTCCAGTGAAAGCCACTGGTAATTAGTAAAAATACTTCACACAAAACAAACAACAACAACAACAACAACAAAAAAACCACAAGAAACGCACAAAACAACAAACAATCCTGTGCTTGTGAGTTTGTGGAAATTCTGTGGTATCTGTTACAAATTCAATATCTATTTCTTGACTCAAAGCTGTAAATAAAGAACAAGTCACCGACATACGCTTTTTTGTCTCCAGAAGGATATAACAAGGAAAACAGTGTTATTAAGAAAACCATGGGTTTTCCTCCTATGGCATAATCTGGTCAAGTACTTTAGTCCAAAATTTTATGCCTGATCTGAATGAATTCCTTGAACAGATGGGAAAAAACCCAACCCTCAAGCAACCTTCCTGCAGCAGAGTAACCTGAGGTCTCTGAATGGGAAGACAGGGAACCATCATGTAAATTTCTAACCGACTATAAACACATAAAAACATAACAGGGACACAGTTTCTTCCACTTGCTCCAGTGTATTTCTTCAAGGTGAGAGCTTTGCAAGACAGACACTTCATCATTTTCCTGTGTGTACAGCACCTGTTTGTCAATGAGTGCCTTCAGGTTCTAAAGAAGAGATAGATTATGAATAAACTAACTCTTGCTTTCATGTGAAGCATAAATAAGAGAGCGTGTGGGAAAAAGAATGAGCATTTCATGGAAAACATGCTGAAATTAGACGGAGAACTCAGAAATGCCCACTCCTCCTTGCCAGGGTGGATGGCATAGGCATAACTAGTTTGACTTCAGTTCGGTGAAACCCTTATTTTAAAATAATCTTTCACAGTGCAAAAACATATTTAAATCACCTTTCAAGACAGTTCAGACTCACAGGGGAATGAATACTATATATCACATTGTCAGTAGTAATTCAGTCAGTAATTTCACTTCTGTTTACACCTGTGTGACAAAAACAGTGCCACCCACACACACTCACACTTGACATAGACAAACAGGTTCTGATGGTTTCTAAATCATGCGACAATAACCCACCACGAAATGGTGTATTTCTCTCATTGCCAGCTGAAGGCGCACACGCACTGACACTCAGTGCCACTTCGTGACAATCAGTGACACTTGGTGCCACCCAGACCTCTTGGCCTGGTTTCACACTCAAGGATTCTCAGAACCATCTGCAGGAGATACTTCTTTCTGGGTTTCTCACGTGGAGATCTGGTTTCATATCTTGACATTTTATCTATTTTACTTAGCTCTAACTATCAGAAAACTGTGAAATACATGTTTTGTGTATTCCCAACTATAATTGTTAACACTAGACAGCCATGGTTGCCAAAATTGCTGAGCAAAAATGTTCAGATAAAACATTTATTTGGCAAAAAAAGGCATACTAAGCCACTGCAGAATGTTTCAAAAATTATTTTCATTTTGCCAGATTTGGAGGGGGATACTCTAAATTTTCTTAAAAAAATAGTTTTTGATATAAGATACTTCAAATTTGTTTCTTTGTTTTTATTGTGTTTTTTTGTTGTGTGCTTTTTGTGAGTTTTTAATAACATTTTTTAAATGCAAATGTTAATTTTAAAGTAAATATTTGCCATATCACTTAAAGATCTCTCATTTAAAAAATATATTTTAGCCAGTCAAAATAAAAAGAAAATAAACCAATTAATTCTAGTAAGAAACAAGCCAAGACATCGATTATTTACCTACTTGTAATGATGATTTTTTAATCATCATCACAATGTAATCATTCACCTATTTTCTCTTTTGTCAGGAAATACATTAGAAAAAATTAGAATCAGTCATACTGAACAGCAAGGTACCAGGCAGTGCAAAGGTAGTAGTGACCAGATTTGAAGATGCCTGTGAATTCTTAAAGCAAGATTGCTACCAAAAACATCCACTACACAACCCACAAATTATTTTTGGTCTGTTGCCCATTTTATGAATGGTCTATTCTTCTGTTTTTATTAATATTGTTGACTGGCTACAACAGGTGACATTTTTATCCCCTTAGGCTGTCCATTATCCAAATGAAGGGCCATCTGGAAAGGGATTCTGTTCACTGAAAAATGTGACAGAGCTGATGGCTTTTTAACTGCAAGTCATCTATGATTGCTGGTAAACACTGAAAATTAGCATTGATCCTCCTCAAATGAAAAAAACCAACAACAATAATGTACTTCAGACAGGCTTACGGAAACACCTTCTTGGCAGATGTGCATGCTAATTAATAATGGTAGATGGCAACCCTTCCTCATTTTTGTAAATTAATGCCAGTTGAATTCTCTAAAACAAATAAACATGACTACAGATGGGGCAGCTACTTGTATATGCCCAACACAGCATATGTAGATTCGGAAATGAGGAGGGCCTCTGCCATCCTATAAACAGGTACTAGACAAGCACCACAATCATAACCTGCCACAGTCAGAAAATCAGATACTTTGTCCTTTTGCTCACCAGGTTACATCCTGGGAGGCTTTCCAAAGCTGGAGGTAGATGCCACATTGCCTCTTGTTTTGAGGCACTGAGTGCAGAGGCTGTGGCTGGGCTGGAGTCAGGAGGCAGCCACACATGCAGGTGCAGGATAACACTGCCACCATTTGGGTATCGATCGCCCTCAGAATTGTAAGAGGAATTGTCATAGAAAATCTTAAATATACTCCACTCGTCTGTCTTCCAGCAGCACTGTGTTTTCTGTCTAGGGTGATGAATGCACCTCTCTAATGAATATACCTGTCAAAACCAACTGGAAACTACTCTTTCACTTGGATCGAATTGAACCAGGCTCTCTAAGATGATACCAGCAAAAACTCAGATAGGGTCTGACGCAACCTGACAAATTGTAACCCTCTATGAACAGAGGCTTTTACGATTGCGAGCATCAGAAAATGGTTTCATGGTTTCAAATATCCTCTGAACTGAGACATTATAAACATGTGATGACCAAACTGTTCAACATTTCATAATTAAAAAACATTTCTTCCACTTTAATTGGACACTAGCTCAACTGTTGAGCCATCGACAGAAAATGTGGTTTGGGGGATTTATTTTTTTGTGGCATCTGAGATCAGAACTGCAATACTCAGTGTTTACTGAAGTACCTTCATGCTGGCACTGCAACTTAAAAGACACCAAGAGTATAATTATCTCGGAAAAATCATATGCATCAGAACGTACAATGACACCAGGACTGACATCTCTCGATTTACTTCCGCCTGCTTTCTCATATTGGAAACCATCTATATCATTGTTCTTGTATCTGGTGCCACCGTAGTGAATGCTTGAAGAGCAAGTTCACATAATGTGAGATTCCACACTGAATCTAGCCTGTGTGCAAGTGTAAAGGCTTACACTATGTTCATATATCAAACTGATTGAAAAGAAAAAGTATAAAGAAAAAAAAAAAAGAAATAAAATCTACAGTATTAATGTTGAACCTTTCCAATGTACCAAAAAATAAAAAAAAACATAGACTTTGTCACAGCAGAAAGTATGAAAGAATTTCAGTTTTACAGCACTGCTCTGCACAACACAGTAAACCGAACAACCAAATTATTGTCTGCTTGTTGAACACAAAAGCAGCATTATCAACAACCATCCTGCAGCTAGGAGATAAGATGCTAGGGAATAACTACCATAAAACAGTTTATCATGCAACCAATAATGATTTGTGAATTTAGAAATTCCATATTTAATAAAAAATTATTTAAATCATAAATCATCAGACATGCAATGACAGCACTTATTTATACTACGTTTGTGTCTCCAACCAGTGATTGAATTCTCTCTGTTTTTAAGAAGTATGCTTTTAAAATGAAAGGAACAAGTTAGATGCTTGGTATTACTTTTAAATTAAGGCACACAATTCTTCTGAATAAAAGGAAACCTCCTAAAGGGGATAGTAAGTGGTTGGCAGAACACTTGACTTGTTTTTCCACAGCAGATTTGAAGTGTGCTCTAATGTAATGCATTGAAAATGATTTCTAGTCCTCCCAGACATCACAAATCACAACCTGTATAAAACCACATGAGCAATCAAAGATCCATTTGAGCTGTGATTCATACGTGCACACGCCCAGAGCTGGTACTGCCCTGAGCTCTATGATCAGGACCACAAACATTTTTCATTAATTTCCGATTTCAAATGTAAAAAGAATTAAGTTGGTATATAAAGCCAGCGTGCTTTTAAAGTCAAAATTTTGTGTGTTTTGTGTGTGCATGTGTGCATATATTCATACTAAATTCCAGAGTATACTGTATTTTATGAAGTAACCACAAAAGAAGTCTCCTCCCACCCTTTCAGGGTTTCTCAGTCTTCAAATAAAAATGTGCAGAGCACAAACCTCCGACCCATATTGAAGATATCATCGTAATTAGGATCTTATTCTCCAAGACATCATATAATGAAGGAGAATAGTACCTACCAAATAAAATCTTCTCTTTTTTATTAAGATGGAATTGTTATCAATGCCACTCTTGATATTTAAGTACACACAATGTATCTATATATTACTGCTACACAGGAGACATAATTAGCCCATATACCAAGATGCAGTTAAGAGAAGATTAGTAGTTCAAGTCTTTTATCAAAAAGGAGTGGAAAGTGTATCTGGAATTCAGAATTATATTAATTACTGATTACCTATAATTTCTCTACCCTGCACTGAAGAAGAAATCATCCAAAATACACCTCTGAAGAAGATACATGGAGAATAAAAGTACAGATCAGAATGAAGAGCTGAGCTGGCTCTCATTTGCTGGATGTTGCCTTCCTCAACTATTTTATTTGTAACATTGTGTTTCTGCATAAACATGATGCCATAATTTAATCCAAAAATGGATTCTTATTACAAGAAAAGTAATGGACATTTTGGAAGGTACATACCATACAGAGAAACAGAAATACAGTAGTAAAACTACAAATTCCAAACAAATAAGAAACACTCCTGTCCTTTTCATCTTTCTCCACCTAAAATAAGCATTAACAATTCTTCGGAAAAGTCTCCTGCAGGAAAGGAAACATACCTACATTAATACCAATAACTTCATTTGTTTCTTCATGGAAAATTTTCCAGGAATACAGAAAAGTGTGTAAGTGCAGTCGTAATTACTTCTAAAAGAAAATCAAGGAGAATCAGCTGGACTCCATGTTCCTCCTCTATATAATTTCAAAGTATGCACCAATAAAATGCTGCAACCTTGAAATTTTGGACTCTTCACTTATGCTGAAGTCCAGATGTCCTTAAAGAGAGTATGAGTAATTTCTGAAAAAAATCATCTTCAGGGTTAAAGAGCTTAACCCTTAACCTTCTTTCCTGAACTGCAAGGTGTACTTGTGTACAAGGTGTACTGGGAAAGCAAATACACTAATAATGACTACTTGTGAGCCTAGGGATAAAATGTCCTTGAAACATCTGACATATTTACCTGCATTCAACTTACTTCAAAAAATAAAAATCTAAACAAGCAAGTTATTCACCAAAGTATATAATATTTACAGCCATTGCTTATGTTATATGTTTTGTATCAGTTTAAGAAAGATATTCTAGTCAATGAGACTTAGTGAAACACCTGAAAGATATTTGAAACTTGACAGGTTGCAGGAAAGGAAAAACTGGAGGAAAGGAGAGACTCGAGAAGTTGGAGAGACATGGCTTACATACACTGTTGCTCTGTCTGAATGAAACAAGTACAAAATTAGAGGAGGCTACCAAGTGAATTAAAGTTACATTTATTAAAATACTTTAAAAGATATTTTCAATATAAGAAGCCTTCAACCAGAAATTTTGCTGTGCTGATAGGAGCTTCACTGCAGTAGGTTTTCAGAAGCGGGTCATTTATTTATGACCCACCTAAGGAACCAGATCTGACACCTGGTCTGGTTTGTCTAAATTATATATTCTGCCTCTATCCCTCTAACAGAATCCCAGGAAACTCCTTTTATTGTCGCAGTCTGACAGAAACAGCATCATTCAGTAGCATGGTTGGGTTCCTTTTTGGACTTGTAGCACAAGCTTATACCACGGGTAAAGTTCCACATTACTCCTACCATACGACTAGAGGAAACAGATGGCAACACAACTTAGGAAACTGTAAAAATACCCATACAGACCTTTACTGAGTAGCAAGAGCCAAGCACTGTGACGCCAAATACTCTCTTGATTTGCAGTTCTGATATTACAAGAAAAGTACAACATTTCAAACATGTCATAGTGTAAGGAGAGGGTTTTATCATGCTGAATATGATGTATTTATCTCAGCTACCATTGGTGACGTTTAGTAGACTACTTTCAATATAGCCACTGTGTACTTCTTAACGTTCTCTTAAATTTCAGGCAGTTTGTAAATAAAAATTCACAGCATTATGATTCTGCATGAAGACTGACAATTTGTAGTGCTTTCCAGCCATGAGGGTTTGCCACTTCTAAGCTAAGGAAAGCATGGATAGTGTTTAAATGCATTACTTCTGACAGCTGAGTTCATACTGAATTCCAAAGGAAAAACCAAACATTGGTTATTGATTGAAAAGCAGCAAGTACAAATTGGAATTTAGTTCATGGAGTGATACAGTTGCTAAATGGTAAAACTAGGACTGACTGAAATATTTTATTTAATTGGAATTAAAAATCTAATTTATTTATTGAATCTTGTCTGTAAAAAGCAATCAAAATCCTATTTTGTAGAGCAGTTACAGCTGATACAGGAATAAAGTGTTACCATCTACCATTTTTCTTCTTCCTCCGCATTTCTCAGAGACAAAACGGGAAAGGAGAAGTACACTAGGAGTTTTAGAAAGGACAGTAGAGAGAGAAATATTAAATAGCTTGGATAATAATTTAGCAATAATTTAAGAAGAAATTTGGAGATATATATAGATATATATATATATCCCTATACTCACATATACCACTAAAAAGTAAATTTGATAGTAATGTTTATTTAAGAAAATATGTTTTTTACTATGAAAAAAGTGAAATTCTTTAACTCTTCTAACATAGGGTAGGAAGGTACCTCAAAACCACAGGTGGTCATAAAATCCATCTCCCTCAACAAGGCAGGATAAGCTATACCAAAATGATTTCTGACAGCTGTTTCCTTAATCTGTTCTTGAAAATCTGCGGTGTGTGGAAAAGTCTGCAGCCTCCCAGGGTGACATATCCAAGTGCTTAACTATTGTTACAGTTAGAAAAGTGGTTTTGGTTGCTTTTCTTTCCTGATGTCCAAGCTAAAGCTCCCTCACGGAAAAAAGAATCACATTACTTACTGTCCTATCCCCTATTCTGATCTGCAACGGACATGGAGAACAATTTATTACCTTCCTTTTTGTGATAACCTTTATTCCTTTTAAGACCAGTATCCTCTCTCATGTCAGTTGTATTTTCCTGTCTAAAGAAGCCCAGTTCTGTCAGCGTTTTCTGAGAGACCATATTTCTCTGATCATGCCTGTTCCTCTCCTCTGGATGGGCTCTGATCACTCTACACCTTTCTCTGTATATTTAAAATCAGGCACGCTGCTACAGCCAAGAGTCTGCCAGTATGACTAATTATTAGCAAATCCTGCAAATTTGCAATAAACAGACAGCAGTATTTTCAAAAATCCTTAGTCATTAAGAAGTTGATGCACATTTTTAACCCACAGTGCACGCATATCCAAATGACACGATT
Organism: Patagioenas fasciata; assembly: GCF_037038585.1. Classification (NCBI taxonomy): domain Eukaryota; kingdom Metazoa; phylum Chordata; class Aves; order Columbiformes; family Columbidae; genus Patagioenas; species Patagioenas fasciata. The sequence goes on along the minus strand of NC_092533.1, from coordinate 13,342,294 downwards.
TTTAAATGAGTTTGAAGCACATCAAGGAGACCTACATGTACGGCAGGGATTTAGTGTAATAAAAACTTCACTTAAGTGCTGCAAAATGAGGGAAAAAATGAATTGGTAATGACCTCTCCCCGGCAATAAACACAGCAATGACCAAAGGAAGAAGCAGCTGAATGTTCAACCTCTGACACACTGTTGGGTTTGGGCAGCCATGACAGAACTAGTGATGTAACTGCTCCTTCCCACTGCAATCACGGATCCTCCACATTAAGTGATCAACCTTCAAAGTCACACTACTAAGAAAGTTGTTGGAGCAGCTCCAGACAGTGCTGGCCTGCTTCATGCTGCTCTGAGGGAAACAAAATCATTGAACAGGTACATCTCTGCTCTTCAGTATGTTTCTGATTAAAACCCAGAAGAAAGGGAACTTGTCTGAGCATTTGAACATACATAGGAAAACAATCTAATTGCATTAAAAAAATATTAAAGAAAACTGCAGTTATTCTTGTTATTGTTTATACATAGCTCTTCCAGTCTTCTTTACTCTAAAATCAGATCAAATGCGTGACTTCTCATCCCACTCTCAGCCATGGACTTGGCTATTACTAAGTTCACATAAGTAGCATGGTAAACTCTGCACTGATTAATTATTGATGTACTTATTTTAGGAGAACAGTTTAAAAACTACACGACTATGTTAATTTTATGTCCAGAAACACAAAACTAACATAGGCAAAAAGGCCTATTTTATCATCTTACTGCATTTTAATTCAGGTAACAGGGAATGGATTTTGATTCTTGGGAGAACATCCCAAAATGGCAAAGTTATTTAGATAACACAGAGTTATCACAATATTATGATACTAAAATTCCTTTTACTCTGTTTCATAGCACTAAATTTAATGTAATTGCACGTGCTGAGCAAATTTCTCACTTGCTCTTTTCAGTCACAGTTGTTCACAGATATGGTAAAACAACTTGTATGAAGTCAAACAAGAAAACATTAAAACCATGACTTCAAAAATCAAAAGAATTCACAAGGAAATGAATACAAAACAGAAATAGTGTAAACGTCCTTTCGCCACATTTGTTGGAAATAAGGTACTTTCATGATAGTATGAGAAAGCTGCACTAGGGAACTGACCAGAAACAGCTCATTAGCCATAGCTAATGACATAAGCCAAAATAAATCTGGTTCTTCAGTTAAAAAGCATTTTTTAAAAGATATTAAAACAATTCAAATGCCTGCACTTGAAAGTTTTGGGGTTGTTTCTGTTTGTTTGGGGGGTTGGTTGGTTTGTTTGTTTCTGTTGTTTGGGGTTTTTTTTTGAGGGGGGGAGGGAAGGGTTGAAAGAGTCCACAAAACCTTCAGTACTGATTTTGATGCTGACCTCCTCATCTTATCACAGCTGGAATCATTGGAACTCATAGCTTCATTTATAACAGGATAACTAGCCTTGCTGAGTTCACAGGAAAGAATGAGAGCATTAAATTATTCTAAGTACAAAGATTAGTGTTCTTTATGATTCCAGTGCTATGAACTACAAAATTGAGAATGATTTCAATGAAGTAATCTTGGAAATTTCCATTCAATAACAATAACTTCTTAAGTTTTGACTTGTTACTGAAAACAAAGCATAAAGTACCTGATATTTCAGTTGGATAGAAACAGTGGAATGTTTTGAAACAACCTTGCTTTTACCTTTCTTCCCATAGGAAAAGGAAGTATGTGGCAAAATTCCTCACCACAGCAAAATAGCTTTGAAGTGTCTTCCACTTTTAATTATTCTTAAAAAAAAAAAAACTATGAATGTAACAGATATCTTTCCACTAAAACTAGTATTTTACTGAAAAATTCATTTATTATGATGAAATTCCTTTTCATTAAAATAATTAATGTTTAAAAACCTGCAGATAATAGGAATAAATTACTAACTGTCTCAAAGTTTTTAACTTCTGGTAATTGCAAAGCAGGTGGTACAACACAGGCTGTTCAGCATTCTTGCCCGTATCACCTCTAGAAACCAGGCGACCATCATGGCACTGGATCAGTCCATGTTTCGGATACGTCATCCCTACTCCAGCTCTCCCAGCCCACTGCAGGCTGCTTTTCTCTGCGGCATGGCCTGGCACCAGCCCACCTGCTGTCTCACTGCAGGGCACAGCAGCCTGGACAAGGGAAAACTCTTCTGCAATTACCAGCCCCTGCTACGCCAGAGCAAAAAACCACCACAAACAGCTGCCCAGCTGTAAGTACCCACCCGCGTGGAAAGACATTTGAAACTATGCTAGTCTCGGGATCACGCACCTCTCACCATCTCACTATTGCTTATTTTTCCTCTTCCTTTTGGCTATTTTCTCTGGCAGTCTCCTCCACACCTGCATTTCCCCTCACCAAACTATTTAAAATTACTGAGCCACCCATCAAACAATCATTCACTAAATATATGTCTTAAATAGGAATTTGAGGGCATGGCATTTTAACTTGGTGAACAATTACATCCAAATGTAACCCAATGCATTCAGGCAAACCTCGGAAGGCAGAAAAATCTGTGATATTTCTATTGTGTCTACCTTTTATTGCAACCCTGTTCTCATGGAGTATGAATATCACGGCTCCAAACAGTGAGAATCTTCAAGCGCACACAACAGCTTTACAGCCAGAGTACAGAATTCTGCCTAAACTTTTCATTGACAAGGCTTTCCAAATAACAAATATAAAGTTATTGTATGACTTCTCTCAGAATTCTGCAAAACTGCATTATTCCAGCAGTGTACAGTACAACTGAAATTAATCCTATGAATTAACAGACTACATATCAAATGAGGTCCTGTCCATTCAGAAATATTAAACTAATACTTTCCATCTAAATACCTCAGACAGTACTAAATACATGACAACTGTTTAGACATTTCAATAAGTCCAAAGTTTAAATAGTTTGTATATACAAACAGAGAGAAATCCCACAGTGTGAGGGAACTGTACAATGAGACTGTACGTTCATCGATTAGGTTGAATTTTTCCAGTGAGCATGCCTGCTAGAGGATGCCAGAATGGTTTTTACTGGAAAAGAGAATGACTGGGGGGAGGGAAAGTAGGAATACATGCTGGTTTCCAGCTTACCTGACAGGCTAGAGGGAACTGTTATTTGATCCTAAATAATAATAACGGACTCCTCTTTATCTCCAACAGCATGCAAATTTTAGGCAAAACTGTGCAACTCCTCTGACGTCTAAACACCTAAATCCATTTTGTTTGGGAATCTATCTGCATCTCAGAATCTGTAGTGCTAGTTTCAGCTGCTCTAAAAAGCTGATCTTTTTCTTTAATCTGTAACATACTGTATTTTCGTACCACAAACCTGAAAACTGTTCCTTTTGCCTTAGCACAATGAGTCCCAAGACATCTAGACAAAGGCCCAGGGCTTCCTCACTCTGTCTTCCATAATGTCCTCTCTGATTCTTTTCACAGATTTAGCTATTATCACAGCTCGCTACCACCATGTGAAAAGATGGATGAATAGCTTCCAGTGTAGCTGTCGCAGATGTCCCACTCCATAGATCACCCAGTAAGTTGAGCTGAAGCACCATGTAGTCTGGACTCGCTGTATCATATCAGATGTCATCCCGCGTTGCCTGGGGCCTGGGAAACCAGACTCGCTCCAGCAGCAGAAAGCCATGTCAGAATAATAATCAGGTTGCTTTATTAGTCATGACTGAGGGAGTTAAAACTTACAGTAGTAGTTTACAAAACTCCTAACAAGCTCTTTGCTGTCACATGAAAGAAATGAACCTGCTGACTTGAAGAATCCCACCAGCATATATTAGACATGTAGCTGACAATTGCTACGTGGCAGAATAAGGGCTGTTTCTCTGTGTAGTTCTTACAAGCATACATCAGACCTGTATCATAATCAAAAGTCAGCTATCCAAACTCTAACTGAAATGACAGACAGATGGAATATCTGAAAGGACACACGCATTGTATTCAGGCAAACCCTCCTAACAGCTATTCTGATGTGACAAAATAGTTAGAAAGCTGCAGAGTCCTACTCCAGAGGGGTTTACTGAAAGAACCTTGCACATTTGCTTGCAAATTTAAACCTGACCAACTTCAGCTTCCAAGGGGAAAAACTATCTTTACTTTTCCTTTTATCATCTTATTTATCCCCTCAGCACCATAATAACTATGTACCCCTTCAGAGAAACTGAATAGCTTATTCTGTAACCCGTATGTTTTGGAGAGGTTCAGTGCAAATGTTCTATTCAGTTCTTCTCATCGTTAAAATCAGAGGAAATTGCTGATAAAAAGGCGGTGAAGTTTTTGGATATGGGATTAAGAGTGAAAGACTAGAGGGGTTTTTATAAAAAGCAACCGTAAGAAGCCACTTTATTATTTTGTAATCTATATCCACGGATGATGATTTGAAAAAGCATCACGTCAGACAGCTGCAAGAGTCCCAGTCCAGAACTTGATTCCACCACAGCTGGACTGACTCCTTGCGACAAGTGTAACTGATCTCAGGAGACCCACAGAACAGTAAACCAGCTCTTTTAATTGTACTATCAGCAATTAGGATATTCTCAAAACCAGAGAATTGCCAAAACGACGGACATTTCACAGTCTCTCCAGATTTATCTTGAGAACAATCCATTACAAATCTTTGAATTGCTATTGACACATGCTTTAAGTGAAAACTATGATGAGCTTAAGACAAAGGAGATGTTACTGGTATTAAAAATTCAGGGACATTCAAGGAAGTTTTACTGCAGTGAGAAAGACCGACAGTATTACTGAAGCCTTCCTTTAGAGCCAAGAAATAGTCAGAATGAGAGGAGAAAGAAATGAACCACATTACAAATTGACAGTTCTGTTACTGAGCCTAGTGAAAAGTTTGTACGAAAGCCTATTTGTCTGAATAACCCTAGCCTTTTGAGAACACAGAATGCACCCAATAAGAGAACACTCACTGGATGGCATCTCTTATTCTAACTAGGTCCATGCTCAATACTTTAAAAATATACAAATAGATGTATCAAAGAGATTTAGATGCCTAAATGCCTCTAGTGATGTGTGTCACTAGTACCTAATATAGGGTAACGCAATTACATCTCAGCCAAACAAACTTACCAGCTTCTTATCCTCTAAAGCATGACACCTTTTTAATTGTAAATTAGAAAATTCTTGTATTTCTTATTGTGTTAAGAACATTAAGAATGAAGACAAAGGGAAAATGAAGACATGACAGTTTATATGTATGTAAAAAAGTCAGTTCACACCTTCAAAAAATGCATACTGATGAAAAATTAATCACACTATTTCTTATTATCTTTGTGAAACAGAAACCTTGTCTTTATAATGTACAGTATAAACTAAGGTCCACACAGGAATTTTGAAACTTTTCTTGGCTTCATATGTTATTTTGGGTGATATATTCACCTCTGTTCAAACAGTCATCTCCTTATGTCTCCCACACAGGCCCAGCACGATCTTGAACAAACCCTTTTACCTGTCAGTATTAACAGCAGCAGTAGTGGGCTGGGAGCTTGGTCCTTCGCATGAAGGATGTGTTCAATTACTGCAGGAGAAAATCCCAGCAGCAGCCTGACACAGCCCAATAGACTAAAGATGTCATTAACCTTAAAACCATTAATATATCCTCCCTTTAGGAGTTTCCTGAATTACGATAATGTTGGGCTGTCCAAAAATACGTCTTTAAAATGTAAAATAAAATCAACTGAAGTGAAAGCATGCTTTTGAATTAAAAGCAAATAAATATTGGTATGTAAGCCATGGAACATTTATTTCAGATGTGGTTTTGTTTTATAGTTCTAGTTTGATTGGTTTTGGTTGATGGGATTACAGGGAGGGAAAATTGCTTTGCTGCCCTTTCAAAGACATGGCAGTGCTTGAACAAAGTCTTCCCTGTCTTTTGAATCCTTTTGCAAGTGCCATGAAGCCTAAGCTTATGCTAGTTCATAAAACCTGCAACAGTTCAGTTGCTTGTCAGCCTCAGGAACGCACGCAGCAGTGGGACAGCTGGCAGGACGACTCGTGGAACCAACATGAAGAATGACGGCAGTCAAAGGAGATGCAAGAGGCCAAGGCTCAGTCTGGGCAGCGCGCTGGAAGGTGCTACATGGCAGGTATGTTCAAGACTAAGCAGCACAGCTGTGCGTACATACCTGAGTTTGGTATATTTTGGCTGGGTGAACGTTTCTTTAAAATCAAAACAACTGAGAGAAGTGGTAAGAAGAATATGTAATGTAAGGTGGAATCAAGCCACAGATATGTGAGGAAAATGTTTTGGGGATTTTTTTTCATAAAAATGTTATTGCATGCATTATACAGCTTCCTTGATTTAATTGCAAGTTATCTAGAGAATTTAATTAGGCAATGTAGCAGATTTACTTGTTTGTTTACACCTCCAGACATATTAAAAAAATACTTTCCTCAGGAATACCTGAGACTACTGCCTAAGCAATCAGATGGGCCTTTCCTATGCACTGATGTTCCTGAAAGCCTGAGATCCTAATGTCTGACTTCACCAAACAGAATCCATGGATGAGGCCGTGAGTGCTCGGAATTATTTTCACGCTGATGCCAGGAAACCTCAAGGAGGGAGCTTTCTCTCTGCAGCACTGCAAAACGCTGCTCATCTGAGCTACCCCTCCCTTCAGTGCCTGTTTTGGGGAGCACGGAGGCCAGCGCAGGCAGCACCTGCAGTTGCTTGCTCTGGGTGTCACCGAGCTGCTCCTGCTCTCCAGAGCAGCAGAGCAGGACAGATCTTAGAGCTCCTGGTGCCTCAAGTGTGTTTAGACTATGGTGCTCAGAAAGCAGTCAAAGATGGGGATGAATTTTACAAAGAGCCTCACAAACAAAGTAAAAGCCATGGAATTTCAATTCGGTTGTTCTGCTACTGGCAAAAGAGATAATAATAAAATATTGGCATAGGAAATCTGAGTCCCAGGAATATGCTCCTACATCAGCACAAAGACTGCAAATACTGTTACATTAGGCTCACCTACTGGTCCCTTCGATCTCTTCTCAGTAAATAGTCTGCTACCTGTTGTCTTGTGTGGGGGTGAAACATCTCCACCAATGCCCTAAGACAATTATGCTATTGCGTAGATAAGAGGAAAATGCTTTCCTGACTCCTTTTGTAATGGGTGAAGGCTCTGAACCATGAAATTTTATTACTGTTATTTTAGTAAGAACTGCAACTATCCTGAAACGATCAGGCTTTTTAAAATTCCAGTTGCAACGTATTCCCCATGGCATGAATTCAACAGGCTTTAAATAAAACATACAAAGATTTTTTTTCTCTTAGACCCTTTGTAATTTTCCTGCTATTATTTCTAAGGATAACTTGTCCTTGTACTCTAAAAGAGATGGGATCATCACAAGGGACCCGAAAATTAGCAGTGAATTTGAACTGCAGTATTACCCAAGAGAAACATCCTGTTCCCAGTTTTACCATCTGTTTTGTTTCTAGATGATGCTCAAAGAGAAAAAAAGAATCTACTAAGCGGAGCATATATTTAATATTTCTTACGAGATATAAAGTTTTACCAATATATGTCTTCAAAAAGCTGTAACAGGAGAATGTAGTTTGAAGCCTAAAGGAAAGGAAGTGTTAATTAACACACATAATAGAAACAGTAATAAAATGACAGTACAGAAGATGAGAGGAAATGCTGCAGATCCCACTTCAACGTGCTACGTCACAGCACTCCGTCTCAGGAACTGAAGGGCATAAGGGAAGGAAAAACAAATCTCATGCCCTACTGTGCTAGAAAAGAAAGAATTTGCCTACAGCAGCTCCTCTGAGCCGCTCTCATTTTTAATCCTCAGACGGTTTAACAGCCGTGGCTAATGGTCAGATCAGGAAAGCTGTAACTCAGTGCAGAGCCAGCCAAAGGGGAGGCTGCAGAAGGTAATTAGCCAATCTCGTAATTTAGCTGGGGTTTTATAGCAACAAATACGATTGGTATGACTTAGTATAATCTTCATGTTGCAATTTGTTCTTTAACTTTTGTAACTGTATTCCATTATGTAAATTTGTGTTGTAAGTAACTGTATTTTTTATTGTTAGAGCTTGCCCACCGATAAGCCTGAGCACGTTGCAACACCAAGAGGAATACAAAGATCCCAATGGAGGTGAATTCATTCATTGTCCAGCACCAAGTGCAGAATTCCACGGTATCCTGAAAGGTGATGAGTTCCACCTGGGTGGGAGTGAGCACATCAAACCCACACTAAGAAAAGGTTCTCTATTACATATGTATCCACAGAAAGAGACCTAGCAACAGATATTTAGGATTTCTTAGTGGTATATTCAGCACTCTGAAATTGCTAATAATTTTGAGGAAGGAGAGGAGCTGGTAAGGAGACATGATCCCATATCAGAGAGTGAATTTCATGTTGAACCTGGGATTTGTCTGTCTTCTGTTTTCCTCTGTATGTTGAAGTTCCAAACCAGCTATCTGATACTAAAACTGAAGATATTCCAAAGAACCAGTGGCAAAAACCTGCCAGGTAAAATAAATTTTAACTCCCCCTGCTCTTATAATACTAATCTAGGACTTGGACACCTGTTATAAGTTAAAAGAGCAGGTGGGAGAAAGGCAAACTGCATGTTTAAACAGAAGATTTCTGTTCTAAAGGAGACTCTGTGTGCAGGTTTTTGTAAAGAAATGGAAAGAAACCTGATTTCCATAGAATTCAATACCTAGAGGCCAAGCAAATGTCAGGAATGGTATAGACGCTGGGGTAGAAAATTTACTGCTATGTTAGATGTTTCCAGGTAATTTAGATAAAATCGAAGTCTTTTTTCTCTGTGTTTTGGGTTCCTCGATTAGATAGTTTTTCCTAATTTTTAGATATGTACTTAACAAATTTAGCAAAGATGGTCAATGGACCAACCTTTATGTAGCTAAAGGAGTGCCCACGTGTGCTCAGCTAAGCAGATTTTTAAGCTAAGATTTTCAACATGGAGATGTAAGCCAAAAGCTTTGTTTTACTCGAAATGCAGAAAGGAGGAAAATGCAGCTGAAGAACATGTGATCCATGACCACCCAAAGGGGTTCCAGTCATCTCGCCAGGCGGATGGTGAGTCTTTGGGGCTGTTATCTGGCTGGTTGGGATTTTGGTTGTCCAGATCACACATTTATTCTCCTAAATAAATTCTCTGCCTTAACACATGGACTGTAATCTGCTAATTCTTTTTAAATTCTCATGCCTCACTTCTCGAGGTGGGTGATGGTACGTTGCCTGCTCCAACTGTACTTTGGAAGAAATAAACTACAAATGAGTAGCCCCGTAAACTAAACATTCTGGGACAGCAGGTACTTCGTCAGCTTGGGTTTCTGAAGACACTGGAGCTAATCCCACACTGTGTGGTCTCAAACCCCAGGAAAAAAATGTCAAATAGAGCTCTTCCCTAATTACCTGTGAAGACCACTACCAAAGATAAAGACTTGTGATTTCAACAGAAGGGAAGTAACCAGCACTGAACTCCATAATCCAACAGACTGAAATATCAGTTTTAATGGAACTAGAAAGAGTTTTGGAAAGAGATTAGATGGGTTAGAAGTTACTATCACTACTAGATCTATTGGATAATTTGGACAAAAATGAGATTATGGTAAATCCTAGTCTGAGCATGCTCTTATGCAAAAGATTATCCTTGCAGAAAGAGAAGACTTCATTGTTTAGTGAAGATCTTTGGGAACGAGTCTTCAGAGCAAGAAGAGAGCGCTCGTTTTTGATGAGAAACAAATAACTTCCTCAATTTGCAAAGGATTCTACATATTACTGCAGCCTGCCCCTACACTTGTGCTGAGCACAGCCTAAGAAAACAGAGCAACACAATCGCTTCTGCAACTGCCTGTGAGAGGGAAGATGGAAAAGAGTACAGAGCATCACAGGGACCATCGGGGCAAAGATGCCTCCAAGATAGTTATTGTTTCAAGTACCAAAGTTGGCAAGTGCTTGATTTCTGTTACCAGGAGGGCCTGAATGTCAGCTGTTTGGCTTAAGCTAGCCTAAGAGGAACAATCAGTAAAGGCTTGTACCTAAAATTTCTGCAGACTCAACAACCTCACCAACAGAACGCTAAGCAGCATTCATGTTGCAGCAAATCTCCCATGGCAAATCACTTTGATAGCACCAGCATTTCCTTTCTCATTGATTTAGCTGCCTTGTGTTTCAACACCTCTCTCTGTTACCAGGGCAAGGAACTAAAACTAAGGAGAGTAACAACTTTTTCCTTGTCTTTGTTGCTGGTGAAAAAAAGTGGGTGATCACACAAGGGAAACTGCTGTGATTTGTCCTTTTAGAGAGAGGTTCCCCAGGGTAAATTCCATGTGTAACTTTTCACACAACGAATAACAGGTAGGACAGACTCATTTTCACAGTTTCTTTGAGGTGGTATAGCATATTCTTACCAACTTGAATTTGAGTTTGCTCATTTGCAGAGCTGAAGAGTTTGCCATCTAGCTGAGTAGAAAGGGAAAGAGGAATTGAGAGAATAATCTTCAATACACCAGAGCTGTGCCTGAGAAGGTCACATGGGATTTTTTTTTCCAGTTCACCCTTCTCCTCCTTTGACACCAAGACTAAAAGCAAGAACACAAAACTCAAACATTTTTCCTCTCTCAGACACACAATCTAAATAATTAAGGTACCTTGAGCACTCGATTCCCATATAAAACCGATCTGTGATAATTTCTGTAGAGAACTCATGCATCATGATTACTGAAGTATGTACATCAATGCATTATTCATGGCCACAAAGTGCACATACCATCTTACTCGCAAATGACCCTCATTATTTGGGACATTCCTCATTTGAGATTCACATTCATCTCTATCCCATACTGGGGTTACCATCTGGTCATTTTTTTCTTTACTGACTCAGCCTCTTACTTTTATATAAAACTCATTTAAAGCTGCACACTAACCAATTCTCTCAAATAGCTTCCATAAATAAAAATAAATATACTGTGTTAAGATCACAAAGGAAAGGAAATCGGTAGGCATTCAGAGATCCTGCAGTAGCATTAGAATGAAGCCAAGGTTAATATAATCAGTATTTGTTTCTCTAATAAATCTTCTCATTAATTTTTGATGCTCATAACAAACAAAGCAAAAATGAGATCCACTAATAAGACATTACAAAATACAGATAAATGCACACATGCAAACTTTAACCTAAACAATATACAAAGGTGAACAAATCATTGGCCAAAAAGAGTACAAAGAACAAATGGCGTGAAACTAAATGTATCTAGTTATTTGAGACAATAACACAGAAAATACAATACGGTATTTGTAAATTAAAGTCATCGTCAACAGCATCATCTAGGGGATTACAGACAAGGAGGGGCCACACAAGAGATTCCTTTTTATACTCCAGATACAATTCTCAGCTTATTCTACCTTTCATACCTTTTTTCCCCTCTCTCAGGAAGTCAGTGCATCCACAGCAGCAGAGCTGAGCCAGCACCCATGGTTATTATTCACTTGACTGGAGGAGTCCAGTTGCTCACACTGCACTTCTCCGCCTTTTGGTTCATTTTTTAGCAGACTTCTGGCAATCTGCTTACAGGCAGGACTAGTAAACGAGGACCACGGAGGAAACAGATTGTTTGTAAAGGAGTGGTCAGAAGCAGGAAGATGAAAGATACAGAATTCGAAACTGGCCTTGCTCCTTGCAACAAGAGCTCCTGTTGATGAGAGAAACCCCATCAAACTGCACCATGTTCAGCCCTAGGAACACGGAGCATCTGCATCTGACTTCGAAGTTTTAACGTACCTGTATGTTGTGTAAACTGACATAGAAAGCTGAGAGAATTGCTGAGTCACACAAAAGTGTTATAAGGGTTGAGAAAGGACTTCATAAATTTAACCTGGGAGTTGTGGTTGAAGCTTTAGAATTTCTGTGACAAAAAGGCAAAGGTGCCGCAGTGTCCAGGATTTTTCTCGTCCACTGCAGCTAAACATCCTTTTCTATAGCTATGCCTATCTATTAAAACATTCAATGAGCAGAACAGGTTGTTTTCCTTGCTACCTGTGTGTATTCAGGACTTTTTGTCAGTTGAACCGTTAGATTTTCTTCCAATTGAAATTTTCTAAAACTGTGTGTTAATTTGCCTTTGCTTTTCTCAAAATGTGAATATAAACATTTCAAAGCTGAAACATTTTAATCATAGTTTTTGAAGTATATTAAAACCTTGTCATGGTTATGTCTTTATACCACCACTTTGAAATAATACCAGCTCCTCCAAAGAGAAGATGTTTCCTCCATAGAAGTGAGGATTTTCCGATACCATCTAAGATGATCAGTCCTACCTGCCAGATACTCTGGAAGCGTATGAGGGAGGTGTAGGACTCCAACCTTAGCAATCACTGTTGTATTTCACCGCACGAGCCACCATCTGCCAGATAGAAGCCTGAAAACTGAGAAAAAAAAGTAAAGGAGCATAAGCACTAACTGCAATTAATGATGAGAACTGGAATGTTATTTCAATCAACAAATTTGAGGTTTTGCTTCTTCTAAACTCAAGAAATTTTTGTGAATGGTAAGTATTAAAGAAAAAATTTCAAGCTGTTTCAATTAATATTTCTTTAGAAATTATTTCTTTCAGTAGCTCTCCAATTACTGTCTGGGTTCTTGTATATATTCCATCACTGCCTCCTGCAGCATAATTCATCTTTCTCCCTGCAAAATTATGAATGAGTGTTTTGGTCTCCTTGCTCTGTCTTTGTCCTTCCCATTCTCCCCTGCTGGAATCCTCATATTGTTTAGCACTTGAAGTTCAAACCCATCTTATTGTTATAAGGCATATTATTAAGAGCTTTGACTGGGATTCCTACTTTACATTTCTCAGTTCGATTAATAGAAAATAATCACTCTCACATTTTCCCTCTCTTGTGATTTGGTTAATTAACTGGTAGAAGCAGCACAAATAATTTCTACACCAGTATACTTATTTTTTTAAAAATTATGTGAAAATTAGTCCCTTACTAGATGATTAGGCTTTTAGATCTGCTAATGAACAACAATAGTCTGCCATTGCCATCTTTTAATTTACTTTTAATCACCAGCTAAGTAACAAAGAAGTGTCTTTTAAAATAATTAAGACTACATATCAGGTCTCTGTAGGATGTCAACAATAAAGGGGTTAATGATGCATCCAGTCATCATGGAAGCAATCAAAAAAACTCTTGCTTTAAACAATTCAGAACAACTCTCACTTTCTAAATGCATCTGCGCCAGAAAATTCCCAGAGATTTACAACACTTTTTCATTCTGCAGAGATCACATACACATACACCCCCCAACAGAAATCACCTACGTAACACAGGAGATATTTTAAACTGAAATATCTGGGAAGAGCAGCCACTTCCCTCTGACTAGACAGAAGTCTCTCAGCATCATGGTATGACCTCAACTGCGACAATACGTCACGATAGAAGATGCCTAACCAAATATAGCACTTGGAGACACATAATGTATTTTTTCTCTCACCATATTAACATCTTCCTGAACTTATCTACTTCAGATATTTAAAACGAAATGCAGAAGAACTGAAAATTAGGTTCCAAACTCTTTATTCCAGGAGGGTTTTCTAAAGTCTTCATCACACATAAGAACAAACCTATTTTGGGGTGCAAAATGGTCATAATTCTGCTTTGAATGCATTAACATTTTAGTCACAGTTTCCTGGATGCATATGATGTCTCTGTTTTCTGCCATAAAACTAACCCACCAGAACTCTAGGACAGGATACTCTATTTTTTTTTTAAATCAGGTATGAAAGGCTTGTGTGTGTGTATGCGTACCCATCTCCTTTGATCCAGTCATCAAAGGATGTGGACAAAAGGGAGACTATATGCAGATGCCATGTTCTTTTGTAGAAAAATTAAATTCAAAATACTCCACATAAATGTAAATGCTGTTAGAGTTTGAGAGACTAACACACATTCAGAGGTTCTGGAAGGGAAAGGCAGGTACTGCACTCAAAATTACCAAAACATCTGTAGTATTTAGAGTAGTATCCCACTGAACAGTAAATGCAGCAGAAAGCTTGCTTTCATTCTTGACATAGAAACTAAATTGTCCTAAAAATTCTCCATTATGAAGCATCCAAAACATGTATTGGCACTCTGGAGAGCTGATACAGTCTAACGCATGTACTCCCTTTTGAAAACTGTCTTTTCAAGCAGCACAGGTCTTGGTCCATGGGAGTGTGGTGTGCAGGGCGCTGGTAGGAGACTGGTAGAAGGCCATCTGTGCTCCGGGTGAAAAGACTATATATACATATGTATATATATATATATAATTGCTCTTTTCACAGCTGTTATTTTCACTTGTAGAATAGCGTATGAAAATAATGTAAAAATGGGAGCTGGCAATGGCGAAATAAGTAACTTCATCCAGCTCCCTCTCAGTATAAGACGGTTCTCAGATACATATGCTTGTGGCACCAGGGAACGACAGGAGTCAGAGAGGTGACAGGCTCTTGCCATGCACTCTGCATACCTTCTGCACCACAGTCACATCACACCCCCTCCTTCCTTTCTTCCGTCCTGAGCTTTGCTCATTGTACGCAAAGTATTAAATCTTCATGGTAACAGATACTCATGACTGTCTATGTTTGTACTATGTCTAAAAATACAGGCTGAAAACCACACAGGTTCTCCAGGAAGTATAGTTACAGTAACAAACACAATAATCACATGGACCAGGTCAGTTGAAACTAGTTGTGCAGGCCCCAAACGCTGTGGCAGCTTGTTCCCTACTGCGATACTCATCTGAATTTTACGTTCACTGGGCACACTGTTTTCTCAGTTTCATCTCACTCACTCCAATTAACACTCTTTTAAACATTTTTAGTAATCCTCGACCTTGTTTTGTTGTTTCATTCTCTGAAGACTGTTAAATAGCCCATGCACACTACCTAAGCTAAACTGATGTTAATTTTTACACAGCTATTTGCAGAGCATCCCAAATGCAATCAGTAGCAAGTAGGAGAAAGAGCTTTACCTATTTGTGGTTTGAATCTCCATGTATCCGAAGAAACATTAGAGCCATTCACCAGACCCATTGCTTTATAAAATCCTTGCCCACTGTCACCAGAAACTTTCAGTCTTCTAAAGATTCTAATGTTATGGAGTTATTCTGTTTTTTCTTCACCACAGTTTACCTTTTTCCTTTACTGATCACTATCACCATTATTCCAATTCTGTGAAGCCTAGCATGGTCTTACTGTTATTGCCTTTTGACATATCAACCATACAAAATACATCATTTTTTCACGTGTCTTAGAACCTTTTAAGTTCTTGCTTAATAACTTCATTAATAAAAGAAGCCTCTTTAAAGGAAGCTGCTCAACAATTCTAGAAAATCAAACTGCCTCTCAGGAGTTATAATAGACATTCAAGATCTTGATTTTAAGCATCACTTTTGAAAATCTTGACCCAGATGCTTGTTTTATAAGCAGATGAGATTACAACTGTGGAACATTATACTTATTTTAAAAACTTTTTAAAAAACACTGTGTGAAAAATCTAGAGTAAAACTGTACCTGATTTACAGGCTGGCTTGCAGGATAAAACAGGTAATTCAAAGAGGATTGCAATGCACATTTCATGTAAAGATAGCTATTAGTTAAAATGTAATGAAATACTCAGGGGTTGGTTTGGTTTTTTTTTGCTGTATACATACTTTCAAAATACAAATATAGTTAAATTGGGAAGACAAAAAGAGATGAAAAACTTCTATACAAACCTGCGATTAAGTGGTTGACCCTTCTCAGCTCTGTGTAACACATCTATCTTTTTCACAG
This sequence comes from Patagioenas fasciata, assembly GCF_037038585.1. Taxonomy (NCBI): domain Eukaryota; kingdom Metazoa; phylum Chordata; class Aves; order Columbiformes; family Columbidae; genus Patagioenas; species Patagioenas fasciata. The sequence continues at coordinate 13,326,451 of NC_092533.1, read as the reverse complement.
AGTTCAACAAGTTAAAAATGTCAGCTTCACAGTTACCTGTATTTTGTCACCTTGGAACACACGGGGTACAATTCTGACTGTCCTATACTGGGATGTCTGAGGAATTTGTTCCTGTTTTTTAGTGGGTAGCATTATGGTTATGTCCCATTAACTTCACCCATGGGGGCACTCCAGAGGCAGCCTGTGTCTCTGATGAAAGGCAACGTAAATTCAGAAGCACATTGTCCACCATATGCACAATGGTCATCAGCTTTGCATTCTCCTGGAACAAAATGGCTCATGTGTATTCAGGAGACTTCAAAAGTGTAGCCAAAAAGACTGAGACTCAGAGTGGTCCTTTCATGCCTTTGATGTACAAAGCAAATCAGCCTGAACTCATCAGAGACTCCTGATGACAGGGGCTGGGCTAATCTTCGAATGATCAAAGCATTCGAAGTCAGTGACATTTGCAAGGAAATTAATGATTCCTCCATAAATGTTTTAACCATCCTATAAACAGGATAAATGTAGAAATCCTTAGATGGATGGTACCATTAAGTACAGCAAATGTTACTGAAAATAATCACAATGGTGGCTCATTTATTAAGAAACTGTTCCCCACATTCATTTACATTCCACTGAACAGATTGTATGAAAGCGAGTTTTTTTTCAATCTGGTTAACGTTCTCTGAAATGAGAAATTACACACTGAAAAGCAGTACTTTGTGTGTGTCATGTCATAGCATTACAAGGGATCATTATCCAATCTTTGAGACACAGAACTATTACAGATTTATCAATTGTTTCTACTGATGTAAAAGGTCTGATAATTGCACAACGTGCCTGACTAACAAGAACTACTATAATGAAGTTAAATGCTTTAACTTGTTTAATGATTCTGGTGGCAATTATTACTTATCTGGGAACAGAGAAGAAATTGCAAAATACGCTGTTATCCTTGATACAATTGGAGGTTAAAGAGTGAAACCGTAAATTCAAGGTTGGCATTTGCTTTTTAGAAAAGATTTGTTAACGTTGTTAAATATGCTGAACTCATATTCATACTGCCAGAAGATAAAGCAAGCAATCACGTTTTTTTCAGCAGAGTGCCTATCCCTCCTTTTTTACTGAGTTGCTTTATTTAATAACAATGATGTAGTGTGCGAATGATTAGGTTCACTAAGTAGTTTTAAGAGTATTTCACCTCTTATTCCGTAGCTTCAAGAAATTCTCATATAAAAGAATAACATAGGTGAACAATCGCTCTCACTTTAATTAAGCATGATTTTGATATGTGGTCAAAAGAACAGGAAAAGGAAAAATTGGAGAACGCTTTCCCCACCTCTAGCAAGTATGGGTGAGGTTTCTTTCTAACACGCATGTTAATACATGGACAGACGCACTGTAATATCAGACTGCTTAGTCAGCAATCTGGTCTTCAACCTGGCAAGCAGCCTTTCTTTTCCCTATTTTCAGTGTGTATGGAAGATATATCAGCATTTATGTGGAACACACACATTTGAAAATCCCCCTATGTGCTGAATTCATTTTGAGTGGAAGGAGTTCAGTCAGTTCCATCAATTCTTACTTATAATTCTGGAATTCAATAATTGAATTAATTTAAGATCATATTAAGCACAACAGAACATAGTATTCCATCTAAAGTGTTTGAAATTTTCACAACTGTTCAACACCAAAGAGTTCTATAAGTAGACCCTTCAAAAGTGAACAGATTTTCATGCCATGTTTCTATTCTGTGAGTCTAACTACTGATGTTAAGACAAAATCCTTAGTAACTTCACTTGCACTCAAGCCCGCTGCTCTGGTCAGGCTGATGAGTTTTTGCCCCTATGTGCTCCTTCTCTGGGTAACCTGTTCCAGTGACTGTCCATCCTCAGCATGTCAAAACCTTTTCCTTTTTCTTCCAATCTGTTTCAACCAGGGCCCACTGTTGCCTGACCTTCCACCATGCACCACTGTGATCCTATCCCTGCGCTCAACTGCAGCACCATATCCCTTTGAAAGCATCACTATCCTGCTCCTTAGTATAAGGCAGGAGAAAACAAGGAGACTGAGAAACATAATCAGAACATAGTTGTGATACACAGGCAGATTCCTTGAACTGTTACCCTCATAATACAGCATAGTCTTCCCACAACTTTAAAAGCACCTGGCAGAACTTCTCCTCCAAGGGATCCACGCCTCTCTTCTTCCATGCTTCTGCTTTTCTTCAAAAGTTGATTAAAGAAAAAAATACTATTTTGAAATGTCATACTGACTACAACTGTACACACACATATGTTTGCAAGGCTCAGAGCACTGAGAAGTCTGACTGGTATTTAACAGAACTTTGAAGATCTTTGCTCAGCTTGGAACATCATCTTGGTGCATTTCTGCTTCCTGAACACAGATGATATAGTTCCAGTTCAGAGAAATAGTATTTTGCTTCATTTTAAATTGCAATGAAAAGTACAATTGCCCGGTTTTCATTGCACTCCGGAGATGAAAAATATTTTTTCCCCAGTTTTTCTGGGAAAAAAATAACCATAAACAAATGAAAAGGAGCAATAGAAGGGAAGTGCCTTAGCAATTTTATCTGTGAATTATGCTGGAGGTCTAATTGTAATGATCAGGATTAAGAAAAAAAAAAAAAAAACAAATACTGAGAGCACATTATTAGTTTCATAGTTGGCAGCAATTCAGGAAAGCCAAGATAGCACTGTTGAATCTGGTCAGCTTTATACCTTGCAGTATTACTCCATGTTGTTTATTCACCACACTGAGGTGTAAAATTTGCAGCTACACACATCCCACTAGACTTTTTTTTTCTATAACTAAATCAATACAAATAACTATACTTCCATCAGCAAAAAAGACACGATCTGTTTTCCAGTTAGGAGATGGGTTGCTGTATCTGCACCAGAAAGAGAACCTGGGCATGAACCTATTGTACTCCCACCACTCCCTGCTTCAGCTCCTGCCTGCTTGTTCTGTTTCTACATTTCAGTGATGTTTGTTGTCCTTTGTTGAATTTGCTTTTATTTAACTCTGCTTTTCTGCAGTCATGAGCTTCCTTTCCCTTGTTTATGGAAATATGTGACATACGTCTATAATACTCATTCTGTTCAGTGTGACTCATACATTTCAACACTGTAATTTACCAAAGAAAACAGCAGTTTTAAATTTACAAAAAAAATACATTTGATGTTAAGTTTGGTATATGGATGAGACAGGTGCAATTCACAGTGCTTGTGAATGTCACCCAGGTGATCTTGCCAGATAGAAATCTGCATGAACCAGGGAGCACAGGCATGTATGCACTTGTGGGGTTTCTGCTCTTCTTGTTTGGTTTTGTAATTGGAACACAAAGAAGATGAAACTTGAGCTAAATCGGTTGTGGTAAACTAATATACAAGTGTTTCTGTATTTGTTTGTTATGTATGCAATTTACACAATTTTGGTTACTTGTGTGTGACAATGAATTGGAAAAAAAAGGAATACGAAGTGTAACTCAATAGACTAATTTACCAGTTGCAATATTTTCGATAATCAACAATCCAAGAAATTATTTGCTGAAGAAATAAGTAAAAAAAATTATATATATATATTTGAGGATTTTGCAATCAGTCACAGTTGGAAGTACAAACAGAAAACAAAGTGAATGGGAATTAAATTATTTGTGGAAATTACTCATTCAACAGTCACCTTACTCTTTTCTTCCCTTTAAATTTTAAATACAGTTGATTTTATCCTAGAAATCAAATTAATGTTATAACCATTCAGCAAAAAACCTCACTGACAACAAAAACATTCACCTTTTAGCGGCTTCATGGAAGAGTAAAGGTCTCTCCTGCTCTCATGTCAAGGTTTGTATGAAGATAGAAATTAATTCTGTTTGTGTGCAGCTGGGAAGTTATAATTCAGATTTTTTTATAGCACTTGCTTATCATAATGAAAGAGAAAATAATTCTGATTTTTTTCTCCGTAGGTTTTCTTAACGGCAATGTTTCAAGAAGAAAATTTGTGATCAATGACTTTTCAAGTGCCACTAACAGAGGCTTCATGTGTGCTCACCAAATTAAAACATTTCTGACTTCACAAGTATGTGGTGGTTATGCTTGGGCCACAGAAACGTTGGAATTCAAACCACTGTTTTGTATAATCTGCTCCATTACAGACATCCTAGGACCAGCTCTACTAACCTTAGCAGGGCTCTGGGCTTGTCATGAGAAATGCAGCATTAAGCTGTTGCAGTACCTGCTACAGAGGATCCCCAGCCAGCAACCCCCCTTCCCATGAGATCAGAATTAAAGCTGGGGCAGGGTCTGGGTTTTCTGATAAACAGAAGCAAAATTTTAGGTGAACCTGTTTATGAATTTTTATTTATCATAGCAGAAAAAGGAACACCACATAAAAATATCCGGAAACAATATTTGCATGTTTAAATATGTAGTTACTATTAAATGATCTCCTAAAATTTTTGCAAGCTGTTTTCTTAAGCAAACAAAAATATGATTTATATCACTGCCTTTCCTATTGCCCAGTTCTGCTTCAGAACTGAAAAAAATCTATAAGCATGTTTAAGGTGCAAGATGTTGCTCTTTGCTATTCAAACTGACAGATTATTCTATAGCATGCTCCTTTTTTATAACATTAAGCACTTAATCAGGAAAATCCAACTCCATTCAGAAATTAGGGGCTTCTAATAATTTAGCTTGATTTCTTTTAAATGTCATTCCTGTATGAAACATCCCTATTCACTGACAAGTCATTGAGACTGCTTATCAGATAAGGGAAATAGAGACTTTCAAGCTGGCTGCTCCTTTCACAAGGGATAGTGTCATATGTCTTATTTTTATTAAAAGTTCTTGGATGTTCATGCTTGGGGGAAATTCTTCTTTGTGGAGGACTTAGTTTGTTCCTGGTTTAAAAATCTGTTACTGACTATTCAGTATTTTCCAAATATTCCACTTTGTTTAAACTCTCCAGAAAGAAGTCTGAAATGTTACCTTTATTTTGTCAGCATGGCAGGAAATCCTTTTAATGTTGAGAGTGAATTGTGACTAGCCCTGTTACTGAAGATGTGTGTTTGCAGCTCTGAAAGAAGGATCACCTTATCAGTGACTTCCCTTGGTTTTGAAGACTTTACAAAGAAAGGTTTCTGCTATTTTTCTAACAAATAAGGTCATGTGTGTATCCTTTACAAGTGTTTTTATCTTAGGCACACAAAAGTCAATGTTGAAGTGACTTACAGCAAAATTATCAGATATTTACATGTTAAAGATGTTTCTGGGCTTGTTCAGAGTTTTTGTAATTTGTGATCTATGATACCTCCCACTGAACATCCTACTACTCATTTCTCTTTAGTTTTAGAAAATCTGTGTCTTCATCACATTTTCAAGGGCTTTTAGCTCACAGGAGCCTAAAGGCATGATTACAGCACTCAGTGGAACTCCAGTTTGGGGACTTGCAACACAGCAAATACAACCTAGTGAATTCAACAAAATTTGTATTGGTGTGTGCTGCGCTGACCAATGTTTTTGGTTCTAACATTCTGTTGCAGAGTCAGCCTAAGTGACTGTACCAACTAGTGACTCATGTTTGGTGTTACTTCTATTGGAGTCTATATAATTGGTTTTAATAATGTCACTCTAGGTTTTAAAAATAATTGAGAGAGAGAAATCCCAAATATGATGAATGTATGACTGTTCTGAAAGTAAATTAACTGCTTAAGAAAATATTTAAAAGAGCTTGGGTTCTGAGTCACTTTGAAAATATGGCCTCAAATGTCAGAAGTGATACAAGATATACAGACCTAAAAAATTTTATTTATCTCTATTTTGTGGAGAAACACAGAAAAGGTCTAAAATATTCAAGGTCCATATCAAAGAGAACAGTGAAGTAAACAATGATTTTACATGATCTTCCTTTTAGCATTTACCAGCTCACACATTTGAATTTAGAGAGTTTGAAGTTTTAGGATCTTAATATTAGTCATCAATGCCAGCTCTAGCACTGACACATACCAAGTCATTCCATCTGTTTATGTATCAGATCCTATTCTGTAGAATGAGAAAGTACTTCCTCTCCATCGTAAAAAAATTGGAAGACAATTTAGTAATGACTGTGATGTTCCCAGCGTATAGGGAAACAGATAAGCATGTAGTACATTATAACTCGACTTTTATCCCTCACTTTACTCCATTGTTTTATTTGTCCCCCTAAGTTTGTTGTCGTCCACACTGTTCCTTCCTCTTTTTCATCCACCTATAATTTTCCTCCCATATACTCTTTCCTATGGACCTTAACAAGCACATCAGAGTAAGGATATACTTACCAGACAAATCTAGATGAAGTCCCATCATTCCTTCCCACCTCATTCCTCCCCTTGTCTCAATTATGTATCTCACATGCACTTTGGTATCAAACAATCAGATAGCAGGTGGTGCATGGGGACTTCAGTGCTTACTCTGAACTCAAACCGTTCAGTCATGACCTGGCCCACCAGTACAGCTGCTGATGATTTGCTACCTGTGCCACTGCTATGCAGTGCTATGCTGCTTCTGGGATCTATGATTCAATCAGTAGTGGAAGAAAAGCAAAGCAGAAGCATCCACAGGCTTTGAAGCACTCACAGCTCCTGTTGCTGACAGTCAGCAGGAAGGTGCTCTGCCGTCCCTGTGGTGCACAGCGAGAGAGATCCACCTAGTGACTGATTCACCTACAGCACCACTCGTGCGCTATCAGAACTTCGTGCAGCACAATCTGTGCTTATAAGCATGCCAGAGAGAAACACGATTCCCTGTGTATTCAAATAAAGAATCATTTATACATACTACCTCCTCTTTATTTTGATTCTCCCATTAGCCATTATGTTGTGATCCTGGTTATAAACGTATGGGACGTTTGATATGTGCCCCTTAACCGATTGCGACAGTTAGCTGAAGACCTGACCCAGGTCTCTCCTCTAGTAGCATATGAACATTTTTCACAGTTTTTTCCAGTTTGTAATAGGACAAAGTGATGCTCCCTGCCCCACCCCTTGATGTCCTGTAGGAACAGATTTATTAGAAACACAAAGTAAACCATGAACACAAAGAAAAGCACATCTTGTCATCCTACATGAGGAAAGCACCCATCCTTCATTGCAGCTCATCTTTACCCTAAATGACCAAATGAAACGATAAACACAGAAGAAGTTCACACACATGGAGCCTTGCTAGCCATTGACAGCTGACTTGAAAAACACAGGCTCATGTAAGTTGGCTCTGCTGAAGCCTCCCAGGATAACCACAGCAATCACCGCTCCTAGCCCACGGGTGGAGGTTACAACACCTTATGCAGGTGCTGATGCTGGCACGTCAAGTGCGTAATTTAGAGCACAGACCCTAAGCGACGTCGGACTATGAACCTCAGCATCTGAGGGACACATGCTCTATTTTGCCATCAAGATATGCAGGCGGTGACCTCTGCAAAGATCAGATGGCAGGGAAAGCTCGACTGTTGTTGTTTCAAGTAAGATTTGGCAGACTCATTTGCTGCAGTCCAAAGAATCACTCAAATAGAATGATCCAAGTCATGAGTGACAGGCAGAAAAATTCTGCTTAAGAAAAGAAACTAATATGGCTCATTTTTTAAAAAACTAAATTCCAGGAATTTGCCCTCACTTAATGCAAACATTTGCTGCATCATATTCCAAATATTTTTTGTTTCTTTTGATGGCTTCATCTTACACAAAATATTTTGTAGTGAAATTATTAAGGTACATATCACCAGCTTCTATAGATTTATCTGATCTTTACTATTTCATTGCAAACTTCACTAAAGATGAAAATAAAAGCCAGGTTTTATAACTGACTTGCTGCTGCCTAATTACATGGAAACATGGCTTTTTTGATAATAATTATATGTTAGCAGCTTGATTTACTAATCAGATTCTGTATCTAGGGATGGGATGTGTGTGCACATATGCACATGTAGATTTGTTGCAAAATTTGCATTTTATCTAAGTTACCATTGATTAGTAACTAATTTTTCAACAGTACTTGTAGAGAATGATTTGGCTGAATCATTAAATACAACATGGTACCTTTCAAGCAGAATCTACAGTTCTGTCTAGAAAACAAGATAATACCACTATTAAATACTACATTGAAAACTAACAATATTGATGGAATGAGTTATTTATTCCCCTGAAAAATAAGTCCAGAGAACAGAAATAATAAAACTATGCAACTGACTAATCATGCAAACGATACTGAATAATCAAAATAATTTGCAAAATGCAGACTGAAAACCATTTGTTTAACAAGTTGTTTAGTCAGTCCATCCAAACTCAGAGTCACTGCCAAAAGACTCTGGGTCTGTAACAAATATAATTTACAGTAAATGTTCACACTGCTATGCTCAGAAAAATCAATCGTTTTATTTCTATGCACTACTTTGAGTCCAGATCTATCTTAGTAATGAACAGAATTTGCCCTTACAACCAGTGAAGTATGGGCGTGCTTGTTCCCAGGCAAATACACGTCATTCTGGGCATTTGACCACTTTACCGCTGAAGACCATGACTGCCAAAAGCCAGTCTGAGCTGCCCATCATACAGACACAAGTTCGGACGCTTCAGGGATGAAAAAGTTTAGATCTGCAGTTTTTGTTCTATCACAGTCATGGTACATTCCATGAATGGGTGGAGAAACTCAGCCTCCTGTGAGGACAGTACAGTTCTCTCCTCAAAGCCATCTTAGCCATTCCAGGCAGAACTTGCTAATTTGGTGTGAACCCACCTTGAAGAAAATTCCCTAGGTTTTTAGCCAGACCATTGACATACTGTTTTGTTTTACTCTACTGACCTCTTCTGAAACGTGGCTGAATTTTTGTGTGACATCTGCACAGTTTGTCCTACTAAATGAAAGACTAAGATGTGACTTATTTCCCCAAAGACTGACTGGATTCAGCCAGCAGGAACAACCGGCCATCATTTCTGATTGGCCACGTTTCCAAATCATGTCCCAAAGGTACCTGCTTTGTGTTTTCTCTGTGCCATTCATTTCTTTTAAGCTGACATTTTCATTTAGTTATCTCTGATCAGCTAGGACAGGCCAAGAGATGTCTTTCGGTTCAAGCCAGCTGCACTTGTGTCTGATGTGTCCCTCCCCTAGAGAGCAAACATACAGGTGAAGCCCCTACTTACTCCCAAGTCAATCTATACAGCAAAGAAATTACACAGTTCATGTAAAGTAAAAAGAAATGGGGAAAAATGCTCCTAGTAAGGACAGGTGAACTAACGTGAACTATATCATTTCTATTTCTACAGAAAGTATCCTGGATTTTAGGCTTGTTATTCACCAGCTTTTGTTTCTGGCTAATTGTTTGAAAAAAACTAAGGAATCAAAAACCACTGCGGAAATATCAGCATTAAGAGGAAATTGAGACAAAGAGAAGAATTACCTTCTTCCACATTTTAGAGTGCCTGGGCCAGGAAACAGAATTATTTGAGCTTCAAAATCCAGCTGTAAAACTTAGGAGATCTAAAATTGCCTTGGGTCTGGAGGGGACATACATAATTTGAAAATTGTCCCAGTGATCAAAGATGAAGTTGTCGTGAGTCATTCTAGCAGATGAGCTTTTCTTCTTCACTTTTGAAGACTGACAAAGCTACTGGCAACCTTGAGCAAGATTTGCATGTCTCTGCAGTTATCTGCAAAAAAATGCAGTACAAAGGGGACACAGAATCTATCATGGTATTTTGGAATCAGTATTACACTCATATTTCAGCTGAACAGAAAAATGAGAGTTTATGACAGATGGTAGTGGAGAATTGGCAGGAACAATTAAGAGCTGAAGAAGGCATAGGAAATGTATTTTTTGTTAAAAAGCTCCTCTGTAATTAAGCAATCTGTGTCTCTTGACACCATTTCAGTGCCTAGATATGTTTTAAGACCTGAGAAGGTAAGACAGGCCAAGAAGTTCTTGGGTTTTAAGTCAGCTTCACTTGAAAAAGGTCCAGTAGATATCTGTCAGCATCGCAGCTTTTGACTTGTGAATTCCAGGAAACTGAAAATGCACATCAACATTTTTAGATGGTGAAGATTTACTCAGAGTAACTTATTCTCCCTTACCTCACTTCATCATAAGTGCTGATGTATTTGTGAAATTTATAGGAAATTAATACACATTTTTGTCAATCAAACACATTTTGAAAATCATGGATCTTTTCTGCAAGGATACATCTGATAGATTATATTAATACAACATGCAAAAGCAAGGCAAAAATATTCAGTGAGTTATAAGGTGTTCTTCCTTAGTCTTTTGCAATAACTAACCCTAGCAAGCATATTTGATGTCAAAATTAATGTATAATACTGAATGGTGTGGATTCACACTTCACATCTTCTCTGAAAATTATTCACCACTGACACTCTTCTGCAAGAAGACTACTAAGTTGTTTTCTGCTACTTCTTCACTGCTGAGAATCCAGCACCAGGTGACTCATTACCCTCACCTGAAGTAGGATTCAAAGGAATAAAGACACTAGAGCTTATCACCAAACATTCTATTCCATTTACTAAGGCTTTGTTTCTAATATGAGATTAGTTGAGTTTTTCTATCATTTAGAAGTGACAGAAAACCTGGGCATCTTTTCCTGTAATTTTATAGAAAACTTTAACAGAAATCATCTGAATTTTTACATAAAACAATGCAGACATGTGATGCATTGTTGATTATACAATAGCAAAACATCGATCCAAACACTTCTTTTCTTTTGTAAGTCAAGCAAAACAGAATCACTGTTACTTGGTAGTGACTGCTTTTGTATTGCTTTTCTTACCAAAACATGTACATTAGTAAATAAGATATGTCCCCTCATACCCAATATTGAAAAGCATATGCAGGAAATGCAGGCTATAGAGCACTGCAGGTGAGTAATTCAACACTGTAGACAACCTTCTCCTCTCCTGCTTCCCTCACCTTTTCACGATTCAGTTGACACACAGGAATCACAAGCCTCTTCTTACAAAATGTGCTCTACAGGATATTCAAAGAACAATGCACACAGCCTTGAGACTGAATTCAGCAGAGAATAGCTGGAAACTACTGTTGACTTGATCTTGCTTTTCTGAGCAAACTATATCCAAAAGCAAAATCAGGTTTGTTCCGAGGAAGTCTAGAGTCAAGATTTCTCCCAGAAGACAAATGTAGAGCTTGGGCTGATCCCCTATTCCATAAAAGGACCAGGGGAAGGGAAAAGGGGGAAAAAATAAAAGGCATTCTTCTGAATAGGAACTAAAAAGGAACCATGAGATGAAGTAATGGAGAAATATCTAGATAGTGAGATGGGAAACGAGGTGACATAGATTGGTTAAGAATGCAAAAACCTGGAGGTAAAGGAATTAAGCACACAGAAAAAGGCTTGAGAGTTAAGGCAGTTATCAGTTACATATTACAGAAGTGAAAAGCAGAAAAAAGGGGGGGGTGGGGGTGGAGAAAGACAACACAGGAGCAGTTGGATTATTTTTAAAAATTTCAAATGTAGACCTAATCACCAGGTACTTGTGTTGTACTGTGCTCTGCTTCATAGCCCATTTGATGAGTTCCCTTCGCTTTTTATTCAAGGCCAAACAACAATCCAATCTGGCACACACATATACAGAGAGTGGAAGTGCATTAGGGAAGCTATTTTGATCTCTGTCCATTCTGACGTGCTTACAGGAGCAGACACTGTTCAAACAAAACTTTAGAATACATTTCTGACTTGGAAAACAACATTATAACAGTGAAGACATAACCACAGCTTGAAGAAATGGGCAAGGAGGTTAAATTCTAAGTTTCTCAGAACTACTTCTGCATTTAACTGAGAAGAGTAGCAGGATGAAGGCAGCAGCGAGTGGGAAATCAACGCTCTCAGAACATTTAATGTCCCATTGGCTGAAAAACAATTTTGGGACCTCTTTGTGTAGGAAGAAGGATCAGTGCAAATATCTTGACAAAAATCCCTCAGTATTATATATTTCAGTGACTTTGAATTCAAGGACAAAGTCTGAAGGCTACTGTCTGCACTCACAATGTATGCAATGAAAATGCCTGCTGACCACTGGGACCTGCTTGGGTCACTGAAAAATAGCCGATACAGTAGAAAGAAATTGTGAGCCTGGTTCTCAAATGGAGCATAAGTTTCCCAAGCCCTTAGGCCTTGTTCCAAAACCTTAATGTCAGCCAAGCACCACCCACTGACTTCAGTAAATCCTGAGCCGGGTGTGTCCATATGCACAGACACTAATGGTGCCCGTCAGAGGGGCTTCCAGCTCCAGTTCTCCTGCTCCATCCCTGAAACACATCATGTAGCGTCCTCTGGCAGTTCCAGACGACAGCGCTTAAGGGACTTGCAAGTTTGACAAAAAAGTTGGTGAAATTGATTGGTATTTAGAGTTTAGTGGTCTCCTATGAGTATTCCTGTGCTTCTCTGACTGATTTTGATGAAGTGCTTTTATTTGTCTTTCTACCGAGAGACTGCAGATGAATTTGCAATAGAGCAGCATGGCTCCTGTTCAGCTTTGTCAGGCACCACTTAGCCATGCTATAATTTATTTTCCAGGAAAAAATATTTCTCATGAGGGTTTCAGGCTAATGCAGTTATAAAGCACCTGGCTACCTTTCAGCTTCTTATCTGAAAGCAGCATCATTTCCTTGCATAAACAGAAAAACATTAAACTGGAGAGGAGGAAGAATCAGAAGACCCTCCAGGTACACGGCTGTAGGTACACAGGTCTTCTTTCCAGTGGTATTTTACTAAATCAAACCCCACCTTAGCACCAAAGTTACATAGGCCTATGTAGAACCACGGATGCTGCTGTCAGTAGTGGCGATGCCACAGCAGGCTCTAGGAAGGGTTATTCACTTAACAAAGCAGCCTGTCTCTGTTCCTTCCTAGATGGGGAGCTGAATGTTCTAAATTTTTGAATGGATGTAGACCCATATTTAACTTTGACATACCGTGTAATAGAGCAATCTTTACTTTGCTTCAGCTTTATTTGGTGAGAGTCCCTTTTACTCAGAGCACAATGATTGTGGTGTTTGTTGGGGTAGTTTTGTTCCTATTTTCTGCTGAATTATAGTGATTAGTGAGCAGTTTGAAAGCACTGGGCTCAAAGATCTTTTCTGCTTTGATCACCATTACTGTTATTCAAGAAGAGGCACAAGTATGGTTACAGGATGAATGTAAATATCAATTCAGTCTCGCTGCACTTATGGAGGGTCTGTTGTACTTTTTTCCAGTGTTTTCCTCCTACTCTTTATCTCATTAGAATGCAAGGGAAGAAATGTGATGTAGATGTAATTAAGACAGAGAGTCTCTGTAGAACACGTCTTTGGATGCACTTGACCCCCCCAGCCAAGCCAGCAGCAGTTTGGTCCAGACTCCAAAGGAGGGAAAGGCCTGAGCTGCAGCTGGGCCAAGAACTCCTGTTAGGAAACCCACAGGAAAACAGAGCAGCAACCAAACACCGATATGTTGGAGATGCAGGGGGTCCCGTGCAAACTTTTCCCACTGTACGCAATTTAACTGCAAGTCAATCACTTCAGTCCGTAAATATGGCAGCCTGGGTGAGCCTGCTTTGAGTTCTCTCTGCTAAGTAAGCATGGCTGTAAGGCAATGTTATTTAGTACTCACAGACCACTGGATGAGCCCAATTTGAGTTTCTTATCAGTCGTTTAGCTTAAGTAAATGTGTACTAGATAGAATGAATCACCTAGAATTATAGGTTGTGTGATTTTTAACATACTGTCTGCTTCATGTTAATAAGCTGTGTTTCCTGAAATCTTTAGCTGTGTGCTGTAAAGTTCTGCTCATTTTTACCAAAAGCAGCTACAGATTACAGTGAACATCTGCAAGATAAGGTCTAGTTTGCACTTTGCTGGGATGAATGGAATTGACTGGGGAGAAAATGACGACTTCAAGGCTAAAACGAAGACATGGACATCTGTGAGATAGGGCCTGTTCTGCACTTCACGGGGAAGAAAAGGATTCATTAGAACAAAACTGCACAGGCCTCTGGAGGGAAGGTGAGCAGGATTCAGCTTGGCAGATATCCTCCGTGCAGTAAATCATAGAGCGAACCTTGCCATCCAACTCAAGTCGCGCTTTTCTTTGAGTGATTTTAAACATTGGTCTGCAACAAGCAGGACCCTAAATCACTCATCTGGAACAATGCCACTAACTGTAACATGTTATTTCTAATGTGATTTATAATAAAAAGAATATTTTTCTTTGTCTTGCTTATATCAGGCATCTTAAGAAACAGAGATGAAAAAAAATCCAAAGATCCAATGAGAAAATGGAGCCTGTTCACAAGAAACTGCTCTCCTTGCCATTTTAATCAGCTGTGATGTTTCATTAGCAATGACTTAACCAAACCAGACAATGCTTATCGCAGCACCTACTCCTATAATCATTGCACATTACTACTGGTGTGTGTGGGTTTTTAAGCTGTTCATTGAATGCACTGCAATATTTACAAGTAACGGATAGCTGCACACTCTGGCTTAGATCAACTGTCTTGCAGCCTCCAAAATGACAATGGGGCAGTTTGCCAAGGAAAACCACCCAAATTTTGCAAACTTTGGGACAAAGAGGATAAAACCCAAATTTTAAAATCAAGTTCACACAATGCACTTTTCATAGAGCACACTGAGCACTCCCATCCATCCATACAAACTACATTCATGCTTTTTTCACTTATACCTCCCAAGCATTTTCAGGAGTACTAATTCAGCTGACCTAAAATTGTCTATTTGCACATTGGCAGCACTATTCTGCTTATTGCCACCCTTTATTTAACTTTAGCCCTGGAAAGTTATTAGTAAATGCAAAACTGTCAGACAACATGAAAAATCTGACTTCCCAATGCTCTTCCACCAGTGTAGTAAGAGATACATGCCCTGATGTTCCAAAGACTTCTAGTGCTGAGCGGGAAGTATGGGTTTTTAAAGCAGTAACGTTCTAGGCTTTATTGTGAACTAGTGAACAGGAAAATGAGAGATTGATGGTGCTGCACAGGATGAGGGGAGCTGGATGGAGCACCAGTTGTGCCAAGAGAAAGAGCCGCAAGAGCACGATGGTACCTTCCTGCCACCCAGGACAGGGGTTGACGCAGGGGAGGGCGCTGATGGGAGGAGCGTGGGGATAGATCTGAAATCCTGTTTCCTAACAAACTTCTGGTGAAATCTAGAGCAGATCTCTCTCTCTTTGCGTAGCTGAGTTACTCGTCTGTAAAATGACAATAATAGCACTTCTTTATCTTCAAGAATAAACAGCAGAAACACTGGAAAAGAGTCAGATATCATCATCAGGAGGACAGAGTAACACAGGAGCAGCCTAACACAAGGAAACATTTCTATTTTTTCAAGTAAATTCAAAACAAACTGTAAAAAGCATTTGACATTGCTGGCATTAAAATTGAAATGGAAAGAGGATATTTGGACATATTTTCCCCTCAGAAAATAGTATTGATATTGTTTTGCTCTGAATTTATAATTCCCGTAGCTTATTATAATGTAGCTGTCCTCTTTGATTTGTGTATTGGAACATACAGTGCAACTGCATTTATTCGTAGAAATAGGCTTATTATTGTAACAACTCAAGGGAATCTTCTGAATTGAGGGAAAACATTTACATCGGAACAAATTACATTTTACCAAAAAACTAATTGTTACACTGAGAGCTCTATGCTGTTCTAATTGCACTGTCCTAATTACACACATTGTATTATTTAAAAAGAATAGCATTGTTTATTTGCAATATCCTCTGCTTATTTACAGTTGCATATTTGAACAAGGAGCAAGGAGTTATTCCTACAAAGCAGCAGTGAGATTGTTATCGGCACAAAAAACACAGAAATAATTCAGTAGAGGAAATCTGCTCTCAGAGAGAGAGAGAAATTTCTCCTGAGGCGAGACATTCTACAATTGTTTCTAAATTTCTGTATAATTAACAAAGCACTTACCATCTGCAGTGATTGACCTGTCAGATCTGCTCCTCTGAGATAATTTCAGTGACATTTCAAAAAAATAGCATGAATATAAAAAAGCCATATTCAACTTGTGTTGAATGGTGTCACCCTACAAACAGAAATTACAAACACTCAAGAAGGAATTAGTTTACGAAGACTGGTGATTAACACCAGTAGCCCTGACCAGATGAGTTCAGCTCAGGTATTAGTGGGACATCCTTTGTTGGCCACCTCAACGGTGACCCTGTTTCATCTCCTATTTTTTGTTGTATAAATGCCTCCCTAACATATGAAAAGGCACCTCAGAAAATTCACTAACTTATTTAGACTGATACACTAAACAATGTTTATGCTCCATGCTACATGGAAGTATCAGGAAACTTCATTTTAAACAAAGGGGTCGATTCTCTGTTGTTTTGCACCTTCACTGCACATTTATTGTGACCCAACTGATTAGTGTACCAAACTGACACAATGCTACCACAGAGCAGCGACCCCCTTCTTACCACAGTTGTGTGAATATCTGAGTATGTTTCAAGGCATCAGAAAATCCAGCCCAGTACTGTCATGTTTATAAAGAAAAAAAGTCATTCTGCCTTTTGTTTATCTTTTTAAATTAAATATACTAATCTCCAACAGCATAATCTGTGGATTAGCTGCATCTCTTCAACTATCCTCTTTCTACTCGTGTATTACATTAAGTATTTCTAGATGCTGTAAAAATGCCTCTCCATTAACAGCTTGTGATATTTCTTCCTTCACAAACCCGAATTTCTGGTAAATTTTATTTAGAGACATGTAAAATACAATTTTATCCAAACCAATACACACTTCTCTCCCATCAGGTTTTGTAAGTGATCTTTTTAAAAGGCGCACAGAAAAAGAGCTGGATGTTGTGTGGCATGAGAGATGAATGCATCTTCACTTCTAAGGAACAACTATTGAAGTTTCAGATTGGTAACGATCACAGTCAAAATGATATTTTAATCTTAGTACACAGTAGGGAATAGACAGTTACTGCACAGTTCACTAGAATTTTACCCCCCTTGACACATGAAAGAGCAAGTAGTCTGACTTTTCATCTTATTTCAGAAGAGATCCCCTTCTGGAGGTGGTCTAGTCAAGTCCAGCCAGTGCTCCTAATACAGAAACTTTCTGTTCTAAAGTAAATGCGACTGATCTTTTCTCTTTGATTTAAGTTCATTGCCACAAAATCAAGATGAATTTGTTGAAGTGTAAAGTTAAAAAACTGCACAAATGAGAACTCCAACAGTAAAAGTTGTTTGTAAATTTTTGATCAATGACTTTTTACGATATAAATTGTAAAAGAGCTATCAAACTTTCCTAAAGTATCTTTGACAATAAATAGAAGTTTAATCTTTTTTCTTCATTTCAGAGAGATATTTGTAGATTTCTTTTTTACAATACATATTGCTAGATGCACCTTGCTATATTCTCTTAATTCAGTGACAAGGAAGAGAGAGAAAAGGCTATTTTTCTGCTTTTTCTATGATCCCAGTTCTTTGAAAATTGACGCTTTAGGTAGGTGGTATATTCATTACAATTGAATAGCTGTAGCTAAAGGGAAAGCAGGGAGTGCAATCTCTTCTTGTTTGTAGGTAATGGATAATGAAAGGTAATGAAAGAAGAAGCGAGAATAAACTCATAGTCGTCCAACAAACAGAAGAGTACTAGCACAGATTGAGGCCTTCCTCACCAAAAAAAAAAAAAAAAAAAGAAAAAAAATAGGAAGAAATTAGAGAAGAAAGAAGTATTCTGTAGGCGGTTGTCCTGTGAAGCCTGTATGGGAAGAGGCAGCAGTGGAAACTGTAGAACTTCAATTTAGAGAGAACGTCAAGAAAGCTTCCGAATCAATTAGGACTTGCACTAACCATTGAGATGTTTCTTGAGAAACAAAAGCTAAATATATGGTGGAATCAAGAATACTAAGTACCCGACATCATCAAAAAGGAGAGTAAACATGACTGAATCCCTAATGGAATGCATATCCAATGAATTGGAGGACTCATAAAACTACAGAACGATTCTTACAAGTTAATAATCTTATACTGCATAATCGTGCTATTCCTACACAGATACCTCAAATCAGGTGAACTGGGCCAACTAAAGAGCTTTACTGGGCAGATAATATTTTCAGAACAGTGCCACTGTCTGTCCCCAAGAAAGAACTCCTTAACTACTCAGAGTTTCCAAAGAAGGGAATAGTCTAAACACTTCACAACAGTGAAGATTTTTTTAAAAAGGAAAAATTAAAAAAAAAAATCAACCAAAGGAACCTCTCTGTCTTAGAAGAGCCTCAACCGGTTTTGACTTCCTGTACTTCTGACCAAGGACAGTATTCATTTAAAAACCTAACCTTGGCAAGAACTTTAAAGACATGCTATATTTATAGATAAATCTCTTTTATATCATGCTATGAGTGCTAATCTCATTGCAGAACACAGTGATTACAACTTACAATTAATTACTACTTTTTACAATTCATTGTAGTGAGGTATTACCACGCGACACCTCCAAGTTAAGGAGCACTTCGTTATTTTTGAACGGAAAAACTTAAGGAAACTACTTATGCTGATCCGACTGTTGATTTCCTCATTCTCATTCTATGTTAGAAGAACAACCCATACAATAAGCTAGGACTTCCTAGAATCCAGCTGGTTTAGTAACTGGCCTTGTATGTGTCTACTAGGATCAACATTAAATGTCCTTTAATCTGCTTATTTATGATATCACACCCTATATAGCACACAGAACAAACTACGCTGATGTCCATACACTATGGTACTTCCACAAGGCACATTTTACTTTTGAGACATGGATATGTAAGCATATAAATTATGTACATCCATATAAATGCAGACAAGCTATTAAAATTAAAAATTATTCATCTTTGCTTTTAAGGTAACAACACAAAACCTTCTGGTTTTAGCACAGCAATAGCAACAGTAAAATGTTGCTTGAACTTGTAAATGTTAGTTCAACTTTTAGGACATACCCTCTGAAGGGAAATGGATTGTTTTCAAAGGGACTGTACAAAGATTTTTCAGTTCTGCTCTCAGACAGAGAAATATCCTACATGATGACACATTTTTATTTCCCTATTTAAAAAGCTTTTGGTGTCACCTTGGAGAGCCCCAGAGTGTGCTTACTAAAGTAAGCTTAAGAAGGAGGTGTGACAGCTGTGGGTTTTGACATGAAAACATCTCTCACTATAGGCACAATAACATTTTATTTATCCTATTTTGATGAGTATGTGCTGACATTTAAAAGACCACAGAAGGAAAAATACATAATTCCTATTTTATGGGAGAAAAAAAAAAATCCTACTATGTTTTGGTTTGGTTTTTCTTTTCTTGAAGATTCTCTCCTATCTTAGCTCTTTTAAATGTTAACAGATGCTCACCAGACTTGAGCACAGTGAAAAGAAAAATTCACATATGATTCTCTGGTTAAAAATTCCGCAAGCAAATTTATTTTCACCATTTTTTAAGGGATACAAATACAATAAAATACGTATTTTATTTCCATGCTCACTTAAAAATGGGAATTTGAGGCACTTGAATATTAGTATTTTATCTTGATCTTTCTTCCTGAAGTTACACTGAAAACTCACAGAAGCTGTTCTATAACATGCAATTAATACTGTACTGAAATTTGCTGCTGGATAGTTGCACAATGGGCTATTTGAAATACGTTGTTTCTCTAGCTGCTAATGAATCAGTATTTCATATCACAATACGCACGATCTCAACTGACAGTATGGATCATAGTATCAGTTAGAGGGATTAAGGCTCTCCTGAGCGTGGAAAAATGCCTAATGGTCCCTCACATCCAACACTTTGGAGGGATATATGAAGAAGTTTACACTCCCAAAATTAGTATCAGCAAACATTAGATACAGAACTTCTCCACTGAGGTAAGAAGTCTGCACAGGAGTACTAATTTCTCAAAAGCTCCTGTGGAAGTTCATTCTAGACACATAAAATTAATGAGGGAATCTATGAGCTCAGAAAGTGATTATATCTTATTTTGCTTAGTTCCTATAGTGCATACAAAAGTTGCATTCACATTCAGCACCAACCTAATACAAAACAGTTTGGTGTGGTTTTAAATATTAAACATGAGAAAAGTTTGACTAAATAACTTTCATAGCTCACCTCATCAAGGCAACATGTATTTCCAGCCTGCATTTGTGTTACTGAAGCTGTACATTGGATAGTATGGAAAAGATTTAAGAAAGTACAGAGAAAAGCTGAACTGAGGACAGCTGACTGCAATTAGCTTCATGGACCCTACTGCTCAAAGCTTTTCTAACTTGCAAATGTGATTAGAGGGAATGTGGTATCTCATGAACAAAAACCTGGATTAAAAAGGTTATGCCTAAACACATGCTTCAGTGCATTGCTGTCAGCATATCTGGATATCACTAGATGTACCAAGTATTATATAGCGGGTTTTGGTGGTTGTTGTGATTTTGTGTTTTTTTTTAAGAAAAGGACACAGTGGTATGGTACCTAGAAATAAATAGGGAAAGAACCAACCTGTTCACCTGTATTGTGCTGAAAACAAGCAAACCATACCCACTGAGGCAGAAGCAGAGGGAACTGGGGCCCTGCAAGCAGCAGAGAATGAGAGCAGGGGTATGGAGAGCACTTTGAAGTTCAGCAGGAGGCTGCAACTATCCTGGGGGTAAGTCTGAGATGAAAGACCTTTGCTCAAGCAGATACTGTGCAAGCTGATAAGACATTATCAATTATATTTAATTGTATTTGATACATGTCATCAAAATTGTCTTAGCAATCATGAGACCTGAAAGCATTGCTTTATATTAAATATGAAATCTCGATACAATCATGTAGCTGTCAAAGCTACATTGCAATAACCTCTGCACTACATATCTACTGTACTTCTATCAACACTGAGGTCTGGTCTATAAACTTTTTTTTGTTTCAGACACTACAAATTCAGAAACACTGTAATTCTGACAAGAATCACAGTACAGCACTAGCTTACTTAGAAGACTGGCT
The DNA here is from genome assembly GCF_037038585.1 of Patagioenas fasciata. Lineage (NCBI taxonomy): Eukaryota > Metazoa > Chordata > Aves > Columbiformes > Columbidae > Patagioenas > Patagioenas fasciata. The sequence continues at coordinate 13,305,417 of NC_092533.1, read as the reverse complement.
GTCCTCAACAGCGCAACATGAAGAAGTAGATGGAACCTGACCATCATAACACGCTGCAAATACTTTGGGAGGACCTGTATAGTATGCAGAGAGAGCAATCCGGGTTTGGCAGTACACACAAAGTCTCAGTCTTACAGTCTTTCTACTTCGGTTAAAACCTAGAGAACTGCAGAGACATGTTTCAAAAGCAACAGAGGCAGGAAGCAGCCAAGATCTTCTCAAGATTTCCTACTGAGTCTCTCCTGCATTATCTGAACTGCTTCCACTTTTGAATGAAGACAAGACACCCTCAGTCTCTCCTCTCAAATTTTCTCATCCCATTCTGTTCAGAAAATGTTACCTGTTTGGAAGACAGCTTCACTTACACAGATGGATATTTGCAACAACCAACCTTCGTCTACTTAGATCATGACTGTCATTTTCTCATGAACAAAACCGTAAGCAGAAGTAGAATTCATTATTAGAGAACTATTCTAAACTGAATGCCAGAAAACATCCTAGAGGAAAATGAGATTCCTCTATTATCTTTGCAGATTAAGAAGTTTGCGATAGCAATGGAGAAGTTGGGGAAGGACCCTTCTTCCCCCACTTGTCTCTTATTCTTCCCTCCAATATGAATTCAGCAAGTAACTTACCCCGGCTTTCTTTTCAATCTTTTAATTTCCTGTCTCATTTGTCTTTGTAAATCTTCATATAGTAGAAGCTAAGAGAAGTTCCCATTATGAATCCATATTGAAAGAGGAGCTTGGTGTATTGCAAAAGGGCAAATCTAAAAATGATTGCTCACCCTTTCCTCCGTAGAATCCTATGTCGTATACTTGTTCTGAAGCCCCAGAAAGAAATCTATTTAATGTTAAAATACCACTGTTCTTCCTCTAAAATCCTGCCATCTGATTATTTTCACCATATCACTCTCTTTCATTTGATTTGCAATTGAGAATGCATCTTTGTAAAAGCCATCATCTCCTAGTTTTCTCTCACTCTGCTTCACGTTGCAACCGCTAGCCTTTTGATTATCTATACATTTAATAAAATTACTACAAAATATTTCCCTCTCCTTACTTCCCTGTGTTCTGGATACATATGGTCATTGGAAAATAATGTATTTACACTGGAAACCTCTGGACTTTAGTCTGGTCTTTCTCCCCTCCCACCCGTTATAAAAAATAGTTTCGTAGTCAGAGTGTTAAAATACCACTGTACATACCAGAATTACTCTCCATTACTCGGAAATCACTATGTGCAGGAAAAAGGAAATAACATGTACAGAAATTCCTGGAATTTTTGATCAGTTTGTTTTTCCTTCTGTATTGTCAAAGCTCATCAACACTTATGATTAAACAAGATAATACACTGCAGACTAAAGGAACAATAACCACGGTGCCATACCAAATCCCTCATCCTGAGCAGCTGGGCATCGCAGGCTGCGTTCAGCTACTGGACTTTTTAAAATCATAATGGAGAAAGGCCAAACTGTAGTGGACTTGGGAAGAACAGAGTAGCCACACTTTTAGATGTTAATGTGCAAAGGTGTCTCCTACTCCAGTAGCATGACAGGTATTAGGATTTTCGTTCTCCAAAACTCCTCTAATATGAAAGAATTTCAATGAGTGCAATAAAAGGCCAAGAGATTAATATCATGGCAAATTGCAGAATGGCTAATTTCTGTAAGAGAAGAAGAGACCAGTGTGGCTCTAGGAGGCCTCACATTCGGATGCAAAAATAGTGAACTCCCATTCTTGGTAGTAAATTAAGTTGAAACAGATCCTTCCCTCTCCTCTCCTGCCTAAGCAAAACAAATATTGTTCTACTTCAGACAGCTGGAGATCCTGTGGAGGCAGAAGGCTGGATAGGCTGGAGGAGGCAGGGGCTGGAAGAAGTCCCAGGCAGAGAGTGCTTGTGAAGACAAAGGTTGGGGTCATGGGAACCTGGGGGTGTCAGCAGCTGAGAAAGACTTGCAGCTGGATTCCTGAAAAAAATGCATCCTGATAGTTTATTTGTATATATAATTTGCACGTAAGGCAATTCTGATTTAAAAGACTGCAAGACACCCAGTTCTATCCGTATTTCCTCCTAGCTGCTGATGATGCACAATCAATTTCTGGCTATCCATCTGAATGAAAAAAGACTAAGTTTGCCTTTTCATTTTGGAAACTTAGCACATAACAATTAATAAATAACATAACCTGAAGTATTATTCCAAGCTATCTATGCATTTTGTAGATGGCTTGCATCATATAATGATATTTTATGCTAGATTTGCTCTGAACTGTGTTTTTTCTTTTCCTGTATTTTTTCTCCCCTGCCTTTCTGATAGGTCTGCAAAATAGTTGCTGACTCCACATTGACCTCTTTTTCTCTGTCTCTTCACCATATACTTAACTCAGTGAGTAGCCTGTGAAGTTTACTGAAGTAGATACCATCAAACCTGACAACAAGAGAAAAACTCTGCCTTGTATAAGCAAACAATGGTACTAGTATATGGAGAGCCTAGAGGACAAAAGAATATCACTGCTGCAATTCTGTTATTTACAGCTTTGTATTACAGCTTTCATTTCTTTTTCCTTGTTGAAATTGAATGGAGCTGGGTTATGCCCAGGCTCCTTTAGGTATTTCTTTTGAGAATACATCAATCTGCAGTCCCTCTACAGCCTCCATTACTTTAATACCTGAGCACCTCACAATCTTTCCCTATCTTTGCTCTCACAACACCCCAGATGCAAGCAATTTTTGTGATATCAATTGACCAAGAGAAAATCAAAATGCAGAGATTTTTAGGGATCTGGCATCAAGAGTGAAATCCAAATCCCTCCCTCTGCTCTTTCTATAGTGCCTGGGATCATCCTTTGGCTCCTCAAAATAAGATGCAGGACAATCTGAACAATGAGCAAGGAGTCACCCACAGAGAGACTTGGAGAAAACGAGACTAACCTACACCACAATCACAAGGCAAACCTATACTTCTGTTTTGAAGCTGGCAATACCATACCACTATGTATTCAGAAAGCATTACTACGAGCCCTGTTTAGAAAAGAGACGCTAATATTCTACAACCGAGTACGGATCTGTCTTTCTTTAAGACAGTTAAAGAACAGCCTAGAGGCATAACTCCTCTCATTTTTATATGAAAGTCACCCATAAGGGAAATTCTGGTGCAGTTCCTTGCTCTGCCTGAAGGGATTCAAAATTCACACTCCTCTCCTCGTAGGAACGTGCCACAACCATCAGAACACAGCACAGGCTGGGGCAGGGAGCACCATGCATTTCTCAGCTTTGAAGGAGCTGAAGAAAGAAATTCAGGTTCAGTGCTCTGGGCAGACTTAAGGACCATGACTTATGTCTCTGACAGTGAAAACACTGCCTGATTTTACTGCTTGTTGTCACACATATACTTGTGTAAGACCGGATTGCACATTTTCCTCAGTAGTAGGACTGTCTCAAAAATTTCAAGGACATTGGAATGCAGAGTCCTAATGTAGGAGATCACTGAAACAAATTCAATATAGGTCTGTACAGCTGGGAATTCCTGCCTGAAGAACAAGGAATTAGAGCCAGAAATAATTGTTTTCTCATTCTAAGACCAAAAACCTAATTTATTTAGAACAATACCACATAACTCTCCTATACGTTTGTGATTAAAAGCCAGCATCTTTTTTTTACCTATTGCTGGAGGAGAAACTGCTATAACAACTTCTCCTAGCTTTTATCTCTTCTATTATAGACTATCGAATATTAATAAATCACCATCTGCCAATTTTTGCGGGAATAGCTGGAACTCTGTTTCCATTAAACTTGAAAATAACAGCTTCCTTTTTCACAATCTTCAAGAAAATGTATATTTTAAAATAGTGACTACTGCTTCTATTCTTTCAGCGGTGTTTCCCTTTAACAAACAATATTAAGATTTATGTGATACAGTCAGTTTTGGGATTGATAATTAATTGTCACTTAATTACACACTTTAATAATATTTATTCTAAAGTTATAACAACTCTGTCTTAGAAAATGACCCTGAATCACTTTAATTTATTAATTCACTTAATTAAAATACTTAATCTTAAAAAGAGCTTTCAGGCTGTTCAAATAAAGGTAAACAAATCTTCAAATTAAATCAACAGTTTTTTCCTTTGATATATGTAATTAATTTTCAGTCGACTCACTAAATAAACCCCATGTAAGGCTGTTCATGTGACAACAGAAAATGGCTTGCTGTCAGCTTAATCTTCCTTAGCACTGTAAAGCATTTTTCGTGATGCTGACAGGCCTGCTGAAAACCTTTTGCTGGAGAGCAATAAATATTAGCATTTTTTTCCACTGGCACTGCAGGGAAAACATTTATTTGTAAATGATGATCATTAATCAGCATTTTTGTACAAGCAATCAGAAAACCTCCCAGGCTAGAGCCAACTTGATGGAAATGAAACTTCTATTTGCAATCAGATTTAAGTTAACCACACTTTCTCCTTAAATAATCAAATCCTTTGTTTTCTTCTTTGGCTGGCTGTTGGTAGCGGAGTTCTGCATGCAAAGCATTGCACTTCCTCTCATACATTGGAACTGAAAGTTCTGTGACAACCTCTAGGACTTAATTATGGAGCTCACAGCGCTGCCAAGATTTTCACGTGCTTACCTTTACTCCTGCAATTAGCCCAAGTGAGATCACTGGCAGTCAAATTAACCGCAGGCAGGAGGTGTCAGGATCAGGATGAAAGCTGTCACCCATACAGGCACGTGAATAATTTTACAGATGCAAGTTCTACTGTTAAATTCAGCATATTTCCTCATACAGGTAGCACTGCTTTGCATGTACTTCATTGCAGAAAGAAGACTCTATATTTTGAAAAGCTGGTTTCTACTGAAAGCAATTTTCAATTGTTCAGCAAAACTCATCTGGAAATCTCATTACGCATATATTTGACTATACCATCCTCTTACATTTTGAACAGTTCTGTCTGTATTTTGAGGATTCTTCCTCCCCCTTGTACCTTAACAAGGCCAAGAAGGCCATGTTTTTTCTCAATTTACTGTCTCCTTATTGCACATTCATAGTTTAAGCTGAAGTGATTCTGGTTGTTTCTCTCTACTGGCTGTATTTAAATGAGAAAATAATTCAAAAATTTGAGCTATTTACAGCCTAAGCCTCACTCTCTCAGTCCAACTCTGCCCTGAAAAGCTCATCTTAATTAAAGACAGATCTAAGAAACTACTGTCATCAAGATAATTAGGTGGGGCTAGATATGAAAAACAGAGGCTTCAGCTGACGATAGAAAGCAGCTTTCCATCACCCCATAAAGGCTGTTTATGATACAGGCATTTGTATCTGGCTTCCATGATTTTTAATAAAATTGCAATTCACGAATATCTTCACTGAACTGCAACCGGCATAAAATTCCTCTATGAGCACACGCTTTTTGAGTTTTCCAGCTGCTTCTAGCACTGAAGAGAGAAGAAATGAAGCAAAAAATTCCACATTTTTGAAGAGAAGGAATTATCAAGACTTTTTCCAGATTTTAGGTGTTTTAAGCAGTAAGAAATGACTGAGAATGAGAAAATGGACCTCCATTTTTGATGGAATATTTTCACCTGCCAACCCGAGTTTGGTCTGACTACTTGATACAGGCTTTGGAGGATCTGTTCTTTAGCTGAATCATTCTTCTCTTATTTTCATCCTGAACAAATTCATAAAAATAAATCTAGAAAGACTTGACTTTTTTTTTTGTTTCGGTTTTGTTTTTTTTTTTGTTTGATTGTTTTGTTTGTGTTTGGTGTGGGGTTTTTTGTTTCATTTTCATTTTCAGTGTGCAAATATGCCCCTTGTTTAGGAAACAGCTAAATAAAGCCACAGATCATTTTTACACTATAAATAAAAAAAGTCTATTTTTCTATGCATTTTTGGACAAACACAGAATGTACTGATTATCATCATGGTTACCCTGCAAGGGATTCCAAGCAATACAAATCAATTCCTAAGCTTCAAAAAAAGCAGCGTATCTCCTGCATAGGAAGACCAGCTGATGGCATCTCTGTTAACTGGAGTAAGAGTCTATACGTTCACCTGTTTAAAGGAGTAAATTGCAAACTTCCATCAGAAAAAAATATCTATCTATTTAAAATGACTTTCCCCACAATGTAATTCAGAAAACACGATTGAAAAATAGCCTGTAGAGATTTGGGTGTCTATGCTGAAATCCAGTGCTCAAATGCTGTTCCAGATGGCTGGCCTCCAGCTGCCGTTCCAGGAGGGCACGGGTCTCCTCTTCATAACCAGTCTCTGAAGGTCATTCAGAAGTCTACAGCTGGTGCTAAGAGACATTTCACAACCCCATGGGCATTTCAAGGTTCCTAAATATTTCTTAAAATCTGGTCCTGTGAGAATAAACTCCCCCCTATAGTGCAATGGCTGAAAACTGTTTAGCAGGTGCTCTGATTTAAAAGTGTTCACAACCACAATCCCAAAGGGACCAGTGACCTTATCACACACCTACACTTCAGCCAGAAACAAGTTGCTTTAGATCTTGTGCTGAAGCTTACACAGGCTACAGTGCTGCTTGTAGGCAGCTTGTTACCTTCAGCAATAACAGACTAGTTATGCATCCTAAATTAATTCATCTCTATTAGATGTCCATATTTTCTGCTGCCTGCTGTTGAACTGGGCAAAAAGGACATGTTTGTATGTTAAAAAATTGCGTTCAAACGTGAAAAAAAATTAAAACAATCTAAATGAAAGTGATGCTGGACTGGGACCTGTTTTGTAAAGCTCTCATTTTACCTGTAAACAACATAAAAATATATAATCTGTATTGCATGTTTTATGCATATACACCAATGATACAGAATATATGCTATATACAAAATATAAATAAGATTTAGAGATATGTAGTTATATTTTAAATAAATTTTATATATTTAAATCTTAACAGCATTTTCATTATGATGACTGGTTCTCAGTGACTTGTAGACAAATATTTCAGGAGGCAGGAAATGGAAAGCCTTGGAATACTTGCAATAGCAAACAGTGGAGAGTTTCCTGTTCACTTCACCTATTGTCCAGCATCTCCCTCTGAGAAAACACTGATTCTTTTAGGTCTCAGTTGCCGTACACCAGCTGCAGCGTGTGCAGAAGGAGCGTGCGCAGCAGCAGCGTGCTGCAGGGAATGCGAGGGGCTCCGCAAGACCTTGGGTAGGATCTGCCAGTGCCACAACGAGCAGCTCAGGGCTGGAAGGTGCAAGTAGCTCAGGGACCCACAGGGGAGTAATAAGTGGCACGGGGAAAAAGGAGAAAGGGTCAGAGGAGAAACATGGTGAGCTGAAAAATCAGAGCACAAGAGCAAAGGGAAAGCAGGGCGCGGGCAGCAGAGGAGGGGAGGCAGGCTGACCCTGCTGGGAGGGTGCTGGGAAGGCAGCGGGGCAGCCCCGGCGAGAGCAGCCGGCTCCTGTGCACAGCGCAGCACAGCAGGGATTGGCAAGGGGATTCTGAGCCTGCTCGGATGTGCCCAGTCTGAACTGCCTTGTCATTGCTGGGATTTGTCCATTCATTCTTTTAGACAATGATTAAAGCTTTGGTCTGTTTACTTGTTTATTAATAAAAGGTAGCAACTGAAAAATTCAGATTGCAAAGGAAGAAATTACACACCACTTATCAGGGACAATCCATCCCTTAAAATAACTGTATGGTAGAAAAAGGCATATTTTCACTGTTTTCTAGGTGCTACAGTTTACCAGCAATTCCAGGTTGTAAAAAGAGCGTGAGCCAAGTCAAATGTCCATGTAGGCTGTGATGCACCCCCAAGCACCTCGCACCCACGCTCCTGAAACTATTGCAAGGCTGGCACTGAGGACTTGAAGTAACTGAGTTTGCTGAAATGAAGTTCATAAGCATCTACGTTCAAACCAAAGGCTAGAAGAAAAACCCCTAACGACTACACACACTCAAAAATTCCTCAACTTCAAGCTTTTAGTGGTATTTCTAATATTCTGCAATTTTTAATTCGGTGGCTTAGGCCAGTTACCCACAAACCTCTTCATATTTTATTGTTATTACAGTGTCATGCTGCATGTGCCAGGACCAGCAAGGTATGGATTGTTAGAGGACTAACAAACACTATTTTAAAGATTTAATCACTGTACTATAATAATTCTGCTGCAATAACCTTACTGATGGCTGTTCTGACAACACATGCACTTGACTACCAGAGGGAGCAACGGACTCCTCATGTATAGAAACACTGTATGACAAGTGTAGAGACCGTACAGTCCTTGGCTTACCTTGTACGCAGCAGCGATGTGAGAATACTCAGACTTTATTGATTTTGGTTGTCAAGTGCTGATACTGCCATGCTAACAACTGGGCTTCTCCTCAGGACTGCACAGATCTCTGATTCTGAACCACATCACAGCCCAGCAAGCACACCTTCAAGCCGCTTCAAAACCTCTCTGTCTCGCATTTCAATACCCAGAAAAAAAACTTCCTGTCTAACCAAGGGGATACTGACATAGCTTCAGCCTCGGTGAGGCATGATTACAGGACAAATTGTACTCATCAGAGCTGTGACTCCATGAGAGAAAACCAAATCTTTTTCTGAGACAGTGACCACAACTCAGGTATCTGCAATTTAGCTGCCTAAATGAAGCAAACATGATTTCATGAGTGGTAAGTACCTGCAGCAACCTTTACCTGCATCTGACCAGAACAGGGCTAAGAACTGAACCTGATGTGAGCACATTAAGGAAGCACTCAAAGGGAATGAATGTCCATAGGCAAAGAAACCTAAAAAAGTAAAATGGTAAATAGTTCTCATACTGGATGTTTCAAAAGAATGTTCATTTAGTTTTGCAATTCATTATGTTTTACTCAAAATATTGCTCTTGATATTCCCTAGACCAATGACAGTAATCCCTGTGTGGGAGGCACATCTGCACACAGTCTTATGCAGATTTGACTTTCTGTCTTCAGAGCGAACAGGCAGATTTGAGGTGTAGTCTACACTCCTACGTTACACAAGCAAAAGGCACAAATTTGCTGAAAACTGGTACACCTCAGGCTTTCCGCTGCTTATGTAAATCCACCTCTATGAGCAACACAAACTGCCTGCCTGTCCTCCAGCAGCCTGGCAATGTCAGCAGCTGGGACTGGAGAGTTTTGACAGCAAACCTGAGGGTTTCACCGAACCAAAGTAGACTTGGGAGGAGTTCTTGGGAGAATTACAGGATATCTGTGGTTTATCCAGGCATGATTCAGGTAATACGTTGTCTGTAAAAGCACTTCAATTGGTGTCTATAAGACGGCGATGAACCAACAGATCAGTGAGGATGATCTGCTTAGTGCTGCAGTCACAAAAACAACCAGGGATTTCAGATCCTGAGGATGATTCCGAGTACTCTGAGATCCATAAAATTTAGGTCTGCCTCTGATGAAGGCAGTCACAGCACAGCAACTTAAAGCTACTGTAAGATAATGCACATTCTTAGCTTTCCGGTTTCCTAGAAATTATCTTGTCTACATGGCATTTGGAAGAAAAAATCCAGACACATCGCTCTCTCTGCCAATTCCTAGAAATCATGAGCCATTTTAAAACCTTGGTTTGGCAAAGAACCTAAATGTGGGTTTAACCTCAACTTACAAGTAGTCCCAGTTTAAGTCAAAGTGTTTATTCAGGTACCTAGGCATTTCTTGTATCACGTTCTAAAGACCCTGTTCTATTCAGATAACCACTATTACCGATTTCAAGCACTCCGGCTCTTCTAGATTTTACCAAGCTGGCATAAAAATATGGCATTACTTAAAACCATGACTTCAGAATCCTTGGTTTAGACAGTGCTTTTTCATAAACGAGAGGGCTTTCATTTTGTTTAGCGTGAGAATCTTGATTTAATTCATAGTTCACATCGAGAACCTCTATTCCCATTTTCAAATCAGAAGATCAACAATAAAATCACAAGATACAGTAGATAGGGGAAAGTGATTCAGTATCTGAGTGAGTCTGGAATCCGAGCAAGACAGGTCTTATGAGACATCCAGCTATGACCAGAGGCAAAAATTCTGGGAATCAAGTGTAAAACATTGCTCTTGTGAGATTCCAGGCTTTGCAGACTTCTCTTGTCAATGTAAGTCTTTTGATTTCAATGTAGTCACTCCTGATTTACCCCAGGGGCATTAAGACAGAAGCTGGAGACAGAGCTGTACATTTTTTTCCTCAGGAGCTCCTGTGTAACTGCATTGAAGTCAACTGTCCACTCTGAATTTTGACTTTGTAGGATATCTGCTACTGTAAAGAAATCTCTCCCTCCTTTTCCAGATTCTGAATGTTCTTTTCCCAAAGTAATTAGGTTTGAAAATTAAATAATATTATTGCTATTTGTAAGTAAGTATTAAGATAAGTACCTTGAAAGGGAGGATGTGTTCAAAAAATAATGTCCAGTTGCATTGTTTGACTTTTTTCCTTGCTAGAATTTAATGAATTCTTCATTTGCTATTATAAACGAAATATTTCCTTCGAGTCCAATTAGTATAGCTGAAAGAAAAAGCAAAGCAAGGCACTGTTCAGCATGCATCAATGTAACGGAAAATCAGTTCTTTTATTCTAGCTTTAATAACTGCAGCTTGATTAGAGAGAAAGAAAAAGCTATGAGAGAGAGAGGTGGGGGGGATGAGAAGGCCTGCCAAATTAGTTCTATAAGAATTCTCAACCTGTCTGCTCTCTGGCTTACTATACAAATGCTAATTGAGCCTTTTTGTAAACAGAATGGGTAATCATGGAAGACAAAAACAGACACAGAAAACAAACGAAATATCACACCTCATCCAAACCAGCACAAAATTTCACTGATGAGCTTCAGAAGTCTTAAAATTTTGTGGTCTTTGGTCTCTTTAAAGAACACAGAAAAGCATATAATTAATAAAGTCAAATAAAACACAATAAAATAATAAATAATAAAGAACCGTTCCTTTTGAACAATGAAACCAGTCATGTTATAATTAGATAAGAGGATTTATATTCACAGCTATAAACATGAAAGTGGACCATGAGACCGGATAAAGGCAAGGTTTTAATTCTTAAAAATTAATTACATGGCATTATTGTTATCAGTACACAGGATGCATTAATTATACAATTAATAATGAGATGAAAAGGAATTTTTTTTTTTTTTGCAACTTTAAGTCACTTGGGGACATTTGGTTTTATACAAGAATTGTCCTTCAGGCATTTCTATAATCTTGTTACTATGCAAAGTCAAGACCTTAAACCTGTTACTGGAAGTAGCGGATGGAATGAATCTCTCTTAATTTAGACTTTGTACTTACACTATTGCAGCAAATTTTAGATACCTCCTGTAATTGGGGTCTAAGGTGTAACAGATTTATTACAATTTCACCTTGTAAAATAAACTAAAGACTGATGTTATTAGAAGTAAAGTACACCCAATATACAATCAAGTAAAGGTGGCTTCCACTACAGAAAGCCTACAGGGTCTCTCGTACAGAGCTATCACCTAACAGCAATATTGCACTTACACTTCCAAATGAAGTTTTCCACTTCTTCAGAGATGCAGGGCTGGGCTTTGTGCTCAGCGGGGTAGGAATACATTCACAATAACCGACGTATTAGAGCTCCATTCAGTGTTCAATCTCACAGCTCCCAGCACACACCTGCTAATCCCATAACTGGGTCATTTGCTACGCCCTGTCTTGCTCAAACCAGATTCCAAAAGCTTGAAACCTTGCTATATACAAGAATTCTTGCCATATTAAATTGCCCATCTTTCATACATACACATAACAAGACAAAGAGATGCACCTCCTAACAAGGTCAGTCTTCCCCAGGAAAAGCCAAGTTTAACTGTCAGCAGGAGAACACCAGAGAGCCTGGACACCCCAAATGGACTCATGTGGGGTACGTATGGATGGGACTCACACAGGGTACGTATAGACCCTCTGTGCAGGTGAGTGGGTGTACCAGGGAACACCTCTTGCACTTCTGCACAAATGCATTGCAACACACAACATTTTTGTTACTATTTTGTTTTCTGTTATATCTCCATGAAGCAAACCCCGTATCATCCATTTTAAATTATAAATACTTATTTGGCAAATATCAGAAAAATGAATATTCTGCATTCAGTATAGGGCTGTTGAATATAATGCTTAGTAGTGTTTGACTTAATTAACTTAATTAGACTTAATTAAACTCCAATAGGAATTCAAAAGGGGTGTGGAGGTCTTGTTTGATGTAATGAAAGCTCTGGCAAGTGTTCATCTTTCAGCTTAAATCTTTCAAAATTAGGAACCTTTAAGTACACAGCCCTGTGTTACTACCACTAAGTAATTATTCCCAAGTGTTATCTTGGTTTTTCTGTGGCATTTTCCGTCTTCCTTCCCAATTACGGCCATCTGGGAGAAACGAACTTTATTTGCCAGTCATTTTGATTCCAGGTGTGTTCCCCATGACAGCTCTCCTTCCTCATCAAAGAGCTCACCTGCTTTGCAATCTTATCTTCCTCCTCCATATCCTGTCAGAGTCAGCTCTGCAGCTGAGCTGTGCCAATCTGATATGCGCCTATTGTGGGACTGCTCATTTCTGCTGTGCTTTTTAATATAAGCTGTATTTTGATTTGTTATTATTTGTATCATCATAGTCCCTTGAGAACCCAAGGAAGGGACAAGTCCCTCATTGTCCCCAGAACCGTTATCTACAAACAAAGCAACTCTATCAACCATACAATCTTCGTTCTAGAAGAGGAAGGTTTTGCTTGTTTTTTGTTTTGTGTTAGTGTTTGGTTTTGTTGTGCGTGTGGTTTTTCTTTTTGTCATAGAAGACTATCGTTTAATTACATTTCCTGAAACACTGGACAGCATTTCTATACAACAGGGACATCAATTTATAAAGAGAATGAAAAAAATTGTCCTTTTCTGTAATCAAAAGATGTCAAACTTTATTTGGACTAGCTGACCAAATATCCAGTGTTCAAATGGGAACTCAAGTAAGACCATCAAAATTTCCCATTAAAACCTTTGTCCTGTGTGCCTTGCTAATAACAAAGAGAAATTTTCCATTTTCAAACTAGCTCTATTATTATTATTAAGTTATAATATTAGAGTACCTCTGAGCAATAGTAATTAGTATCAAAAGCTCATTTTAAGTACTGGATAATGAGGAAAAATGCTTTCACCTGGAAGAGTTTAGACTACATACTAAAAAAAAAAAAAAAAGAATCAGCATCCACATATAATTAACCAAGGGCTAAATTCTAGGAGGTTCCACCTTTCTGGCCACACAGTGGCGAGGTACAAAACCACAAGTACAGCTCAGGTCTCAGAGGTGAAGTCAACAACCCACATGACTCCTGCACTTGGCTGTATGAGCCAACGTGAAAGACAGGGGGAAAGAAATGAAAGGCAACAAAAGGTAATTAAAATGGTTATTTTACAGAAATTTGAAATTATAACGCAGTCCAGAGTCACGGGGAAGTTTTTCCTTCAAGAAATTGCTTCTGCTTTTTGAGAGAATCTCTTGGGAAATCAGGAATTACACAACATTATTCCTTATCCATGTATCCAGGACTCTCCCAGCCACCCACTGCACATCCATTTTGTGTGGTTTGGTAACGGTGCACAATCTCAATAACTTCTGCTGAAGGAAGGCATTGCTTGGAACTTTACTCAGAACATAGCCACTATCTTTCCCAGAAAGTGTATTTTCAAATACAAAGAGCCTGAAGCTGCTGTGGTTTATTCTATTTTCCCCTCAGCCTCGATCCAATTTGCTTATAGCCAGTTGTCTGTGCACACGCAAAAAAGAGTCAGTCTTCTGAAAATTATGACTGCTATTTCTGGAAGTCTTCAATGTTAGAGGAAAATATTTAAAGTAAAGTATGATATTACAAACAGACCAGCGAATTTAGTATGGATTTTTTCTTAGGCTTTTTCCTATTTTGACTACGACAGCGCAAAGATAAGATGAGAGCTTAAAACCCTGGTTAGTGCATCCACACATTGTGTGTGGTTTTATATGTATACACACACTTTGAAATGTAGTCATGAATATTTACTGTGATATATTTACAGGCAGAAAAAAGAGCTACCAAATATGAAGACCTTTCCCCCCTAAATACAGGATATGTAATATTTCTTCTGTGGCTTTGGGTCAGACAGTACCAGTCTCTCTGTACAGAACACAAGGCAGCACCATGTAAAACTGACTTCAAAGAAACAGATTCTTTTACTATTTCATGCTTCTAAAAATCTGTCTGGGTACTGTGTTTTTAAAAGCTCAAGTTTATTTTGAGTTAGTTTTCTTCATCTGTTGTCAAAAATAAATATTTAAATACAGCAAGTACAATGTATTAGCCTTACCTAACAGCACTATTTAACATTCCTGTTGAATAATGACAGGCTCACACGGGAAAGATTTCATCTCTACATACAGCTTTCTGATGTGAGCCAGATAAGGCTGAAAGGACTTTTACTTTGTTATATACTATAAAAGGAAGTGAGTTTACGGGCAGGTCATTTAGGCATGTTGTGATTTAATGCGTTTTAAGGTTGCCTGTGGTCCTCACACTATTTTCTATATGCGTTACCAGTTCTGATATTGGGGAGTGGAAGAAAATACATCTGCCAGCTAACAGTTCACTGATGATGGCACAGAACATATTTCTACTGCTTATGTGTGAAATACCAGATTTAGTTCACAGGAATTCAGTATGAACAGCTTCTTTGGCTTTATGAAGTTCATGTGAATTCTGTATCCCCTTCAGCAGATGATGCTGATTTGAATGAAACCACCATCTCAAAATAGAAGACAACCCGAATGGCAAAATTTCAGTTGGTTTGCTGTGGACAGGGCTGAGCTGCAAGTCTGGACCATCTCACTGGAACATGACACACGAAGCATAAGGTTCATTTTTTTTCTCATCCTCCTTCAGTCTTCGAAATAAAATCCAGTAATTCTTTACCACAGATGGGTGACAATAACCACCTTTGCCGCATTCTTGGATACTGGGGTTTGGAACATTGCTTCACCTTGTACCATAGGAGTTCAACCAGATGGAGAAGAAAAACAGCAGGTGAAAACAACGCAAGTACAGAGCGGGATATATTCAAGCTGAGACCGGCCTGTGTCTTTATGTAGCTTTTAGAGTTCTTTAGATTCAAGGCTTGTGCTTGCTCACAGGTGGTTTCACTGTGAATTTATTAAGCAACCTGATACAAATGAAATATTTCTAAACCTTAGTAAATCTTGGAATTGGTCTGAGTCCTCAGGAGAAAGCTTTTATGAAAAGCTGGCATTTTTCTTTTTTTCTGAGTTTAATTGGAAACATTTTGCACGTTACACTAATCACCCCTTTGGGAGAACAAAAGACAAAAACTCTGCCAGCAGAACTCATTCCTGTTTGAGATCTTGATTTGTCAGACATTTGTATTTGCATCACAGTTGTATCCCACACCAGAAAGACTAATTTGTGAAGTTCATAAAAATTCTGTATTTCAAGCTAAGAACATAACACTGGTATCATTTACAGTAGAATAAACCCAAAATAGCTTTGCTGAAATCCATAAGGTTACAGCAAAATATGACTGATGGATGCATGATATAAATCAAATTTTAAGCTTTTACTGTAAAGTTGAAAGTCTCACCTCCCGAAATAATTTGTCTAAGCTCACAAAACATGATGTTATTTCTCTTCTGACTGTCCTAGAAAGACAGATACTCAGCACAGGTCGTAGCCAATGAAGCATTCATTACTCCTGCCATATTACTTTCAAGTTTTGCTCCAACTATTCATCATTCACTATTTGTTCATCTCCTGTATGTCACGCAGTGTCCCACATGATAGAGACAGCTAATTATGCTCTCAGTAATGAGCATTTTGTGTGAATTGTGCATGACTACAGAAACTGTTAATGCTGAAAGTCAAAAAAATTGGACTGACTGTGACATGGTACTTGACAAAATTACAAATGTTTGAAATAGGAAAAGAAAAACAGATGAATACCAAATATTTTAAGCAAAATGTGCTAATGATCATATGTAGACAATAAGATCTCTGCTCCAGTGTAACAGAACTGACAACAGTAATAACCATTTTCTAAGTATTCATTTAAAGAATATCCTATCCAGGAATACTTTTCATTAAAGGAAGAGATTAGCAGTATAAGATACAGGTGTCTTAGCTAATCACAAGGTAACTGTAAACTACGTGGCTGTGATAAGAAATTTGATTTTAAAAGCTATTTCCAGTAGGGATAGAGCAAGGTACTCACGGGATGCCATCTGCATTCGTCTGCACTGTTCTGATCACCTATACCCCAGCAGGAAAAATTCAACCTTAAATAAACTTGACCATTATTACAATAATAACAAGGGAATAGAAACTGTGCTGTGCAGAAAAGGTGTAGGAGAGAAATGTAAAAACTCAATGAAAAGATAATTGCAATAGAGAGGATCAGTGCACACAAGCAACAGGAAACAATAGTGACATGTAAGAACACAAACTGGGCAAATAACCAAAAAGCTTATTTAAACTGATACAGCCTTGTAATGAGGATGTGAATTCAAATCACGGAAGAATAAGGTTCCAAAACTACCAATTAACTTTGTTGTTGTTGTTGTTTGGACCAAAAAAGCAAGAGAAAATTTAAGAGGGTCTTTCTTTAAGCTAAAATGAAACAACAGTCATTTAACCTTATGTTTGTAACTAAGATGAGCAGTCAGAATTCAGTTTAATACATCTGAATAGTATGTAATACATTTTAGTATTATTTTCTTTATAGTTTTTTTACATTTCTTCCTTAAAAATAAAAACAGTTATTTATGAGGACGTGGCAAGGAATGACAGAAGATAGTTCAGAAACAGCGCTTTCTTTTCTGCTATTTTCTCCTGCCTGCTGAAAGAATCATTTCACATCACTGGCCCTGATCCCAGTATTTGACTGGCATGCCATACACTGGGGTGAAGGACAGGTTTATTTTCCCCCTGAGTTCCCATTTTTACCTCTTTGTCTTGTGCTCTCTGCACAGTCTAATTTGGGACTCCCATGCAGTAGCAGACAGGCTTCTCCCAAATCATTCCATTTGTCTCAGCTACCACTAGTGAGCCAAACAAGATTCAGACCTATTCATCACCCTCAGAGAGAGGGGTTTATACAAAAATAGTGGGTTTGGGTAAACACTGAAGCGCAGCCTATCTTCTTGTGCTCTACATAAATCAAAACTTTGTCAGTCTGCACTGAAACTTTTCATTTAAACGTTTTCTAGTGTTGATAAATACCTGCGATCAATTACATCAGTACAGCAAACCCCATCTAGGTTCTGAGCGGGTAGAGAGGAGGCAGCTAATACGGTGTTAATGTTTCTCATTTATTTTCCCATTTAGCAGGTGGATATTTCAGGCTCTCAGAAGAGGACAGCTTGCTCAGCCTCTCTTCGTGAAAGAGGCAAACCTGCAAACCTTTCCCATACTTCAGAGACGGCAGACAAGGACGGCAGAGCGCTGCAGGGAGCCGGCTCTGCTTTTGTGGGTACTTATGTAACGACAAGTTCAATGTGCCCCGAGTGACTGCAACAACCTAAAGGAGCTTTTAACATCAGATTCTTCCAGAAGTTATACATTCATAACCACAGTGAAATAATTCACATTACCAGTAATTGCTAGCAAAAGAGGTCTGAACAATGCATGAGCCCTCTCTAAAAGCCTCCACTGTCGTGATTGGTGTCAAGGGCTGGCCTTGCACTTACTTTTCCAACAAAAGTGTGTTTTCAGAAGACAGGATTTTCCAGCTAATACCATGGGCAACAGAGCTAGTAATAGAATGGCCCCTCCTACTCGTACAGCATGGAAATGGGTTGGAAATAGCATAGCAACCCAAATTCCGACTATGGCTGTGATAATGGACTGTTTTCAGCATCTTGTACAAACTAAAATGTTAGTCTGACTGTTAGAGAGGATGAAGATGGCTGGAATTGCCCTGGGACCCCACCTGAATCCAGGTATTGCCACACACTTAGATTGGGATGCAGGAAGGACAATTCCTTTGAGAGACTGAATGTGTATAGTCAGATTTGATCATAGATATTTATAAAGGCAGAGAAGAGAGGCACAGAAAAGACACCACCATTACGGTATCAAGGTCATATTATGCCCTGCAGCTGATTCATGTATTTATGGGAGTCCCGGGGAAAGCAAGAAGACATTGAATCCTGACACTCTGAACAAGAACACAGCTCTTCTTTGGCACAGAATCAACGAGGCTGATTTTTTGGTCGAGTTTGTCACACAAGCAAACGAGACCTCATCTTGATGAAGGCTTCTAAGTCTGCACTGAAATCCAGAAACACTCCCCTTCCGGAGACGGAACAGGAAGTGAAAGTGGAGCATTTGGGAATGTATTTCAAAATGAATGTTTCAAAGCTTGACTCTAAAGCTGTTTGCAATACTGAATTTATGTAATTTAAAAAACTAAAGAGAAGAAAATGAAAGTTTTCCTTAATCAATAAAATTATCTCCATATGAGCAATTCCAAGCCCACTTTCAGGCAATCTTATTTTGATGCAGAAAAAAAGGGGGTGGGGAGGAGGTGGTAAATAAAAAGTCTTGGACTAATATGCACTTATTTAAAAGCATTGTTAGTTTAGCCACTGATCTAAAAGTCAATATTTCACTCAGTTCTAGGACTCAAAGAGAACTGTCTCAAGCATTAGCTCAAAGAGCTAAACAAAATCACTTCTTTAATTAATGTGATTTTCTAAGAAGAGCAGACTCAATACATTTGAGAATACCAATGTCTCTTAAGACAGGAGGTTTCTTCACAAGCTCATCTTAAGAAGATTTCTCTGTACTTCTTTCCTATGCATATGTGTTCCAAGAAACGTTTAATGAGCTTCACAGAGTTACTAAAGAAAAAAAGTAGTCTAACTACTTACTTTCTAGATCTCTATTGAATTTCTTCTTAATTAACATATTACTGCTCTGTTTTCTCAAATTTAACTTTAAAGAAAGCAAAAGAACTTTCCAAATTAAGTCATGAGACAAGAATGTTAACAGCTTTTTTCACTCTACTAATTCGTATACTCATTAAAATTTCTGAGGTTTTTAAGAAGAAAGATAGCAATGACAATGTTTCTATTTTTAAAACAAAATCCACTTGACAAACTAAGCTCTTTCTTTGCTGGTTTTTTATCTGACAGAAATTAAGTCAAACTTATGTTTTAACCATACAAATGGTTCAAAGTGTATTCTCAAACAAGTAAATCTTTATGGTCCTGTATCGAGCTATGTGTTCTGCATTGGAACAGTGGCACTTCCGAAGATGGCTACTGGAATTCAAGGGTGTCACCAGTCTTCCTTCATATAGGAATCTATTCAAGGACATCTGTTTGAAAGAGTCCTTGGAGAGCCCTCTTACTCAAGCTATCATGGGAGCATCAACACTAGCACTTCGGTTTGGATCCAAAGTGGACTTTTCAAGTCAGTCTTCCAGTACCTGCACTGACTGAGCTCTGGTTGTGCCCCATCACCACCTCAGAGTATGAACTGGGAGATGGACTACAGCTGCAATTTGGCTTTCAATAGATGGGACCAGAGTGAAGGTAGTCCCAAGTGGAAACAAACAAACATAGTCAGAAGTAAATACAGGATGAAGGTCTGTATGTACCTACAGTTGTTACCTGGAGACAAGCAGAAGGTTTCATGAAGTGAATGGAAAGAAATAAGTGTTCCTTGATATGCCTATTTGAATACCACTCTCTCCTGTGACTCTTTCTTCTTGTCTGCACCAGATTGAAGCCCTGTGGAGTGGGCCAAAGCCCTGCGTCCTCAGAAACATCATTCTGCTTTACATTAGCATGAACTTCTGGGGTTCCTTCCTCCAGCTGAGCTTTCTTTTAGCTCTGCCCTAAGTTACACATTCATCATAGGGGTTTTTTAGATGCAGGAAGAGAAGGCAAATCTATGCTCCGCTTGTCACCTTGCTTTTTAGAATATAGCGGCAATGCAACTCCGCTACCAGCATTTCTGCTCCTGCCTGTTAACCCCAGCTGGCACATCACCTTTTCAATGCCAACATAGCCCTTTTTTTTCCTCCTTCCTGGGGATGTCTGTGATAGGCTTGCCCTTTTCCTTGTTTCCACTGGCCAAGGAAAACTAAGATGTCTTTCCCAGATGAGGCAGCATTATGAGATTTAGTACAAGCTCACCTTAGGTGTTACATTTTTCTCAAAAAAAACAAGCTAAAGGAAGAAAAGGAATTTCATAAGGTCAAAGTGGAAAAACAAAAAATCTTCCTTTTGTGAGGCAGGTTGCAGAATAAAGTACTGTGATCAGAACAGTACTTGTACCACTATGTGCCACCAGGTGGATATAGTCTCCACAAAGAAATTACATCAGTAGAACAAAGATAATACACGATTTATAGAGTTGCAATGATTTCAAACAATTGTCATAAACTCTAGATTAGTGATGACACTCAGAACGGGTTATGGGTAGATTTACATAAAGAAAGTTTTAGTGGTAAACAGACCCTCAGTCCCATGTGGTATACCTAAAGCAAATAAGACCACAGTGATCTCTATCAGTGAGGAATGTACACATTTACGAATTAAAAACAGGAAGCTTGCAGTCATCTTTTTCAAACTCAACCAGACTAGCTGCCTTTGCTGGAAGTGAACATTCAAAGGCACAATGATTTTAAGACTATAATTTCTATCAATTCTGTGAAGCATTTTCTGAAAATCAAGAAACAACCTTAATAAGCAATGAAGCAGTGAATCAAATACAGGAAGCCTGATGTAGGTCTCATATTTCTCACCCCCTTCCTTTTTGTTTTATTTGCACAGTCCACAAGCTGAAAACAGGTTTGTCTGCTAAACTAAAGAAACATGATAAAAACAGATAGCCCTACGAGTATTCTAGACCTTAGCACCATATGCAGTTTGTAACTACCTGCATCTTGCTACTTCGTGTTTAGCTATGACCCACCCAAACTTATTTTCTTTCTATTGGCTGCCAACTACTATGCTACCTCTCAGAGTCAAAGACCATGTAGATTAATAAACACGTATTAAAATTGTGTAGACTCAACTGCCCTGAAATCCCAGTTGGCAGTTTTACAACTACTCGGTCACTTCAGAAACTACTACAGTCTCTATCAAAATGTATCTGCACTCTTTGAAGTTCTGAAGACAAGGACAAAGCATAGTGTAAACAAGATGTCCATGGGCATTCTTTTTTTCTTGTTTCTTCAATACATTACCCTATTTCCTCTACTTCGATTAATCACCCATGCAGTTTTTCTTGGCAGAATAGACCTTGTTTCCAGATTGAACCCAGCTGCAGAACATAGTGACCAAGATGGTCTTACGATCAGCCAAATTGGGCAGACAATAAAAACTGAATACAGCGATCTCTACTTCCCTTTGCCTTTGAGATGAAATTATACGCCCCAAACATCCTCCTAGACTTAGGACAAATAACATCAAACTACACTTTGTTTCAGAACGACAGTGTCCAGATAAAAGAAAACAGATGTGACAAGACAAGAAATCAGTTGAAGCTAGAAGGGAAGACAGGACTTTAGCTATATGAAGCACAAGCACAAAATCTGTTGGGGCAGGAGGACCAAATGAGGCATTCAGGGTCTGCATTCACGTCTGTGAGTAACAACCATACGTGAGGAGTCTGTATTAAACACCCAGATTCTGAGAATCATTCAGGTCACCATACAAGCTGTTCAATATAAAGCTAATGTCTGTAAAAAAAAAGTGTTTACGTGATACTAAAAATTGAAAAGTACCTTAAATGTGCTACAGTGAGTTGGTATAGGGAAAAAAAAACAGATGGAGCTTTCTCTAGTCAAACCTCAACTTGAAAGACACAAGCCTTGCAGAGCTGAAGCTTAGTTGGTGGTGCACTTCGTGTCCTTCATGTAAAATATTCTGTCACTTTTAATTTTGTATCTTGTTTACTTTCTGTGTTACAAAAGAACTGGGACTTGTTTTTAGCAGCTCTGATTAAGTTTCTATTGATTTTCGAGACAGGAAATGGAACTTTCAGATTTCCCACATGAATTTAAAGCAAGTCAGATATTAACCTCGAGGTAAAACATCTGCCATGACATTCAAGGAATAGACAAGCACTATCTTACTGAAAACAGCGTCTGTGCTCAAAGCTGAGAGCTTGGGATTTGGATTTTGAGAACAATGCAAGCAATAGGACTGTATTTTTACATGTTCAAAAAACACACATAAATACATCCACATTTATTCAAATTTACATTCACTCACATATGCATTATTGCACATACATAAAAACATTTTATATACACACACTATTAAAGCGCTAATGGCTAAAGTGAGTCAGAGATGGTGTCAAGGGGAATTAAGGAGAATGTGAAAGCCAATGCAGAGTTGGAGAGAGACTTACTTTTTACATCACTTGTATTACATCTAACTACATAAATTCTATGTATTATTTTTGAGGATCAGTGTCCTCTTTTTCATCCTGTAACAATGGCCAATATGTACATGCACTTCATAGCTCATTACTTTCATTGTCAAACGTATTACTGCTATAGGGAGTGGCAGACAGTATTTAATAAACCAATTAACAAATAAATATGCATAACAATCTGAAATATATGCCATATTCAACACCTAATGACCTGAAAACTATTACCTTCCTCCTTGGACCATCATGGTAGTTTTGTTTAATTTAGCTGTTTGGAGATGTATGTGATACTAGTACTTACAGAACATGAACATTGGGGAAAACAAAACTAACCAAAATGTAAGAAAAATTCAGATGAAAGGAAAAAAAAAAAACAACACAGAAAAAAAATCTTTAGAGATGGATCCGAAGCATTTGGTTTCTTTTCTATCTTGTGAAACAGTCATGACTCTTACAGCTTGCTGGTGTTTTAAACGTTTACCTGCCTAACAAAGTTAGAATGCACCAACTGTTTTATCCAACAGACAAGTAAAGGGAACATTTTCAGTGATATTTCTGGACTTAAAAAAGTAAAATATGCATACTAACTTTTCATTAGAAGAGTGATCCCATTGAGCTTTGCATCTGACTGGAAACAAACCTGGAACCATTCTACCAATGCCTTTACCAACAGGAGCAGTGCTCTGCGGCTGGTTAAACTCTGGTCAATACCTTGAGTCTCATTACAAATACAATTGGTCAAAGCATTCAAACACCCTCCTAAAACAGCTTTGATCAACAGAGTAGAACACATTTGTAATGCATAAAATGCATAAATTGTAAACTTCAACACAACTACTGTAGACCAGGTAAATCATCTTGAAGAAGGCCTTTTAAATTGCACTTTTGGAAACATGAAAGCATACTGGTATTAAAATGTCAAGTTATATTTAAGATCAGATGACCCAGGCCCCTAGCCAAGAAAGACAACAAAGATCAAAACTCTAAGACCAGGTTAAAATGAACAAAAATGAAGAGCACTTAGCATCTACCATTACTGCCTGTAAGTTGGCATTATATCCACGTTCTGCATAACAATGAAAAGTACAAAATCTAATGAGAGATTTTAACAGTTTAAAGCCGTTGTTACATTTGTTGGAAAACTGAAACCATGCTGGCATTTTCCCTAGCAGTGATTCAGGAAGCCTTGGGTTTTCCTTGTTCAATACAAGACACACTCTTGGTCCCCAGATTTTTAGAAAAGGATGAAACTATACTGAAAATACGACCTCATCCCAAACTAAACGTGCTATGCTGTTCCACAGAAGACCATAGATGTTAGAAGGTTTTTGTGTGTGTGTGAAAGATGGTATAGAGCGCGGAATACATAATAAAAAGTGAATAAATACTTTGCATGAAAAATGGCATGATTAATTTCCATATGTGCACCTGCAAGATACCACGGTAGCTCACGTGTGTGAGAGGGGTAACACCACTCCTAACACTGTGTTTGTGGGACCGTGCTTCCCAAATGACCCAGCCATTACACCAGGTGGCTGAAATGAAGCACCTAATTTTGAAAGACAATTACAAAAGTTTTGGGGAAAATTCTCTAATACTTTCTATCACTACTAAATCATTCATGAGGTTGGAACTTAAACACGGAACCAAATTTTTTCTTCTTCATATCAACACATTACAATTTTATCCGGTGACTGCCTCTGTATAGATTGCAAAGCAACTGTAATGAGACTAGAGATCTACTTATGCAGCCAAAATATTTTAGGAAAGGTGCTTTCCACCTGAACACTTTTGTGTTATTGATATTTATAGAAAGAAAATTCTACACGTTGCCTATAGGACTGTCTGCCTACCACCCTCCTCCAGCTGCCATGAAACATTCCCACTGCCATTACATACATGCACCAGAAACACAAGGCTTCAGACTGGCAGTTTGGTTTACTATTTATTATCAGGACCTACTGAAATTGAACAAATACAGCCAAAGGAAAAACAAAAATGCTGGTTTAAATCTTCATCTGAATTACACTTAGTCACATTTGAATTGCACATCTGAACAGCCCATTTATAGTCACTTCTCGTGAGCATTCGGTTTACAGGCACAGATGTTCAGGGAAAATACATTTTAATCTCAGGATGAGATCATTTAAATATAGCCTTCCGTGAACATTCATACCAGTCAGGGAACAAGAAAAACACCAATCAAATTATATGACTTATCTTTTTAAGTTGTGCACAGATATGTATTTGAATTTCAGATGCCAATCTGAAAAAAAGTGCCTCAAAACTTTAAGAAACATTCAAGAAAAGGGCTACGTGATTATGGAAAGTTTATTCATGGTGAAAGAGATAACCATCTTTGTAAGAATAGCTCGAATCAGACTGCTAAAACAATTTGAAAAAAAAAATTTAGGAAAAACTATCCTTAGTGGACAGTTTCCTCATTTTTTTTCAAAACTATCCTTAACGGACAGTTTCATGCAATGGACAGTTTTACTGAATCTCTGGTGAGAACACAGTACTTCGATGTTTGATAACATTTCTATAGAAAGCAGAGGTTCAAACAGTAATGAACATACATTTACAAAGAAATTACCTAATTTGAAGGAAGGTGGAAATACATCTTCCACAGATGTTCTTCAGGCTGGAGTGACTCGGATGCTTTGAGTTTCTAGTCTAATGAATCTCACTGAAATCTAGTAGTTGACAACTAACTCTTTTCAACAAAGAGCTTCCTACAGAATTATCCTTTTCAAGGTAGCTCCCCTGTTCTCTTGTTCTCAGCGGGCGCAGGTTACGGGTGTCTGCAGTTAAAATGTGCTGTTTCAGAACTGCTGCCACTTCCCATTCCTCCACTGGGAGTGCAGAGACCACTGCCTGCCCAACGCACTGTCAGACAGAAACCTCCAGGCCACACTGGAGTCATTTCAGATAAATATCAAAAAGAGACAGAAGGTGTAAAGGTAGAAAGAGGACAGCAGTATTTCTTTACAGAAAACTATTTTCCATGACAGATGACAAGGATTTATTTCAAGTCTAAGTAAGTTGGAAAATATTTTTAAAAGACCAGCATAAGCAGTAAAGCATATTTGGGGGAAACTAACAAACAAATCAAAAAGACCAAAACAAACAAACAAACCAAACCAAACCCCACCACATATTACAACATAAACCAGGGAAAACCAGAAATATTTCTGTCAACGTGAAAGGTAATTTAGTTGCTTTCTTAAACCTTTCTCTGAATACAAAGCCACCGGAGTACTACCCATTTCATTTGCCTTTTCTTTCACTTCTGAAATAGGCACAGTGTTAATATATAAGGGTACTGTTAAACCTAAGGTTTGGGAAGTGTTCTGCGATCTTCAAATTCTGAGTTCCAGAAATGGTAAAACCACTGCAATTATTTTACCTTGACTTCATGAAAGATTAAAACACACTATCATGCAATGTAGATGATTACGTTAATTATACAGAGGTTTGATTCTGATCTATGTTAATTTTAAATGCAGACTTTCATACACTCTTCCAACATCTTCTGAGAACTTCCACTGAATATGGTAACTTTTCTAAGAAAATGTACATGGAAGATACTTCTGTTGCTAATCAAGTGTATAGGAGAAAGTGCTCAAATACTGGGACACATTCAGCTTGTTCAAATCAGTGTAACTACTGGTACTATGGAAATTTTCATTTCTGGTATTGTACTGTGTTTCTAAAGTATGTCACCAAATGACACAGAGAGTGCTAGGACCGTACATACTAGGAGCAAAGTCCAAATCAGTACAGGTATCAAGCAGTAAGTTAACACAAAGTTGTTTTCCAGTCTCTTTTTGTTGGTTTGCAAAGCAAAATATTCCTTGATTAATCAATCCTGTACCATATTCTTCCCCAAAAAATGAACAAGATGTCTCTACTGAAAACCAGTAAAGTGAAATGATCATGTTACTAACGGAAACCCATAACTCAAGTCTTAATTCCATAAGGAATAGTTTAGGCTTATCTTTATAAATAGTCCCACCCTGAATTAGCAAGATCAAAATACTTGGCAAAATGAGAAATCTTTTCCTGCTGCCTATGGCTCATTTCTGGCATTCACGTCCCAGAGATACATATAGTAACTGTAGCTTCAGAAAAACCTGAGACATGTTCTAAAGTCCTATGTATGAATAAGAAAACACACACTGGATTTTGTTGCTTCAGTTCTTCCCAGAATGCCATTATTTAATTTCATGCAAAGGAGGCATAAACCGCTCTGTTCTTAATTAGTTCTTGATACAGCTTATCTGCTTTTATGAGGGTTTGTCAGCACAGCATGATTCAGAATCATAGGAGACTACTACTTAGCTTGAGTTTATGCATGATTTGTCTTTAAAAACAGATTGGTTTGAATTGTTGGATTGCAGAGTAATTGCAAACACTATTGACTTTATCTATGTAACAGGTCAAATGTGATTGGGATGCTCCCTTTTGAAGTGCAGTATTTAGCACTGAGATGACAAAGCTTCGCATGTATTTAAGACCACAAATGGCACACATTAGCAGGGATTTGTGTTAGTAAGTTTGGAAGTCATTTATCAGTTGAAAAACAGAAATGGCAATCAAATACAAATGAGGAAAAAGTACCATATGAGCTTCCACTCCTATATTATTTTGTGGATTACAGATAGTGCTAGCAGCAATCTCAGACTCTCAATGTGCTACTTAAATCACAGAATCACAGAATGTCAGGGATTGGAAGGGACCTCAAAAGCTCATCCAGTCCAATCCCCCCACCCGAGCAGGAACACCCAGATGAGGTTACACAGGAAGGTGTCCAGGCGGGTTTTGAATGTCTCCAGAGTAGGAGACTCCACAAACCCCCTGGGCAGCCTGGGCCAGTGTTCTGTCACCCTTACTGAGAAGAAGTTTCTTCTCAAATTTAAGTGGAACCTCTTGTGTTCCAGTTTGAACCCATTACCCCTTGTCACCGAGAAGAGCCTGGCTCCATCCTCATGACACTCACCCTTTCTATATTTATAAACATTAACGAGGTCACCCCTCAGTCTCCTCTTCTCCAAAGAGTCCCAGCTCCCTCAGCCTTTCCTCACACGAGAGATGCTCCACTCCCTTATAATCATCTTTGTTGCCCTACGCTGGACTCTCCCCAGCAGTTCCCTGTCCTTCTGGAACTGAGGGGCCCAGAACTGGACACAATATTCCAGGTGTGGTCTCACCAGGGCAGAGTAGAGGGGCAGGAGAACCTCTCTCGACCTACTAAGAACCTCTTTTCTAATACACCACAGGATATCATAGGCCTTCCTGGCCACAAGGGCCCAGTGCTGGCTCATGGTCACCCTGCTGTCCCCCAGGACCCCCAGGTCCCTCTCCCCTACACTGCTCTCTAATAGGTCATTTCCCAACTTATACTGGAACCTGGGGTTGTTCGTACACAAATGCATGATTAACTCTCACAACACCCTTGTGGAGAAGGTAAGTATTATCAAACTATTTTACAGGGGAGGCTGCTGCCGTCCCAGAATGCAAGCGGGCTTGCCTCAACCAGTGCACCAGGCTGTTTGATAAGGCAGCATGGGCAGCACATGCGGGACGCCTGCTCGCTGCGGTGGCTCTGTTGCCCTGTTTCTGTGTTGCCCACAGATGTCAGCATGGGATGTTCTGCAAAGGGGCATGCTCAGCACTTGGCTGAGGATCAAGAAGGGGCTAAGGAGTTCTACAAGATTATCTTTGCCTGCCTAAGGTGTGCTCTTGTTCTTTGGCCACTAACCAGCATCTGGACTGCAAAGGTTTGTGCTGTGAAGTACCAGCTGTTCTTCCAGGAAGGGAGAAGAACGATGAGTTGCCTCCCTCGTGTTAAGAAAGCACAACCAGCCTGCACCTCAGTCAACCACTTGAGCGTTACATCATTAGCGTGGGCATTCTGCCTGCTGTTGCACAGACTAACAGGATCTGCCTAGGAGCAGAAAAGATTCTATATATTAATTGTATGGCTAAGCTAAACAACACAAATGAGAAATAGTTCACCATTTACATTCCCCCTGCAGTATTTTGTATAGCATAACCATACGCAGGTTTTCGGAATATTGCAGCATGGGAAAGGCATTTCTCTTGTGAGGATTATGGTTTCTTCCCAGGGAATCCTAAAATGCTCTACATTCACAGGCACAGTACTGCAAGTGCTGGGCATGAAGAACTCCCTGCAGCTCCAGTGGGAGTTCTGCTTGAGAGGCTTTGAAGCTTTTAACAATATTAGACTGTAACAGCCCCCTGAGGAGTTTGTGAACATGCCAGCCAATATGGAGCACAGCAAACCATTACTCTTACAAAATGTGTCACAGGATCTTTTATCCACACGGAGAAGACAGATTATTTGAGAATGAGCCAAACTACACACATGCACAACCATTGCCACACATTCAACCCCAGCAATTCCACGGCCACACAGCATAAGCTCTGTCCCACAAATAGGTGTCATTATGCTCTTTGTCAGACACAATATGACACGGATGTGAAATTTGGGGTGCTACTAAGTGCCACTGCTTTTGAAATAAGAATTCCAGAGTAATCCGTACATTTAACTAGAGTAAAACTTTATAAGTCCAAAACTTTGTCCGAAGTCTGAGGCAAGCTTGCACAACTGTGAAGTGAGTGAGACCAGTTCCATACTTCAGGGTGGGTACAAAATATTTTTCCAAGTTTAAATTTAGGTGACTTATTTTGGATACCAAAACATTAGATTACTTTAAGATCTACAATGCTGCATATAATTGTAACCTTGGTTATTCTCTCTGCTGTCAAGCACAGTATGATACTGAGCGGAAAAAGACAGTGTCATGTGGAAAACAGGATGCTGTTTTGTAATTTTGATGTATTAAGAATACATTATAGTCCTATTTGTTACGCAATTAAAGGTTGTATAAACATGGAAGTACAGGACAGATGAACTGAACCTGCATAATCCACTTCCATTATGACATTTTCTAGCTCATACTGCACGGTTTTGTAAACCAAATAACTTTCTTTAAATTTTATTTATGTGCATATGAAATGTAATATAGAAAAAAAAAAGTATGCGATAGTTAAATTTGCTGAGGACAGAAGCCTATTTTGTCTTTTAATTATGGAAGTATTTTTAAATTTGCTATACAGGAAATTAAATTTGGAATGCTAGGAAATATTTTTTGGTTTTATTACTAATTCTATTGTTGAGATTGCTATTAGTACTTTCTGAGTTTTCCTCTTCTTCATCTACAGAACAAACAGATGACAAATAAGAGAAAAAACATCAAACACAAACCTTCAAGAAGACTCCCTCCCTGGTTTTGCTTGGGAACTCTGTAAAAATTGGGGAGAAGAAGATGAAGAGAGTAACTTTCTCTTGAGTTGCTCGGTGCAATTTCTCAACACCCGCAGCTGCTGTGCTGCACTGGAGCACCAAGGGGATGTTACACCCATTGCCATTCCCAGCTAGAGGAGCGCACAGCCTGGCACACTTGGCCTGTCCAGCTACAGCAAATCCCACACGTTACAGCCCCTCGCAATGCTGTCCATAATCAGTTATGTGCTTGCTGATGGTCACATCTTCAAATAGAGGACACAGATAAATTATTTTATTTTTTTTTTCCTCATCAAGAGCAAGCATCTTTGTGCAAGAGCTTCTTACTAACAGGCAACTGGCAGGAAAGCCACAAGGTCATCTGCAACAGAAAAATAATGGAGTGATTTGAAAGGAGAAGCCCAAACATTTGCTTATAAAAGTTATGGCCAATCGTCAACTTGCTTATGTTTGAGATAAGGTACCTATTTTGATGGCTTAGATTCTCCAAATTGCACAAGAGCACCTAAAACTGGAAAGAGCATCATTTCCAGTGGGAAGCTCACCAGAGAACGGGCTGCCCTTGCCTGGGCTCAGCCATTTTGCTTGTCACGGCAATATTTTGATAACTACGTTCTACACTGAAGGAATCTGCCAGAATTTACAATCTACTCTTCAGTTTCTGAAGTTAATACTCATTTCAATGCAATCATTGACTAACAGTAGAGAACCTGTCTTCACTGTTGTAACGTGCTGCTATGCTGGAATGTATAAACGAAAAAAATGTTTTTCGGGGACTCAGTGACAGATACTTTGAAAAAAATCACATATATTGCAAACTGATACAGGTTTGGGCTTTTGAGTAGTGATCCGGTAACTGTTCATTTAGTCCAACTCATATCATCCTTATAACTCCTTAACTACCAGAGAGCAAGCCAATGAAGCAATGTACAATTCTGTCTTTGCTGACTATTGTCTGAATAGTTTGTATTTATTTCTATTATAGTATACAGTCTGGCTCATGGCATTTGTATTTTGTCAGATTAAACTGCAAATAACTTTGTATGGGCATGGAGTTCTTAGCACTTTGCCCTCATTTGGTCCACACGAGGATCAAAACCCCCTGCAAAATGCTATACTCATATATAACTGACGTTACAATATGCATTAATTACAATACATAAAACTGTCTAAAAGAGCTATAGCGAAACAGTTTTCTCATTATGTGATCACAACTAATTGAAGAGTTATCTATTTGTTGAAAAAGCAATGTTAAAAATAGCTCTTAGTTTCCCCTAGCAAGAGACCAATGAACTGAAGTTAAAATTTAGAAAAGACGATTTTTTAAAAAACAGAAGAAGGAAAAGTTATGGTGTAAGATGGATTTGACCACTGAGACTTGATGCTACAATGCATAGATTCGTTTATTCCATGATAAAGAAGGAATCTGGTTATGCGTTCTTCTAAAATAATTGGGTACAAAAATGTATTCCATGCAGCCAATGAGAGTTTTTCCATCAACTTCGAGAGGAAAGATTTCACCAGTTGTGTCTGCAACTGGGTATGTAGCCTATGTAATGCCTGTCCTTTCCAGGCAAAAATATTTGAAGTATTTCATTCATGGTATGCCAGTTAGTCACATATCCACCAGAGATGTAGGAAGCACATGCATTATTTACATTTTTAGCATTTAAATTGTGTAAGTACTGTTACTGTCAAACTTCGACTGCAGAATGAAATGTAGAAATACAAATAACACACCTTCTATTCTCCCTGACGACAAACTGCAAGGAAATCTACACTAAAAATAGACTACATTATTAAAATACTTGACTTGGTATTCAAATACTTGATGATGACTGCTGAACCACTCTAAACTTCTGTGGTTTTTATCAACTGGCCTTTCTAGTGGTATTATATAATGTTCCTTCAATATGGGAATAAGCATACAAAGTGTAGTATCATGACAGTTCATTTGCCTGTACTTCTGCTATAGTATAAAGACTGGCCTTTCAAGGTTGTTATTCTTTAACACAGCTAAAATTCTCACCAGCTTAGTAAAATACATAGAAAATGTACTTAGAAACACCCATGTGAGGAGAGAAAAACTAACCATTGGACAAATAAAAGCTGTGTAATGTTGAGCACATTGCAACTGACTCCGGTGTTCTCAACAGGGTGCTCCTATCCATCAGAATAAAAATATTTTTACATGGACACTGCTTTGTGGTGAACTGGTGATAATGATGAAGTCTCTTGTTAAAGCTTAAGTTCTGCAATCTGCCTGCATTATTCCAAAGAAGACAAGAAAAATCTGATTATGATGTTCTTCTTGAGGAAGAACCAAAAATTCACTCAAGTGAATGCATATACACTATTTTATGTATTTCTACCTATATATAATATGTAGATGTTATCTATGTACTTGAGGCTACAGCATACACAGACTCCTCCTTTGATCCACCGATATTGCATCTGTCGCTTCTTGTGTATGGTTATCTACAACTCTTCCACAGTGTTTTAAAGTGATTTGTTCACAGGACTGATAGACCAACTAGCTACAGTTGCTTTGTCAATTATTTTCTCTATATTCCAGGTTTCTTCTAAAATTAGACTCCTTTTTGGTTGCTTCATCTACTTTGATTACAACCCAGTAGTACTGCAGTCATGATTCTGCTATTAGCTATGACCTGAGAACAGCGACAAGAGGCAAGGTGACAGAAATGCACGGGAGGTCAGGTCCCCACTGGAAGCCTCCTCAGGGGTCCTGTACCCCAGAGTCCAAATCCTTTGATGCTTTCTGCAGCCTCTACCAGGTATTTCTGTGCTCTAGTTCCTGACATGCGATTTAGACACCAAACATGCTGCATTATCTTCTTTTGCAAGCTGAAGAATGTCACATGTGGAAAGTCTGGATGCACCTGTCATTTGGTAACATGATCATACAGGACTTGAGCTAATACTTTTGTGAAGGACTATTTCTGATCAAATATACAAGAGGCACAAAGGTAATAAACCTCTTCCACGTAAAAACATTAAAAGAAATGTAGAATTTAATTTGTGCAACATCATGTGGCCTAATTTTCTGATGCTACTGAAGTGAAAACCGGACAGCAGTACATATTGTGAAGTTAGTTAAGAACTTAAAATAATATACTTATTTTAGAATAAGAGGGTTTTGTTGCTGGGAGCCATCTCCTATTACTGCTAAATTCTACTTTGTTGTTCACAAATAAATTCCATCTAAACATATCATTAATACCGACACAACTCTGGTCTTCTGCGTTTTTCCTTCAACATACTGAAAGTTTCCATCTAGAATGTGGCACAAAGAAAAATGAAAGCTTTGTGCAGTATAATAAACATTTCCATAGAAGTCTATATCGTATTTCTGTTTTACATCATGTTCCATTTATCAACCTGAATTAGGCATTTGAAAGAGAGGGAAATGTAGCTTTGCCGTTCAGTACCTTTTCTAGTCTTTTCTTGCAATAACAAAATAGCTTAATGTCATTTCAAGTTCATCCTGTTCCATACACACATGTACGCAGAGTTATGGGTAATTCACTTATACTGTTCAACATCTCCTTTGTCACAGATGGTAAATGCGCAGATTTTCCCCTCAGGAAAAGAAACTCTTTTATAAAATAATTGTATATTCTGCTCTTCTTTTTTTACTTTTTTTCCTTCACTGATGCTCCTGTATTGTTATTATACCCTGTCAGGCTGGTAATTAGCATTCAGGCTCCATCTGACACAAATGCAGCTCTCAATCCTCCTTAAAAATCCCTTAGGACACGCATGATAAGTAAAATAATGTGATCCACTAAAGGGGTGAAAGTACTAAAAAATTTTTTTTAAAAAAGAAAGAAAAAGAAAAAATGAATAAAAAACATGAGACAGTGAATAACCACGGACTGCTTTTGTCATGCAGTCAATGCAGGGCTCTTGTTCAGTGAACTGCACGGGGCTAACCCTACTGTGTGGCATCGGCGTTCAGAATGCTACAGCTGTCTGCCTGCAGTTCTCCTGTGCTTTTCCTACACAAAGATCTATAAATTCTTCCCAATCTCACCTTTCTCCCAAACTTCTGAGGCACCCAGTGTACCTAGGTTTCTGTCTTTCACTCACAGTGATTACCCCTCCTCCTTTTTCAGCTCTCTCCAGTGAATAAACATTTCTTCTTTTAGATCAATCGTTATTTCTTGAACACTGTCATATGTGATACTTATGGTATCGTATTCTGATCTATTTTAACTAGATTATATCACTCTTAATGTTACCTTAGAGTTATGTGTACATACCAGAATTCTTCCATATTTAGTGACTGCTGCCACTGGAAATAAGAAGTAACTGAATTTTTCTTGCAGTCTGCACAAGATCCTACTTTTCAGTAACTCCTTCAAATAATCAGTTTGATCACAGGTTAGATCTAGCCCAGAAATCATGTAAGACTAGTACTATCACATAGTTATTTTTTTGCTGAAACTCCCTCCCGCATGCCTGTGCTGTCATGCAAGGCAGGCGGGTGTGCTGAAGCCAGTCTGGTGCGGCACGGACACTGCAGCACCAACCCAGCTTACCACAGACCATGAGCCAGCGTTCTCTGCCTTTGAATACACACAGCAAGAGGAAAGACAGAGCAGCAGCTCTTACTGAAACTGGTGGTTTAATATCATCTCAGCATTCTGCAGTTAACATGGAAATCACAACAAGAAGAGGCTTGCACCTCGATACCAAATCAGCATGGTCAGAGACCTCAGAAGTCCAATGGCTCTCAGCAGTCACGCAACAAGCAGAGAGTCAGCAATCTCGTAACCATCAGTGGCTTTACATAAAACCAAAATACTAGAATTCTTAATTTTATGATGTCAAAAAAGCGTGTCTCCTAATATGAGCACAAGAAACTTCTGCTTTGATATCGGGCCAGCAATTCAATGACTATGAACACTCGGATCCATCTATTGGCATAAGACTAACACGCAAAAGATGTTCACCCAGTAGTGTCACACTAGGTTATGGTCTAGACATGAAGTCAATGAGTACAGAAGAGTGTCAGAACACACAGAAAGACAGGTAAGGCTGGAGTGCTGTGCCACAGAGCTCACAGCCACGCTGCTGTGCCTCCACCCACTGTGCTAAAGCTGAAGAGTTACTGAGCACACACAAAGCTCAGTATCAAACACAGTATGAGGGTGTCACAGAGGCACCCTGAGGCTAGTTTAAGGGACAACAGGGTCCAAAACAACTTTTATTAAACCGGTGAGAAACAGGGTTTTAGCACTCCAAAGTTACTTAAATATAGGTTTGGGTATCACTTGAGGAAAATTATTAAGGGGCAACAACTAGTACAACAGGCGGTCCACAGAGTGCATGCATGTGGCTTCACCCAAAACAATGCCGGAACCGCCTCTGAGTCCCAGAGGAGTACACACTTGCCTGAACACGGTGCGGGATTATTCTTAAAGAGATATAGGTACTCGTAGTGAGTACGGAAAGTGTACCCTCGCGATTGTGCGAGGGTAAATTTATGATACACTCGCAATCCTGCAAGGGTTAATTTACTTACACGTGCGAATGTGCACGGAAAATACTACACGTGCTTATATGGAAGCACAGGAGGAAAATACACTCACGATTATGCGAGGAAATAAAGTTACACTCGTGATTGTGCGAGGAAATAATTTAAAGTACGCGTGCAAATGTGCACGGAATATAAATACACTCGCGATTGTGCGAGGAAATAATTGTATACGTGCTTGTATTAAGCATGGGAAGTTACACGTGCAAATGTGCACGGAATATATATATGTACTCGCAATCCTGCGAGCAGTTTTACTCACACACGTGGCAGCAAGACAAGCGGAGTCTCCATCCCGGGGAGGGGTGCTCTCAGTGGCAGCATCTTCAGTTAGCGCTCCGAGAGACCGACAACAATGGGCCCAGTCTCGACGAGAGAGTCCCGTTTTTATACTGGCTGATCAGACCTGACTGTAGGCATTCTAGAAGCTTCTCTGCACGCCCACACCATGTGTGGGGTGCCTCTGAAGCCTCCAAACATCCCCCACACTGGTCACAGGTGCCCAGCGGCTCACTGGCCCTTGGCAATCCCTTCTCCTAATGGCCCTGGCCAGGGTGCTCTGGGGTCAAACAAAAGAAGCTGTTAGACTCACACAGAGAGAGAGGGGGATGTGCCTACTCCTTCCATGATGGAGGAGGGAGGGGGAGAAATGGGGGTTTGCATTCTGCCACAGAGGGTCTCAGACATGACATCTTCATACAAAAGCTACTGAGTTCTTAACAGAGATGTGTGCCTTAAAATAAGAATACCACTTTTATGCTAACATTAATTAATGCTACAGCCTGGCACTATGTGCTTAGACACAAATCTTGGGTCCTACAAAATCTCACTTTTCTCACAGAAAGTGTCTAAGGAAGAGATCTATCCACACCACTGACACAAAGGTGTTGAGTACAAAGTTCCTGGAGATCTATATTTGTACTTTAGAACTCCACAGTTGAGGTAACACTGCAAGCATGAGCACAGCATCATCACTCATGCCGTATTTCACTGCACAGACATGCTGTCCAAGGCTTCCAGCCATATATTTGTCCACAGGTAGAAGAAAATCAGTTGATATAAACCATTGCTAATGAAATGTAACTTCTAATTGTAAAATGCAGTCTTAGAATGATTCACGTATTTAAGAAGTTTTGGATGAGAGGAGATCTCTCATTCAGAGTGAATTCCTAGGAGAGTGAGATAAGCGTGGGGATTAATACACCAGGCAATGCTGAGTACACACAGTGTAACCTGCACTATTTTCAGAAGCTGAATAGATTTAAAATAACCTGGGGTCTCATATGTTTAATGGAGTTCTGCATGTTATCTCTTACTAACTGACTGGGATCCTGTGTGAAACTCTACACCTGTAACATTCAAATATCTAACACAACCAGCATCTGACAGAAACAGCATCATACTGAGAAATCAAACAATACAGTCAGCTAAAAATGCTGCCTTAGTCCAGTATAAAAAAAGCAGAAGAATAAGGTTCAAACCCTTTCTGATTCTGCGTGTCGCAGACCTAGAAGCTTTTAGGATTATTTTGAGAATTTGGAGTACTTTCTCCTCTCATACTAATAACTTCATCTTTTACTAGGTAAACCAATCAGGAGGATTAGGGATTCTGTTGGTCTGAGATTTATGGCTACAATGGATTTAAACACATGAAAACCATCTGCCACAGCACCCAAAAAGGAACTATTACATACCTAAATCAGAAAAAAAAAAACACATTAGTGGTGGATTTTCTGCTTTTTGCAATAGAAGCAAAACTCTGCCTCCTCCTGACCTCCAACTTACTTCAATCCCTCTACAATGTTCATTATGAAGTTACTAAGATGATTTTCAGAACACATTTGTGCAGTATCTGCTCACATGTTCATGCTTTCAATGCAGCAGAATTCACTTTTCTTGGGATCTTGAAAGTCCAGACATCCAAAAGCGGAAACCTGCTGGAAGGACTGAGAGAGACAAATGTTCAGTCTCGACATTGCTACTCAGCCTAGAGGCCATATGGGTCTCGGTTGCCTCTGTGTAATTGCAGGTGCCAATATATCACAATGTCAGCAGTATCTCAATGACATTTAATCTCAGTGCTTCCTCCACCTCATGGACAGGAACCATTTTCACAGAAGATGCAGACTGTAGAAATAGTAAGATATACACACATCTAAGTATGGGCATGTTAAGTTGTGCTGTGGAATTGGCTTGACAATACAGCACAAATCTTTTCTGTAAATGGCACTGGCTGTCTAGCAGTCTTCAAACGACCTCAGGAGAAGCAAGTAGAGGACACTACAATGATGATCCTGTCCCCTCCAAAGGCACAACATTTTATGGAGAAAACCTCCTGAGATGTCCTTTCTTTCAGCTCTTGTGTGGAAGGTTGGGCTCTGAACTAGAAGTAGTCTCAGTATACCAAAATGTCTAGTTCATCGCTATTTTAAATCTTACATTCTCCTTCTGAACTTGAGAAACATTATATATTTAACATCTACCTATCTTTCCATTTTAATGTTCAGCAAGATGAATGGATAGAAAGATCATACCACTACAAGTAAAAACTCATATTGCACATTTCCCATATTTGATCATGCTTCTTTTGTTATGTATTTGAAAAAGTAGTTCTAGATATTATCACATTTCTCTGGACAATGCACTGACCTACGTAAAACAACCTACCAGAGAATAATCTTCTTTCATGAAACACCAATTTTTCTGATGCCTCCAAGGCAAAAAATGTAAGCATCACAGTTCTCCAAGTAGCAAAAGAAAATTATCTTCATAGATTTACTGAAGGAATAAATACAACTTTGCTAACTGATTACTTCCATTCATTCTAATGGCAATATGTTGCTTATCCACCAATTAATAAAACAAACCTACCCCATACCAGGGAAAAATGCTGACCATACTAGGATAAGTGAACCAATACATCGTCCAAGTATGTACATACATTAAGTGACAGCATAATTAATCCTCAGTATATAATCAATGAGAAACAGTAAGGTCTTATGAAAAATTGAAGACACCAGAATGAGACTGAATTTCCTCAGCTAAAATGTGGAGTCACTAGTCAATGAATCCTCCCTCAGGAGACTGTAACAAACACAAAGAACCAGCTCAAGGACAGTCAGAGTTGTAAATTGAGAGCTATAAAAAATAATAATATAATGATTGTGCCAGCATGTTTATAATTTACAGGTTGGAGTTAGAGGTGAGAAACAGGGGTTAGCAGTCTGTTATAATCTGAACCTGAGTCACTAAAGCACTGCAGAATCACTAAATCACCACTTTTCCCATTGCATGTAGTTTAAAAACATATAATAAAACTATCAGACAAAGCCACTTTCTTTCAGGGTTAGAAGCTGGAGCTGTGGATATCAATCTGTTCAAAGGTAGAGAACTACTAGGGAGTCCAGCAAAGGGAAGCTCTTAATTTTTGTTATAGTCTTTTCTTCTTTGCATTAGGCAATTGCCATGAAAGCACAAAAGGCACAGGGGTCTTTTTGTCATAATTGAGGCAGGAAAGAAACTAGTAGTTCCATTTCACATAAATTTTGGTGTTCTCGAATTTAATTCCATTTTGATAATCTAATTCACGGTAACAAAAAATGTTTGAGCATGCATTTAAATAGACTGAAACTGGAGCCTTTAATCCTATGCAGTGCTGAGTAACTGAGTTTCAGTTTCCCTTCTCCCAGTGGGTGTTGAGGTCAGTGCTTACCACACAGCAAATTGGAGTCTCACTGTTCTCTGTTCTTAGTAAATAGGGGAGGCTGGTCTGCTGGGACTGAGCCGCTGTTCCAAAAGGGTTTGTATCAAGGTTTTGAGCTGTTCTTTGGAGGTCAGTCCTCCTTAGAGAACAGTGAACTAAATGGAGCAACTCTTCATGCACTTGCTAACAACAGGACAGAGAGCAGTACACCACTTATACTTTTCTTCCGTTATTCATCTTCCAAAGTTCCCCCTGCTTCCCATGAGCAGAGCAGTTGCTGTTGTCATCAGTCTTATTACATCCTTTGCAATGGACGGTACTGGAACACAGCGTGTGAAGATGGAGCTATATCCATCTGGATTCTCGCTTAATAATAAAATATAGCTACAAACACTAAAAAAACTTATAAACAACCCTCAAGATACTGCTTGTTTATCTGGCACAATCACCAATTGATCTGCAACTCCCTTTACGACCAATACACTGTATTACTCAGGCATCATGATTTGAATTTAACCTGAACTTTTAAATACCAATTGGCATTCAATATTCTTCACCCATGAAAAATCTGGACACGTTTTCTGATTAATTTACTTTTCTGCATGCTGTATCTGTAAATTCCAATCATTTTCTATGTGCATTTTTCATTGTTAAATACTCCCATTGAGGATAGTTGTAGCATTAATGATAACTAAAAATTACTACTAGAAAAAATAATTCTGCAAACTGAAGTAGATTGGTAATGCAGTCCAACCAGTAGCTAAGAAGAGCGCAGCCAACGTTTTACACTGAATGAGCCAAGCGGCACAGTTTTGTTTCTGCATTTAGAGCCCTTTCTTTGAAACAAACGTAGCAAACACACTGGCAGTCCTGTGATGGACAGAAAATCTACCATGCAAGCTCACAAGCTGTGTCTTTGTGGGGGCTTGACAGTAATTTGACTGTCTGTGGTACTAAGTAAACAAAACTGAAATAGTAGTCCTCTGTTCTTACATTGTTCTGTAAAAATATTTCTCTTAGGCTCAGCTACCCACCAGTCAGCAAAAGCTCAAGACAGTGTTAAACACTTATTCTGATCTGTCATAGGTTCCTGGATATTGTGAGAGAGAGAGAGAGGAATTTGGTACAGAGAGGAGAGATGTATCTGCAGACAAGGCTTAACACTGGCTTACCCAGCCATCTTTAATAAAACACCATTTAACACAGGGACTTCTTCTAGTACCAAAGGGCTTTTAGCATCTTGGAAAACTTAGTATTGGAAGAAATGTATAATTATTTGATAAATAACTTCAGACCTTCTCGAGACAAAGGTTAACTCTCCATACCTTCAGCCTAGCAAATTGAAAGTTGAAAATGAGAGCTTTAGGATAACAAGAAAGTTCATATCTGCTGAACAGAGTAAATAAATTAAGAAAAGATAATTTTTTAGTCTTAGGATTCAATGTTAAGTCATCAGCAATCCAGCATCTTAGGACAACCCTCACATAGTGCAGGAGACAAACAGTGAGCCAGAAGGAAAGGCTCCCAGTCCACTTAGGCTCTGGGGTCATCTCACAGCATGCTGTAATCAAGTGAAAAGGCTCTGCTGGAAAGCGTGTGATGCATTTAAACCTACTTCTGTGGTTTACATTTCACTGTAAACTGGGTTTAAGGTGGCTAACCTAGGAGCAGAGTAGCACAGAGTTCAGCAGACACTCAAAGCCCATACTGGAAGCACCTGCTGCTTTGAGATTCCTGCCAGCAAGACAGAATAAAGCTTCTGCAACCACAGTTGCAAAAGTGCAAAAGCCTCGTAAGTACTTCAGGAAGGAAAGTAGAAGCCAAATACAAATCTGTAAGAGAGACAGTTTCTTGAGCAGCCTGCTTTTATCACAAGGGAATTTAGCATTTCTGTAGACCACAGCTATTATAGGGTCACCTCAGGTAGAAAGGTCCAAGCCCTCTCAGCTCTACCTGGCAGAAGCAACACTTCCAGCTTCCTTAGGAACCAGAAACATAGTGAGTGCAGAACATCAGGCTGTCATGTGAACTCCATGATATACGACAGGTAACAAATTACCTGGTACATTATCCAGAAGCTTCCATATCCAAACAGATTGACTGTATACCAATCAATACAGGCAAATCTGGGACTCATCAAAGCATGGAGAAAGGAATAAGCACACACACAAATTTAAGTATGCTTTATACTACAATGGACATACTGTTTAGGAGAAAAATTGTGTGCAATATATGGTTATATGAGGCTTTTGCTCTACTTTGTCAAAAGATGGATGTGAAGCACTTCTTTCACTTGACATATTATTGAGCATACATAAATGCTTTATTTCCAAAATGTCTTTATTTCTTTAACTATTTCAAACTTTATTTTTGAAACTACCACTGCTTCTTTACATGTTCTCAGCTTGGATAACTGCAAATACAGAATATCTTTAAGATGCAGGTGTTTGAAAATGTTGCCTACAAAGGAGCTGGATTTAAGGAAGATATCATGTGTCTCTCAGGTGGGAATAAGGTGCCCTTGGTCCACTCTCCATCCAGCCTCTATTTGGGCTTGGGCTTGCCCTGACCCATGCGTAGGACCTTGTTGAACTTCATGCCCAAGCCTGTCAAGGTCCCTCTGGACCGCAGCCCTTCCCCTCGGCCTGTCCCCACACCACACAGCTCGCTGTCATGGGCGACCTTGCTGAGGGTGCACTCAGCCCACTGCCTGCGTTGCCAACAAACACGTTAAACAGACTTGGGTCAAACTCGGGAAATTTACAGCACCTAAGGGATCTGCCGTATCTTGAGTAGGTTGTTTTATTTTCTCCAGGAGAAAAATTGATATTTGACCTGTATGTATATTTGTATATGACTTTCATTCTGTCAATATTTGTATCTTTTGCCTTAAGAAGGGACTGCCAAGTACCTTCTGCAGAAAAACTTCCACTAGGTGAGCCCTGGCAAACTAATAATGGAAAGTTATAATGTGGGACAAACAGGAAATACACTTCCAAGGTTGTCTGACTTTGGTTCAATAATCTCCTTAGTGAATTTACCAAATTTACATGTTGTTGTTTTTTTTTTTTTTCCTAATCTCATTATAGGTTCTTCAAAACAGGAAATTGTCTCCATTCTAACAGACTGATCTGCTTGCATATAGCATGATGCTTCTCTGTGGCTGCAGTTGTAGGAATAAGCATGAAATGAGAAAGATTTTTCTTTTGCGAACAGATTTGCACACAACACACAGCTTTCAAACAAAGGAGTCATGATGTGCACATACCTTAGGTGCTCAGTGTGAGCTAGACAGGATCAAAATGGAACTGCTGTTCCAATGAGTGGGACATACAGCCGTACAGCGAGTCCCGGCCAGGGCTGTGCCATTGCAGATTGCCTCTGAAAAATGACACAGCCTTCAGGATTGTGATGGGGCTGTTCCACATCGCATCACGTTATCCCTGTGCTTGTCTGTAGTTCTTCTGTGGTAAATTAGTGTTGACACTGTCAGGATTAATTTGCCCTATTACCTCTCTGCTACTTGAGAGGCCCTCAATGAAAAATTCTTTTTTGGAAACTGCAGCAGAAGGGTTTACAGTCCTGCTTATACTGAAACCACGTTTACATATGAGCTCAAAGCCAGAGAAGACACACAAGCAAACAGGAAAGTATATGGATAACAGACATGGAAATATTGAGAAAAAAGGATAGGAGTATTTTAATGCGATTGACTGCACAGATATTCCAGGTTTCTTCTAGAAATAGGGAGGAGGAAATGGCCTTCTTCTATATTTATATACATATATATATATATATTTAAAACATGAATTTGGTTTTAATTAAATAACAAAAAAAAGAAAGTGTTCTTCCTTAATCTAAAATCAGTTTGGGGGGCAAATTTTCAGCAAGGGGTTAGGAATTTTCCAATACTTTATTAAAAAAGAAAGATCTATAAAGGGGACCTATGTAACATCCATAATAATTTCATCCTATTCATTGAAAAACTTCATTTGTAAATCAATCTGAAACTACTCAACAAATTCAACTTGTGTTTACTAATAATTTAATCTTGAATGTATTTTTAAGAAAATAACTTATTTACAAGGCCAACCCCCTTTCTGTGTAAAGTTGAGAAGAAATCTCTTAGCTGTTTTCATGGAATAAATTATATTTCTTTCCTTGAACAATTTTGGGGTTTCATACAGATCCAAAATCTTTTGCCCACACAGTACTCCCCTGCCAAATGGGCTTGGGGCAAAAAGAGATTTTTACAGATTAATAAATTTCCTGTTACAAATATTTTCCATAAATTTTGTGTTTCTTAACCTATTTTTATTTGGTCCAATAATTACCAATAAGTCTGGAAGATTATATTAATGGAGAACACTACTTTAGAATTTTTGACCGCTGTCTGTATGTCTATATAGACTGTCCATGCTCTTGTATCCAAGACACGTTCTTATCTG
The DNA here is from genome assembly GCF_037038585.1 of Patagioenas fasciata. Lineage (NCBI taxonomy): Eukaryota > Metazoa > Chordata > Aves > Columbiformes > Columbidae > Patagioenas > Patagioenas fasciata. Next base: position 13,261,933 of record NC_092533.1, on the reverse strand, counting down.
AGGATATATCATCTTGCCTTTTTCACTGAGTCTTAGCTATAAAGCCTAAACAGGAAAGAACAGAATTCAGAATCACATGTAAACAAGTGATCTGCAAGACACCAGCTGCAATTTCTCTTTGTGCTGCAAACATCCAATGCCTTACTCTTGTGCCCATTCAGCAGGAGAAAAGCAGCTCCTTGCACCATCTGTCCTTCCTGCAACTTGCTATAAGCTGGCCCAGAGTTTACAAAGAAAATGGTAACAATGAACGGTTCAGAACACAGAGCTTGAGGCTGTGCCTTTCCAAGCTGCCTGCAAGGCTAGGCCACCTGCATTCTCCAGACAGGTTTGAAATGTCACTCTTTTTGCCATATCATGTTGCTTTGTAATTCCCAAAGCCTGCCCACTCTGACAGCTCAGGCTACCTGCACCCTTGACCGCTTGGGAATGTCACAGTCCTCAAAGGCCAGATTGCATACATTCATACATACTGACTAGCTATGGTTTCTCTTGCTTCAGAGAAGGGGTACCATGCATATCAAAGAGCATAATTTGGCTTTGTGGACTGAGAAGCTCTTAATAATTAAATTGACACACAGACACAGGTCTGAATACTCAGTACCATATGATGGAAGCAGAGGGAGAACATCACTGACTTTATACCTAAATATCTGCTCACTTCACAGTGTGCTTTCTGTATAGACATAGTTTTCTTGCAGCTCAAAAGGAAGACATGTCAATTAAATAAACTTTTGATTCCACTTTTGTTGGTTGCATACTTATGAGAATAAGAAACAAACAGAATGGACAGTGTGGTAACTTCTAAAACAGACATTACATCTGATGGGGAACAGTTAATTGGCACCACAGAATGTGTCTGAAATACTGATTAAGTTTGTGTGGATAGGGAAGTAAGTCCCAACATACTTTCATCTGTTCTTAAATATAAATGAAAAAACAATACTTTTACTATAAGGTCACAGTGGGAACAAAGAGGATCAGTCAAAGCATACACAGCTGGTGATTTATATTCAGAACCCACAGGCAGCAAGAAAAGACAGACTGATAGCATCATCTTACAATCAGCTTTTGGATCATGTTGTGCATCTGAGAATGCCGGCAGACTCTGTGGCTGTTTCTTTCCCTGCATTCTGCAAACAAGTCTTATTCAACAATCAAACATCAGCCTTTTCTATCCCTCAGTGCAAGCAGCCATTTATAATACTATTTTATGTAGTCGTTATAAAGTCTGCAGTCACATAATTATCACATTTGTGGGTGTCTTTCAAATATTAGTAAAAAAAAAAAAAAAAAAAAAAAAAAAGGTAAAGGCTGCAAGGAAAGAAGATGCATATGGCCATCAGGGTTCTCCAGGAATCAGCCACCGACCTGTAACCACTCTTAAGCACATGGAGAGATAATTGAGAGTTTAACTGTTTGTTCAGAACTTGGGGAGGGGCAAGGGCGCAAAATTACAACACTTAATGACAAGACTGAAGAATACTTTCATATAGTGCAGAGATGAAGTTAATTTGCTGGGTAACTCTGGGAGCACTGGAGATACTCAGAAGGCTTCGCCAACAAGATTTCAGGAAGGTTGTTAGTTGCCTCTCCATCTGCTTCACAAGGAGCTCTTGGCAAGCTTAACTCTATTTCCAGTTGCTAGAGAGACACTTTCAGCCTCAGGATGAAAATAACACTGGTCTTTCCTTTCAATAGACAGCACTGTAACTTAATTCTTAAATAATTTTCGCTGTTGAGCTTGTAGTTTGGAAGCTGAATTCAGAAGTTTGCTCACAAAACACACTAGCAGTTTATGAGACAAATATTGAAATTCAAAAGTGAAAAAAGTTCAGAACTAACCACAAAATATGGTATAGTTTCTGTTTGTATGGTTTTTAATTTAAGCAAAGACAAACTATTCACAACAAATAATTAATCTGACATGTTCTTTTTGCTCATAGAATATCCTTGAGTAGTTTGTTACAGCCTCAGATATATTCCCTTTATAAGCAGCTTTGTTAAAAATTGAGCCACATTCTGAACTTTCTTGGCATGTTCAATACTCCAGAGTTAGCAAGCTGCACAGTAGAATAGAAATGAAGGAGAGCAATTCTGGCATGCACATCTTCAAGTATAAATTTAATATTAAGCTTCTGTGACTGTACCCTTATAAAACTTTGAAGTGTCTTCTTTTCCCTGCTCTCCCCCGAGGAACTCACTAGCTGAACAGAACCATGTGAATGATCATTAAAAGGAGGAGCATGAGAAAAGCAAATTAACTCAATGTAGTTCTCTGAACTAAAAAGAAAAGCATTTGGCAAACTCTGGATTTAGGGTATGACACTGCAGATTTACAGAACGCTAAAGAGCAGAAATTCAGTTATTCTCAAATGTGCTGAGTAGAATATCTAGATGCTCATCAACCAAGAAGCTGAAGTAAAGATGATCTTGCTTGTTCAGCCATTGTTCAGATTTGCAATTTATAGGAGTAAAGTGGCAGAACGCCTAATACTGCATCCCCTTATTAGTGGTCCATCTTTGTCTTAAATGAATTAGGTTGAGAATTCCTTGGTCAGCAGTGCTGACCCTCCCTGCTCCCCACTCCTGAGTCAGATGGACTTGGCACCACAGCCCAGCCCCACTGCAGAAATGGAGTCGGAGAGGAGAAAGACAGCGCGTCACTTCAGCTGGTTACAGACAGACAAAACGCAGCCTGCTTCCTGAGAAATGCTGCTCCCAAGTGCCTTCGGTGCTGGCTGCACCCACTGTTTGGTACTTCTGCCAGGCGTGACTCAGTGTGTTCCAGAATTAGGAGTGCACATAATTACTCCCTTTATGGGTCTCTCTTTGTAGGCATTACAATGTAGTCTTTCAGTGCAGATCCATTTCAAAGAAAAGAGGAAACAATCACAACATATATCTGTACAGCAGCCTCTAAAGAGCTCTGCAGAATACAGTGCAGATTGCTTTCCTAGGATGGAAAAAGCTACATTACAAACACAAACCAAACTTAATTTCGTGACACCTAAATTTGCCTCAGGTCTACCATGTGCGCAATGGCAGTCTTAGATAACAGAAGCGTAGGCCACTAGTAATTAAAATAATATTGCTTTTACTCTGTATCACAGTGGTGACGTGAGCAATATTAGCATTCTTACACTGGACTGGAAAGTACAAAGTGGATGTGTGAATATGATACATCCATTTTCCATAAGATAACATCAGAAACTGCAACAAAAAGATTTCAAATCAGTCTGGTGAAAGGGATTTTTTTAGAGACTTGGACTGATATATTTGAAAATAATTTAACCCAATAAATATACAGAAATAATTCTCTGCTGAGACACTGAAGAAACACTGGGATGTCTTGGTGCACTCAGGATAGGAATATGCACAAGGAACACTCAACCTGCTTATGAGTTGTGATTTAAGGAAAAAAAGATATGCATAGAATTCCTCACTCCCTCATCGTACCATAAAGTGCAGGTGATTGTGTCTGTCCCTCATTCTACGCCTGCACTGTCCTCTGCCCTCAGCCGCCAGTCACCACGGGCCACAAAGCCCACCACCCACTCGATAAATTCCCCAGGATATTGCTGGAGGAAAGAACTATATCTGGTGGCTCTTCAGTTGCTGTAGCATTCTTCAGATCTGCCAGAGGCGTGACGAATTTGCAAGTCAACATGTTTTAGGATGGATTATCCTTTTCAGAAAATGTCGGTGGGGTTGGTTTGGGAAAAAAAAAAAAATGAAAATCCTTTAAAAATCTTGTTCCTGCTTTGCTTTTCAAACTAAACATGAGAAGAAATATTCAGAGATGATTCCTGTATTCACAGCTAATGGGGGGAAAGGATGATTTAAGTTCATGTCACATTTATAAGAACAGTTAGTCTATTATTTACCTTGTTATTCCACATATATATACATGTATATGTACACACATACACACACACACATTCCAAAGACTATGGATATAAAACTATAATATCTATTTGTCCGTGCTCAGAATGATAAGGTTAGGAGAATTTTTCAAAGTTCTGCATCACTGCAAACCCCACATATTTCATAAAGATAATTAACCACTGAAGAAAGCTCCCAGCAATTTAACAGATACAAGTGAAAATGTGATGCCTTGGAGGCATATCAAATATTGGAGGTTAGCCTAACTACTGAATTATCCACTACCCTTCTCTTCCAGCTCTGCCTTGGGGACACTACAAAAGATGTTTCAAGAATGAGATCGAAGGACCTGAAGGAAAAGCCATGTTAAAAACTTCTAAGGAGTGGCCTAGATCTTAACCTTATCTAAATTAGCTTGGACTTGCATAAGATGGGAAAAGGTTGATGTGGAGGAAAAAAATGATGATAATGATCAAGGACCTTGACTTGCAGCCAGGCAATAAATCACTTTTATTGGACATGCCATGAATGACAACAGAGAGGCTTAGCACTGAGATTGAGTCACTGCAGACATTGTGCCATCTGAGTCATCTGGAGAAAAAAAAACAAACACCAAAACTCCTTGTATAGAGACTCTCTTCTTAATTTGCAGAAATGTAAAGAAGCATCTTTCTCAGCTTTCAATGACAAAACAAAATAGAAGCCCCAAACCTTCTGGATAGTCATATAGTCAGCAAATCATCTCTCCAGTTAAAAAATTCTTCACTTGCTATTTTCTTAAGATAACATGCTAGGTTGTCCAGGGCTGACCTTTAGGATTTAGAAAAAAAACTCCTATTGACATCTATTGATTCTCCTTGCAAACCCAGAGAAGTTCACAGCCTGTCTGAAGGAAAGGAGTTAGCTCAGTGCAGGGCTCTCCAGTTCTCCTGTGTGCAATGGAGAGGAGTCCCACCTGCACATAGGGCAGGGGCAGTTTCTTTTCTCCTGCCCCTGCTGAGCAACTGACCTGGGTACTGATGTGCCCTGCACACAGGGAAGGGGTGCTAAAGGCAGGAGGGGTAGCAAATGTGGGCATCCCGCCACAGTGGTACTGCAGGGTACACGGTAGGAAGCTGCAGAGTGAGCCTGAGGACAGTCCTTGCTCAGCCATACCCAAATCCATCACCCCTCGTGGCAACCAACGAATGTATCTGGGGACCTTTGTTCTGCAGGTTCTTTTTCCTGTTCTTTTCTTAACAAAGGAAAAGCCTAACTTAAGAAGAAAACAGAAAGAACAATTCATTTCAGTGACCTTGGTCACACAAGCCAGCACTCTTAAACACAGATTTTAAGTCTAATCATAAACTTTCCAGAAGTAATCTCCTGCTGCTGCCCTCTCCAGTTTTCCCTACTCTCTTGCTGCCACCAGAGAGGAGCCAGCAGCCAGAATGAGATCACTGTACTGCTGCCAACTTTAAAAAGCACCAAACAAAAAACATTTCAAATAAAGCCCAGCTCTACGCACACAGCTTCAGCAGAGCTGTGTATGCATTCTAAAGGCTCTTAAAATATATATTATATGCTTTACAAATGTTAACTGCTTAGTTGTTACACTTCATGGCAGGTAAAGGCCTAAAGGATTCATAGATAAATTCACTTGATATTTTCATTTTTGAGCTTTTTGGGAAGGATGGGGAGAACAAAGGCTTACAGCTTAAAAAGTATGAACAACATACCAGTGGCAATCAGTCTACTAAATCACCTACAATGGCTCCCACACAGGTGTGCAATATATTTGTGAGCTGCTAAAGAGAAGGCTTACGACCTCTAAGATGGGAGTGTTCAGAAATAAACATCTTCTCAGAGGTTTCTGATAATGCAAGCAGAGTTTGCTTAAGCATGGATACTAAAAGGAAATTTTCTGCACCTTCTTTTTTTATCGGTTATAATGTTTTCATTTTCAGGCGTACAAACCAAGTTGTACTTGTAAAAAATTCTCAGTGCATCTCAGAGTCATGTAATAGTCTAAAAAGAGTTCCTGCCTTATAAGATGGCATGACCAGCTTTTCTCAGGAGTTCAGGTCTTTCTCTCTTCCTCGGTACAGTCAGTACGTTTGAACCTTTGCCTCACCTCATTAATTAGTTCAGTTCTCCAGACACACTGAAAACTCCATCCTCTGCCCAGGTAGCCAGCCTCCAAGAAAACAAAGGACAAGTTCAAGCCCTTCTTTCAGGTTCTTTCTTAAAGGTCTGTCAATCTTCTCCTTATGAGGCGAATCCTGCAGTCTTGAGGGACCTCGTGCCTACCCTTTTCTGTCAATGTGCTAAACATCTCATCTGTCTTTCAACTATTCCCCTTTCATTTAACTCTGTTCCCCTCATGCTCCTACCTATACTCCAATATCTCTAAATTATTCTTCACATAATCCGCAGTTGCCCTTCCTGTGCTTGGATTCTCTTGGTCTCTCAACTGCCAGAGCATGTTCTCACAGGTGTTATGACCCAAGTCCTCAGCCTGAGGTTTCCAGTCTCATTTCTTTATGGAGATCCAACAGCCAACTGCCCTCACTTCAAGAGCTTGCTCCACTCCTCCTTGCTCTCTGCCCAGAGATTCGTGTTTATTTTGTCCCTCTGCTCTGCACCTCTATCCCTGGCAGGGTCTCACCTACTGTAGGAACGTGCAGCTGCTGTCACCTGCAAATGTCCTGAAAGGACGAGCACGAGCACAATCTTGCCCCCTCTCCCCACACACAAACACTGCTGTGTGAACCACAACGTGCCAACCTCTCTCCTCATTGTTTGATTTTCTACACCTTGTCATCCAAAGAGCATGCAACATCTCTAAGAAACGACTGCTCCAGAAAAACTTCTGAGATGATCCAAAGGGAACATCCTTTGCTCACAATGCCAAAACTCCAGAAAGCTTTCAGACATCTGCTATTGCGTGCTGCTTTCAACAAAAAGGTGGAAGTCTAAATCTGCTTTCCCCATCTGCAAAATGATTATTAGTGGTATTTCTTCTTAATCCATCTTGTCCCATTGTACTTTACCAGCTGTTCACCACAATTCCACTTTTTTCCCCTCAGACATTTAAATTTTTTTTAGTTCTTGGGGAAGAAGAAAAATTCCAAGTCAAACCCAAAGCGCACAGAGAGGGCATGTCTGACCGCAGCCACGGAGCAGCTGCACATTCCCATCAAATCCGGAATACCTGGAGTTGTTCAGGTTTTTAGATCTTAATTTCACAATTATTATCACCCTCTGCTAGATGCATATTTTCTATGTTTGCACTAGGAAAAAGGTATTACCAATGGAATAAGGGATTTGTAGGAGGTTGTTGTACAGTCCTATTAATAATATAAAATCAGCCTAAACCACAAAGTAATTTTGTTGACTCATGGGACATTAAACATGCCTTATTTAATGCCTTTATATTTTTTATTTCTGAGTTCTCCTTCAAACCATTTTTATTGTCCAATTTAGAATAATTCAACATAAGAGATGAGTTTTCCAGCTAAGAAGCCATTACCAATTCAAATATCAAATTGACTTTGCTTCCAATAGGCAAGAAAGTGAACTTAGCTTGTTAAACTTTCTTTAAATTAGAAATATTTTATAACTTCGAAAGAATACCTCTGTCTTTAATGCATGAAATTCTTTTACTGTTGTAAAACTTCAGGTTATAGAATACATAAATACTAGATTTTCTTATTAAAAATACGTGACAAATGCATGTCTATGCCTTATCTGCAATATATTGACCACACAAAATCTTCAGACACATGTGAAAGTTATACCTTTTACTCACACTGACCACATACAACACTCACATGAACTGCAAAAGATTATATGTCAAGGTGGTTTGTTATTTTCTCATAAAAATAGAGGGGCTGGTGGAGTACGTTAAATGCTAAAACTTGGTTTTTTATAGGAAAATTTAAACCAGCTTTGGCAGAAAGCATTTCCTTGATCTAAAATAGAATTGCAGACTGAGAGACAAGATTGAAAACTCACTGCACAATGGAAGAGTCCAACCCTATAGTAATTCAGTCTTTAATCATAAGCCTTGCCTGTCCCTCTACCCAGCTTAGTCCACCAAGCACCAGGCTCATTTCAATACAACACTGAAGGGCTGATCAGGTAGGTCTTCACCATCCATTTATCCAGAATTTCACCTGAAGATCAATTCTTCATGGAAATTACTTTTGGTACTATTTCTATATCCATAACATTCATGGATATAATGGAGAGAGGGTGGGGATGTGAATAAAGCACTTGTCTAAGACCATTCAGTCAACAGGTTCTCTGATTTGTTAATAATCTCCTTTAATCTTATACTCCTGTCTTTCTTTTTATGCCATCAAGTGAGCACTTCCTAGACATACCTACACATTCTAATTTCTGAAAGTCGGCAGCATCCGTGTTAGTGACCCTCATTTTCACCGGAAATAGGCATGTATGGCAACTGCAGACACTTAGCACTTCTCCTAGTGGGGCAACTTGTTAATTCAGAGAAATACACAATGCAGTCACGGGGTCAGAAAAGAATGGCACATGGTACAGACAGCTCAGATCCAGACACTCCCATAGTAGCCTGCTATACTTCGAGTAATTCTGGAAATGGGAGAAGAGAAAGAAGGGATCCCTTCCAAACAACCAGTCGAGTCCTTCAGTCCCAACCCGCACTGCAGTGCTGATGCAACGAGTTGCACCCAAATCTTACAATCCCATCTACATTACTAAAACTTATCAAGAGCAATATAGCCTTAGGAATGCAAACATAATTCGGTTGTAATAAGCAAACTACCCACGGTCAAAAAGGAGAATCAGATGCCTCATATAAAAATGATTTTCCTGAAATTTTAAGAGGTTTTATTAATTCTCTAATGTAAAAATGTGATAAAAATTGGCCTAAGCTACAAAATCACTTCTTTTTCTTTTCTTTTCTTTTTTCTTTTTCTCCTATGGGTTAGCTTACTATAGCTGCACACTGCAGGAAGAAAATATTTCTAAATGGTCCACAGATAATCCTCTCATAGACATTCTGAATATGTGTACTTAATATGCCAAGTGTTTCAAATAGGATTATTGGAGATAGATTAAATGCATGCAAAAATGCCTTTACTCATGTTAAAATCCAGCACGGGGAAAAGACATGATCCTATGTTCTTTTGGGAAACGTTCATATTTTCTTCAGAATCTCTGCAATAATTGCATGCTACAGTTTTCGAAGAAGTACATATAGACAATGAAAAATACTACTGTGAAATCATGAACATAGGGATATTGTTGCTCCCCCACCGATGAAAAACCAATGGCAAAAAGATTCTTTTTTAAAAAAGCAAAAAAAAAAAAAAAAGTGAATTCATTCCGAGTAACATAACAAAATGGAATTTTTATATGCATACCTATAAGCACACATATATATTCTGGGGTTAACACAGACTTATGCATCAGAGAACATAAAAGGTCCCTGAAATTTGTCTGATCCCCACAGGTTTGTAAGGAATATTTTTAGAGGTATACAAGAAAAAAAAGACACAAAAATGGTAATTTGTTTTTCTTGTCATTTTTTCTTTGCACTCATATTCAGGTTTGTAAAATGCATTGGCTAGTATTTTTCCATAAATGGCCACTGGGTGCCACTGTTCTGCTGCACAGAAAAAGAGCTGAAACAACATTTTTGTTGTAGTAATAAGTTTTTTATTATTAAAGTATGTGTGCTACTGCTGTATATAACGTTCTTCTAGAAATGACACTGCTGCACAGTTCATAGTGGGCTTTTTCATAGCAGAACAATAGGAAAAGTGGTACTAAGAGATTGGAAAACCTGTTTAAACTCAACAGGCAATATAACCTCAGAGAAACTTTCTTATGACAGTGTATTTTCTACTTAATAAAAGATATACAGCAGCTGAGAGACTGGGTATCCAGGCTCAGGTTTGATATTCATGTGCTGAATGACCTTGCAGAACTCACTGGGGACTGTTTCTGCCCAGCTGTGCACAACTGCTTTTGCAGTATACAAATACATATGTCAAATGTTCAAACGTACAAGGAAACAGAATCAAATACACCTAATATGTTTTTAGAATATATAGCACATGTGTGCATCTACAGCAACTGTGCACACGCAATTGCTGCATTTCTGAATTCAAAAACTGTATTTCTTAACTTCTCTCAGCCTTATTTTCTGAAGTTAGGACATGGGGTTAACAAGGAGTATGTACTTCATGACAAGAAAAACACTGCAGGGAGAGACTTTAATAACAACAACAGGTTTTGGCATGTGTAAAAAGTAACCTCAAGAAACTGAAGTCCAGCTGAAGTGAAACTTGCGGGTTTAGGAGGAGACCACGGCACCTTGGAGCAGTACGGTATGCTTTGGGCTGCCGCTTTCTAGCCAAGTGATTATAGCTGCAGTACTAAAAGCTACCGATAGTTCCTAGCTGTAATATAAATATATTTAAGGTCTAAAGAATGCTCCTCGAGGTCAGTGAAGACATACAAGTTCAAATGTTGCCATTTCAAATTATTAAGTAGCGAGCAAGAATAAGAAACACTGACTGAAAGTCCTTGTTCCCTCAAAGTCCAGGAGATAGATTTTTACAGTATGAAAATAATCAGAAAGTATGTATCAGCATTGACTACCTAGTAATACCTTTATGCCAAATCATGAAGAAAGATATTTCCAATTATGTAGACAGTTTCCAGCATTAAAAGTATATCTATATTATAATGAGAAAGAAATTTTGTAAAGTTTGTTGCAACTTTTACAGATTATTGCTGCAACTATCTTAAGGAATACCGCTTAAGCTTTCTAATATGTTACACTGCCCAAATGCAGGCTGATGCTTATTCATTGTATTACTCAGGGGCATATTTGAAACCATTTCAGAACTGCTAAATGACCTCAGAAAGAATGACATTTTTAAGAGCAGAATTGGGGTAGTGTTCTTAATCCACTGCATAAGCCAAAACCCTATCACATTCCTACAGAATGATTTTTAAAGAAGTTAAAACGACACTGTTCATGTTTTATAGCCTTCTATGTATGAGATTAATCAGAACCTTTTTATTTTAAAAGCAATTCAGAACTCTATAGAAAATATTGTGCCCATCTCAAGTAAGTCACAGGAAGAGGCATTTGGAAAATTCATTGTCATTCAGATCTAAAGAATGTTTTTTATATCTGCCTTTACTAATCCCAGACAATACTCCTGGGCCCTCACCTAAGAATAAAATAGTTTGGTGTCATAATTTTTAGAGCTGTTAGACACCCTGCTGTGCCCACTGTCTCTTTAGAGCAAGACCGTCCGTCCTGCTTCCTTTCAGTCACTGGCAACTTCTAATACCCTGCACTTAAATTCCCTCCGTCGCCCCTCTGCAGTGTTCCCAGCCCTCATAAAGTTCAACAATAAAAAAGCACAGCATGGCAATAAATAGTTGGAATGGAGTCCTGAACTCCTCTGTAGGCAGCCAGGTGGGTAGCAAGTGAGACGGGAAGATGACAAGATTGTCTGCACTTCTTACCTGTCGTGTTTGGAGTTTAATAGGAGATAAAAATTGGTTTCTGTCTGGTGCTGACTGCCTTCCCTCTCCTGAATTGACCAGCTCGACTACCATACAGTGAAAACCGTTCCACTTCAAGGAACTGATGGGCGAAGGGCAGATCGCAGCAGAGACAGATGTGACCTCAGGGCACTTCCAGCTGTCCTTGCTATATTGAATGGTGTGGAAACAGCTTCTACTTTCAGACAACAAAGATCGATTTTATGAAAACTAGTGAACACTCCTTGGCCTACATAATTTGGGTGCACCTGAAAAGTTAGAGGAAACAATCCAGAAATGACAAAAGGTTAAAGAGTAAAATATCCATCAGATGTTCATACAGTGGATTGTATGCTTGGCCAAATGGATGAACTGAAGTTCACTGGCAACAGTCAGCAGGGAAATTAGGACTATGGAAAATTTGTTTTCCTTTGTGGTTTCCAAAAGGCTATTATTGTGACAGGGTTGGGACGAATTTACAGTCAGTTTTTTCTTAATATATTCATAAACAACACATAAATGTGCCTTGGGTATAAAGGCCATAAAGCCAGATACCTGTGTGAAGTAAAGTATGCTGAGATTAAAAGTATTTTCAATTAATATTTAAATCTGCTTCCTGTACCCTGGCGGAATGATCTGGCAGCACGCCTTTTGTTTTAAAGCAGACAGAAGATACAGATCTACAGTAAGAGAACATTTCATGCTTTGGTAAAAACAGAGGCAAACATATGGTTTTCACTTCCCTAATTTCATTACAGTTCAGCTCTTCTCAGCAATAGCTGTCTCTCCCATAATACTTCCAAATGCCCTGAAATACTCTAAGTGAATTTGGTAACTAGCAAACTGCTGTGTTTTGTTGTTCATTAGCATGAACTGTCTTGTTTCACTCGCCTATCACAGCAATGCGAAATGGCATAATGCAGCGTTACACACTGTAACAAGTCAGAAAAAATTTAAAAGGCCACATGTTTGTTTTTATACTTAATTCCCAACAGCCTAACTGTGTATTGTCCATTACACAAGGCAGGTAATTTAATAGCCCAGCTGCTCAAGAAGAAAGTGAAATGACAACTTTTTACAGGTTCAAAAACTTGTACCGTTGTTGTTTATCTGCGGATGTCTCTCTATATTTAGACACTTCTAAAGGCTTTTTTTGCCTTTTTTCTCCCTTTTTATTTTTGACTTTCATGGAAAATAATACTCATAGCTTTTGTGAACCTCAAATAAAATTTAATAGAAAGCCTTAAACAGTTTGGCAGCATTTAAGTATTCAACTCGCAACTGTTCAAGTGCTCGAACACTGTGACAGTTGCGTAAGAGCTGGAAATGAAACTTGGCTGTGGACACACAAACACAGAAAAACTAGAAAATTTTTGTCTCAGAAAGCTCAATATCAAGAGTCAACCATTTTTCCAATGAAAAGGTGAATAGATAGTTGTTATTAGCATTTAACATCATATGACATTTTCTCTGTTGTACACATGTACTTGTCCAAAACAGGCTCATAGCCTAGCAGAGGACATGGCCCTAGACATTTTCCCAAACCATTCACTACAGGAAGCAAACTGCAACTGTAGAGAAACCTTGGTGAGGATGGAAGCAAGGTTTCAGCCAGCATGGCTCAGTGCTGGGCCTCCAGGCACCAGCAGTGACCTCCAACCCCTGCATCTCTTCGGTTTATGTGCTAAGGAACCATAAAAAAAGAGGGAAAATAAACAACAGTCATACTTTTCCTGAACTGAAGTCACACAACCTGTTTTATATCACTTAGTTCTTCCCTTTCCCAAAGGAGACAGCTTTTTCAGGAGAGAGCAGGGCTTAGATACAGAATATTCCTGGGGGAATCCAAAAGCAGTTTCTAGAAGGCAGAGTTGGCTCAACCTGAAGCTTCACCTGTATCACAGGAGATAAGCCATTTTATCACTATTTTACATATCCTGCCAGGCAAACTGACGTGAGAGCATCTGTCTGATCTCATAGTCCTTCTGAAGCGGCAGAGTATCTCACACTGTAGATTTAATGTGTAAAGTACTTCTCACCTTAAAAACTGAAGTAATGTACATACATATGTATGAGAATTAGGTAACATTGCTATACCTGATCTCTTCATCCCATTTCCCCTTACTTAGGACAATTATGTTAAACAGTAAAGCCTGACGCTTGATCAGGAGATACAAAAAGAGCTCAGCATTATCTGCCACACTGTCTGAACTGGGGACCTACAGCACAAAGTGCTGCGACCAAGGGCTCTCAAACAGCACAAGTAGAACTCGGATCCGGTTGTCCCAGCACAGTCCTCCACCCACTGGGACAGGGAGAGGGAACAGAACAGGATGGTTGCGCCTCCCTCAGTGGTCTCTGCTGGGTAACACCATGGTTTATTGTTAGTTATACCTTCCGATTATCTCTTTCAAGCCTGTTCCAGCTTTCCATTTCTATTCACTATGCTTGTATATAATCTTGTATCAGCCTGAGGGTGGTTAATAAATTTCATCTTTTTATCTCAGTTTTCTTCTTGTAGCAATTGTTTTATATTAAATAAAAGTAGTAACATATAAAAGGTCAGGCAAGGTTGAACCTAATATGCTTGTTTTCATAGCACAGTACTAAATGTAACAAGAAGCATCCAGGGAAATGACCTTTAGTCCTGTAAAATTGAAACACTTAAGAGTAATCTGGTCCAGCCAAAACCTATTTTAGTTTGCCCTTTATTGAAAAGGTGCACCAAATTGCATTGTGTGGCTGCTTGATCAGGTACAGATTAGAGGTCATCACAAGCTTTATAAATCACTGTGCTCCTGGGTAGGAAATAAGCAAAGTTACTGGGAAAAAAAAAAAAAAAAAATCAGGGTAATAACACCCTAACATCGAAATTCTTTGGCCCTGAATCCTGCACCTATTTATTCCAATCGAAAGCTGTTGTGAATCTATACACGCAGGACAAAGCCCTGGTTGATCATGATTATGGACTACTTATGTATTATTAACAGTTTTAAATATCTGTGGCACATGCAGAAGCTCTTTGCGTTAAGCAAGGCACAAACAGATCCTGTTTCTCTTCAAAAAGACAATTTACCTTTAAATAATAATGCACTGGTATGTTTTTCAAATAAGTGGTTTTGCTCACACCTGGGAGAAGCCTTACTTGAACATCTGACCACAACAAACTCATCCACGAGCAGTATTTGAGACATTCTAGAATACTGTGGATGCATGGCAGATAGTAATGAATGCTTTATTTTTAATTGAAATATATATTTACTGTTTGTAAAATCCATAAATCACACCCACAGAAGAATGAACACAACGTGAAGAATTTGATACACTTCACATTACAATAAATGCATGAACTATTAAAATAAATGTGTGTATTACAGGAAAAGCTGATCAAAATCAGATACAATATTTCATTCACCAAATCAGACACATCCCTGTTGAATCACTGCTTATTCAATACAGAATGAGATGCATCATCTATCAAAACAGATATATCCTACAGTAAATCAAACCCACCATCTGATTCAAATGTGTCTCCTACTGAATCAAAAATATCACCCAATACATCAGTTATATGGTACCAGATACATGACATTTTAAAGAATTACTGAGCAGAATGCCTCTAGATTTAACAAGGATAATGTTTGATCTAAAATTTATTTAGACAAAGAGATCAGTACTTCCAGGGTGTCTCGCAGGTGGATTCTTGGAATAAGGGCTGCTATTATATTAACTTTTCCCTAGAGTGTTCTTTGTTGAAGGTGCCCTGCCAGGAGGAGGTGCTTTCTCTATCTCAGTAGAAACTGAGAGCTTCTGTTCCACTCTGTGTCATCCCTCCAAAGGCCTAACACCCAGGACCAAGCTCTAAGCAGCCGCACGATATGCCCAGGTTGGGCATGCCCAGCTGGCCCAGTTCCTCCAAGGGAAGTGCCGACCCTCTTCTAATAGGTTTGAAACACCATAGTCCATGTATCATTAAATATACAAATATTAACAACATCAACACAAAACTCCTGGACACTGAGCATGGACCACCCAACAACCAGCTATCGGTGTGCTCCCCCATAGTATTTTTCCGTTATGTCCACATACAGAATAAACCCAAGTCCATGCTTTCCCTATAGTGACAGGTGCTCTCCAGAACACATTACTGCAGTGTAAAGGAGATGACAAATGTTCACGGGACTGGAAAGAACAGGCAGAAAAGGGAAGAGGATTCCGTCAAATGTTATCAAATATGCGGATGTCATTCCTGGCTTAGAAAACTACTGAGACACTAACCCATAGAAGCTGAGAGAGTAACCCTGGAACTATCTACACACTTTCACTGATTTTTAACTTTTTCCTCAGCAACCAGCAGACACAACTATCGAAGACATGCTATGCTACACTCCTGGACCTAGGATAACCATTTTCATATTCTTACACACTGCATCTGATCTCACACTCTTTCCTGGAGTTTGGGTATATGAATCAAAGCTGTGTACAGGTAGCTTCTTCCTTCACAAGCATCAGAACAAGCTTTTCTGCAGACCCAATACCTAACTGTGCCTCACATTTTGTGAAACATGGTGTGAAACAGAGGGTACAGTGTCCTCCTTTTCCACAGCTGCCCTGTGGCCACAGTACTCAATCATGAAGGGGCACCACTGTCTTGCAGATGAGATACTCCACCAGCTTGACATGGGAAATATCAAGCTTTCCTTATTTTGTTGGGAACCCTTTGAGTACTCAATTTGAGACTACTTACTATTGGTGACCTTGTACCTCTCCTTTTAAAGGTAGTTTAATAAGCAGCAAAAAACAGATGAATCCTGAGGTAAGAAGAGAAGCTGACAAGACAGAACCTGACAACACTTCAGTTGTCTGACCGTCAAAGAAACAGGGTAGATTTGGTTTCCAGTCCCTGTTCCCTGGATGGGAACTGATCTCTCTATTTTCATTGGTGCTGAGAATGGAGCATTTAATATAACTCATGTTAAAACTGACTTCACCCAATATTATAAGGACTGTCAGGATCAGAGCAAGTCATCTACAACAGCACAATGTTTAAAGGACAAGCTACTTTACCCAGTCAGCTCACACATCCTTTCACAGGTGACAAAATTTGTTTTGTTTCCATTGGGACATTCCCAAACTTTGGGTTTATCTTAAGGTAGTCTATAGGAGTAGTCCTCTTTTATTGCAAGCCATTAAAAGGAACAACCATCCATACTTGTTACTGATGTGCTGTTCTCTGTTATCACTCTGCTCCATCAATATGAGCATTGATTATAATTGCAGTTTTGCCCGACTTAGATTGATTAGAATGTAAAGCAACAAAAGTTGCACAATTATGTCAGAAAGAAGTGCCTACTCAGATGAGACACAAAGCTGACTGCTGCTTCATGTACTACCAGCAAAGAGAAGAAACCTGTTTCACTTACACCCACTAGGAAACCTACAGAGGGAAATACAATCATATTCTGCATTTCAGTATTCTTTACAGGAAAATACACCATAAGGCTTGCAAATTCAGGACAAATCCAGTCAAGGGAAGAAGCAATTTAGAGACATAATGTCTCTACCAAAAAAGTCTTGCCTCTTAAATATGATAGTGTTAACCTGAATAATCTCTTTGCATTGAGTTAATTAAGAATCTGGAAAGCATGAACAGTCTAAAGACATGACCTTGTTGAGGATGATGTTTATCTTAGATCGGGATGGACACTGAGTCTGTGGAGAGCTCAGGCAGCAAGGTGGGTTCTACTTTATTCCACCTCCTCTGCTGGGTGTTGTAACAGCTTCAAGTAACAAGTGGATAATAATTCCACCTTCCTGAAGGACAGAGCAAGGCTGGCTGTGACAGCAGGTGATAGATGCTGTGGCCACCTGCACAACAGGAGAGCTTCTCTTTGGTGGAAAGACTTACCAGGGAGGATTCTCTGTTCCCTGTCACACCACAATCTACTTGAATAGGTAGAAGAATTGAAATTTCAAAGCTCATAGGTTTAAACTTCCTTCATTCATTGTTTCATAAAATAAAATGGCAAAGATTAAAAATAAGATATAGAATATAAATATCAGGGGTAAGCACAACTACATAAACTAAATATTTTCTTTTGCAACACTTGTAGTTTCTGTATGGTATGCACAGAGCTCCAAAACCAAACTGGTGTATAGGACTATGAACAAAGATTTCTTTGCTTCCTTTCGTTATGTCCCTCTCTTTCAAATAACATGTCATCTTACATTATGTTGTACTAGCTATTTTTACAACTTGTAGTTTAAAGGAGCTTGAAGCAATTAAACACTGATTTTGTTAATGACATGTGCTAGAACCTAAGGCACAAGAGAAAATATTCAACAGGTACTAAACTGTTATTTGAATAAAAAGTTTTAAAATCATGACTGTGACATCTAGGGTTTTGTTTCCACAGCTTAAATTTTAAAGAAACTCCTATTTTTAGAGTATATCTTTAAGAATCCCTATGTTAATTAAGACAATATAAAAATAAAATACAAAAATCCCTTATTATTTTTTAATTCTAAGATTGTCTTAAGTAAAATTCAATTAATAGAGATGAAAGCTAATCCTTTTTTCTTAAAGAAAAACCTCTCTAGCTTTACAGCAAAGTACCTAGCAGTTTATACAAAGCCTCTTGTTATTTTCTTTGCTTCCAAGGCACATTCAGGTACTCCTTTTAAAGCCTACCCATAGAAGAGGTAAATCAGTTAAACTCAATGAAATCAATTACAAATCCCTGCAACGTTATGATCAGTGAAACATTCTTGGTTAGCTTTAATGGCAATAAAGCAGCTGAATTCCCCAATCTCCACCTAATTAAAAAAAAAAAAAAAAAAAAAAGAGAGAGAGAGAGAAACTAAATGAAATCAATTATTTTGAACATTTTGTAGGATCATAGGATTTGCCATACTATTGTTCCACCTATTCAAGCGTATTCTGTCTGCAGGCAAAGCTACTTATGTTACACGTGGCCGTGTTACACCGTACACAGGGCAAACAGCCCCTCTGCCTGAGTCCTCCAGGTGATCCGTTTTCATGCTGATGCATGAGATTAGCTGAAACAATTGTTATTTTAACTCGCATTGCTACCACACTGGTACAACTGCCATGCTGCATTTCTAGCAAAGATTCCTGATGTGCCGCTGTTCTGGGTTAGCACACGTGTATCAAAATTTGAAATACTTGCAAAACTCATCCCCCACTCACAACCTTCTTTCCTCGTTTCTGAGGTCACTCACTACATGCAGCTCTGCCACATCCCCATGCAGGGCTGGCACAGAGCAAATGGGCCTGTGACCACACGGCTGGGAGTGCAGCTCCTGGCACAGCAGCCTGCACAGCACCTGCACTGGCCAGCGGGCTTGGGGAGGAAGAGATGAAGACCCAGCAGCCACTGGGAAAGTTGTAACCTGATTTTAGACACTATAATCTAAAACTTTTCAGACCAATGTTCTAGCCAACTGTATTTGCATTTAGTGTTGAAAATGAAAGACTTAAAATAGCATCCTGAAAAAGTCGAAGAATCCTGCCAGCTGTCCAGTGAAGAACCATGATCTACCCATGAATTCAGTACAGCCAGTTGCTGCAGGTGGAATCCTCTAGACACTTCAGTAATTCCAACATGGCTTATTTTTCTGATAAAGAAAATAGTGGGTCACTAAAGATCACGAATATGACATTGTGTTACACTAAGAACTTAATAAGCACAGCAAACTCACCACACCACTATCCTCTTAATATTATGTGACTTGTTTACTTTAATACCAACTGTATTTTGTAGAAGAACCATTCAGGAAGCAAGGATATTTATAGATCTGAAAACATGTTAAAGATAAAATATTTAGGCAAAATAGAGTTCTTCCAAGATCTCTACCCATAATAGTAATACTGTTCCTTTTGAAATAGAAGATAATATGCTCCTGAAATTTCTCTGAAGCAGACCTAATCTTCTGTGGCTAAATCTTAACAATTCAAAGCAGATAAGACCAGAACTAATGAACCACTAGAAGCCATGCAGATATATTTTGCTACTTATGAAAACATAATTAATATTTAATACAGAACCAGAACAATGATCAGATAAATGTGATTGCTGGAGTTTCTGAACAGCCATGTCTGCATAGAAAATATACTTGCCTGTGATCAGAAGTGGCTGGTTTTCGTGTATAAAAGGGTAAAGATCCTGGCAAAGTTCACCAGCCAAGATTCTAACAAATTACACATTTTATTTGCCATTAATGGATGCTTTTGTTGGCAACATGTTTTTTATCTGACCCTTTCAGTAACAAACCTTCTATTAGTATCTTCTAAAGAAGTTTAATCTAAATAATTTTCAAATGCCCTATAGTGACTACTGTAATGTTACTGAACACCATCGGCATATCTGAGGTGGACATCGATATTACATAGTCATCATCCCTCTCATTTCACACTTTGGTGAGCCTGTATATATTGTATGACTGAAATTTAATATCATTTTTGAAATAAAAGTTATATTTATCTTATTTGTATATGTATTAATACACTAGAAGGCTGAGCTGCCATTCAGTGAGACCTGGACAGGTTGAAGAGTTGGGCAGAGAGGTACCTAACGAAGTTCTGTATAAGCAAGTGTAGGGTCCTGTACCTAGGGAGGAAGAAACTCATGCACCAGTATAGGTTGGACCTGGGAGTCCTGGTGGACAACAGGTCAACCATGAGCCAGCAATAGGCCCTTGTGGCCAAGAAGGCCAATGGTATCCTGGGCTGCATTAAGAATAGTGTGACCCGCAGGTCGAAGCGGGTTCTCCTTCTCCTCTACTACGTCCTGCTGAGGCCACAGCTGGAGCACTGTGTCCAGTTCTGCACTCCTCAGTTCAAGAAAGAGAAGGAACTACGGGAGAGAGCTACAAAGATTAGGGGGCTGGAGCACCTTTCTCACAAGGCTGAGACAGCTGGGTCTTTTCAGCCTGGAGAAGACTGAGAGGGGATCTTTTTCATGTTTTATAAATATCTCTAGGGTGGGTGTCAAGAGGATGGACCAGACTCTTCTCAGTGGTGCTCAATGACAGGATGAGGGGCAGCAGGCACAGACTGAAACACAGAAAGTTCCATCTGAATACAAGAGGAAACTTATGTACTGTGAGGGTGCCAGAGTCCTGGAACAGGTTGCCCAGAGAGGTTGTGGAGGTTCTTTCTCTGGAGACATTCAAAACCTGCCTGAACACGTTTCTGTGCAACCTGCTGCGGGTGAACCTGCTTTAGCGGGTGGGTTGGACAAGTTAATCTCCAGAGGTCCTTTCCAAGCCCAACTATTCTGTGATCTTGCAACTGCGTACAATGCATCTTGAATATTTTGTTGTTTTGTTTTGTTTTTTTCTCTTCTTACTGTGTATTTAATGCAGGGGAGCCTGTTATTCATACCTCTGTTCTTAATCAAAGCTGAGAACTGTGGAGAAGCAGAGAATCGAAATCAGCTCCTGCAACCTAGAGCTGAACAATTATGATTTGATTTGCAAGGAGCCACTTTGCTACATATCTAAATGCAGCTCTGCTGCAAAATTTGGGGACTTTTTCAGATAATCAAAATGCTACAGATTTAGCACTTTTATTTTTTGCTCCATCTCCTGCCAGCTTGAACTCTGATTATAATTACTATTTCATCCTCCCCTGAATGACATTGTTTTATCAGAGGAAGACACTGTATCTAGAGTCTGAGTGTGATGATTAGTAAGGCACCAGCTTTCAATGGGAAACAATAAGTGTGCCCTGAAATGAATCAGGATGGGATGTAATAACATGAAGCTAGAGATAATCTCAAGTCCTTGAGACATAACGCCTAACCTCCAGAGCTCTGCAACATGTGTGCAAATGTGCAGAGGTAACTATGCAGAGATGTCAAAGAGAATAGGGAAAAAAATAAATAAATAAAGAACAACATGATCACCACCCAAAAAAACCTTTGTAATCCAGAAGGCAGTTTTTAAGGAACAAAAAGGAAATACAGCCTAACTGCTATCTGACTCCACTGGCATCTATCTAGCTTTTGTGTCTTGAAAACTTTTCACGTTTCTTTGGATTGATCTAGCCCAGGTAACGGCTAATAACAAAATCATGCAAAACAGCCTAATTCTCAACATTTCTTAGGACTCTTCTTCCTGTATTTTGTTTCCAGAAACTATGTTCAAGTATTTGAGCAGTGTTAGTGCACTAGCCCTGCCGCAGCCCCACTGCTGGGATGGCGACACAGCAAACAGGGTTGGGTGCTACGACTGCTTCTGGCTCCTGTTCCTGTTTCATGTCTTACAGATCTAAGTAATCCAGTAATGCTCTCCGCATGATTAAAAAAAAAGTAAACCCACAGAGACGTTATCTAAAGCTCTAAAATAAAAGCAATACATGCTGTTAATGAGAAATAGCAATAGTGTTCCCACATTAGCAACATATCTACATTTCAATTTGCTTAGGTACAGAGCTGTGGAAGGCTTGTAATAAATAAATTCAACTGTTAGAAAACCATTAAGCCTCATATATCTATAACAGAAATGGAAGGCTTTGAAAATTTCTTTTTCTTCGTGAGAATTATCTTTTTAGTGAAGAAAAAAAAATACTGATAAAATGTCAAGAGGAGTAATAAATTGGCAAAGACAAGTGTGAGTACCTGTTGTAACATCTGCAGTAAATTCTGACTGGCGCAGGAGTATAAAAGCAACTGGTGGTGTTCTGGTGCTTAAGCCAGAGACACGACACCATTCATGTGGCAAAAAATGTAACGGAAAATTCATGTTTTTCCTTAAGATTTATGTCAGCACTTCTGCTCCCTTACATTCATTTTTTTCAAAACCCTCTTCCCCCTCTACATTTATGCTGAATAATGCGCTAAATACTCTTGTTCTGGTCAAGAAAACTGCAAAATGGCAACTGGAATGTACTTTAATAATATTTTATAGAGGATTTATGAAAATATTCAGACAAGGAAATAATTTAGAAAATAATCAGCATTAATAATGTTCATCTTTATAGCATTTATAAGGGCCAAGACCACATTGTATTCATTGCACAAAATTAGTCAGAATCAGGAGACAAACGGTATTTTAAGCTTGTAAAGATACGACTGCCTTGCTAAAAACCTAACCAGAAAGTGTTCATGAGGTTTCTCAGTTTTGCACCAAAGCCCCAGTGTTTGAATAATGCATAACTGTGTCTCCTCGCTAAAAAGGAGAAAAGCGCCTTTAGGTTCTACGTGGCAGGGGGTCTGAGAGGGATGGATTTTTTAAAAAAGCAGTTCAGCAGCTCCAAATACCTCTCAACTTATTGTACTTTGCCTGTCTCCAAAAAAAGCACATTTGTTGTTTGGACTGTTAAAGCATAAGCCCACTGAAGGCTTTAGCAAAGGCAGCTTGCTCCCATGAACTGCAGTTTAATTTCTTTCACGGTGAATTTCAGAGCAGGCCATGAGCCCTTCCCTAAAGCTGAGCTTCAGCCGTGGTGAAAAATATGACTAGTTCAGTCAGTATGGTTGCTAGGCTAGCATGCAGCGAGGGAATAAATTAGCTACAAAATAGTCAGAGTTTCAAGCTTTTGTGCACCTCTAAAATATCAATAAGTAGTGTTCTGGAGTTCTTGAAAAACGATGTGCTTGAAACGATGCCCTCAGGAGGCCACTGCCCCACACATTATGTAAGTTGTACTGAGCTCTCTTTGGCTAACCTTAAACATGGGCTTAAAAAACATTTTAGAATAACATTGCCCTCCTGAAAACAAATATCTATTGAAAAAAACACCCCAAACAACCAAAGAGAGCCAGCTGTTTTATTTGTCAAGGAAACCTAACAGTGTCACTGTAACTTCAGGACCTGTTTGACAATATAAATCTGAGAAGCTAGCCAGGGATGCAGTTTACTGAACTGAATTTTTCCCTGTTACAAGCAACTGGGAGGCTTAGAGTTGCTTTGGCACCTGAATAACGTGCAGGACTGTGAGCAGCAGGCTCACATGGACTCACTAAGGGTGAGATGCCAGACTTAACCACTTCAGGCTACATCTAGAGGCTGCGAGTCTGCCTCAAAATCCCATAGATGTAGTTAGAAGACTTACTGCAATCCCCTAACCAAGGCAGGCCTTCATCACCAGCCCTGCTGCATCTGTTCAGCTTTCTGTAAATTTGGGTTGAGCGCATATTTGTTTGTTTTCCAGATTAAATCATTACAGATTCTGCAAAGGGAAATGGCGGAGCAAATACTGAAGTAAAGGGGAATGAAGGCCACAACCAGTGAACAAAAGCTGCCACTACAAAACAACTCTGCCCCATCTTGAGGCAACACTCCTTCCTCTGAGGACACAGAATCTTCCTTTCCTGCTTTTGAGTGAGAACAGGGAAAACACACAGGTTGTACCTGCTATGGAAGGAACCCAGCACTGAAGAGTCTGACCATTTCCAGTGTTTCAGCAGAATTTTGCTTAAAGCTGAATGAAACTTTGTAACTTCAAGAAAATAAAAACCATCCTGAATTCTTTTTAAGAGACATCCTGCTAAAAAGTCTGGTTTTCATTTTTTGTTACACAGACGTAAACTTTCAAATGAATGAAGAACTTATTGCTGTGACAATGGACAAACGCCAACATACACCCTGTGCGTCTGACCAGGATGTCATCGGGTTGAAATGCTTTACCCTTAATCCAGGATCCATAAGCAAATCTAATACATCGGAACACCACAAGGAAAAAGATAGAATAAAGTGCATGTGAATCCTTGGATTGACCTTGAGACATCATGCATAGTGTTTAAAACAAAAACACACACAAAGGTTACATTGTGGGGAAATCAGCACAGTTGTTCTTCATTACTGTTCCCTTCCTGTAGCCTTGAGATGGGGCTGGTGGTATTTAGGATACAGTAAAAGATGCTTACTTTTGCAGTAAACAGGACTCTGAAGAATGAACAAATGAAGTTGATTAGTTAGTCACGTTTCCACAGATAATACATCATGGCAAGACTCAAGTTCTAGCACCACATTGATATTAATGAAAAAGACAGTGATAAACAATCCGGAAAATGTTACTGCTTGAAGTCTGATTATGAAAGAACCAGGTATTTTTAAGTAATCATTGCTTCATTTTTGTCTGAAAAATAATTCCTCTTTATAAGAACAATTATATTGAAATCATTTAAACACTTACATATAGAACATGAAGGAATCATTAAGTGTATGTAAGACTCAGCCTACAGGCAAACCTGAGCATCTGGAATGTTTAAGTTGAGGTTACTTCTACCTCTGCAGATCATGCTTCATAGTTATCTAGATTTAGAGCAGAAAGTAACATGAAAGCCATTTCTCCTGCTTTATACGTGTTAACAGGAAACCTAATTTTCTTACCAAGACCAGACTATAGCAAACATTTTCCCTCCCTTGCTAGCCCAGCAACTTCATCATTATGAGAAGAAAGAAGCTTGAAATTATTACCATGACCTGGGAAACTAAACACTGCACACTTAAATGCCTGTAAAGATCCTGAAATAATGGAATGCATTTTTTCCCTTTATCTGATAATATCCAATAATTTGCTCTGTCCTTCCCGTCTCCTGCCATTCCCTTTTCCAGCCTTTCACCTCTTTCCTTGAGAGATTCAGGCTCTTCACTAAAGAATAACTCTGGTTTTGTAACTGTAGCACGTCAGTACTGAACACAGAGACAAATACTGCAAAGGAAAACATGTATGTGGTAGTAAAGACGGAAAGAACAGCATTCGTGGCCTGCACACTACTACAGACTGGAAAACTAAGAAAGGAGTCATAAATCACTTACAAACAAGCAAGAAACCTCAAGATACCTCCCTTGGATTCTAAAACTTTTTTCTATTATTATTTTATCTTATTTTTTATGTAAGTTTTGGAATTCTTTGCCTTAACTAGAAAGTTAATATTATGTTTACGTCGCTATAAAGTAGCTTAAGAAATCTGAATTCAGAAGCCAATCAGAAAAAAAATGATTGTAGCATCCAGAGAAGGTAATTGGCATATTTACAATACAGTTCTTGAGAAACATGCCCAGAGTTACTATGCAAATGTGTGCACTTGGAATGACTAACAGTGACAGGCAGCCAGTCACCAAGCAGAGATCTGCATGCTTTGAGTTATTTAGATAATCATTGTCATTATGCAAAGCAGGCACTGCAGATAAGAGATAACGAGGGTGTAGCAAGAACGGAAGGGACAATGAAGTATCAGCAACTACGTTATATCTTTAAACTCTTTGGCAATTTGTGACATAAGACAATATACCACAAAATCTGCATCTGTCTTCAGCTCCAGAACTGTGGAGTTATGTATTGCCCTCATGAACTGAATGCGTTTCCAGAGCTCTGGGACATCACATCCCTGGGGTTGTCATTAACGGACAAATCTGGACAAGCAGAAATCACACAGCATTTTGGAGGGTTCAGCCCTACCTGTTCTGATCTCATATGGCTGGCTCGCTGCGAGAGTGTTGACAGCAAATGAAGCACAGTTGGTAAACAATGTATCACTAGTTCTTCATCATTATTTCATAATTAAATATGGTTGCTACTGTACAGTAAAGATATGCAACTGGTTTGTGTACTGATCTATATTGTTATTACTACATGGGCAACTCACAAATACCTGGAAAATGGTTCAAAATGAAAGTAACACTCCAAAATGATACTTGAAGTTCCTATTAAAATTACAGAAACTTTGAGAAGCCTTTACAATCTAGAGATCAGAATCAGTGACTGGCTCCCACTAAACTCCTATCACTGAAGGTATGACAGACATCATGAAGCCCTGATATAAACCCAATTGAACCTTTTCATGTATTCAAGGACGCAAAGTATAAGAATAATACAGGCCTATAATTAAGATAGTTGCCGCCTTTTTTTTTTTTTTTTTTGAGGGCAGGGTATGTGTGGAAGTGTCTTTATTTAACATATCTGAAAATAAACTCCACAACTGCATAATCCTGTTACTAGAACTACAGACACTCTTTGTATCCATTGCTCAATCTTTTTCAATTCTCTGGATCCAGTAGCAGCATTTTCAATTTATTTACCGTGCCTTGAAACAGAAAAAAAATTATTAAACTAATAGATGTACGGAGGATTTTAAAATGAGTATTTTTAGTAACAACTTCAAGTTAAAAGCTTCATTATTTTAAGAGAGCTTAATTTAATTTAGACCAGATTTCAATCTATTTTTCTGTTGCTGTCTTTCATATTTTGGATCATTTTATACTACTGAATGCAATATTAAAGAGTATGCTACAGTCAGAAATCTCTTTCCGAGGAAGAAATGCATAGAGCAAGCATTATTTAGCCTCTCTTTCTGTTAAAATTTTCTTTCATGAATCAGGGATTGAGATTATAAACATCAGAGGCTTTCCCCCATATTTTTTTCTGAATGGAGCACATCTTAGCATCTGCCTGCCTTTCGTAAATTCTTACTACATTTAGCATCTCTATATATGACATAGTGGTAATTGGCATGAAAATACTCAATGTTTCTTTTTTCTTTTTTAATATAGAAATATTTACGGGACAACATAACCAAAATCTTGTTCTCCATCATACATCTTGGGCCTAAAAGAACTCTTAGAAGAGCAAATATAAAGTTATTTAGCACTCTGGGGCATTATAAAAATGTCAAAAACATCACTGGAAGCACCACATATTTAGAACACATACAGACATTTCTCAGTAACGTTATAAAAACCTTTTTTGGAGAAACATACAATACTTAATGAAAAATGAGGTACATCAAACACATCTCTGCTGATGACCAGTGCTATTTCAGGGGTTACTACAGCATTCACTTCTATGCCCATTTTAATCAAAATCTCCAGAGCACTAAACCTGAGGCAGTGGCTGAACTGGAGTTTGGGGCTTTGGAAGGGACATTCCCAAAGGAATCTGCATGAACATTTTCAAAGTGTCGATAGTCTAACAGCATTACAAGCAGCCTACTCATCCCACGTAGTAGAGAAAGCACATTTCAGAGTCTTCTATTGATGAAATGATAAAAAAAATAAAAACATACAATCAAACAGAGCCAGTTTAACAGAAGAAGTGATTTGGTGGATTAAACCTGTGAAATATCCCTTGATCTAACACGACTTTGGGCTATTTATTTCACAGAACTTGTGCTGAAGAGGTCAACAGATACTCTGATACAAACACCTCCTGGTGCTCATTACCATCTTACGATGTTATCACGATGCCACCATATGGTGAGACTTAGCACTCGGCCCTTCCTAGATTATGTTCTGAGTAACACTTCAGAATCTGCACTCGCACTGGGATTCACATGGGGTCAGGGTATAATTTTTATTTTGCAGCGGCATGCAGCCTAACATGCATCTATTTACATAGGTGTATATATATTTATTTTTTTTCACAGTTCATTTGATTGAAATGTATCTCGGTTCTTGACTTAGCCATGTTTTACAGGAAATAAAATGGGAGCCATTACAAATGGTGGCTGTTGCTTTAAGACAATTTTTTCCCCATTGCATGGCAGATGGATGGCTATAATGCCATCGCTTGATACCATGCCGAATTGTGACTGTGTCATTTTGTTAGAGCCTGCTGATTTTATAGAGAAATTTGCTGTTGGATTAGAGCCTTTGCCAATACTGGCAGAAGAAAAAGGCTATTTAATGTGTCTTGAACTGCCATATGGTGTGGATAAAAGAAGTAGATTCATGGCAGTCATGAAATCTGATGCATATGAGTAAGTCCATGTGGCTTTGCCATATTCTCTGTCACACAGTGCACCTGCTACAATCAGGTATTTTACACAAAAAAATAAGATTGTCATAGCTCTTGATCCTGGATGTAGCTCAGTGTCAGAACACAGTACCTGTTTCTGATGTTTTCAATCCACATGGAAAAACCAGCTGCATGAAATGGAATGTCAAGTGAGGAAACTCCCAGCTTATGGCACAGCAGATTCAAATTGTACTTTAGTATAATATTCATCTAGCAATTTGAACTTTATCCATAATATTCACTCAGAAATTCATGGCCTTTTACTAACCTATTTAAATTTCACCATTCTCTTTCAGACTAGATAAACAGAACATACTCTGAAAGAACTAATGATAGCACTGCCTCCAAATTAAAGGAAAACTCATGAGTCTCAGTCTAGATCTTCCACTGTTTTACTGTGATAAACCTCAGCCTGCTTCTTCATCCATTTCTGCCTGCGCTGTAAGTCCAGTGATATCCACTTAAATAATTCTTATCTCCTTTCCCTTCACTTCCCTTTTTTTAACCCTTACTCCCAGAAACAGCCTACTAGAAAGCAAACAGAGGCAAGGACATCTTCGATCTAACACTACAGTTTCCTCCTCTGTTGAATTACGGGAGAAATTCTGGCTCCACTGTAGCTTCGGTATTTTAGCCAGTATTTCTCATGCAGCAAGCATTCTCAAAGATATTTAGCGATGAACAGACTTCCTTTAGACTACACGTGAACATTGCCATAATACAGAAATACAACTATGTTAATGCTATAAGCACTAGAAAATTCTACTTATAATAATGTCATTATTCTTACTAGTGTTCAGCTCATCAGACATACTATCTAGCCCTAGCATTTAAGCATCTAATTTTCAGACCTTCAGCCTCCAGATTGGCATCCAGAAAGCCCAGAGCAACACCTGGGCTCCCCATACAACATGTGGGTGCTCTGGTGATCAGCTTTGTAGAAACAGGAGACTGCAAGCCATACTAGGAGGCAAAATCTGAAGCTGTATGTGGAATTTCAAGGAAAATAATGAATGGTCTGTAGAATTAAGTTACCTTCAGAATTAGGTGATTGCTGAACAAAAATATTTAGGACTATAAACATAGTAACAGTCTAAATCCAAATCAGGGCTTCTTAATTCTTTTGGGGATGTTCCTCAGGGTAGCACAGAGAGTCTGAAAAATATTACTTGCTTTAGCTACCATTTTTCTTCCAGAGCTACTTGAAGGCTTATATTTACTTGCTAAA
Organism: Patagioenas fasciata; assembly: GCF_037038585.1. Taxonomy (NCBI): domain Eukaryota; kingdom Metazoa; phylum Chordata; class Aves; order Columbiformes; family Columbidae; genus Patagioenas; species Patagioenas fasciata. The sequence goes on along the minus strand of NC_092533.1, from coordinate 13,232,522 downwards.
AGGAAAAAAGCTCAGGATATCTGCAGGATTTGGACTGTGTCATACATAAAGACTTCTGGCAGAAGTGTTTTCACATAAGAATTTACATGAAAATATAAGGAACAACTCTTCAGTTCTGCTTAAGGCAGCCTTCTAGGAGAGAAAGCATGTGTGAAGGCGATGAGAAAGATGGAGACAGAAGATGTACTCCAGCCCAGCTCTGCAGCACACAGTTCAGAGCCTCACAGGGCCCGGCATCCAAACCAATTAATCCTCAGGGGTGCTGAAAGACTCATCCTGGCTGTTACACCCGAGAGGTCACATCCTGCAAGATTCTCATGACAAAATGCCATCATTTCAGCAGACTGGTTGTAGGAATGCTCAGTAGTTGCATTCAGTCAGAATTACCTCTCTATTTAAACACTAGTTCACTGTTGCCTGAGGTACAGGAACTTCCCACAAACACATCACAGACAGTAAAGGCAAGCAGAGCACAGCTATCGGCTGCCACCAGCGAATCATGCACGTGTAAATCTCAGCAGAAGCATGCCCTTCCCCAGCCCTCTTCTGTCTGCAGGGCACACAAACCAGTTAATGGAAATAGCTTATAGATGCTTCACATGACATTGTTTTGCACAAGAAAGATAAGAGAAGTTAATCAAAAGACAACACCTCACATTAGGACACATTCAATAACCTGTCACTCACAATGTGAGGCTTGTGGAAATATCCCTGACTTCAGAACAGATGTGGACGGTGTCAGGTTAACCAGCTTATCATGGTCAAACCCCATGCAGAAATTCACCACAAAACCTAGACCCTGCTTAAGCACAGGTAGAATTTTGCTCATCCACATTGCTTATTGCAACACTTGTTACAACACTGTCAGTGTAATAAACAGCAATGTCAACCACTATTTTCTGGATGGCATCCATTTAAAAAAAGCCAACAGATTGCCAGGAGGGTTAAAGGTCCTAACAGTGTTCAGAGAACCGTGCTGCTGAGGTTACCTCAAGACCATAGGGCAGCGTATGCACCGCCCTGCCTTGTCCTGGCCCTGAAAAACTGAAGTTTCACAGCCTCTGCCTAACTTCAAACATGTGCTGAATCTAAGGACATTAGGGGACCTGATAGACATCCAAAAGGATTAGTTAAAAAGTCATAAAGAGAGCGTAAAGAGACAAACCATGACAAACTAGTCACACATGGTTATCTATGTGCTTACAACACTACTGTAGCTCTTCACCTGGTTCCACCCTGCCCAAAATCTCTAGGTTGTTTTTACAACTTCTCACCACTGGAAAGGTCCAAATTATAACATAAAACAATACCAGCCATCTCTCAAGATACATCAGCTCTTACTGCTGCTCAGATTTTCTCATCTACAGTTTTTTATATCCAACGTATTGGATTTAGTTTAGCAAACAACTTTTCTGGAAATTGCTTTGTGTGCATTGCATGTTTTGCTAAGTGATATTTCCCCAGAGCTGGCAGATCACTCCACAATAGCAGATGTGCGTGTTTTAGAAAATCACTACCATAAGGAATAGCATAATTATATTTACTGCTGTTTGTTAGCGCACCACATATCGAATGGTAGGGATACTGGTACAATTGAGACTTACTAAGAACTCTGCTTCTTCCTTGGCATAATATACTTAATTACTTTTTTCCCTTTAATTGCAGCTAAAGATTACCTGCTCGCTAATAAACTTTTCTTGCAGTATAAGACAAAATGAGGACCTGCTGAAGGCAACTGAGGCTGTGTTTAAAGTATCAGAAGACTTTGGATTATATCCTTTTGAGTTTTCCAACTGCCTTATAATTTCACTGTAATACTGGTTTCTAGAAGGTGAAATTATTGTAACAGAACATGCACTTATGACAGACCATCCTGCTAAATTCGGTGCTATCCAGGCATTAGTTATGTGCTAACCAGAAGGACTACATGAAGTTCTACAAGTATTTAAAGTTTACTATTGAAGATCTGACAAAATCCTTTTGTGTTATTTATATATTCAGAACCAAAGGGAATTAAAAAGGCAGGAAATACTGTCCAGGGAATGATAAAATTTCAAAAAGATTTTATTGAAAACACGTTGCCTGAAACACTCCAGAAGCTGTTTATTTGATAAGTGTTCCTATCCCTTTTTGTTTCATTTCTGTTTCGAGAATACATATGCTGATTTCTGCGCTCTTTTTCATTTAAATTTCAATTGTTGCTTCATTAGTCCTAGATACATTGTGAATTTGTAGCCTTTTGAAATCTTGTTCTAATTTTCACACATCTATGGGGCCGGAATAGCCATTTTTAGATTAAAGGAAAAGAAAAAAAGACATTGTAGGAAATTAAAATGACTTCAGTTCTGAAAATACTAGTGCCATCTACCAGAAGAGTTTCTTAGAAATATGTAGTACATCTTTAAAAACCCAAAACCACAGATGACAATACAGAAATTTATTCCCTTAGAAAATCCTTGAACTCCTGGTCTCTCTAATTCCAATACACTGTCCTGGCTGATCTGTCTTACAACATGGCTCAAGTTTCCACCTGGGAGAGCATCAGCTGCTGACTGGAAAACTAGTTTGTTCTTTTATAAATGAGAGAGTTGAAAATCATGGTCTCTATAGATGTTCTCTAGGGTCACTACTGTATAAATAGAGACTGGTGAGGAATGAACTACTGTACTGCAAGACTGACATTCATACTATGCATTAGGTAATTAAACCCTCTGTGTGCATTTGACTGATGTGCAGAATGAACTGACCTCCTGTTTTTCCTTTAACCAGAGGGCAACTATTTGGTTCCATTAGTCAATTATTTAAAGTGATTGCTACAACTCCTTCAAAGAATCCTTCAGTGTATTAGTGCTTACAGGAGGTTAATAATTTAACATTAGAATGTCCACCAACATAATGCCACAGTCATGAATAAATACGAGCACAAAATACTGGTAATGGATCTTGACTCCATAATAAATCTAACAGATAGAATCAAGGCCAGCCATATTAAGTCTATAAAATGTAACAACCAGCTTTTAGATGCCTATGTCTTTGACGGGTTTAAAATTCCAAAACAGGCAGAGTTTTATTTCAACATAAAGAATGATACTAAGTCCCACACTTCTGAACTCCCAGTGTCTAAATATCAAGGCACCTCAACATTTCTAATATTTAGTTTTCCTCACAACAAATAATGAAGAGATCAAGTTCTTGCTTCTTCATGTAATGCTGGGACCAGAGATATTCTGAGTATCCACAGGAAGTGTATGTCAAAGTAGACTCTGCAGTCCCAAGTACTCCTAGGTACATCTTATTCACTAAACCTTTCTTTACCAGACTTTACATTCCCATGACAAAACTTGAAAAATACTGTCTCAGTTATGAACAGCAAGCATTCTTCTCTTTCCATATAAAGAAGCTAAGCGCTAACCAGAATAACTTCACTTCTCAAAAAACAAATCCAACCCACAGAATTAGAGACTCTCCCTTCTAACTCATCCACACCTTCTTCATTCAAACACAGCAGCATTGCTTCAAAAAACTAAAGACACGGGGAGCTATAGAAAAGCAATGAATTTCAAGCCTTCTTAGACCAAAGCAGCAATAATCACCCGTTGACACAGCAAAGGGTATCGAGCGGCATATTCTTTGCCGAACTAAACTGCAGTGGTGTCCTATCAATGGATCTGTAAAATGTCACTGCAGAAACACAGCGACAGCATGTTGGTCAGCTTGCCTTTACTCCCAAATCTTTGAGGACAAAGCGGAGGAAAACGATAAATGGGATTTACTACACGTGTTTAAAAGGACAAAATATATCTCAAATTCAAGGCAGCACTTGCACTGATACTGGAAAGGAGTTTTTGAAACACAACAGTCTCTTCAAAGTTTAGTTAGTATCTTGTCTGCAACTAAATTACGGTACTGACTGCGATTTAGGGAGCTATTCTCTCATGTAACACGGGTTACAGCTATGAAAAGAGAGTGACAAGGTGTTTTCTCTGGTCCAAACGGCCAGTGTTGTCTCTCAGCTTATATCCACATGGTTTAACTCACCTCCTGGCAAAACCTGCACAGCCCCACCTGAACCATTGATTGGGAACTGTCCTTGGCCCATGTGATTGCTGAGGAGATCTCAGGAGGTATGTAGAAGTATGCCACTTGGCACTGGCCATGGTCAAAACCTTTTTACAAAGTGAATGGTGACATGACAAACACTCAAAGATTATCACTGGCTTGTTTAGTTTATTACTCCAGACATCCTGTGCTGACCAGGACCTTCTGAACCTTCCTGCTCCCTCAGACAACTGGAGTGGGCAGGTGGCCAAGTACTTTTAAGAGAACTAAAATTTTTATCCCATAGTGTAACAGCAAAACATACTTCACCAAGAGACTCTTATGTCCTCCCTTAGCAGTGCCTTCCTACTCCAGCTGTGCCACGCACGCTGTCATGCACCAAAGTTTATAGTTATGAAAGTATCAACTCATAAGTTTCCGTAACTGATGACTGCTTTCTAGAAATAAATGGGTGCATAAGCCTGCAGATGATTATCAGAGAAGGAGGAATCAAAGGAGAGAAGATGGAGATGAAATGTGATGAACAAAGTAACTGAAACAGGAAAAGTTTTTACTTATGCCATTACCCTTCCCTAGGAATTGGAGTTACTATCCATTTTTATCTGTATGACATTCAATTTTCTTTGACTAGCAGCAATATCAGCAGCACAACAGAAGGTGATCCTCTCAAGAATTCATGTTTTTTAAAGATAAACAAAAATTGGACAAGAAATGTACAACAAAATGAAAAAGCTCAATTGACTTAAATGCTTTTCTTCTTTCAGTTATCCAAAGGTTTCCTGTTCAATAATCGTCTTGTCATTCTGACTCGCTTATTTATCTACCTTTTTCTATTAATATTCTATTCTTAGAAAATAAATTATTTACTCCTCTGAAAAATCTTGTGTGCTTTAGATAAAATGCTAACATACATGTCACAATGGGAAAGAAACAAAATGTACTGCACAACTAATTCCACTCTTTTTCTGTCCTAAAACTCTGCTCTAAATATCCAAAGACTGAAGAACCTTCGGAAAAAAAAATGGACTCCTTTGAAAAACAACAACAACAACAACGAAGTATTTTATTATTTTTATATTAAAACTGAGTGAAACTCATGAGGTGGGTTTTGTTGTTGGGTGGTGGGTTTTTTGTTCTTTTGTTTTGCTTTTAATATCCCTGAGACTTCTCTTTTAACTTGGTACTTAACCTCTTGTTTAGATTCTCGCTTTACTGTTACTGCGGCAATGTCTCAAAATTAGCGCCAAGAGGATAATTCTGCATGGTGAAAACTAGAGACGGGATTTATATAAACCTGAATGAATCAGAACCGAGAGGTGCTGAATGGCTTTAATAATGCATTTAATGCATTTAACAATGGGCTTTGGGTAAGGTGCATCAATCCCACAAAAGCATTCTTACTGTGGCAGAGAACTGTGCATTAAGCCACACATCTTCCCTTTTCTTCCCAGCTCAACACCCATGAAACCAAGCAGAAGGCTGAATGTTCAACTGATGGAAGCCCAGCTAGAAAATCTATTTGCATGGCTGAATTCCAAGAACTCAGTGAAGAGAGAAAGGTCAGCTATGGAACAGGTGCTGAACTACTACAGCTTTTAGATTGCTGGAGACTGCAGTGATAGTTGCTCAAAATCCAATTTTGCTGGTCAAACAGTGAAGAGATTTAATAAAGTCTGATAGCTAGATATAATGTATACTGTATTTCTACAATATAGTACCATTATTATAGTAAATGATGATTTCCACAGACTTTTGTTAACTTTTTTGAAACCGGAAACTAATTTTAAAGTATTACAATTCAGTATTTATTTTTAACTGCTCTTACTTTAATAACCAGTAGAGTTTTTTATAATTTTGTGAGAAACAATGTTTATGAAGTATTTATTCCCTTCACTTTATGGCTGTAAAGCAGTTAACCAAATAAGACATCTGCCTTTAGAATATGTATTTTCCCAAGCACATGTAATGGTGCTCAGGTATTTCCAGAATTCCAATATCGATAGCAAACAACTAAATTAAACAGTTTTTGAAGAAAAAAAAAAAAATCTCACATTAAAATTTGAACAGGAAGAAGCTTTGCTTTTTCTGGAAGCAGCCATTTAGCAAAGACTGAGGAAAGTAATAGATCACCCACATAGATAGAAGTTTCATGCATTAAAACTTTTTTAATCATTTAAAAAAAAAAATACATCCAACGTATCTTTGCAATATTGACGCAACAATTTCCTTAAATGCCAGCACATAGAAAAGACTGGAAAACTGAAATATTAACCTAAAATTCCCAGATCTCTCAGCTAATAGTACGGCTTCCTCATTTCCATTTTCTTGCTTGGCCATGAGTACAAGTGAAAAACTCTCGAAAGGCGTCACAATGTTACAAAAAGAAGGAAGAGCATCACATTTGTGATGTCATCAATTCCCCAAACAGCAACACTACATTGCAAAAACCAATTACTGAAATTAATTCTTCAAAATATTGATTTTCTTGAAAGAAAAAAGGCAGAGCTGAGAATGAAACCAATTTCTTCTCTCCAACTAGCAAACTTGCAAAAACCAAGAATACATTTTCAGCTGGCCTCAACCACGTTTATGTCAGCAGCAAATAAATGCCTGCTGTAACATTCACACTGAGCTAGCAGCTATACTTAAATTCACTAAAATACTCTCATCTTTCTGCCCTGATACAGAATGTGCATGACTGAAGCCTGCAGAAGAGTTACTCATGATATTGGTGACCATGCAAAATGCAAAGAACTCGCCTGTTTTCCTGTGTTTTCCTTCTAGGTGAACATTTTCCTAATGGCAACATATATGGGCCATTCCTGCTTCTTCCAACAGACTGAATGTAAAGAAGCAACCTGGTCATTATTTTAAGGAACAAATGGGCTCTTAATTGAGGAGAAGGGGCAAATGGGACTTGTGGGATGTTCAGCATCCAGAGGGAGCACTGCTGAAAGGATCTGCATAGCACTTGTCATCTTCACACAGTGACAGGGGGACTGGGAGCAGATGGGTGAAGTTCACTGACAGTATTTTGGAAGCTAGAGAATGGTGAGAAAACATAGTAGAGAAAACTGATTCTCCAGTAATGGCCATTTTTATTACCCTTTCAACTTGGATGCATCCCAATATATTCTCCTTGCCTTCCAACTTCAGCACATTCTGTATTTTTCTCCTGTATTTTGAAATCATGCTGTCTGAATGCTTAGGGAAGCTATTCCAGAGAAAGTCCAGTTATAATGATACCATTTTGAACGTACAGAAAATAAGTCAAACTCACAACTGCAAGAAAGGCAGGTTTACTTAGAGAAAATGGAGCATTCCACCCCAAAATTAAGTAGGATCTAAAACTTTATCCTAGTTGTGTGGATTTCTAAGCAGAATATAAAAGGTATTTCTCTGTTCTCATGGAATGTCACATTCTTGCTCTAAAATACAGCAGTATTATAAAATTTTCAAAGGAACTGTTCAACACTGAAAAGCAAAGACTCCCCCTTCTCTCATTCTGAATCTTTTTTGCAGGGCAAAGTAGGTCTGACACAATAATGGAACAGACCACAAGCACAGAAAATTCCATCCGCAAGCAGACGATACCAGCAAAATCACAGGCAACTGGAAAAATAGTACGAGGAGGGAACACTCAGCAGTCTTTAAAGGGGGCAATCTTCAATGTATCTCATGTGTAAATGTCTCTCATGTGTATAAGAAAGCATAAATTTAATATTAAAATACAATTTAAAGTCTAAATTAACTTAGAAAAGTACCGGGTAACCTATTAATAAATTGGTCAGTTTGACGTTTATCAACTTGTTAATTATATATATTCATATTTATATTTATATTATATTCAATTTGGCATAATTTTTAATGTTGGCATTTTTTTGAAAGATACATTAAAGTCCTTCACCAAGCCTAGTGATGAGACAAAGCTACATCTCAGTTATTCTGAGCAGCCCCATACACATCACCTCCTGTGTCCTTGTCCAGAAGAAGGCAGAGGGCAGGCCAACTTCTGGAGCCTTCCTTAAGCTCAATCTAACATCAATTACACTTGCAACCAATCAATGCAACATTTTTATAAAAGCTTCAAATAAAAAACAAATTTCTTACTCTCGATACTGAATAGCGAAACAGGCTTTCTTTCAGAAAGACTGCGTAGTTTTTATCATGCTTTAAAAGACGAAAGAAAATCATTCAACCTCTCTGAGTGAGCAGTGGGAGAGGGCAGGAGCTGCAGCAGCGAATTGCTGACTCTCTAAAACCGAGCTCATTGCAACAACTGGGGGAAGGCAGCCGCAGACCAACAGCAGGTACGGAAACAATGCTGTCTGACACTAACCCTCAACAGTGCCCGCTAGAGAAACAGACACAATGAAAAGACTGAAAATATCCAAGAATATCCATTTTTCTATATGTTCATCAGTTAAGTACACTTGTAACAAACTCGCTATCTTATAGACAGGATGAGAGAGAAAATATATATAGGTAAAACTAAAGCCAGACTGACATTTGTAAAAGCAAACCTAAATGGAAATATAAATAATTGTAGGACTTTAAAAAATAACAATAAAAAATTATTAAAATACAAATAAGTGAGAAAAAAAACATTTAAAACATTTGGGGGGAGAAAAATATTCTCCTAGTGCTTTTATGTATCTGAAACCAGTTACTTTTGAGTGATTGTAGGACTTTTGTTGTTACTGGAGTCAAGTAAGCTTGGGTACCAAGACACAGAAAAAGAAAAACCCTCAGGCTTCAGGCTTTTCAGATATTCTTCAAATTAGCAACCAAAGATCATAACGCTTTTGAACACAAGTATTTCTATACACTGTATGTGCGTTCTTTTTTTCCAAGTTACCATTTCTCTATCTATGGGAATTCTTGCAATGTACACCATGTGATAATACTGCATCACACACACATAAGTATTTACTAACAATAAAAAGGCTCCCTACAATTTTATTATTTCCTAAAACATCTGTAAAGTATTTTATTACACTATAAAAAACATATTTTATTTAGGTATTGATTCATGCGACCTCTCAAGAGGCAACCACACTTTTAAAGTGTAAAGATACGACTCTTCAGTAATTGGAATCTTGTAATTATACACAAGCAGAGAACTAAGCATTCAAAGTAACTTTTTGTGTTATTATTTGTATGTTGCAAAACTATGAATTTGTTTTAAATAAGTTTTCTGTTTTTCAAGTTTATAAGTTCTTGTAAGTTTAGAAACTGTTAGTGGAAGGTGAGTGGCCTTCAGCCTTCTGATTACAGGCACAGACTCCAAACTTCCGGCATTTGACCCATTGATCCAGGAGGGGATAGAAAATAAACTTTCTTTTGGCTACTTATAGCTTTCTGAGTCAATATCTGTCCAAGAGTTGGAGCAGTCACATCCTCCTTTGCACTTCAGTGTAGTCTAATGTCTTCCTATTGGCTTGCTCTTAATCTTTTAAAGTATTGCCAATTCTTTCTATCCCAAGCCCCATCAAGCATTCCACAAACCAATTCCAATATCTAATTTAGCTCATCTGTGTTAAAATGTTTCCCTTCACTCAGCATACTACTTAAGAAATTTCGTTAATTCAGCTTACTGAGGAATTCCATGTAGAAAAATGATGCAAATTCAAAAAACGTAGGCAACATTTCACTCAATCTTCTATGTTCATGGGCATGTAAGGCAGCAGGTTTTGCTCCCAACCTCTTAGGAGGTGGCGAGCCACTTACCACATCTAATCTTCAGGAATAAATTGCAAAATTACTGGCTATAAACAGAAGATGAGAATTAGGCAATAAGAACTAAGACCAAAAAGTTACCAATTTCAGGGGAAATACTTTTCAGAAGAAAATGACTTACATTTCTGACCATTTCTGAACCACTGCTTCTGAAAGATAGCATAACTAGACAGTCTCCCTAGACATCAGCACAGATTGCACTGTGCCCTTCACGTTAGAAAAAGCACATTGGGGATGACAAGTCAAAACCAGGGAAAATGAGTTGTTTCAAATTGTATGTAAGGAGAGTTGATGCAACTCATGGCATCCCTTGAGTAGTGGTTAAAGTATACCTGTAACAAGGTAGGTATGCATTTAACACAAGACAATAACTACCCAAGGTAAGTAAATAAAAGTAATACAGTAGCCAAGGAATTGTTATCTTCACAGGTTACGCCAGCCACACAGCAACAAGCTTCCTGCTGTCAAGGGACTCACAGATACTCACTTCATTCTTATAATCCACATTTTTTGGAAAAAAATACCACTTAATTTCCAATTGCCTAAGTATGCAAGGCTTGGAGGTGGGAAATCTTGCCAGTAACACAAGAATAGCAGTTACATATAAATTGGTTGCGTATCTTTTGAATTCATACATAGTACAATTCCTTAGACATGAATCACGTGGTAACCTAATCTACAGGGCCTGGGCAATCACAAATACTGTGGCAAACTGCCTTCTGATCTTATCAGTGGGTTGCCTCAAAGATTATCACTGCAGCACAGACAAAGGTGCAGCAGTTTGCACTGGACACCAAAGCACCCCCACAGCCCTGCAGAGGAAGCGCATTACACAGACCGTTTTGAGATACATCGCAATGGGATGAACTTCCACTCTAAATCTTCAGCTGTCAGGAACATGAAAGAACTAAGAGTTCACATAGATTTGTATTTTTTAGCAATAAAAGCAAACCTGCACTGTGAAACTACTGAATTTCACAGCTGGTTTTTTTGCAATCCACACTATAGGCAAAAGCGGAGTGATTTATGTGTACATGCAGACACCACACAAAAATGATGTAAATTAATGCCAGTTACAAATTCCTGTAACTATCCTGACAGATCTCTTAGGAACTGAATGGTAATTAACTTCATAAAAAGATCATTCTCTGCTGCATATGATGTTTCTATTTAGAAGCAAATGCATCCAAACATCAAAGTGAACTGGATGCAAGACTTGGGTGTTCATGTTCAAAATGTAAAGGTACTTCACGTAGTTGTTTGCGCTTTACCATCTTTGGTAACTATATTTGATTTCAGACTCAGGCATTCCATTAAGAATCAAAAAAGATGGCCTGCACAGCCAGTGAAGAACTCCACTGCCTTTTCCCAACAAAAGTTTGCAGATACGTTGCCTGAAAGGTAACATCTCTTTATCATGTAACACCTGGATGAAGTCATACTGATTGGGGACAGAAGACACTTGAGTATTTTTCTCTAAAGAATAAGCATGATCCACAATGAGCCTGCCTAAGTAGAAATTAGCTTTGAAGGTTTTACTTGCAACCTCAGCTGCTAATTCATTGCAAAGGCCTTGACTCAACAACATATCTTTACTTAAAACAACTTCAGTGCTGCCTTCAATAGGTAGAGCCTGAAACTTTTCTGGTTTCTGAATCATTAGCACAGTCCTGTAGATATATTTTCAGTTATTCTTTTCAGTTTACTTGGGCAGTTATCTGTCTACATAGAGTGCACTATTTCTTTCCTGTTATGCGTACGGCTTGTCACATTTAACTTAGAAGTGACTCATAAGTGGGAGGAAAGATGATTTAATACTGTAAAGTGCTGTAAAGTATTAGAATAACTGATGCTACCTTACAGTCGTTCTTTCTCCAGCATTAAAACAACTGCGCACAGATATATGTATACTCTCTCTGTGCGTGCCTCACAGACAGGTATATTAGCTATACTATGTATAAAACAAAGAAAATCCAGCCTAGGATGTGAATCTAATCAGTATTTTATTCTAAAATTTCTGCATAAGACGGCATTTCAGTGGCTTTACCTATGACTCTCCTCTTGTTCTTGTACCTTGAACTATACTTCTAATTTAATACTGATCTCAACATATGCATATCTATAAATACACAGACTGTAACCCTTGTATGTTGGCATTTTATGACTATCAAGGCAGATGACAATACCAAGAGAATAATGAAAGCAAATACAGAGGTTCAACACTCTGTACCCAGCAGTGCACTTACCACTTTATCTCCTTCAAAGACATGAAGCAAGCACAAGCACCCCCAACACGGCACACGTTTGCAGGGTGAAATGGAGAGATGACAAGAAAGATGCAATGCCATCCGTTTACTCATCCCTTGTATTTACAGATGAAAGCTGTAATCTTTTGATCAATGTTGGATAATAGGCATTTTATAATAAGCTTACACCCCTACACCTGTCAACAAACTAATGCTGGCCCTCACTGTCAGTTAATTCTGGACAGAAACGCTGTAGTAAGCTAGACAAGATAAATGCATCTAAGGAAAGTATTTCCAGCTTTGGAAAACAAACAAACAAATTTGCTTTCAGATTTCAATGTATAAATCACCTACAGAATTGTGTGGCCAAATGAATGTCTCAAATTCCATCCTTTAATGTTGGTGAAGTATTAATAGCATTACATAAGAATGGTATCATTATGCCATTATATTACATTATTGTACCATTGTATAACAATATCTTTAATATCAATACCACTTAGAGCAGATGCTGGAATAGGAAGGAAACGCACAGCTTTCGTACAAGAAGTGAATGTCAAGTCCAGTGACACCCTCATAGCTGTTTTGTGACAAAAAATAAGACAAATCCAGCACTAACCCACCTAAATTTCGCATACGAATAATTCTGTTGGCTGTTAATCTGCTGTCTCTGTGAAACACTGATGTTCAGTCTTCAATTACAAATACACAGAATTACTTGCAGAGAGGGACCACTAGTACAGACCACAATGCCTTGTTGCTTTAACCAACAGAGAAAATAAATGATCGATCCTTTATTGGATTTGACTCCCACAGTAATGTCAATTCTTTTAAAACAGATTGTCCTGTTTTGTCATTTTGGCAATCTCAAGGCTGTGTCCTGCCATGTTCATTTTAGAGTGAAATAAAGAAAAGGTACATGCAAGCCTAACGAAGCTATATCACAACATGTAGGGTTTCACTCATTGTTATATAATGTAACTACTACTCTTTGCTGAATCAAATCAAAAATACTTGCTCTGGAGATTGTTTAGGGTTCACAGAGTCATTTTTATATATTCAGTTAACTATGAACTCCACTTCAAGAAAAGCTAATATATTGGGAAAAAAAGGTCTGTGTGTTTGACTACAGCATGCAGCATTTTACCTGGCTAACCAGCAAGCGATCACTTACAAAAACATATAGATGTGCTGTGGTTTTAATTTAATACAGTTTTCTAAGAATTCTGAAGACTTGTATCATATTTACTCAGGAAAACCATTTTTCAGCTTGAAAACCTCAACTTACACTTTACAGAGAGCATTTCCAAGATCGCTGTAACCTCTATATTTCTCAAGTCAGCTACTCCTGCTCCTAAATCCCCCTTTCTTTCCTGACATTTTCATATACTTTTTGGCCAGCTCATTCTTTCCATATAATGCACACTAAATAACTTAGATTTTTCTTCTTTGCCCATCTGTTGTCTCTATTATAAACCTTGAGATGCTGAATACTTAAATTTCAAAGGAACTTCGCGGAAGGCAGTTATCTAATTGAAATTCTAGGCTGCTAAATTTTCTCCTGCTGAGTCACTTGGGCCCAAAATTCCCATCCAAACCTGTGTGAAACACCTCTCAGCATCCTTTAAGTTGCTTCATAGAATATATTTCCTCAAGAAAGTCAATAAAACCCTTCTCATAGAAGTGTTCAACAGACTAAAAGGGAAAGAAGCGTGACTTGCAAGGTGAGTGTTAAATTCCAGTTTACTTATTGCTTCATCTTTCCCCCAGTTTTTATTTAAATGTTGCTTACTTTTACCGTAAGCAGGGACCTAATTTTCTTATTTGTATGTAGAGCATCCAGAGGAAGGCATTCCATATAGTACTAATAGCAGCTTTGTAAACTCCTCTAGAAAGTTAAAATTGAAACATTATCCTTCTTCATGGGAGTTATGTCTTTTTTCTATTTTGCTCTAACAGAAGCACCTTTCATTAATGCCTACCAACACTTCCAGTTCATTAATTCTGATTCTGTAAATGGAAACGAAAACAAGTTCCTCCACAGAGACCCCTTTTTAGAGGCAGTATCTCAAGTCTGTGACTATGTGTCAAATTAAAATCCTAGAGTTGTGAATTCATTTGCGAACCGAAGCCTTAGGCAGCACGCATGCACATCCCAGCAGAGGCCTTGCCCTGCACACACGCACACCCTGCTGAAGAATTTTTAGCAAAATAACAACTGCCCAGGAGCAGCTATACTAACCTCAGACTAGAAGGTTTTTTTCACAAAATCACAGAATTATTTTGGTTGGAAGAGACACTCAAGATCATAGAGTCCAAACATTAACCCAACACTGTCACTAAACCATATCCCTGAGAACCTCATCTCTGCATCTGTTCAACCCCTCCAGGGATTGTGACTCCACCACTGCCCTGGGCAGCCTATTCCAATGCCCGACAGCCCTTTGGGGAATAAATTCTTCCCAAGATCCAATCTAAACCTCCCCTGGTACAACTTGAGACTATTTCTCTTATCCTGTCGCTTGCTCCTTGGGAGAAGAGACTGCCCCCCCCTCACTAAAACCTCCTTTCAGGCAGTTGCAGAGAAGGACAAGGTCTCCCCTCAGCGTCCTGTTCTCCAGGTTGAACCCCGCCAATGTCCCCCAGTTGCTCCCCACCACACTTGTGCTCCAGACCTTTCACCATGTGAGTGGATCCAAACAGCGTTATCACCATAAAAGAGAAACTTCGTATTCAAAAAATGAGAACTTTTCTAGTCAGTCCTGTCACTCCAACTCACAGAAGAACAAAACTTTTAACAATCAGCTTCTTCAGAAGCCTCTATCATCTTCCCCACACTGCTCCACGCAGCAGGGGCTGTGTCAGGATGCACCCCAGCTCCCACCCCAGCCTGACACCTGGGGCAGGAGCAGCCAGCTTCTTACCGACTCGCCTGGCTACGGCTCGGCTGACTCCCCTGCTGGGTCTTGGTTGGCCTTGATCTACAAAGAGCCTTTGGAGGCCACTCGGCATCTTCTCTGGAATGCCTCTCTTCTCAGCATCCCTGGGCAAAGGCAGGCTCCCCGCTCAGCCTCAGCGCTTGGCCTGTTCAGGCACAACCAGCTCCACCAGCCACACGGCACCCGCGGCAGGAGCTGCCTGCCCCGGCAACAGCCACACGGCAGGCTGCGGTGGCCAACTCTGATGTCACAACGGGAGCCCTGACATCACAATGGGGCTCATCAGTGCTGAGCAGGGCGGGGAGACCCTGTGGGCTCTCCTGAGGCAACACAGCTGCTGCCTGCCTGGCGACAAGCACTTCTGGTACCTAACTGGACTCTGACTTAATCAAGACCCCTAATTTAATGACATGTAAGGTGGAATTCCCTTGTCTGAACACACACAGACACTACCACTTCAGCTACCTTACAGATCCCGCTACCACTCCTGAAGGTATGAGTCTACTGCTAGCCTTGGGCCAGATCTGCTGGCCTGGCAGCAATATCTCCATGGATTAGGTGTCTGATACAACTGTGTTTCAGCACCTAGATCACTTCTTCAGAAATATAACAATGTCATGTCAGTTCAGATCAGAATAACAAGAGTTGAGGTCATTAAATAAATGCAACTTGTATTGCCAAAACCCAATTTGAAGATCATATTCCCAAAATAAATGCAAGTAGCTAGTACCTTGTTTGTTCTGGAGATGTCGATACGGTAAGGTGGCCCAGTGGCTAACACACAGATTCAGTGCGTTATACTGCTAGACACTCCTCTGGCAAGTTGCTATACACCTTGCAATGAAGTAGACCGGCAAACCGTGAAGGTAAATAACTGATATTAGTGACGCACTTGGATACGACAGTGAATAAAGCACAGAAACAGCTGGCAAGAAAACGAAGTTTCTTCATTCTGACTGGATACTGGGAAAGCATACAGATTTATTTTGAATCGTCTCAGTTTTAATGATCTGTTGTGGTTTCTTCAGGTTTTTTTGTTTGTTGCTGGAGTTTTTTATTATTATTTTTATTGCCGTTTTTGGCTTGCAATCTTGATGAAGGATTTTAACTGCGAGGTGATTAATCCGTGGAAGAGTAGAGGCTGCAGATCTCATAACTGTAGCAACAACATAAAAGTCTGGCTGGAATGAACATATCGGAAGAAACTTCCCCTCCCACTCCATCAGGATAAGATTTACAGCTCGAATTTATGCGATATATTTGTGGTGATACTTTCATATACGTGCACTTTACCACTGAAGTTCACCGACTTGAGAAACGGAACATATTTCAGGCACAGCGCAGGTCTCACTCCTCCCTAAGTTGTTCATCTTGGCATTTTCAGCAGATCTATTTCGATCTTTCCAGTACAAATGTTGTCACAGGTGCTCCAAACATACTGTGCAACTAAACATACAAGGGGCATTCATCTTTGAAACTGAATAACCTAAACTCCAGGTTCAAAGCCTTAAAAGGTCTAAGAGAAGTTGTTTTCGAAAATCCTGGCAATTTTAATGACATATACCGAAGTCTTAGAATTCATTCTCCCAAAAGAACTCACTTCAGATCTGGAGGCAAAATTACATATCACTAATTACTTAACTACAATATACAATTGTGGCCTCAAATCCAGCAGCAAAACGTGTATGAATTTCATTCTGCAAAAACATAATTACCAAAATTCATCAAAAAACAGATGCCAAATAAACCTCTTCACAATATTATAATCCAAATTGTCCTTCCTGCAGTACTTCAGTCTAAAGGTATGTAAGCTCTGCTCCAGGAACACTCACAAACATATCAAGTTCTACTGAACCCTGCAGAGAATTGTGATAAGAATAAATTTACGCAATGAGTGTCTTTATTATTACGGTAAGTCATGAAAAGCTGGGTTTGTGCCAACTAGCTCACTAGGAATTAAGCTGAGAAAAGCTTTTGGTTTTCTGAGCATTAGTAGTTTGGGTTGTTTTCTCCTAAGAAGCTTGCACATGTCAAAAGAAGGCTGAGGCAATTTTACTCCAGCTCAAACTTCATCGTAGGAACCTTGGATGCTATCAGATTTCTGTTAGTTGCACTTTAATTATTTATCTTTGTCTGGTGAGCTTATAGATAATTCTGACTTGTTCAAGAATTACAGATCACAATAATTGAACAGCTCTACAAACTACAAATATACACTACAGCAGAAATTTTGGCCTACAGGATCTGGTTTGTTTGACACTATACCAACAACTGCAGAATTCATTTGCCATATAGTCACATTCTGAATCATCACAAACAGATGACAAATGAATAACCATTAAATATTCAGTACAAAACAGCTTTGTGGTCTGAATATTTGTAACAGTGAGAATATCATGTTCTCTTTAATATCCATGTATGAATTTTGTGTAAATAACTAAAGACTTCAGGAAGCTGCAGAGAATGAAAACATGAGTGTAGGCTTAAGAACTAGGTGCAGGAGCCTCTTCCTTTTCACATCACTCTTTTGTACTAGTCTTGCTGTACTTTCATTGATTAGCACTGAAAAGTCCACAATTCTCAATAATAGTATCTCTCATCTGATTGTTTTAAGAGTAAGGAAACTGCAGAATATGCTTTATAGTTACACGTGCGTATACACAGCTGAGTAACTATGAACAAAGTATATGATTTTTATAGTAAATTTGTAAGAAACTGTTGTTTCCCTCTTTTTACATCATGATGATGGACAGCACATGTTCTTAAACTCAGAGACTTGGTTTACTAGCTTCGTGAAATGTTTTCCAGGTGCTGAAGGACAGGTTTTGGATAAACCTCACAAACAGGCTTCATTTTCTGATCCATTCTAGGAGCCATGTTAATGGTTTGATACCTGAAAAACTATTATTCTACCAAATCGTCCTTACAAGCAAGGATTATACTGTATTATAGAATCAGAGAATCATTTTGGTTGGAAGACCCTCAGAATCATTGAGTCCAGCCATTAACCTGACACTGGCACTAAACCATGTCCCTAAGAACCTCCTCTATAGGTCTTTTAAACCCCTCCAGGGATGGAGACTTAACCACAGCCCTGGGCAGCCTGTTCCACTGCTTCTCAATCCTCTCTGTGAAGAAATTTTTCCTAATATTCAGCCTGAAACTTACCTGGTGCAACTTGAGGCCATTTCCTCTTGTCCTATTGCTTGTTACTTGGGAGAAGAGACCAACCCCCACCTCACTACAACCTCCTTTCAGGTAGTTGTAGACAGTGACAAGGTCTCCCCTCAGCCTCCTGTTCTCCAGGCTGAACAGCCTCAGTTCCCTCAGCCGCTCCCATCACACTTGTGCTCCAGACCCCTCACCAGCTTCGTCATCCTTCTCTGAACTCTCTCCAGCACCTCAAGCTCTCTCCTGTAGTGAGGGGCCCAAAACTGAACACAGGATGCAAGGTGCAGCCTCACCAGTGCTGAGTAGGGGAGGACAATCACTTCTCTAGTTGTTCTGCCACACTATTCCTGATACAAGCCAGAATGCTGTTGACTTTTTTGGCCACCTGGGCACACTGCTGGCTCATGTTCAGCTGCTGTAGATTTATATTTGGGAGAAGGAGAAAAAAAAAAAAAAAAATCAAAGTTCTCAACTGTCAGTCACATAATAAAACAGGTGCCTGTCCCTAGGTTAAGATAAATTTACTATTCAATTGAAAGAGTTTATCTGATTCTGATTTATCTGAGTAAGATTTCACTGTGCAAGCACGAAGTGTAGCCTTCCCAGGATACCTGCACAGAAAATCTAATCCTTCGTGGGGGCACTGGACCTAGTAGCACACCTCCACACTATCTCCCACGTGTCACAACCAAGGGTAAGCATGGTAGAGCTGATACGATCACACTAAGCAGACATGTCTTCAACTTTCAGATATGAAATTCAGGCTTGACAAATACAGTCCACAAACTCCACTCAACTACATTTCTGTGCAAACACAACGTCTACAAAAATAAACATGTCAGAAGGCCCTTCAGAGACTGTCACAAAAGTTGAACTTGGCACCAAGACTGTCAAATGAACTAGTAATTTTAGTTTTGCATTTTTGGTGGCTTCCTATTTCCAGAAGAACAGCAATAACTAGAGTGACCAACAACTGACTTATAGACTCTCCACTAATCCCAAGATAAACTGTTAGGACAGTGCCAGGAAGGGGCAGTGATAACTCTGCTTTCAATTTGATACATTCCTTCAGCAATACATTCACATTTAAGAGATAAATTGTAATCTCATTGGGAGATATTGCTAATTACAGTTTAGGAGTATAATTTTATTTCCATTCTTAAATCTAAACATAAAGAGTTTTCATAAGATCATCAAATGTTTGAGCTACAACTGGAATCTGTGTCACCTTCAAAGCTGTTCTTTATAATTTATGACTAAATCTCTTCTGCTAATACATCACCAGTATACTGCTTGCATTTTCATCACTGTTCTGAAGCAACTAGTAAATCATGCTTATATTTCTCATACTATTCTCTGTTCTCAAAACCTGAATTAAATGTGAAGAATAGGAACTGCACTCATGCATTCCTAAAAGCCCAGCACAATCATCACTCAAATGTTTTCTCTCCATTTTTCTATTAAAGTCCAACTGGCAAACTTGCAGCTCATCAAAGCAATTTTCTGATACAGTACTCTGAAACATTTCCATTGGGGGACTGGGCCACGGAATCCACCACCAGCAAATGAGGATGCAACCCAAAAACCTATCAGTTAATAGATATTTAATCAAATGGAAGCATTTCTCATTGACACGTATGGTTTTCTTTTTAAATCTAAAAGGCCAATTTGCATCCCCTTTAGCCCTCTGCTAGCATGGCTTTCCTTGGTAGGGCTTTGTGGAGCAGAGAAAGCGCCTGGCTGTTGCAGCACCTTGGAAAGCGCAAACTGTGGAGAAGCTGGTGGGGCAGATGCACGCTTGTGCTGCTCACCGCCACCTGGGCCCGCTTCTCAGCAACCAGCACAACCCAGCACAACTCCGCCAGTCTGGCTCATGCTTTTCGCCAGCTAAACAGACACAGGAAGGGGAAGAAACAAAATGGTCAATGGTCATTTGCCTCTGGCTTGTCAGCACCGAGCACTGCTGACCCAAGGAAACCCGCAGAGTTAAGTATTAGAAGGGTTCTTACACTTTCAGCTGACCTAGTATTCCTGGGTCTATAGCTTAAGAAACAGCATTAAGAATACATGAAAAGAAACTCAGAGATAGGCTGGACATTCAGAATAGATTTTAGAAGTTTGTAAGAACACAAGTCTTGCAAAAACTGCATGCAAAAAAACATTGCTCACAAGCTAATTCATTATGTCAAATGAGACGTATGTGCACATTTGGTGTGTATTTTCATGAAACGTCACTTTTGAAAACATGACATCTGCTGAGCAAGCTGCTCTTGACACGAATGAGGATCATGAATCTAGTAATTTACCAATTTATCACCCCATTAAATTCATCACATTGTTCATGACTTGAAGATGACTTGATGGTCAGACAAATAGGCATCTGACTTCCTAAATACAATTATACTCTCTTATTTTCTGGGGCTTATTTGTCCAGGCTAGTTTTATTGGTGTTCAAAGCAAAGAGTTGAACCACAGAGCATTTTTGTTTTGTTTTTGTTTTTCTGTTAGAGAAGAAACTAACAAGGACAGTTACTTCCAAGTATAAGAAAGTTAAATAGGTTCAGAAAAAGGGAGGGAAAAGTCCCTGAAAGTTATTGAAATGACAATCAATGGTGCTGCTTATGTGTCTAATTTAACTGAATTGGGATTAAATGAGCGGCAGTAACTATATATTAATTCAACATCAATTGTTTGTAAAATTGAAAGGTGCATTTCTCCAGGTGAATCATTAATACCTGGGTTGCTCCCTGACCTGCCCAGGTCATGACATAGAAAGAGAGTTTCTCAGGGAGAAAATGACACAACAGTGGGGGTAACTGCTGCTTTGAGCATCACCATGATTATTACAGCTGGTGTCAAGGCAAAAAAAAAAAGTAGTTTTTGGCTCCTCACACAAATGAACAGGGAATGGTCCACTCACATCTCTTGTCAGGCTGCTGTTAGATGGTAGTAATATATTGGACAGGCTCTCAGACAAGCTGCTCTCCAGCCTTCATTCCTCCAGCTGCTCAGTTTTATCAAAGCATATAATAGCTTGACAAAATGAATCTCTGGAGCTAACAGATGGTTCAAATCCACATTCCATTTTTTGTTGCAGCAGTTCACCTCAGTTCTCTCCCTCTTCCGCAAATGAGCTTTTTTCTCTTTGACCTTGATCCCAGGCCAGCCAGCACTTCTGTCTCCCTGTGTTTGGATCTGTCAGCTAAAGAAAAGACCTTGAGAAGATCCTCCAAAGTCCCTGGGAACTGCTTCTGCAGTCTGGAATCGATTACTGCCATTTCAGGGCAGGGCACAAACTCCTGTTTTTCTGCAGAAGTCCCACCCGTGCCCTGCTGCTGTTCAGGGGACACCATGTGCTGAGAAATTCCAGCAGCCAAGCTCTCATGCTGCTCTTAAGCACACAGACAACTGGTTGGCACAAGAGTAAGCCCTAAGGAACAGATTGCATGACTTTCGGTAGCTCTCGTTCCCATGCTTAGTTTGTTTGCCTTACCCTTTACACTGATCAACTCCCACTTTTAAACCGACCATTTGTTTGTGAAGAATATGTGAAATCTAGTGCATATTGCAGGAATGCACTTGGGAAAAGATGTTACAGGGAGTCCGTTTCCTCTCTTCCTACCCCAGTACTATGACACAGGAAAGTGGCAGAGCAGAAGTATAAGATTTACTGTGTTTCATTCAAAAGTGCTTCAGTCTGGTCAGGCACTTGCTTTCCTTATCTTTCCTCATTCAAGAGCCTTAGTAGTCTAGGAATAGCCCCTACCAAGTATAAATTAAGTCTAAAACTAAGTTTGGAGAACAGAACACATGTTTTTGTATTTAGTACCAGGATATTTATCTTCTAAACAGATTACTTTTACAGTGTTTTAAGGAAGGTCAAAGAAATATTTGTATAACTTTGATTTTAACAAGAGGAAGAAGATAAGAGCTAGGGTTATAACAGAAGAATTACAGCACAACTATTACTCCCTAATTAATTCTGTCTGTGAGTAAATCAAAGCTCTAATTATAGACACAAAATCTGCTCAATATTGTGGAATATTTATGCAAAACATTCTTTCTAGCACTTATCAGCTAAAATATAATGTCTCACTAGAGCTGAAGCAGCAGTTTTATAAAGAATGTCATCATTTTTTTTGCCACTTTGTTATAGTTCAATACATGGAGAGTGCCTGATGAGAGTCAAATTTCATTGGTTTTAAGTACTTTGTAAATCCTCACTGAGAACCAGTTCTTTCTTGAAGAAACATAATGGCTTTATTTGAAGAAAAACAAAAACAAAAACAAAAACAAGCCTCCAAAAATCCTTAAAATGGCATATTTCTTACTATTATGAAATAATGTTCTTCAGCTCCACATCCATCAAGATGCTTTGAAAAAAATTATATTTGACCTTCTTGTCCCTGTGCTGTGCACCATGCACTAGCACAGTGTAACCTGTCATTCACATTTCCATTACATCATTAAACGCTATCTCCCTCCAAGCCCTAATCCTGAAAGTTTCTCTAACTAAGAAGACTTCCATCTACCCCGTTCAACTCAGTTGAAGTTACCTGGCTTTTTTCACAAAGACAGACGACTTGCTCACCAATTATATCTCTAGAGATGGTAAAGAAGAACGGGTTTGGGGTACAGACACTCACTCTGGAATGCATTGCCATTATTCAGAGAGCATTAAGTGATTCTGTCTCACCAAAGAACAATCACACCTTAATGTCAGTAAAAGATAAAACAATATAATTATCGTATGACAGTGGTGCCATTCATTTTAAAAGCTTTTGTGTGATGACTCAGTGGTTCTTTGCATGATAAATAACAGAAACATTCTAGTAGAATTAGACCCTGAGTCTCTAAAGTGTGTACATTTTGGACTTATTTTCTCTATCGCTTGAAAATAAAAGAGAAATTTGAAATAGACTCTTGAATGTCAATGGACCTACTTAATGAGCTGTATAGGTTACTGTAGCTCTTTTGTTGATTTTACTTATTTATTTTCAAGCAGGACCATGACAATTTATTGTTGGAAAGAGAAAAACCAGTAAACTTCACAGTCACCGGCCATCCTGCAGCCTAACTTTATTCCATAGAAATTCATAGCCGACAAGTATTACACAGGCTACAGATTGACATTCACTTTGATATAAAAGTTGTGGCAAGCATCTGGTCAAACATCATAATAAACCTAGAACAGACACAGAGTACACTATAAAAGGGACTAGTAAGATGACATGAAATATTTTTTTTCCAAAGGTTAATTAATATTTTCACTAGATCTGCATCTTCCACAAAGGGCAATGAATATTTTCAGTATATCTGCATTTTATTTTGAAATAAGGGTGGTTACAACAAACCTCTGCTAACCTTTAAGGTAATTCAAAGAAGATATATCATAAAGTACCATAATTTTATGAAGCACAATACCTCCTATTGACCTAGGAGATTTTTAAATTGTTTTAATCTGGCTTCAGCTTTAAACTCCACAGTTTCAAAGGAAGTGTGATAATAATCACTTCACTTCTGTCCTTTGAAGTTTCTTCACCTGCTCTTGCTTGAAACTCAGATCTCCCATTTATTTTGCACAAACACCTAGAAAACACAGCTTATTAGTCTTTCTGATATTATTAGGACTGACAAAATATCTCTCACAGAGGAGTTCAAAGTAGAGGTGAATGTTGCAAAAATTACCATTTCTGCAAGACTTGAAAAGGGAAAATTGCAATAGAAGTTTAAGTGTGTTCATCAGCTGGAATACACGGGGAAAAAAATATCACTCACATCATCGGACTGCATTTATCTCATCTGTTGCAGTCAAAGTCACAGGGCCAACAGACATGCTGGGAAATGAAAGTACAGCCACCACGTAGGAAACTCAATAATTACAACTTGGAATCAGAGCAAGAGAAATCTTAATTTTGCTAGCTTGAAATATGAACCTGAACAACCTCTGTCATGCTTTCAAAAGAGGCAGGTTTCTTCCTTTTTGCTACAGGTCCTATATATGAGAGGGGAGAAATAAAGAGTACATATATATACACAGGCACACACACAAATACACAGAACTCGTTGTCCCTGGCAGACACAGGACAACTTCAGGCTGACATGTGCAAATTCCTTACACATTTTGGGAAAATGAATGTACTAAAATAACTGCATTAAAACGGTGAGGAAATTAGCTTTGTCTCCTGTCAGCATTCTCAGATGCCAGAGGTTGAAGATATTTTAGAGATATGGGGAGAGTAAAATAGTTACAGCTGCTTCACCTTCTTCAATGGGGTCATACTTGGAGCAAACCAAATTCAAAGATTAATCTTACTATTTTGTGCTGCCATCCTCCTCTACACCAAAGAAAACACAAAGTGTTTGTCACTAAATCTTACAGTAATTTCATCAGTGAAGAAGCTAGTGGGCATGTAGGGTACTAAGCTTATTGTAGTCAATGTACTAACTGCAGATCAAAAGCCCGTTTTTCAGACCACTCATCTCCTTCCATTGCAATACAAAGAATCCAGGTCAGAAAAGGGAGAATGAATGGAATCCTTTTAGGAATACTTGAAGGAAACCAGGCTACCTAGCTGAGGCAGGCAAATTATAAATTCCTTCTGACAACTTCAGGGTGCTAATTCAAGCCTAGCTACAGATACAAGTACTAAGTGAAAATGTATCATCTCTATAACTTCTGCATTTACTTATGCTCTCCTAACACAGTTAAATCAAGAATGTTAATGAACACATGGTATCTCCCTAGTCAGTCAATCTTCTTAATATATTTTCAGGGCTCCATTTTCTTCCATTGTTAAAATACCTGTTCATAGCGTAAATGTTATTAATTATGACAATAATGAGGAAACAAATACATTTTTCCACCTTTAAATACATAAACAATCTTAATAGCATACCAAGTGGTGATGTTTATCTTCTGGTACAGATTTGCTAATGCCATGCACAAGAAAATTACACTGACAGAAGCTTGAAATATAAAGCCTTGCTCTCTAGTGTTTTGAGTCTTCTAAAAGAGGGCTCTACATACTTTTCCTGACTTCATCATTACCTGCTGAAAACAACGATGTTTCCAAAGCAAAAAATTAGGAGATGGATCTGAGAAATAGGGATGGAAAGAAAGGTTTAAAGGCAAGTGTTTGGAAACTGATATGGGAGATTTAATCAAAATGCTGGTATGTCAAACATAGTTAGAGAATAATAGACTTGGCACCTGGACAGCTTCTGGAACTTCACTGGAGGCTTTCCTGTTTCTGTAAACAACACAGCACTGGGATGAAACTCCAGCAGTTCTTCTTTCATGAGCTCATTTTCTGTTCTTATAGCAATGCACCTTAATTCCAATTTGATGAGTATTCCTGCCAGCAACACATTTTCATTTTCCTAAACCTCTGTCTGGGGACTTCTCGGAGCTGACAGTGCTGTTTTAGGGCCAATTTCTTGCAGTCATTGCTACCTATTCCCATCCACACAGCCCTGCCAAGACGCGTAGTTCATACCACAGCTCTGTCCTGACTGAGTCTAAATTAATTCTTTCTATTTGTCTTTTGCTGCTACAGCTCGAAATTTTAGTAACTACCTCCCCAAGGAACTTTATTATGTCATTCATTTTATTAAGGGGAAAAAATTAGCTTTACTCACTGGTAAATGCTGATTAAACCTTCTGAGGGCTGAAAAGTTAGAAAGTTTATGGATTTTAGATCATGACCTTCCATATTTATGTGCTAGATTAATTCCAAAAGTTACACTGCTCTTTAGGACACACACACACACACACACACAAAAAAAAAAAAAAAAAAAAAAAAACCAAAAAAAACCAAACAAACAAACAAACAAAAAAAAAAAAAAAAAAACAAAAAAACCAAAAAAACCACAACACCTCAAAATTTTATAAAAATAGATGGAAGGCTGCTCAGAAGATGTTTTGTAACAGTACTTTTTAAGATATGTGGAGTTCTTTGTCCTTCTGTAGCACATAATGCTATTCTTCAGACCTCTCTTCTCTACATTTTAACTTCCTGCTACTCTTCTCTTGCTAGGTGTAGAATTCTTATATGTCTTTGTCTTCAGAGTCCCCTTCCTAACCCCTGTTTAATTTCTGGTTTTATTTCCAAGCCTTTCTGTCAGGAATTGCATTTCTGTTCTTCCTTGCAACGCCTCCTGCATGCTTTCATTGCACTAATTTTAATTTCTGTAACATCACTATCGCAGCAACTTTACATCCAGAGACAGTGACTACATTCTCCAGTGACTATTATCACATTTCTCTGGTTTCTGCCTTCAGGGACAAACAAGGCTTGGTCAAATTCACACCTTTGGCTTCCAATTCTGCCAAAGATTGAAGAGAAAAAGTAACAAAATACATCATTCAAAAAAGAACTATAATAAAAGGTCCACCCTCCAAGTGCCCACATTTTAGAGAACACATAGATATTGCTATTTTGAATCATCCTAAATACAGACAAAGACAGTCTGATTAAAAGAGTCTGATCCATGCGACAGGATGTCTGATCAGTGAGACGTGTCAGCTGAAAAGATTAGCATCACTTTGCTGAGTGGCCAAAAGCCATAAGTCAATCAGTATTTAAACTCTTAAGGTCAGTGTCTGTGTGGCAAACAGAAGCTGTAATGGCGGCACGTGCAGGAGTAAGTGCCAGGAGTTGTAATCCAGTTAGTGACTGTACGTAGAACAATAAAAACGTGCTGTACTTCAGAATGATCTAGCAACAGTACAGAATCATAGAATGTCCTGAGTTGGAAAGGACCCACTAACACAGCCCAAGAGCCAGTTCAATACCACTTGTGTCTTTTATGTGAGCAACAACCTCAACTAGCCACTGGATAGCAGGGAACACAGTCACAGATCAAAGATTCGGCAGAAAGAATGATGAAGCAGCAACCACAGATCCTCTAAACAGGAGCTGGAGTAAACCGAGATGTGATGTATTCTCACCCTTTCTAAGATTTTACATCATACCAGCTATCCTCACCTAGGAGCTCCGCCAGGACAGTGACTTTGTAGAAAACCCCAGGGTTAAACAACTAACATCCAAAACATTAAAAGAAACTCATTAGACATCTGCATCAGCATCCAACTCATTCTGTCCTACGAATTACAGTAAGCAAGAAATTCAGATAAGAATTAGGGCACTAGGTTTACCTACAAAATATATCTTAAAAAAACATTTCTTGACATGCTATTTTATCAAAACCATCTTCAGTATCAGTGCCTTTTAAATCTCTCCTGATAAGGCCTGCTAAAGAGCATGGCCTGTGTAACTGTGAATGTGCTGGCAGGCAGCAAGCGTGAGCTCCATGGGCTTTACCCGGCAATCTCCCTCACGTGCTGCATTCTGCTGCTCAAATTTGCTGCTGCTCCACAGCAGTTTTCCCTGTGGCAATAGGACTTTCCAGAGTTCCTAGTGAGAGTTTTATTCATAAGACCTTATTTAAAAAAAAATATAGATATATACAAATCAAACATATAAATATATTACACATGAAGAGCAATGTTCTGTGTTCCTTGATATGTATTTTCAGAACACTGGTTCTGAACAGTAAGTTTCATTTTCCAGAGTTTAGCTCTCTGAAATACCAGAAAACTGTAACGTTTTCCTCCACTAGTCCTTTTACCTAACTTTGAATAGGGTTTTAAATCTTTATTAAACTTTGATATTTAATACATTTTTATATTCTTCTGGATGATAATTTTTTCCTCTAATTATTTTACTGGCAACATCTGTGTTCAGTAAATTGGAATTCTCTAAATAGGGTTACATTGTATTAATAAGCCAACAGTCCTGATGTTTAATTAGTTGGGTTTTTTTGTATATTTCCAGGAAAAGATTTAATTTGTATGTATTAAGTACACCAGCCACGCATCCTTACAGTCAGGATGCGATTCATTAAGCATAATCCCTAGTAATGAATCTTTTCAAATGTCTCTTAGAAAACACTCCTCCTTTTCATTCCACCTCAGAAGCTTCTCGAGAAACTTAATCAAATTTATTAGGAAGGAAGCTAAAAATTCTCACTGTGGTATGAGGTATCAATCTTTGCTGCATATAGATTTCCACTCATCCAATGTGCCACCATTATTCCTCCAGCAAGACTTTAGGAATCAAGTGGGCTAAAGGAATGCTCCAGCCCTCAGCTTCAATATCTGCCAATTGCTGCACTATTTACTGACAGACCTGAGACCATGGTGTGAAATTCTCTCTCTCAGGGGACCGACTCTACCTTCATACTATTAATTATCTCTTTACTTCCTACACATCATGCAGCTGCAAAAGAGGCACAATCTTAAGACAATAAGAAAACAATCTTTCAAGAGAAATATAATTTCTCGCTAAGAGACATGTATTAGAAAAAAGAAAATTCATCATTTATTTATTTACAGCACATGTTTAGCATTTCCATGGGTTCGTGTATCAAGTATTGATTACAGGATTATCAGAGCCTGTTTTTAGCTAATCTCTTTTTAATGACTGCGTGCTTGCCAGTCTGGTGTCCACATCTCACATCAATTTTACTTCATTTACAATATTTAAAAAAAAGAAAAATCAAAGACAAGTAGTGGAAGTATTTTCTACATCTTAACATAAAGTTTTAATTAAGGAAAGCTTTAAGCATGTGCCTGATTTCATGCCAAGGCTTAAGCACATGTGAAATTAGTCTTAAACTTTGAGTAGCTTGAATTGAATTGCAACAAAATAGTCCTCTATGTTACACAACTTTTGCCTTCACTAAGTCATCATTTTCTAAGCCAGGGACATCACTACAGCTACAAGCAGACTAGACAGTCAAGGTAAACGATCACAATAATAAAAACCATGCTTGTGCCCACTGAAGGGATAAAGGGTGTACTATTCGCCATAATAAAATGCCATTAGGCTAAGAATTCCTCAGGGAATTCCTGAAGGCCACAGAAAGCAGAATACTAAATAGCATTCCAAAAACTTTTGGTGCTACCTCAATAGTACAGTAAGCAAAAAGAGAAGATGATTTTAAGTAGCCTTTTGCTCTTCTTTCATTCTAGAACCAGACGTGTGCCAGCCCAGCTCCCAGGAAAAGACTACATTAACATATATCATATAAGAAATTATACTGGGTAGCTAGGGAGTCTCCACTTGTGTGAATCCAGGTAGATTTCCAGGCCATTACAAGACCTCTTGCAAAAGCAGGGGGCTACAGCTGCTGGGAGAAACCCACACAGTGAGGAAATATTTAAGTTATTTAAGTCAGTTTTAGGGAAATCGTAAGAACAGAGCAGAAAACTTCTCCTATGGCTCTGAAAACTGAGTTCAATGTCTTGCTGCACTTGTTCTGAACAGTGTAGCTTTATGGCAGATGGTAGTATGTTTACTTATTAAACTGGACAAAATTCTAAAATTCTTGATCTGGTGTCATCTTTGAGTGATGTTTCCATTTTGCACAGCTAATGTAAGTCTCCATGGAGTCCTCTCTTCCACAATGAGGGCAAAACAAACAAGCAAGCAAAATCCCAACAACAAACCAAAGCAACAAAAATCTAAACAAAAACTAAACACAAAACAAACAAACCAGTAACAACTTGTTTGAAAAGATGACCATAGCAGCAGCATACAGGAGCCATGCAGACAGAAGAAAAAAGATTTAAACTCCAAGTCTGCAAACATTTGAGATTATTATTTCTAGATTTTTTTGGTTGTGCACAGGCTTCTGAAACAGACTGGTTGGATTAAAGGGCGATTATGGAGCAGACTGCAAACAGATTTTTCCAGTTGACAAAAGGAAACTGTTTAAGTTGGAGACTAATGACTATTTTGAAAGCTGTTGCCCTGCACTGGAATGACCTCTCACCTTTCAAAGTTAATTTTTGGATTAATATTTGAAATGTTTGTTTACATTGTACCTTCAAATCACCTGCCTATGAGTGTGGCAGATCCTTTATAACTTTCTTGGAAGCATACCATGAGATCCTGTAGAAAATTATCTCCCTCAAAGGTCTCTGGATCAAGCACAGTAAAACTCACAAGCACATAAGGCTGTTGTTATGATAGTTGTCCCAGCCTGACCAGCAATGTAAATTAACCTTAATTCCAAACACTGCCTGCACTTATTTTTTCACTGTATCTTAAGCTCCAAGAAGATCCAGTCAGAACCAGAACTAACACCAGGACATCTACCAGCTGTGTTACCAACCCCATTTTACTTCTGCCAGGAAGTGATCTTGATGGGAAAATCCTATTTTCTGACCTTTACCTCTGTTTGCCCGGTCACATCACTGCTTTCAGTCTCAATGATACAACAGCAAAAGATACAGGGAAAAAATGTATTTCTATGCAGAAGACTAAAGATGCATATTTGTGAAAGTAAACGCTCCAAAATGTCTAACTCTCTCTGTGACTAATGAAACCAGGGTAATCAAATCAGTCATTGTTAAATGTCTAGCAATATTTCAAGACATAAATTCATGTGACTGGATTAAAACATTTAACAGACTTTTGCCTTCATATGTAATAATAAAATTAGCAAGTATACTTATTAATTCAAAGAGAAAGCACTTAGGTTTAAGTGGAATATGGCTGTGCCAAAATATAGCAGAACTGATGACCTGACCTATGATTAAAACGATGAGCTACATTCGTTTAATACTCAATTTTTTAAATGATAAATCTTTTTATCCCTTTGTTACAAAGACAAGAGCTTAGCTCATATTCTCAGAAGCAGAACAGTATTATCTCACCCAGAGAATGAAGCAAAGATACACGATAAGGAAATCTTTTTAAAAAATTTAAATGTTAAGCTATGTAAGCAAATGACTTACAGTGAACTGTGTCTGGCAATTCATACATGTGCATATTTTCTACTATAGAGCAATCAGGCTTCTCCAGCTTCCTCATACTCCACAGCAGAAAGTAAAGAAAAACTATTATTAAACTGACTATACCATTCTTTCTATTAAATGCGGCAGAACATCTTATTTGCCCAGACACAATTCCCCAACATATCATTTAAATATAGAGCCTCCAGATGAATATCTGTGTAAATTACCTCAGTTTCACAAGCTGCTTTTGCTACACTGCAAATGCTGCTGGTGAAACAAAGTGCAAACGAAGGAGCTGACAAAGCCTGGGTACAAGGGGGAGCAGGGCATTCCCCACCCCGAGGCACGGCTGGCAGACTGCTGTCCCGAATCCTTGTGGCACAGGCCGGCGGGAGCAGCTGCTCTCGCCCATGCCCAGCCAGGCCCTGCTCGAGGCTGGTGGGCTCAGGGACCTCTGCCTGAGCTGCCCTCCGGGGAACAGCCTCGTGGTGACCTGCTCCTGCTCTCTCCTGGGGTGCCTTCCCTTTGCCATGGAATAAATCTTGTTAAATTAGGTTTACTAGGTAAAAAATATCGAGGCCTTATAAACAAATCGACCAATCCACCCCCCAAAAAACAGCATCTGAAAAGTGAAAACCTCTAATTAAAACCAAGTAATTAATGCTGTTCTGACAGATAGTCACAGTCACTGCTGCACTGTATTAATTCTGCACATGGCACATTTGTACACATACGTACATCCCATAAAGCCCACTTTCTTTTTGTACAGGCCTGGTTCCCTTTTCTCCCAAGCAAGATAAACAACAGTGAGTGTGAATGATGTTTATGAATAAAACCTCTACAGCTTCAAATAACATTTGAAGGTGTAAGCAATTCACCTCATTCCAATCTTAATCATTGCCTGCGAGGACAAATATAATAAGCTTTGAACTTCCTCTATGGCTTTGTGGTTTGTTTTTTTAATAAAAGTGAATGTAACATACGCAAAAAACTACTGGTTGGCTTCTCCTCTCTTGGGAAAGACAACCATGGCCTTTGAAAACAGGCCTGGTCCCTGGCCTGTCTCAGGAAGCCAGGCTGCCTAAACAGAAAGGGAGTCTGGCTGGAAAAGCAGGAAGGGAGGGGGGGATGCCAAATGGAAGCAGGGACACCTGGGGATGAGAGATGCAGCAGAGAAGCGCCCTTAAGGACACCTGCCTGGTCTGCACTGCTTAATGGCAGCAAGCACAGAGCACCCAAGCTGCAGAACACCACAGCCCCCAGGGCTGGAAGTGTGAGGGAAGTGCTAAGGAAAGGACACATTCAAATGAGGAACAGCCAGCCTATGGGAAGTGCTGGGGTGAAGCGGCATAGGGAAGGAGCATATCCTATTATGAAATTATTTTTTTCCTGATGAAAATTTCCTCAAATTTTTTCACTTTTGGGTGAAGTCAGTCCAAATGAAAAAACTGCATTAAAAAGTCTTTTTCAATATTTTTTCCTCTTAAAAACTTCTACATACTCCAGAGCCATTTTTTTAAAATAAAACCATAAACTGTCTTCCTTACTAACACACTCACACACACTGAAATTCAAAGGATTACCTGCTTGTAATGTGATGCACAAGCTTTTTTCTGGCAGTTTGCACAGGAATTAAGTAGCACTGAAAAAGCCTGACATCCCTGCACACGCTCACAGGACACAGCAATGGTGGGGGAAGCTTTGCCTTTGTAAGACAGCAGAATCTGGGCTGGGGAAGAGGGAGATGCAGCGCAGTGCAATGTCAAAAGCATTACTGGCACTGGAAGGGTCCATACTCTCCTTTGCCAACACTTCTCAATTCTGGCTTGGAACGGAGCATCCATAATGTGAGATAATCACTCAGCCATCCCATCCTTTTTCCCCTGTAGAAAAATCTAATAAAAGCTATCCATTCATTTTCAGTTATGGTGCTTTTTTGTTATGTCAGTATTTGATTACTTTCAGTGCCTTGACTCCAGCCACATTTTTCAGATTGGTTCTCAGAACAACTAAAGAAACCAGGAACTTTTGATGGATAATTAATCCAGAAATAAAAATTACCCCATCTAAAACCCAACTAAAGTAAGCAAATCAACCAGACTTCAACATCTAGTGGACACTACTCTCTTCAGTGATAAAGAAGGTTCTTGCTACTTATTACCTAATGGGTAACATATATCTCTTTCAACAGGGAAAGACAAATATTCTAAGCAGTTGTATTAGCCAGAAATTGAAATGCATCCAATTTCCTTTTAATTTTGCTTCCAAATAGCATATCTTTAGATGAGAATGCCAAATTCTGTAACTAATTTAGCATTTAAGTCAAATGTGTAAGTATTTGCCACAAAACCGAAACTTTGCAACAGAAATAACTTCTGTTATTTAGGTATTCCTTTAACAAAACAATAACAAATGCATTTAAACACTTGCCATTGTTAAGAAAGGTACATAACCTAAAGTTGAGGATGTAAGTTTTGTCGGTCACTTACTGCTGATACTTATGAAACTATCAAGTCATGGATTTATCACACCTATTTAAGTTACTTGCTATATCATTTCATGTGGGGAAAGACCCAGCTATGTCAGTACAGAAATCTCTAGAACCTTCATGGTTCAGAATTTTAGGACACAAGACCAATATAATGGCCTAAAGACTACTTAGAGATAACAGGTTTATTTCATATTCATTTACCTATAAGATCTGTTTGTTTAATTTATTTTTATTTTCCCAAAGTTGCCACACATTTTGCAGTCTACTACGTTATTTTTACTGTAAAATTTGGGTTCAGCTTGCTGTGGCATACCGTGGACCTTGATAATCATTAGTGATATTTTAAGCTGTAAATGATAACCAGTGACTTATAACCATAGTGCATCAAACACTTAAACTATGTATCCAATGGCTGTTAACAGCTCACCTGGACTCAGTGACATCAATAGGGTTGCACCAAAAAAGACGAGAGAAGAAAGTAGAACCACCAACTACTGGAGCTGGGAAGAAACTGCAGTCAAGTTCCCCTGTAGTAATTTCATAATGGTTCATTATAGTCTTTCTTACGTGTTCCCTTGAAGTACTTATTCTTTGTCTGATGTGGCAGAGCTGGATCACTGGTATACTCAGCTTCTGTTCCTTTTATCCATAAGTACACCAGTAGTTCCACTGTGTCAGTATGTACGGTCTTGCTGCAATCACAGGTTGGATCAGGAATATGTTGTTTGTTGCTGTGACACAATCGAGGCTTTCTTTACCAGCTTTAATACTGATAGTCACCACAAGTTAGTGCTAGATGTGTTTTAATGTTCGAAGAAGAATTAGTAGATACATTTTAAGTCAAGTTAGTTTTGAAGGCAAGTATAACTGCCATAAAATCCAGTTCACTTACAGGATCATGAGATGCTCATTCCATTTAACCAAACATCCAGTATATAAATCCTTCCAAGCTTAGCACTGCCATAGACAGACAGTTCATTAACAGGAGCTACTGAAGCAGATCTTCACCAATCACATTGCTAAGCCACCCCTCATTAGTTTCATAATTACACCGTATATGTCCCATACACCGCATATCATGTTTTTGAGCTATTAAAATATAGCTTTCATTTTCTGAAAGGCTAACCACATTAAATCACAGAAGCCAGGAGTAGCAGTCTCTTAAGCAAATCATAATTCATGCTAGGTATTTAAACCATCTTTTTCTGAATGACACATTCAAGCAAGGTGCAGTATTGCTGATCTTCAGAATCTGCTTCTTCTGCAGAGATCAGATTTTAATTATGAAGAAAATGTAGTTGTGATGAATGGGGTGGTAAATGAAATAACTATCTTTTGGTTTGCATGTGGTATTCTAGGTGCCATTATTCTCACCATCCCTTGAGACAAGCTTTAAATCAAAGTCACTCAGACTTTGTATGACCAACAGACATACTGATAGCACATTTCACAGACAAAAGGTATTTACGATACAACTGTGTCAGAACCCTGTATACCCTTGATTCCTTTAACAAGCCACAGAATTTTGCGTTGAAGCGCAGTTCACCTAAATACATACACATTTCTGTGTATGTGAAAACACAGATGCAGGACTACATGGGCAGTACTTCTCATGAAATGTCCTCCACAGATGCAACAGACATCTAGAATGAGACAGGTCCAGCTGCAACATCCAAAGCCAGTGTCTTGCACAGTCCCGCACAAAATCACATCCAAACACACTTCCCCCAGCACCTATTCCTTTCCCAGTAACTCAGAAATACTTATTTCCATATTGAAAACACCTCATCCTTTTGATTGTATGACCCATCAATACTGTAAGTGCAATTTTGACTACTTGTGCTTTTCTACTTATTATTACAGACATACAAACAACACAGGGAACCATGCAAGAGGGCTGCCTTCTTCCTCTTCACATGCTGGTGTGCAGGTAAGTCACTGTCTGTAATTAGATACATACAGCAAGTTATTGTACTGAAGTCATCAGTGTATCATCCCCACACCTTCCCTGCAGAGGAATCAAGCAAGAGAAAATGGAACCAAGGTTTGATGCAGTTGCTTTTGAGTACACCTAAGGCTACTAAATGCATAGTAACTGCTGTAAATAGAATAACTTGTCAGAAAAGCCATGTAAATATACTATCTGAGGAAAGCTTTGTCCCTAACATTTAGCTAATTCATGAAATATATGCACTGATTAGTTTGTACTGTAGACTGCAATTAAAATTGTACACAACAGGAAAGCCCGTATTTAGAGGATTAAGGATTTTTTAAAAACCCACTTTTTTATCAAACTCTTGTACATTTAAATTTGAACTCTTTTCAGTAGTGCATAAACCTCATATACAACTGTGCAGCCTTCTATGTTCTTTCACATACACCTGAAGCTGTCTGCAAGCCATTCTCCAACAGATTACAGCATTACTTTAACTGTCTGACCATCTTATCTATTCTATCAGATCTGAAGCAGGAGAAAGCATCGCTTCTTAATAGTGTTTCTGTGAGTGGCATAATAAAAAAGTTTGCAGAGGTATATTATAATGATTCTTGTCTGTAAATGTTACTGCATCCCTAATTTAAAATTTGATGGGAAAAATTACACACTTCCATGGCTCAAATGAGACTAAACCATCAGACATAAATATAGTCATTACTTTGTCTTCTAAGAGAACCTCAAGATTCTCTAGAAATCCAAAGATGAGAATCTTAACTGGAAATGCCAGACACATTTCCTCTATCAAAGTAAAAACATCAGCTTTATCACCTTGTCCATTTACTTCTCCTAAACCACAAGTATACACAGTCTTATTTGAAGCTACAAGTGATTTCCATTCAAAATAGCCTACCACTAAAATATTTCAGTTAAATCTTGTTTTCTTGACTTCCCATCTTGGCTGATGCAAACCCGTTCCCAGATTCCCACAAAAATGACAAAAAACCCCAGGTCCTTCTCATTCACTTTGCGAGCTCTTCATTTATAACATTTCCCCCTGACTTTTTTTTTACACCCCCCCCCGCCCCCCTTAAAAATTATACTGTGAAAATACTCTGGGACTACCCTGCAGTATGGAAGACTTCCCTTCAGAAGAACAATGAGAATGAATCCTTGAATTCCATACTACTCCCCAACTGTAAAATGTCATCAGCAGTTCTTGTAAGATCACCAGCTGTTGCAAATGGCTTGACTTTCTACGCTGACCTTTAACATTTTTAGTTTGCAAGAGGAACTCTCTACTTTTACATCTGTTTAAAACAGATCATAATGAAAACGAGACTAATACTAAAATTACCTCAAATTTACACGTGTGTATGTGCATGTATAGGTGCCAATAAGTGCTCACCTGTTCATAATACTCATTCAAGGCTTCCAGTGAATACTTCACTATCTCTTATTGAATTTTAATTAAACGTTAAAACCAAGAGAAAATCTATTACGCTTACTGTATATGTGAATATGACTCTTAATGTGATTTTGTTTTTTAAC
Source organism: Patagioenas fasciata (assembly GCF_037038585.1). NCBI lineage: Eukaryota > Metazoa > Chordata > Aves > Columbiformes > Columbidae > Patagioenas > Patagioenas fasciata. The sequence continues at coordinate 13,195,585 of NC_092533.1, read as the reverse complement.
ACAGGATGCCATCAGGTACAACACAGGATAAAGGCGGGTGCCACCTGGTCATAAACTTGGTGTAAAGGACAACAGGATGAATGAAAGATATGCATGAAAGGTAACGTTAGGAGGATAAATTGGTTACGTGCAAAAGCTGTTTGCAGCCAAGACTCTCCAGTTTTACAGACCAATTTCACAGAGCACTGTGCTCCCTTTACACTCACAAAGCAAATGGGTTTCACGACTGGCATAGCTATGTTGTGCCTGGAGCTGAAGATTTGGTTCAGTTCAAGGCTGAAGACAGGTATTACCTTGATCCACCAACTTGCTGGTTTGCTTGCTGAAACTAAGTGAAACTTTCACAACCTTATTCTGAAACTCCTATAAGAAAGGAACAGATGTCGATGTCCAAATGAGTCTCATGAAAGCAAACAATAAAAAAATACTAGCACTCTGGTGATGTTTTACGTATCAGTTAAAGTCCTTCAAACATCTCTTATAGGAGGTGTAGAAAACAAAACCTTCACAAGGTGTCTTGAAAAATATTTGGTTTGTTTGAATGCTGTGTCTTTCTATTAAAAAAATACTACAACAAAGTGTATATGAGCTAATAGTTACCACATTGTACATAAGGATAAAGAAATAACATAATGCAAAGAATATATGAGCTCATTTTTATTGCATCCTCTTATTATTTTTAAGTAATCCAGGCATTTGCTTTATGTATGCCTGTTCCTGAAACATACTGAGCATAAAAATCCCTCTTACTTTTTATTGTTTAGGAAGCTCTTCTCACAAAGTGAGTGATACCTTCCACATCAGAAGATAGGTGTCAGAGAATAGAGGAGATTTTGTCAATTACTATTAACATTTTGTGGTGTCAGTTTGTGAATACCAAATGTGGCTCCAGGAAAATGAAGATTAACTCTTTAATGGGATACTTTGGTGTAAAACTCATTAGACCTGAGAAAGACAGTGCTGCAGACCAAAGCTGCCAGAAGCAAATGCTAGGTCTCAAAACAATACAACCTATGGAATAAATAAGTTACAGCTAATCAGTCAGTATCAAAACTCACCTAATATAACAGAAAAAGAACCTGTTTTCTACAGTCTTGCCTAAACATTTCTAAAAGATTTAAGCAAATATGCAGATGAGGCTTTGCAGTGAAAACACATTGTACCTGAAACCCATCCCTGATCTGCGGCTGCAAGGTAGAGAGATTATACAACAGGCTTTTAGTAATCAAAAGAGATATTAAATCAAACTCTTTGGTGTTAGTGATAGTCACTGTTGACTACCAGGATAAGAAATTCAACAGAATACTCTGAATGCAAACAGCATTACACAAACAATTAAATACCTGTGAACAATTAGGGAAATCCTAACTTGCCTTTCTGAACAAAGAAAAAAAATATAATAATGTTGATATTACAAATATTTTGTTTGATCATTTTATCACCTTCATTAAACAACTTATAAATATTTTTATTTATCTATAATGCAGAGAAGGCACATAATATATTCCTCACATTTAAAAGCTAAAAGCAAAACCATTTGTTTCAAATTCTTTCACGTTTCATTGCTGTTCTTACATTGCACATTCTTTTTGAATTATGATAAATTTTGTTTTACACAAATTTAGACCTACACGTTCTTGAATCAACCTGTGTTGCCAGCCTGTTGGGAGTCATTTTGTGTTAACATCTGGACCAACCACACGCTTCCTACTGAAAATAAATCACGATTTTTGAGTTATGAGTATTAAAAGAGGGTAGATGAAGATTGGAATGCGTATGTTTAGTGCATTGAGACAAAATATCATACAAAAGTTGAGTTTGGAAAGTCTATGGAATACACTGAAAATGAGATGCTTCTCTGTGTTTGTAGCAAGATAGTTTAGAGTTTCATAGTTCAACTGGGTCTGCATTTATTACAATTTTAACTAGTATTACAGTGCCATCTGTATGTAGTCAATATTTAACGATTATTTAACACCTCAATTTACGTAAAAAAACCTATATGTGATGCTGTGATGCATGAGTGACTAAGGCATCTTTTGGTGATTTTATTCTACAAATTAAAGACGGCATGGGTCTTTCTTTAATGAGTAACTGTGATCCCAAAAGAGCCTTCAGTAATCCTTGAATCTCCAAGGGACTCCAGTGCTTTGTCCTCACGTCCCTCCCTGCAGCTCTGTTTCTACTGGAGAGATGGAAATGACGCTGCTCCGATTCTTTCACCTGGACATTCAGGCTTACATGCAGTAATGCACAAGAGCCCTTCCTTTTTGTTAGGTATTAAATCAACCTTTCTTTAGGAACCCTATAGAGAATTGTTTGAAAGTCAAGAGGGTTACCACCTTGAATTTATATAGAGAGAACTGGTACGCTGATTTTGAATATCAAGTGGCATAATCATCTTTGGACTGATAATCTAAACATAGGCAGTAATGGGACTATAGGTACCAAAAACATAGCCACTGCATACAGTTTGCACAGATTATTTAAGGTGCAGTTTGTGAATCTAAGGCCATGCTAGAGCTGGAATGGCCAACCCTCTCCTTTCTGAGCTCCTGACCACACAACCCTGTCCCTACTCCCCTTGCATCAGCACAAAGCACATGCAGACATGTAAGGAGCTCCATAAGCTTCTTTCTACTAAAATAATTTGCAGCTAGATTGCTGAGCCGATCCAAATTCCCATGTCACCACAGCATTTCTGGTGCTGACAGAGAAAATGTGGAGGGAACATACTGGAGTGGAACGATACTGGGAAGGCAAGGTTCACCCACTTCAGCTGCAGCTCACACTGAAACTTGTTTAAGTTCATCACAGGAAAGAACTCTCTGCAGGTCCTTTCTAATGTTAAAACGATCTTAGCTGTTAATCAGGAAATGCACCTTGTATCCATTTGGAGGTTTTTACTGAATATAGCTTTTCAAGCCAAATTCAGAAATTACTTTGAATTAGCATGAACCACTGTACTTTTCAACTTATTCCATCCACTTCAATACATCCTTTTCACTACGAGCCCTGTCAGACATTCTGTTCTCAGAGCAACTTGGCTCATTGAAGGAACATCATCTTACCTGTTTCATCATCCCAAAGGCCATTGTGAGAAGTCCACAGCCAAAGCTTCCATCTTAACTTGATTCTTAACCTGGTTTTGCTAAGAACTGGTTTAGAGAGCAGATATATACTGAAGAACCATCTAGGTGTGTTGAAAATTTGAATCTGCATCAACTACAGCATTTTTAATCCTAACTCAAGCACTTCAGACATAGCACTTTTGTCACAGGCCTACAGACACACATCTAGCACTACTAATTTCTTTGACTTCTTAAAGCTAGGTGTCTAACCTAAGCTCACAATCCAGGCCCTCTGTACTAATCTAGGTTCTCTAGTCACTGGAGAAAGAGTCTATTCATACCATGTATCTTAGACCCTTATTGCTAAATTGCTTTTAAAGGTGTATGTCTCTCTCCATCGACTAAAGAGAGGAAACTACAGGGCCAGCTTAGAGTAATAACCTGACTAAACAGAAGCAAGATAAAGACCATCTTTTATATCTAAAGTGAATAATTACATTCCAATACATCAAAATACTGGAAACAAGAAAGCAATTTGAAGAAGACTGTAGATAAAATATACTGCATGAGAGAAAAATTTAGATGTAAGCTGCAAATTCAGACTTCTCTGAATTCGATGCTTCAGGCAAGCCATATGCACCTTTCTCAAGAAAAATGCTTTGTCTTTATAAAAGAAATTATCATTGTTGGTGACCGCAGTAGAGTCTGCCCTTTCCTAGATTTTTGTATCAATTATGCTTTGAAGCTGCTGAATGATTCCATTCTGTCAAATATATCTCAGTTAATTAAAAGGTTGTGTTTTTCTTCAAGAAGGAATATAATTCATGATGAAATAAGAGATTAATGCTTTCTAGGTCAGAAATCCTTTGGGTGTAAGTAAAATAGGTTTTGGAATAGACAAGCTTTCCAGTTAACCTCATTGGTTAAATATTCCTTAAAGGCTTCCAGTTTGAACTCAGGGAAGGCAAAGCTGCATATGAAGGTATGAAGCTTTTATTATTTTCTTCTGTCTAACATAGAAACAATAGAACAGGCAAACATATGGGACTGTACACCCAAAGAATGATTTACAGCTCTCCAAATACCACAGAATACCAGGCAGAGTGCCTGCAATGCCACAAACAGTGTAACAGAGAAAAGTGAGCTTCAGAGTGGTTTGTATACTGTAGAAACTGGAGATCAAGAAACTCATATATTTACTATCACATTGAAAAGGCCTGTATTAGAAATATCAAGGGTTTCTTAACTTACATCTTTGTGTGTACATAAACCGCTCATTTGGGTAAGCAAATAGACAAATGCATTTTCTACATAAATGCATTCAACTGAAAAAGCCTCCAAACTTGTGCAGTACGGGAAAAAATACATTCTCAAATTGTTCAGTGCAAACCTTAAAGTGACAGGAATTAAATAAGTGTCAGTTCACTAACAACGGACCAGTGTACCACAGCACTTTGAAAAACACCAGTGACAACTACTGTAGTATAACTCCTGGAGTGCGAGGAAGGTGATGAGCATGAGGAATGTGCAGTTCCTCAGAGGCTGCAACAGCAGGAATTATTCTACTGTGACAGGACAAGACAAGGGAGAGAAAAAAATTCTCATTCTCTGTTACATTAAGGGACCTTCTTGGCTGGTGCAGGGCTGACTAAAGTACTCTGAACAGCTCATTGCCCCCCTCTAGGCACAGAGAACTACTTGAAGACACATGGTGCTCTGCACTGTGCCTATTTTTTGCTCCTGAGAGACCACAGAGAAGAATGACAAGAAAGGAAGTTTGATCAGGTTTGGTACAAGCAACAGTTTCCCTGAGGGTTCCGTAAAATGTTGGGCCAAATAGGAAACTGGGCATAAGCTGTCACTGCTCTAGGGCCTTCAATAAGAGACAGGAATGCTTTATAGTAGATAAGCATTTCACTCAAACACTGCAAATGCGATTTATGCCATGTCTGTATTATGACTTCTGCTGGCCTAGCTCTGCCTACCAGGGTGCTGAGGAGACATGCTCCAGGACTAACCACAGACCAGAAACTTCTCCTGCACGTGCAGTTACACAGTAAGCTGTCATTTCCAACAGACCGGTGTGATTCTCCTCTAGGATATCACTTTACTATAACGATACATAGCACAGTGTTTCTTTATCACTGTATTTCATTCTGGGACCACCTTCTGGGAGCATATGCAAGTCCTGAAATTATTAGAGCTGTGCTAAGGTGCCTTCAATTTTTCTCAGCTTTTCTTCTATCCATTTCCTAAGGAAAGAAAGGTGTTCAGCACTCCAAGTCTCATGATGTTCTGTATAAACACACTTTTTGGTTGCCATACTGGGCTCCTCATTTAATCTGTTCAACCTCAAATATCCTTTCTGGGTCACAGCTCACCCAGCCCTGTAGTGCCCAGCAATGCAGACAGCACTAGCTTCCGTGTAGAAACCACGCAGACAGCATTCACGCCCCAGCACACATATCCTTTGCTCTCCAAAACCCAGATCTGCAACAGGTGTTTCTCCACTGATGCCACCAGAACTACACTGATTTGTTTCACATAAGGGATCTAATTCAAGATATGTTGACTCTACCACAAAGCTGTGATGTGCCCAGAGGTCCAACAGTGTGAACAACAATTATCAAGCACTTTCAAACTTTTTGTTCTTTGACTATTCTTTTTTTTTTCCCTCTGTACCTTGGGACAAGTGACATTTCTGAGCCTAGAGATTTTATGCAGTAACTCAATAGGAAACTGTAGCAGATCTTTCGTTTGTTTAAGTTACTCAGGTTCAACATTGAACATTTCTCCCAGAAATGCAGAGGCGCTGTTTTCTCAGAACACTATCACTTTTTGAAAAGCCATGTTGAAAAGTTATAAAGTCTTTGACTTTTTGCAGAAGCAAAAGCTTATAATTTTCTACACAGAGTCTCCACATCTTCTCAGAACTAAAATAACCCAAATGAAAAAAAGTTACAGAAGTCCAGACAAGCAATGAGATTCATCCATTTTTAATTTTGCACATTCTTTCCATAAGTCACTACTGGATAAAATCCAAGACCACGTGCACTGTGAGAACTGTGCAGAGTTCCACTTTGATTAACAGCAATATGACAAAGTTAACATAAAAACTACAGAAAACATCGTCAAACGTCCTCCTTCTGTTAGCACTGAAAATCTTGTTTAAAAGAATTACTTAGGAAAAACTGTGGGAATAGACTGCTAACAACTGAAGAGGAAAATAGGTTATAGTTCAGCAGCAAGTATTTGTGAAAAGGCTTATTTATGCACTTACTAGAATAAGAGATGTTGAAATTTAATGTTCAGTGTCACTAGAGCAGTTTTTATTATCCATGCTCTTGCAGTTTTCTTAGCTCTCCCCTCTTATCCTATGACAATGATTCATTTGGACTATATTTTATGTTCAGCACAAAGAGTTCCAAAAATGATATATAACACACAAGATTAGACCCAACCAGTGCCTAAAAAATTATCATCTTATGCACTTCATAAAGATGAAACCTTTGTCAATGTATTTTTCTCAATTAGTCTCTGTCTGCAACCACTAGACAGTGTCAAGATTGCAGAGAAGACTTGTTCTAACTCTGTGCCCAAAAAAGTGCTTTGCTATTAATTTGACCTGTTAAATACCAGCAGTGTTGTTATTTACACAATACTGAATTATACATGTTTTGTTTCATGTAGCAGGGTGCAGACTATATTTGGATTATTATCATATTACTTTCTTTTTACCGAACTGCGTGTTGACAAAACAACCCACTTGACCATAAAAGCTCATAACTGTATTACTGCAAATGGGATAAGCATGACTGAACTCTTAAAACTATTCAGTTATATAATTTAGGGCTACCTAGGAATAAGCGTTAGAAAAGTTAATATAACTGGTGCTCTAATCTTATGAATCAGAAGATAACAGCAAAGAAATTAATTTTTAAAATGCTATAAATGCATTATTAAACATCATATAGAAACAGCAAGAAATATATCTCAAAACGCATTCTGTGAACACATTACTTCCCTGGAAATCTAACTTTTAAGGTGTACAATTCACTATGATATTTAATTATTAAGAAAAAATTAAAATGCATGTTTAAAGTAAATTGCAGATGTTCTAGGGATTAAACTTGCTTAGAGGTAACATAACATAAGGACAAATGCAGTAGTTTTAAGTGCTAAATGACAGCCAGGCATTGTAGTCACAAGTAATATTTGTTAACATATGTTAACAATGTAGAAGGTGACACTTATGCAGAAATCTCTTACCTGCCTTGGTTGAATCTCTCCTGGTAAGGTTTGTTCTGTGAAAGATGCAAGTCTTTATGTATAAATCAGAGATGGAAGTCTGTATGTATAAATCAGAAGCATAGGTGTGCTTGGCACATCCAGTTTTCAGCAAAGCTCAACTGTTATGTGTGTAAGTAATAAATTGGCTTCTCAAAGTAGCTCAGACCATATTAACTGGAAACAGAGTCACTGCTTGCAAGGTTGCTGATGCTGCTCCTTCTGCTTTGCGCCTTTGCAGGGAGCTAATGTATGAATAAGCCAGAGAGCAAATCCCTTTCTCTCTCTGGCTCTCTTTCCCTTTCCCTCTTTCTCTTAAATGGTGAGTTAGAATCAGTTTATTCTGCAGAGGTGGCAGAGGACAGGCTGAGTGTTGTTTCCTCCCCTGCCGAGACACACTGAATGTGTTGTGAATAAAGACAAAGCCCTCTACCAGTGCACCACATCACTCTGTAGATAAGAGCTGCGAGGATGTGCTGTGCTGTTCTCCAGCATGCAGACAAGCCTTAAAGGCAGCCGGACAAACTCATGGTGCTTTCCTCGCTTAAGACTTGCACCAATAACTTTTTTTGGGGACCACACCTCCTCTGCAAGGGGAACTCCATCTCTGCAGCTGCCAAGAGTTCTGGTTTGCCTTCTGGAACTGGCTCTGCATATGGTTTCATTTTTCTGCATCATAAAGGGCAATTTAGTTCTAGTTTCTCCTTCTGACTAAAAGGTAACTAACTGGATAAACTGCCACTTTTCCATGTAGTTAATTAACCCCTGTAAAATCTTTACTTACAGCTCAGTTTTAGGGTTTGCACTGAAGTTAGGCCCAAAGGATACTTGCTAAAGAGTTTTGCACATGAATAACCATTCTTTCCCCCCATTCCCTGCCCACTTGTTTTCTCACTGTAAGTAAAAACATTCCTAGATAAAATTATTAACTAGTGAAAACTAGCAATGATACCATTGGAAGAACCAAATGAAACTGACTGTAAATGGAAGGTGAAAGAGTATAAAAAATGACTGATTTCAAAAGCCATACTGAATATATGGGAAATGCATGCTGTTTCAAGTTCACAGACAGTGGACTTGGAGAAATTTTAAGAAGATAATATTTATTTTCCACACTCCTATCTGTGCCTGTTGACTACTAGCAGGTGGAAAAGGCTTAAAGCAAAGTTATTTTAAAAGAATAGCAATTTTTAATAACCTGTTTTTTGATATGCATATATATAAATATACGTGGTCATATGCAAACCTATGCCTTAGTGCCTAATATGAAACCCTGTCATACTCCTTCCTTAACACCAAAGGCAGAAAACCTGTCAAAAGAAGAGATAAACAAAGCTTTTTTCCCCCTCAATATGGTCTGAGTTATTGTACCTTGGCCCCTTCACCCCCAAACGATAAGAAGTTCATCACCAAATACTGCCCCATTCCCAGCTGTGAAATCTGGAAGTTTCACAGTCCCTTGAACACCAAAGTGACTGGACTATGGGGGGAAAGGATACTTTGTGTAAGAGAAGGCAAGAGAAGCAATTCTTGAAAGCATCTCTACTGCACTGCAGATGCCATTTGGCTGGTTGGATACTTATGGAGCCACAAAATATCACATGGAAACACAGAAACTGGACAAAACTCTTGACTTTGTAGCAAAACGGCTATAAGGTGTCACATTTTTGTAGCACCAATGGTTAAGGAATGGACTCACTCTCCTCACATCACACACAAACCTTCACAGTCTTGTCACAACGTAATACTGATGATTTATCATATTGAATAAAGATCTCTTCCCTGCAACATGCTCTGTGCATTTTTAATTGCCAATTAAAGTTAATTCATTCCCCATCATTTCACATCCTGGTCACTTTGAGGTCTGGGTTTGACTAAAAGAGAAACTATTGTGAAATTTGAACAATCTTGTCCAATTTTGTATGAGTTGAAAAGACAACAAGCATAAACATGATAGCAAGTGTTAAACACTGAAAAACGCACTGAACCTGATCCAGCTATTGATCACATTGCCATTGTTTCAGTGAACTTAAGTACCAGGGAAACAAAGAAAAATAGTTTGTGGCAGCCTGTGTCATTTTATGAGAGAGTGCACAGAACAATGAGAGGGAAAAGAAAACTTTTGACAATAGTAATCCACTCATTTTCCCAAGGATGCTGCTCCTGAATTTGTTGCATCTGCTAATGGTAAACTTTATTTTATGAGGAAATTGCTATTCCTAAGGGAAATATTAAGCACTTGGCACTCAGCTTTATGTTTGATTAAGACCTTAAATGGTTTGAGCAGGCTTGAGAAGTACCACTGGTACTGAAGCTTTTTCCCTTCCTCCTTCCTATAAGCTAAAATCTTGAAGGCTGGATCAGAGGTCCCCTGCTTTTCTACTTCTGTATAGAACATCTGTCTTATAGCGTAGGACAGCAGTAAATTTCACTGGGAAGAGAACAGGCACATACAAGAGATAAATTTCCCTCTAATACATCGTAGTGAGCCAAAGGCTGCACAGTGCTCAGTATTTTCAAGAGGCAGAGGAAGCTTTCAGTTTCCAATGGCTTTTATAGGAGTGGGTACTCCGCACCTTAGAGCCTTGCTGAGCAACTGCAGAATCACACCCAGTGTAGAAACATGACCCAAGTAATAAACCACCATTAATCCTCTATTTACACAGTCAGCATCCCAAGGGTTACAGATTAAACTGTATGTATGGATGGAACAATAAGCAGAAGATTATTAAAACTAAACCACTACTGTAGAATTGAGCCGATGCCTTCATTATTTTATATAAACATTTCTAGTTTTTTACATTCATACTAGCATAAGGGTTTAAAAATATAATGTATCAAATGCACTGGCACAGGATAACAGAAAAAAAATAGCAGTTCTCCTAGAGTTTCTCATTCTGTTTGACATGCTAACAGGAATAAATCCATTATATGCTACAGAGTAAACTGTCCAGCCCTGTGCAGCACAAATACCCTATTTGTGAATGTTCAGAGCCATGAAATTACCTGTACAAAATTTTTCATGCAAAGAAACCATCACCAATACTAGAAGTATTTCACAGTGGCAATATTTTTGCCAGCCACTGGAAGAAGCTCTTCTCATCATCCATCTAGTAATTCATTGTATAATAATTAGTGAACATCATTGAATACAAAGAGGATTCCTTTTATGAGACCAAGTAACCCAGACAAGGAATGGCAAAAAATTCTATGCAAGTTCAGTTAGTACAGTTTAGTACTCAAGAACCAATCTAGTTGTATAAAACAAAAAACCTAACAAAACCAGAAATCGAAAACTGCTAACGAATTTCATGATGAGGTTAGCAATGTCATAAACTTTGTGAGTTTGGGAGCACCACAGTTTTTGTCTGTGAAAGCTCCAGCAGTTTTGCCACAATATCGTGCGCTGTTGTCTGATCTGCCCAACCCCTTACTGTGACTGGGACCACAATAGTCACAATTGTGAAGTCTGACTAAATTCTTCATTGCTAATCCTGAGCAAGAGGGCTAGACATATCTGAAAGATATATGCACCACTAATGCAACCAGTTCAGCTTATCTCCTCATTCAAACCCATTTTCTGAACACGGTGAACAGTAGTTATGTGAGTAACATCACAATGAGAAATCGTTATGCTTGAGAACTGTATAGCTCGAGCTTTTAGTGAATAGCCATGAGGTACAGAATCTGTCATTTGTAAGACACTGTTTGAATCTGAAATACTTCAGCGGAATTAAAATAACTATTAAGATATAATAGGGGAAGGAAAATATGACCTCAAGATATTCTTCGTTAACCTATATTGCAAAACTGACACTATGGGGAAATAGTGAACCAAAGTGACTGTGCAAACTAAATTTTAGGAGGTAATTGTTTTTAGAATGTTTTAAAAGGTAAAGAAGAAGAGGTTCTGTTATTTTTTGTTGTGTGGTTTTGTTTTTCTTTAGTTTCAACAGAGTGGGCCATGTCACCTCAAAATTCCAACAGCATTTCAAATGATAGGGAGTATGGGAAATTTCAGATGGCTAGTGATTAGCAAAATTTAAAGTAATTTAGATAGGGTATCTTAGACTTGCAAATATGTTAACCGTAATATTTTAGCACCACTTATTCATTAACTTTGTCACTGGCCCATTTTTCCACATCACAAACATACAAAATCTTACCTTTTATCTTTTGAAGTGTGCCCATTATCAGCAGGTAGTATTACAATACATAGGACTTCTTCCAAATTCCCATACTGGGTATATATTTTTTTCTAATAAGATGGTCTTACATGAAAGAATGATGCTGCATGTATTAATTACATATTCCATTAGATCTTCACCTTCATCTATTGCAGCACTGTGGCCCCTACCAGTTCTTTAGTATCACTGCATTTATAAACATAGAATATGTTTCTTAGAGTTATCGTTTGACTTGTACATCACCATCACATACAAGGAATATAAAGATCATGCAAGTAAGAGCAGGGCAGATTTACTGCCAGTTCAGGTACCCCCAGCTGTTTTGCTAGCCTCTGATCTGTGCTGCCTCCGTGTCAATTCTGCAGCTAATTAACTGACTCCGTGTGATTTCTGACAGGTTGGAGTAGCTTACAGATTCATGTGTTGATGAAAAAGGGGTTTGACAGCACTCTAAACTTTCAGAGCTGAAGAGTTACTAAAACTGAAGGCAAACTCAGGGCAGGAGGACAGGAGGTTCCCTTTCTTCTTCTTTTCAGCTTATTTACTGGAAGTGTTGCCACAGAGGATGTCTGGGTTACCTGACAGAGGCCAGCAACCTTACCACCACAGCTCCAGCACTGTAAATATTACTTAAGGCTCAGGGTTCCTGAGTAACCAAACCAGTTATCTGGAAATGCTTGCAGTTTCAAGGACCAAATTAACTTACATCCATTCCTGGCCAGAGAAAATTTAAGGGAAAAAAAAAAACAAACATATGCAGAATTTACCCCGTATTCTGGATTTCAAACACCTCAAATACCGGAGATGCTCCCACCCAGGACTTGGGGAGCTTTATACCAGTCAGAGCTATTGACACATTTAGTGTCTGGACTGAATCAGATGACATTCAGGAGCAGCTTTAATTTCCTCTTTCCACAATCCCTTTTTTCTCTGTTCATTCACAGATCTTTTAGTTCTTTTCATAAGCATAAAAGTCGTTTGCCAACAAAATAGAAAACACAACCAGGGAACAAACTTTTGTCTGATTTTATGTTTGGGAGATTTGTATGGGATATATGAGACATAGTTGGAGGCAAAGTCTTCAATTTGTAGTTGAAAAATACCTGAGAGGGAAACAAAGTTCTGGCCAAACCCTGCATACTTCTTGTACCTACAATATTCAGTGACTTAAAAGGGTATTCAGATGGATGAAGAACAAAGAATAAAGTACTTTCTTTTGTACATTTACTGATCCATACAACCAATTGTATCTGGCCTTTTAAACACTGCTCTACAATTCAGTATTTTTTCACCTTATAGCACAACATTTTTTTCATAAGCCAAAGGATATTAAACTACCAACATCATATACTTCAACAGTCAAAAGCATAATAACTGTCTAAATTACATTGGGCAGACTTTGAATGATAGCCTGCAAATCACTAGGGATGGACATTCTAAAGTTAATCTAGAGAAAGTTGAGAGCAATACTCTCCACGTATGATACTAGTTTTTCAGCACCAAGGCAAGGCAAATACATCAAGTGTAACAAAAAGTTTCTTAATGAAAAAAGTCAGAAATTTGTAATTTTCTTTTATGATGCTCCTTTTGAATAAAGGTAATGCATTTGACAGAAAAAAAAAAAATGAATGTGTCAGTGGAAAAACTCTATGCAAGTAAATTTTTACAATTACACAGGTCGTCAGATAACTTTGTAAAAGCTTGGTTATTCCTAGAGTGTAAAAGACAGAAAATCAAGATCAATTCTGCCTTTAAGCTATGGGGATCCTTCATATGCATGAAATGCTAAATGTGCTCATTATACATCATTATTTCATTACTATCTAAATCATCTGTGTATTAGCTCAGATAACTGTGCACCCAAGGGAGTGCTGTAGCTTTTAGGGACTTCTGTCATTTCATGCTGGAAATAAAAAAGTGAAGAAAAGCAAGAGTTGCTTTTTTTTTCCTCAAATATCTGCACAGAGAACACGAGAACAGAGTGTGCGAAAGCACTGCCTTTAGTTCGAAAAGAAAGATTCCCCTTGTTTGTAAAGCAATATAGAGATGGAGATTGGTTGTCAGCTCTGAACTTCAAGTGACTTTGGCACATCTAAAATTAAGAACAATTCAGAATCTGAAGTGTGTGCATTGAAATAGGAAGAAAACAAGGCACAAAATCCCATCTGTTGGAAGAGTGTATAAGAAAAACAAAGACAAAACATTCAGTGTCTTCATGAAACCAAATATCCACATTGTCTAGGAGGCTTGTATAGATCAAAAGAAAAATAAACACTTCAAAAGAATAATGAGTAATCTTATCTGAGGCAATGTAGCACCTCTCCTTTACAATATTGAGAACATGAAATTCAAATGCACCTGGACATAATCTAAGAAGAGAATGGGACTAAAAGGCATCCTTCCCATGGAATCCTGCAGTGGCCCAAGATGGTTTAGAGAGGTTTAATTTAAACCTCTCTACATCAGCATTAGTTAATCTGGCCATTAAACTTCAGAGTCATCCACTTCTGAATAGCTCTGCTCTTTAGGTGATGTAATAAATCAAACTATGCCACATTAATGGAAACCTAATGATAGCAGGTTAACCTGGCTTTTCCACCTAGATTTCACTGCTACTTGTGTCTAATCAGTCTGTCAGCTCCAGCCATTACCCAGGAGATGAATCCGATCATCTGGACAGTCCATCCCCGATCTCAGCCTTTGATTAGTTTCCAGTACCCTCTATACAGCTTTCCAGTTCTATCACCGGTAGAATATACTGAAATCTGTTCCTCAATTTAGCAAAGGATAGTATCAAACAAGTCATCTTGGTCTCCAGCAAACAATTTGTCATGTCCAGGCTAGCTGGCAAACAATTTCTCTAAATCCTTCCAGTGTCTTCAGCTAAACTTTTCAAACAGAAAGAATTAACTGTTTCTATGCATGGGTTAGTAGACAGCAGAGGGACTTTTTAGCATATCTATTTCAGAAACTCTCTTTCTGTTTCGTTTTTCCAAAAAGAACAGCAAGTTCAGTGAGCAGGAGACTGGGTGGATGTTTTGTTGCTGCCCAGGTCAACCCACCACAGGTCCATATACTCAAAAACAGAATTAACAATTCTTTCTCCTATATGTGAAAATAATAATAATAAAAAAAGAAGTCTGATGGACTTCAGACTTCTAGAGAAATTGGATTTAACTGATAACTGAAAAGTTTGGTTCTGCCATGGTCTCGCTGTCCCACAGGACCTGGGAGGGAGCTCACAGCTCCGCACCAAAGTGCCATCTGTGCCTACAGAGCTTCACACGGCTGCCGCTTTCAGTAAGAAGCCAACACACTAAAAAGTCAGAGCCATCCCATAGTTGTCCTCCTAGCGGGAAGGAGACATTGACTGAAGCCTGAACACATAATGCTTGTGTTTCACTCTCTCTCTACAGTTAATTTCAACTTCACGTTAACTTGTTTCTTCTTTAGGCTGTTAGAAAAACCTGTTTCTATCCCTTCTCACCAGCTTTTTCTCTTACCCACCATACGCTTACCTGACACTTTTGTGCTGAATTTTGAACCAGAACCACCAAGCATGGTGAGAAAATTGATTTTTCTAAACAATGTTTTAGACAGTCACCTTTGATCCATCCAGAAACATCCAAATTGTAGTATTTGATGAGCTAACCAATCTTTGCTTAAGAAATTATTGACCTGGGGTATCCAGTCAGGAATCTTTCTCCTAATTACAGTGGAAGCTTCAAGCATTTTGACTGTCAGGTTTCAACCCGATATCCTTTAGAAAGTGACAAGCAAACTTGAAACCTTTTCCTTTTTCATCTTCTAACTCTATGATTCTCAGCTGATGTAATTCATCTCTTACTAACAAGGATCAACAATTTGATATATAGATGAACAAATTACTCATTGGTCCTGATGCTCCGCTATACATTGAGTTGTTTATTCAGTTACACAGATTTGGGAAAACTGTAACACCTTTAACCAAAGATCTTCTAAAAAGAAGAATCCCACAAACACATTCTTCAGTTCCACCCCCCTACCCCCCCCAATAAAAAGGTTTGTATTCACTTTTCCTGGCTATAAAGGATTTCATAAATTCATTAAATTCATACAAAGGCTTGAACGTGCCATAACCATGCATATAAAGAAAGGAGAACACTCATTTCTCCCCCTGCACACCAGCCACTTGGCTCTGTAGAAGCCTCCAGCAGCCGGGGAACACAGCTCAAGGACTTGTGCCCTCACAGTGCTTCTGTCTGACACCGAACAGGGGACATGCAGCAATGTCCGAAGCCGCTCAAAGACTGCAAAACAACTTGGCTCCACTTAGCAGTAACAGTAGGAAAATGTATTGTGGTTTTTTTTTTTTTTTGCTGTTGTTGTCTTTTTCTTTCTTCTTTCTTTCATTCCTAATTAAATATTTTGGAGCAGATTACGGTGGGTGTAAGGTAATATACATTTGTCTAAGAGAAGAACATAACAGCAGGAGAACAAAATGTCTTTACCTTTGTCAGCTTTCCTGAAATGCACTATATACAGCAAAAACCATTGCCATATTGGACCAGTGAAGAGGAAGCCCCCTGGGAACCTGGGGTGTAACACAGCCAGTAACTGTACAGGCCTAAGGTGCATAAAGAATGGTGTGGGTGAGGAAAAAACCTCACAACGTTTCCCTTGTACAGATGGTTCTGAAAAACATTCACATGGATTGAAATGAAAAGCTCAGCCAGCACAGCATGGGCAGCATGACATGTTTGTGGCTGGTGCTTAATCTTACCCTGTTTCCTTGTATTATTTGATGTAAGATGATCAGATGGCATGAGAGAGCAGTCCTTACCATCCTCTCTGGTTTTATCTCTAAATGGCAGAGGTGACACGATGCAAGAAAGATGACTCAAAGAGGCTATTCTCTCTCTTACTTCTTTAGACTTCTTTGAGCCACCCTCCCAGAAAGTGTAGTTCTAGCCTTTACGCAGGGAAGGTGGAATCAGAGGCAGAGAAGCAGCTGACTCGTCTGAGTATTCCCTGATCAGACAAGAGCAGGTGCCAAGAGGTAAGGTTGACTCAAGCCCCTGCTCAGCTGCAACAAATACATCAGAAACGATTCCAGCCTTTTGCATGCTCCATGAACTAGCATTCTGGCTGCAACATCTGTCCCATATACACACATAACAGCACCTGCATTCATAATCATAAAACTAAAAACCGACATGCATTCAATTGTCTTGTTTTCAGTTGTTTATAATATTTCCTAACTTCAGCTGGTTGGAATAACATTTCTCTACAGGAACCTGCCCCTCGGGGAATTTATCAGAAAAATTCCATCTCTACTAAGATTTTCAGATGCTGACACTGGAATTTGCAAAAATGAAGGACTGCAGGAAATAAAGACAAATCAAATGTGGACCCCTAATGGTTGGACTTGGAAAGTGGGAAGAACAGGGACGCAGGGTTCTGTAGAGCTGGTAAAAAAAATGGGATGTGGAAGTGACCAGAATCTGGAGCTTTTTCATTAAATGTCTAAGGAGATAAAGAAAGAAATTAGGAAATAAAAAAATATGTGCAAGGGAACAAAATCAAGGAGATACAAATTGATGGATAAAATCAAATTTGGCAAAAGGAGGTAAAAGAAGAATATCAGACAGACTTTGAGGACCAGAGCAGATAGCGACAGTCCTGGCAGAAGATTGGTCCCCTGCTGTGAGAAACTACCTGTGAAACCCACTGCTGTGATTTCTCAATATTTTCTTAAAAAGACGACAACATTGGCTTATGAAAATGCATAACTGCATGTTATAGTCTTCAGATTTTTCTTGCCTTATTGAGTGCCCAGGACAAGCCTGCTTTGGGGTTCAGTCAAGAAGGTTGTTAGAAAACAAGAACAGATTTATTGAGTTAGATAAAAAATGTAATCTGGTATCCTGTCTCAGCATAGAGAACAGTTTATTAGTGTGGAAAAAGCAAAAAAACAGCAAATACACACGATACTTTTGCCACTAAAATGTCTCAACTTCCTGAGCTAGAATTTGCATCCGCAGCATCGTGGTTAATAGCCTTTGATGGGTCAGTGATTTTCTCTGGCAGCTTATTGCTCTTTTTATAGTTTTGATATCCTAAAAATTTTGAGTTACAAACTTGAATTATGCACAGCATTTGAAATACAGCATTTAGGTTTGAATTTGCTTTATGAGAGTTTCAGTGGTTGCCCATTGGCTGTTCTGTTATGAGAGGTGATGAATAATCACTCCTTATTATTCATTGAGAGACCTTTATTGTGTGCTTACTTCAGTTGTTTCTTTTCTGAGTTCTAGTAAATTTAACTTTTCCACATGGGAAATTCATTCCAAACTTCTTGTCATCTCACTGTTTTTCTCCATCTCTTTTCCTGGTCTGAAATATCCTTGCCATATTGGAGAGGGACATCACCTTCTAAAAATGTGTCTGCCTTTTTCAGTCATTGTTGGAATTAGGTGGACACTTTTGCAGAATAATTCATAATCCCCCAAGATGTCTCTGAATAATTCAACGTAAACTACAGCATTGCTGAAGTTGCATACAGATACCATTTCAGAATCAGTAACACTGAAATTTATCTGCCATTTTTTTCACTCAGTGAGTTATGGCAGCAAGCTCTAGTTTTGCTGTTATTGAGCATTATTTTTATCATTTCTGAGCATTACCACCTTGCTATTTGTTCCCTGAGTATGTAGAACAGGGATCCCGTAAACAATTTTACAAGTTTCTATTTGAAACTTTTCACATGCTTCCATAGCCCTTCTATTCTGTTTTTAATCAGCCATTACTCTGTGGGAGCAAGGTCTCTTTTGACATTACAGCTAGATTTTAAAGCACACCGTCAGAGATCTTATCACAAGCTTTGGAGAAATCTGCATATGTTACACCAGCCAAGTCATTCCTAACCATATCTTTTGGCTGCCTCGAAAGACCCTAATGTATTTCTAAAGCATGATTTCCTTCCAAAAATCTATGTGAACTCCTTTCCAATAGTAGTAATTTTGTCCCTTATTACAGTTTGTTGTTTTTTGTGTTTTTTTTTTATACAGAAAACACATTTAGTGATTACAGAGTCCTTGTTCATTTGTTTGTTTGTTTTTTGAAGAGCTGGAGATTGTGACATAAAAAAGATAAAATGTGTAGGTAACAAAGACGGGCACTACCCCAAGGAACAGAGATCTTTTACCTTTGTGACAGTTTGTACATGATGTTGGTGGAAGTGATTTGTTCAAACAGTTCAGAAACCGCACAGTACGACAGATGGGATCCTGCCCTCCAGGGAAACAGTTCAATATGGAACTTTCGTGCACATCGTTCAGTACTCACAGGTACGCCAGAGATTGTGGGAGCTGAATTCTTCATGTACAAATTGCTATGTAATCCTGATTCTTTTGGGCAGACAGAAGGAACGTGATAAATGTCTAAAATAGAACACCCATAGTCAGATCTGCTCTTAATCTGTACTTCCATTCCCAACCGAAAAGACAGATAGTAATAATACCATTCATCTCAAAGCTGTTTCATGAAAGTAAGTTCATTAATGCTTTTGAAACACTCAGATACCTTAGTGATAAAGAGGATAAACATTGTTTAAAAGCCCATAAGAAAATTACTAACTCTGCCTGCAGAGCTGGGTTTGTACAGCAAGCAATAAATATGACACAAGACAAACTGAATTTCAAAGAGAAAAAAAATATACAGCATCATCTTCTATTTTGCTCACTTAATGAAAGAGGGGTCTGTTAGAAAAAGTAACACATTATCACTATGGAATATAAAAGTTCCCAAGAAAATACATACATTAGTAGTTCAGGCACTTACGACCTTTTGAAGGTTTGACTAAAAGACAGCAGTGATATTCTTGGAACATAATTTTGCATTAACATAACACACTAAGTGCACACCTCTCTTAATTGCAATGTTCAGTTTATAAGTGCAGATAGATGAATGTAGTCTCATACTAATTATTTCAGGACAAATACTGGAGTCTGACTCATTAGTCAGATACAATTTTAACTGGATTCAAGCTGGCTCTTTGCTTCTAAAGCCTGCAGTATGCAGCCCATCCTGTGTGTGTTAGTTTTCTTTTGACTTGGATTTCCCAAGGACATGAAGAGACAGTGTATATGGTGGAGAATTTGACACAAATTTTATCAATTCAAAAATTTCAAATATCTAATTAATTTCTGTGCTCCCTTAGTATTACTCAACTATTTTTTGTTGCTTTGTTTTGTTACATTTTCAACTCTTTTTTAGCCACGCACATTCGTCTTTGGTGTAATTGCTACTTAACAGATGAAGCAGAAGAGAATGCCCACCTGATTTTTGCCTACTGTGCTAAGACAAGGCCTCATTTATGCTTTTTCGGAAGCTTTTCATAAAGGGCAGGAACTATTGCACTCATCTGCATGGGTACAATACCTCTGCTCCCATTGTCTTTCAGCAGGTGCTTCGTGTATTTCCTTCTTTATCTGACTAAATTTGCTGGCTGGTGAGCACTTGGAGATAGAATTAGGACCATGTCTTTATCCTGTCTTTTTCATGAGGCTCTGTGGCTGTTCTAATAGAAGGAAAAATGCGTGTTGAACAAAAGTTTCTAGTCAACCACAAGAAAAGAGGTTGTTTCAAGCACTTGGAAGAAAAACTAGAAGGATAAAATTTATTTTAAAAAACCCAAAACCTTACCAAAAGATGTCACAACTATCTCTCTGTCATTCCTCAGCTCAATGGAGATCTGTATTTTAGTTTTAATTCTACAAGAGCTGTTTGAACCTGTATTCAAGGGAGCATCACCACATCGTTTTTGCACTTGTTCAGTGAATTTCACTTTACCTTGTATTGACTTAATATGCAGGGACATAAACAAACCTTCCCACTTCTGACTGTACAACTCCAGCTACAACGATAGATATTCAGCAAGAAAGAAAAGAGGAGTAACTACGTAGATAATCACTTCAAAAAGGCAGAAGCTCCAACAGCTGGAATTGAGCCGACTGTTTCAGAGCAGTGCCAAGAGCTCTCCTCTAGAAACGGGAGCCGAATTCAACGTGTTGTTCCCAAGCACTGTCAGGTTGTCACTCACTCAACAATGAATTCTTCAAAGAGCTCCATCTCTCTCCTGAGCCACAAACATCAGGAGAGAGAGAACAACTACATAAATCCCTTCTAAATCAAAGCAAAACACTGCATCACCCAAATAATAACTTACTGAGAAATTCAAATCTGCTAAAAAATCTTCAAGACAAAGTCCTGATTCCACAGGTAACTTACACACCACTCTGAAATATTGTTTTGAAACATGAAAGTACCAAATCTCAGGGTCTTTGCTCATCACCAGTTGTGCCCTGTGATCCCAAAAATTCCCTCCAGTGGATTGAGGAATGTGATAGATCAAGTACAATACAAACACTGAAAGCCCAGTGGGAGACTGATCTCTATTGTCTAATCCACCGATAGGACATAAGTAAGATCTACTAATGTTATTTCGTAACTGAGGACAGTATTCCTAACCGCAAATGATATTGCTACGTATTTCATCCAGACACAAATTTTTAATTTCTTAAAAAAAAAAAATAAAAAGCATAATTTCACTGACACAGACACCTAAAATGGAAATCAGCAGGCACAGAACTCTTTGCATCCTGCTCGCTCTCATTGTTTTTAACTACTAGAGAGGAAAATAAAGTATCCATTGCCTGTCAATCTAGTTTTCAGTCCAAACTCAATGGCAGCATCGAGTAGTGCTGCTATACCTGTCAGTCACCTTCTGTAACCTGAAGAAAGGCAAAAGTTACTGACACCAAGGAAGATTTCTTACATTCTACCCTTGCTATCCAAAGGGGCTTTGGGAGTTGAAACTATCAAATTAGTGTCAATTTGAGGCATTTCTAAGAAGCAGGAAAGGAAGAAAAAAACCACAACCACTCAAGATTACCTGCATTTATTTTACACGCGGCCCACAGCTAACTTCTAATCCTAGGCACTGCCTGTCAGCTCAAAGGACACGTTATGTCAAGGTCCATATTCTTTAATCATACAAGTGAATAATCTTGCCTCACTTGAGCTTGAAAAGACAGGGATTTAAATATCAAATAAAAATACATCTTTATCTTCTTATTTTCCGAAATAAATATTTCTATTCTGACAAAGGGAGGTGAGTTGTGAGTCTGTTAACTGTTTTGTCTTTTCTCCATAGGCACTTGCCTACCTATCATTCGTCTTATCAGTAATTCAAGTTCTGAATCTCCAGGGAAAGTGATGGACAACTTTTTTTAAGTTTGACCAAATAAATGTAGCCAATGAAGAACAAAGAGGATATTTGTTCTTTTACACATAAATGTGCTATATGTAAAGCCATAAATGCTTTATAAACTCTAAATTGATAAAATAATTTAATCCAATCCTCCTGAAATAACATGTGCTTCATCCCACGTATTTTCTGCCCGTGTTTGTAAGTTTATTACTTGTTATCTTAAGTGTCAGTTTGTCAATCAACTGTCTTGTCAGAATCAACTGTGAATTTCTTGCAGCGTCTTCTCATTCATCCCTTAGCTCCATTTTGTGAAGTCTAAGCTAATAAAATTATTTCTGTCCTCCAAATACTGCAGTCATTAGTCAGCTGATTTGCTGAACACTGAATAAAATGACTGGATACAGTAAGGGCTCTGACTCATGGAGTCCTCTTTGAACAGTTGGGCTCAGCTGCAGCACTAATGCGAGTGCTCAGTCTTTTAGCAGGGAACTACATCACCTTTTGCAGACATTCTCCAGCTTCTACACAGTGTCCTGTAGTACACCGGATCTCTCTAAAGAGAAATGGTTTTTATTCAGTCAAAAAAGAAAAGTCTGTACTCTAGACACTCCCATTAATGGTCTATTTCTATACAAACAACAGAGCTCTATATTTCAAGTCTTTAACCTGAGTTTGGTGCTCTAAGGCTTGCAGTATGGAAGGGCACTGTAAACCTTGAGTCCACATCTGTCCCCACAATATCTAGTCAGTTTAGCTATGGGACTGAAAATTAATATTTGTCCCTCTAGATGGCATGTATCCCAAGTGGAGAATGAAGTTGATGCTATTATCTTTTATCACCCCATATGGTTTAGGTTTAATATCGTTTCTTGGTGCCTATTCTAGTGATTGATTCAATTAGGAGAGTGTGCTGTGGATCCCTGTATTTGCAATGAGCATATTCTTGTATAAATTTACAAACATTTACTGAGAAATTACCTCTGTGAGAAAAAACAGAAAAGTAATGAACATACACGAAGCTAGGAATTTTCAAGCTCATTGAATCAGTTTTGCTACCTTTAAATATATATTCAGGAAAACATCTGCAGGTGCTGTCAGAGTCTCATGGAAATTTTGAATATATTTTATTTGACTGATTATAAGGCATATTAATTCGAAAATGCTGAAAAATCTAAGAAGACAAACACAGTGAAGTGAAAGAAAATGGCGAATTTCCTTTTGGGTCAAAGTGAGTGAGGCTGCTAAATGCCACTGCATCTTTCATGACCCTTTCCATCCCCCTTACACAATGGACACAACCTGTGGAAAAGTCACCAAATCTGCCTCTCTAGGCACACCGTGGCTTTTGTTTTCAGAAGACTGTAATCTGTACCTAGTTAAATGGTAAAATGATACAATGCAGTATAAAATGGTTTTGAAAGGATTAGAGAAGTTGAGACAAAAGTACTGGTCTATCACGCATTTTGAAAAGAACCACCACCAAAAAAAGTGTGTGTGTGTTTAAGACACTGGAGTCAGAGGACCAAATTCTGAGCTCTGTGACAAGGCAAATTTTTTAATCCTGCTTATACAGAGTTGTTCATCAGCAATAGTTCTCTCTGTGATTTTTCAGAGATACTTATTACATAAGGGTTTAAATTACTGTAATTCAAAGGATTACTTAAAGTATCTCCTCTTTTAACCTTTTTTCAAGAAAGACTTAATTTTTTTTTTCAATTATAAAAATATACATTAAGATTATCAGAAAAAGAACTCTCCCTATAAGGCATTTCCTCACACAAAAGAACAAATGTTTATAGGACATGTATTTTACAACAGCTCACCTTGGTGCAGAAACTGAATTCTCACAAGATCCCTACAAATGAAAGTTGATGTTACAGATCAAGCTGTTTCCTCCACATATGGCCTGAGCACATGGATAATCACAGACATAAATTCTGTGAGAGATTCGCGTACATCGAAAGAAGCACCAGAGGAGAAAGGAGCAGAATACTCCACTATTACAAGGTCCCAACAGCTGCAGAGTCAGGAGGGAGCAAGAGCATTCCCTGCAAACTCTTTTGGGCCATTCACAATTGAGTCAATAATGAGCCCTCACTTCTTTCCCTTCTTGTACTCCCCTCCTTATATTCTGGCACCTGGTTTCAGAACAAGAGTGTTCTGAGTGGTACTTAAGCACTGAACTGGTGACAAGCAAGCAGCCTCTACATTAAATACCTGGACTTGCCCAGATGTCTATTTGCCAGCCCTCCACTACAATTATCCATGCTATTCACTTGAGTGTTAGCAGGCAAAACCTTGTAATTTCTTGACGCAATTTCTCAAAGTTACAGATTTTGAGGAAAAAAAAAATTATACATATATATATCTGTATAAATATATAAATAAATAAATATATATATATATATATATATATAAGCAAAGAAACAAGCAACAAATCATTTCCAGATCCCAAACACACACACACAGTTCCTCCTTCCCTAAATTCAGAACCAGTGCTGAACAGGTCCCTGCAGTTACACATACAGCTACCTACGTAGGCAATACAGCAGCCTTTCATTACCTGCTGTAATTAGTCTAAACCAATTTTTTGAATGCAGCATTTCTTGTAGGAAGAGCAAACAGAAATCATTTGTCCATCCTCTTAAAATCATGGAAAATTCCCAAAATTAAAGCTGGAAGCAAAGGTTTTCACTCCTTTCTTCCCTTTGAAATCAGACAGAATAATATTCCCTTCTACAGCCCAAAATTCCACCTACAGGGGACTTTCTTCACAGCAGCATCAATTATATTTATCAGTGTGACTCCTGACCTGCAAGGCAGATCAAAATTAAATGCCTGCAAAGCTCAGATTGATTAGGACTGGAGATGCCTCCAAATGAGGTATGTGGGCAATACTAGGTTTAGGCAATATATTTTACTTGTCTGACATTACAGGTTGATCTGTATTAACTACTGTCTTCTAAGAAAGTCATGCCCTGGTGTTCTGCTTTAGAAAGAGAGAGAGCCTGCTCCTTTTCTAAAATAAGGTCAGGCTCTGGAATGCTGCTCATGGCTGTGAGGGAAGTCTTACACATGCTGTGCAATCATTAAGATCCGGTAAAGCAGCTACCACGCACAAAAGGCTAATTCTCAGGTGAGGCAGTTCTAAGAAAACTCTAGGAACAAGCTGCGCGGGTTAGGTGACAATGACTTGTTTGGGTAAACTAAGATAAGCACCATTAAAAACAAGTTCCTGGGCCAGATGCAAATGACTGTGTTAGAGAAAAATAAGAGAAAAGGTGTAACAAAAGCTCACATTTCACTCTCTTCCCTGCCCTAAGCAGTGACACAACCAAAAGTTCTGACACTTGCTTGACTACACCACTCATCAACAGCATTTGTTAATCCCTGGTATTTCACACAGGGGTAGCTCGCATCCCATTATGTTTAATAAAACTCTTTTACTGAAGACAACAGGCAAAATGGAGGACGTCCACCTGTCATCTACTTCATTGCTATTTGCATTGAAATTGTACAAGCAGATAATCACTGAAGGCAATCGGGCACACTGCTGAACCAAGGAAGGAACTCAGCAGTGCGTACCGCAGAAGGCAAAGTAGAGTCAGCAAGTCAGTGTTTTAAAATATGAATGCTCTTTCCCCATAAGTCTAATTACCACAGTTCAGTGGCTTAAATAAAGTGATCCAATAGGTTCAGACCTGGTTTTTAGACACCAGCCTTCCAGTGAAAATCTTTAATCTTCTTTATAGTGCAGTTTGTTTTCCACCACCCTGCAAGGCTTGTAGTTTACTGAACCTGTTTCTCCGTTCAGATCCCACCATGGGAGGGGGTAAGACAGGGATTTAGGCTGCCCTGGCTTGTAAACGTTGCAGATCTAGGTAATAAACTCAGGGTCAGGATATCAGAAAGACATTTGAGCTCGCACCTTAAAGGACAAGCAATGATTTAAAAAACAACTGTATTTTTCACCCATGTTACCCACAGTATGTGATACATCATTGAAATAAAGCTGTATTTGCAACAGAAATAAGGAAAAAAACAGGATGCTGAAAATCAGGGCTGATTCTAATTTCTAAATCTCCTTAGGCTGAAGAGACAATGAGGATGAAGATGTAAATCAGCATTAACCTTAAATTCTCTTTCATTGATTCTTGCAGGATGCTTCTGTCAACTGAGTGTCTCCTTTCTGGAAAGAAAAATAATGACTTGTTGCTCTTTTTACTTTGTGCCTTGCACTGAACTTAGGTTATTCATGCTTGGAATTAACTGTTGGTTACAGAACATTTGGTTATCTTCATCTGTACACATTTCTAACCTGGTCATAAATCTGCGTATCTGTACATATATAGTTTTTTTTTTTTAACAGGAATGGCTTTCTTTTATTACCAGTAATGTCATATTGTAAATGGATATCACATAAAATGCTAAATAATGTGTTTTCTTTATTACACTCAGTATGTTCTCTACATGACTACCAAGTTGACTACATCCACATGCATTTGGTTAAGAAATATTCCAGGTGTTCATCTGTGTAGACCATACAAGATGAAATCAACTGAACGTTGACAGTAACCCTTTGTCTCCTCATAATAGTCTTTAACACACTCTGACTGTTTTGGAGCAGGGTACTTTGTCATATTATAAAATCTGAAGCCTTAGAACTTGTAACAAAGCAGGGAGAAAATAAATTAATTCATTTTCTTAAAATGAAAAAATATGATGTTTCAATACAAGAAGAAAACATGTATATGGCAAAATAATTAATGAAAATGTGCTACTTCACTCATGCTGAAGGATAACAGTATAATCGGGAAAGCTTGACATTGAGAAATACTTAGATACACACTTAGATAAACAGGGAAAGTTTAATCTTCTAGCAAAGCACAGAAACAACAAGCAGAAAATGAGGAAAAAAAAAATGTTCTTTATTCGTAGATTTTTCCTGTAGAGAACATCAGTTGATTGTTGCTGAACGCTGACTTGCATCACTCCCAAGCTAATAGCTGGAATATATCCAGCATTTGATTATAATATTAACAGGCACTGAGGTCATATAAGCTGATTCTCCTCCTCTTTATACTAACTTTACACTGATAGAATTCCAGTGGACACATTACAGTTATTTTTAGTTTATAGGAGAACAGGTACGAGTAGGAGGGATTTTTATTGTTTTTTCCACGTGTTGTGTGTGCTATCACAGGTACTTATCTATTGCATCAAAACTGTTTGCCTATTTTTTATGATGTCTTGCCATAAGTCTGAAATCTGACAGTGCAGCTCGTAAATAACAAAGTCTCTGCCCTCTCACTTGCATGTGAAAGACATAGAAAAAAAAAAAAACAGGTATTAAATGTAGAATGCTGAGCTAGCTATGTGGCCTGAACTGAATCCAGTCCTGTGCATAGTAAAAGGAAATCATTAGATTATTTAGAAATGTCTGAAGTTAAACGGCTCTAATTCATCTCCTGGTGGACATGAGACCTTATCTCACATTCAGCACACAACTATTAGGACGAAGGCCACGCAGATCCCGGTTCTCTGAGGGGATGTGAAGTGCAATACCGATGGGTACTGGCATGTTGCTTTGCTCAGCCAGGAGCAGTTCTGAACAAGGCTGAAATTCACTTGCACAGAAGCTGCCTGAACGTGCGCTATTGATCCATGCTTTGCCTGGCCCACCTCTATAAAATATCTTGGCCTTGTGTTTCTTAAAATAACCCTCACAAGGCAGAGACCCACCTATTAGAAACAGAGACAGATGAATGAGCATGCAAATGTAAGAAAACATTAATCATTCTGAGTTCATTTCTATCAATGAGATTAAAGCAAAAACCACTGAATTCTAGTTCTTGGAATAGAATTTTATCAGACCTGAAAGTAATTCTTTTTTGAATGGTTGGGATTTGCAACAGATTTTATGAAGCATTAGTGCCAATATGCTACAAAAAGTTACGTTGGACCACACAGTAGCTCTTCAGTAGATCCAAAAGCAGGCAAATAACAGATCTGCACTATATTACTTAAAACATCTCTTATATGAACTGATAGGAAGAAGATTAGCACTCCCACTCCTTTTGTTTTAATAATAGAAACACATTATTGAAGAAGGAATGGAAACAGATTGAATCACAACACTCGTATAACCACTCGTCTGTTATATCTCAAATAATTCTACCTCAGGACAGAGTAAAAAATAAACTTTAATACACATCCACCGATAATAGTATCACCGAGTACTTAAGGATGAGTATGGACATCACAGCCACAAGCAGTATGGTTTCACACACTGACTCAGATTTTTTGTTCTTTCACATTCAGTTCTTAGCAGAAGTAAAAGTTTTGTTTCATTGACAGTTGTTTAACTCTCCTTTGAGCCAAAGTTGCGCATATTGGAAAATAAATAAAAGTCATATTGGAAAATTCAGAATTTCGGGGTGTAAATAACACGGTGCCTTCACAGGCAGAGATGCAAACATCCACAAGAAAGTATCAATCAAAAGAACAGTGACTGCTCATTGATCCACTGGATATCACTTGTATTTCTTGAGCAAATCACTTCTTTTTCCTTGATTTTCCCAACTTTCCAAGCATTTGTTTATTCGGATTTGAAATTCACTGTACATGCATACATTTTTCTAAATAATGTCATGAGCGCCACTTACTGAATAATCATGATTCGTATTCATTAGCTATTCCACCTAATCCTTTAAAGCTATAACATCTACTGTTCTGAAATACTAAATTTACTTCAAACTATCTGCTAAAAGTCTTCAATATTTGGTTGGCAGTCACATAAGCCTGGAGGCAAAACAGCAAAAAACAAAATACATCACAAAAATCTGATTCAACTTCCATTAAGATAAAGAACATGGGGACTGGTCCTTTTCCAAAGCTGAAGGATTCTGCTAAATATGTATTTTCTCTGTCTCAATCATTTCAGCTCATCATAAGAAATCACTCCTCTCTGAAGGCTTTAGGGAATAAGAAAATAAGTCTACAAGGCCACTGTCTCACATGTAGGATTGACTTACATCCTCTTCTTTGCATGTTGGCTCCATTAATTGATACAGTACTGGGTAATAACATCCCACTAATAGCTCTGAATGTGGTTTTAATGGAAATGGAAATGTGGAAAGCATTAAACTAATATAAAGAAATGGAACAAGATTTATGTAGTAACAATAAACATAAAAGCAAAGCAGAATTGAAGGGTCAGTTATGATCCTGACATTCAATATCGATCTTTTTTTCATGCCGTGAGTTTTCACATGCCATGTGAGATGCGTGCATGTTCCTGTGGCGTGCCTATAGGAAGATGCAGCTGAGAATGGATGAGACAAACTCAGAAACCACACATGTTTTCCACTTTTTTTCCTGTTGTTAAATAATGAACTACATCCAAGTTTCTAAAATAGCGGGTCTCTTTCACTTGTTCACTTGTTTAGTTTGATCAATCAATCATCAACCCTTTAACCTGTTGTTAAGAAACTAATGGCAACATTTCTTCATGTTTCTTTGCCAGGTGACTAAACAATTGAAAACTGAATTTGTCTGTATTGTTCATTCAGCTCTCTAGAATGTATGGAAGGCTATTCTAACCAGCTGGAGAAATCTGTTGAGCGTGGGCACAAATTCATTCTCTTGATGAGAAGTAATCACGCAGCTTCATCAAGGGCACTGAAAAGAGAAAACCAAAAATTCCTAGTCAGATATTTAATTTCAAATCCTGACAATTTTTTTTTTTTTTTTAAATCCAGATGGAGTGAAGCTCACTAATGTGTACAAAGGCAGCTGGAGGTATTAGGAGGAAAGTGGTGCACAAGACCCAGGGTTTCCATATCACCAACTTGACTTTATTCTGAGCAACATCTTGTTTCCTCAGGGATCCATTAAAATAAGTGGGAGTATCATTTGAGTAAAGCTCTGCCCACTTGATCCTACCCCCATTGCAAAAAGACTTCACATTTGTTTTACTAAATCGCTTCAGGTGTAATTTTTCTGCCCCCCCCCCACCTTCATCACTGCATTTAACTAAGAGATTTAATCCTGTAAGGGTAAAAAATGAATATAACAACCTGCTCTAGAGATATCTTTGGTACGTACAGCCTTTAAGTTAATTTATGTGAGCTAATAAATCAAGCTTCAGATCACAGAAATACTATTAACTATTACTTATTTCCTACCTTTCCCCAGATCTCACTTGAACAAGTCTGTTCTTTACATAGAAACACATCAGAAAAGTAACACGCTGGAATTAACTGATGGAGAAATTATGCAGAAATGCCCTTATAAAGGTCAATAAAACAATTCCCTAGGATATAAGAAAAACAGGCCACATTTGCAGATATATATGTATATCTCTTTATACATATATACACACGCATATATATATATGTGTGTGTGTATATATATATATCTCCAGCTGGCACATATAAGCATAGCCCTAAGGAAGTCCACCGCAGCTGAGATGCTGCATCCACTGAATTAACAATTTAACCCTACTCTCTACTGAATAATTGGATAAAATATGTAAATGAAATTTGTGTCATGCTGTCAAGTATTATACCGTCTAGTAGCCATAATTTGAAGTGTCTTGATTTTTAACATACTGCAGTTTTCTATTGGTACTGAAAATGTGAAAAATGAGCCACTAGAGAAAAGAGATTAATATTGTCATAAGAAAAAAAATGAATTAACCTAAAGGCCAACATGGAGTCAGAGCCTAATTTGAAAATTACTGCACTAGACATTCTAAGAAAAATACTGTGCTTAAAGTAACCGGTTATACACTGGAACATTGGCATGGTTTCTGTCTGGAAGCCGAACAACTGTCCATCTAGTCCTGGATTATGTCTCCCATTGTGATATTTAGGGTGAAGGGGTAAGACAGTACACACGTCACAATTACAGAAAGATCCAATGACAGAGGGAATTTTAATGTAAGTATTACTATCAGTAGCTGGTTAGCTTTAATCTGCCAAATAGAACTGTAGAATACTACATCATGTCTGTCCTTTCTCAAATTCTACTTACTTTAGACTTGATAATATTGTGTGAAAGAATTCTATCAATTAATTCTAAATGCAACAGAGCTTGGTAATCACCTTGTCAGAAAAAAAAAAGCTCAAAGTAAAGTCAAAATTAATTTAAGTACAGCAATTGCAAGCATCACTGTGAAGATATGAGCTACTTTCTAAATGTAAATTGAATTCAGAATATTGTTTGAGTTTCAAAAAAAAAATAATCAATGGCTGAAATACTGTCTGGGTGGGCTACACTTGATGGTGTCACACTAAGCACAACACGGAGTTTGCACATCTACTGATATATTGAATAAATGGTAAGACTTTTCCCAATATGTTATTGCAGAAAGTGTAATTCAAGTACAGTATTTACAGGGAAATCAATGGTAAACCATTAGTTTGAGAAAAATGTTTTCCATCAAAATGAGAAATGTGTGATTCTCAATAAATTTAGGAAGGTTTTTGTTTGATTGGTTTTTGTTGTTGTTGTTTTTCATTATCCTAGGCCTAGGAAAGGCCAATTGTAGATGCAGATAATGAAATATCTGTATTGATACGGAAAAAAAAAATCCTGTTATCCTTCACTGTATTTGCATAATTACATTGTATTTTGGTCCAGAAAGTCAGCATACTGCTCAAATTTACTTGCCCGTGTGGCTGTATGTTTGGTTATATTTATTAAATTGTATTGTAGAAATAAATCAGGTGCTACAATACAGTGAAAAAAACCCACAAAACCAAAAAAACCCTGGTGCTCTGCAATACCAAATGTTAGAGAGCTGAAGTGACCATTCCCCTCTTCTGAGCACTCAGAAGGCCACCCCTAGAATACTGCATCCCCTCAGGTCCCCACTACAAGGAAGACAGTGAGAAACTGAGCAACAACACCACCACACAAGACAAACTTTTCTGATTCAAATACAGATCATGGAGAGCTTTCCAATGATAAAGGCCATAAATACATATTTTACATAAAAATCCTAAGATGCAACCTGAGTGTTCCTTGTCTTTTGAAGCAAAGATGCGATCACAGGCTTGCCTCTCTGCGTTTCAAGCTTTTTTGATTTACAGACATTCCTGAGTTCATGCAATTTGATTAACGGTTTATATATAGATTCATTATTCTCTTACCAGCAGCTGCCTTTACCTCCCTGCTTATGATTCCTGCTTACTTGAGACTGAGCTGAAGATTTATTTAGTTAAAGCAACAGGTTGATTAGCATACAAGTTTCTGCATCAATCACCTTTCAACCTTCACTCACATTCTACACAAGCCGGATATAGATACTTTAGCCCTGAACTAACCAAGAGCTTGCTGGTGTCTGTCAGCTGTTTAATCACCTATACTTACAGCAGTTATTTTGTAAAAAATAACACACTTAGGAATGGAAAGCATGCCTAGGCAGGTTACAATAAAAAAAAAAAAGACACCAAACTCCTTCCTATTCTATACAACTCCATGAAAATTAGAGGCAGTAAAATCTATACAGCTTGCTCACAAAAACATTCCTGCGTCAGTAAAAAGAAAGCCTTTCCTTGTTTAAGTATTTATTTTTTAAAAAAAGAAAGAAGTTCTGGGTTTAATTCCCCATTTTCTGCTTTTGTTTGATGCAACACTCTTGAAAGAAATTCTGTAAGCTCACCTGTGAAGCTTGATTTTTAACACGAATCTTCTGCAATCACTTCTGATTATGCAGGATATTAATCTCAAATGTCACTGGATGCAATTATAATACCATCTCAAAAAATCATTACAGGACCTAGTTTAGGGTTGAAGTCAAATACACATTTTAATTGCACATTTTAATTCAGGCATATGATGCAGAAATGTATTGACTTTTGTATTCGTTGCTTTGGTCAGACTGTTTCCTTCATGCGTCACTCCAGAAATACAGGTTCACATAGGAGCATAACATTATTTCAGGGCTGTTATAGTTAAAACAGTTACATATATTGGAATCATTTCACTCTTACATTGCTGATTCTTGTAGGTATTTGATCACCTTCTCTCTTTGGTAATACTGCAATGAACATACAATATCTTAATGGTATAATTAAGTTATGGAGGCTTCCTGGGGATTAATGAACTCTGGGGAGGAGCTCATGTCCCAAACTATAGCTTAGGGACATAAACTTAATCTATTCATTAATCTTTAGGAAATGTTTAATGAAGAGGTTGCTACCTCTGTTACAAGACTAAGAATTAAATGTATAGATATTTTAAGTTTCTCAGATTTAATCAGGATGAATGAGTGATTTTTTTTAAGTTAGAAAGCCAACAGTCTAAGTTCAAAGCTCTTAGTCACACACTTCTCAGTTTAAAAGCCCAATTTCTAAGCCTAAACCAAGCCAATAATTATCAGATCTTGCTGTGAAGACCAAAAGCTTGCAGCTCTAAGTTACTGATGCTGGGTGGTCTCAAGCTTTGAGGATTCTGGACCATAAACTGTTTTCATTATGAACTCCAGGGATGAAGAAGAGATGACTGAAGCTTCTATGCAAGTAGATTTACTGACAGAGAAGCATTTCCAAATAATATGTTCATTGTACAAATACTAAAATTGAAAAAATTTGAGCAGCACTGTCAATAACTTTAATAATGTCATACCTTCATATGAAAAGCCTATTTTGACACTTAAGTAAACAACCATCTATGACGTGAATGTATTCTGTTAGCTGTCTGGGGATCTACCTGTTTCAGTCCAAAAGATAAAGATTTCATCCAGTCACTGAACTAAATAAATTCTTCCTCCAAAAGTCAGTGGGTTTTTTAACTATGCCATTAAATGAGAATAACATTCAAGAAGCATGTGTTTTATCCTCAGAGTACCAAATGATAATATTAGAGCTAAAAGGAGGACGCTTTCTGCGTATTGGGCTTCCACTGTGTAAGTGCTGAACACTCTTGCCCAAACAAAGAGGAAAACAAATAGTATTATTTTAGACAGGAG
This sequence comes from Patagioenas fasciata, assembly GCF_037038585.1. Classification (NCBI taxonomy): domain Eukaryota; kingdom Metazoa; phylum Chordata; class Aves; order Columbiformes; family Columbidae; genus Patagioenas; species Patagioenas fasciata. Next base: position 13,161,811 of record NC_092533.1, on the reverse strand, counting down.
AGAATATAAAGAGAAGATAAGCTCCATGTAATCAATATGGTCACAACACTACTGACCATTCCTTTTCTTTCTGTTGTTCTTCTGTCAGACACCTTCCGACATGCTAACAACGTTCTTGGTTCCTTCTTCAGAGCTGCATGTGTTACTGCGTAAAAACATCTCCTGGTAGAAGTGGAGAAATTAAGACAAATTTTCACTGGAGATTCAGATAGCTTTCCTTTACATGTCCCCTACACAGGTGAACTTGCCACCACCACTGCCTCCCACTGCCGCCTTGCATACATTTGCCAGCTTGCATGAAGTGTGTGCTCCTGTTTTTTAGCCATAGCATTTCAATTGGAGTGAGAAGCAGAGACTTTCAAAGGTAGTTGCCAATCCTGGATTACAGGGCAAACGCTGTTCTATGAGACTCGGAAGGATCACAACTATTATGTGTTTTGGAGTTTGCTGCAAATCTGGAAATACTCCAGCACAGTAGTAGATTTTTTCAAAGATGCCTAACTGCTTACTTGAACTACATTGAACTTTACAGAATATTACGGAGAGCACCATAAAACAGCAGAATTATTTGGATCTGAGCCTATCAAATGCTAGCTGTTCTCTCTAATTTTCAGCACTTTTACAGTTGCCTAATATCTAGGCATAGCATTAACAGAGAAGATTGTACACTTGAAGTATTCTAATTAACTAATAAAACAAAGGAAATTAGCGAGGCATAATAAGCTCCAGCCTTACTGAAGGAAGGAAAAGGCAATGAAAAGCTATTATTTCAAATGTGGAAAATTGAACAGGTGATTTTATAGCACATCAGATGACATCATTACTCTCTCCAGATAAATTTCTAAGTGTTTGCCACATTAATGTACCACAGGATAAAAATGCTTCTCTAGGCTCTATGGAAAGATCAATACAGAGAACAGATGTTATACAGGGTCTTTGTTTCATTTTTGGAGAACCAGTCAATTGACTTAAAGAGAATGAGAGTCAAATTTTGGCAAAGAAGCCTCACACAAGCCTCAGAACCACCATAAACACTGCAAATCCATTATTGGTATTGCACATCTATCAGGCAAACTATTCTGGCTATGTAATGTCAGAAATCATGAAAAGAGAGACAACTGCTTACAAATCTTTCTTTTCACACTGTGTCTCCTATAACAACACAATGTGAAGATTTCACTTTTAAAAAATGGTCCTGCTTCAGTGTAATAATGAAAATGAATATATTAATGTTTCGGAGCTGTTAGGAGTTGAATCTCCTAGCATTTCCCAGTTGTAGTGGTAAAGCCTTGGGACAAAATGGTTTAGATGAACTACTGGAAATGCAGTTTTCTCTGTTGCAAGATGTCTTCCAAGAAAATTCTTTTGGAGATTTTATTTATACTCTCCCTCTCTGCATTTAACCAGATGTATACTTTAAGTCAATATTTATTTCCAGCAGTGCAGAAAGCTGGGATTCTGCCCTAGTGAACGACACAAGAGATGTAAGAGGAAACCCAATAAATAAAATACCACAGAAAACACCACTGTGTTGACCTAAACTGGATAAAGAATCGGTCATAGCTAGAGATAAGGGACTGGACTAGCAAGGAGATTGGCCTTTTTCAGTAATATACCCTACAGCTGTGGAACAATCAAGAAAAACTAAGATGTACTGTATGCTTGTTCTTGTCATCAGTAACAGAAAAGATAAAAATATTCTGCCTACTTTCTTTTTTAGCCTTTCAAAACTACAAACACAGACATTAAAAAAAACTCAGGAGGGATTTACAGGTTCTATACACATCGTTCCTCAATAATCCCTCTCCTGAAATGATTAAAATACATACACAGCGAATCAACACTCAACAAAACCAACGGGATTATTCAACCAGCTATCCCTCACCCTAATCAAAGAGTTCCAGTTCACACCCATGAAGCAACTGTCCCAGGTGAATGTGACAAAAGGAGCATGTGCCACTGCCTGTCTTGAGTGTCCCTGCAGAAACCCTCACTCTGCTCCTCGGCACAGGCCAAGGAGAGCCCGCTGCTCACCTGCGCAGGGTGCGCAAAACAGAGACAGAGCTGCTGGGACACCACTCATACCCAGGAACAGGATCAACATTATCAGGAACATAGTATAGGTGCGCAATTGTTTCAATTATCTGACAATAAAAAATAATCTGATATTAAAGAGTGGTCTAAATGAGACTGATAACAAGTCATTTTATCTGTATCTGCATCCAGAAAACATGAGATCATTTCATTGTAATTATTACTTCTGGAATTGTAATGGGCACAGTTCATACAGCTTATCCCTCAAAGATGTTTTGTATCTTCTCTGAGGCACTTTAAGCAGAAAATCATTGGCTATAGAAAAGGTTTCTTGTTAAACTGCTATGCTTATTCTGCTTATTAATCTACACTCAATCACTTTTTCCAAGTGGAATAATATTTTTGATTTCAAGAGTCACATTCAAATGCCACTATCCCAAGGACTAAGTGGAGAAAATTTAAGCACAGGCCAACATCTCGCTGGGATTTGCAGAACCTTCTGTAAAGTAAATAAGGCCCTTGTGGCTTATCAGGCGTTGGTGTGTTCAGCTCCCTAAACTAAGACAATTCAGGGGATTAGTTAGAGGAGAAATGAAATGTACCTAATTAATTCCCCAGATCCCTGATGATTATGTGGCGTGTTTGGAACAGCAGGGAATTGTGACTGAAATTAAGAACACATACCTACAGCAATGATGCTGAAAAATGCAGCCTTTATTCCTTTTACTGCAACATCGAGATATTGGCAAGTAGTATTACATTTTAGAATTTCTTATCATTTTAGAACAAATTTTCATCTGCCATGCTTTTTTTAAAAAATACATATTTAATACAGAGCTAAAAATTCTAAGACTCTGACAAGCAGAAGAGAAAAATAATGTTGGGAAATGGATATTATTTATCCTTGTAAATTTGTGATATTTTAGCTTTGTCCTGTTTGCTTCTCCACTCTCCCCTGTGTTCTGTTTTTCGGTGACTCTTTGTCTATTACATAAAGTAGCAACAAGATAAGACTCTATATGGTACTCTCAGTAACAGAAATATAAACTTGGAAAAACTCAGGGAAGCCTGAAAGATTTTATCTGGATTTAAATAAGGGCAGGAGAAAAGCAGAATCAAACTTGAGATTTCAAGGATAAAAGAGGGCAAGGGTAAATGAAGATTACTAGTTCCAACAAAAGAAAAATGAACGCAGTTTGAATTTGTGAAAGTCCAAACTGAATTTTATATATTCGATCCCATTATGGAAAAAGTGACTTAGTTGCCTCTATAGAGTATTCTCGCTTCACAGTACGGAAAAAGAAAATGTGCTTTTTATGGATCAAACCACAGAACTCTTCAGAAATAACCTTCAGGAGAAGATTACATACAGATTTCCCTAAATTCGTGTTAACAATTTCAAACCACATAAACCAAAACCAATATATAAGTTCCTGCAGTTCCAGTCATTTTCACAGGAACATTTGCCAGGTCCTGACTATAGGTTTTTCATGTTTTCCTAATATGGAATATAAATATTTCTCCCTGTTTGTCCACCTTTTTTGTGGTCCTTTCACATTCTCTCATCCATAGACCTGAACGCCCAAACTAGGGACGAAGTTTATTTTCTGTGGGAGCCCTGATTAATACCATTGATATGAAGCAGCAAGATTCATAATTTCAGAGAAGAGGGTTTTAATAGCAAAAGAGGAACCTTCGCACTCCCATCATCAACAGATTATGTGTCAGCATGGAGAAGGGATGAAGAATGCAAAAACAGCTCTGGAAAACATTAAGTAGTCACAGACGGACAAGTGCTTTTCATACCTTCTCTAAACACGAGAAGCAGTCTGGATTGACCACAGAGAAGGACAGACAGGAATCCAACAAAACCAGTATTGTCTGAAAATCGCTCAACTACATCAGTTCCCATAGGAATAAATGATTCAATTTGCAACCCATCAATCATTTGGCATAATAATGGAAGTAAATACATCATAATAGAGGGTTGTCAGAGGATCAATGTCTTCTACTTTGGAAATAAACATTTTGGGATTGCTCCAGTATTTATTTTCCATAAAACAGATAATTATAAAATAAATAATTGGGGTTTGTATGACATTTATGTGGCAGCAGGAAACCATTACTTGGTGACATTTTATTTCATCTGCATTATCTCTAAAGAAAAAAAAGGCGGGGGAAGGCTGAATACTTGTGGATCTGTCCATCACACATTCCATTTCCTTGCATAAGAGCCATTGACTGACAAGTAATGCCATTTTAAGGGAAATCAAAAGGCAGTAATCTAATACTCTACAGATGTCTCCATCTGTAGATTTCTGGATTTTTGATATTTTAGAATAATCATCATTCATGTAAGACCTATGTACATTTAAAAATATCTAGAAATTCAAAATTAATAAGCTACTCTTATTTTGCACCTCAACTAAAGCTTGCTATGGGGTAGAAAGGTATCTGTTGAGGCATTCTTTATAGGGATAATCAACGAAGTATTTGATTATAAAAGTAAACAAAAATACAGAAAACCCATGCTATCTCAAGTCCTGTCCCTTGTTTTCTTTCACTAGTGCTAATGGAATTCAGCAATTTCAAATCCTTGAAATGCGGGGCCACCCCCTGCCCCTAGTGTGACATCTGAATAAACAGAAGAATAATCTATGTTAAATTAACTGAAAACTGTCACATGCGATCAGATTTCATACGCTATTCAGAATTTTTATCTCTTGGAACTTCTAATTCAAATTTTTAACTCAAATTAAAAAACCTCAACACATTGCAAAAAGTTCAAGGAACTCAGGTACCATGCCTAAATATATCGGGAAGGAAAAGGTATGTGTGGTCCTGCCTATGATGACCTCTTGCCAGTGGCAGACAGAACCCATAAAAGGACCAATTATTGTGAGGCAAAGGGTTATCACTCAGGTTCCTTGGAAATGTAATTCTCAGCTTTGGTTTCCTGCAGTTTGGGGTAGAAGTCTGGATTCTATGCTATGATTCAGGTCTTGGCAGGTAATGCCTTTCAGTTCACCTTTGGTTTAGTCATTTTAAGTTAGTACTGTTCATATAATCAGAGAGGCCAGCGATTTCATCTACCTCTGGATCTTCTCAATTAACTGTTTGCAGAAACTTGTTTAAGCATCTGCTTAGCTCTCACAAAGAACCTGAAGACATACTAGACTGAGCCAACCATCTACTAGAAATCTGCATAATAATTTAACTGTGCAAATGTTTCCAAAGGGGAATATATGTAGTATGACCAAAGTATTATGCAAATTTTGTTTTTACAGTGATTTAGCCCTGCCATAATATCCTATGCCATTATATAAGCAGTGCAGTAAGCCATGTCATTGCTGACAAAAGCAGACAGGAGCTGCACCAGACGTCCTGCAGCCTCAGCCTGAATGTATGGATGCCTTAGGGGCACACTACCTATTAATTTAAAATTCTGAAACTAATTATGTATGTCAGGGTGACCTCTTTCTAATCTACATTCATCACAGAACACAAACCTTCTGTCTCCATTGTTCCCATAATAAAATGGCTGTTCACAGACTTATATAATTGACTGTATCTGAAGTGGACTCATACCATGGTGCTACACTCAAATTGTATGTAATCCCAACTGAATAAAGATAAGCAAAAATAATCCAGCTATCTCAAGTAATTAACTTCTAAAGTTTCATAATAACATTGGAAAAAAATTACTACCCCGATCTTAAAAACAATGTTGCAGAGTATATGGAAGTCACATTGATTATAGAGCTACCAAGAAATTATTTGCAACCTTGAAAGATGTATGTAGCATAAAATTCATTCACTTCTATTTTGTTGTCCCACACATACCTTGACACTATAAAGACACATAGATGAAATAGGCACCTATACCTGGAAAGGCCCCTGAAACTGACACTGGGATTATTAGAGGTGCCTAAAATAATTAAGTACCTCATTCTTGTCGAATTCGAAAGGAAACAGAGAAGAAAATCGCAGTTAACATTTCAGTAACAGAAGAATTTTGTTAGACCTCGAAGCTGCAAGCCAGACTGAGATACAGAATGGAATACTCAAGCAACAAAGCAAACTTCTTAATAATATGAGGAGACATGACAGATATCTTGGGGTTTTTAGATGTATTGAATTTCTAGTGTTCAGAAACAGAGAGTTTAGGTGAGGCAAGGATTCATCAGTTTTTTCCTCTTTGAAAGAAATTATGACTACAGCTACATTACAGAAAACTGGAATAACACATTAAAAGATGTGAACAAGATTCAGCTTGAAAGTCAAAATGTGTTTATACTTAGGTAATGAATATTAACTCCTATTGCAAGGAGTGCATGACATGTCTTTAAAAAAAAAAAATCACAAAAGCAGCATGTTCTGTCTAAATGAGTTCCAATGAGCAGAGGAGGATAAGGTAAATGCATTAGCAGATCTGTGTGATACTATACCATAAATATTTGACTTAATCAGTTACAATCATTAATTTAACATTTAATCATCAGTTTACAATGCTAGCATTTTCAATAAATATGTTAACAGAAGCTCCTATAACAAATCTCTGAGCTATAACCGTAAAGCGGCTACATGTTGAACCAAACCAAAGCTTTCCCACCTCTAGGAGTAACTAATTCACCAAATCAGTTCTACTCAGCAGTAGCACTACTCAGGTTCTCTCCTATTCACAGCCTGATTTTTCCTAATATTTATTTATGCTAACAATTACTTATTCAGACTCATCGTTTCGCTGAAACACATTCGTTTACACAGTCTAGTGATCCATTAGAACCCACCTCTCGCAGAAATGAGGCAGGCTCCACTTTTTAAAGGTTTTATGTTTTTCTAGAAGAGACACTTGAGACAAACATGTTACTTGACTCAACAAAAGCTGGATGAAGTTTTACGATATCTTACACAGAGCATACTAGATTATCTGAACAGTCAGCTTTGGGGGAATCTGGCGCACAGCTCTGAAATAACTCACATGGGTCTAAGGACCTATATTAGCCACTTCAGGTAAAGATGAGGGGTTTTAACCTCATCTTCTCCAACAGTTGTACTTGTATGTGATCATCAGCCATTTGCATTATATTGCATTATAATTGTACTTCTGAGAGGAAAGAGGATAATTCTCCTCATCAGGAGGTTAAAGAAACATCTGAACAGAACCTCTCTGATCTTTCATGATTAGAGTTCACTGCTGAATCTATACATGTATTTCCTAGGACATAATACTGAAGTCCAAAGCTAAAGTTCTAGGCACAAAGCTTAAGAACATTCAGAAGTGTTTGCAAAGCTGTTACCAGTCCTTCCAACTATCCCACTGATGATAATTCAGAAAGCCATAACTGTTTTTCAAACTCTGTCACAAGAACTACTTCAACATGAATTTTCTATAGCACCTCTCTATAGTATTTGCAGTTATTTTGTTGCAAATTTCTCATTTGCTAATTGAAACTAGAAGCTACAGACCTATCTACTTCTCCATTAGCAAGTGACTGATGATTCCTGAAGTAACTACCATTACAGTGCTTTACAAGAAATAACAAAATAGGGATTTTGTTATTTTTAAAATGGATAGTAGAAGTTCTCATATAACTTACTTAAGCCCTTGCAAGTGGGAATCTTGTCAACTCTTACAGGGAAAGATTGTTTCTACCTCTTTCTTTCAGTGCCAAAGGGCTTTTGTACATACCTGTTTGTTGCAATCAGGCATAATTCTAGGTTTGCTAGCAAATAGCATAAAGCCATGCAGAACACAACAGCTTATCTATAAGCTGTGTGACTGATCCAGCTCCATCGGGTTAACTTAAACCTCCTTCGGTGCACACAGAGCCAATGCCATGCTCAGCATATGCTTCGGGTTTTCTCACACCAGAGTGTGGACAGACTGTGGGTTTGTTGTTTTGCTGAAACTGACCTTGCTGAACACCTGTGTTGGCTTGTGTTTATTTGTTCACTTCTTTAATATCAGTCAAAATGCTATCACATTCCCAGAGATCACACTTTTTCAAGAATGAAGTGGTGGGAAAAGACACATTTCACTCCTGATGCTGAAATAAATCTGCTATTTTTATGCTAAGAACCTTCAGAAATACCTGTATGTTTCAGTGATTACCTCACTAGGAACGGACATAAGGAGTTCTAACATCACAATGTATCTGTACACTTTATAGTGTATGAGATGATATCAATAACCTCTGCTTCCAAACCTTACATTTTAACAAATCAAAAGAAATGTTACTACTTAAACCAAAACCAACCAAACAACAAAACACCTCGAACTTTGTATCACTGATAAATAAGTTATGGAGAAGATTTAGTATATGCTGTAGGCAACCCGTATGGTAACAAATTACATAGCACACCACACTATTTACAAGTTGCATCTTCTGCTGTAGAGGCTGGTGTAACAGTTAGATGGAAGGAAAGTAGATGTTATCACTTTTTTCCTCTTCCGAGACAGGGTGAGCCATTAAAAAAATAATCATTTCTTGAGCTAATTCAAAATGGTTCAAGTAGACCTGTACGCCAACTAGTATTAATAGTAGATTTTATGGTTTGTGGTAGGGATTTTTTGTTTTGTTTTGGTTGGTTGGTTTTTAATAACTGTATTTTTAAGACCATGCAAACCATCTATTTTTCCTTGTAATCCACTATTTGTGATCATGGGTGGACTACATTCTACATGTAGCAATAATCACACTGCTGGTATAGCCTGCTCACACAACATAAGACAGGTAGGAACACAGGAGAATAGGGCACCAGAGCTTATCGATGTACAACTATCAAACCTTTTATACATCTCAAGGTCCGGCGGTTTCTGGACAAATGCACTATGGTTGAAATCCCACTGCAGAAGTAAAGCTTTCAAGGTAAAATAGTATTTCATTTTCATTATCATGAAAGAAAGAAAGAAAGAAATGTCTGCAGTAGCAGAATGTCACAGCAATACGTTAAGACTGGCAATTTTGTGACATTGCTAAGTGTAAATACAACAGCGTTCATTGCTGTCTTTTCCTTTCCTCCTGATCCCCATTTCTTTCTTTTCTCGGCACTCTTCCAGCAAACCGAAATTATAGACAAGAAATGTTGCACCAAAAAGATGTGCTTTTGAGGCATCATTCAGAACACCGCTGCCTTCTGTGGAAATAAAAGCCACCGCTTTGTCTCAGGCGCTTCACAAAGAAAGGCAGAATATGTTGAACTAACCTTATTGTTATATATTCAACATAACAATATTTTTACATATCAAGAGCCAAATTGCAACATTTTGTCTTGTGCAAACGAACTGCCTTCTAGAAGATGGTTGCCCTCTGTCCTTAAGCCTATACATCTGTCACAACACTGTTCAGGATACTGCTTTACCAAACATGGACATAAGCAGCTGAACCTTTACTGAGGCAGTAAAGCAGGGGCTCTAGCTGTCAATACACCCTTTACACTTCAGTTAGCAGGGTCCTCTGCTGAACAACCATCTGGAGAGGGCACTGCCAGACAACTTGCATCTTGTGACCATATCCACCCATCAGGTTTCAGTACTGCTGCAATGAAAAAGGAAGGGAGTGTGGGGTGGAAATAATCAGCCAGTCCCACCACTGCCCAGAACAAACTGGATGTGGAGAATTTTCTTCTCCAAATTCGTCAGTAGAGAACCAGCGCTACCTATTACAGAGAGCTCCTCAGATTTACTTGGCTGAAATCACGAACAGGAGGTCCATTGCAGGTGCTGGAAGCACTTCCACTATGCAACACATTTTTAGTCTGAACACCAGGCTTCCCAGGAGGAGCCCATGTTGAGCTATGTTAAGAGGCAGTGAAAAGTAAGGTAGAAAAAGTGTTGAGACAACTATTTTCTTACCTTTTCTCTGAAGCAAGAGGAAGGTCTTTCTAAGCTCCTGAAGAAGCTAACACAGAACTGCTGCTTCTGAAAAAGAAACAGACAGATTTTAAACAACTAAATAAACTAAGCCAGGGATTGTCAAACTCATTTTCACTGGAGGCTGTTATCAGCTTTGCTATTGCCTTCAAAGGGCTGAATGTAATAGTAGGAGTAATTATTTTATTACTACTACTACTACAACATTTACTACTTCTACTCCTTTATACAGTCCTAAATGTTAACCCAGCAACAAATATTTCTACAGGCCCCTGTTGCAAACAGAGTGAACGTAAGTCTCATGAGTTTCTGAACCACATTAATATACTGTGTTAGGAATGGGAAGGTAACTCAGCAATAAAGTAACATGAATGCACTCTCCAAGAAACAACTCTCACCCATCATTCTTAAAAGCAAAGAAGAAATCTGAACATAAGAAAATTCTCCATCTTTGTCATGTCCCAATTTATTTTTTCCCATTGCAGTCATGGGGTGAGTTTGGTGAGTCCACTCTGCAAGAGGAAGAGGATCAGAAGCAGGGGTAGCGCTGCACCAGCCTCGCTACAGGGCCTGGTATCAAGAAATTAGTTTCAAAGTAGTGCATGAAAACCTGGGAACATATTCAAAATATTCACTCAGGCAGCGTGTTTCTGCGCTATACTATTAATAGAGGGAGATTAATTGCTTTATGTTGCAATTAAATTGGGGACAGTGTTTCATTGATCTGCGAAAAGCAAAACACCTAAAATGGCAGCAAACTGCATTTCCAACACATAAGAAACAACTCTGTTTCTACCTAGGAAAGTTTGTCTCTGAACTCTTGGATACATGGTAAAGGGTAAGCCTAAAACATCTGCTGCTAGATAGGCTTCAGAGAAATCTAATTAACACCATGTCCAGGAATGATGAGAGCAGATGTATCCTGGATAAAGTCACTGACAGGAGATCACTTTGTTATGCCAACACAATTTTAACTTGGAAAGAAAAAGGTTTGGAAAAGTCTTCATTGAAAAAATCATGTAAGATTTAAATGACAAATTACGGCAAAGAAGGAAAATAATCAAATTTCAAATTAGAAAACAACAACAAAAAATAACACCAAACAAACAAAAAGTCAAACCACCAACCACCACACAAGAGCAAAAGAAGCTGAGAAGAGGGATCCAACCTTATCTACACTGGACATTGCAGTTGTGAAGGTCAATATATTAAAAAATGGCTAGAGGGATCCTAGCGAACAGACTAGTGCAATGAGCTGATGCCAATATTTGAGACACCACTGATAGCGTTGACTGCAATTAAAGCCCAAGTAATGGCCTCAAAGTACTCACAGCAGAGATCGGTGTCATTTCTGCTTGTATTCAGCAGCAAACCAAGCTGAAAACTAGCTTGGAATCTGTGTGACTTCGTTGCTAAGGTTCTTTTGGGATCAATCACTGCAATCTACAATGAACTGCTGTCACCTAAACAAGAAGGAATCTAGAAAGATTTTTTTTTTCCAACACCTCCATTTTACAGTTTTGCAGCCCCCTTAAATAAAAACAAAATTGGACCCACTCTTGAGTGCCAGAGATTAATCTCTCATTGTTGCATTTATAGAGTACCCTTTAAGGTGATTTTCATTTTATTGATTGGCATTGCCCAAATCTCTTTCACTGCGTCCTCAAAGGGCTGAGCTCACAGAGGGAGATAAACAAAAATATCACGTTCATCATGTTCAGAACTGCCACTTGACAGATGTGCTGTCTCTCTTCCCAACCACTTTTTGCTGATAGGCTTTTCAGAGTCATTTTCAGAATGACACAAGATGCAACAGGGGCCAGGTTTACTCTAAGTTTTGTGATATGTGTCTGAAAGATTAATATTCTGAATAAAAGAACCTTGATTTAATTTTATGATATAAAATTGTTCCTAAGCAGATGTGCCCCTTATTTTTTGATCCTAGGTTGGTTCAGAAGAGAAAAAGATGACTATGGAGATGCTAAGCCCAAGCAGAGCTCAGATGTGTCGTGGTCAAATGGTAGGTGGCAGCACAAAACAAGCTGGCAGGCTCATGCTTCGCGTTCATTTTCAGTACCAGCTTGGACAACAGTTCTCCTCCTTGATCGGAGTTCATAGGTTCCCATAAATAACAAGTGATTTCATTTTACTGTCCACTAAATATTTTACTTGTGACAGGCTGTGTTTCAGGAATGAAAACAGATATGACAGGGATCGCAAATAACATGTTCATTCATTTTGACTTACAACTAAAAAATTGTCACCTCAATGTTAGTAAGTGGTTCCAGGGAGAGTGGTTTTTTCAGTTGTTGTTCAGTTTTGATATTTTTTTCAAGTGGAGGCATGCACTAGAAGAATCTTTTAATCACATATTCATGGAGTAACGTGTCTGGTGTGTAGAGAGGAAGCTCGCGAAGAAGCTTCCTCAATTTTGCTTTTAAGTTCAGTCGTTGATCTCTGTTGCTTTTGGCAAGTCACATTTTGTGTTAGAGTTGATCTAAGCATAAAATACTGTACATAATGCAGGTGTGCTGAAGTCTGTTTAATATCTGTAAATCATTTTGCAGGATTTAAGCAAAACAGATGCCCAAACACCACTGTGATGGAAGAGATATAAAATCCCAACTGGACTAGAAAACCCAGTATTATGTTTATTGAGCTTTCAAGGGTCAGTCTCAAAACAAGCAATTTTCAATTATAATTCACATACTACTTGTATCTCACTGATTTTCTTCATTAAAATGCTTCTTTCAATCACTGACAAAATGACAGATTCTGTTAAGTGCTAATGGTAAGGGCAGCTGATGTTTTATTTTTTTCCTCATTTAGTTTCATGTCTTATTTTCCATCAACTTCAATCCTAAATAGTCCGTTTACATTATGATTTTGCATTCACTTTGAACAGACATAAATGAGAATATGCTGTTTAAGGTAGAGAAAAAGTAAGCTTTTGATGCAGAAATTTTGATAGTTCTACAACTGTTATTTAGCTTTCATTTTAGTATCCTGAAATGGGATGGAAGGAGACATTCTATCTCAAGTAACCTATAATTGCTACAAATATTAAGGCAGAAGACTATTTTGAGTTGGTGATACCTGTGCTGCTTATATGTAATAAGAGTAGAAAAAAAGAAGGTATTAGGCTTCATAAGGGTGTTCTATGGTCAAGAGACAGCAAGAAAGAAGTCTTCAAGATGTTTAATGAAATACAGACATTGCCAAAGTGGAAGAAAGTGAAGTATCACATTAGTAGACAAAGGAAGCCAGTATGCAGAAGAGCTCTGAAATAAGTAAAAGAAACTTAGATTTGGTGTCAAAAGAAATATAAGCTAAAAAGATATTAAAGAAGGAATGCAGGTTGACATAGAAAGCAGAAAATAAGAAGTTTGGCACAACACATCTTGATTGAAGTCACAGATTACAAACAGGCAGTAGCTGCAGTTTTAAACAAGAAGGAAAATGCTGAAAAAGAGCCTGACAACACAGTGTAAAATATGTAGAGAGAAAAAAGAGAACAAGGAGCAAACCCAAATACACAAAGTATTGTTCTTTCTGAAATCCTTTCTGTCTTTCAGTTCTCTGATTCACTTCTTGTGATATTTATTCTTCATACCTCTAATCTTTCACATCCTCACCCTTTCTGCAATATTTGGCACAAGTCTCTCAACATTCTGCCCTTCTGTCTTTCCCACATTGTCTCAAATGTTTCCTCCACAAACATGACTCAGGCTCAAACTATGGTGTCTTGTCACTCTTCTCTATACTCAAGGCCTATCTTTTTTCACACTAAAAGAGAAAGCTACATCTGTCACCTCTCCTCATGAATCTACATGATGCTACTTCCACAGGACTACTTAAATAACTGAGATGTCTTAAACCCTCATTCCTAACATCTTCCTTGTCTCTCCCATAAAACAAAAAAGTCCTTACAATTTTCTCAACACTCCTATTCTGTCATTTCCTTGGGGCTCAGGGCTTTCTTTACAAATCCAATCTCTCTCTAGAGGTATGCCAAACCCTTACAGAACTTTTCTGCATGATGTGCAGAATACAGATGTTATGCAACCTTTCCTACCAGCGTCTGAAAACATCTTCCTAACGTAACTGTTTTTCCTATGTGCCCTTTCTTTAGGCACTTCCTCCTCCTCTGTTAGCTTAAACAAGAACTACTTATCTTCACGTTCAAAGCCCTTCTCAGCCTGTGTCCGTCTTACTTGGCTCTCACCAAGTATTAGGAGGTCAATCCCTGCCTCAGGTTAGTGCATGACCCCAGCATCTTTCATCTGCTTAGTACTTTTTAAATAAGCACTTTCTCCCCTACTGTTTTCACACTGGGAAGAAGTCTCATACAAATCCACCAAATTATTCCATTATACATCTTCAAACACATCTTGAAACCACACTGTGATGTCCATGAAAGTTTTAAAGCACAAGCAACTCATTTTATAAGACCATAGCCAGCTAATACTGTTTCATATGTTCCTGTACATCAAAATCCGTTGTACGCTGTCAAATACTTAAACAAGAGGTCTGTAGAGTCTCTTTTTGATCTCTGTTCATACTGTGTCTGGCATATATATGTGAATTTCTAGATGCTGCTACACAAGGCTACAGTTCTTATGTTAAATATATACAGTTCCTTTATTGTTAAATATATAAATATGCACTTTATGCCTAAAGCCCTGTAATAGGTAGAATGAGGTCCAGGTGAATGAAATCAGGATTTAAATCAGACTTCAAAATTTGGACTTTTACACCTGCTCTATTTTTTTGTCATGGTGCAAGTATTAAAAAAGAAACTGAGTTTATGGGGAAGCAATATTGAATTGTAACACAAAGCAACAGATACTGATTCACAGACTGACAAGAAGAAAGTTTGTTGATACTATCTGTATACGATTAGACTAACATCCACAGTTATTAGAAATTAGTAATTTCTTCAATTTTGTGTCTATTGTATGTTTATAATCCTTTCTCTTCCTAAAACAGGAAAAGCAAAGCTGTGTGAATTCTAATTTGGAGCTGAAAGTTTATTTCTGGGAGATGTGCTATGTTTTTTTAAATATCAATGATACGCAGGGTTTTTTACTGAAGTCCAAATTTAGTGTAAAAGAATAAACAAAACATTAAAGCTTCTAGTGCTTCAAAAGCCCTCAGCAGAATGGAGATTCACTTATTTACCAGACCTTGACATACGTTTGATTCCTCAAAGTCATACTTTAAAACAAGCAATGTCTGAAGAACTTCAGTGTTCTAAATGAAATCATTATTCTGCAGACTGAACCTAATTCTGAGGTAATGTAGAGTCTGACCTTTCCAAATAAATCTCTCTTAATAAATGTTCTAGTCTCTGGAAAAATAGAAGCCTCTAAGGCAGCAACAAACTAGGAACAAGGGTAAGATGCAATAGTGAAGCAAGAGGCAATGTGATTTAAAGGTGAAAGGATTTGGACATGACCCTATTGGGTAAAAAGAGGTAGAGAGGCTACATTCTTCATGAGTGCCTGTGGCATCTTGTTTGCAAATCTGAACCTCTGGTGAACAGCTCACTGCAGTTCCTGTCTGCTATTTTTGAATGTTACCAACCTGATTTTTGTGTCAGAAAGATGAGAGGTACACCAGTTGCTGTACATCAGTTCACATCAGGGAATTATCACTGTGTATATTAGCCATTCGTAACACCACTGGAGGTAGTATTATTCTTAGCAGCATCAGTAAGTTTTCATTCCCAGATAGAAAGAACACTTCTTTTAAAAAGTTCCATATAACTATAAAATGAAATAATCCCACATAGACACATCTTTGGTAGGACAACGCTTCCCTTTGTCAGTAAACTGGGGTAAAGGACTGCAACGGAGGTGAGACAGAAATTATGCTAATAACCTAACTGAAATGAATATTTGAGAAGAGATTTCCTGAAAGGGAGTTAAACAACGGGGCACAGCAGGGGAGCCATCCAGAGTCCCCAGGGCGGCACTAAGAACCCACTTAGGGCACCTCGGTGGAGTTCTTAAACAAATTGTACCACTCAGTGAGCCCAAAGAAAGTTCCTTTCACATGTAATATGCTGTAATGGTTCCTCCTTTGTTAGCCTGAGTATTTCAGACAAAGCAGCTCCAGTTCGCCACTGCTCCTGATTGGGCACCTGTAGAGGTAATAGCGTTCAATGACACAGCTCCCGAGTGACAGGCCCAACACAAAAGGGCTTATCAATTGCATCTAGGATGAGGTTGAGATACACACACAGAATCACACACAGAGCGGAAATGCTGACAGAAGCACAGCTGAAAAGCAACTTGCTCACACAACTTAAACCCCAGAACTAAGTAGTTAGCACAGCCCTGCTGCTGCTGTGCGGGGTCTGTGCTCCCAGCTGCGCACCGCTGCGGCCCCAAACCGACGGGGCGCCACTTCTGCCCAAGAGTTTATTCAACAAGCTCATATCGAAAGAAAATTCTGGATGGATTTTCATTTTCTGCTTCAAACACAGAAAAGATTCTTTAACATTTTGAACACAAATACACTGCAACGTCCTCTAAAAGTCCTTCCAAAGAAAATAAAAAAAAATTCCTTGTACGTTCGGTAACTTTACCCCTATGGAGGACACAGACCTATGTTGAGGTAATACTCCAGCTATGCATTCCTAGGTAATGAGCTTTATCTCTCAGGATCAATTTTCCATTAATAGCATTCAGTGCTCCATCCAACTTTCAAATTAATTTGACCTGTGAACCTGAGGTGTTCTGATGCTGCTTTTTAAACTACTGGAATGTAATGTCAACACAACACAGAAAAATTATAGCAGTAAGACTTCTACAGCCAAACTGATGCTCACTGCAGAATTTTAAAGCAGTTTAATGGCAAGTAGACAATGTAAATTCTGAAGACAATTAAAAAAAAAATTAAAAAATAAAGTTTTAAATACAGAGGTTTTTGCTGTTTCTACCTAAGATGTTGAGTCACTAAGATAAGCAATCTAAAACTGCATTTATCAGGATTGTCTGAGTCAAGAAGAGTGCAATCCTATTGATCTCTAAGAAGATGCTTTCTTCTGCTCCTCAAAGTTAAAGGAATCAATCTCTTAACTAAAGAAAAAGTAATGGTATTGATAATCAAAATGATGGCTTAGCTTTTGTAGGACAAAAGTGGGTTGTATTGGTAGTGTAACAGCATAACTGCCAGGTGTGACTGCGGCTGTGACACGCCAGCTGGTAGGTTATGATTACTGGAATCAATTATTGACACTGAGAGGCGCATCTCCAAAATGTGCAGTGGGACAAACAAATTATTAGCAAACTAACTGCATTAATCTCTCAGTATTGTGCATAGCACAGGTACATTTTATTACACATAGTTCAAAGGGCTGAGAACATGCTGAAGTAAATGTAAATGAAATAACTGTAGTCAATGTCAGCTTGAAGTACATTTCTAGCCCTATATCTGTATACATGAGCTTCCATTCCTACCTGCTCTATTTATTCCCCATGCAGCTCCCAGGAAGGTTTATCAGTGGCATTGGTTTGATTCAAAAAACAAAATCTGCTACACTAAACAATGAATTTACTGGGAAAAGATACTCAAACTTCTAGAATGGTTAGCTTTGCCAGAATGCAATATCTTGTTACAGGACACAAATATTAAATTGAACTACACTAAACTACGACTATAGAGCAAAACTATAAGAAATTCCAAATTTTCCTCTTGTATTTCTAATAAGAAATTTCCTATCACCAAACATCAATCAGCTTCTTGAATGTTGAGGTTTTGGCTGTGATATGTAAGTTACTACTGTTTTTAGAGTCATAGTTAAAGATACACACCAACGAATTTAATTCTTGAAGATACTTAAAGCACAGTTGTGTTCCAACAAAAATATTATCCCAAGGAAATTATCTGCTTTATTGAAAAAACAGGACATCTAAGTTTATCAGAGAAACGAGAAAGTACAGGCACAATGTGAGTAATTACTGCAGATCTCTGGGTACAGGGGGCTATCTGGAAAGCAGAAAAACAAGGGGGTTACCGTAAAAAAGAAAGTACACAGACCTTTACAGTAACCATTGAGAAAGCCTGTCTGCTGCGCAAGTCATCAATGAGCCGAGGCACAGAAAACAGCAAATGAGAAAGACTAGACACATCAATCCCTGACCTTTTTGCTCTGCCCCACAGCAGTCACCTTCCTGTAGCTATATCTGCATAAGAATTACAGTCTTTTTCTCTTGTGGTTTTTTTTTCTTGTTTGTTTGTGCATTTATGTTTTTGTTGCCGTTTTGTTTGTTTGTTTTTGGTGGTGGTTGGTTGGGTTTTGTTTCCCCCCCTTTTTCTCTCTTTGGCTTTTTAGAAGATGATGCAACATGCTATTTTATTTTAGGAAATGTTCCACTTTTACACCCATAGCAAACAAGAAAAAAGAGTCAGTACTACACAGTTATGCCTGACAAAACAACATACCTGGGAGCTCCAAGGAGCCACAGAGCAGCTACAGAAAGGCTAAGATGCACTAAGATTTCCAGATGTGGCACCAGCCACAAAAGCAGCACAACCAGCATTTGGAGAATTCAGTTTAGAAAAGCTTATGGAAGCCTTACTTTTCCTAGGAACTCCACAAAAATAAATGTCATCACCCATCAGGCTAGAAACTCCCACTTTATTCAAAGGTGTGTGCTCTCTCCCTTCAACTACAGCAATGTAGTGCAAATCTGTACAAAATATCACAACAAGGTTCATTTTCTGAACTCTGCTTCTAAGAGTATTTTAGGTGTGCAGTATGAAAGTACATGCTCACAGTTATTCCAGAATTTCCAACAGCCCATTTTATTACATGCAGAACAATTACAAAGAACATTAGCTCTGGTTAGGAAATTAAGCTAATTCTTACAGCAGAGTAGACAAAGATTAAATTTCAGATAACTTTTAATTAGTTATTAGGGTGATTATTAAAAATACATCAGGAAAATCTGACAAACATAGGTAGTAAACCATTAAATATGAAGCTCAGAAAGGAGAAAAAAAGGAGAAATCCATTCCAAAGTAGTTTTAGTGTGTCTCATTATGACAGGGGTTCCTATTAAAAATGCTACATCCATTAGAAGCACTACAGTACTTCAGCAGTTTTTGTCTCCATGGCACAGCATGCCTACACTGTAATGGTAGAATGGAGCTAACATCACTTTTAACCTTTCCTGGGTGGTTAATCTTAGAAAGTTTTTCTTTTAAGTCATTGTGGAAAGACTCTCAGTTTGTTCAAATATTTGGATGTCAAGTCCTCTCTTCATCCGCTGAGAGGAAGAGATAACAGATTTTAAGGTTTTTACATCAAGTTTGTAACAGTCACTGAGCCAAGGTCTTCAATAACAATTTTATCATAACTGATAATCTTAATGGATTTCAATGGTTGTAAAGCTGAGCACTATAAATATGTTTTGCTCCAACATTTAGTACAATTTTATTACTACTTTCAATATTATATGACTTCGAAAATATTCATTTCAAACTAAATTTTGCCTTATAGTCAATTGAAAGAAGCAGAACAAAACTGAAAACATCAGACAATGCTTTAATGAAAGCCTGTCTTACATGGGGTTTATTTATTATAGTTCCTGATGATAATCTTTATTCAGGAATACTGAACCATAACAACTGATGAATTTGGATCGTTACTTAGAAAGACCTAAAAGTCCCAACATCATAGACAAAACCTATGCATTTACTTAAATAGACATAATTACTCTGTCCAGTGCATAAAATGCTATTCCACTCCACTTACTTTTAAAAACCAACCACTATAATGATTCATTCATATTCTTCTGAGGTATCTGTTCACTTATTGAATTACATTCACTGTGTTTAAAGAAGATGGGCTATTTTGCCATTAAAACAAAGTAAAGATGCTTTAATAGGTCTTTGCCTTAAACTGTCTCTCACTATGACAGCTGGTGGAAAATTCAGAGTTCTTACAAAGTAACATATGCACTCAGCATTTTTGTTACAGAAAGCCCTTCTTAATTTCTTCCAACAGCAACAAAAATTGTTATTGGAAATACTTCAGTGTGTGCTTAAACAAACATGCTTGACTGTTAGGATTGACTAAACTGACTAATGCTTGCTGCACAAATGAAGTGCATTACTCACAAACATCATATCTAGTAGGATGAGCTTCCAGAAACGTCAGTATTGCAGAGCTCAGATTCACTCTGTTCTAGACACAGTCCCTTCATCATGTAGTCTTTTTTTCTGAGGCTTGATCCAGTGAATTTAATGAGTACTGACTTTACTTAGTAGCCTCCTCCTTTGAGCTAAAGAAAATGGCATCATGAAGACAGATCTGGCAAAAAGTCCAACCACCATACAATTCCTAGACTGCCAAGAACCACTGAAATGGTTAAACCCACCATCATCATTTATGAGCCAACGGCATGTCCCAGGCTAACTGTACCTGAGGAAGAGGAAGGAGTCTGGCTCACACTTCTTTCAAGGCTTGCCTTTGCCTCTTCTCCTCAGGAAACGCAGCTAAAAAATATGGATAATATCTATATTTTTACATTACCTAGTGCAATGGGATTAGGGCCTCCGAGAAGCTTGCAGTATAAATAATACAGAGTAAATAACAATGACACGTACTTTTTAACTGCAGAAACTCATCAACTATACTAAAACGTACATCACATACACTGCTACTGTCTCTCACTGTTCATTAAAAGAGAATGAATCCTGAGGGAGGCATCATTGAATACAGATAGGTTTCCAACATACCAAATCATATCCTGAGCCTGCAGTAAAGCTAATAAAACCATATTAAATACATTCCAAAAGTTCCCTTGGCTTAGTCCGTGCCACTTGGGCAATTTATAATTTAAAGAAGAATATGAGATTAGAGAGAGATGAAAATAGTGTGATCTAGAATTTGAAACAACGGTTTAACTGTTCTGTCATACTCAGAGGATGTATTGGTTTACAGTACCTACTACTGAAATTTGCTCACAGAGAATTCTGAAGTTCTCTGTATTTTCACTTTCATAAATCCTAAGTCCAGTAATGTGGGACTCCAAAATAAATGACAAAAAATATACTGTATACTACTTGTAAAATCAGTGTAGTCAAACACACTATATTTTAAACATCTCTGTATGTCACAGTGATTGCTTATATATGTGCATGTTCTATCAGCCCTAACAGTCAATAGCATCCCACTCTCTGGGCTGATGTGGCTTTTAAGTGGCAATGCTCAAGATGAGCTCTGATCTTTAAATCATGTAACATTATAGTTTCATTATCTTAATCAGAAAGCACACCATATGATCAGTCAAGGCTCTAACCATAAACATTAATTCTTTATGAATAAGTGCACCAAAATTCAGCTTCTGCAAGAATGAACTCTACAAAGATTCCTTACCAGGTCTTCTAAATTATTAAGATCATTTTAACTCCTGTTTCCGTTGAAGAGCAGAGGTGCTGCTGTTATCCTGAAATTACAGTAGGTATGCTCCCTTTCTAAGCAGACCTGTTTTGCCATTTGCGTTCTACTATGGGCCCACAAGACAACGTAACAGTATACATACCAGTAACACCTACAGCAATAATCATTTTTGTAATTATTTATAGTAAAGACTACCTGTATCGTCTATTTGAAGTAATCAAAGCTTTTCAAAACTCTGTCCATTTTCTGGGAACTCTTAAAATAAAACTATTATTATTGTCTGAATATGCTAATAAATAGCTTTCAGCAAAGCCACCTTAATTTAACATTAGCTGAATTTCTTTCGAGACCAAGCAATACACTGTTTAAAGCTTTTTTCCAGAGCAACTACGTAACTTCTCAACCAGCAGAAAAGAACTCTCTCACTTATTCGACTAAACAGACAGAACGGGTGCTGGCTGTACTTCCCTATCTGAAGATTTCAAAGGCAAATCTTCATTGCAATTTTGAGAGACAGTCTTATCCTAGTCTTAAAATAAGCTGCTTTTCACACATACATTAACACAAAACAATGAAGCGGGGCATTCTTCGATGCTTTTCATTTATTCAAGGATGAGATGTAAAAAGTAATGACATGCTGTAGATAGCTACTGCATTGTCAGCTAATGCCTGAAAGCTGGCAGGAAATTCTACAGCTTTGAGTACCATACAGGCTGTACAGATGAAAATTAATTTCTGACTGAGCTTAAAATGTTGACATACACTCCTGACTCTGTACCTAGCAAGTTCCATGTGAGAATACAGAAGCAGTGGAGCACCTAATTCCCCAGTGCCTGCCACCTGCCCACTCAGCACTACTGCAAAGCAAGCTGGAACACCACGTCCTGGCCTAGCAAAGCTGAGCCAGCATTCTGCTGTCCTAAAATTCCCTCATGTGATTTGATTCATGGAAATCCACAGAGACTCACACATTTTGTGAAACAAAAGTGGAACAAACTCTTGACCTTTACGTTACACAGCATCTACCTCTACCTTCACATGCTCCTGAGCCACTAAACAGACTCAAAAATCAGAGGGAAATAATTCCTAACCACATAACCGGTTCTCTTAATTGCCTGTAGTCTCAGAACCTGTACTATCAACACTCCAATTCAGCACAGTGCTGCAGCTTCTTCACACAGCTTCATCAGGACATGGTCATTGACAGCCAGCTGCACCACATGAAGGTGTATCTCCTCAGAATCATCGCTGCTTCTCAGGCTCTGCACAGCACTTTGTCTCTTTTATCCTCAGCATTTCATAAACACGATACATTTGGATACTTGTATCAAGTCATTTCTCTTTCCTCACGGGTGAGTCTTGGCTTCACCGTAAGCTACAAAAGCTTTGCCACATACTAGTGCCAGTAGTTCATTCCAATTTCTGTATTTCATTTCTAATAACTTCTGACACCGAAAATGGCCTGTTAGCTTTCACTGATAGGATCCTAGAAAACTTACTGAATCAGATCAAGAAACTTTTATCCAAAAGTTCTGATTCAGAAGTATAAAAATAGCTTCCCTGTTTCTCCTAGCACAGCTCTTTTTTACGTCACTTGAATCCATTACACTGTGCACTGTACACAAGCATTCGAGATACAAGAGGAGATGAATAGCGTCCAATTAAATTTAGCTTTGATCTTTCCAGAACTTGTGTCCATCTCTCTTTTGCTCTGTCAACCACATTTTCCGCAAGCTCTACTCACAGCCCAGCGTGTGGTCGTTCACACTGCAGGGAGCAGCTGATATAGCACAGAGGTGTCACCTTCACGCCAGCAGTGAAACCTCCTCCTCTGGTGCCAACCACCATGTTTGCTGCTGCTCTCCAGGCCCACCGGACACACAATGCAGTACTTTTGCTGCTGCAGTGACACAGGTATTTCTGTTAGGGTAGTTCCATAGCACTCCTCATTTCAGGGAACATCACAGCTCAGAAAGGCCCAATAACAGCACAACGAAGATTCATGGGCCTCATCTTTCCTTTTCCCTTCATTCTTGCTATTCAAGACACTGAAGTCAATTGCTTGAACAACTGAGGGATTCCAAAGAGACAACTAAACCAAACTAAGAATGACCATAACAAATAGAGATTAGCTTAAATGAACTGATGAACAATTACTGAGACAATGAAGTGATAAATTAAAATGAGTGAAAGAATGAAAACAAGCTCCTTAGCTGTCACAGTTCTTAAGAGATCCAGTTAAATGTGTAAGGTGTTTTAGAAGAGAACAGCTATAAACTGCATGAGAAATGATGTTTAGCATCTGAAATCCCTTTTCTGATGCTACTGTCTCACACCACCATGATGTTTCACTAGCATATCTGAGCTTCAAGGTTCATGGTCTGAATACAATCTCCAGCTCAGGATAGCCTGCCAAGAATCAAAAACTGAGAAAGTTGACACATTCCTTACACATTTTTACTTAAAAAATCTCCCAGTAAACCCTACGTTCCTGTCCATTTTCAGAGACAAAACACAGGTTAGACAGCCCTCTGGTTTGCCCCACCATTCTGATGCAAAGGACCAGAAAGGTAAGGTATCCTCCAGGAATTTGTTTTGGTCAAGGGTCAATTCTGCCAACGTGAAAACTGCGAAGGTTGCTTTTGTGCTCAGTGGAGCTGCAGGAATGCCAAGGATTGCCAGGTTCGCAGCCTCTGCAGCACCCATATCTGCACTGACTCACAGAAGACACTTCAGAACAGATTGTCACCTACTGAGGATGTTGACTATTATTGCCATTTATTTTCTAAAAGGAGAGACATTCAGATAGGGTAGATTACAGACAATTTATGTTAACTTTTTATGTAAAGCTTTATAAATATTCTTGCATGCATGTGTGCATACAACACAGTAATGAATACAAAACCATTCACAACTGCAGTGTTACATTTGCAGGTTTCTTTTAATAGAAAAATCCCTCCAGGGCATCAGCTTAGTCAGAAACATGTAAGATTTCAGCAAAATATCTATTTTCATCTCAAAGAATGATACTTTTGTGTAGCTTTGCCCATTACAAATGCAGCTATTACTCTTCTTTGAAGTTGTACTGCACCAACAAATCTGGAATTAAAAATAAATCTAAGGAAGATACTACACACCACTGCTGAGCCCAGACAGCTTTTCCTTTGTTCACAAGCCACAAAACGTATAAAATGGTGTGCAGTTTTACATTGACACTGACACTGGTATATTATTATTGTATTCGTCAATGGCATTTAGAGCAGTTGGCTTTTTGAAATAAAGCATGTATTCAGTGGAGTATCATTAAGAGCAATTGAATTGCCCTTCATCTGCTTCTGGGGCTCTGTGGACTAAAAAGCAGTGTCTGGAAGCTTTATGGGCATTAGCCAGCTTTCTGTTTTGTTCTGTTTAGGCAGTCTCGTCTATGTTTTCATACATTAGACTCAAAGACAAAAGGATTTCCAGCAATAACCTTCTTCTGATCAAACTCATCTTTGCTTTCTAAGTAAGTGATGAAAAAATCATTTACAGGCACATAAGATTACTGAAATCAATAGCAACTTCTCCATGCACAGCAGTGCTCCATTGCCTGTTCATCAAAACATCTGTTACTGGCTGCACTGACTGTCAGCAAGAACACTCACCTGTCCAAGTACTTAGCTCAGTGCTGTAGTATACAGGGACCTATTTCTTTATGACACTAAATATTCCAAATATTCATTTTTTCAGGCTTATTGGTATCAGGGGCAAAGCCTGCTTTCTGTATTTGTGATGGCAGCAATGCTACACTTGAAGACAGCTGGCAGCTCCTAATCACTGGACAGCTTGTTGCCCATATCATAGTAAGTGCCACCTTATCGTCCATCCAAAAAGTGGTGGTACTGGCTTTCCAGGAAGCCTCCTTGAGCTTGCAGGCTGGGCTCAGTCCCAGGCATGTGTCCACTCAGCTGTCACTGGCCTCCCTGTCCAGACAGCTTGCAAACTGATTACTACATAACTATGAATTACATACCTTGAACACAGTCAGTTCTCTTTGGCAGTCCCACGATCCCCTGCCTGTGCCTGCTTGCTCTTTTGATCTCTGTTCTCTGGACAGCATTTTATATCGCATTTATTAGATATTTAACTTCTCATTTTCCTTGCATACTGCTCCAAACAGTCAGTCCAGTTCTTGCTGACTCCATCCTGCCAGCTAGTCCCTGCTGGGCCAAGCTAAAGATCCGCTCCTGACATACGGTTAGCTGGCAAAGTGGTACGTGCACATTTTGGTGAACATCTGGAGGGAATACCCCAAGCATAATGATTTTGGCTGGACTATGAGAAGCGCTCATTATTATATCACTTGAAGCCAACTTGTTCAACTGGGCATTTTCAAGGCATGGTTTGCATGTCCAGAGCTATGCAAGCACTGTGAATTACTGTCACTGGCAGGAACAAACACTAACTGGAGTTCCATTAATGCCCAGCTCTGTATCCCTTCTCTAAATGGGTGGTACCTGCCAGTTCACCAAACATCAGAATCTTCATTACTACAGACTATCTTTTGTCAGAAATAAAAAATGTCAGGCACATCTGCTACACAGATACTAGTCACTCTTCATGTAATCCCATGGAATAAGCAAGAAGTTTTTTGGAATATCTCGGGACCATTTGCAGAGGGTATTTGCTCTCATGTAACCCCAGGAAAAAACACAGATGCTAAGGGAGGGAAGAAAATACTTCATTGCCAAGAATTGCATCCTAGGAGAATGCTATAAAAATTAAGGTATATAAACTGAACTATGAATTGTCCTTAAAAAGAACATGGTTCTTTTAGTATACATCAGCAAAACCACAACCTTTGGAGAACATTTCCAGGAAGGGAGGGAAAGAGTGACTAGACTCCGTTTTCTCTTCCATGAGGCTGAGTTACTGTGGAAATAAATGATGTGATTGATCAGACCATCCTTGTCTGGTTCCTCACTCTTTTTTTGTCAGTGGTGGCAGCTTCTTCTCTTGCTATTAATCAAACAGGCCTTACTTCATTAGCTTCCTAACTTTCCCCTGTATCTTTTCCTACCCTTGACAGGGGATGCTGTGCCACACAGCAGGGATTTCAGTCAGGTAGGGCAAGCTTTACTCTTCACATCTGCCACTGACTATGCATTGCCAACAATGCATCATGCAGTCTGTGACCCTTGCAAGCTCATTTTTGGGAGAGAAACAGAGGGGGGCGAGAGGAGGAATGAGAGAGTGAAATTGTGAGAGAGGGAAGGAGACACTCCTCCAGAGAGCACAGTTCAGAAAATGCCTACCTTAAAGAGCACTGGCTGCCTTTCTATATGAACATTGATACAGAGGGATTCTAAAGAAACTAGCCTGTTAATTTAGATATCTGCTCCAGGAGTACCACATATGAAGGATAACTTGGGAAGGGAAAAATCAGAGGACAAGAATTAGATATCACAACAATTACATGGTCTAATAGGCTGTACTGGTATGGGGTAGGAGGATATATTTTAGCTTTGCAAGTAGCATTTTTGATGTAGTACAAAGCAGTTCATTTTCTTTTATTAGTGTTGTTTGACAGCTTCAAAAGCATTTATTTCCTCTGAACAGTCAGCAAGTATGAGTGCATTATTCTTATGGGTTTTTTCCCCTTGCAGATATAACTGAAACAGAGGTCTGGTTTTACGTTGTCCTGTTAACAGGACACAATCAAGAAGGCCACAGCTGTTACTAAAAGGTTTTGTTACATTACCAAAGAGAGCAAGGAATCTACACAAGGGAATAAAACAGCACCCTCCATTCCCCAAATAACAAGAGCAAAGCACTATATTCAGATTATTTTAAAACAGCCAAAGAAAAAAAACCTTTGTTAACATAGTCCATAAAATTGATCATGCAAAAACCCTTTCAATTAGGTTAGCAGTCCTCTCACCCTCAGAATTTCAAATAATAAACACAAGAATCACTTTGAAGCTCCACAGTTTCCGTATAACACACCTCATATAACTCCACAACATATGAAATGGTCCAGGCACTGACAACCGACCAGAACAAAAATGGCTTTCTGTGTGACAAGGATACGGCAGTGCTATCCTTTTTCTTCCTTTCCAGTAGATCCTGGACTGCTATCACTAACAAACATTATTTCTCCAGTTACGCAAATCTGCAAGATTCATAGGTATATAAGTTCCACAGCACATGACAATAGTCACTTTGCACAATTTTCATCCAACTTGGAGCATGGCACAATCTTGCAAGTGGGGTTTATAGCAGGGTGTTTAACCCATTACTCAGAAATGGTGCTCTATTGCCCACACCTTTCCTAGCTACAGCTTTCTTCCATCACTCCCATCTGATAGAAGCATAACTGATTTCTTGCACAGTCCCATGTGCCTATGGGAACATGTATGCCAGCCATAATCATGCAGAATTGGTGTAACTCATTACATTTCTAGTACATTGAAGACAGCCCAGACCTCACAGCAAGGCTGCAGAACTCCAGCACACACTGATTTGAACAAAAGAATAATTTCCATCCCGGAATTTTGAAAACAGGTAGCATTTTACACCACTGATTCCAAAACAATTACACCATTAACTTATGTTTAAAAGCTATATAGCCAGAGAACAACAAATTCTGATTAAAATGGAAGACTGAATAGACCTGTTAAGAGGGGATCTCTAGATCTTCAAGAAATTTTTGGAGGGAAAGCATGAAGATATAGAGAAAACAAAAAGAAAAAATGTAACGTTCATTTATCAATAACAAAATAAGGCGGGTTAATCCAAGAAGTGATTTTTTAGAAGATATGGCAGAGCTTGCACCTGAACTTCATCACAACATTTGAATGGAAAGCTGGAAATACAGATTTACAGAGAACTGCACACAAAGCAACTGGCCTAGTCTATAGAAAATGTATTTGCTGAAAGCAAAGAGTTCCTAATGGGAGTCCTTAAGAACTATGATATTATTTAACATTTTCACCAATTTCTTTGACATACACAGTAGATGCAATGCTAATGAAATGGGCTGACATGAGGATGAATCATCAGAATAAAGTACAGTTTTGTTTTTTAAAAAAGCAACTTGTAGGTGCTTCCTGTGGGATATTTCTAGCAGAGAGGCTCTGGGCCAGTATCCAAAGCACTAGTGACAATGTCCAGCAGTCCATGCTCTCCCCCATTTTCATCTTTGCCAAACACAACTTCCTTGAACTAATATGTGGACAAAGAGCTTTGCTTGGATTTGCACATCTGATGTTTTACAGACTGAAAAGCTCTCTGTTCATTCAGGCCACTACAGTGCGATGTGTATATTTTGAGGAATGCCTCATCAACATAAATAAAATTCTCATTTAAGCTAAAGCCTGATGCTGCCACAAGAACAAACACCCAGGGACAAAGACCAAAAAGCGCACAAAGATCCCTAAGCACCTGCATTGCTTCCTGTTTGTTTTCTTCTTTGAATTTTGTTGCTGTTAGAAAATTTTATTCTGCTAATAAGCAAGTTGTGTTTACAATGCCTAAAATGTAATGCCCACATAGATCAGTTGCTCATATAGAAGAGACTGAAAATCTGTTATAATCCAAGCGCAGGTGCAGATCACACTGCAGAGATGCATTTAATCTGTTGAGTGTTGTAGCTCCTGCACAGCTACAGCTTATCGGTACTTTCTTAGAAGTTACTCTTTGAGAAGGACAGGACATTTTAATACCAGTTAAATAGCAAATCTACTAAATCTGAGTAGTCAGCTTATTATATCAGTGTCAGGAATAAATAAGAGAATAAATCACTTGCAAACTATAAATAGTCTGTTGTTTAAAGACATTACGTATGTGGTCCTCTGATACACAAAGGCCAGAACTCAGCAATGTCTGGGACTCCTGCTAGTCCCTTATCCTATGACCAGAGATCACCACCAGTGCTGTCACAGAGGACAAGCATCTCTGACCCTTTAGCAAAAGGCCCCTAGAGTGTTGAGGACAAATGAATTTTGTCAGCCAGTCAGATCTTATTAATAGGAGGTATCCAGTGCTCTCATACTCCTCAAGCTCCTCTGGCTAACTTTTAATATTTTAGCTTTCTTTTCACCATGCAAAGGACTCGGTTACAATTCTTAACAGATACTCCTCATTAAGCCCCACCTCAAAACACTACCTTTTAAAGCAAAGCACATAGCATAGCTTGGAACAGAGAAGTAAAAAGAAACAAAGTGGCAAAAATCAAAAGGTTTCCCATGCCACTGCAACTAAAATGTGCATAGGTAGAGCTGGTACCTCTAAGAGAGTCAGGCAAAAATTCAGTCTACTACTCATGGGCAGAGGTAGATCTACACAGGATTATAAAAGAGTCATCCTCCACTTTTTTAATTTAAACAGTACTCAGTCAGAAACATTAGGTTTATGTAAGAGTGTATAATGCAATTAAACCAGCTTATGTGACAGAGATTTGAAGAATGCTGCACTCTGGTATGGATCAAATTTCTAGAAGTTCTGTTTCATACGAGAAATCAAAACAGAAACCTTTAAAGCATAGTTTTGAGACTTGAATCAGACATACAATTTTGCAAGGCTTCTAGAATCCCTAATTCAAGACTTCTGTTTAATAGAAATCAGAGATTTAAAGGCTGAAGAAAAATAAGGACAGAAAATGCTGATTCATGTGTAAAGGGACAACACAAAGAGGAATTTCCATGCTGCAAAACTACTCAAATCAATTAAGCTTTGATGAGGAAAACTAGATGTAGCCACCATGGATTTCATTACCAAGTAAATAATCTGAGCAACACAGAGATGCTTGAAGAAGTCAAAAGTCTCAAGGAGGAACACTAAAATGTAAGCAGAATGACTACACAGGCAGAATCAAGAAAGGGTTCACAAGGCACAAGCTGTTTTTGTGAAGAGTTACTCAATTAGTGAGAAAACAAATCATTTCACGAAAGTTGTAGACAAGAAAGAGTGATGTCCTTAAAAAGGCATACAAAATGCCCTGCAGAGCAAGAAGGATCTAAGCGAGAGCAATGAAAAGTTCATAGGACTTTGTTAGAAGACAAATAGAGCTTCAGGTTGGAATTCAGCCTTGAACAGCAATGATAGGACTGAGGAGTTGGTAGTGCCCCTTCAAATGAGAATTGTAGAAGGATGAATGTTCCTGAGTACCATGGAGACCACATGAATTCTGGGTGTGGGTGTCTGAACAACATCAACAGGCCAATTATCCACGACTGCACGCCAGGCTCCCAAAACAAAAGCTATTGCATGGCACTGGGACATGATCCCGGGCAGCTGCACGCGTCTTACACACAACAGTGTGATGTGAGAGGTCACTGGAGGGCCCCATTCACCAGACACCACACCTCATGACTACAGGGGTCTGGGAGGTGGAAAAGGACGACTACAAAACCAAGAAAATTTTCCACTTGGTCTGTGAAATTTTAACCCCACTGGAAAACAATACGGAGAGCTATTGAATAGCCTTGACTCCGCAGAAGCTTTATTCCACAAAAACTTTCTGGAAACCTACAGAAATTCTGCAAAACATTTTTCATGGGATTTATTTTCCCTGATCTTCTTATGAGCTTATGGTTTCCATGCTGCAAACATCATGGATGGTGTAGCAAGAATACTACCATTTGAAATGCCAGATTGCTTGGATGTTGAATTCAAAGAATTTTTTCTCTCTAGCTATTAACATCTGAAAGCCCTGCCAGACTTGGAGAAATGCCCTAATTTAGAGACATTCTCTGTTTGGTTAATGGAAAAATACACCCTTTTGCCCCCAATCCAGTGTGGTGAGTGAAAGCATAGACATTTCATCCCAGTAGAGCATCAAAGCACAACACTAAATTTTGTACACTCTTAGCATGATTACTTTCCAATTATGGCATATGTATTATGGCAAATCCAAAGTAAATTATGAACTCTGTACATTACAAAGGCACTGTGAAACACTGATTGATTTGGACAGTTTGTAGTTAATTAAGTTCATTTCCAATTCCATCTCTTCACACAATTTCAAAGCATTCTGCATTGAAAGCCCATTTTCAATTAGTAAGGAGGATGAAACAAAAAAGAATTAATTATAAAAGTGGCAATCCTCATTTAAATCTTCATAGTGCAGCAATTATTTATGTTAAGTGTTGAGATATTAGAGAGTTGTACTTGTCTAATACATTCTTTTCCTTGATATATATCTCATGTATATTGAATCTGTACAAAGTAGTGGAGTAGCATTTTTTAAAAAATTTAGGACTAAATTATTGCTCACAAAGTTGCACAGAGCTCCAAGAGGTAGAAAAATGTCTGTGCTTGGCTAGAGCCAAATGAACTATCTTGGCTTGATTCTTCTCACTGCTACTGTACTCCTACCCTAAGGTAATTCCATTAGTCGGACTAAAGCGAACAGCCCAGTTGAAATAGCAGTGAAGGAATACCACTACCAGCAGAGCTTTATGCTAGGAAATGACTACCTGAAAGAAGTTCCCCAGTTTTATTTTAGTGTTTGATGCTGTTCAAAATGGTATAAACCACAATCGCAAGTTACCACAGGGAATGGGCAGGAAAGCTTTCAGATACCCTTTTCTCAAGTCTTTTCCATGGGTACATGGTCAAATCTTTGCACTGGGTCATCATTTTCAGATTTTGCTAATTAAAAAACCTTACGCTAAGCCTTTACAGAATAGGTCCAAGCACCCTTACCAAACTGCTTTTAGAGAGAGGTACAAATAACACCATGCACTTAACTTCTGGGAACATCAGAAGAAGAAAAACAGTTTCATCCCTTGAAATGATGGTGTTATTCTTCTACATAACAGACCTTCTTTTGGTACATGGATACCTTTCTTCATATGAGCCAAATACCTCCATTGCCCATTAAAAAGAGAGAGGGGGAGGAACAGACTAAACGTATTTAGTGGTGCCATTTAACAATGGCATATCCTAATTTGCTGATTGTACTGTCTTCACCTCTATCAAAGACAGCGAGCCATAAACATGACAGCAAAATGAATGATATGAGGTTAGCTGTAACTGCAGATGCACAGTGTTATAAAACAACTTTGTTAACTTCATTCACTAGATTTTAAACTGTCATCCACTGGCCATTTGTCATTGGCATTGACTTCCTGCTCTCCAGCCAAGATTGCTGCTGGAACCACCGGCACATGCTTCATTGCCTGATTCATGGTTGGCTCCTTCCCTCTGTCCTTTTCTTTGCCATTTGGATAACAGGCTTTGTGACAACACAGCAACAGCGGAGCAGGAGGAGCATGATGTGCACTAGAAAACAGAGTAAATGATTCAGGGAAGGTAGAAGGATAGGCAATAAGGTGAAAAAAAGGTTAAAATATGAAGGTTTTATGAAACAGGAAACATAAGCTAAAGGGAAAAAAGATAAAGTGAAACAAATGTAGATAAACAGCCTTGCAGATGCAAGAATGAACACAGATTAAAAAAAATATATATAGAAAGGAGAACAGTACAATTTTCTCATGTTCCTCAGTTGCATGCAGTATTCTGTGATGTTCTCAGCTCTCACCAAACATTAAAGAGGGAAAAGTCTGTTCCTCACACTACTGGAGGTATTTTAAAGTGTTGTTTTCAACATACCAGAAAATAATTTATCATAGGCAGACCTGGGACTCCGTGTCAGGGCTTTCAGACATGGCTGGAGCTCAGTGTCAGATACAGACAAGCTGTACCAGATGACAACATGAAAAAAGCGGATGAGAGAACATTTGGGCATATTATGAGATAAACTGCCGACAGTTTCCTCACTTTGTTCTCTTCTGCTTGTTTGATTTATTTGAAAGAGTCTCCAACTGAGAAAAACACATAATCTGGTATTAAATTCTAACCAAATGTAGGGATCCATGGAAGGTGATTTCAACCAGCAGCTTATTAAAAGAAATTTCAAAATAAGGAATTTACTCAAACTTACATTTATGTCATCTGGGCAGAAAATATCTCATCAGTGGCACAATATATTTTTTCTAAACCTAATTATACAGTCAGTGGAACTACAAATATTTTATTCTTTTTATTTTTATTCTAACAAAGAGCAAATTATGAGAAAATTGCATTAGTTTCTTTTAAAGACACACACTTACAGCTGCAAACCTGCCGAGGTTGTTAGGTGAATTAAGCCATTATGCAGTTGACTCTTATTATCAACCGGTATGGACGCTGCTCAACACAAGGCGTGGTTTCAAAATTATGCAGTGGTTCACTGTGACAGAATTAGCACCTCCTGTTTCTAATTCGCACAACCCTCCTCCTGAATAACCCCGATCATTCCTACATTCCTTTAAATACATCCCACTGGATGATGCAATATCACAGGGCAACAAGTTCCAACCACAGCAACCATCACAATCTACTTTAACAGACTAACTACTCATCTTCGAGTTTCACAATTCTCCCTCTCAGAGATGGAAAAGACTATTAACCTGAAAGCCAAATGCCAATTTCTTTTTTTTAATCTGTTTTTATAAGGTACAGGTTTTTAGTTTGAGGGAGAATATACACGCACCCCTATTTTTTAAAACTCTAATGACTACCATGCTTTCCACCCAAAAAGACAGACCTGCCAGTCACCAGGGAAGGGAATCCAGCGGTCAGGAAAGGTGGCACACATCTCACTCAGACACACACAGTTTTAAAGGGAAATTTATCAGTAGCTTCGGAATGTGTTTTCCTGCATTTCTATATAAGTTATTTTTTTCTTTAGTGTAAGAAAAAAACCCTGTAACCTTGATACCCCATTTCTACACCTTCTGGCATCCGAGCAGAGGGCTGAGCCCATGGGGATCACCAGTCACGGCCAGCCCCGGCACTGGGAACCAGCACTGCTGCTTCTGCATTCCTCTGACATCAGGTGCCAGAACTTCTGGAGACATTTAGCCACCAATGCATACATATAGACAGAGGATTTTTAAGATGTATAGATACTTATATTTCGGATATATTGAGAGAGAAGGTATTTATGCTTTATAAAATTCACGTGTGACCCAAAAAAGCAATAATGAAAAGATGCTAGGGACAGAAATCTTGGAATCCAGCTCAAGCTTGCCTAGTTTTTAGGTGTTTCTGTGTGCACGTGCATACCTGCATGTAGGGGGTATTATTCGGGATCTTGATTTTTTCTTGTTAGATTTCTGTTAGTGACATTGAGGGAGTCAACAGGCAGAGAAGCTGTCTCAAGGCTGGTTCCCCTTTAGGAAAATTAGAAAAAAGGACAACTGGTCATAGAAAAACCTCTTAAAGGATTCAATGTCTTTCACATGAAATTACCTTCCTCTGCATTTGACATCCATTTGGAAACTAGCAATGAATTTGTAAAGGAACATCTTTTGGTCATTAATAGAAAAAAAATTGGTGCTTTAGCAGATATACAGGCTTGCCTATGGATTTCTTTGGAAAATTCAGACAGTTGGGGTTTTATTTTGTGGTTCTGTTTTGTTTTATAAATGCAGAGTCCAAGATGGGCTGAAACCGCTTTCACAATGTGCAATACTGCTGCAATTAGAATCACAGTCACTGGAATAATACCACCCCTGAGAGGAAAACAAGATTCTACTGACTTGGGAGTCTCAGCCACCTTCCTCCTTGATTTGAATTAGCAAACTTTGGTGTTAAAAAGAAAGAAGAAAAAAAGAAAAAATGGAACAGATGGTTTTAAGAAGAGTCTGTTTGGTTAACACATAAAGGCTAAGAACACAGTGTTGAATACTGACAGGCTTAACCTGAAAGGCCAAGATAGTCAGAACACAGAAATTATCTGAAGACTGAATTAATTGCCCATCAAATTATCATTTTGCTCATTTATTATTTTCAGATATAAGTTCACATCTAATTTCAATAGTGAGATCTCAAACATACACCTACCTATATCCAACAACTTTGAGAAAGTAAATAAACAGAAAACATTACATCACCACTGTGAGTGGTACAGCTGAAGCACAGGACCATGTCCCCAAGCATATTATGGGTATTTCAGGTCTGTGGCCTTGCAGGGACCCTGTCACTCTTCCTTCTGTGCCTTGTTGCAGGAGGTGCAGGACTAACAAGGAGATTGGGTTGAAGGTCCAACGAGTATGGACTTGACCATGGACTGAACTGTCACTGAGTCAGTCAAATACTAATGGAGCTACAGATAATGTCTCCTGTACAGGAGGCCAGCCAGAAGAACCAGGTCTTGTATTTATTCATGGTACAGACTAAAATATTTTCAGCTAAGGGAAACCTGAGAGTTAGCTGAGAGAAAGAACAAAAGTCAGGGTTACCAACACCACCAATTTGCCCTCCAATAGTCAAGAGTTTACTTCAGAGCCAGGTAGCTGGAATGATGCTAATAAGCAAAAAATACGAACTGTCAGTTCTGCTTTTTAACACATACCTACTGGATCTTTAACGCACATGTGCAACAAACAGGCAGACCTCCAAGGATATTAGATCATAATACTTCAAAATTCAAATTAATATTAAAATAGATACATTAAATTACTAATGTTGACATTTCTGCTTACTTAGATTAGCCTTGTTGGGAAAAAGTATCTTAGCTTAAACATCTGAGAAAGGGGGCAAATGCATAGAGTTCTGTATAAATACACTGTTATTAATGTTAATATACTACTTATTTCATTCAGGGCAACTAAAGCTTTTAAGTGAATTGAGTTCATTTTCTTTTAGTAGAATACATTACATGTATTTTGTATGTATATCAGTTCCCTAAACAAGGTGTGCCAAACCTGGATATTTTGTGTGCAGATTAGGTATGTAAATATATTAACGTTTTGATCAAAATATTAGACAAAATGGCATTTAGTATTGACTGTTTTGGAACTACATAGTAGTTTATGGGCCTAATAATTCCTAGTAATGTTTCTTCTTGAAATAATCTGCTTAGGACATTGCAGAACAATGTGTAAAAGCAAGCAAGAAGAGCAACTAAATTACAGAATATTTACATGACCAAGCAGTACTTCCTTTTTTAAGTGAACTTTTTGTAGTTGTTTAAATTCCTATTAAAGCTGCATTTCTATTTAATTTGAGCTGCTGCAAGAACTGATAAGTACAGTTTAAAAAAAAATGGTTTCATGCTTGCACTTCAACATGTCACTTCATATTTATTTGGACTGGAAAGCCTACCACTCATTTCTTGAAGATCAAATATTTCCTTCCAAATTCCATGTAAAGGAAACAGAGCTCACATACTACCAATAGGTTCTAAACAGGCCATAACAACCAGCACGCAGACCTTAACGAGTTCTCTCTCTTTCTCTCCATTTATATATATACTTAAAACCTCAATGACAAAGCTGAAAGTTGTGCATCCCTCTCCGACTATTCCCACACAATGTACATACACTCCTTGGATAAGTCAGCAGAGGTTGGCATCAGGCAGAAATTTTATGTGGTATGTTGAAGAGCCGCTTGGGTTGAAATTGGATTAAAACTTCAAAATACCCAAGTTTTCCTGAGGAAAATTATTCCACCAGTGTTTATTTTAGGCTGAGTTGTATTTCTTCTTATAATTAGATCATCTGGAGTTTTAAATAATAAGAAAAACAATAAGATCAAGGTGAAAAGATGCTTTGAAACAAAAATTGCAATACTGAACATTTTGGCATTACTGTAATTTCCCTAGTTTCTGTGTAAAAATTAAATTTTTGAGAAGTCAAGGTAACCTTACAAATAATTTTGGCTTCAGTAGATCCATACTCCTCAACTGAAAGAAAATGGTATGGATGAAGTAAACAAGTTATAAGAAGCCTTACATGGACTCAGGCCAGCACCTCTGAACATCGCAAAATGTTTCAGAAACGTAATTCTTTGAAAGGTGGAAGGCAAAATGAAAGTAAAACCCTACAACAACTTCATTTTTTCTTCTCACAGCCCATGGAGAACTAAAAATTACATCTATGAAGTGCAAAGTTTTTAAAGGTGAAGAGTATTCTTGAAAATTGATCTGTCCCCTGATACTGCTCCCCATCAGCACAGCTCTGTGGAGACTGAGGGAGGTGAACCAGTCACCGAGTGACCTCATAATCTATCGTATCATAATCTACCGTGTCACTCCTGCTGTATAACCTCTACTGCCAAGTCCCACAACAAACCTAAATGAAAATGTTAAACTGACTTTGTTTCACTCATTCCAGCCCAATGAATTATTCCCAGTTAGGGAGATCTAGAAACCAAGGTTCTTAAATAGGAATACAACTTAACCTAGCCAAATTTATACTTACCTGGCCTCCTGGTACATGGTACAGAAACTGTTGCAATATCCTTCTTGCTTTGGTATTTACGTTAGACCATTGATAAACAGATGATTATAGGAAAAATCAAGATTTTAAAAATCTGTATTACAAGTGCCTGTAAGACCTTCAGTTAAACATAAAGGGTTTATAGTATTGCCAAAAATACTGTGTCTACATTTACGCTGACTACCAGTTTTGTCTCTAATACATACACTTGCATGGTGTTTACCACATATAAAGCCTCCCAGTCAATAGGATCACTTTAATACTAAGTATAAAAAACAAACAAACAAAACAAAACAAACAAACAAAAAAAAAGACAAGAAAAAAAAAAGGCAAAACTTCTTATATACCATCTGGGATTCTGGCCAATTTTAAGATTTACTAACAATAAGTATGTTTAAAACAACCTGCACTCTAACTCCATCATTTTTGACTAAGTAGTTAAAATCATGCCTTTGGCCACCTGGCAGATGATACAGGAATTTTAAGGGTTGCTTTCAAATTGTTGTAACTCCTGTCTTCTATACGTCAGCTAGGAAAAACTGAACTTGTTACTCAAGGTACAAGCACATTTATCAAGCACTAACCATGGTACCATGTGAACGAGTTAAGGCTGTTACATATCCTGCTACGATAGAGGTGAAAATCTCCTTCTCTATGCAGCATTGGGCATCAAGCTCTTCCAGCAAATTCAGCAATCTTTCTTGAATTCTTACTTTTATTTTTTCATCTTTTCCTTCTATGTGAAATTTTTCTCAATAGTTTCAAAGCTACAAAGGAAAAAAGTCTTAATACGATAAATTTTTCTTTCTCTATTGCTCACCAGGTATTTTGCAGTATAATGTCACATAGTGCCACTTGAGGGAGATTCCTTATCTAAATTAGATACTGTAATAAATTACAAAAGCTGGATTGCAGTGGAGCAATCACCACAAAAGATTCAGAATAACTTAGATTATTTTTTTTTTCCCCCCAGAATTTTTGCTATAACTTTCTCAAAGGTATTTAGAAGAACTGCTTAAGGCTCTGTTTTGCAACTACTCAGGAAAAATACATTTAAACTAATCCTATCTTTTTTGTTTGTGTCTGTGCAGACTGGGTTCTCCTGCTTTCCTTCCTCAGCTGAGGAGCAATTGCTTACCGCAGTGACCTGCCCAGCACAGCCACAGCAGCGACCAAGAAAGAGACCAGAAAGGTGCAGCCACTGAGAATTCTGTGCCACTCTGCAGCTTCCAAGGAACAGGCTCCCATCTGGGCATTATTACACACTGCTGAGGTCACAGAGAATTCAAGGCAGGTGAGTTAAGACTCAGGCTTTATACCATAATCTAGAGAAAGCCATAGCAGCTTCTCCTAAACACACACCAATAATGGAAGCCCTACACAATCGCTGCTACTGCAGTGGCCCTGCGTTAGACAGAGGGAATCCTCCACTATCTTTGTCATCTGCCCTGACTGCGTTTTATAAAAATAAAGCAGCACATAGCACCTGTGTAAGACCAGAGAATTGGAACTACTGATGTCACTTAAACCAACAGCTGAGCTCCCATTAATGTCAGCAGAAACAAGACAAGGTCTCCCATTTCTTAACAACCTCTTGAAAATAATGGCAGCAACAAGCATGAGATTGGGTTGACAATCATTTACATGCAAGTGTGATCTTTTTACTCAACAGTGAGATTTGTATCCTATTAGCAAAATACTGTATTGTATTTAAGCAATAATTGCATTTTCTATGGAGACAAACGACATGTAAATCAATAAATGACGAGGTTGCAGGCCAAGCACATTATTGATTTTCAGTCATGTTCACCTCTGAGCTTAATGCTGAGAAAACACAGTATATGCTATGATTTTTTACAAGTTACATCTTTTGGGCAAGATAGAAATTTTCTGATAATTAAGAAAGGTTTTCTGCAGTTGAGAAGGAAGAAATTAGAGAGAACAGCGAATTTGACAGTTGTAACCAAAGTTAGCACACAGTATCTTTAAAGAAATGCTGAATAGATCAATAAAGGCTTGTATGATATCCTTGTCATCAACTCAGTTGTTATGGCTGATCAAACTATGCATGCTTATAATCTGTTTTAAACCAGTGCTTAAAAGTAATATCACACATTGAAACAAACAGGTTTACAGAATGATCAGTGAGCACAATTCTTATTCTATTTGCCCTTCATGAGAATACCAGATTATGAGAAATCCACAAGAGAACCCCCACAAGTAGCAGATGTAGAAAAGGGTCATCCTGAAACATGAATAGTGTATTTACAAATTTGCTGCATTTTCTGGATGACAACACAAATTAGAAATTTTAATTCAAAACTAAGAAAAGAAGGAAATAACATCATTGTTTTCCTTTTATAAATAAATCAAATTCAAGGGTCAGATTTTCATGAGAACAGGCCATAAGACCAAGGTTTCAGAAGAACACACTCTAATTAAAGAACCAGGCTGTGGGTTACTAAGGATACTCTATCCTGATACTTAAATAAGAACTGTGATTTTAAAGACATCAGGTTTTACAAAATACAAACTGAAGTAGTTTGAGAATGCTCAGTTCTGTAACTGCAGAGAGAAAAACAAGAAGAATCTGGAACACATTCCCTAATGGATCAAAAAGGCCATCACTACCTGGTCTCTGCGAGACGTGCACAAGCGGTCTGGACCTCCTCAAACCAGCAGTGGGGCAGAAGGAAGCTCCAGCAGACAGGCACCGGCCTCGGGCGGCCCAGGGGGTACCAGCGCCCTTGTCAGCAAAGGTACCGCGTCACCATTTGTGAACAGAAGACAAAATGTTCACCCGCTTCTCAGGGTCACAAGAGACCGTAAATTAATTGCACTCTCACTGGTATATTATTGCACTAAAATCACTGACTTTTTCTACATATCCTCCTGAATCATAAATAATGTCATTCACTGAGAATATTTTAGGAGACTTGATCAGCCTGGTTTGGGATATTCTTCCCATAAATTTCTCTGGGACGGCCATGATTTAGGATTACTCTGTTTTTAAGTTCTTCACTGTGGTTGAGTAAATTATGTGAAAGAAAAGCGAGGTTTGCCTAGTCCTCCGCATGAGGAATAATCCTGCAGTATTCTTTCACACTGACCAGACCTTTCTATACAATATAAAAGGAGCAGACACAGTCGTTCATCTCCTCCGAAACAGACTAGAAGTTGTTTTGAATATGGATTATGCAATCTAAATGCATGTAAGACTCCATCATATCCTACAATCGAACCAACAGGTTAAGCCACTTTTCATCTGACTGCACTAAAATATTGATCTTTAGGTCCCTTTTTCAGATTTTAAATCACCCAAACAGAAGGAAAAATAAATGTACTAAGACTTTTCCAGTCTCAGTGAGAAAAATGTATGTGGGTAGTTTGAGTCCCAACGGTAAAAATAATCACATACAGTATCTTACAGTCATCCATCTGATTTTGAATTAACCACTCAAAAAGCAGTTTATTTCTAAAACATATTTTTAGTTTGCTTGGGAGTTGACTGCATAAGCCACATCTATCAATTCCTGTCGTTTGGGTATTACAGTATGAATAATATATGCTTTTGTCATGTGAATAAGATAACATCTTTCACTCTTCAGCACTCTACATTTCTTGTTCCAAATTTGACATTAAATAAAATTTTCCTCAAGTAGCTGAAAGGGAATTTAGAATAAGTGAATTATGAGTACATCAGAGAGAGATGCTAATTTTTTTTAAGGAAAAAATAAAGAATACTAAGCAAAATGTCAAGAATTATTTATTAAATTCTGTGAGGCACTCAAAAGGGTTTAAAGATTTAGCTGAAAAGTGGTGCTTTGTTGAAAATATACTTGAACACCTGCACTTAACATCTTTTTAAGTTACCACTTAAAAAGTTTCTTAGGCCCTTAGGAGCCTTTTCAGTAGCCAACAAAAACAAACATACCCCTTGACTACTTGCATGTGTGAATTAAGATGGATTCAATTCTAGTCACCTTGCCTTATTTTCAAAGATGTGTTTGCTCTATTTTATTTATTATGGAGGCTCTGGAAATCTTCTCCAGAGCATTAGGAAACCGCATCTGTTACAAACAGGTTGCGAGGCTGAGCAGAACACCGGTACCATCCAGTTCACCAGCTCCCGAGATCCTGTTTGGCAAAGTCATGATTTCTGCCTCTGAAAAAATTCAAATGACAAACTAAAATATCTGCTTCATTGTTCATAATGCAGAATTAGGGATCTGCCTGGATGTCAACCATGTAGCTTTGGCAGCATAAAGAATTATGAAAAATTACAAACTGACAAGAATCAAGAATCAAGTGATTATTTGCCCCAGAATATATGCCTGAAACTATCTCTGTATATATATTTGGCATGTGGCCTCCCTCTACTCTTTTTCCTTATGTTCTTAAAAAGAGTAAAGTCTTAGCTTTCCTATTTCTCAATGCCCCAGACATTACTTTCTTCTCAGGCCAAAAAGGAACTAGAGCTTTATTTTCACAGAAGAATCATGAAGATGCCCAGTAGATATTTGGGTTGGACCAATAACTTGTTTGTTCTTCTGACTTGTTTTTTCCAGGTTTTAACATTTGGGCACATGCAGTTTTTTGGACTGCCACAACACTAGTTTGAGACAGCTCGGTGCTTGATGTTTGCCTAAAGATGCACAGGGAGAGCCAGGAGTGGAAGAGTCAAACAATTACAGACAAAATTAAAGGGGTTCATGGTGGGGTAGGAGAGGGAAAAAGAAGAAAACAAGAGGGGGGTGACCTTTGTTATTTCAACTTCACATTGCAACAAACACAAGCAGCACCAAAACCATCACAAGTATCAAAACAAAATTTTCAAAATGAAGTACTTGGTTTTATGTTTTAAAATGCATATGCATCTTCATTTTTAAAGGGTTAAAATAGTAAAATGAGGTATTTCAGAGAGAACCATATTTTCTAGGAACCTAAAATGATTTTCAAGATGATTTTTCTTCTCCTGAGGCAGGGAAAAATGCAATTTAGGATAACTCAACAAAACTTTCTTGCTGCTTTCTCCTCTGGTAAAATCAGCAACGTAATATATTCACACAGATGTAATCAGGTTCTCTACTGAGCTGCAAAGAGCACAGCACTTCCCACAACCTGGAGAGCAAACCTGGGCCTGATGGTCACCATGAGAAAGCAGCCCGTCATTTTAACTGCAATGGACTTTGGCTTTCAATCTGTTATGGGGAAGCAAATGTCTTTATTTCAGACAGAGAATTCAGTCTTCAGGCCTTGGCTTGACCTTTAAATCACAAGAAACCTGAAGAAATGCCACAGATGGATAATAGTTAATGATGTTCATCAAGGCTCGGTGACATTACCCAGAAAGAACCAGAGCGTATTCCTGCGCTCTCCTGTTACCCTTGTTAGAAAGAGAAAGTCACAAGTGCTAAGCAGATGATAACATTTGTTCTAAAGGAAATGTTAATTGAAATTGGCATGCTGCTGCTCACAGCGAGGAACGGGACCCCAAGAGATCAGTGGAAAGAAGAAAAAAAATGGTGAGAGGGTTTTGTCAGATGAGCACTGACTGCCAGCCAACCATGCGGAGGGCTCCGCATCTGATAATCCATTTTAACTACCACAATTAACTTCGACCTGAATAAAAAGCCTACAGTGCAAAAAGACTATTATCTGCTCTTCTAAGCATACGAATGGGAGGTAAAGAAAACAGTATCACAAAGATCTAAATTTTCTTAG
Organism: Patagioenas fasciata; assembly: GCF_037038585.1. Classification (NCBI taxonomy): domain Eukaryota; kingdom Metazoa; phylum Chordata; class Aves; order Columbiformes; family Columbidae; genus Patagioenas; species Patagioenas fasciata. The sequence goes on along the minus strand of NC_092533.1, from coordinate 13,118,511 downwards.
TTATTTTTTTAAAGAGATAGTGAGGCTCAAAAATCTCAAATAAGGAAAAAAAAATATTAATTTTAACACATGATGTGTAGTGCTTATCAATCACTTCTCAAATGCCGACAGGTTTGATTACAACCTTCAGTTGCCCAGCAAAATGAAAACGTCATGAATCTCAACACCCAAAAGCAAATCATAAAAGTCAGTTTTCTCCTCCCCTCCCAATGCACAACATATTTTAACATCCGCCTTTAAACAGAACACCAAATTTAACCCAATTAAGTCTTTGTTAAATACTGGTTTTATAGCAGGCAGCAAAGTTGATTTACGGGCAAGCAGTAACCTGAATCATCCTCACTCTGTGTTAGTTATTGCTTAGTAAAGCAGGAGCTACGCAAAGCTGGGGTGACCCTATAGACACTGAATAACGGATATAAAAAAATTATTCAGGTACCAGTTACTGCAGTGACTGAGCAAGCAGATAGACAGAAACATCTGGAAAAGCTCATTGCAGTGGGTGCCCAACCTGTGTGCACTCAGGCCCACGGCCCAGCATGTGCATCCTGCCCGGGATCCAGCTCCAGGGGCAACACCTCCAGAAAGTTTTCTTCTTCCTGCTCTGCTCTATCTCACAGCTATGCTGCAGGCATGAATAACCACTAAACCTTAAGCTGTTAGTTTCCCCAGGAGCTTGTTCATTCATGGACACCTGGATATTTATCTAAGTGCTTAATAGACTCCAAAATTTATGAACACGTGAATATTTTGAGGAAGTGTGCATAAGAACCCAATCCATGAAAAATCTTTCACTGACTTTGGCAGTAAGTCCAATTTCAGATAAAGGTATGAAACACTATTCAAGGTAAGTGCTTTGATGCAGCAACCATTCTCTGATATCCTGAGGAAGACAATAGATTTTCTTTTTCCCCTCATTACAACTTGGAGAATAGTTGCTGGCCTTTGGGAAACGACCTGCCGGGCAGCGGCTACAGAAGACCAGCCTGCGTGTCCAGTTTTCTAAAAAGATTTATTCACATCTCCTGCCATGAGAAAAATCAATACAACTACAAATTGAAGACGGTGTCAAAGTCACGGCCCCATGGCAGCCACTGTTCCCAGGGTTAGATCCCTTGCTGCCACAGGGCGCCTTGGCAGCCGCACAACTCCCTCCTTTGGGCAGCAGGGCTCCCCCTGCCCCACTCCCTGCACTGTTTCATGACTTTCAGATGTTGATAACAGCAGGAACGAGTCTGATCTAAAATTCATGTTGTTCAGTAGGCTTCCCTCATTTAAACTGGCTACCAGTGCAATTTCCCTGACTTTTGTTTCTGTTTTGATCTTCCTCACCGATCTTTTTCCCTTCCTGCACCCTTTTTGCTCATTTGGTCTATTCCTGTTTCTAAATTACATGTGTGTGCATAACTGGAAAGCTGCTTCCTCACAGCAAGAAAAAAATATCCTTACAACAACTGGCATCTCCAAAGTCATTCTCATGACTTCCAGTAATCACTAATGAATAAGGAAATATCATCATTATATAAACACACTCTCCCTGAAAGAACACGTAAAAATACTTAAGACCTGAGACAGTTCAAGTCTTGCATGTACAGAAAAGTAAGAAGGGAATTTATTGATAACATCAAAAATAGTTAACCGAATTACTCTGAGTATCAACAGATAATTTTTTTTTCTTCCTTTGCATTATGCTCCAGTGGATCGGTAGTTGCAGTACCTGTTGTTCAGACAAGAGATAGAACATCCTTTGCTGCAGTTATTTTCTGACCTGAACAGGCTGTCTTATTTCAAATGTGAATACTCAGTATTGTCTCCTTCCACAGTTTTTGATTCAGCAGCAAAATGATGCTTTTAGGGAAAACAAAAGTCTAAGTCCCATACAGAAAAAAAGTGATGCATTAGAGCTAGGGAAATAGTTTATTCACAACCTAGTATGCAAGCACGGCTCTCATTCAGATATATGCATATGACAAAACTCTTTAGGAAATCGGCTTCTGTAATAGACTATATTTGGAAAGGTAAAGCTGCTAACCTATTGAAGTACATTCAATGGGTTTCCCCCTTCAAGCTTTTATAATTACAGCATTAAATTCTATGCTTTCTAAAGCATTAGACACACTGAGGACATAGAGCACTCAATAAACATTATAAAGAAAAAAGTGAGGTCTTCACAGAAGAACTTGAGAGAGTTGATGTACATTGTACATACCCACACTGAGCTGCTTTCTGAGAACAGGAAGAAGAGGGAGAAACATCGCTAATGGAAAGAAGATCTCCTTTTGCAATATTAGGTCTGTCGACTGTTACTTTCAAATACTACTTTTGACTATGTTTTATATTTGGATGAATATTAAATGTGGCTATGTGGAGAAATTAAATTAATTGGAGAGAAAAAACCTAACCCATCATCGTCAAAGCTGCATTCTTAAAAACAGAAGTCTAAGCTTTGACACAGGCACATAAATGGAAACTGATCACAGGGCAACAATTAAGAGGCTCCCAATAGAGAAAAATCAGAACCTCGGGGAGGGGATGGCTTGAGAATTTAAAAATCCTTATGAGCTTACACAGTTTCCAAACAGATGTAAAGGTAAGAGTTTTCTATTAATCTGTCTTCTAAGATGGTGGAAACTCTGCATTTCCCACCTGCGATTGCCTGCAATGCTTTTTATCACTGCCTTACTATCAATGTTTATTCTCCCTTTTTATACAGCTCTGAGAGGAAACAGCAGTTACTCTAGAGTATCAAGACTGTTCATCCACAGAATACAGGGCAGAGTTCTGAGTACTGGGCTGAAAGACTGAAATTGTTGCAGCTCTGATCACCCTCCAGTATCTGTGTGCATTTCAAAAAGACCATTTTCAACTTGTCTTCCAAAACAAGGGGTTAACAGAACAATATTTCCATTCAGTTTCTGGAGCTTTCATTATGCCTTCAATTATTATAGTGCCATCTTCTAACAGGAATTTCATCATGTATTCAAATTGGTGAGCAGAGTCATTTAGCAGCCACAACAAATTGAGCTCAGCGGGCTTTATTTCAAAACCTGCAATGATGTCAAGTGGTCAGTCCTTCATTTTTAATTACTGAGTATAAGAGATGCAAATTGCATGGGCTCTCATTCTAACAGCCAGTCATGGCAAATAATTAAAATTACATCCTATCATATTCTTAACTATGGATAGACAACATTATGAAGATGGGGATGTAACAGTTTGGATCACAAAATATATATATATTGTGTTATATTTAAAATAATAATAATAATAATCTCCATTGATCACAATCACCTCTTCCTAATCAGAAAAGTAAATACCAGAGTTCGTACCTTGAGCCAATGTAGAGAAGTTCAATAATTGTATGAATCATTGCTTTTCTTCTTTCTTTCTACATCTACAAGCTTGAAAGGATCAATTTATCTGCTTCATAACAAGCTTCATTTATCCAGATTTTAGCCACTGCTTAATGGTGGAACACAGTGTCCTGCTATACAGAGCATATCCTGACACCTGCCAGACAGGTACCTGTGGCTCCTGTGCTGTACAGTGCCAGCGGTCACCGAGAACACGACATACCAACTACCAAATGATAATCAGTCTAATTGGGGCCTGATAATTCTCCACAGTCCTGTGGTCCTAACCTCCCTGTTTGGATCAGCGAATGCTGGAGCCTCATAAGCAACTGAAAGTGGGCTGCTGGGAGCAGTGAGCACGCTGGCACACTCTCACACCCGGAGGACACAACTGGCTCACCGGCAATTCCCAACTAGCCATGCAAAAACTTAATTGCTTTTTCAGGTCTTCGGCCAACAGTCTCTTTTCCAAGGGTCTTATTTAGTAATGCCAAACACTTTATTTTAAGCTCTTTTAACTATTGACTGTTTTCTTTTTATTTGGTACTACCAAACAACTTCCTCTGACATATTTTTGAAATCTAATAAACTGTTTATACAGCAAAAGTGAAGTTGACACTCCTTCCTCTACTTAATTGAAAAAAAAAACCCCAATCATTATAAATCAAGCTCCTGCTTCAAAACGCAGATAGAAAACAATGCTGGAATATGCTGTATAAGAGTTCGAAACACACAAGCTTAATATTTGCTTCCCGAGACAGCCTGGTCAGCAAAATTTAAACCACGATACCTATGCTAAGAAAACAAACATACAAAAGAAGAGGTTGACATGCAAACAAATCAAATTCACTTTAAAATATGAACAGTCATGAATACCAACGGAAGTTTTATTAATTTCTCTGTGTTGCACATCCATATTCTGAGCCTGAAATGCATCTTGCCCTGCAGGAAGCCATTTCTAAGTCCTAACGAGCTGTAAACACTTGTTTCTACTGCCAGTGTGCCAAACTATTGCCCCATAGTGCCTCATGGTTGTTCTCACTTTGACAGAATAGCTCAAGGAACATGCTGATTTTAAAAGCCAGATGTATTTTTCCACTTCTGCATAGGAAGCTCTTCTGTGACACAAACTGAGATGATTTGGTGTATGTAAAATCCAGTGGAATGCAAAGGGTCAGCCGGTTTCACATGGGGATTCCGTGGAAGGCAAGAGTGGTTAATCCTCAACCAGACTACACCTGCAGCCTTATTCACACTTACTGTTGCAGCAGTATTTACTTAAATTAGAAGGTTACACATCACTGGCTGAAGTGAAAGATGTCAGTTAATGAGCTTTGAATTTCCTCTGTAGTGGTTTATTCCTGGAGTAATTAGAAATAATTTACTCACAATGCACTACCAAATAAATTACAACAGAACCTGCTTATCTCTACCCAGTTGTCTTTTCCATTCAAAGACCAGTCCCCAAACTCCAGGCTACTGTTTCACAGTGTTCTAGTTAACTAGAAAATGACTACTGAACAACAGCTAACTCATTTCTTTCCTTCCGGAATGTACAATGCACCTTTCTGCAGCAGACACTTTTATAGCATCGGTCTCCTCCCCCATGTTACATTAAAGACAAACATTAACATTTGGGAGTCAGTCACCCCACATCTGTTCGCCAACAACATATCTTCAAAAAATATCTTAATGAAGAAACAGACGTTTTTCTTTCTTCCGCGCTGCCACCTGGCGAAGGTTCAGCCACCCAATCTCCTCACTACTGCCAGGACCCTGAAGAAGTGCTGTATAACACGGCTAATTCATGTGACATCAACACAAAACTCAATCCTGCCTTCACGCTGGATAGATTACAAGTGATGGAAAGAATTTCAATAGGTTGCCCAGGGGAAGCAGAATATTTATTTCAACAATGCTTCAATTTCTAAATAGTCTGGACTAAGGTGGTTGTCACCACAGTAAGATTACACTGCTGGTTCACTGCTATCCCAGCAGATGGTGAGGACTTGTAAACGCAAAATGCACTGCCACTTTGTTGTTCTAGCAAACTGAAACTGTAGTCTTGAAAAGTTAATTCACCCAGCAGCAATAATACAAGAAATGTGAAGTTTAGACCTTTGATAAATACAATGTACACATATTTAATTTTTATAGGCACTTATGCCATCTTCTGAGCAATATAGAGCTGAAAAAACAGTTTCTCTTTGAAAAAGATTTTGGATTTTGTTTTTATACATAATTTAGATCTCCAGTCATAGTTCATATATCATTCTGATATTAAGTCATTATAGCTACAAACATCTTCACGTTCTGGCATGGCACTCGAAAGCACCAGAAAAGACTTCTAAGAAAACCATGAAATGGATTGTAAACAACTAATTAAGTATGAGAGCCAGCCTTGCATGTAAGAGTTCTGTTTGTATGTTACATTATCACAGTGCTATTGGAATAATTTTCTTGGGAATAAGGTAAGAGTTCACTCCCTTGCCCAAATGCTCACAATATCAAAAGACAATAATGCTAAGTGACACACTTCGGGCCTCATCTCTTACTGTCTTCGTGTCATAAACAGCTTATCTATGGCCTTTATTCCACAAATTGCTGTTCCACAGCCAGAACCACTGTAATATACTCACTGACTGATTGGTGTTAACTAAGGATGATTATAGATTCATAGACTACAGCTATTTTTCTCACCATTACTGGATCTCTTGTACTGTCTGCATATCATACAACAACAGCTGAAATGTTCTGTTTTCTGTATGGATTTAGACTGACACTCCTGGTGAAACAGACAATTATTACCCCCATTTTACAGAAACAGCAGAAGGATGGTGAGTCTCATTTGGGCTTTTTTTTCTGTTTGGTTTTAGCTTTTTTTAAAGGTATTTGGATACCTGTCTGCTCCACAATACAACAGTAAAGCACTTCATTAAACGAACCTATTTTCACAAGCAAGTTTAAATCATCCTAAATCAAGGCAGATGTTCCTTAAGTAGCACGGTCTTGTAAATGAAATTTAGACCTCAGCGCACTAAGCAGATCCATAGGTCGAAGTATGGGCTATGGCAGCATCAGAGGTCACCCAGGAGGCTCCCAGCAGCCAGGGAAGGGAACCACAGCTCCAGAGCCTGCACTCAACCTGTTGACACAGCCTCTCTCTTACCCAGTCCCCACCCAGTACACTCTCAGGTCCTTCTTCCCCTTTATCTACTCTTCTTTCTCACTCCCTCCTCCTCCAAAACCACCCACTTCACTTCCAAATATCCACACCCCTTGGTAAACCTTCTGACAAATTACAGCATAACAAATCCTCACTTAACTCCTTCTCATACCTTTTCCTCACCATTGGTCTTTCTACAGCCCAGAAGTGCTATGGAACTTACCGGCACTTCTTTGTGTTAGTACAGCACCTATAAAATGCCTCACTGATCCACTTTGGGGTTTCTTGGGTTACTATGGAGATAGAAGTAACAGCAAAATGATTGAGGATGAAAAAGTCTAATAAGAAAAAACACACATCTATAAAAATTACATCATCCTGTCTAGGCCCTTTGAACTCAATGCAATAACTGATTGGGGTTATGTTTCTTCATTGGCTTATTTAATGAGGAAGGAAATAAAAATTTTTCTCCCTGATGCGCATGACAACACTCTATTGAACATCCAAACTGAAACTCTGATGAGGTAGAAAATGGGGATAAGAAAGAAGCTTTAAGACTGCATATATAGTGAGGGAGGTTTATCAAGATTTAGAGAAAAATTGCCTGGAAGTTTGCTGAGTTATGCTATGAAACCATACAAGTCTCCAATTAGCATGTTAAAAACTGTTAATTTTGATTGATACTACTATTTGGGTCTGATGTAAAACCTGCACAGGTTTGCCAGTCTTTCTGGATTGTAAATACCTGTTCTTGTTAGATACATTAGTCTACTGGCACAAGGTTTTCTTTAGCTGCTGTTCCTACTTTGTTCTGCATTTCCTCCCCTTGTTTCAATTCTGAAACTTTTCTCCTTCACTACCTGGCAGAATTAATCCCAAGAGAAGAGATTAAGCTGTATCACACAAGGCCTCGTAACGTCCTCTGTGATAATCCAATGACCACATTCCCTGCAGTCGAGCTCTATCACCAAGCGCAGCCTAAACCCAGAGCAGCAGAGACGGCTGAACAACAAGTCTTGCTTCGTATTCCACTGTACAGGGGAGGCCAAAATAGTGGAACATGGTGGTTCACAGAGGGCTTGAGAGATGCACACCAGGACTTTTCTCATATACTCTCACTGGTTCATAACTCTTGACAAGATAGTGCAATGACCATCATGTAGAAGTTCCCCTGTGCAAAGTGGGTGACCATGTCAATGGCAAGCTGAGCATCTCTGGTTACCCACTGGTGAAAGAAGGAACAACCCTTTGGTGTTTCTACATTACCTACATTAATTCTACATTTCTACATTACCTAAATGTAGTGGCCAAATTTAGCTGCAAACAAGAATGGCATGTACTTAAGTGCTGTGCAGCTCTTCACTACTGCAGAGCAATACTACACAAAAGCTTAGGAGAGGAAGTGATAATGAAGATCACATTCGAATGAAACTGTTAGAGTCAGTAACCATAAGGATATAACTACCTGCTTGGAACTCGTCCAAACACAGAAGACATCAAAAAGTACCAGGGGATACTTAATGTGCATGACATTGTCTAAAGAAAGACAGTTTTTCCTCAAGATCCCTTAAACATAACATAGCTGAAATGATAGCAATTATCTAACAATCCCTTAAACATAGATGGTTATGTTATCACTTCAACTATGTTAACACTAACAATCTTCTAAAGACACATATGGATAGATATTTACATACATATCTGATCCATTACATCTTATATTTTTATAATGTTTATTTCCTTTTGATATCATAACTTCTCTCGAGGTGTCAGAAATGCAGATTTATCCCCAACCTCCTTTTAAAAATATATTGTAACATGAAAAGATATTTTAAATGGAAACCATATGTCCATTTACTTGGAAAAGTCAAAATATCTCCTCTAAATCTTCTCACTTTTCTTCTTGACACCAAGTATCCTGTATATTTTATTAAAGTTAGACATGTAACCCACTTCCAATAACTCTACATAAGGCACAAGGGGAAATATGCAAAAGTTTCATCATTAGAAATAGAAACAAACCTCAACAAATCTCAAGAGGCAAAATGAGTGTGACATCTACAGTAGCTATACATACATTCACCTACTAAATGTGCATATGCAAAATAGATATACAACATGCCTACCTCAATAAATCTTTCAGATTTTTTTCCCCCCAAAATAGGCACATCTAAACTATGTGTTAATACTCTGGCTCAGATCCATGGATAGTATTCATGTTATGTATTCAGAAGGGTAACTATCCCCAAATGAAAATACAGGCACAAGTACTCCTCATTGAAAACACCTCATTAACTCTGTTTCACATTTTTTTCACAGCTTCTGGATAAACTAAACCACCATGTGTGTACCTGTAAAGCTTGGTAGAGCTGACAGAGCTCCCCAGCCCCAGTACACACACCTGGGGAACTCGGAGCTGCTCCTCAGCACTGTCCTGCCCAGAGAGCCAGCACCCACACACAGCTCAGCTCTCGCAGCTCTAGCCCTCAACCTCCAGGGCTTTGCTATCAGCAATGTTCAGGTAAGTAAAGATTTTCCATGGAAATGACAAGATCTCCTAAAACAAGAGAGCCTGCAATAGAAAATCCATGTCATTCAAAAAAGGAAAACCAGCATGCTTGTGTCTAAACCAGACTTGTGTGAGAAACATGACTTACACCTGTGTGTAGAACCAGCTACTCAGCTGCATTTGCTGGTGGATACGGTATAATTTCATCATCTATTTCACAAATACAAAATTATTTTGCATGTAAATATTCATAAGGTGCAAATTAGTGGTTTCACAGCTCTCCTCCCTTTCTTTTCCTCCTACAAGCTGTTACAATAAAACCTCACTTCACAGAACTCCAGTTAAACGTACGCAAGGTCTCTCCCTTGATCTATGCTCACACATATCACCTCTCCAGATTATTTAAAATACTGATAATTCAAATGTTTCTGATGTCTCTGAAGCAAGACATGCACACGTCGGTATTGATTTTCAGCTAGAGAGAGTAGTTGGAAATCCCAGAACATGTTCAAAAAAGGTTGAGAGATTAACACAGTGGTCAGTTCAACATTTGCAGAGTTAACAAAGGTACCGCATTTAGCAGGTCCTTCTTGAAAAAGCATTTTTCAACAGTGTGAACTTTGGTATAATGTGCAGGAACAAAATGACACAATCTCCAGAGGAGAGGGGAAAAAAAAACAAAACAAACCAACAAAAAAAACTGTGTGTATAGATGATTCCAAATATCGATTTACATGGAGAACATATAAAAATATCCTCATGAAAAAGACATTGCATATGTTCTCTATGCATGCTGGTAAATTCTAAGCAGAAGAAGAAAACAAAAACAAACCAAAAATCAAACACACACCCAAACACCAACATTCTTTTTAAAATGTAAAAAGACAGTCTTTCAGTCCCAGACTCTTGCACAAGTAATATTTAAGTATTTAATCTGCAACAACAAAAACAAAAAAAATCAATTCCTATCGTTTGCTTATACACCGCAAAGGCAGCCCCTACAGAGCCTCAGACACCCCGGGGAAGGTCAGAGCTGCAGAGGCTGGGGGGCAGCACTGGAGGAAACCTCCCATTGATGAGGCTGCCTCAGACCCCGAGGTGTTCTAGGGAGTTACTTTATTTTGGTTTACAAGCACCAGGAGAAAAGCAGCAGCCATGTAACATTTGCCTCTTTTCCTTTCTTCTCTTCTTCAGCATTTGTTTTCTCCATCGTCTAATGTCATTGCTGCAGATAAGTTAAATGTCTACACCAGCTCCAGGCAGACGGACAGAATCACTTTAACAATTCCCCTGAAAACTCCTTCATTGAAAAGTGAATCAAACAGATGGAAGAGACTGAAGTTTTCTTTCCTACAAATACAGACAACACTATAGTTCCATGTTCAAACTATTTCCCCCCAGTTTTGGACTAAATGCCTGCATAAACAAATTCAATTTGCTGTACTGCTTTATTCCACTAGCTTTACCAATGGAGCTAAGTAGAAATGTCATCAACATTGGAGTGATTGTTGGGTATTATTTATTTGATACAAATGAGCACTGAATGAACTGGCAAATTAATCAGCAAATGATATTATTACTTAGAATAGATTTAAGCTGCTCCATGTGAAACTGTAGCTTATTGTTACACAATGTACAAAGCCTACAGATGTACAAAGCATCAGGAATAGTCTTTATAAAAATAAGATTAGCAGATAATAGGAAGAAGTTGCATGCTGGAGACATTGCTGGCATCTCATATTCAAGTTGGGAATTGTTATGAAATTGAGCTGGAATGTGTTATAACATGGAGGAAAAGGTGAACAGCAATACATTTCATTTATTAGAGTACTCTGTTATCGACATTTTGTAAAATTAGAAATCATGAGATTGTTGCCTTCCATAAATTTAACTAGGAGCAGGATCACCTAAGAGCATTCTGAGAGAAAGTAACCCGCTGGAAGCACAGTGAGTGGAGCATTTTCTCAGTGAACTTTAAAACACTCTCTACAAATTCATTCTTTCCCTCTTCTAAAAGAGAGTTAGGAACATGCACTTCAGTGACACATGTAAGCAGCACGTCCTTTCAGCCCCGTGTGTTAGGGCAATGCCCAAGACAGATGGCACAGAAGGATGAACATCCCGAGCAGTGCGGAGCTGTGGGACTGAGTCGTCGCACAAAGGCTCGGAAGGAACCGCTCGGTACCCAGCTCCCTGTGCTGCTCTGTCTTCTCCCAGCGCTCTGACTGCAGGAGCAGCCCTTCATAGTTGGTAATTAAAATGGCACCCTCTGTTGCACGCAAAGCAAAGCGACACTCGAGCTTCCATAGTCGAGCTCAACTTCCTGTCATTTTATTGATTTCTAGATAGGCAGATATGTAAAGCACTGTTCATTGCATTTTTGACCTGTTAAACCACAGCACTGGATAGGGTTCCCAATTGCTCAATTATTACACATGTTTTATGTCTGTTCCTATCAATAGGATACCTAAGAAAACATCGATATCTACACAAAAGACTTAATTATTTAAATGCGTATTCTGAAAACTTTTCCAGCATCTAGAATTTCCTTATTTGCAGCACTCTGCATGAGACATTTCCAGTATTCAAACGTTGCGATTCATCTTTCTTCATCTATTCCCAATAGAACCATCATAACTTATAATAAGTAACTCTGAATGGCAGATTTCTGAGGCAAACACATGATTTATGGTTTAGCTTTAAAAAGACCTCTCACATTTAACATTCAAAGTACTGTCAAACATTCTCATAAGTCAACACATATTCTGTATGAACATAGCAAGAGATGAAAAGGGTAAAAATAACTCAGGTTTTGTTTTGTTTTTAGACAAGTTGCAATCACCCCCTTAGAGTTTCTGAGTATTTATTGCAATTACAGAATATGAGGGGTTCATTATCCTTGGGGTGCACGTTCATTTTTTCCTACAAAACAATCCTGTACACCAAATCAAGATGTTCTCCATAGAACACATTCTTGCTCTCCTAAAGTGATTCAATTGGCATTGCTTGAGTTTTGTGCTAAAATGGCTGACAACTAAACATACCAAGGCATTCCTTTAATTTGGAGCAGGATTATTCACCCAGTTATGAGGTAACTGTTTTGTGTCCACACGTCATCCTCACCACCAGCTGCTTTACCCACAGAAGACTCATAGCCACAAACACAAGTGTTCCCCTCGAATCACACTGTTGCTCCAATGAACAAAATTAAATCAATATCCTTACAAGCTAAATTGGTTCAGTAAAATTTACAGCACCATTACATATTTTATCTTTATATATATACACTGAACCTACACCTCCTCCCATCCCAGAAATATGTGAATAAATGTTTCCATTCATGAACTTTATGTTTGGTACTCTCTACTTTCCCTTTTCATGCGATGAATAGCTTCATCTATCACAATTAACTCTTTCTTTCTTCCTATACAGAATATACTACCATATTTACATCCATAAGCTATGTGTAGATGACTATACGCTCATATATATTTCCATATACTCATAAACACACATACGGGAGAGAATTACACATTAGTTTCCTGTTCATTATTCTGATGATATTCTCTGATGACTGCATACTAGACTGTGGCCCTATTTAAATAATTGCTCAAAGAAAAGGGTGACTTGGGAAAGCTCCAGTCTAATTCTAGCCTTTTCTTGATACCATCAGAACTTGGCCCTTCTTTTAGGACAAACTAATCACAAAAAGAGTGTTCTCCCCTCCATTGTGAGGGATTCTGCAGAAAATCAGCTTCAAAGGAGACAGGAGGCTTTTGTGTCAGAGTTGGAAGCTTATGAAAAATAAACTACAGAAAAAACATTTTTAATAGACATGCTTAATGTTTTTATTGGCGAGAACACTGAAGTGGCTGCCAATTCAAGTTGGCATCCAAATTGTCAAACATAATTGCTTGTATATGTAACATAGTAAAAATCTTCATTGTATAAGTCTTAAGAACACTAAGTAATACAAAACTGGCTCTTACAGCATTAAAAACAAATAATAGACTTGTGTCAAGTTATTGTAGTTATAGAAATGCAGAAAACCCATTAGATTCCATCAAAGACAGACAAATTGTTAAATGGTTTTTGCTGCTTTGATCTGCACAAAAGATACAAATCATTCCTTGGGAACATTTTCAATTCAAACTTGTCTCCTTAAAATATGCTTTTCAAACTGTGCATTAAAATAAAAGCCATACTCAAATGCAAACACTCAACTAATAATTTCTGCATGTTGATAATTGTATTAATCGAGTAGCAATCTGTGCATCTGTGATATTGTTGTGACCTGTTCAGCTGAAAGCAAGTTCTAATAGGCACTCTGAAAATTCGAGTGTCATTGACATGAGTGCAAGAACGTTCTATTTACAAAGAAACATGTTCAGCTGGTAAACAGGAAAAAAAGAATTCAAGATAATCTGGAAGATGAAGCGAACAAACTGGCATCAAATGAGGCATAATAAGAAAATGGAGTAGCAAAACCAATTTCAATGGCTCTCCCGCTGCCACAACCAGTCCAACACGAAAATTTAACTTCTTTCCTTAAGCAGAGCACACTCCCTTCAAGTGTTTTTATTCTAACCCTAGCACATCTGGAAGCTTACCTAGGGCAGATTATATTTCCACAGGAAAACTCAGACGGGCAAAACCAAAACTAAAAACCTCCCACAAATATTTTGGAAAAACAAACAAACAAACCACACACACACAAAAAACCCTTAAAGGTAATGTCAGTGTTTATGGAAAATAACTAAGTGAAGAATAATGTAAGGAACTGAAGATTCAGGATTATTAAATATAAGTTTCACCCAGGCAAGATCCCCTTTCATAACCCCAGGAAAAGGGAGCATGAGGAAACTTTTGTAAGAAGACATGGATGGCATCCTGACTCCCGTTAGTTACCCACAGATTAGAAATCAGTGTAAAAAACAGTAGGTAATAAACAAAAGAGGATTTTATTTCTAAATGAAAGAAAAAAACTGCTGAAGAAGCAGACAGAAGTAAAAGGATAGTCTCATACTTCATGTTTTGAAAATACAGCCTTATTTAAGTATTTGAATAAGAATAAGAAACTCAAGATTTATTTTCTGAAAAGTTAATATCAATGTGAGTTCTTACACCTTCTAAGTATTAATCAGAATAATCCATTCATCATAAAAACAAATTATGGCCTCCTAGCATACAAGAGCTGTGATATAATTCTGAAAAGGAATATTTTATCTGAAATCAAGTGCCACACAACACTCAGATGACCTAAATAGTCTATGAAGGGGAAGAGAGCATGAGATTCAGACCACCTAACGTTTAAGAATGTACCCGGGGTTGCTGGGGAAGCTGATCCCTGTCACTGCATGGGCAGCAAAGCCAGGAGGGTCGCACCAGCCCAGCAACCAACGCAAGAACTCGCTTCAGCTGGACTGTCTCGACCCCTTTTCCTTTGCTACGGTAAAAACACTAAGAAATGATCGGTATCAAGAAAGAATCAGGTAAAAAAAAAGAGTTACAGAATTACATGCTCATAGAATCAGCAGACACTCCTGCTAATTAAAAACTAAACTAGAGACAAGGGTGCTACTTATTCACGAAACAGTGTCCCCCTCTATGAGCTTCTCATTTACATCCTAGTCTGGTACCATCTTCCACATAGAGGAGCAAATTTGGAAACACAAATTAAGGAAGAATTCAAGGAACAGATGCAACAAGCAGTATGAAGGAGCAGTAACAGCAGCAGGTACTGACACAAGCAAACTATAGGCATATCTAGATGGTTCTGAGTTGACTACTGGATGCTACTTAGATATTTTCTGTCAGTAATTTAGTTCAGGTTTCACAGCAATCAGTTTAAATACATTAGTTGATACTCTCAGAATTTGAAAATCACCTCCAAGTTGCAATTGTTAATGTTCCCTTTAAATTTCCTTAACCAAATCTTCTGTTAGAAATTGTTGATATGGTTGTAAGCTTGCATTCTGAGGACACGCTAAATAAGACACTATTGCTCCAGTGTCAAGCCTGCAAAAAAACACAGGTAGGATGCGTTGACAGTGATTAAAACCAGGAACTCTAAGAATGATGAGCAGACACACTCTGGGCCTCTTTTGCATTTAGGAGGTAGACTCGTCTCCAGACTGTCCCTCCAGCAACCATGAACAGGAGCCAGTCCTTAGCAGTAGAGACAGAGAGACAACCCCTCCAAGAGTTGGTACTGTTATCAGTTTATGACTTGCTTATATGTATTACCATTATTCTTAGAAAGAGCTTATCTTTACTCCCCCCTGGGCCAGCTATTATCAAATTTTAACAGCTCAACTCATCTCCAGTGCCTGGATCTGATTTCCTACTTCCTTGAACTGCTACTACCTTCCCTCCAAAGGAGAGCGGGGAAAAACGAATAAAAATCAAATCAATGTAAGATGCAAGCTTCGAGCAGCTTTTCACAGCATCTCGGTGGTCAAATTGGACAGGAGAAGGCATCCTGCTGGAAGATTGAAGGATTCAGACAGATAGGGGATTGGAATCTCCAGCCAAGGTACCACGCTCTGCGCTGGGTAGATGAGCTGAGTTTGAAACCTCTAGGGCTGTTTTCATTTACATTTGCACACTGTGAAAATTACCTCACTTTTTAAAAATACTTATGACAAAAACTGAAAGAAGTTCCAAAACCCTTCCCCGACTCCTAGTGCCCAAACTCCAATGAAAAGCCTCAGCAGAGCCATTCTGCCTCCCAGTGCAGGCCTCTCTCCATGGGCACGCTGGGCCCATCACTGTTGTTTCAAACAATAGGAGAAACATTCACGTCCCTTACCCGGCCTACCCAGACACATGTCAAAAGCCTAAGGCTTTCTTGGTGCCGGGCCTTACCCAAATGTCACCTTAGCTGGGCTCCTTTATCCCCAGTAATGTAACTATTCTCCTCAAGTTTTACAGTTTAAATGTTGCACAAAGATACTTTATTCTCTCAACATTAATAACTTCTACTCGTAACCTGTATTTATTGTACTTTCCATATTAATTTGCCCTGGTGATTTGTGTGTTCTAGTTTTGAATGTAACCTCAGAACTTTTATTAATAAAATAACTCTAAAGCTTTAGATAATATTTAAAACTATAAAACCTACCAATAGACATTCACGAGGAATGGCAACTTTCTCTAAACCGGCCACAGTAACAAACCTCATCATCTCTAAATGCTTCTTTGCCCCAAAACTGACCAAGCTCAAGAAGGTGGTTTCCATGTAGTCAGTTGAATTCCAGCCGCTTGTCCATATTGCTCTTCAAAAAACAATTTCAAGAGCAATACTCCAGATGACTTCACCACAAAACTGCAGAATACAGCAGTAGAAAAAAAATGTTTCTACGCATACTGGGAAAAGAGGTGAGAGCTACATGAAGTTTCAGGAAACACCATGGCATTTCTTAGAATTGCTCAGCTAAACAAGCAGGAAAAGCAGCCGCTTGCCTGGGCTGGTTGCTCAGCTGACAGCAGGACTATGGCCTTGGCTTCAGCATAACAGGCTTCTCACAGAAACTCTTTTTGTGGCAAGTCTCATAGATTTCAACACTATGCAAAATACTTCAAGTCTGTTTTCCCTTTGCTCAGCAGAAACAACAGTGTGTTCCAACTGAAGTAAGAGATAATACACAATATCTAGTTGTAAGTGGCACAGTACATATGTACGCTAATAAATCTATACTTCCATTATGCTCAAAATATACAAGAGATTGCTATATCAAAGGGAGAATTTTCCACTCTTCTAACAAGAAAAGCAATATTATGAGCTTCAAATTTGCATGACATCTTCACCACCAGTTAAATACGCACGTCATGTGTTTTAAATGAAATAAACACTTGAAAAGCCAAAAGAAAAATGATTGCGTTTACCCTAATCAATACCCATGCAATACACAAGGAAAGGCGATGTGTGCAGAGAAGCACGAGGCACGTCCTGCTACAAAGTTTTAGGTCCTTAGAAGCAAGTAAAGAAACAGCAGGCTGTTCTCCAGCAGGCACCCACTGACCTGCAAGTACTTCCCTTCACTTTGCTGTTTGATAATACTCTAGAGAAATGTGGATAGAAGACACAGAGAGAATCAAGATTTTAACCAGAACAGGCAAAAAAATAATGAAAATTATCTCAGACACTTAGCAGAATTGAAAAGACAAGGAAATGAAAGGGAAAAAGAAAATTCAAAACTATCATGCAGTGCACCTCTGGATAACTAAGCATTTAAGTGCTATTCTGACGAAGAGAAACTTCATTAATCTTTCCTGACAAGTTACTTGCGAGAAACAAAACAAAATTATGGCAATATTTCTGCTGCTAAAGGAAACTTCACTGAACAGAAATGGCTGCAAATGAACAAATAGGGTAAAACCCAACAACACAACAAAATGGCTTTAAGCAACTGTAATCATAAATTTCTCTCCTGCAACATTATTTCCTCCCCCAGTGCTAAGCTTTATGGGGCATATTATCAAATAGAGCATTGTAACGCCATTGACCCTCGCAGAGCTGATGTGAGATTGCAGAGGGTCTGCCTCTCAATCTGTGTCTGTTTTTTCTTTCAAAAAAACGTTCTCCTCCCCCATAATTCAAGTGTTTTTCCAATGTTAGAAAAGAGTTTATTTTTTATTTTATTACTTTTTTTTTCCAACCAGAAGTTTCCTTTTGTTCTGGAAGGATTTTTTTACCTTTCCCCTTAGTCTTCCCTTAGGGCAATATCTCCAAGCTGGAGCTGTGATAGCTGGGAGGGGACAGGAGGAGACCTTGCAGCTGGGAGTTTGTGGAAGACACCGCCTCTCAATCTTCCACCTCCTCCATAAAAGAGATCAGATGCTTTTAAGACAAACCATTCAGTCTGCTCTGAACACCTGGGCCTCTCCTTGAACTTGCCACCAGTGGGAAAGGAGCAACGGATGGCGTGGGGAGTAAGACAACGTGGGTCAGTAAACAAGGCCAAAGCCAGTTTCACGTCCTCTTCTCCTGTGCCAAGGAAACAAATTGACTGTAAAATACTGTCGTTCTTGCCTTAGAGCTAATGTCCCTGTCCCCAGCAGAGAGCCCCCGGCTGCTCCACCACAGGGAGGGGAGCTGGAGGAGACAGGAAAGCACTTCGACCTGCACAGAGGGGACAGGAGCCGAGACACTGTCAGAAAGGAGCCCTTTTCCAGGTTTTTGATGCATTGGAAACAACTGCAGAGGCGATTTCTCATTTTGACTGTTGCAGTGAGAGTATTCTTCCATTCTGAGAAGCCTTCTCAGCATCCATCCACCTCATTTTTATTAAATGGACCTTTCTCCCACAGCGTGCACCTCACAATGTAAATTTATTATCCATAGCCCATAAGAAGGTGACAGGATTTTTCTATTCTGGAAAGGTGACACTATGCAAACATCCTTTTTTCAGCCCCTTATTCGATAACTACTGCATATGGAATGTATTTCTGTTCCTTTCCTCCACACGATCTTTAACAGCAGTAACCAGGAGCCAATTTTCTGCAGGAGCCATCTAATTCCATCTCTCCTTAAAAATAAGTTCCTTTTTGGGTCTCCAGATCCAATTTCTGTCTTAGGAGATAAACCAGATGTTTCAGAAGACCACATCTGAGACACTACGCTGAAAGTCCAGCTTTCCCATGCTTGTCCTTCATGAATTCTAGAAGTCCATTATACATTAGGGTTTTAAGTGCAATAGCAATTGCAAATACATAGCCTATATATTTTATACGCCATACCAAAATTAAAAAAAAAAAACTGGAGAGAAGGGGGATCTGGATTTTCTCTTAGATCAGGCAGAAAACAGTTACTGAGAGTTTTCGCAGAGAAATGGGGGAAAATAAAAAATAATAATAATAAAAAATAGGGAAAAATCAGCTATGATTAAGAAAAAAGATAAACATATACCTTCAGATTGAGACCCTGTATAATAACCACAGCCCACAGAGAGAGGAGCGAACAGCTGCAGGCACCCAGCACCCACCCATTGTTGCTTCCATACAACATCAACCTTTCAAGTCCTTTGTCAGAAGTGGGGCAGAAATGCAAACACAACACCTTCAGGCAGCAGTGCCAGTGTCTCAAGTGAGAATACGCTAAAAAAATAACCCAACCTTTCAATACACACGAGAGCATCTGAACAGAATACAGACTTCCCACCTTAAAAGTGCAGATTTTTATTATCTATAAAACAAGGTCAACATCTTGTGCCTTGTTTTAGGAGAAAAAGAATCTAATTAGAAAATATTTTCTTACTGAATTAAGTACAAGGCAGGGTAGTTAATTTAATTGAATAAATGTAAAAATAGAGAGAGCTCCAAATATCAGATCTTTGTAACAACTGTGTTTACGTTCACCCCTCACATTAGCAGCTGGAAGACAAATCAATCACAAATTGAGAAACACTTCAGCAGGCTGACTCCAGGAAAGCGAGGGCAGTGGCACAAATACACATTACACGTTCTGCAAGGTTAAACTAATGTGAAGCAAATCCCTCAAGTTATGTAAATAAATTATAGCAATGTTGTCTGACAACTTGTATTAAACAAGATTAATTCAGCAAGCTTAATATATGTAGGGGACTCACTCCATCCCTGTATCCTGACGCATCTTGTGACACAAGAGGCAAAACTTTGCAGGCAGAGAAGCTCCTGCAGACGGAGCAGCCGCAGCAGCAGGGCTCGCACCAGGGCTCGCTGCCACCCGTCCCGGCCCTGTGCTGAGAGCAGATCCTCCTCCACCCTCAAGTCTTTTTCTTAATCATTTTCTCTTACAGTCAAGATCTCAAACACAGCAAACTAAAGTTCCACCAGGATAAAACAGCAGAGGAACACACCCCCATAATTAACACTGATATTTCCATTTTTCAATGGCATTGTAAAAAGTTTCCTAATCGAAGACAGTCTTGGGGGAAATTGATGCAATTCCACAATTCCACCAAACCCACCATTAAAGCATTCATCTTCTATCCTATTCTCCCCCTTCAGTTTGGCTTGGCTTCTAGCTCTCGCAAGTTTCATTCTCTGAATCTGCTTTCACACACACAAACAAAATGTATTTCTGTAGTAAAAACAAAGAACCACAACGACAAATAGGCACACTGCTACAGAGAAAGGACAGCAGCTCCCTGTGCT
Source organism: Patagioenas fasciata (assembly GCF_037038585.1). Taxonomy (NCBI): domain Eukaryota; kingdom Metazoa; phylum Chordata; class Aves; order Columbiformes; family Columbidae; genus Patagioenas; species Patagioenas fasciata. The sequence goes on along the minus strand of NC_092533.1, from coordinate 13,098,347 downwards.
TGGAAATTCTGAAACTCGGTCCCAACCACTTTGACACAAACAAAAGAAACAGTACTGAATAAGAGATTTCATTCTAGTGATTGCATATGATGCTATTCAGTTTACAAACCAATTAAAAAGGAAGATATTTTCATTAAAGGAAGGATATGTGTAAAAAAGGTTTATTTGGAAATCTCAAAGTAACCCTAGCTATGGATCACACAAAAACTAAAGATGCAGAGACACTGAAAACGGCATTTTGCCCAAAACCCTAAGTCATTCATTCCACAACTTACAACCACTTCAGAACACATTATGTTGAGACTGACTTCATCCATCTATCTACTTGCAGGCGTGACTACAGCAAGGAAAATTGTTCTGCTCTTGTTAGGTTTAATCTTACTTCTTAGTCTTCATTTCAACTTTCATCTTAAATTTCCTGCTTTCAAGTATCAAGCCAAATTGATTTGATGCCTAATGCCTGACAAATAAATAATGAGCCTCTGAATTACCCCACGTGTGATAAGGCAGTGATCCCATTATTTATAACATTCTTATAATCAGGCAGTGATTAAATTATTTCTAATGTCCCTAGCATGAATGCAAAAAATACACTAAAAAGATCCTTAACAAAGCTCCCCACCATGTTTTTTTTATTAAATGCTGTTAATTTGAGTATTTTATCACATGATTACACTAGCTGGGCCATAAGAGCTTATTTTAATGAGAATGGGAAGAACTCAAACAGTGGGTGTTCTGGTTATGTCTTTGACATCTTTACAACCATTTGCCATTTTGAGTGTGATTAGCTGAATAGCAACTATCAGGAAGGTTGATTAATACTTCTTAAATATTCCAAGTCTCTGGATAGTACTCAGTTTATTTTCTCGAGGAACAGACTGAAACAAAGCCTTCCACTATCTCCACCCGAGGACACAGTACAGTGTAACATGGGCACCAAAGGACAGACCTCACACTCAGCTCACTGCCAGCGCCACTGACATTTCTATTTACAGATATCTGGACTCATATATGATGTCCAAGGACTTATCTTAATTAATATCATGTCCACATCAGAAGCGTGAGCACGGTTCCAGGTGAAGAAATGGGGTGGGCAGCGTGGTTTCAATGAGTGCCTCCAGGATGCTACTGTTGATAGCAGACACCTATTGAAGTGCTGAGAATGAACATGAAATGCCACTTACCATCCTATTTGAAAAAAAGCTTTAAAAAACTCCTCCGCATATTGAGCTTGCAGAACAAAGAAGTGCATTAAAAGCACTGATAAGGGTATTAAAAGGTAATATTTGATGTATGCCTATCTAGTACATTAATATTGAATCTGGCTGTGATACGAGTTGCACTAGTTAAAATTACATATTTCTCTTTTTCCTTGAATCAGATGAGACAGTTACAGGAAAAAATCAATATCTAAAGCTTGCAAAGCCAAAAATCTTCTTTCGGCACTATGATACCATGGTGATAAAGGCCATGAAATAAAGGTCAGAAATATATAAAATAGACATTAGATGCACAGACACATTTGTACCATGTACTGAAATTAGCAATGCCTTGTTCTTACAGAGGTTTGCCCTAGAGCCACTGGCAGCACAACACACCCTCTTCTTTCCATTAGCCCACATGTCAAAAGTGAGCAGGACTGCTTGACTGGTATACTGTGACTTGTGGGAAAGACATGGGGAAACTGCACTGTTGCCGCTAAAAACAAGCAAATACAATTTTCAACTACCCTACTGTTCAACCCTGAGGCTAATGGTCATCCATATGAAAATACTCTTTCAGAAGAATTTGGGGATGTTTCAGGTCTCCGTAGACAGCAAAAGACTAAAGGTTTCCCACCTCACTAGAAGTTTGAGTTATTGCAGCCCTTTGCAAGCAGGTGAGGGACAAAATGATTTGATGAGGTAGGGAATGGAGGAAGTGATATGAAGCTAGAAAGACATACCTTAACGTGCTTTCCCATTGCCTATGCCTCATGCATACTGTCCAATACTCAGACATCCATCCAAGATCACTGTCTAGCCAACATAGAGTATAATGACAAAGCAGCAAAATGCACTACTCCTGGCTATCACAATAAAACCCAGGCTATGCAGAATGGTTGTCTCCAAACAATAAGCTGCAGGTGTTTCAGTGACACCATCTCCATGAGCAGAAAGGTTGCAGGACACTTTCAGACTGTATTGAAACTAAAGCAGCACAGACTGTATAATTATCAACTTCTGCCAACATTAATTTCCTTCTAGATCACTGAAGATGTCTGCCTGGAGTAAGTCTTGGTTAAGTCATGTTTTCACCACATGCCCAATTCTTACAAGGACATGCACACACTGTCATGCTGCTGGCCACCTGTGTATTTCAGATTAAAGTCCAGAAAGTAGTTAAAAGGCAAACTTTAGGTGGAGGAAACAACCATCACCTGTTTCATTGCCTCATAGTTTTCAAGCCTAGCTAAACGCTCATCCTACCAAGCCAGCTCCCTTTCTTTGAGGGATGAAGGTGATCTCCAAAAAAGATGATCGGTCATGTTTTATTGAGAAATGTGAGGACATGGAGAATGCAGCATGTGTTTATCTGCAACTGAGGAAACAAACTACACAGGGATTTCTAGTGCTCATACAAAAGCACCAGGAGTTTAGATCGACACTGGTAGACTGGACAAATCCCTGGCTTCTTCACATTTGACTGCACTAATTTTGTTGTATTAAGATGAGAGAAAAACTTTAAATGTGCTTGCCTCACCAAATAGCAAGAAACAAGGTCAAAAAAGAGGTGGAAAAAGAACAAGATGAAAAAAATCATAAAGAACCGATTTTACTGCTGTTTCTGTGAGGAAGATGTTAGGAGAGGTGTCCCCTGACCTCCCCATCAATGACTGCTGCCTCTCTTGGGCTACAGCCACCATCCTTACGGTGAGAAAGCCACGAGGAAGGCTGATGTCAGTTAGACAAGCCCCTCTCCACCTGCACTCTGCCCTGGGGTGTACCCACTTGTAAGGAGAAAGAGGCAGAAAGCAAGACTAGGAGAAGGTCTGGAGGAAAAGAAGAAAGGGAGCAGGAATGAGAAACAGTGATCAGCGCAGAGGGGAAGCTCATTGTGACAGTAACAGAGATCAGCGTGTGCGAGAAAATGCGTAAACAGGGGTAAAGGAAAAAGGGAACATAGACCAAAACCTATTGAGAGCTCTCACCAATTTTGTGTATTCCCTGTTTGAAGGAAGGGAAAGGAAGAATTCCCAAGGGACTTGGGTATTTCTGCTCAGGGAGGGGTGGCAGAATTGCCTTTTAAAAATATATAACAGACTTTTCCATTTGTCCTAGTCCCTGTTCCCACTACTCTTAAAAGAAATTGTATTTATCATGACTATATGACAACTCTGAAGGAACAAAATTTACATTTTGTGCCCCAGGCACTGAGGGTGGCAAAACATACCGATGCAGAGAAAAGGGCTCATTTTAAAACACACACAAAATAAAAGGAAAGTGTAGGAGAATGGATAGGAGGTTACATTTACTTTTGAAAAATTAAAGCACTAAGAGTCTGAAGAGATTATGTGTGGGCTCCAGTAAAGTTCAGGCAAGATGGGGGAAAATAAACAGCTCATTTTATCATCCCATACGTGAGAGTCAGAGTGCTGCAAATGGAAAAAAAAAATGCTCTTTCATGCCTACAGCTCTTCTCCCCAGACCCTCTTAGAAGAGAGATGCCACTGCTGAGGAGACCAACACTCAGCAGACTCCTTATCCCAGATGACCTTGCACCACTTGCTTCAGAGGTGTAGCACCTGCAGACGGCATTACTTTCCTTGGCCTTTCCTTGGTTATTTGTGGACATGTTAGAGCAGCTCTGGAACCATTAAATGCTTCCCAAAAGTAAATAATTCCCTATTAGCATCATATCTCCTCAGCTTGTACATCATGATCCCAGAAACTTTCCCAAGCAAGCTGCTCCATGTAACAGCCCAGGCAACAAGACAAGTTTGTCTACAACAAACGAGATACCAAACAAATAACCTCTCTTTGCTTTATGTGCATAGGGAAATCATATTTCTGCAGACAATCACCGTTCATTTTTCTTGAGGGGAATAAAACCACCCAAACCACTTAGTCTCCATGAAAGAATCGCCAGCATGCTTGTCGTTTTGCAGCAGGATGCTGAACTGCGGGTGAAACAGCTGCCAGGGCTCCAGGCTGCATTGCCACTGTCCCTGCTCACGGGTTTGAAGCCACAGAGAACACCATCCTAATGATTCACAGCTAAATACACACAATGCCGCATTTCTTCTCCAGCAGCCCTTTCCTCAAAGCTAATGCATTTGAGTGATTAAACACATAACTGAGGGTGCAACTTAAAAATGTTCCCCCCAAAAAAGTTGAATAGTACATAAATATGAAAGGTGTTACAAACTAGCAGGAAGTCAATATATCTTCACTGTATCACCTGACATCCAGCACTAGACATAATAGGACACAAAACACTCCAGAAGTGGTCTAGAGCTACAGGCATCGATGGATTGCTGCCATTAAAACAACATTTATCAGGACACTGTCAAAAAGGCTTTAATTTTGACAGTGAATGACTGGCCCTTGGCAAGATTCTGGGTCAGAAAACATACAAAACTGTCCAAGAGGCACCTTCCTACCCACATGACTCAGCTAGCTATTATCACAAGCAGCGAAGTAGTTATCACAGTCCTGTCTTATTCCCTCCAGAATGTAATTCTACCATGATGCTCATTTTCTCTGTCCTGGGAGTGCTTCATCTGAACAGCTCTGCTAAGAAATGGAGAGGACAAGCAGCTTTTACCCATAGGACAAGATAAATCCAGTATCACAATCATTTAATGAGGACTACAAATCCTACGAAGTGTTTTTTCATTCATAAGCCCCAGATAACGGGGCAAGTATGGTTCCCCTCCAGAACGCTCCAGACAAAACAACACCAATTTTGGCCTCATGACAGTATGTTAATACAAGAAGATCTGCAATAAAGCCTTTACAAAGAACACCACAGAGTATATGTTTTAGCGATTATGCCACAAGACTGGTATGCTTTAGCAGTCTAATTCCTCACCATTGTAGTCATGCTTCAGTGAGGTGCAGTCATTTTCCCATGATACCATTCTCACAGTATTATTCCATCTCTTTTATGCTGTGTAATAAACAGTTTCAGTTACTTGATTTGGCAGATGCTGGAGCAGAAGCAAGCCTGTTGTTCCTTGCCCCTGATGCCCTGTTATGCTGCTTTACAAAGCATTTCTTACATGCTGTTTCTCCTTACCAGATCAGTCAATGGAACATGTCCAAGACATCCTCATATCTGGATCACAATAAAATAGATTAACAATACAGCAACCAAACTGGATTATAACAAACTACAAAGTAACTCCCACACTCCTCTTGCATAATCTCTTGGTTTTGAGACCCTGGAAAAAACAACCAACCAGACCTGGTATTACAGGACACAGAATAATCATGCTCTGCTCAATGCAAACACGTTCTCCAGGTTCTCTTACTAAGGAAACAACTTGCAGTATCATCTTCACATAACAGGTATCACAGCATCCTCAAATGTCACACACCTGGAGAAACAGAAAAACTTTTATCGAGATAAATCAGTAACAGAAGCAGGAACATAGCCCAGGCTGCACCCAGTACATAGTGCATACAAGCTTAGCTTGACACATTCTGCAAGTAAAAATGAAGAGTATAAAAGCGACTCGTTTTTCCTCCAGGTTACCTTTGCTTCCCACCTAACAGGCAGCCTTCAGAAGGAACACAGCCTCAACAACATGATTCCTAAGCCATTCAGTGTTTAACGTCCTGCATTGAGTGTACATTTCCACAGCTCTTCCGTAACCCCGAGTACTTTTCTAACAACGTGTACACGTGAGAGTTGATTTTTATGCATTATTTCAAAATTAATTTCTACTCTCCAGGCTAGCACTGAATGAAGAACAGGCAAAGAGCCAAGTGTTTGCATGCCAGCTGTCTTCAGTAAAACAGTCACACTTACTGTCCCCCTTCCAAAAGGCAAAGAACCCTGCCACCTTTTCTCAGAGCTCCTCATAGTTTTGCTTCCCTCTTTATCAGCGAAGAACAACTACCAGCCAAAGACTCTTCCGCCACTCATATTGCAGAACACGTGCTGGCCCTTGCCAGCTGACAGAGCAGGACCGAGGAGTGGAGGCTTTCCCGGGTCTGGGCTCCCTTTGGCCTCGGTCTCGCCAGCAGCCACGCCAGCCCCTGCCAGACCATACAGGTTACACGAGCAGGGACAATGGTATAACTGTGAATTTAAGAGTTAAGCAAAATTGTTTATTTCAGCTAACAGACAGTGCAATGAGAAGACAAGAACGTCTAACTGCACTTGTCTGCAATTTCCCCACTCCCAGAGTCTGCCAAGAGAAACCAACTACTATGAATATAGCCTAAATTTAGCTAGACTGCGATAGTTCTCCTTGTAGCTATAACCAATGTTTGTCAGTTTGCACCTCCAGCTCACTGTGCAGTGCTCCAGTGCAGAGAGAAATAACTTGCTAGTAGCTTTAACCACACATTGGTTTGTGTTATCAGCACAGGCACATTGAACTAGTGAACCATGGGCACTTACCCTCTCAACCTGCTTACAAACACTGTAAGAGCTGATAAGAGACTTTGCTATCCAAGCTGATAGACAGCAAATGTTTATTTTACCCCTTTCGGATGCAACAGGGTAGATTACGTTGCATTTTGCTGCGTAGCGCAGTGTCAATGCCACGATGTAGCACACAGCCACATCACAACAGGACATGATGAGGGGCAGCATAACATTTTTTGAGATGGGCAGCTGGATTTGCTACTAATTCATATTCAAGTGAGCCCTCCAGGCTGATGTCTCTTTAACAACTACAGTCTCTGCATCCGTCAGTATCACTCTAACAAAGCTATATACATTTATACATATATTTTGCCTTGACATATTTAAGCCTGTGTGAACTGACAGCTATCTGCTTCACCTGTCTGCTTCAGCAATCAATCCTCTTTTAAACAGTTCCCCATTACGTACAAACATCTACATCCTTACCCTCTGCTTTACACCACCATGACTACAAAAATCCCTTGATGACGACTAAAATGGCTTTCTAGTAGATCAGTTCATCTGCTGGAGGAAGGAGGGGGACAGGAGGAAGACGCCAATTGTGCAAGTGAGAATGATGAGACAGAAAAAGACTTTGCACCTTTTAAAAAGGTTCTTAACCAAAGAAGTCATCCTCAGCGCTTGAGAACCTGAGAAAAAGCTTATTACGTGAAAAGTGCCTGATAAATCTGGTATCTCAGGTTTTCCCTTGAATTCCCAAAGAGGACTAAATTTACTAGAGTGCATAACACAGAGCTGCACAGCAACAGTTCTTCAGACAGCACCATTCCTAATTACAAATGCAGAGAAAGGAAGAAATGTATTTCTGTTCCTCAGGAATACAAAAGAAATAAAATGTCACCACAGGCTCAAGGAAAAGTTGCCATCGTTACTGCGTTATCACCTAATCTGAACTATTTAACAGAACTAGTTAAGTTTTTGCTTGCAACTTAAGGTGATTATCAAAGAACTTACTCGTATATGCAATGTTCACAGAAGAATTCCATAGAGCTTTTCAGTACCCTGAATCTACACATTCTTTTGGAAACAAATTTGTTTCTTGTGTTAAGGTGCAGCCCCAGTCCAGGTTAGCCCAGAGGTAAGAATATCACCCAGCTTCACCAACACAAAGTCAAACTGGAAAGAGCTCCACTTGTCTCACAAGTGTGGAGAATATCACTCCAAAATGCCTTACTGTCTCAATCCCATGACCTCTTAAACCAACCTGTAACTTTTTTTTCTGAAAAGAAAAAACCCACAACTCCATAACTTCCGATTTGCTCTCCTGAGAACGCATTAGTTAGGAATGAGGCTGAGACACCAGGTTTTTACTAAATGTAGTTTACAGTTTGAATAAGATACAGGCACTAAAGACACGTTGATACATCAGTTGAAGATTTCCAAAATTACCATCCTTAGAAGAAAATGGAAGCCTTTTACCCTTTTTCACCTGCCGAGACAGTAAGTGATAATATAGTTTACGGGGTGATGTTAAGATATCCCAGTTTCTTGAATTAATTTCTGCTGATTCCTCACTACAGCTGGGCTAGCTATTCTGCAGGAATAAAAACCACATAACTGAGTTTGTTCAAAGTGGCACTAAGATGACCAAAAAAATCACAAAATTTGGGGTGAAGTTTTTTCCTGAATAAAGAATGCACGTATTTCCTGAAATGCCATAGAGTTGCTGCAAAAGGCTTACGAAATCACATCTAAAAGTTCCGTCCAGCTTGAAATAATAAGCCCTGATTGACAGCAAAAATAGGTCTTTGCTAGCAATCAACATGCTTTGTTATTCAGCCTCTCTGCATTTTGTGGACAACAGCCCAGATTTTTGCAGATTATTTCATTAGGGGAAGCTTGCAGTTTAACTAAACATGGCTTTCTCAACACAAAATTGGTATCAATCATTTCACATTTTTAAGCAGACTGAATGATTCATCTGCAGGAAATCTGCATCAACACCGAGTGCTGTTTCATGCCCACACCTGATCACAGTGATTTCATTTGCCCTCAAAGTGGGGCAACACAGTGACTCCCTTTGAAACATGACGTTTATCTTATTCTCTGAATGAGAATTCTTGTTCCTACCTAAAAGGAACAAAAGGGTTCCTCCCACTCCAGCATCTGCAATTTTCTTTGCAGTCACTATTTTAATTAGTCAAGGCATTGCTGGGTCAGACAGTCACTTTAAAACTAGAAGAAACCAGGTGTTTTTTTATATAAACATAATTAAGCAGTTTAATGAAAATCTGTTGAGTCCATCTCTCTCTGAGAATGTGCAGGGCTCAGCCTGCTGTATTTCTGCTTGTTTTTGAATGCACACTGCACTTAAGTGGGAGTTTGCTGTCACCAACAGGTTGCCATGAGAATGAAATGTTTTCCATTTATTTTTTTATTTTATAGCTCAGGCTAAAAATAAGAATGTGACTCACCCAGACTTACTCTTTGTGGGTATTGTTTTAATTTGTAAGTAGTCCTGTTGGCTGTGATGTAATTAATGATGAAGTAGTTAGTAATCTCTGACTATGAGGGGTAAATCTGCTATGGGAAGGAAGATTAAAGCTGCTGCTGTTGAAAACATCACAGATAAAGAGGGAACATAATTAAATAATCTCTCTGATTTTCAAATTTCAACAGAGAGACGGATCACACAGCATGTCACTTCTGGTTTCTCAGAGAGCTTATTCTTCTTTTATTATGAACAGAATTACTCTATCCACTGCACGAAACAATTGATTGGCTTCAATATAACTGGATGTTTTGCCAGCCTTCGCTGTGCTCCTACTCAATATGTCATGTAAAATAGCGTGCCGGAAACTGGCTCACCTGCCTGTCTGCTTGGTGTTTATAAGGAGTTTGTCTCCATGGTATTTCAGTTCTTTATCTGAAAACAAAACAGGAGATACAGGAAGCCAAGGAAACCTTGAAAGGAAAGCCACAACAGCGATATACTCCAATCAGATTTGATGGCCTAGGCACAGTCCTGAGAGGCTAACGACATATCAGCTCTCTCACCCTGCTTCCTGAGAAGCCCTGGAAACACCACAATTCTCCAGTTGCTTCCACCTTTCTCGGGGCATATATCCTGCTCCTCTCTCATGGTACATACATGGCACACAAGGAGGCTCGGCTGCCAGCAGGTGCTAGCGGGGAGGGCACAGCCAGAGCTTCACCTTCACCACCTCCATCAGTGCAGCCCATCTGTCCACCCTGCTTCCTCCAGGGTCCTTAATACCACAGACACAAAAAGGGAGAGCGAAGGCCTGACATGCTCATGGGCAATTGCATGGCAGCAGCTGTGTACGGGAGATCAGACAGCGTGTTGGAGAGTTGAAGAAACAGCCTTGTACAGAGGCAGCATTAGAGAGCACTGGTTGTTTAGATCCAGGGCTCCCTCCACTGCTGTTGGGTCCAAGCTAAACCACTTTTAGGAACTGAGTCATGTTTGTAGCCGGGACAGCTCAATTTGTCATGAGTTAACCTGGTGTTTTGTCCACGGTCTAAGTACCTTTCGTATACAGCACACACTTTATCATGCACATAAGGGCTGAAGGACCATAGGAGCAAATGAAAAGACCGGAAACAAAGATTTAAATTCTCACTTTCTTTACATTCTCGTTTTGCATCTAATCTGAGTTCAAGCGATCACATAAATGATACCATTCTGTGATTCTGTGGTAAGAGATGCCAGCCTTCTTCATATGCCTTATTTCAGCAACATCTGACAGGATCAAAAAAGAAACAAACTTCAAAAAATGTGGGCTCCTATGTAACTTACTTGGGAAATTTAAACCACCTGCTTGGTTTCCAGGGTTCTAGCACATATTAAACCAGGAGGAGGTTAGTATTACAGGGTTGAAGCGTACCTGCAAGTCTCTATACAGACTCAAAAGTTTTGACAAAGTTACACTGGAATCAGAGACCTAAAAGACTATACAACAGCTGCCTCCACTTGAGTTTGTTTATTACTGGCCTCTACAAGTGGTGGTGCTAAGACAGTCCCTGCATAAGTTCACATGATGAAGAAGAGTGTAACATGAAGGGTGTTGTCGGAGAGTATCATACGGGCCATGAAGCTAAGTCTTCAATAAAGAAGTGGAGGCATCCAAGGAATGTGCCTGATTAAGAGACTCTCAGGGAGGCTGCAGCTCAACTGTGGCCCCTCCCTCCACCCAAGACACCCCCTGCCCGAAGCAACAGCACAGCCCCTGCACTGCCCAGCTGAGACCCAGAGCAGCCCCACCTGCCAGTGTTGCAGCAGGGAGCCCTGGGGCTGTCTCTACACATGGCCTTTAAACCATGACAATTGACACCGATTGTTTTATAGTTCTGCAAAGACAAAGAAATTCCTGCTGTCCCTCACTTTTTACCACTCTGCTTTATCTACTTTGATTTGTGTTGGCTCTTATATTTTCCCCTCCTTGGACAACTGTCTCCTCTGCTTATATACTCATACTATCACCAACCATAACTAAATTAGGGCGTAATTCTTGCAATGACATATGGCACAGCAATAAATGGACCTCTAGAAAGCACCTTATACCATATGGCTTATTCCTTGTGTCATAAAGAAAAGGGTTATGAACCAGAAGTGTGCCTATGCCAAGGTAACTACATCCGCTGCCAGGTCTGAGAGGATAGTAGTGATTAAACTACACCAACACTGTGGAAGTGATATTACATCTATGTTTACACAAGACTGCAGAACGCTTCAGCACCTGCTGCTTAAATGGGGATCAGGACAGGAACAGGGAGCAAGCAGGAGTGAATGAATTCCAGACAGCTGTCAGGCTGAAACAGCTTCACCCCTGCAGCAGCAGTGTGCTGCAAGCTCACACAGCTCAACGTGCTGGGGAAACAGCTGAATACAAAACAAAACAAAAAAAAAGGAGCTTGCTCACCACCAGGTAGGTTTTCCCTGGTGTCTCCAGCTAAAATGTTAACCTGGATGTCTTTCAGGATAAATATCTCCAGAGTTATTTGTACACAATGCTGCAGTGTTTACCTTTTGATTACAGATCTTTACACGCTGTCCATTATTATTGAATGCCAGGATGAAAGGCAGCCTAAGGGCCTGAATGCAATGTTCTGTCACAAAGAAAATACAGCAAAAGTAATGGCAGGCTCCAAAAGTAGAGATACACCAGGCTGGAAAGAAAGATGAGCACGGGATCAGAGTTTCTTTTGCAGGGTGCTTGGCTTTTGCTTTAAAAAAAGCTTCATGCAGTTTTGCCTGGACAGTGACATGTAAAGCCTGGATTTGGATACAAATGGAGAATGTGTATAAAATTCTGTTGACTAATTACTGTCTCTTGCATTTGTGTATGTACAAATAAAATAGGAATTACAGAGCTACGCTTTCCAGGTTACTGAGTTTAACAACTCCTGGAAAGTTCCCTATTAAGTTCAGATCCCAAACTGGGTTTCAAGAGTTAGAACAATGTAATGAAGTCTAATGCTCTCACTGAAGGAAACTGAAACAAGTGACTCATAATATTTAAACTAATGCCACTCAGCTAGTCCACAGACCTTCTTCTTATGGTAGCATTCCAGATAAACAATTTAAAACATTGCCCTGTATTTCTTTAAAGTAATATGCACACAGTATGGGTTATTTCTATTAAGAGTCAGTAGTCAAGTTGAATTGTGATCACCTGTGAAGTACAGTTATTTAAAAATCTAAAAAAAATTCAAATTTTAAGTAAAAAGTGCCAGAAATGGCATACAGACATAAATCTCAAAAAAAGCATTTCTACAATAGACACATATATACAATACATGTAGTAGTGCATGTGCTTCAGCTCTGAAGAAGTGTCTTTCTATCTAGAAACACAATGAACACTGTACTTGTCCTTAAGCAGTCTAGAAACCTAATTTTTTGGCATCTCTGTGAAGCTGAAGTTGTAGCTATGCTAACATTTCAAGTTATTTGTAAAAATGTCTACAACTGTCATTAATCTTTTCTTCTACACTGGCACATAGTTTACTCCTTAGTCTACTGCTGGAGTCATACAAATCATTTACAGTTTTTACACTCAGGTACCAGCAGTCTAGGTTTGGATTTTGAAAGGCCAAACCCTGGGGCTGTTGCCAGGAAGCATTTTGATGTGTTACCTGCTATAGGTGATTCGCACTTGGAGCAAGTTTGGTTGTGAGGTGTTGAGAGCAGCAGAGGTGTCCAGACTGCTTTTATAATTACACCATGACATTACCCCACTCATCTCCACTAGCCAAATTTCAGCCAATTTTTTAATGAAATACCTTTCCACAGCTATTTATTAGTGCACCTATATCTGACTGGTTAAAGATTGCCTGTAAATCTTGAGCTTTTACACTTTTTGTTCTCTTTTACAGCAACTTAATGCTTTCTGCAATACCTATAAGAATACAATACCCACTTACTACATTTAAAATCCACTTTTTTACTAGATCCACTTGAAAATATTCCTGTCATATGCCAGTTTGGCTATAGGGATACAAAATACCACGGTACCACCTGATTCCACTGACCAAGAAAAAAAGCAATTCAAGTACACACAACTGCTTTGCATTAAAGAGTAGGAAAGCAGGCAGTACCAATTTTCCATACACTCTTGCATTAGATTTAATTCTTATTAATAAGAAATGAGAGTCATTAACACTATTAAAAATCTAATTACATTAGCAATTTTCCATCATGTCATATATGAGTAGTTAAGTATTGGTATTTGTTTTTCCTAATGGGATTCAAAAGTCTAATTAAAAGTCCCTCTTTTGTGCTTAAGTGGAATGAATCTCTATGAACAACAAGACAGTTCTAATAGCCACAGACAGCTTATTCCTTCAATATCACACTTGACAACCATCTTACCCTTCAGCACCTTAACCGAATTATACAGGGGCAGCCAGAAAGTCAAATACTTACTGGCTGCTACAACAGCAAAACTGCAAGCCCCTTTCTCCTCTCCTCATTCCTCTATCCACGCCCAGTTGCTTTACAGGTTATAATAATTGAATACCAGTAATAAGGACAGGTATAACAAAACCTTTTAAGCCTTTAAAATAACACCCTGTAAGAGTATGATTTTGCAATGTTTATCAGTCATGCTTGCAAAAGTTTTATTGTGGATAGATGTAAATGGAGTACATTACTCCTCTCAAGGAACTGCTACAAGAGAGAGGAAAAAAAGTCCATTTTGCCATACAGGTGTCCCACACAGTTTGCCAGTATGCTGTGTGCTCCAGCACAACTACTCTAGCCACAGTAAGCTACTTTAGGCTGAGGTCTCATTTTCATTTTGTAAGCATAACTGGTAACAGATTGTAAGGTAAACACTGCTGTTGCCACTGGAAGCTTCTCCCGCTTTCATTCAGAGAGGCAGCAGGGTGGCCAGCTGGCCCATCCAGAACCAGTTCTGAATTTCTATCTCAGCAGTGGCTAATGATCTCTAGAAAACCCACACTTCCCTGCCTTCAACCCAGTTAACATTTCTAAGAGGTTTCTTACCCTTGCTTGTGTTGAGTGCTGAACCAAATGTTTGTGTAGCAGAAACCCCTGGTAAAAGGGAGAAAGATGGCAGTGGTAAGCAAGGAAGAACATCAGATGTTCAGGACCCCCTAGAACACCAAGAGAAAAGATGAAATAATTTTGTGAGTACAGCCACCAGCAAAACCAGCCATCACCTAACAGTCCAGGACTCTTACTACACCCAAGGACCAAATGAGCAGCCATTCCATCCTGAAATCAGCCTGTCCTTCAGTTAATGCCACTTTATTTGGCAACGATGATACATGGGAATTACTTTGCATATCAGTGGGCGTTACTGCTTTATTCTGCAAAAATCAGAGCATTTTACCGCAAAATGCAAATCTGAAGTGCTCCACAGCGTGCTGGCTTTGCTTTTCCTTAACACGTACCGATCAATGACAGGTTAATGCTTAGTTAACATTTATTAAGAGCAACATGGTTTCAGAAACTTCAGACTAAACGTGTCAATTAGATGACAGATCCTTCATGAAAGATGAAAGAACCTCTGTGTTGGGCAGATACTCTTCTGTTTTGCTGTCAATGATTTATTAGTTACAAAGTCCCAAGTGTCCAAGCTTATCAGTAATGAGATAACCAAGTATGAAGTAAGGGGTACTGTTGATTATTTATTTCACAGAATCTCACTAACCATCACTGCTACCAAAATAGTCCAGAAATTACAGATTCACACAGTCTTACAGCAACAATCACAAAGTAACATACCAGACACAGCATGAGGTAGTGAGCTAACTCAAGCTGAGCCTGCTAAAAGCCTGTGGAAGGGTAACCAATCTATACTCAAGGTCATACTACAAATCAGACACATCAATGCTGATTACAAATTAAATTCTTTACTGTCTTTCATGTTGGTGCAGACACTGAGACTGTGTGAAGAGACTGACATCCTGTACATAATTACCACTTAATCTGAATAGGAGAAATTCATCCTCACTTGAGCAGTGCACAGACACTGGTGTCAGGACAGGACAGCAGCGAGTCAGGGACCCTTGACCAGGCAACATCCTACCACCCAACAGGTTTTCACAACTTTTCAATTTGAGAACTCTCAACAATTTTCTAGCAAAGGTGTAAGCTCAGTGCAGCTGTCTGC
Organism: Patagioenas fasciata; assembly: GCF_037038585.1. Classification (NCBI taxonomy): domain Eukaryota; kingdom Metazoa; phylum Chordata; class Aves; order Columbiformes; family Columbidae; genus Patagioenas; species Patagioenas fasciata. The sequence continues at coordinate 13,083,108 of NC_092533.1, read as the reverse complement.
AAATAGTCTTGTTTTACCTGTTTGTGCCCTGGAGATCAGAACCACTGACAGGCTGCACAAAACACACAAAAAGTTAGCAAGAGCCCAGACACATAAGTCTAATCTTAGTTCATCCTTAGAGCACAAAATACAAATAAAAGCATGCTGCAAATAAAATTCAATATCCAGAGTACAAATACATCAAGTGCACAGGAATTTTAAAGGCTCCACAGTACTACTGTACAAGGAAGAACTTCTACTGTACAACTGACCCATGTCTTTGTGTGGGCTGACAAACAGATCCACCACTTTCTCTTGCTTCCAGTAAGAGTTATTTATCAGTACTTCCAAAGCCCCTTTCAAGAGCTATCATAAAATCTATGCAAGAAAATACATAATAGCAAAAATCATTTTCCCCATCTTTTTTGTGTATGGCCTAGACTCATTTTCTTTCGTGGCAAAAGAAGTCAGAACAAAAATCATCCTAAACCTGTAGATACATTTCCATTACACATCTTTATTTTTCAGTGTGTACAGCACTGACTCTGACCTCAGTTTATCAACAGCGTAAATATTAGGAATACCTTTGTGTGCAGGATATTCTTTTTTTTCATCACATGTCCACAGAAAAAAATAACATTGAGCAACAAATAACTCAGTAGACTGCTGGAATTTTTAAAAGTAAGGGGGGAAACAAATCTTTCTGCAAAAACAGGGATGGTAAATTATTTTATGAAAAGGTATTACCAGAAGGTCTTTTACATCTCAATCAAAAGGCTGCAAGCTACAGCCTTGAATTTCAATTACAGATGGTAAGATGACATACAATTAATGCGATTCTATTTGTGTAGTCTAATCAAAGCATGAGAACAGGATAAACAAACGTAACATATTCTGTGTCTTCAGTTCCAACCCATGATGCACTGAAAGAGACCATTAACATTTCAGTACCAAATTCACATTAATTTCCCTGCCTCTGCAAGAGTTCTCTTCATTCTTAATACCATCACGCCATCCTGAGCCAGAGGCAACTCTTATCTCGGAGGTGTTTACAGAAACTGCCAAGAACACACTTTTTTTCCCCTTTGGAATGCACCAGATGATGTATCAGGTGTCAGATTTTCCTGCCAAAGTTTCCCCAAGGGTGGATCACAAAATGTTCTTTGTTATATGTCACTCATCTCATATTCTACTACCCCCTTCCCCTGCTCCTCCATCACTCTTTGTGTAAAAGAACACCTACTGGAAGAACAATGTTTTGCTCCTGATCATACTCTGACGTCTTCACTTTCTGTCTCCGTGTCTCCTACTGACACAAAAAACTTCAATGCTTTCCTGCTCACCACATGCACCCGACTAAAATCTCAGTACATGGTGCTGTGATCCTGTTCTTTGTTAAATTTTTGTTTCATTGTAGCGACAACGGCTTTCTGTCCATCTGGATTACTTAAAGCTATAGAGAACAAGGGAAATGTTCTGCAAGGAACAGCAGTGCTTTGGTAAAAAAAAAGAGGCATTAGGATGACTAATAAGTCTTCTGTACCCTATAATACACAAATGTAGCTACTTTTCCTAAATAACTCCTTTTCTTAAGAAGCCTGTTCTTGACATAATGGGGCTCTGCTATTAGCTACCCAGTTCTGATATTCTGATATATCGTCACATCATGAGGTAAAAAAACAACAGCCACGTAACACTGAAGTGACAAGGAGACATGTTTCTGAACACAGAGAAAATGGACACATTTATTTATTCTGATCTTACATATACTTTCTGTTTTAAACTGGAAATTTATTTGGAAATGGGGGGGGGGGGAGGGGGAAGAAAAAATAGGACAGATCTAAAAATGATGGGAGAATGGCAATTTAATATTTTTTCTCAGTACAGCACCATATTCCTAGAAACCATTGGCTTATTGCCCCCAAACCTGTATATTTGTCCTACTAAATATTTCACTCTATCAATTGATTGGTTTTATTATAGCAGGTGAGGTATGACGTGTCCCTGCAGTCCCTTGCAAGGTGAGACACGGGTGCACACCCTTAAGCCTGTCAAGAGAAGCTGGTTGGCTAAAACAAGTGCTGAAAAAACCAGGCAGCTCCTGGTTTAGCTGAACAACTCCCTGTAAACCTGTCAGCCCCAAATGGAGCCATTTCTCCAGCTCCAGGATCCTCAGATCAAGCCACATTAACAGCACTGGGTAATGGTCTGTACCGCTGCACAGACTGAATTTCACCCTTTAACTGCCTGACAGGCCGTTTGGTACTGTTTCTGCTCCCCTTTAGGACAAGAATACTTGTATAAGCTCTCAGATAGAAACTGTGTTCAAACATGCACATCAACAAAACTTCCCTTCTCTGAACCTCCCAAACAAGGTACATAAAGAATTGGTAGATAATGCAAATACTCCAGCATTATAAATAGCTCCTATAGAATTCTTCACATAGTATTTCCCCACATTCAAGCTGATCTGTCTGTGCCTGAGTGTGCAGCTCAGCTCAGAAGATGACCCATTCTCAGTGAATTAGTCAAAATTAATCTTCAACTTACAAATAGAATTAAAATCAAGACCATTGTGCTGGGAGACATAACACCCTTTTCCATACAGTACAGTTTTTACTGCTACAGAGTACAACATATGTATAGTCTGACGAGCATGTAGAATGTTAAATGAAATATGAATAATTCTCCTTCTACACTTAGTTAATTAATCAATTTTCAAGCAGAGAAGTAAATGTTAATAGCAAAGGTTTAATACCAGTGCATAATAAATAAACTTAAATATCATTGGCATATATTTTGAAACATCAAAGGAAGGAAAGGAAAAAGGAATCGTGAAAGTGAACAGTTTGAAAGAGAACGAAGTTTAGGTGACCTAATTAAAGGCTTTTCCTCAGCTACAAAAAAAAAAACATCAAAGTGCTGCTTCTGAAGTTCTTTTACCAAACCAACAGCCTCAAATTAAAAGGCTGCATTAATTTCAAGGAATGAGTCAGAGAAGTACTACTGTAAGAGCCTTCAGTCCCTCTGTGTTGCCACAGAAACAGAACATTATGGCTAGTTTATAATCCAAATGCTCCATTTATATGAGAGAATTTATCTTTCATTTTCACCTTTTCATTTACTCATCCAGATATATAAGAAAGCCCCTCAGAAATGAATGATGCTTCTTCCATGACTGACAGCTGAAGTTCGCATGTCGAACAATGTCTGGTTTGTATTGTTCTTTCTTAATGGTTTTCTGACATGAGAGAATGTGGCAGTTTTCTGTGTGTTTGCAAAGCAGAACGGCAGAAGCGGTGAGCGGCTGCAAAGCTGGGCTCAGGTGCTCTGCAAACAGAGCCCGGGTCCAGAGCCTGACCTGAGTGGGTGGTGCAATGTGCTGGAGGGGGGCACAACAGAGGAAACACAGGTGCAGGAAACACCTTTCTGGTAAGCCCAGATGCCACCGGGAGCATTCAGGGGACACACTGGTTTAGCACCTAGGTTTGAGGTACATGGGGTCTGGTTGGGAGCTGATCACCAACCCTGATTCCTGTTCAATCTGATGGGTGTTAAGCAGTAACACCAGAAGTCTGGAGCAGTGTCCCAGTCCTGCGAAGGCACCGCTACAGCAAAGCTGTGACGCTCATGGCCAGCCGCTGGTTGTCTTCCTTGTGTAGCTTAATGAGCACGTTCTCTGCAGCGGGACACACACACATCCACATCCCCCTATACTGCCAGGGGAGGGAGGCTGAGGCCCGAACTGCACAGAGCACGCAGGGCAGCAAGGGCACCCCAGCACCAAACCCCTCTGTACCCCATGGAACTGCTGCCAAGGAGATTGCTTTTGCCCCTGATGTTTCCTGATTTTAATAGCTGTATGATGAACCTGGCATAATCCAGCTACCAACAGATAAAATTTGGGAGAAAGGAGCTGGTAGAACCTCATCCAAACAGTTCCTTTCAAGCTAAAACTGACATAAGCTTTTGTTTCACTCATCCTGTGTACACGTTGCTGTGAAGGGTATAAACTGTAGATTCTACAGAAATTCAATGTGTATACTATGCTCAAACTACAAGTTAATCAGGTTGAGTACTACCTTCTTGGAAACAGCTAGCAACATGCCTTGTTTCTATGGCTTTTAATGAATATTCCAAATTGAACAAATGCATAAACATGAGGGTAATTTACATTGCTAAAGTTAATCAGTTTTCTTATACCTTTTATGCATCTGCATGATTTTCATCTGTATTGCATAAATGTGTCTCCTCATTTTTCATATGCATATGTACACCCAAACACTCCACTCATGGTGCACTTGATTTTTACAGATTTCTAGAACCACCCCTATCTCAAGAATTGAGAATTCTGTGGCTTACAAGAAAAATCATCAGCAAAAGGTTGTGAAGTACTTACAGATTTAAGGCAGCATTTAACTTAGATGTGGACTTGCCCTCTCGTAACTCAGATTTTTCTATCAGTAAACTGGTAACAGAAGAATCTCCTTCAGAAGTTGGCATATCAGCAAATGTCCAATACAAAGGACAACTCCGTTAAAGAGAATGGGTTTGTACATACAAATGTTAGGTAAGACATTCGACAAGGGTACTGTACGTCTTCCCTGATTAGCATTTGCAAAGGTCCCTGAGATGCATGGATGAAAGGCCTTCACTACGAAACAAAATGCGTATTTGTTGTTCACATTGTTCCACATTTAAAAGCTTCCTTCATCCACCCTAACTAGATACTTATGAACATTCAAATATTTCTCCAGTTTATTCCAGAACAAAACCAAAGACTTTGCAATTCTCCAGTGACAGGGCCAAGAGAAGCACATAGCTAACAAAACAAGTTGCGTGTTTTTTTTTCTCAAACAGGTTGAGCTTTGCTTGATTTTGTTTAAACCACTATATATTTCCACGATAATCCCAGTCAAGCCGCTGTCTAGTTTACATGGCTAGAACAGGGAGCAGAATTAACTTCACCTTTAAATATGTAACATTTCATTATTTACAAACCAACAAAAGAGGTTTATTAATATAATTTGGGAACTCAAGCACACTGCTTAGTTGAAGGGACTTTTAGATCAGTGAAGCTGCGATTAAAGTGCCATCAAAGCATTTTTGACTCCATAGAATTAATCATGAAATCTGTTCCTGCCAGCTCACTTATCATATCCGAAATATTAATTTTGAGCAAAATTAAATTGGACACCTACCGACAGCAACATTTTGCCCTTCAGAACTCCCCTTCACATTGATTTATTAACGGCTGCCAGAACAGTGTACCAGAGCAATTTATTACTACTTTCTCGATATTTCCCTGTGCTTACAAATAGTCCTCCAGAGTGAAAGGTGCTACCTGACAGCACTCTGACAAAGGTGCATTTTTCAATTTGCATAATGTTCTTCAGATTTATTACGATGTAAGGAAAGGAATTTCATTTTATTATCAATGGCAATGGGTGATTCACATGAAAGAAACCAGGATGGATATTCTGTGTTGAGTTGTTTTCAAATAAAGCAGATCTAGCCTTTTGACTTGGTGTGATTTCAGACAGGATGGTCAGCAAATTCTTTTGTTTTATTCATAAGCATCACTTTCTTTGTGTGCAAGACAGCCGAAGAGATTTGTACAGAGCATTAGGAAGAAGAGGGTCTGAAGATGCAGTGGTAGCCTAAGGATGTCTGATGGCATACACACACATGTGTCTGAACTGCTCTTTGGAAAAGGCCATGTTAGGAAGGAACTTTTCATTTGGTGAACAAAGCAAAAAAAAAAAAAATGTTACCCTTCGACCAAACTGAGGTTCCTTTCCTTGCAGCTTGAAGCCCTGAGACAGATCCACATCAAACATGAAAGCTTGGCCTGGGGAATTTTAATTCGCCATGATAAAGGCATAGCTAATGGTAGGGAAACTTGGAGTCTAGGTATGCCTAAGCTATGTTTGAGTCACTACATCAAATGATCAGTGCAATCCAAACTCCTAGCTCAAAAGTGGCTTCTTTAGTCTTTGAAATGTTTGGTGTCTGGAATCAGATCCTAGTTCAGGGGCTCTTAATGCCTTTCTGTGGAACCACTGCAACCTTCCTGTTTCTTCCATTTCTGTGCCTGCGCAAAGTACAAGCATTCCCACTGTTACAGATATTGTTTTAATAACGTGCTGCCTGAGAGAAAGGCAATTCATAAATACAATGGCTCCTGCCTGTTAATATTCTTGGCTCCAGTCCAACTATTCAATCTATGTGCTTATTTTTAAGCCTGAATAGTCCCATTAACTTCAATTGGGCTGCTTGTGTTCTTAAGTAAAACAGGTGTTTAAGCACTTTGCTGGATCAGAGCCTACAAATGCACATCTGCAATCTTCTTTGCCTCAGTTAAAGGTTCCTTCCTAATCATTATACATTTATCTATGAATTCCTCTTGTTTACACTTGCATACACATTCAGCCTTTGCAACAGGCTACTTGACACAATTGACAGCAATTGTGTTTGTAATCAGAGACAAAACTGTCTATGTAGCAATATAAATTTGTATTTATACACGCTGAGGGAATACATATAGCTGAAAGTATAATAGGAGAAAAGACACATGGTTGGACATTAGTGGAGGGGAAGCTTTTGGCTGAAAGGCTAAACAAGTTAAACATGCACAGCACCAATTAAGACACTCCAGATGAGGCTAGGAAAAATGTCACCAGCAAGTATCAGAAAGCAGTCTTTAAAACATGAACATTAGATGGAAAAAACAGTTAATGCTGTCCAGCAGTTGCCAACTCTAAAAATTCATTAAATACAAAACCACCTGTCTTTTCTAGAGCCACCTATGGAGAACCTGCTGCTAGCAGTTATTTGCATAACTGTATATATTCAAAGCCAACAATTCCAATTCTGTGTGAAACTCCAACAGCTCCTTGCTCACAGAACATGAAAATTCTTGTGTCTTCTGCCACGATGCTCCTGTGCATATATGCAGCATGTTATGCGGCTTTATACTTTACACTGATATGTGTCATTAACAGGTAAAGCTCCCTCTTGGGAACATTTTACAGCCTTTCACCAGTCTTTGACACCCTACCAAGTACCAGTTTCCTCATAGCTGGGCGAGCTCTCTCACAGCATGTGGTTTTGCACTTTTACCCCCAAACCTGGGCAATTTGACACTGTCCTTGCCTCTTAAGAACAAAGAACACACATACATACATACCCCCAAAGTCACATACTGAAACTCCCGCAGAGGTCACAATTTTGCCCAGCAAGTGCAGGTGTGTGAAGGTGACAGTCTGTGGCAGGAAAGGGGCTGGCACAAACCTCTGAGTATTACCCGATTTGCTCCTGAATATGGCAGACAGAAATCACGTATCTGAGAGGGAAAGACTGAAGGAACAACCTCTTTTGAATTGAGATGCGTCTTTCTTAAAACATGCTCCAAAGCCTAGTGGATTATCTAGGTTTACAATGGAGCTCTCTTCTCCAGTCTTCCAGCTTGTCTTTTGGAAAGGCTATTTCCTATTCAAGATTTCAAAGTATAACTGTCAGAATACTTCCCGCTGTAACCATATTGCCAGCAACACACCCATTTCTGTAGTCTTCATCAAGATCAGTTACCTTCTAGTCTTTCTCTTCTTTCAGGGAAGAAAACGTGTCACAATAAAAGGAGAATGACAGTGAGTTTGGTGTGGGAGTGCCAAGGCTCTAGACCATCCCACTGTGCTCAGGATTAGGAACAGGAAGGGTTCCGTCTATTTTATCCCCCTATCAATTTCACACCATTCTGTCTTCCATGCTCAGTTTCAAACACTATTGAACCCACTTCCTTCTTTAAGTTCCCTCTACCATCTAGAATTATTTACTCATTACTTGGATAAACACCCTTTGATTTTATTTTATTTTTTTGTTTTTTAACAGCACCTTTGTTATTCCCATTCAGTTTAAGCAAGCTGTTATGTTTTCTGAGTCTAGTTATCCTTCGGTGTTCTCTGATGCTTGTTATATATAAAAAAATAATAATTTTGGCAAATTGCTTGTATTTATTCAGCTTACTGTTTTCTCTTGATCAGCCTTTCTAGTTGTCTAATCAATCATTTTTGCTGACCTATCTCCACTTTTGTCAGTTGCTATCAGTTTTTCATGTGCATAAAGAGGTAAGTATTGTCCAAGTAATATTTACCGTTTAAGACTCAAATATACCAAGATAGGATTAAAAAAACCCCACACATCGCCTTTCAAAAACACTTGAGTTTCTTTTTATGAGTCTTATGAGGTAACTCTTTTTTCTTATTTAAATACCAAAAGCTAAAAACTCATTGAAAATTAAAAATGAGACTCTTCGAATAGCATCAGAAATACAGGGGCTTTCAAGAAATAAAAACCATACTAATGACTGTGAATTTTGCATGCCAAATTCACAGCAAGTCCAAGCAAATGCAGGAATTCAGTCTCTACCATTATTCTATGCCTACCTTATTACATAATAACCCTATAACTACTCCTTGACAGTCCTTTCCCCATGATTTCACACACATTTTGCGTTGTAAAATCATACTGGCTTCACTATCTCATCTTGTCTCCTTTGAGTTGACGTACTGCTCTCTTATTACATTAAACATTAGTTTCTCTGTTTGCACACTTTCTAGATCACTTATTATTTTCTGTCATATTTCTAACTGCAAGATCTTTAAGTTACCATCTGACCTCGCAGGTATTCACTGCTCTTCCAAAATGTAATATAACCTGTGAATTTATTTGCCATGCTGCTTACTGTGCCTTCTAGATTATTAAGGTGTTAAATAAAACCAGGTCTAACAATAAACTCAGAGACATCTCCCTATAACTCAATGTATCTATTTACCAAATTTTGTGACAGATAATGCTCACATATGAGATATTTTGAACTATTTTTCCCAAGTAAGTTATGGTAACCTAGGAGAGTAAATTATCCTTCTGGATATAACTGTACAAAGTATAAAAACAATATGGCCTATTAGGGATTTATTTTTTTATAGAGCTCCAGATTAAACATTGCTATTGATCTTCCTTGTATTACTAGACCTAAACATATTCTATAGATACACATGTGACACTAGGAAACCTGTTGTTTACTTAATAAGTCCACAATACTACGTACCGCTCACAAACATCTATACACTGCTTTGATTAGTTATCAGACAAATATTACCATAAATATGTTAATAAGACACCAATGAAGAGCTGGTGGTTCAAAGTGTACCACTGTCAAAAACAGAGAATACAAAACCCATGTGGGACTAAAATAAGCCCAAATGATCCATTTCAATGGCTTGAAGAAGACTGAAGCATAAGAAAATCCTCCAGTTTCGTGCAGAAAGTGTCCTCACCCCCAGGTAGGAAGGAAAAACGTATTCTACACTGCCTAGTCCCTCTCTCCTTACTTAAAGCTTTTTGTGCTTTGGTCCCTCTTAGATCCATCAAAATTAAAAAGAATCAAGTCAGGATCCATCACTGAGACAGAGTCTTTTCCCTCCTTCATTACAATCAAGCAACTACTCGCCTCCATACCTTAATGGACCCTGCCTCCTTCGACACTGGTGGAAAAAACCCTGCCTATCTTGTTTCAATCTTCTGTAAGTTACTGGCTTCAATTTACACACGGGGATGAATCTGACTCAGAATCCCCCTCTGCCAATTCTTATCTATTTATCTTCCTTGAGAGAGAGAATTTTTTCCTAGAGAAAGTCTTTCAGCAGGGGTTGAGTAGTGCAACAGTGACATCCCATGGCTGGCTACATTAGTCTCCAAAGAGCTTTCCTGACTTGCCAGTGGCCTCCTCTCCTCTACCTTGTTGAGGACAAGCGACAATAACTGAATACAGGCTGTCCTCAGCGCATTTTATTCACTTTACATTAAACTACCCAGGCAGTTTGCTCCGTCTGTCCAATGCACTAGGAAATGCCTTCAAATGCAGCCCTAGACACAGACTGACTCACAGAGACCTCACTGCATCGCTCACTAACAGGGGAAACACAGAACACGCAGACAAGCAAGTATTACTTTCAGTCATTTATAGCTGGAAGGGAGGTGCATGTGAGGCATTTGTTGCGATGCACACAGCTCTCAGGAGTCTGCTGCATTTCTTCATAGATCAAAAAGGTAACTAGATCCTAGCAGAAACACTGGTGAGCGTGTGTGCAGCAATATTCTGTATGTGAAGGGAGTGGAAAGGCTTTAAGAAGTGTTAAATATAGAATTGCTATTTAGTTTAAAGAGAACCAAAATTTACATCCCTCAAATCAGAGATCACTCAGCTTAAAGACTAAGGGAGCAAAATGAATGTGAGTTTTTCGGTGGCTCAAATCTGAACTCCAATTTTGTACCTGAAGTGACGAAGAGGCTTCTGCAGTTTGATAGCAGCAGATTTTAATATGCAGTTTTTATAGTATGCTAATTTAATGCTATTTTGCAATACAATCTAACAAGGAGTAAATAAGTTTTATTATTCTGTGGACATTCATTTGCAGTAAGGGCACCCTACTCTGGTGTTCCCCAGCCTGGCTATGGACCTCCTTTAGCTTGACCACATATGACTGCTCTTAAGCTTTTTGCCTACAGACGTAAATTAGTCAGTCTTGACTGAACAGTTTGGTAAGTTAAGTAGCAGAACCTTTCTCAACACAAGATCAATCTGACAAAATAAACCCCAAAAGCCCAAATAAACTACACTATGCATGATCAGAATGAATCCACAACACAAAGCTCCTTCAAATCTCTAAGACAATCAATGACCACCCTGATCCACTATTCTGCATTTGCAAACAACCATCCAATACATTTTTAATTCACAACATTTACTTTTAATGCTCACATGAAGCACTTCACCAACTATGCAACAGTCTTAAGACCAAAAGGCCAAAAGCCACAAGTACATTGTGTCATGAGTAGAGCTGAGGTGCAGCTGAGTTCCTGTTGTTAAAATTCTGTTTAGACGTGACACACTCTAACATGAGGGGCACCTCCTACTTCAGTTCTGTCATAAATAATGTTGGTTACCTAAACATTAATATTCGAGCTAATGCAGTAAGCAGCTGATTTTTTTTAAGCCTGAAATGTCTACAACTATTGAATTTGTATGGAAAAGTCACCATAAGGAACAGCCACTCTTCCCACAGATGTAATATTGCGAGGACTGCAAGCCATGTATAACTATCCATTTTTAGTACACAGGCTTCCCCTTGAATGCAGAATACTCACGCACACACCCCTTTCAAATTGGGGGAAAAAATGAGGTGAAGTGAGTATGCTATTTTCCTTTTTCCTTCTTCCTCCCTATCCCTATCCCAGCTTTGTCTTATTTGTCTACTTTATTCTGTTGTTTCCACTAATGAATCTTACTTTGCCTGAGTCTTACTGTCATTTTGTTGAAACTATTCAAAGTGCCTCAAGCTGCTAAACAGCTGGCAAAATACACAAACATTTAAGACTTTAGTCTGAATACTAAATCACGATTTCCAGGAGAGAACAATGTGGTCTTTTCTGATTTAATGTTTTCTTTTGAACTGTATGTCATTTTTGCTTTCAAATTAATCTGAGTGTGAAAAACAGGTTGAGTATATTTTTATTAGAAGACACTCCAAATATTTAGACAGTTATTTGAATCATGTTTTGGCAAAATGATTACGCTTGTCAGTCTGAAAACATACAATTTCCATATTTCCCTTACATTAACTCTCTTTAACAAAGAATTATTAAAATCTTAAATGCTATTTACTCTTCTTTTCCCCTCCCTCTCTGGCATGCATACTTAAAAAAAAAAAAATACAATATTTGGGATATATTAAGAAACATCTGAATTGCAGTTGCAGTTCTAGTGTAGTCACAAACTTGTCATTAAAATGCATAGCACAGTGCTAGTGCAGCTGTATACAGCTTTTATTATTCAGACTGCTAAATGGATAAAACATATTTTAATTTAATGGAAACTGTGCAGATAGAAACACGAGAGTATAAGGCTTTTTTATTTCCTCAGGAGAAGCCCAGGTCCTTGAGCTCAATGATAACTTCTCTTGGCCAAGGGCCAATCTAGATTTATTGCGAGAGTCCCCGTGCTGCCTCTCCAGACACACATTTTGTCATACCTGAAAAAGCTGGTAGGAACAGCATGCTTTCAGCCTCTATCACCGCCTTTTAATAACATGTATCTGATAATATTTTCAGAATCTAAGTGTATATTCCATAGGCAGGATCCAGGCAGCAGCAGTCAGCTCTCACAGAGACACAATGGACCCCAAGGCCTCACTGCCGACTTACAGAAGTGTCCTCAACTCTGCAGCCTTATTATACACACACTGTGCCTTTTATTAACGTCCTGAAGAGTCCACAACAGCTTAAACTCTCTCCTGCAAAGACTCAATCAATCTCCATATTGATTGAATTCTAGTTAACTAGTTCAGAATGGAGCTTTGATATTAACTTCATGTCTCAAGCATTAGTTTGTTACTAGCCACTAAACAGCAATTATTTCTAATCACAGCCTGTGTAATAATATCTTAATTTTTATTTTGAATTTCATGTATCAGGTGAACAATAAAGCAGAAGAAGTGCTTCAAAGCTCACACATAAATCATCTGGAGTAGGTTGCTGGAATGGTAGGGAGATGCAGGGAAGCACACTAGGAGACTATCCCGAGGTACACTCAGAGACCCGCAGCCAGAGCTGGGCACATACATTCCTCTTCAGGGCAGTCTTGCAGCAGAAATGCAACAGAAGGTAACAACACAGGCTATGAGGGACCATCAGTAGAGCCCATGAACCAGCTGAGCCGTCAGTGCAAATAAAGGAACCAGCCTTAAAAGGAAGCAAGTCCTTTGCCAAATTTCAGCCCTCTATAAGCTAAGCAACAAGGTATTTTCCGGCCCATTGTGAGCCCTTCTATTGAGGTGGCAGCGGAGTCTCATTATCTCCCTGGGCTGTAAAAGTGCCTCTAATTAGCTAGTCACCAATGCTCTACCAGAGGGTATTTTGGAGTAGATATATTCTAATTGTCTCTGTTGGGTGTCTACAGCGATTCCATAGAAAACAACCTTCACACAGGGTATGCTCAGCTTGGAGGCATTGCTGTCTGCTCTTTCACTCATTCACAGCATTTTAAGCCTGGATGCCACATAAAGCTGAGATGGACGTGCTACGATTAAAGACAGAATAAAAATGAAATGAACCAATAGACCGAGGTTAAAAATTGGAAGTGGCAACAGCTAATTAGTTCCCTAGTTGAAAAGAGAAAAGCCACAGTGCTTCTGTTCAAGAGGCTACTGCTGCTGTTAGAATACACTAATATTCCAGCAATGGGTTTCTACATTTCTATTTTTTTACGTGAAAATGTACATTTCTAATATTGATTTCCATTTCTTAAAGCTTCAGTATTTCCCAGTCTTCCCATAGCAATCTGTTGCTAGTCACTCTGACATCTACCATTACCATATGTCTCCCACACCACAAAATGGGCTTCTGTAATACAAAGTAAAAGACAATATTCATCGACTAGTGACAGAACATGGCTTGACTCATAGATTCCATTCTCTTTTCCTCTACTTAGAGGCTCAAGCAGTTATAAACATTCAACTGACATTTATCATTTTCTTGCAATATTTGCGATAGAGATGCTCACTTAACACACGTGTTTTCATTCCCTCAGATCCAAAGGGCCAAGTTTTCCTGTATGCTACACCTACGGGGTTAAGGGAATGCATATATGTCTTACTATACAGATATATTTATGGATAAAGACAAAAAATGGTTACTTAGAAAAGCCCTTACACTAGCCTATTTTCAGAATGTGCTATAGGCAAGGATCTTGGCCATAAGCTCTTGGGTTCACATGGTAACATCTTCAGAAGTGCAAAATCTCTTCATATGATTCACTCATTCGGAAAAAACAAAACAAAACAACCTAACAAATTTAAGCTAAACAACAAAGAGCCATATATATAACACAATATCCATAGCATTTAAGTGACTCAGATTTAAGACATTTCACTGAAAATATGTAATCGCCTGCCTGCTGACAGGATTACTAGTGCATCTGAAAAGAGTTATGAGCCTCTGTTTTTCTGGTTGGTTGGTTTGTTTGTATGGGTTTTGTTTGTTTAAAGCACACAGTGCTTCTCTGAGCTCTCTGACACTGGACCTCACTGGCAACCGGGCAAACTCTGGGCTACAGCAGTTTTAGTTCCCTTGCAACATGACCAATGTCAGCCAGCTGGCCCATTTGGAGCAGTATTAAGCTTCCATTCAGGTGGAAGAAATTTCACTTTACTTGGAAACCATATTTTCCATCGATTTGCTAGACAATCTGATCTCTGTGGGAAGTAAGTCTGCTTAGTTGTTCCTCTGTCCTGTAATTATTACTCAGATCTTTAGATAGCAGCAAAAGATCTATGAATAATGCTGTCACATTAGAGGCTCAACACAACCAATAACTTCAGTCTGTTTGTATTCTTCTTGGCCACATATATGTGCTGCATCCAAGATTATTCCTATTTACAGGAGGACATTCCCCAAAGCTTTCTCATTTTCCACATGCAATTCACATGCTTTTCTTGACTGTTTATGAAAAGATTTCATTCACTTTCTTTCTCAAGTTTGGTAGTTACTGGAGTTGCTATTCACTCACATTTCACAGACTCATGAATGACTTAAACTTTGATAGCAAATGCAAATCGCAGCAACATATTTTAATGAAGTTATTGCTTTTAATCAGAAATGAGACTTTCGTGTCTGAAGATTTATCTAGATACTTCACCACTTACGTAAGGATGCATTCTAATGAAAAATCACCGGATGCTGACAACACTGGTTGAAAAGTTACTATTTCCTATGAACACAATATTCTTCCACCCCTCCTCCCATGCAGATGTCTACATGTCTAACAATAGAATATTTTTTTCAAATACAGTATCCAAAACCACGTACAACTTCCTTTCAACTCTGAGAAACACGCTGCAGTTGCTGAACAAATTAATTCCTTAGTATCATATAAAGGATACAGGTAACTGAATTTCTCTGTCTTTCACTCGTTCTAATCTTGCTGACATGTTATTTACATTCTGTTCAATAAATAAAGATTAAAAAGTTAGGGTGCCTGAGGGCACTCTTTGCTAACAGAGATTTCCAAGTGTACAAGTTGTTTTTGACTTTTAATAACATCCAGAGAGATGCTTTGTTTTATACATTACCCACATGTGATGTATGTGCATAATCAGTGGAGCTCCCAATATATAAGTACATTTTGTTTTTTATGTACTTGTCATCTTCTTTTTGATTGTTCTCTATGATCTTTATGAACATGCCACTCTCACGCCATCTACCCAACTTGCTGCATTAGGACCAAGAGAGCAGGAATACACAACATGAACACAAAGAGCATAAGGGTGAGAAAGTAGCGCTGATACACTTCACCAGTGGAAAACAAGGACTAGTCTCTGGGTGCCACACTAGGTTTGTTGGGGATTATATTGTGTAGGGCACCAAGCTGAGTGCGATTTGTTACCAGGCCAAGAGTTGCCACTGTTTATTAGAACCATTTTTCCTCCACCAGTGAACTGAAAATGGCAAGAAAATAATCAACAGTTGTCTGAGAATATCAGCCACCAGCAAGCAGTCCTTCTCAACCGCATTAACAGATAAATAAATAAAATAAAAATTTTAAAAGGCAACCATTAAGCTTGCTTAACACAGCTGGAACTGGAACTGGTTCTGTTTCTAAATTGCTACTGAAAGTAGTGGAAAAGCCCAATCAAGAAAGAAGTAGCTGCAGTAGCCAAATTGCAAATGGCTTGGAAAGAGGGTTTTTCAGCAGACATGTTCTTCAATGCTTTCTAAGGGGTCAACAACCTCCGAAGACTGATATGACAAACTATACTTCCTTCCCAAATGAGGGGTTAAGTGTGCACGAAGGGCCTCGTGAACAAAGCTGCCCATCAGGATTTCTGTCCAGTTTCCCACTTTTGCCTGGATTCTGCTGCCTCTCTCAACATGCTGCAGTTCCCAGCCCACAGGCCTGTGCCATCCAAAACCTGCGCCAGCGCTGCCTTCAACAACGTCTCCCTCTCACACTCCTCCTGCCATCAGTGTAAGCAGAACACGGGAAGCCTGAGGGAGAGACATATCCTGAGAAAGCGTGTTTCAGAGCTGTCCTTGCTCCCTGACAGATACCCACAGACTGATCTCAATTGCTTTTCGGGGCCAAACCAGCTCCTAACAATTAAAATGCGCACAAGCGTCCTCTGTCATAAGCTGAACAGGGTCTTACTTCAGCACCTTGAAAGAGATTATGAACATCCTTTGCTCTTCTCCCATGCTGGGAAAGGGGGTTCCTTCCTGTCATTTGTCTGTCTCATTCTTCTCTTTCCTTCTCCCTTTTCCCCATTAGTGCAGTTACAACAGGAAAGCTGTAACTATAATAATGCTGCACCTAGATAAAGTCGGAAATGGCACACGATTACTCATATTATATCTTCAAGTGTTCAAGGCTTAGGGACGGTGATGCTCATAAATAGCACTTGAAGCAATTCTCCTAGAGGTCCTTAGCTCAACATGACATAATTGCACTACTGCAGGTGCACTACTTAGCCTGCAGCCATTTCAGAGAATTGCTAAAAATTAAAATAGAAAAATAATTTTAAAATGCAGCAGCTCACACAAAGGTTCTTATTTCAAAAATATAGCACTAAAATCTAACTCGGGTATTCCTGAGGCAAAGAAGAACCAAGACGCCAAGTGCCCATATCCTTGCCTAAATGTACAAAAAGCAACCAAACCTGAAATTAAAAATACCAAATTATTGTAGAAGTAGGACTTTTTTTTAACAGAAAAACCTTGTTGTGACAAACAATCAGTTGGACCCAAACTGAAAACAGATCAACTAAATAAGATATGCACAATCTGTACTATACACAATCTACACTGAGAAACAAACTGATAAAGCGTTATTGAACATGTGTAGCAGAGTGAAGATAGATTTCAGAAAACCAAATAAGCCAAGATGTGGGATTTTTAATATGCCTTTACGAACTTCTAATTAAATCTAAAACTGACAGTACCAAATTGTTTCTGAAAATACATGTTTTGCTAAGATGTCCATTCTACTGGTAGTTCCTGAAGACTTCCTAAGAAGCTCAAATTAGTAGCTGAAATTCTAAATTCTTGTCCAAATTTCTCAATCTAGACATAGCCCACAATCAAAACACAATGATTTTTGAGGTATTTCTTTCAATACTTCATAACTTTTCTCCTGACGAAGGCAATTTCTTTACAGAGAGTAAAACCTGGTTATATTTAAATGTCTTATGTCTCATAATTGGCTTACTTAGATGTTTGATAACAGTGAACAGCAAGGGAGTTTCCTGAGAAGAAAGAACAAAAGAAACAAGCAGCAAATAAGAGTGATCAGCCACAAGACTCTTTGAATATTTATTAATTTACCTATATTTCTATTCCTCCAAAGAGATAACAACCACATTAGGTGAGCTAAAAACCATGTGATTTCAAAAAGCATAATTCATTAGTTTGTGTTTCCTTAGTAATTACCTTCTAGAGCCCTTGCAATTATCCTTGTGACCCACAGTTCAATCATGGCTTAGTTTTGCTGGTCCATTTTTTGTCTGTGACTTTTAACAGAAACTACTTGAGTTTGGCAAGGTACAGAAGGGCTGGCCATTTCCAGCTGGGGGCAAGACTGGCCCCATGTTTATTTGGGCTTGGTTTTGGGTTGAGTTATTGCTTCTTCACAGTTCCATCCCTTTGGCTAGAGACTACAGATCCCTCCAGCAGCCAGACATGAGGTTTTCCCAACCACCTCCAGAGCCAGTCACAACAGGTCTCCATCATCCCAGGGTACATTAAAGGAGAGAAATTAATTTTTTCCTAATTTCAGGAACACTTTTTCTATTAAGAAAAACTCCCTCCATCAGCTCTTGCTGAGCTTCTCCAGCCCCACACTTGTCCACCTTGTTCCATAAGCTGCTTCCTTGTCACCCATTTCTTTGCTAGCAAGTACAGGAAGCAGGGTGTGATTTCAACAGCCCACATTAATCACCACCAAGATATCTTCTTATTCATCCAGTAGGCCAAAATTGTCATACCCCACACTGCTATCTAAATATTTCCTTCAGATAATGACTGCATCGTCCTTGAAATTGTATCCATCAGGCTTTCAACCCCCATTTGCCACCTGCAGTCATCATTGTCCATCTGCACTCATCATGGTCGTTCATCTTTGTTAAATTTACAGCAAACACTCAGTCTTGGAAACATCACTGCAAAAAGCAGAATTGTAAAGATGACAAACAAAATATGGGGGAGGTGTCTCTAACAAAAGCCAGGTTTAGAAGTTATTAATTAACTGCAGAGATACGGCATGAGTGAGTCGAAGTACAATTTAAATAATTGGCACAATACATTTGCTTGATGCATCTGAGAATTATACACCCCCAGCTTTCACTAACGCACTAAATGACAGAAAATTATTTAGGAAAGCATGTTCATTAAATTCTACCATACCGTGAGAAGCAGGCCTTAACCAAAGTATTTAGAATAAAATATTTTTTCAGATGATACAGGCAGTAAATTTTGACAGCATCCAATCTCTGGGACTGCACTATCTGTACTAAAGGCCCTGAAGTAGTAATGTTAGTAGTTTCTTCTTTTAAGCAGTATTTTTAAAAAGAGCTTGAAATTGATCAAATGAAACTTAATGAAGGTGCTTTAGCCTATAAAGTTAATTGTCACTTTGGTGCCACTGTTTCATGGGTTTTGGAGACTTTCTGTTCTGAGATAGAAATGCAAACTTCACTGACAAGGGCACATCAGTTTTTCTGCTGCTATTGGTTCTACAGATAAAGGAGAAGATATAGTGTCAGAATCACAGGCACACTGCTTTTCCCAATTGCTTTATGATAAATATAATCTTGCTCTTCTTGGACTTATTTGTAGATAAGCCTCTATTCCACAAACCTATCTGTGTACTCTCCAGGCTCCCCAGTGTGTATTTCTGCACATTCTGGAGCATCTGAAAGGAAGAAAGGTCTATTAAAGTCCTTGTCTGCTGGGCTGGGCTTTCCCCTGTGCACTCAGGGCCTGATCAAAAGTCCACATCCAGTCACCAGGAGTCTTTCCAGTAAGTGTAATTTACATTCACTCAGGTTCCTGATTATTCACAGCCTGGTCGCACAGTTGCAATGGGGGCAAATTATTTTCCCCCCTTAAACGCAGGCTGGGACTGCAGAAGCCAAAGGGACTGTCCAGAGATTTCCGAGTTGTTTCAATTTTTTTTTTCCAAAATAACCAGAGAGAGATCACAACTGCTGAAACTACAATGAGAGTATCTACGTACTTCAAAACTGCTTTCTGCATCATGTCTGAAAGTAATTCCTTTTAATTACGTTCGTATTGCTAACGATAAACAGAAGATAAGATCAGTTGCCAAGGCAGATTGTTTTCAACTTCTCTAGGAGATAAACTGGGCTCTATAAATCCAGCTTATTCAGTATCGTACACACACGTGCCCACAATATTCCCTTTCTTCAGCTCAAGAAGCTAGCAGGTCATGAAGGATCACAAAAACCTGGGCATTATGAAGAATTAGAAATGAACAATAACTGTTTCACATTATGGTACACTGGCTGCATTCAGAAGATACAAAGCAATTTTCGCAAAGTGTCAGAAGCCTCAATTTTTACTTCTAGATGGGAAACTCCGTACCAGGTTAGGACTTTCTCACGTTTTCATCCTTCTTCACCATGCTTTATTTTTCACTTCTCTACTACCCAATAAAATTAACCTGAACAGAAATACACACAGGCACTTTCACTCAGCAGATCCAGTTCAAAGTTAGGTCTGATATCAACTCACATTTTTTGTGCTTTTGCTCATTCACATTCTATAAATTGCCAGCAACTACTACAAAGTAAGGGGGGTTTTTTGTGTATCAGAAGGCTTTTATTTGGGGAACGTATAACATTTTGATAAATACCATAATTTTAAGTGTTTTAAAGCCTGCTTTATACTGTTAATGAGGTCACAGAATAAAGAAACGGTAATTGCAAAGAATTTATTTAAAGCTACTTGACTTTGAAAATAAAATGCCTGCACAAATTTGCCATTAAAAAAATCAAAATTGTAATACACTACATGTAAGCCTTTAGTACAAATAAATTTCCTGACAGATTTATGTTCAGGATAAAAAATGCTACCTGTCAAAATCAGCTATAAAAAATTAAATATCTGCCTAATGTGAGGCTTCAAGTGTTGCAAATGCAGCATGCATTATCATAAATACAGTACTATGATCTAATTATGTATTCTGTACTAAGTTTGTCAGATAACACAATTTGAAAATGGCACAACTAAATCAAATATGTTCAACGTACCTATTGAGTGATAGCGAAATTGCGCATAAAAAGACTTCTGTACAATCAATCATGAGATGCTGCAACTTAGCATTGGGTTTTATTTTAGGATTTTATCATTAGTTTACCAACCTATTTCAGAGATTTTTCCAACAGAAGAGTGTCTTCATATCCAAACACAAATAGATGAGTTGTTATATGAATCCGCAGTCTTACCCCTGTTTATCTTCATCCCACACACAGTCAAAGTACTCATCTTTTTCCACTGTCCTTTGATTCATCGTTTAGGAAAAGACAAGGTAAGTCTTTACAAACCACACGATTGAAATGTAAAAGCAAGGTAAGAATCCGAAGGCCTGTTTGCTCGGCTTCAGCGTCAGGATTATCAGCTTCAAGGACAAAAGAACGTGGTTGATATCACGCATCTCAGACTGAAAAAAATAGCCTGTCCTCTTAAACTAAAGTCAGAGACAGGAAACTATAAGAAATATAAGAAATAGTGTTCTTGTGCACTGGAGAGGTAGAGCTGAGGCAAAATTAAAGTGATTAATCTTTCAAATAACTTCTCCTCAACATCACATGAATTTCACCTCAATCAATCTCGTCTCGAAAGATGGACCCTTGGGATCTAAAATAGGTCTCACTTTTTCTTTCCACTCAAACTCCTATGGCAGTGACTTTCCCTCTTCCAGCACTGCCAGAGCACAACTTCTGCTCTCTTACCCTTCAGCCAGAGGCATTTTTTCTTTTAATAACCCCTCCCCTGCTATTTTCCCATGTGGGCCTTGCCTTCACTGTCTGCCTGAAGACAGACAATGATTGTTCTCATCGGGTGCATTTTTACCAGTTCTTCAAGAATCGAGTTCTACACCTATCTTCTGTGGCAGTCTGAATTTTCTAATCCTTCCAATGCTCCTTCCTTGCAAAGTAAGATTCTGATCATTCCCTTGCTCTCAGGTTCCCGGCTTCTTTCATGTCAGTCTGAACGTATTCTCAGAGTGTGTTTTTTTACATATTCTGACATCTGACCAGAGTGTCTCAACGGGATTTGCAAAACTGTGTTAGCACAAAGAAATAGCCTAACTATTATCATCATCATTTCCATTTTTGTTACTGGCAAAACTGATCCCACGGTCACAGTCCCATTGTATGTGACACATACACAAAACATCCAGTCAAAAGACCAGCCCAATTTCAAACAGTTCACTATGTGTGTGCATTGAAAGACTGTAAAAATGGGTTCTGATAAATCACTGTATATTCCTCCTGACCTAGAGGAAGAAATCTTATTTTTTGAGATATCTGCATTCTGGTTTTGACCTGACTTAATTCCCTCTGAACTTTTTGAACTTTAAAAAGCAAATTTATATCAATTTAATGAAAAAACAAGAGAGATGGTATTTTATGTATAAAACAATATCAGGCTGCAAAGATATATAGGAGAAAATGAAGGAAATTTAAAAGTTACTCACAAAAAAAGCTAATGTTTACTTCCAAATCCCAATACTAGCTGTCCACATCAGGATACATGAAAGGCACATGGAGGACCATCACATCTAGCATACCTATGGCATGACTTCAGACACAGCATCTATGGGTATCCCAGAGTTTTCATCACAATCCATTTCATGAAATCAGAAGGTTTACACCACTACATGGCACAATTATTTTCCAGTTGGTTAGTATAATTATTTCAGAGGGAGCCAAACTCCAGAGCTTACTGAAAGCTCACGCTTAGTTGAGGACTGGGCAAATTGCTCCTCAAAGTGCAGAATGAGGCATCTCCTTGAACTGACATCCAGGTTATACTCAAGAAAATCACCTCCTTAAGAGCTCCAGTAACTCTGCGCCTTGCTGAGAGGGATCTGTCCACTGCACACACCAACCAAATAAATGATTTTTTTAAGACCTTGTAGAGTCAGACACACGGTTCTTCTTAAAAAGGGGAGGGTCTTAAAATGGAGAGCAATAAGGTATCATCTGGCTTACTGGTGTTTTCAGATAATGGTACAGCCACAGATCAGAAGCAACGAAACATGGCTTAAGGATCTGAAAATGCCCCTGCTGCACTGGTTATGGGCTCCTGTCCTCTGTCACTCAGAGGCACGCACACACAGAAATGCCTTCAATCTGAACTGTCCTGGTGTGTTCACGAAATAGTTCCCAGTATGCAGATTATCCATAGCTTATCCTTTCCTGAATTCAGTTCCCATAAAGGTAAAAATAAAATAAAATTACGAAGTTTTGTGACTCCTTCCCTTGGCACGTCTCCGTTTTCTGCTCAGAATGTTAACATAGATGGCACAATTCAAGAGTGCTTCACATTTGTTTGTGTTTGGGGACATCTGGCAAGCTGGTTTGAGCTACTGCACTGCTGTACATCTGGAAATCCTGGAAATTTCTACTGAGTGAAACAGACCAGGGACTGAGCACTCGCAGAGTAAATCTGATTGTTCAAAAAGCCCTAAATATGCTGCCTCTTAAAAACTCTGGGCTTATTACATAGGACATCCTGGTTCATCTGACCATTCATACATGAAACTGTGTGTCTACCTCAATGAAAAAAATATTTTAAAAACTGTTTGGCAGATGTTAAATTGTAAAACTGGAAGGAACGTATGCTGAGTAAATATCCTGTTCAGGTGAGCGGCAAACACTTCAGACTTGTAGGTGAAAGAATTTTCATTGTACAGAATCAATTTTCTTTCAAGTTTTAGCAAATACTACTATTTGAAGGATATTATTAGAGAATTAATTAAAACAATATTGTAGGGATTTTTTACATTATTTAGTAATTAAAGCTAAGACCGCTACAATAACTGAAAAGGGAGTACTGGGGACTGTGGAAGCCCAAACCCATTCACGTGCACCTAAACAGTCCACTCATATGCCGATGATCAGATAGTTTGTCTTCACATGCTCATAATGAAGCAACTCTTTTGAGATTAAGAGTCCCCTCACAACAGCATTGGTTTGTCTTATTGGAGGACAGCAGGTTCCACCTTCGCTTGGTAATTTCTGAGTTGTTCAATTCAATTGATTATTAATTTCAATTTGTTCTTCATTAAAATAATTGTTCTTCATTTTTTTTTCTTTTTGCTATAGACACCATTCACCTACTTTGAAATATAAGATTAAAGTCTTCAAGTGATTAGAATCAGCTGTATCTGGATGCTTCTGTATGGTCACAAAGGAAGAAAGAGACATCACAATTCTGTGTTTTCACACATCTCATATGACTGTTGTCATAGGTAGCCCTTTCTCATTTATGGTTCCACTTCAGCTGATACTTTTGTATTATGTTTTTTAACATTTCTTTGACTTACAATGTCGCATAATTTGAGCCTTCAACTACCCTGATTTTTACATTTTGTCTCCACTTAACTTACTTTACTTGACTTCTTCAATATGAGCAAAATACACGTGACAATTCTTGCACAGTACAATCCATTCTAAGATCGTGACAATAGTATAACAAACCTAGTTATAGCTCTATATAAGATAAAGGCCAAAAGCGTATGTGAGTAGCTACTGCCCACAAACTGCAGTAACAAAACTCCTTTTCCATTCAAAGGAAATACTGGGCCTACACATCTTCAGAAAATAAGCACTCAAATTTAATCTTAATAATACTAATTAGGGGACTACATTTTTTTTCCTCAACATTCAGCCCAACGTAATATTGTTCAAAATGGGGGGATAATTCTTAAAAATTCAAAAATATAGAAAAAAAAAAAAAAGATAAACTCTATACACAATGTTGCAGCTAAATTATGAATTGAAATAATTCCATTATTAACACTGCACACTATGAATTAGAGTTGCAGTAATACAATTCTCGATTCCTAATACTTAGAATTTTCTCCATGGTGATTATGGTAAGAATAATAATAATACTGTGCAATAACAGCAATTAATCTAATTAGTTCATTAAACTGATGATGGCTATTATTCGTATAGGTCATAAATTAAGACACCAAAATATTCTACAAGATACTCTCTGAACGTAAATAGAGATGAAATGTGTTTTTCTCTGCACAATGGACAAGGCCGCAGCTGTTGCCTTGATGAAAAAAATAGAGGGATGATTATCTGAAGATGCAAATTATGTTTCTTTCACTAACCACTGTGAAGATTGAATATTGATGACATGAAGATCATTTTTCTTCATGTGGACAGACAACAGTCTCAGACCACTGCAGATGCGGGAAAGCTCTTCATTTCCCAGTTCAAGACCTATGACGTGACAACACCTCCCCTGCCCAATTCTTCTTTCTCTGTCCCATTCCCCATAACAAACTTCCATCTATAATGTTATACTTGTCACTATAGTTTCAATCATATGCTTGCTTACTTTCTCTAATACATTTATGGTGTTCTGCATATGAGTTTTGGGGTATACATTTGTATGCATTAACTGTACCTATGTGCAACATCATATATAATAAGAAACATATCTTGGTACACGGAGGTGAAAACCTTGGGAAAAGCTGCAGAAACATATGATAAATTATTTATGCCCTTTTTATTGCCTCACTGGCCAGATAACTCTGTGTTCCCTGGAGCTTTACTCTAACATTCCAAGCCACTGAGCAGATCACAGCATCCACCACTTACTTGAAATCAACATGCCAAATACATATTTCTTCCATCTGCCTCTAATGCGAAATGTCACCTCTTCTCTACAAGCACTGGTAAGATTTAGTCTGAAAAGAGCTCCAGGTTTCCCTGCTGTGAAAGCCATGGAGTCTGACAGCACCCAGCCTCGGAACAGGGGAAAGCCAAAGCAAACAGTGCCACCAAGACAAGACATTCCAAGGCCTGCTCACAACCACTCCAAGCCTTGGAACACCCCAGATCATCTACCTTGAGTACAGGTCAATCACATGGAAAATATGTTACCAGGAATTCATATTACTACAACTTTCTTGGGTTTCCTCGGAAAACACACTAGATGCTGTACCCCAATGTGAAGCCCTCCATGGAGGTCAGCAGCAGGTACCCCAAAGGTTGCCTCATCCCCTACATCCCAGATCCTGCTGGGAAAACAACGACCTGCAGGGAACATCAAGACAGAGAGAAGAGCAAAGTGGAAGCTGTAGATTTTTCCAAATGACAGAATTCCCAGTGACCACAGAGGAAAGGAACGTCACGTAAAATAAAAAACATACTGCAAAAGCTTCTGGGTTCGCAGTGTCCGGCTGATCTCAGAGTTAAGTAACCAGTTTCATCTCTTTTCAAAAGTTATTTAACACTGGCACAGGATGTCTGATTCTTTCATAAACAACTACTCTATAGAGAAAAGATGTTACTTTGTCCTGAGCTATACCCTTCACATATTACTGGCATATTAAGCTGACAAAAATAGGGGTTATATTCACACACATACAAATGCCACTTGCCTCCTAGAAGCAGCCTTGCTCTGCCATTGCTCCTGTTCCACCTGGCATCTCAGATCTATGCTTTTGTCAGGCTAACACTTTCCTTTTCCTACCCTAACAATTTAGGTTAGTGCCAGCTGATATTAACGTGAGTGAACCCGAAATATGACCAAGGTGTAGTATCTCCATATCCAAAAAAGAATACGATAAATAGTCATCATCTAAAAACATGTAAGGAATTAGAACGAAACAGTTGCACTGCAGCTGGGAAATGGCATCTGATTTTGCTTTCAAATATAAACCCAGAGAAGTCACAAAACAGGTAACTCTCAAAGTGAGCTAATTAGTCAGAATGTGTGGATGCTTCCGAGGCATAGCTGTATTTTTGTTTAATGTGCAACTTCAGTGGGGGTCTTGAGTTTAAAAACAAAAGGTTATCTTCTGTGCATTTTTAAGGGAAATAATGAATAATTCAATTTAAGGAAGAAAGCATAGGAACAATTGATTCAATCTTTGCTTTTCACTGCATTATTCATGCCGACGTTTCTTTTCATAAGAGGTAAGCTCCTCTTTCTTTAAAGAAACAATACTTCTAGAACAATTGCTTCTAATTCCAAAATCTCACAACATTTTCCAAGCACTGGGTCTAGTTTTGTGAAATGAGGTTGATGAAAAATATAGAAAAAAGACCCAAAAAAAGGATAAAAATTTAATAACATTCAATAGTATTTTTTGCAAAAGCGTTACAGAGTATTCGTGATTTTTTTCTATGAGCTCCTCTGTTGAAGGATCTAAAGAAAAGCAGGGGAAAAAAATCCCAATGTCTTAAAAACAACACAACTATTAAAAACAGTGTTGTAACCATTGTGCAAGAAATGTAAACTGAGACAAACGCAAATGTTTTCTTCGACAATTCATAATTGTTTCTCATTCTGCTTCACATTTTTCTTAATCAACTCAAGTTCATGTTCCATTCTATAGTACATATAGTATTATAGCTTCTTTAGGACCTGATTCTGCTTTTGCTTTCCTTCTGTTTTCCTTAATTTGCCACTGCTAATTTATTGTTTCTTACAGTCAGAGTGTTATAAAACAGATACGGGTCTCATCGTTCCTATAAATGTTTGTGATACATTCCCAATGAAAGTCATGGTCCTTCCTTGCAAAGAAATGCACTAACTCCAAGTGAGAAAAAAATTCTCCAAATTATAAGCAAGCTTCTGAAGGTCTTAAGATCTTGTTTCCAAAATAATGGCTTTGGTATTCATTCTTTTATTTTGCCTCCTTTGGGGTATTTTTTTGGTGTTAAGGTTCGTGTTTTCAGCTTCTCCCCAGAACAATGAGAAACAGAAAAGGTGCACTTGAAAAAATGAAAGCTGGTTCTTCAAAACTGTATCAGTCTGGCAGTTGGAGCTTTGTAAATAATACCAAATCCTGCAAGGAAAGAGAAACTAGGGAAATAACTGTTAAAGAATGCTAAAGACAAATGGAGAAGGAGAAGAGCGATCCAGAAGTCGAAGATGACCAACCAGCCTCCTTTTCTCACATCCTCCACTTGTGTCTTCATGATTATTCCTGGGATTTGCATGACAGTAAGCACAGAACAAAAATCACAGAACATTATTCAAGATCCTGTTTTTAACTCTGTCATTTTCTGTCTGCTTCTTTCAAAAAAATACTATTACTAATGTACAGGTTAGGTACTGATGAGGTCTAAAAATCTTACTGAAAAATACCTGTGTTCAGCTTGGAGAACTTTTACGTCCCTGGCACTGGATACACAGGTCTCTCAGACTTGAGAACAGCTCACTGAAAGCTGATGTACAAATACACTTTGTTTATGGCTTTGGTAGAGTGCGCTCACCTATCTTATGAAGGCAATGGAATACTGGAGAAACAATTACCAAGAACTTCTTATAACACCTTCAGCACAATGATGCGGTGCATATATCCAGCACTAACATTTATAGCTGTCAGTCATGACACCAATCACAGAAGTCTAATTTAGATACTGTTTCCAAGCTAGCATGGCATACATCTGGTGTGTTTGTTGTCATGAAATCTACTTGATGCTTTCTTAGAAACAGCACCTGCAGGTTTCCCTTTGTCCATCTTATTGCTGCAGTAGTCCAGATGTTTGCCTTTGTTCCACTCCAGTCAGAAACATAATGAAACATTTTCCCATTTCCTTGCGGGCAAAATTGTGTAAGCACAGCTGGTACAAATCACTGACTAAGAGTCTGTCTGGCATCAAATGGAATGGAGAGAGTAACTACAGAGCTACATGTCAAACACTGCCAGTCACATTTTTTTGCACCTTTGAATGTGGAGCTGAAACTCACTTCCGAACCTAATGTGGATCACCTGCATCACCTGAGATCACTTAACGCGGGCCTGTGTTATTGCAGCTCCGTTACACTCCCGCTGGTCAGCTAGACCATCCTCTTTTCTATCCAACACAGAGGACAAAAAAATATTGCCTTCATTCAGGATCCTGGTGTGAATAACAACCTTGAAGCCCTCTGCTAAAAACTTCTAGTGAAGCATGATTTTTAAAATGTAGCAATTTCTAAAAATCTAGGTCTCTTGAAGTGCGCTCCAGATAGGTACCTCTGAGTATTGGGTAGTTCAAGTCAATGATCAGATTTTAAGATCTTACTTCTCATTTGCAAAACCAGTGTGGTGAAGAATCTTCCCATTGTGCTGCTGGAGCTGCAGGGATCCACAAGACACGACTCAGAGGCTCCAGGTGTCACCTGCACTCCCTGACCTCTTAGGCCCAGACAGAACAGTCAAGAAAAGTCTTTGTTAGTAAATTTTCAGGGGGAAACAGATCCTTCGTTCCAGTCTATCTGGTCCTAAAATTTACAGGTCTAAGTCTCCTCTGATGATGTCCACAGGGTTGGGCACATGCTCAGACTGAGAAACACACACCTCTGGCGAGGTATGGTATTTTTGCTTAGTGACTCTCAAGCCTGTGCTTAGATTCTGATGTATGACTGTCAGAACTCATTCTGTTGAAGAATACTGAGTAGAAACGGCATAGCTGTGTCATTAAGAGATGATAATTTAATAAAGTGAAACATTTTTGCATAG
The DNA here is from genome assembly GCF_037038585.1 of Patagioenas fasciata. Lineage (NCBI taxonomy): Eukaryota > Metazoa > Chordata > Aves > Columbiformes > Columbidae > Patagioenas > Patagioenas fasciata. Next base: position 13,054,292 of record NC_092533.1, on the reverse strand, counting down.
GAAAACGTTAAAAAATAAAAGCATTTTTTCTCGTATAAAACCAAAACATGAGTCATCTCTCCTGCACTAAGAACAAATAAAACAATTAAAAGGGAAAACAACTTTGCTTCTGGGAGAAATTATGACTTTCTCCTAATCAAATGCATTAATTTTCATCAGTAAGTGCCTTAATGTGTGAAGGGAAAATGGCAATTTTCAGAGCTCTTCTCCCTGGAAGGATATTACATTATATCTTTTCCATTCTGAATGTCCCAGACATATTTTACAAGTGCTTGTAGATACTGTGAAGGTGGGATTGAATTCTTTATTTAAATTGCATCCCATCTACAGTTTCAGGTCATTGAGATACAAAAGGTCATGATATTTGCCTTTCATTTTTCTTCTCTCAGAATACTAAAACTGGAGACTATAAAGAATACTGTATGAAATATAATTTCTTGCCAATTGCATGAAGAATATACAGTGATTAAGTAAGTAGTTGGAACTGAGTTGTTTAATCCTATTCACCTAGGATCACCTTGAAAAATTTGGTTTCTCAATACCAGTATGAATATTTTAAAGAATACAGGAAAAATTCAAGGTGAAAAAAAGGCCACAAAAGATTAAAATCTGGATCATCTTTAGGTCAAAACCGCTATTTCTGAATAAAAACAATGGCAAAAATATAAGTAACTTCTCTTTTACATTGAGCATAGAATACATTATTTTCACTGTGGGATCATAAAATCCGCTAAAGAAGGAGCTAGGCTGGACATGGACTCTCCTCCCACCCCAAAAAACTCACAGCCAAACTTTGGAATAAAGCTTTCAATCCTATTTACATAGGACCCCTTTTTACTGTCCTACTAGCAAAGAAATGACAAAAAGTCAGGAAATCTTGCACCTACTTTAAGGCCACTTAACACTTTCAGATGGATGTGAAGAGGTCACAGTGCAAATGACAGTCAGAATCAGATTTCTACTGAAATTATTAGATTCACCGATTTTTAGGAACTGAAAAGGACCATTATCATCATCCAGTTTGACCTCTTGCATATTGTCAACCATAGGTTTTTAGCAATTTATTCCTGAAAAGAGCCTATAACGTCTGTTCCAGCTAGCTTATACCTTTGGAAATATGCCCATTTTGAGACATTAAGTAATCGATACACTGTCTCATTTCTCAGTAAATTTTTGATCAGTTGAAACAGTCTCACTACTAAACCAACGCTTCAGTTCTAGGACAACATCAAGTCCCATATTTTTCATGTACTCTAAATACATGGTCATGCTTTCAACATGACTTTTGTCAAGCAGGTATTTATGTATCAAAGCAAATGCTATCTTTTAGCATCTCAGAGTAGGGACTCCACAGATAGAAATTAGTCCATACTAGTTACTGTAACATAAAGTCAAAGTACGGTTACTGTGTAATTAACTGCTCAGCAGCCAGGCCCAGGAACACAATTCTGAGGGCCATTTAAATTACTGTGGTGAGAGAGTGCCTTGTGTGTTATTAAATTAAACTCTTTGGGGAGTTTCAGGGGACCATGGTGTATCTTGAGGTTTCATTATATGGAGTAATACACAGATACACCCATAAAAGTTTGGTCTTGTCTCAGTGTAAAGGCACTTAGTGCTTAGCTCTAGCCTATCTCCCATTAGACCCCCAGTGACCCACAGCAGCTCTCTGCTGGAGATGACCAGCTCCAGTGCAGGAAGATATCTCATCCTCAGAAACCGAACATGTCAAAGTGTGTCCTTCTATTTCCTCAGTAAAATTTCACATACTGCTTAGCTTCACTCTCCTAACACTTCTACAGATGTGTGCGTTCACCACATTTACAACCCCAAAGCAGCTCGGACTTGTGATACTTGTTCCCTTTCCCGCTATACCTCATCCCCTCAGCTGTGCTGGTCACAAGGCAGTGACGGAGCTAGCTGAGCTCTTTTCTTCTGTCTTTGGTGTTTAACCAGAGGAATATCTCAGGGAGGTCACAGAACAGCCTCAGAAGGAAGGGAGAGAGAGGGTGAAGCCGCAGGTAAGAGGGATGGCACTCCTTGTGCTGAGCCCTGACCACCTGGCATGGGCAGAAGTGGGGGCACCAACACCTTCCTGCTGCCCCACAGCCATCCCGCAGGGTAGGTGAGACTCACAACAGCTCACTTAGAGCTACACATGGAGAGACAGGGCCTGGAACGGGAGTGTGACACACATTTGTAGCCTACCTTATTTGTGGAGCCAAATCGATACCGACCCCAGAGCAAGCAATCACACAATAATGTCATAACCCACCGACTCCATTATCAACCTCCTGATTACCCTTTGAGGAGCACATTTGAGACAGTGTTCACCAGAGGGGAAGGGCTTTCTATTTACACAGCTGTGGATCTCCACAGATAACTGATATACATTTTTTTTTTTAGAATCTGCTCCTTTTGAAGAGATAAAGTATTCAGCAGGTTGATAGAGCTTTCAGCTGCAACTTTTTTGCTTCCTCACCCTAAAGTCTAATAGCTCATCAAGATACATCTTGCCGTATCTGCTGCTTCTCCTCCTCCCCCCATCATTTCCACTGTCCTTTTCAGCATCCATGGTTTTAAAGAGTTTCTGCTTATAGAGCTTCTGGCAGGACACCCACATGTCTGCTGATGTTGCATCACATTACTGATTTTTGATCTGAAACTGGTATCTTCTCACTTCTAAATACATTATATATCTTTACTACCTATTTGTTTTGTGAAACTTAAATTCGACTTTGTGTTGTGATTGCTAACTTAATGTCTTCAACTGATGATAAACCATTTCATTCTCTTTTCGTAAACACCACCTACAAGTACCTATTTAACTTCCTTGAATATATTACCTCATTTTATTGTGCATTCACGGCCTTACTCGTATACAGAAGTCACAATTTGTTACCATTAAAATCTTGTTACAGAGGATTATTTTCAATCACTTGTTGAAATTTAGCTTTTGTGCTAGGAAACAAGGAAGAACTGACAGACAGCAAGAACGTGATGGACTTATTTTCCAGGATGCTTTTCTGCATTCGTGCTAAGGGTATTAGATGGATTTACTTCTTCAAAGAGGAGTCAGAAGGGAGTTAAAGATAAAAAGAAGATTAGTTTGACACTGTGGGACTGGGAATCATTTTTTAAACAGATTTAAGAATACAAAATAGGAAAAAAATATAAAACCTAGGTTATACCAAACTTTCTCTCACTTTTGGCTTCACTGCACATTGTATATGTTAGATTTCCGAATACATAATTATTGGAAAAAAAAGACTATTAATTTGTTTTCAGTTAAATACATAGAAAACATGAATAACTCTCAGTTCTTTCACTTTGAAGTGTCAGGTGTCACTTTTCAGTGCTAAGTTTATTAGCCTTTAAAGTCTTTTTCTTTCTTTGCTTTGTGCTACTGTTCTTTTCATCATGTGTCACATTTATGGAAATCATAACTAACATTTTGAAGTGCCCTGTTTATACCACAGATGGTATATTTTTAAATTTATATATTTATTTTTATTTACCTTTTTTCTGACTTAGAAATTTAATGAGCTTTCTCTCACCCCATACCCAGGGGAAGCAAAACTGAGTGAGGCACATAAGAAACACTAACTGATTTTATAGCTGTTAAATGTGGAATATGTTATTCATAGCAGAGGAATTAGAGCCTGTCACCCGTATAAAGATGCTCCAAGTCTGATTGGACAATGTCTTTTCTTTAGTTGGGAGGAAGAGTAACTTATTCAAAAATCATCCTACTAAATTGAACAGGAGCTCCTGTGGAACAACTGAGTGTAAAAGAATAACAATATATCAAAGCATAGCAGCAATGAGGACACATTAGCTGCATTTTGAGTGGAAACTCAAACAGAAGGCAGCCAATTCTGCAAAGTTTGATTCAGCAAAGATGCTCTGATATTATCTATGACCTTAACATTCACCAGGAAAATATTTAAACACTTGAACATTTTTAAACATAAATCAATCACTGGAGTTAAACACATTTAGACAAATCAAGGTGTGGACTCCTGATGTACAACACAATAGGAAGTCTCTAGCAGAACTGGGATTTTACTGTAATTTCCCTGAACATCAGCCTAATACACTCAGAACACGACCCATCCTCCCTCTACCTAACGCATCTCAGGAAGGGATCAAATGTTGGAACTTTTTTCTGCTTGTAGGTATGAAAACACAAGGTACGAAACCAGTCCTGGCCTCTCTGTAGCCAGGTGCATCTAGAGGGAGTTGATACAAAATACTAACACTAAACTATCACCACTAGCACTTCAGCATCTTCCTTGCTCTGCCTGCCGAGAGCATCTTATGTAGTCGGTATTTTAGACTGTTGGAAAGAATAAGAAAAGACATAAAGGCTGCAAAACAAAGTTAGGGCAGTAAGGAACTAGGAAAGAAAGAAGAAAGCAACGTAAAAGCGTGTGAAGTATAAAAACAAGTCAAAGAATGGAGCTAAAACAGAAGCCAGCAAGAGAAAATATATTTGGCCCAAAAAAAGTGAAATAAAGTGTAGGACAGAGAAGTTGTCATCAACGGCTATTGCCCTCAGTGGGAATGCAGGCAAACTATCAAGCAAAAATAGAGATGCTGAAGGGAAAGGTTTTACTGAACAAAACTGATTTTGTACAGAGCTCTATTTCCATACAGCCCAATTACAAACCCCACGTCTGTGCTCAGGACAAACAGCACAGGACAGACAGTCACTTCTGAAAATCCTGACTCTCTTAATATAATATACTTCAGCAATGCTCATGATGTTACATGAGGAGTATATAGTATCTATATTCACCTTACCCATTTTGCCACTCTAATAACATTGTTTCTGCTTCTAATTGCAGAAATGTTGATAGCAAAGACGTATTACAGCAGAAAAACTGTGAAGCTCCAGAGAATTTGCTGTGCCTATATTTGCACAGCAACTCAAGAAGGATATCTTCTATATTACACAGTTAACTTTGCAGCTTTTTCCATTTTCGCCCTACGGCTTCAAAGAAGTCAATAAGCAATTGATAAATCTTCTGTCACCCTGGGCAATTAATGGGAGTTACACAGCATTGGCTGCATCAATTTTTGTGTATGTGAAAAGCAAAAAATTGATTTCACAAATTTACTGGTGCTTATTGATTTAGTGCCTGTCCCCAGGCCATTCCCATTTAACGCTTTTGTGCGGCCATTGAAAAAAATTTCAAGACTGTCAAATAAAATCCGTTTCTTCAGAGCTTTATCTGTTACATTATTTTGCAAGTATTTTTAGCCCCAGCAATATGTTTTCAGGCTGAGCTTCGGGCTTGTAAGATTTTCATCATCTAGAAAGTAAGCATAAATAAACTGACCCAACCAAGCATGAAGTGGAGCTGTTTCAAAGGTTCAGTGTCCTTTTGAGAAGGCAAAAATTCCACCTACAAAAATACATACTGAGAATTCACAGGCTCAGGATGGGTTTACAGACAAATCAAAGTACTTGTGCATCTAACTGTCCAATTTGCATCTGCATGCATCTGATTGGCAGCTGAATACCATGAACATCCATAAAAATTCTTGCTCCGAGTAGCCAGATTTGTTCCCAGAACTGAGCTACTAGCAGAGGATCACAGAGACAAACGCAACACAAGTAAACTCCATGTACTAAAGAATAGCAGCCTTTTGGGAAATTTGTCCTCGTGCACCTGTAGTTCACAGCTCATCATCCACATTTGTGAAGACACAATAGGCAGAACAGCAAGGGAAAATTACTTTTCTATTTTTTATTTTTAGATATTAACTTCTCTTTTTTTTTTTTTCTTTTTCAAATAGCATTGAATAGGAAGTTATTCAATTTTGAATCCTCTTTAGTCTCATCCTGTTTCAGGCCTTACAGATGACAGTGCTGGTCTGATCTAGTTTTCAGCACAGTGATACTGTGTACCCTTTCCTTCCTTCCTTCCTTCCTTGTTTTCTTTCCTATAGAGGCTATTTCCTAGAATCTGCTGTCAGGACCAACAGCAAACACTCCTGATGCTCATAAACTTGCTGCAAGGAACAGCTAAAATGAGATTTAGAAATACTTAATGAGATACCAATCATCTTCCTTTGCAAAGGGATGACTCACCTGCCTGCTCTTCAAACACTGATGTAAATTGACTTGGTTTTCAACAACATTTTTATTGTGAGGAAATACACTTTATTTCTGCAGGATGTATGGATATAATTTGTGTGCTGAGCTGCGAAAGGAGTCCGGATGAGAGACAATGGTGTTCTTACGTACTTGGAAAACTTGGTACACTATCTTTTGGAGCAATTTTGCACCAGCACTTCAAAACCTGAAGTCAAAAAATCCAAGTGACAATTTGCTTCTGCAGGAGTGAAGCATTTGTGCACTGATATACACAGAAGAATAAGGTAAGAATATGTCCACAATCATAACGCAGAAAGTGTGATAACTTATGAACAGCAAATTTGATCCCTTTATGCAAAAACGCCAGGCTCGGATAAATGTAAAAGTGCTCTAGGGCCTCTGGATGTGTAAAACACACCTTGTATGACCTTCCTCTCCCCCGTAAGCCATCGTACCTTAGCTCTCAGCATAAGACATCAGATACCACGCTCTGCTAAGAAGCTTCCGCTGGGTCTGAATGCACATCAGGCTACGCAGTTTCCAAAAACCCACTTGGCACAGCGGTTGTTCAGGGTATAAACTGTCTGCACTCGGTATCTTCTGCTGGAAACAAAAAGAAAGTTAACAGCTTTACTACAGAATCTTCTTTCATCGCCTGTCTAATGCAATGAGATCCTCTGAAAGATGAAATAAACACTAGTAATACTGTTACTTATAAAGACATGATAACTACTGAGGTAAACTTTAATATGTGAATTCCAGTAAAGAAATCAGAAATTATACAAACCAACTTCCAGTCATGTAACTGACAGCAGAAACACCAAGTGCATATATTAAAAAAATACTGTGAGAGAATGAGAGAAGTAATTTTTAATAAGATCTAACAAACTGAAATTTAGCAGGATGACTTGTCAATTTGATATCCACCAAGTCAACGATCCCATATCTCAGCAAGGATGGCTAATTACTTAAGCAGTGTTGTTGTGGTGACACTGTCAATTCCGTAAAATGTTTCCATTTTTCACTGACAGAATAAAGGATCCCTATGTATTCTAGTAATGACTGTCCTTGAACAGTGGAAAAATGTTCTCTGAAGTATTTCTAAAGGAACAACAAATAAATAAATAAATGTTGTTATTATTTCCTTCTCTCATCCCATTTCAGGATTCAAGTAAATAAAACCTATAAAGTAATATCTTAACTAATCACCTTGACTGTCAATAATCTCACTTCTACCAAATTCTGAGATGGGAAGAAACAGTGTCAACTTACTTCAAATCAGACCACATACAGCAGGAAAATTATTTTACTGCCGTATATTGTAATTTATTACTCACTAAAGGTCTAATGTCAAGCCTTATATTAGTTACCACTTCAGTGACTTAAACTACAAGCTCCTTGGCTTTTGGCAGGTGAATGCAGAGTTGAGCAAGGACATGAGAACATGCAGTTCCTGTCACTTCCACACCTTTATTGTCATGCAGCCCACACCGTCTATATTCTGTCACCAGCCACTGCTGTACCCGTGTCACACGTGACTCATGTGGCATTAGTTACCTGACTTGAAAAGCAACTTAAACAGGGATGGTGCATGTTGAAGAAGCCACTAGATCACATTCATTACAGCCAACAGAAAGAATCAGACTGTTATGTGATGAGTGATTCACCATGGAAAAAGATGCTACTGTCACATAACACAGCTGCGGATACTGCTCAGCACAGAAACCAGATAGATCACTGTAAAATTACCGTTGTTGGAAGACCCTGCATTTCAGTGCAATTTCAATTTTATGTCTGCAATTGTTAACTTTTGGTCTCTTCTTGCCTCTTCACAACAGATCAGAGAGCTGGTGGTAAAAGCCTTTAAATACCAATGTGGTCATAGACCGGATTTGTGCCAGACAGGAGAGAAGACTTAAACTGGTATGTATTTGCTCAATTCAACCATCAGAAGCTCAAAGGCCTAATTTCAGAAGTTCAGAGGAAGAATTCCCAAAAAGTTTACAAAACAAAACCACCCACATACTTTCAGATTGCAACCCTGCATTAACAATTGAAATAAAAACACCTGTTCAAGTGATTAAGAGATGCAAAACAGGAAGGAAGCAAACATCATTAAAAGCTGCACAACACAACTTATGAGGACTTTCCCAGGAGGAAATGTGTAAGTCTTTTTGAAACACAGAAAATCTTGACCATTCCTAAAGCCAGAACAGAACCCAGATAAGGACCATCAGGTTATGGCTTCAGAAGACATGAAGTGGCATTGCTGCCTTGAGGGAAGGAAAATTAACATCAGGCTGTATGTTATGAGATTGAATTCACAACTGAAAGTAGCCATTTGATGTGTTTAGAGGCCATTCATTTCAGAGCTACTTAAAACTGAAAAACAATGCCTTGTGGGAATTTTAGGATTAAGCCCAAGCCCTTGGTGGCATTTAAAGACCTTGCTCCCATTGAAATGAAACTCTTGAGTGCCATATCCAAAAGTGATTAAAATGTTCAAGAAACAGTCAGATAATTGGAAAATAATTACATGCTAAAACTCTACTAAGAACAAAGAAAAAGTACGCTACACCTATCATACAATTCATTCACAGTACAAAAGAAATTACATTTTAATGGTATTACAAATATTACATTTATTCAGTGTGTATGATTTATTATTAAAAGGGTAAAATGAAATATTCTGTTTAATCAAATGTATTCAAAGTAACTTCCTTGGATGGAAATGCAAAACCCAATTTTCTTCTTAGCTCTCCATGGAGACTCTTACAGGCACGGACAGTGTCCATCGTCGGTGGCGAACACCACACGCTCTCTACGGCACCATTTCCCCCTTGCCCCAACTGCTGTTCACTCTGCTGCTTCTCATCCCCCTGGTTCAGCTTGGCAACGGATTTGATTTGGAATCCAATGAACTGAATTGAAAGATCTGGATTTCGGTGAGACCTGGACCACCCCTGTCCAAACAGCAAGAAAAGCAGGAGGCAATTCAGTCACTATTGATTCCGAGCTGAAGTTTTCTAGGTAGTTCAGTGGTATTAGGACCAGACTCAAACTTTCTTTTCATTTCAGAAGTCTATGTTTTCTAATAAAGAGCTATGTAAATGCAATAAGAAAATATTTGATAAACCTCTTCATTTATTCACATAAGTCCAATATTAATTTGAAAATCTCTGAGAACAAATGCAATTCTGAGATCATTTGGATTTTCTTCTCCAGAGTAATTTTCCAACATCAGTGATCTGGCAGAATAGAAGGAAGAGTTTTTGTTGACTTTTTTGGAAATCGCCTGGGTACTTAAAAATTTATTCTGGAATTTGTTCTATTCATCCAGTTTCTTCACCAAGGCCTATTTTCATAGCACACCTGCTGTGCAGATCCTGAAGCGCTAGCGAGAGCCCGGCAGAACAGCGCAGCCTCGCACTGCGGCGGCCAAACCAGACGCCTCTAGGGGAGCATCTCAGCTCCAGCAGAACCTCATGTTCCCTCGAGTCTACCACTTCCAACTCGCTATTCCAAGATAATGCAGGTAGCTGTGGACATGCAAAGTTATGCCCAGATGGGTCCCTCCTGCCAGTGTTAGCATGTGTTAATGCTCCCTTCGCCACAACCATCCACTCGTTTCTGTCACTCAAATTCCCTCTCCTCTTTCTTTTCTTGGACTTTGAGTCCAGCCCACTTAGCTATTAGTGATCTTATGTTAGTCTTCCTACCTACAAATTCCTCTGCAAGGATAGATTTCCTGTTGTGAAACCGCAAGTCCTGATGCATAAACAGAAAACAGGAAATTTTAAAGTTGCTTTCCACTCTAGTTAAAATGCTTATCAACATAAAACATGAAATTCTTATTCAACTGTTAACAAAGTTCTAGTAGACGTCTGTAAAATCATTGAATCATTTCAGTTGGAAAAGACCCTCATCAACCGTAACCTAATCTAACTCTAGCACTAAACCATGTCCCTAAGAACCTCGTCTAAACACCTTTTAAACCCCTCCAGGGATGGTGACTCCATCACTACCCTGGGCAGCCTGTTCCAATGCCTGATAACACTTTCTGGAAAGAATTTTTTCCTAACATCCAATCTAAACCTCCCCTGGTGCAAATCTGGGCCATTTCCTCTCATCCTATCGCTTGCTACTTGGGAGAAGAGACCAACCCCCTCCATGTTCCAATCTCCTTTCAGGCAGTTGCAGACAGCAATAAGGTCTCCCCTCAGCTCCTGTTCTCCAGGTTGAACCCTCCAGGTCCCTCAGCCACTCCTCATCACACTTATGTTCCAGGCCTCTGGACCTGGTTTTTAAATTACATCAATATCTTTTAATAGTGCATTCAGTAGAAGTAAATGCATATTCTACAAATCTCCAAAAAGAAAACATTTTAGGGCTTCTCCTCAGTAAAGACTTTTCCAGGCAGTTGGGGTTTAAAGATATTAACTAATGGCTACTACAATGGACATACTATTTCAGCAATTGAAGTTTCTGTTGTCTCAGAAAGAATATAAGAGAAATAGACTGTTGGATAAGTAATTTCAAAAATGAAATGAAAAAATGCATCCGTGAAGTGAAAACTCTAAAGAACTACAGAATAACAAACTAAGCAGATACATTAATGCACAGTTTATTATACTGAATATTTTCCAAATGGAAGATTCAGAGTATTAATGTTTTATTATTGTGGGAATAACTAGATGTAAATCGAAAGAATGAGACAGCATACAACATCAAGTAGGTTAATTTTCCACTAAAATAAAGTTAGTGATTTCAAGAGCGTTGTGAAGTCTGACTGTGCTAATGACAACTCAGTTATCAGACAGTTAGGCTTAACAGGTTGGCTGTTGTTTAGTCAATCTGCATATTGATTTTATATGGTGCCTGCAAGAGTTCATGGTACTCAGCAATAAAGCTGTGAATGTGCACATTTCACCTCCGACAGCTCCACACAAGCAGCAAGAGCCTCTGACTGGGGCGGAAGACGCTCCCTGTTACTACCCTGTCATTTTTATTTTCCATTGCTTTTGTGTTGTGCGAAATAAATGCAGAACACCCGGATGCTTCTTTCTACTCTTCTCACTCTGAATTCCAGTCCAACTTCATCCAGCCACAGAAATCATCTAACCATACTTGATTTTCTAGTGTGCCCTTTAAACTCACTCTCCTGCAGCTGTTGAGGTCCTCCTGGCTGCTGTCTCCTGCTTCAGGAACTATTGGAACAGCATCCAAATATAAATCCAAATAGCTACTGGGTAAACACAAATTATGCAGGCTGCCGCTGGATATAACAGTTTCTTAAATACTCTGTAGAACATTCTCTTGTGGACCAAACATTACCTTAATAGATATTTTCCCTGGCAAGCAAAATACACATATTACTGTCCTATATCCAAAGTTGCACTGATACCAAGATTCAGTCCTCATTAGACACATTGAGTCCTACATTATAACACAGCAAAACTTGTTCCACTACAGCTTCAGAAGGAGCTACCGAGGCTGCCTGGGAGCTGACAATCCCTATTCCATCCTTTCTGAATGTTCCTGGGCACTTCAGGTCAGATTATCCAACTGTAATCAAAGTAAACCACACAACCAAAGCCCACCCAGTTGCATTTTGACATCCCTCTTTACTGGGCCAAAGACAAAGACAAATGGTAGAGTAAAGGACAGTGGAGAAAGGCATCCCTGTTAAGCATACTGAAAATAAATTTAAATTATATTTTTCCTCTACTGAACCAGGTGATTACAGTTCCATTGAAGTCAGAGAAGGAGCACCCAGAAGTGTTGTGTCATCATTATAAAACATCTCCTTAGTAAAGTGAGTGATGTAGCAATGATCTGATAGAAAATTGCTGACGTTTGGGTTATAAACAAGCAAATAGGTTAATTCAAAAGGTGAAGTATACCAGAGCTTGCCTGAATTCTAAATAATTCCCATCTGCTATAAGGAACTAAAGGCTGAGTGGATAGCAGTTGCTGTTATCATCTGTGTGCCTGTGATTAAATCTGTGGTCAGCAGTTTAACCTACAAAACCAATAATATTTGCTGCTCCTTTACATGTCCTTCAAAAAGATGGCAAACCAGATCCTGTGGTTTATTTTACATACGACACTTGAACCACCAGATCCATGTCCTCTCTGCAGTCACTGATGTGAGAGAAATGATCCTATCACAGCTGCTTCACTTGTCTTTCTGTTCTGGTAGGAAGTATCCTGTTCTCCAGATATTGTGATAGATGCATTGCATCTTTGTTTTTCTGTAGAAAAGGATGGCAATTCCTACCCATATATACACAAGAGAATCTATATATGATATAGGGTACAAATATATTGGTCTTGTCCCCAAAAACTGTTTTCTTCCTCCAGTAAATCCTTGCTTTCCCCATCTATAGAGGTAAGAATGTTTTTTCTTTCCTATTTTTTCTCTCAGTTCCTTTTCTTTGATTAAACTACTTGTCCTTTCCTCATATATATATTAAAAAAAAAAACCAAACACAAAACTAAACAAAACCAAAACACATACACCCCACACTGTTTTCCTTCTCTCTCCAGTCCGGTATAGTCAGCCACTTCATCAATTTAATATCAATGATACACAAGTCTGAAAAACTGATAACCACAGATGGCTATGCTCTGGCTTCTGTGATGAGAAAGTCTCCCAGGCCTCATTTTAAATGGATCTTTCTTAATGAATTTTGTAGCTTATAGTTTTCATGCAGTGCTTTTCTTTCACTGTTACAACAAATGTTTGTGAGTAAGGGGAATTTGACACTGAACCCCTGATAATGTCCTTTATTCTGCAGTTCTCAACAGATTTGGAGTAATCCAGTTCTGCACTTGTGCAATTAACACTATGCTACATTTCATGCTGGTCTTCCAGTCGTCTTAACCGCTGGAATGAAATAACAGGAGCTTAAATAATTTTCTATTGCTTCAGGATTTGAAGGTTTATAAAGACAGGATAAAGGCTTAATTCTTTTTAATCGGTTCTGTGAAAACTGTTTTCCTCTACATGATATCAATCCCATAATTTCTCTAGTTTTAAAAAATATCCTGGAATTATAGTTGTCATGGTTCAGCCCTAAAGTAATGGGAGAAAACAAGAGGTACCCACACATTTGGCATAAAAATGAAACTAATGGATTTCATCCATTCAGTGAAATAGGTGAATAACTATTCACTGCATAGCAGAGCTTGGATAAGCTTTGCTTTGCTAGTGAATTAGTGTTTGTGAACTTCCAGGAATCAGATAAATTTCACGTGACAAAACAGTCATGGTGTGTATATATACATATATTTTATTTGTTTATTTAATAGAGATCGAGAGAAACCCTGAGCACATTCTGGCTTTAGCCTGTGCACCAGCACAGGGCACAGCTGTTGACGCTACACACGGCAAGGGCAGCGTACAGTGTCACACATGGACCGTTCCAATTGCTTCCCACACGACCTCTGCCTGGGAGGACTCACCAAATTCTACTCAAGTCAACAACAATGCTTCTAGTGACCTTGACAAGTTCCCTGTCACTTCCATGATGAAATTAAACAACACTCTGCCACCTTCCTTGTGATGTGTATCACAGAACTGGTTATGACTTCACTGCGCCTCCCAGTGACAAACAGCTGTTCAGGAACAGCAAGAACAGCTTCTTACAGTGGAGCTACACAGAGAGTACAGCACCATGGCAAAGTTTCAGGAAAGTAATACATAAAGCAGATTTGTGACTTTGTGGTTCAAGTTAAGATATAGTAGGGCACTTTCTCCTTATAAGGCTGCTTCCGTGTGTCATTGATTTTGCAGTTTATTATTAAAGTGTCTTACAAGAGAAATGGCAACCAGATTTGACAGTGGGAGACATATTAATGGCATGGAACCTTAGAAAAATGGGCACTCAGATAGTTATTAATCAGACTGAGCTACTCCATGAGCCTCCCCTTGCTCCCCTTTGCTTTGACAAAGAAGCAAGTCCTCTGGCATCCTCCAACTCATTTTAACAATTCCACAACCATGGATTTCCCTTCTGCTCATGAAGCAACCTGCTTCTTCAAAAACTGTCACACTGGTTCCCAAGCAGTACTTACCACATGTCTCTACAATAACATAATACGTTAAAAAGTAATAAAAGCTTGTTCTTCTCTTAAAAAAAAAATTACAGAAAGTTACATTCCTGTAGTCAGCTGTGATTAGTTCTAGTCTAGTTCTCTGGAGGAGGAGGACATGACATTTAAGACACAGAGTCACTCTATTCCAAAAGGCCTATTCCTAATAGCATTGAAGGGAAAAATTGATTCTTTTGATCTTGTATTTTAATCTTAAATTTTAATTTGAACCATAAAATTTTAATAACTGTCCTCTAGGTTTCAAAGAGAACATCACTAAGTATTTTCTGCACACTGCATATTACACATGTAAAGCCAGATTCTTTTGTATCTGCAAGAACTGCGAGGGCTGCTTATTAAATTAGTAATGACCAGCAGTCAATGGTTTTCGGCCCCTGTGAATGTGTGTTGTGTCTTAAGCCAAGAAGAATAAAATTACTGTTGTCCATGTAGAGCCTTCACTTTCATAAACATCATGGCATTTTAAAATTATGTGTATCATCTTCATATAGGATTAAAAAAAAAAAAAAATGCAAGATTTCCCTAATGATTTACTTATGAGGCTTCACCAGGTTGAAATACAAAGTAATTGCTCGTGTCCTCCCAAGATCTGAAAAGCTGATAATGAATTTTGTATGGTACAAAGAATCATGGGCCGGCTGGGGTCATAACTTCACCATACAGCTGATGGGCAGCAAATTTTCTAATATGAGCCCAAGGGGAGATCAAGTTAGCTCCTGAGCCAGCTGACTTGGTCTAATGTGTCTGTCTGTCCTGCAACAGGGCAGAGGGCTACCTGGGAGTAAAAGTCTGCAGCCTTCTGTGGCACATACAGCTTGTGTCAACTTGCATGCTGAGAAAGCATCTTTGGCTTCTTACATTGAAAGGGGCAGCAAATGTTATTCCCCCTGATAGCGTAATTACACAGAACAGAAGCAACCACATAAAAAGTTGAACTCCAATTCATTTTACAGTATCAGCTGTTTGCCTACAGTTTTTAGTTTAGAAGGCCAGGAAAGTTCCTAATGTTTGCAAAATGTATTTCTATGGGGAGGCTAAGGAAAAAAAAAATAAAATGTTGAGGTAATGAAGTCTTCTTTCATTTCCAATTCCCTTTAATGTTGTTGCTATTCATGCAGAAATTGCCTTAAATTTTCCAAGCAATACAAACTGAAAAAAACTTTTTAACAAGCGGTTCTACCCTCACACACTGTTTTAAGATCAAACTTGCTTGTGTACAAAAGCAAGACAGCCTTCTGGATCTGGCTCAGCCTTCAGCCAAATTCGGAAAGAATGGTTTACGCAGTTTTTACCTCAAATTGGTATATTTTTCTGTTTATTGCTATAAGGTAGGATTGGAAAAAATGTCAACAATGCTAAAACTAGGGTGAGCAATGATGTACAAGCAAGTTATTGACATTTCTTATTGCTATATCCCCTATAGGTGCCTCTTCTTCACTAGCAGCCCAGCACCTTCCCAAGCACTGGTGCCACCAGTGCTCCCACTCTGTCACCCTGGTGTCGGGTTCCACACGGACCAGCATGGAGAACCAGACTGTGGCTGCATCTTCTCATCCCCTGTGGCCTCAGGGCAGAGCAAGCCTTGCCTTGTCATCCACATCGCTGTGAATATTACTGCATAAAACTGCTGAAACGCTATGGTGGGGAAATCAGAGCTTGCATATGAAGAATCAAGTAAAAGGCTGATGAAGACAGCCTTTAAATAAAATTATTCATTTAGAATAAAGTCTGAAGTTAAAAGCAATCTGTTGTTTTTTATGGTTCTGCAAATCAAGTTGCCTTTTCCTGAAAGAAGTCTAACCGTTTACTTAGCCGCCATTCCAGGGCATAGCATGAAGGTAATGAGAAGCTTGTTCCCGCATCCTCCTCCTAGCTGTCCTTCAGGATGTCTGGGCAGAAAACATCTAGGAGGAGAATTTTTAAGACATTATAAGAGGATGTTCTTTGAAAAGAGTGCATGCCATGTTGTCAGAAGCTGGAAAATATTGAAAATGGTAAACAGAAATAGTGCAGGGGAGTTATTAAAAATGGATGGAATAACAAGACAATAAATATGTTTATGATATGGTTGTGTATTCATTGCATGTTATTTCTCAGATTGGTATGTCATCCTATGTCATGTTTCCACAAAACAGGCTCAGTAGGTCAGTTACTGACAAAATAATTAATTTCTTGTTTCTGTTAAACAGGAATTTCATCAGTTGGCAGCATTACAGTTTTTTAAAATGGAGCGAAATTTCAAATTTCATATTCAACCCTTCTACCAGAGATCACCAAAAAGCTATCAAGCATTGTAATCGTTATTTTATCATCATAAAGTTCATGTTAGCAAAACTACTTCATTCCATTTTCGCCATATTTTGAGCATCCATGGGAGATGCTACTAGCAATATAAATTTAAGTTAATTGTAACAGATTAGGATAGAAATTTCCTTGTATTTCTCACAGGTTCCTCCCTTGAATTAAGATTAAAGCCCACCCACATAAAAGCAAAACTTTCCCAAGTCAGTGTTGACAGAGGCTGAGAAGGATATTGCAGGCAAGCAGCACAAACCACCTTATCCAAAAGTCATTGACATGTAGTAACATACACGGAGAAATACAAACCAGCCCAGGCAAGGCAGGGTTTGAGATTTCTCTTTGTTAAAGCCAAGAGAGCATGTGAACACATAGGGAAATAGTGGAGCACTGAAACGGAGCAAGAGCTCCAAGGGAGAGAACAATTGCTGATACAAGATCAATGGACAAAAGCAAGTTTGCAGTTGCAAAGTAGTAACTGAGAGTGAAGGAAGATGGGGTGAAATATTAATTGTTCAATTTCGCCAGGGTAACCCACAAGAGGCAGAGGAACTTGCCCTTTGCTTTCCCTCTCCCCTCGCCGTGCTGCTGTGTGTTCGGACAGGCAGGCTGTGCCGACACAACACTGTGTGCACAGGGAAAGGCTTCACATTTGGAGATTGCTGCAAACAACAGCTCTTGCCTGGACATGTTTGATTTAATTCTGCCAAAACCTCAAGTTGAAGTGTGCTACCTGGTGCAGTGCATCTCTTCCACTTTCTACCTTCTCTAATTGTGCTCTCATTATATTGTATTTAAGAACATGCAAGCAAAAAACTCAAAACAAATCATGGATGAATTAATTTCATTTCCAGCTACCAGGAAAATAGTTTTAATTGTTAACTCAAATAGGAATTCTGTATTTCTAGGGTAAAACATTTTCTTCTTTCTTTTCTTCCCACCCTTCCTCCCCCGCAAGGCATTCACACAGAGAGCATTTTAATTTTCCACACTACAGCTATGTTGACCTTCCAGACCTTGCAAAGTAAAGTATTTATGATCCTGGGTTTTTTTTATGGTATTGTTTCAATATTTTTGTAACATTTGTATTTCTTGCTGATGTTTTTGGCATTAAAAATCACTCAAGCTGTGCTGAAATATAATGATATTCACTGAACCATAGTATGAAAGGATAATTCAGTTCAGGGAGGTTATTCTAGCTCATCATGTACACAAAGGCTTGAAAGAAAATGCAGAGGATTCTCAGTTCTTGACATGTGCACTATTCAATCTCTCTTTAAAAAAAATAACGTGACACAGAGAAGATTTCACTTACATATCGAAATATGCAGCTTTATGACTGCAGAGCCAACCAGGCAAAACAGTTATCCAAAATGCACACATAAAAACACTTTTTATGGTCTTCCCAGAAATACATTGTCTTTTAAATTTAATTGATCATTGAAAACTCAGGTCTGTAAGAATATTCTTTCTCTTTTCTTCCAGTAGCAGAATCCGTCACCCATTAACCCACTCCATCTCAAAATATTATCAGCAAAGTCAAAAAATGTCACTGTTAGTTTTCATATAGACTATGCTGTGCTTTATATTTATTCCCATCTTCTTTCTTGTAATTCCAATTATCCATTCTCTGTCTTTGTCTTGTCTTTTACTTAGTCTGCCTTGTCTCTTTAGTAGCAGTGGTAGAAACCCATGTGGAGGAAGACAGTTGTGGACACTTCTCAACCATTTTGATGCTCGTGGTCAGTCTTCTGCCAGGAGTTTACCAACTTCATCCACACATTCTCTCCCGAAACTGACCACTGTGCAAATTCTAAGGGAATCAATGTCAGAAAATCACACATATATCTGGGGGTTTCATTCAATTCTACCAGTGTCCTTTAAACGTTAGCCTGAAATCTTGACACTGATCCAACATATGATGGATTACCAAGGGGCGATGGCACCAGTAGAGAGCACCAGACAAATGATCTCTCAGCAGCTAATTTTCTGAAGAGTCAGTTCTGCCTTAACTTAAATGTGCTTTGCATGGTGGTCATAACTGGGGGAACTGAACTGCAAGAATCCAAAACAGAACTCAAAACATGGATTTAAATCTTGTTTACAGGGCAAGTGAGGCTCCTGAATCTCAGTACGGCAAGTTGGAAAACCAGTTCCAGCTTCAGTATCCATGGCTTGAGTTGCTCAACTGGACGTTAATTTAACGCAAGCTTTCCCAGTCTTGTAATAATCTTTGAAACAACACTACACAAATGCAGAATCTCTCCTGTCTTGGCAACAACTGCTATGCAGCCAATTTGTAACTTACAGTGGTATGAAGTGCTAGTTTGACCCTTTTTAGCAGCCTGTATATTGACTGAATAGCTTGTCCACATCAGCATTCTCTGCACTTTTGATCAATGCTATGAAGGGCATGCTGACCAGTCTAGAATATTTCATGTGACAATGAAGTAATCCATAAAGACAACAATATAGCATCATGAGTTCATGTGACTTATTACCATCATGAAAAAACAGAGAATATTACAAAAAACAAATAGTGAAACTTAGCTGAAAATACGTCCTAAATTCTGTACATGTATTTTATACAGGATGCTTTCAATACAATTTCTATACTATAGAATTTCTATACAAAAGTCAGGTTTCATAGAAGAAACCTTCACTGCCTCCTGTACACAGAGGGTCTAAGAGTTCAGAAACAAGAATCACAAATATCTTAGACCCCTGTGTCATTCACTACACTTGATAATGTTAATGTGTTCTATTTCTGAAATATTAACTGATCCGCAAGGATAGACTGACCCATCTCCTGACAGTCATACTAAGAGGTCCATGGTGTAATGACCCAGTGGGTACAAGAAGTGACACAGAGCATTTGCAACAGTAAGTCGTTAAAAATTGATGTAGCCCTAAACTACTTCTATATTTTTATAGTTTTCTGAGAGATGTTTAATTAAGTTCTCATCGCAGTTCAAAAACTATACTGAAAAATATCATACTAATCCTTGATTCCCAAACTCTTCAAGGGAAGTTGATCTATTTATTAATAAGTATCCTTCAAAGCAAGCGGTATTTTTATCTCTTTTTCCTATCCCAGTCAAGCAGGATTAAAATTAGTATCTATAGAAAACCACAGAGCAGTACTTCCAAAGAGAGCAGTTCCATGGCTTAAGTCTTATTTCAGTAAGAATTTCTTAACCTCAGAGCCCAATTGCTCTCAGTTTCCATTTATTTTTTGTGAAACCCCGCCAGTGCAAAAAAAAAAAAAAAAAAAAAAAGATTAAAAAAAAGTCACCGTTTCAAGGGGCCAAGTGAATAACCAGTCTTACTGAAAGTTTTGTAAGTACTGTTTTGATTTAGAGTTAAAAAGGGATTAATGACCACACATTTTCTTAGGTTTACTCAATACCTGCTTCTTGTCTCTCTGTGCTGGGAGATACTTCTATTATCTGTTCAGCACAGCATTAACCAACAGGCTGACTGTTCTGCAGCTCTGCTGACTCAAAATAATGACTTGTAGGGGAGTTCCAATGGCAGAACAAGGGGCAATTATAGTCACAGCACAAGCCTTGGAATAACTGTGTGATGTATTTTGTGCAGTTGATTGACCTCATGTTCAAGTTCATTTGTGCTCTGCTGCTGTACTTCTGGCCTATGCCTGCAGGTATATGGCTTGTTAATCTCAGTATAAGATGAGAGAACAGACTAGATCACATTAGCTTGTTCAGACAAAAGCAAAACAGTTCCAGTGCTGGGACAATAAATGACAGCAAGAATATAGGGCTCTGAAAGTAAATATTCCTTTTCACACAGACAATAAGATCTGATTATTCAGCCACTTTTAATATTGATCTCCATGTATGAAAAAGACAATGCCACCTTTTCCCTCGGATATTTGAAAAGACTGCTACCAGGAATTTTGAATGGCCAAAGTGAACTAAATTTCTCAAGAAAAAAAAGGTCATATGAGAATTGGTCTACGGCCCAAGAGTGAAACAAATCAGACTATGTCTCTTCATCTTCCTGTCTCTCTGAAGTACATCCCTGCTGTGATATAATTCACTGTCCAAGACAGAAGAGCTTTTCTGATAACTTATCTTAATCTCAAAGCCAATAATTGATACTAAAGAAGAGAGAATAGGAAACTACAGGTGGTGTGTTCCATTATTATCAGTATTTATCATCAAATAAACTACAGTTATTCAAAGTTACTATAAAAAAACCAACAATGTTACAATGTTTAATGATAGCATGCGTTACCTTACAAACAGCATGCAAGACTGAAGAACTTGCCTCGGAAACATGAATTTGATTCTAAGCTGGTTCAAAACCAGCGCTCCTCTTAGTGTACCCTGCTTACAAGCAGTCCAAGTCACCTGCCTTTGAAAATGCCTGTTAATGTGGATATCAATATTTAATACAAACCTAGAAATTGCTATGGGAACCATTTTGTTACAAATGTGAGTATGAGGAATCAGCTACACCTGAGGTATACAAACATAAAAATGCTTCTAAAATGTTTGTCCCCAAAGTATCCCATGCTTATGTTAATTTATGCTGAAGGATTTTTTTTTTAAAATCACTCTGTCACTGTTAAAAATTCTTAAAAGTTAGCATTTCATATCTATTCATTTGAGGATCTCTTTTTAATGCCAGAATTAGATGAAATGGTCTCCCCATAAATCAGAATCAATTCAGAACATAGTAGAGAACATAGAGAGAAAGAGCTATGCCTTAAAAATAATTAACAAATAAATCACATTTGGGAACACAAACTACTTGTGTGCAAGATAGAGATAGTTTTCTCTAAATACTAATGATTCTTGTCTATTTTAGAGTTATTTGCACCAGCTAACAAAGCACCTAAATGGTTCTGCGTGTGACAGACATGACAGGAGAGCTCACATCCAAATACCAGGTAGCAATACGAACGCTTAACCTGTTCGTAGAAACCTTCAGTGAACACACAGCCTTTCCAGGCAATCTGTTCACACAATTCATAATTCTTACATTTACTATTTAGGTAGTTGAACATGGAAATCAGTTTACTGTTGGTCACACTAAATGCCACTTCAAATATGTTTTCCCGGAAGAGCTTTCCTTTGATGGACACAGATAATTAACTTGTAACTCTAATGAGTATAGTAAAAAAAAAAACTACTTTTGAATCCAGTGGAACTGTCACCACGTGAACAGGGTCGCATACCACAAACATTTGAACAGAGAATCAATACATCTAACCAGAAATAAGCCAAACACAACAGTGAAATAAGTTACTCACAACATAAAAGCAGACTACACCACCCTTATGAAAATGTATATGATTTTTCTGGTTTCATGCTCAGAAATGAGGTCATGACTTAGCACATAGAAGTTATCAAGGAAACAGAACACCTGCCTTATCAGGAAGTACAAAAAAGACTAGAACTTGGAAACAAGAAGGCTGAAGGTCTTCCCTGAGGGAGATCATGGTTAACAAACTCCATGAATGCAGAACCCTTCTGCCTCAAATCTTCAAATACTGCACTTAGGGACAATCAATGAAAATACAAGGGGTTAAGAAGAGACCGGTGACAGTATCAGTTTTGGTATAAGTGTTCCCAGGGATTGTGCTCTGTTACTTCAAAGTGCATTTACGGCTGATGAAAAGCAACAAAGCCAGGACAATTAGTAAGCAAAGTCTTCAATATTTATTTAAAACAGTAGGTAACAAAGCCTCCCTTGAATTTTCCCCCAAATTCACACCAGTTGTCCCAAGGTGATTATTTAAAGATAAAAGGATTGGTGTTTCAATACAGAATAAGCTATCTGGAAGGGAATGTTAGACACAGCAGCCACCAACCAACTTCATTCTAAAACTGGTAATATTAAGTATTTTTATTAGCTGACTTGACATTCTACAAATCAAAATAACTAGAAATAATATATTCCTGCTAGATAAATTAATGAACATTAAGAGCTGTGTTAATTCAACTAAAGTTCAAATCAATGACTTAGATACGAAGTGTCACACCTTCCATTTAAGGACACGACTCAGATCAACATTTCAGCATAGCAGATTTACTACAAATAAACTACTTGAAAATAACCCTGAGATTACACACACACACACACAAACCTCCCAAAAACCACACCACAGATAAGTGAAACAATGCCAAGCTGAAGGCTTTCCATGCCTGGCCACAGCAACCTGTGGTTCAGAGTCTACTCTGGAGTCTTACCACACAACTTCCAGTGATCTACAGGAACAGGAGCAAGTCATCAACCATTCTAGAAGTCCTTTGCTCAAAAGAGGCAATAAATGAAATACTTATTTACATACATTACTAAATCACATTACCATCTATTAAGATCTAGTTGTTATCTGACAAATTTTCTTCCTGATTTTTTGTTTCAAATAGCAGAATTAATGTATTGACTTGCATGGTAACAGTTACACAAATAAAGTGTACAACGGCTGCACTGCAAGACCAAGTTTCTTTTTATCCCTGTCAGAGAATGTCAGGGAGGCTATTTCTCTTATTGTAAAGGTCAATATCTGATTGCAATCTGAGTTTGAAACAAAATAATTTAGTGAGACATACCCTAAAGACATGAAAACTTGGCTGTCTCTGATGAGCTGCTTTCTTCCTTTATCTTATGTACTGGAATGCACTATCCAAAATGACCTTTCTTCCAGTTAATGGGGGTAAGATCTCGAGATGTCTGACTTTTATTTACTGTGAGATCACATCAATGGTGACTGAAGATTATTGTGAGGAAATGTCATCTTCTCTGCTTTGCCAAAGTCTGACTTTGGACAATTGCACCTTGTTGTTCATAGGACTACTGAGATTTTGGGGGCGCTTCTCTTGCTTGCAAAATTAAAGGGAGGATAAAAATAGAACATAAAAGCATCTAGTATGCTTGCATTTTATGTGACAGTAAGCTCTTCCATGTTCCGGTTGCAACATGGATTATCTAGATATCTAACATTCCTCCAAATGACCAGATATCTTCTCTTTTTTTCCAGCTCCTTCCCAAAATTCAGATGTAGGCTGAAGCAGGGTCTGTTCTCTGCTGAAATTTCCATGTACACTTCAAAATTTAAGAAACTAAGAACCCTGTGTTATTTTTTTTAATCTATTTACCCAGCTAAATGTTTATCAGCACCTGTTTATACACATCAATGTACCTGATGGAAAGGAATAAACAGTGCCAAAGGACTCAATACACGCAAAACACATTTTGTCAAATTGCTCTATGGAGTCAATACACTCAAAGGGAAGGCAAAATGAGGGACACTGGAACCAAACTGGGGAAATGCAGCATCATATTGGTTGCACTGAGAAATTATCCTCCAATAGTTCAACAGCTTATTCAAATAACTTTACAAAGGCTCCTCAGCAGTAAAAAATGAGGGAACTGAGAGTTTTACACCAGCCCAGAATGGAAACTCCGGTTGCTCTTTAGCTGCTGGCTGTTGCAATGAAAGACGGCAAAGTCTGCTTTGAGGTTGAAAATGGAAACAGGTCAAACACAGATGTGTCATCTCAGAAGACTCACACTCAAATTAAGAAAAGAGAGAGAAGATACCAAAACATCCCACATTCTCTCTGCTGAGCATCAGGCACAGCAGGACAAGAAGAGGTTTCTCTCGTTCTCAGACCCCAGAGTGGGATGTCAGGATGAACACCCAGAGCAGAGCAGGAAGCAGCTCCCCATCCGCGCAGAGCGGGGCTGCTGGGCTGGCAGGGCAGCAGGGCAGACCCTGGCACCCAGGCACCCTGTGCTGCAAAGACACCGGTGTCCCTTCCCTGCTGAGGATTAGGTGGCCCAAACAAAAGACAAAGCGCAACTATATGTTTTTGTTCCATTTCCCAACACCACCACCCCCCACCCCAGCTTTTGCTCAAACAGCTTCAACCAAATGACAATAAAATGACTTTTAAGACTGGAAAAATATTAATTTGTTCACTGATCATTTTGTGCAAGTAATTAGTCACAATTGCTACTAGGACTGGAGAAAGGAAAAAGATATAGAAAGCAGATTAAAGAAATAAAACACAGCAAATTCTATAAAGGCCCTGGAAGTGTCAAATCCTTTTCAATCTTACACTTGACTATGTAAATATCCAGGTTTTATTCCCAGTGGCTTAACAACTCCAGTTTAAATAGGAAATAGCTGTATATATAACAATTGGTTGCTCATTTTACATGCACTATAGCTCATTAAAATAAAAGCCATACTCAGCTGGATATCCAGTACTTACGAGTGATTTCATGGCACATGTAGTTGTTGATAAATTGACGAGGACTGTGGATATACTCCCAAAACAATTAGGATTTTACTTTCTTCCTTTAATTGCGACAGTGGTAACTAAGAGCAAATTTACTACAAATAAAAGATGTTGAAAATATTACGTTTTCAAGTGTTGCTTAAATACATTAAAAAAATCCAAACAGTATTTTCAAACACTTTCAACTTAGGCAGCTAGCTCCTGCAAAAATCCAGAATCCAATGCAGCTGTGTATAACCAGCACATCCAGTAAGTTCCTTTTAGCTCTTTCAGCAAACAAAATCTTTCACCAAATAGTTAGTGGGAGGAACACAAACAAAGAACAAACAAACAAAAAATGCAACGCAAACAAGTCCATTACAGTCTCATAAAAACAAAAATCCAAGCTTGTATCCAAATGCGTATCTGGAACTTCTTATTAATGTATACAGTAACGCTCTAGTTATATCGGTGGAATACAGTGTTCGTATTTCAGTTTAGATGCCAGCAGAAGAGAACTGAGCACGAATTCTGACAGTCACAACATTGCCAATTTTTTTTGCCATGACCATGACTTGGCCAGTGCTGTGACACAGCCCTGACGCCCCCGCCATGGCCCACTAACCAGGACACAGGGAGGGCAGCAGGTGCAGGAGCTCTAGTCTTTTTCTCCCAGAAAAGAAGTGGCAGAAAGGCAGGTTTTCATAAAACCCAGGTTTCTGTAAAAGAGTAGATATGTTCAAATGCGGAGCGATGCATGGGTTCAGATTCCCTCAGGGAAATCATCGTTACAGAGGCGGGAAATACACTGACATCTAAAATTAACTCAACTTTGGTGTCAGATCCAGCCCTCTTTCTGAAATTTGCCCCTGGTCTGACTTCAGAGAAAACATTGAAATTCTCAAAGACCTCTCTCCTGAACTAAAGAAAATCTCCATTATCATTTGGCAGCAAGAGATTTTGCATCCTCTCTGCATGTTCCTGCTGCTAGAGGGCAGGAACATTAGACCTGCAAGCACAACACACACAAGCAGAAAAGCAGTAACAAAATATGCACTGATGGGAGACACTGTTATCTTTTTACGAAATATCCCATGGCCTATTTGATATATCAATATATAATTTTACTTAAAAATTAGGGAGAAAAAACACCAATCCTATCTAAATAAAAACATCCCTTAGGTTTCCCTGCAAGGCAGCTGACCTCATTTGTTGTTTCAAAGGTTGACTGGATGAGCACTAAAAGGCAGAAGGTATTCTCAGGGCAGCGACCTCTCTGATGCTTTATAGATTAACAACAAAGCAGCTTTATTGATATGATTTTAAAGAGCTCTCAGAGGCACAAAATGCAGTTGCTGTAGGAATAAATAGCAGACATCCCTTTGAGAACAACAGATGGCATCCAAGGTGACTTATCGCCCAAGCAGGTAAGCACTCACTTCCACTTATTTGTAAATAGCCATCATTTATCCTGGTTTGTTCAGCAGGTCCCACTGGTGCCACCCGCATCAATGACTAAAATGAACGGATGGCAAAAATAAAATGTAGAAGTGCAAGTTTAACTTCTTTTGCCCCTCAGCAAATCCAAGACTTGAAGTGATACATAAAGAAAGCTGTGAAAATAAAAAGTAATGGTACTCTTGATAAAAATTATGTGTTCCAGTAGATTCTGAATTCAGCGAAAGGGAATACTAATGTCCTTTCTTTTTTTTCTGCTGACATTCTAGTTAAAAACCAAACAAAAAAACTTACCTCACTAGAACATCTGGGTAAAAACAAGTTCTGTAAGTAGCCCAGTTAGCAAGAATGAGCATTAATGGCTTAAGTGGAGATGCACAGCTGCAAGTTGCTTATTAAAATGCTTTATCATTCATTAAATCCCAGTGGAAGAATCAGAAAAGCTGGAAGACCTTCCAGGCTGTTCTTTGAAACTCTTTCACCATCAGCACTAGAGGCAGCTCAATTAAAGAGAAATCACATCTCAGCTACCACAAAAAACCCCTGCAAAGAAAGACGTCCATGGCAGACATGTCCCAAGCTAATGTTCAGCTCACCATGTAGGACAGCAGAATGGTTTGATCTCTAGAAGAAGAAAGGTGCCTACATTAGCACTGCCGTTTGGATCAGCAGGGCACTTAGGAAGCAAAGCCCTCAGCTGTCCCACTGAGCAGACTTTGGTGTGTGTGACACTTGGTCTGACAGCGCTCTGATGGGGACTCCCCTTCAGAAGATGCTAAGGAGAAACTGTTTGCCAACGAAAGATCAAGCACACTCAGCTACAAGAGGTCATTGAGCCCATACAACAAGAATAAAAGTAAAGTAAGCTCCTCCCCACTCTTACCAGGTCCTTACCATCAAGTTCTGTTCTACAGATCTGCTCCTCCCTGCACCATACTGTGGCTTTATTTCCAAAGGCTGGGGCTCAGCACTGAAGGATCCCACATTAAGCCACTAAACTACACTAGCAGTTTTCACAGAACTCAATGCTCCTTCTGATACACAGACAGCATTCCTCTCCTTCCTCATGCTCGGTCAGACCCTGTTCTAGCCTAGTTACCTGGTCTGTATATTATTTCTAAGACATGCCTAGACCAATCTTTCCAAGCTCCCAAATAAGATGCACCACTTCTCAGATATTCAGTACCTCAAAGAGTCAGTAATCTTTAAAGCGGATAGATCGTTACCTTTTTTGGCAAAAGGTACTATTTCACATTAAAGCAAAATATCACTTCTCTTACACCTAAAGAATAAACTACTGATCAGATTAAAATGTCTGGTTTTTCTCGTCACATCTTCTGTCCTGACATTGCAGGACAAAATGCTAGCTCCCAGAA
Source organism: Patagioenas fasciata (assembly GCF_037038585.1). Classification (NCBI taxonomy): domain Eukaryota; kingdom Metazoa; phylum Chordata; class Aves; order Columbiformes; family Columbidae; genus Patagioenas; species Patagioenas fasciata. Next base: position 13,026,678 of record NC_092533.1, on the reverse strand, counting down.
GAAGATATTTCTCCCTAAAAGTCTTCAAAACGAGTCAGAGGGAAAAGAAAGGAGAAGAGCTGCAACTATTTAGCTCAGTTTTGCAAACCAAAAGTATCCAATTTACTCCAATTACAAACAACTTTGAATTGCTACTCCCATTACTACAGTTCAGTGGAGTTTTGGTTGAAGATAGTGCAGTGGGATTCACATACCCTTGAATTATGTCAAACCTCTCAAACAAGGGCATTTATGCCCGTTTTTGCACTCAGGTTGCATGTCTGGATGGAATAACAACAGGTTTCATTCCTATCCCAAACAGAGGATTTCCACAGCAATGTGCACTCACAGTTCTGTCCCATGGTCACAGAAAAACCTACAAAACACTAAGGACGGAACTGCTGGGCAGCTATACCAAGCAGAAAGGTTGTTTGTCTGGGAGCTTCATCAAAACACGCAGCAGCAAGAATGAGCCCACAAATGGGTGTTTTTGCACCACAGTACACTGCTGACATCCACAGACTTCCCTTGCTCTTGACTGTGCTTCTCCTCCAGGATCACAGCCATGTGAGATCACTGCCTATTGTCCTATTTTTAGTAAACTAAACCACATTCCTAATATACTTCTCAAACCCTAAGTGTTCACTTCTCAAGGTATCGCAGCAGGGAGAAAAAGAAAAATAGAATAAAATGAAAACCACCCTTTAAAATGAAGAGAAGCATTGGCAGTGTTGAGGACTTGCTGTGAAGTAACACAAGACATCCTTCAATAGCTGGATATTGCCCTCAGAATAACGTCCACACCAGCAGAAACTTAAGCTTTTGAAAGAAGTGTCATCCAGACACCAGCAGTGCCATGATGCTGCTAAGTCACACCCCAAAATTAAGCCACTCTTCTCTCTGCTCTTTGTACAATTTTTGAAGAGCTGAGAAGTAGGAAAGTGGCTATGAACAAAAGAAGGAATGACACAAGAGACTTGTTCTTTCTTGTTAAAGAGAGCGAAAAAATGCTCATAGTTTACCGATATGAAGATGTATTTTGGTGCTAAGTTTCCATACTGCATATGACGCTACCTCCCCCCCTCAAAACCTTATTCATGAAGTATTAGCATTCAAATTCATCTGTCAAAATGATTGTTGATGTAGGTATAGAAGGGCTACGTTATCATCTGCTCTGCAGTTTCCCTCAGAGCAATTTTGATTCAGATATTTACATAACCAAAGATTATGACATCCTTTCCAGCCCTTTTCATGTGTCTGTCAGCAAGATGTCAGCCAAATCAGATTAATTCCAGCTAGATTCTTCCTTGATACTCAAGAATAGCTTGTGAGGCATGAAGCAGTCATTTTGCCAAGCAGAAAGTTTGCTTTCCAAAAAAAAAAAGTGACAAATAATTTGAAGAAGAAAACACACATATACATGAGTGAAAAATGGGTGTTTTCTTATCCTTGAATCCCAAGATGTAGTGCTTTTGAAGGCAAGTATGACCATTGGTAGAAATATTTTAAGAATGGTTTAAAAGTACTAAAACATCTTCCATATCTTATATCCAAGATAATATTTTCTGTTACTAGTCTTCGCATTATAGCAACAGATACAAATTTTGAAATACTGCATATGCTAGGGGATAGCAAACCGGTCATCATTCACGTGAAGCCGGCCAAGAACAACTCTTTCCTTGTATTGTTGGGACTTGTCAAGGTTCCCAGGTTACACAACTTGAAACTCTATGAACCTCCCTGCACCTTAATTCCACTTTGCTTAACACTCATTCCTGCATAGTAAGAAGAATGGAACAGAGCTTGTCGACATTAATGAAATTTGTCTTTAACTTCTCACAGCTGATTCAGATGACAAAATGGGCAAAGACACTTGTGCTTTGTCAACATTAAGGCTGCTTTATGCTATTGCTAAAGAAGCTAAACTAGGTAAAACAGAGAAGTAAATTGTCATAAAGGTCAATATCCAAGGACAGAATAAATTGCTGAAGAGTAATTCTGTGCTAAGACCCTACGGCATAAAATATAAAGGATATTTACAGAGAATAATGTTTGTGTATTAATTAATGCTGAAGGAGAGGAAAGGATTATTGAGTAGATAGTAGAAAAAGGTCAAAAAGGACAGATTAAATGACAGAGTAGAAAGAAAAAAATGGAGGAGGAGAAGCAGGAGGAAATAAAAACAACAGCAAGGCAGCAGAGGAGCTAACAAAGGGCTAGATACAAATCCCAAGCCAGGACTCTGGAAGGGACCGAATGCAGCATCAAGTAACTTACGAGAATTTCTCCAAGCCTTTCATTCACTTCCTCCTGCTGACAGTTCAGCAAATCAGGTGCCCCCTACTGCCAAAGGCTGGAAATGATAGACAAGTGGTAGAAATGAATTTGGCTTACATTCTCACAGTTTAGCTCTACGGTCTCAAATATTTTACATTTTCCAGAAAACACATCTTGTTTGCCATCTCTCATTGTTAGGAAGAGGTTATTCAGCAATGGCATAGAGTGATACAGTTCATACGCTGAGCTTATTTGCTTGTCCATTTATAAATACATCATACTAGAGATAAAACTATTAAATCTACAAGGCCTCGAGTTAAATACCATCTCAACCATTCTTGCCCTCAGAATATAGTAACTACTGTCATTACCAATCATCCATTGGCTCAACTGTCAGGTTTAAATCCTCTTTGGTAGTTTCAAAGCTTTTTTTTCTCCAGTGTACCAGCACCTGACATTATATTGTGTGTAGAGATGAAAGACAAAGGTATCTGACTGATATTAAATGTTGTCACTCAGCTGTGGCTGGGAGGATGCCAACTGGTCAAATTCTCCAAAATCTTTGAACAGATGCTGTGGATATTCTAGTTATTACTTGAATTTCACACTCTTCCTATCTATCCTGACAGCTGGTTTTGACAGTCTGCTCTCTTCTTCTCCGCTCTCACGTCAACCTCAGACACATAATAGCTGCATTAGAGCTTAAACAATAGTGATTAGATCAGATAGAGGAGGAAGCATGGTGGCAATAAAAATTAAGATGCTTCAGTAAACCTTCAAACTCAGGCCACTTCAGCTGAAACCAATTTTACAGAAAGTCATCCAGTCAGACAATAATATTCAGAGAAGAAGAGCAGGAATTTTATTAGGCCTTAAGGTACATTCCTTGTTGGTTTGCATTGGTTTGCATTTTTGTTTTTAATCACACTAATTTCGATGAGGAAGTCTGACTGACCATCATTCTTGATATTCTCAGGATTTAGAAGGGTCAAGAGGTTCTGATGCACCACCTTATCCTTGGCAGTTCTCTTTGCAAAAGTGTCCTGCTCCCTCCAAGTCATTTAATGCAATTTAGCCCTCATTAAAATAATGAAGCCACTCAGCTGCACAGATCAGTTTGACATAGCTAATATCAAATAAACAATCCAAAAAAAGAGTTGGGGATCAGACCCCATCACATTTCAGCATGCCAAGTAGTCCTGTATGCTGTCTACACTAGAATCTAGCCCTACAGAAACACTGCTCTCCACCACAGTAGGGATAGCTGTAATAACTGAAATGCATTTTTGCCATCTGTTAAATAATTCACACAAACAAGATCTGCAGATGTATTTTTTCCAGAAAAGCTGTCTGTATATTTAAAAGGTAACCTCTACAATCCTCACATTCATAATTAGGTTTGTGGGTAGACTGAAGAAAACAATTCCATTTGCAGAAAAGCTCAACAGATGGTACCGTGTATTAAAGTAGAAGCATGTGAAAACTATTTGAACAAATGGCAGATGTGTCTGTCAGCCTTCTCCTGTGCCATGAAAATCAATACTGGCATTTAGGACATTATTCAGACTACAATAATTTCACAAAAGTCCTCTGAAACATCTTTTGACGAAGGACCTTTACAGACGCAGAGATAACCAGCCACGGGGCATAACCAGTCTCCTTATCCAGTCCCACCCTCAGATTCTTCCCAAAGGTCCCTATCGGAATACACAGAAGAAAGCACACTTAGCTGGATTTAAGACAACAGTGACTGGTTGTCCATCACAACAATCTTTTGGGGTTTTTTCCTGTATGCCTGAACGTGCCACACATCCTATTAAGAGTTAACACTGTTTCGAGAAACACTGCCTTCTATCTAGTGTCTTCTGCAATTGCTTTACTTTAATATGACTCATGCTAAGCATGCAGGAAAAATAAAAAATGTAGTACAGAAAAGGCAATCCATTACAGGTTCACAAGAGCTGAGCTCAATATTTTAGGATTCACATCCTACCACAGGGAATTTAGGTTTTCCCAGGTGCTACTTACCAGTGATGTACCCTCTGTATTTAAAAAATATATCATTTTTTCATGGGACCAACAGTGAACTGCTCCGTATCATAGTTTGTATAACCTGAGACCACGGAATAAAGTTAATGTCTCTACACACATATACTTAATATACATAGACTTTCTCCTAAGTGCCTATACCTGCTACTACTGAGGTGAGGCAGGAGTTTTTCTGTTAATATAGCAAAGTTGGATGCCTAATCACTGAATCAGTAAGAATAAAAAAAAAATGAGTTCAGTTACAAGAGAAAATGTTGCTTGAGAAATAAATACACATAATAAAAAGAACAATCTGTTTTACTATGAAGAGCTTAGATGATTTTATTTTTAGGAATACCTTTGAAAGAGTCAAATCCTCTCTAAGAAGCAATAGCCCAAAGCAATAAAACACATCAATATTTTCCATGGTAAAAAAAACCCCATAGTTTGAAATTTAGCTGTTATAGAAGTTAATTCTTAAATAAAGCTTATCTTAGGCTCTCGTTTACCCAGAATACACGAGCTGTCTTCCGCAGGGAAGAGCAAAGAGCCTGCCAGCTAGTTCTGATAAGCAAGGAATCAAAGTTTGTCTCCCACTCTAACGCTTTAGGAACCGCCTGGTCACAGCTCTGTCCAACCTGCAATCCCGGCTCCAATTCCACACAGCATCAGAGACATCCTCATTGTGATAACTCTTTAAGAGTTTCATTCTAATGCATGTTGTAACTCAGAGAAACCTTGCCTAGATCTAAAATGATGAAAGTACCCTTAAAGCCAGAATATGTTAATGCTTTCTCATTGCGTGTGCTGGTTTTAACAGCCAGGGGAATCCATTGGTCCAAACACAACGCCAAAGAGAAGTGCCCATCTGCCTTTTGGGAGGCAGGATACACTGCATCACACAGGCTGCTTAAACTCATGTAATCCCATTATACACATTTGGATGTGCAAGAGCATCCTGAGCAGCCCTGTTCCCCATCTACTGTTCTTTCACAAGCGTCACAAGCCTGCCAGGGCAGAAACGGCCAGTGACAGGTGAGCAGCAGGAGGCTCATGTCACAAGTGTTTCTCTTGGAGCCTGTCACAGTTGACATGTGCACAGACCCACGAACCTGCCACAGCCATGGGTGTGCACCACGAACCTGACACAGCCACGGGTGTGCACAGACCCAGGAACCTGCCACAGCCACGGGTGTGCAACAGACCCAGGAACCTGCTACAGCCACGGGTGTGCAACAGACCCACGAACCTGCCACAGCCATGGGTGTGCACCACGAACCTGACACAGCTACGGGTGTGCACCACGAACCTGACACAGCCACGGGTGTGCACAGACCCAGGAACCTGCCACAGCCACGGGTGTGCAACAGACCCAGGAACCTGCTACAGCCACGGGTGTGCACAGACCCACGAACCTGCCACAGCCATGGGTGTGCAACAGACCCACGAACCTGCCAGAGCCACGGGCGTGCAACAGACCCACGAACCTACCACAACCATGGGCATGCAACAGACCCACAAACCTGCCACAACCATGGGCATGCAACAGACCCACGAACCTGCCACAACCACGGGCATGCAACAGACCCACGAACCTGCCACAGCCGCAGGTGTGCACAGACCAGCCAGAAGAGGCTGCCTCACTCCCAGGGACACAGTCACAGTTTCATGCCACAGAAATGTAGATGAAAGGCAGCTGTAACCCATAGTGCATAACGCAGCATTCAGAAAAAAAGAATAATGCTACCCATCACCACCAGACCTGGTATATTTTTGGGGTATACAGATATCCTGATTGTTCGTTGTGTAAGCCTCTGCAAATCAAATTCCTCCATCAAAGCAAGTTTAAATAAAAAGATTCCCCCACTCCACAAGCAGAGTTTCCGCAGGGAGCCCTTCTCCTCACTGATACTATGTTGTTCATCTTCTGAACTTTTGGCAGAAAACTGTTGCAAATTTCTACTGCACTGCATCTTCTCACTTGCAGGTACTCATATTGGAGAAGAAAAGCTAATCTTAAACAACTACTTTCTTAAAGGCATTTTTTTCCTCTTCAGTTTACACACAACATCTCTTTTCTGCTATCAACTCCAACTACTTTAAGGAAAAGTGTTTAAGCCTATAGCTAAGGGGGCTGTTCTTCCCAAAAAGTTTAATTCTCTAAATATTACAACTTTCCCAGCAGGCCGAAAAGAAAAAGGATGCACAAACATGCCTGTAAAGATATGTTAAAACATTGACATCACATCATTACCTCAAAAAGGAGGATATGGAGTCTACAAATTTGTCTGTAATTCATAGACTATATCACTGAAGGAGAGACAACTTTTCATTGTTTTTACAGCTTCTTTTAAGTTTGTCGCAAAGCAAATACCAGGTAAATGTACCAATCCAAAAGATCACACACGGCAAAATTATTTTGCATCAACTTGAAAGTGTTAGGCTTGTTTGCACTAAAGCGATTCTATAACTGAACACACATCACCAATCCACAGCTCTAAATTAAGATTCATAACTAACCAGGAAAGCAATAATTTCAAAAATGCACTACAAGACTTTCACTTTTTGATGTTGGGTTTGGTGGGGGATTTATTGTTTTTTTGGTGTTTTTTTTTAATTGTTTTGGGTTTTGTTTTGGTTGGTTCTTTGGGGGTTTGTTGGGTCTGTTGTTGTTGTTTTGTTCTAACAGAGAAAACAAAACTTGGAAATACACTGATAACATCTTCCATGGCAAAAAGCTCTAGTAGCTGCAGCTGGTCTGATTTACAGCAGTATCTGCTGTTTGCTGAATAGATTAGCATCTTATAGTGTACAATACTAGCTACTCTTAGTGAGGCTATGCAATGAAAAGATAATTATTCAAGTAAGGAAAATGACCATTTTTAGACAGTATGTTCTCCAAACAATTTCTCTTTGTAACTGATCTTAAAGCAAATAGTCTTATACTGGTTAATACCTGGGCTTATAGCTCAAATCAAAAAAGAATGGAATAATGCTTGCTAAGTAAGAGCAAGTGAAATATTTTCAGGAATGAGTTTGATAAGGCTGAAAGAAGATATTAAAGCTTGTTGTTAATTCCAGTTTACATTATAAATTTTATTTTAGAAACAATGGCTTAGTTTGATAGTATACAAGGGACCATTTTACTGAAATGTAAATAACGTTACATTAACATTGTTCTCATAATGTTAAAACAAACAAACAAACAAAACCATGAAATGCCACAAAACATACCACACACACCCCACAACCCACCCTAATTCTTTTACCACGTAACTCCTAAGCAGCCAAAACTTGGGCTTCATCCAAACCAAGCTGGTGGGGAAATCCTAATACACCTTAACCATCAACTATCAACCAACGGGCAAAATATGACCTGAAGCAGGTTTAAGACACTAAGTTGCACCTAATTGCAGTGTTTCCTATAAGCCAGTTACCACACACACACACACACTCACCAACCATTTCAATCAAGCTCCTTGCTCTTCCTGGAATCTTTGTGCAGCGATGGGAAGGACAGAGCACGGCACCTGAGGACATGCCCAACAAAGAGGCATTTCCTACTGCCAGTGGACAATGCTGCCCCAGATGGACCCCGCAGAACACCAGAACACTTCGGATAAGCCACTTACGAGCAGAGCAGAAAATAGATCTTAGAAACAGAATCATCTTTGTGCACACTAAATAGATGTGCTTCCTTCCTCAATGAAGATCACACATTGAGGTACGCTAGTAAGGGAGATATAGCACAGACAGAGCTGTTCTGTTCCAAACAGTTGAACTGGCAGCTGAGAATTAAATAACTTCTCCAGCAAGCCAAATCATCAAATCAATACTGTACTGATGGTCATCACTTCCAGGTTCCTGTTACATCACCTGGACAGGCCTAGAGTTGACAGCAACACCAGCAGGAGAGCAGTCTCTGACAAACAGTGACACGTTAACACAGCTCTGGGAGGGAAATCTGCGCTGCCACTGCTGGGGTGGGCTGCACGAATTTTTCGGAAGGAGATGACATTCCTCATTGCTATCAATCTTGTTCCTTTTCTTTACGTTAAACTCACTCCAACAAAAGAAAGAATGAAACAAAAAAGTCTTCTTGCCTCCTACTGATCCAACTCCCATGCAGGTTGTTCAGGTGAAATTTAATTTTTGAAAAACATGTTTATATTCCACATTTCTAAAGCACATCACATTTAGAAAAGTACAATCAACAAATCATGCCTTCAAATGTTATATGAGAATGAAATACTAGTCAACTATTTGTGACATTACTTAATCACTCAAATGGAACCCAAAATCATCTTTACACCCACATGGAACAATGATGCAAACTGACAATGTTTGGGTTTGATGCTGCTTTTTATACTAAAACTCACATGACACTGGTTATTGATCCAGTGAAAAACGTAATTGATTTCCTACTAGGCTCTGCCTTTGCCATTAAACAGAGAAAGTCCCAACAAATGGCTCTCTTTGTAAGGTGTCCTAGTACATGAAAATCAGTGCCTACTCCCTAATTGCTGACAGATGGCTAAATTCTAACTACAAGCTACCAGGCAAGTAGGATAAATGCACTAGAGACTTGACATGTAGTAGATGCAAACTTAATATACCTTCTGAAAAAGTTAAAGATTTGTCTGAAAGGAACATTTTGAGCAACTGAATTCTCGTCTTCCTGTTCATGAATCTGCTGTATTTGATCAGCCCCCAGCACAAAGGTTCAAGACCTTCTGCTCTATGAATCAGGTTGCTCCTCTTTCAACATCACATCTTCAATTTGTTTGTGTGGGTGTAGACTGAAAACAGAAGCTTGGCATGGAGAAAGTTTTTCACAGTAAATCAGATTTTACTGATGATGTGAACAGAACACATGAATATTACCACTCAGTTCACCACATTTCCATCAAAAACCTACATGCCTACTTGAAGAGGTTAACGAAAACTGAGACACTACAACAAAAAAAGAATAATGCGTTTGCATTATTGTGCTGTCATTACATTTATGTTCTACTACAGCCCCAAACACCAGTAAATTAAAAAAATAAATATGAAAAACAGACAACAATGTTTTTTCTAACTTGATTTTCCCCAGTATCTGCTTGGGCCATGAGTAGAATCGCTCTCCAATTCACAGAGCAGAACTGAAGACATTTTCTAGTAACCGCACTGCCTAGTGAATCCTGATCCTACATTCTCTGCTTTTATGTGTCTGGTTTCATGGGATTTGATGGTAATTTAAAATCACTGCAAATCCTATATTTTTATAGTAATTACACCACAACATTTTTAAAGCAATTAGCATGAGCCACACCTGGAATTACCCTTGAACTCATAACAGTTTCAGTTATTGAAGAAGATGGTAGTTCCCCCCAGTGGTTAAATCAGCAGTTAACTTCCGTATCTAATACATTTTTGTATTTATACATCCTTAACAAGATGATTAATGTACCAAATGGGTCTGCAGAGGAAAAAAAAAAATGATATTGCATTGCAGTGAATCTTTCCTATCTTGTCACTTTCGGAGGTTCATGACAAATGGAGGGAGAAAGAAAGAGACAATCAGAAAGATTCATAGAAGAACAGAAGAAATGAACTAATACAAAGAGTATATTGACATGATAGTGGATCCAATCAAATTCAGAGCATCGCATCAGAGTTTTCTATCCCTTACCTCATTAACTTTTGAACACAAGGGTATATTAAAGCCACCACAGAACAGCAGAGTTAAACTGAAAGACAGGACTGGTCTCATGTAGGTAAAGGTAAGAGACATGCAACGAAACCTAGAGCTGATACACTTCATAAAACCAGATTATTTTGCCCTAGATTTTCTTAGACATTACTACAATATGTGGTTCTTTCAGACACAAAAAAGTGGTGTTATACGGACATCTTTCAAGTAGCATTCACTTATTTTAATAAAGCCTTCTCAAGACTTAGCAAACCTGCTTACTGTCTCCCTTTATAAAAGGTATTATTCTGCCAGGTGGTTTATCCAGACTCCCACAAACTTTAATTATCTCCTCACTTAATGAGTACAGTACCTGATCTAGATTTATTGCAGTAGCTAGAAGCTTGTGTGAATAAAATATCAGTTCTGTTTGTGATGTGGCAGTTATCTTTGTTTGCAGACTCTTCTAATTACTTCCAGGTCATCAGGACCATCCCCAACAGATACTTTACTGTCATTAGAAAAAGTGGTATAATGACTAAAGAAAGTCAATGAGCAGAGGAAAAAAAAAAGGTCAGAAAATGTCAAAGTGAGGCTCAAACCTGTTAATTCAAAGCTGGATTACAGATCACAGAAATCATGCAGGTAACTTGGCACACATCCAGTGAGACACCGCAGGAATCAATAGGTTACACTGGGCATGTGTCAGGGCAGAATTTCAGCTTACCAGTCACCACATGAAGTCATTTGTTTTATACAGATTTGTCGAGGATAAATTATAAGAATAGGTGAAGTTACTCACTAGTCTAAACACTGACTTTGCAATACACAATATGCATGTGTGTCTGTGTGTGCATGCAGGTCAGTATTGACAGAAGATAAAATTAGCAAAAGGTGTCTGTACTTGACCAAATGCAGCACTGGACCATGTATAATTTTCTTCCATTTCATTAGGGAACAACCTTTTTAGGGGTAGAAATCCAAACACATTCATTTGCTACATCTTCTTCTCCCATTATTTTGAGACACTATTTGCTGAAGCAGAAGCCCTGAGTGCTCTAATTGCTTGATCCACTTGTTCACTAAAGATTGCCTCCATTACCAACGTTGTCTTGTACCAGTCCCTCCACTATCAGTCCTTTCTTGGGTCGTTTGCTCACGATATATTTTTAAAAGGTGTAGCCATGGGTATTTCAGGCATAATTAGATTCTACCACTTCAGCTATCCAGACAATGGCTGTGATTATAATTCCAAAGGAAGATTTCCAAATGCAATGTCACAGAGCAACTTTAAAAGTGCAATTTAACCTAAATGTTCAGTTGACCATTTATGGTGACAGCCCTAATTACTCACAAGTGGAATAAACTATGCATTAAAACCTCTTCTGGCATTGTTCTAAATCAAAACATAATCTGACTTAAATCATCATGTTTGAATTTGCAAACTAATTGCATCACTTCCATTCCCTTTCAAAAGGAGTTGTTCCTACAATTTAAAAGATTGCCAACATATTATTTGAGAAATACTTAAATCCTTAAAAACAAAAAGGCATTATTCACTTCTCTCCAAAAATGAACCACACAGCTTCATTCAGTGACAATTTTCGAGAGGATTCTGACTCCCCTGGCTATGTCCATGGTGTTGCTTTCCATTCCCTATTAGCCCAGAAAAGTATGGGGCTCGTTTGTAAGGGTGAAAAGAGTTAAAACATGTAGTTTGCAGCTTTGGATTTAGACTTAAGGAAAACTGAAATAAGGAAGATGTAAGTGGTAAAATCTATTCAAAAACACATGTCCACAATTAGAATCAGAGAATCGTCTAGGTTGGAATCATCAAGTTCAACCATAAACCTAATACTGCCAAGTCCACCACTAAACTGTTCCTCTAAGCATCAAATCTACACATCTTTTTAAAACCTCCAGGAACGATGACTCAACCACTTACCTGGCCAGACTGTTCCAAGGCTTAACAACACTTTCCATCAAGAAATTTTTCCTAATATCCAATCTAATAATCTTAGCGGAATTCATCACTCAAAGAGGGTACCCTAGTGAAAGTTTCCTAGTAGTCTTTGCATTTCCATCTCTACTTTTTTCATCCAGCCCCTCTCTATAAGGCAAATGTCACCCTAAGGTCAAGAGAATAGTTTTGTAACTTTTGATCAAAAAATTTCACCAATATTAGAGAAGTACTCCTGGCTGCGTAGCATAGTCAGTACATTGAGTCCACTAGGCTTGTTTTCCAAGGTATGTTTGTATGTGATTGCTCTTTGATTTATCTAGACTTGGAAGAAAGTCATAATGGCAACACAAGTTTGTACTTTCAGTTTTACAGTTCCCATTCTGCTCAAGTATGTACTGACAGTGCTCATTGATTCCTTTCTCCAACACTTTGGATTTTAGCTCTCTGCAACATGCTGCACTAGCAGGTGAATGATGGTAGTCACCATAACACACAAACAAAACTTCACCTTCCACCCCTTAAGTATCAGACCATGTACTTAAGTTTCATAATTCAGTGAAGTGAAAGGATGTGGTCAGTGATGTTTGCTATATTAAACACACCAAATCAGCATATGTGCTGTAACTGCACAATGAATACTACTATAATTTCTGAATCTGTCATCCGATTTCATCACTCAGGAAGTGATCATCTAAGGATGACTGATACATATGAAAATGGAAAATACTGCATGTATACATACAGTATTTACATAAATACTGTCCAGTGCGCTAGTCACTGTACCAAAAGAAAAGAGAGTTTTACAGGGTAAGTCCAGAGACTGGGGAATGCAGAAGAAGTAACTGCATTGTGGGGTGACTATGAAAGCAGATAAGGCACTGTTGTACTGAGAGAAAACAATTTATATCAGTGTTCCCCTGAAACACTATACATTTTATATACTGCTTTGTTCACATGGGCCAAAAACAGATACAGATTTTCTCTGGCACCTTCCTTTCCCCTAATAATCGCTAACAGTAGTTGCTGGGCTTTGCAAGATTTGCGGTGCTGCTCTTTCTGTCCTTTTTCTCCCCAACTCCCTGAGGTGTCCTGGCAGCGAGGGCTCCAGAGCTCTGACAGTCCCCTCTGTAGTTATTAAGAAGCCACTGGCAACCATTCGGGTCCTTTCTCAAGTCTTACCCCGTAGCTTCGAATTTAATTCCAGCTCCTCAGAGTCCGAGCAGATTGTATTCTGGAGATCCTCCCTTAGATGCATTTCTTTTCTCTGCAGTACTCCTAACAGGAACTGCTTGATAACCTCTCCAATTCTTCATTTATTACTGTAGGTCACTGGAAAGAAAAAAACAGTCTTCCTCACTAGACATTTATTTTACAGTGTCACAAACGCAACAAAATGATTCATAGTCACCTAAGGCTATACCGGTCTTTCCTTTGTTCCAGATACTGAAAGATGTAATTTCTATATTGAAAAGATGGGGAAGATACTGAAAAAGTATCCTTCAGCTTAGAATGCTCCAGTCATCTTAGATCCTTTTTTGTATTTTTGTATGTCCATTCGCTTGCAGGCTGCAATGTTTATAAATCAAACAGCATCACAACCGATTGCACTCCAAAGTCATAATATAAAGAATAATCATACATGTTTAGGGGTGTCTCAGTGATGATATAAAAATGTAACATTTCTATGTCCTAATCAGAGATGCCCTAGCAGAGAGTTACGTGAGTCTCTCTCTCCACGGACTATTGAGAAACCATTGGAACGTGAAGTAACTTTTTTTTTGGAAAAGGAATTTAATAATACAATCTTTATAATGCCTGGGAGCTGTCAAATCACTCACGGTTTGCATGCATTCTATTCCTTCTTCCAACTAAATCTGCATTAGAAAAATGGTCACAATACAGAGTTACTAATAAAAAAAAATATTCTGTTTCAAATAAAATTTATGTTTGTAGCCTGATAGATGCATCAGATTGGGTACTTTATCTCCTCAGCAACAAATATTTGTGTCACTCATTTCTTCTTTCACATATACAATCGTATACCTGTTCTTAAACAGTCCATAAATCTTAAATAGCAGAGCTCCAAAAAGCAGTTAATCCAGAAAGAACTCCCATTTTGTAACTGAACAGTAGCTTCAATCTCAAAAGAAATCCGATGTAGTATGATAAACTCCCAGTTATGTTATCTAAGCAATTGCTTTTGCAAAAACATCCAAGTATTAACTACAAAAAATGTTCTAGAAGGTATAACCTATGTTGTTGACCTTGAGCTTTCAGTAATCGCCTTCCCAACAAGGCACGCACCTGTCACTCAACTACTTTGTATTAACTTTCCGAGTCAAATCACTGGATTTGCAAGATACAGTCTTTGGCCTTGATTTTCATCCATCTTACCCAGTTGACTACAGCAGAATGACTTTAAGGTATATTAACAAACATAAGGGTACAGAAAATTAAAAACCAATACTGACTATAACTTTGCTTTCTATTCTTGTGCGAATCATTCAATCAGTGACGTGAGCAGGATACTGTCACTGCATTTTTCTCCTTTCATTTCAATTTTTCTGCCAAAGCCTTAATTAAGGGCTTTTCCTTCAAACCTAGGACATGTTCCAGCTCCAGAGTTCTTTGAAACCACACAACTGTGGTCATGTAAGCAAACAATAAGAATCCTCCCTAACCTACAATTTTCAGCAGTATAGAATTACATGTCAAGTTCTTCTTAATTTTCATGCATTTGCTTTAGACCAATTTGAAAATTCTAGGGCTTCACAAGTCAAAACCATCCACTAAATTCCAGGTGGAAAGACACCAACAAGTAGTGCAGTGGTACCACACAGCCACCAGAAAGCTCTCTTCAGAGGAGACACTCCTTTTTGTACAGTCTAGAATACCTCATGAAAAACAAAGGTGATTAAGTTTTAGGAACATAAGGACTAGTGAAGATGAGACCTGCTTAAACATATAGAAATGGGACTACTGTATCTTAACAATTTATTGTGTCATGTTACTTAACAGTATCAGAAACTGCTAGTTACAAAAGCTGTGCTGAATGTATCCAAAATCTTCGACAAAAAGATGACAATATAGGAATTAAAACAGCCTGAATCCTGCATCCCTATCCTTACAAAATTCAAGAGTTGTGGTCTTTGCCCTGTAAAACATTGGCTCCATCCCTACTGCTGATTCCTGTGTGCTTAGCTGGGTTCTAAATTGGAAATATTTCAACACCTGTTTCAATTTAAATCAGCCATTTTAAGGCCAATGACTTAATTTGAACCGAAGCACAATTGCACAGACTGAAGTTTATGTGCCTCTCCAAGACTGAGATCCATTATTTAGCAACCTGCATTAACCTCTACAATGCAGGATCAGAACTCTCACAAGTGACAGGAAAACAAGCACATCCATCACTGAACCCACCTGCACAACAGCTGTCTCAGCACGTATCTTCTTTAGGTGGGCAAAAAAAGATGATGAATGATTAAAGCAATCCTTGCTGCCAAAAAAATAAAGTAGGAAAGGGGAGATGCGCATCTACAGCACCCAACTTAAAGCCACGACTGATGTGTTAAAGGTGGGGGGACTAGCTGCCTACCAAAGAATGATGTTCAAGTGCTCTAGAAAAACACTGATCCTGCAAGAATCGCAGAATGTCTGATCTCCTAACCTGAACATCTAAATTAGATACATACTCTGCAGAAACAAGCATCCTTACTCCAAACCGCTGCTGTCACACACACACAAATACATATATATAAAGCCTTCAGTCAGTGTCCTGGCCCATGTAGCTGTCTCCACTATCCTACACCACTAGGAACAACCATTCTAAATCAGCAGGAACAAAAAAAAAATCCACATCATATATTATTATATATTATTACACCACATTGTATAGAATGCTTGTATTAACACTGTGCTTACATTACATCTATAAGTAAATATGTTTATTGCAAGGTGTCTAACATGAAGCCATCCAGAGAGAAAACTGAGAAAAGGATTTCAAACAGCCTGGTTTTGCTTTTCTATTAGAATAAGTTCTTTCGTCCCCACTAAAATAACTGATTGGAATCAGTGTTTCCCACTTGTTCCCCTTGTATGCTACAGATATTTCATCACCTATACTTGTTTAGTTCATAAGTTTGAAACAGCGTTGAATAGGTCAAATGCTGTATCAATTACCTATTATGCAAAAGAAATTTTGGCCAGGCAGTGTCTGACTAGTTGTATAAGTTCCTTTCTCTTCACATACTGCATTCACTAAAGAACTATGAATCAATCACTTTTCCTAAAGTGATTTTTAGAGTTATTTCAGGGACTCTAAGCAATTGCAAAGGATGTTCCAAAGCACGTATTATCCTTTTTCCTCTCTGGACATATAGTTAGATCTGAAATACATGATTGTAATTGTTGTTTTCTAGCTAGCACTTTTTCATTACTAGGATATTAATAGACATATAACACATAGTACACACTAACATTTGTGAATATACAATGCTGATCCATATGATACATTTTATGTTGATTCTAGATAGGGAGAAGCCCAATTTGAGTTTGTATTTAGAGCTAAGATTAAGCTCATGTTGAACAGGGGTTTTGGTTTAAGTTTGTATCTAGTAAAAACCTTTTCAGATTTCTGTATCATGAAGTTCCCCATTAATACTCAAGCTGAGTTAAAATTACCCAGAAATGCATAGCCTATTAAGACTTACTGCTTAAATATACAAAAGGTTCAATCAGATAAATTACTGAATCTCATGGTTTCACTTTTCTTGCACAGAGTATATTAGACTATTGCATTTTACAATATTTAATTAAACAATTCTATCCATTATCCTGAGCAAATATGCAAATACAACCATAACTGCTTCATGCAGTGTTTTCAGACTTGGCCTTCATTAAAAACTCTGCTAGACTGTGTAGCATATTAAATTCATTTTGCAAACATAGCAATTGTCTTACCTAAGAAAACTGTTCCTTTTAATTAAAACATTTGTTCTTATTTTGCACTTTTCTCTCTGTAAGTTGAATTACGAAGCTAGAAAAGGCTCCCCTGCAGTATTGATAGGTCTGGTATCTGGGGGTGGAAGCACACACTCAGGGCTGAGTTGAGGTTTATTCCCCCCTTAAATGAGAAAGATATAGAGTTCTGTTGATGGTTAATTATCTCTAATCTCATCCATGCAACAAATAATAGGCTTGTAAACCCCATTGCCACAAGATATTACTGGAACCCAGGTCTTAGTATTATACACAGTTAGACTGAGTACTCAAACAGAAAATGAGAACTCTGTATTTACAGTGACAGTATTAAAACAAGGCAAGCTCTTTGGAAGGGATTCGAGTTCCCATATCAACATGGGTTTGCCTGACACTGCTACAGGGCTGCCTATGCCAAGGTACATCTAGGATATTTAGAATTAATCTTCAGAATATACACAACCACACTGAACTACCTTTCCACCTACATTTGGTAGAGACTGTCAAATGCATCTATGTAATATTCCACTTTCTGTGACCTGAACATACATGTGCATCAGGTATCCCTACAGGAAAACAGCTATCTCCTACACATCCGTACACAAGTTTGCTGTGTCCATCCCTGAACTCCATGCTGCATCATCCGTGAAGTTCAGCCTCCTAAGTGAACAGAGTTTGGAAGTGAGTAGAAACAGGCCTACATTCTATTGAAAACTCAACAGGCGTTTCCACATGCAGGTCGAACTGCTGTCAAGATCTGTCTCAAATACTGGTCAGCACCCTTTGGTAATAAATGTAAACAGAGATCAGCATCACTATATTTTCACCTTTATCTTATTTTTTCCATGTATATGCACATTGAACAGCGCTGTTACTCCTAAATCTATCAATAGGCCAACTCCATGGCGCCAACATTTTTACTGAAATATCGGGGTTTTTTAATTTCAGTATTTAGCCTTGATTTTTTTCTTTCCTAAAACACTGGTTCATTTCATTCTAGACCTCAGAGAGCAAAACTGTTGGGTTAGCTTCCTCACTGCAATGCTCTGATTGTAAATAACTTGAGTAAAAGTTGGAAGATCTGCAAGATCCAAACCTGCTATTGTAAAGCAAGAGTTCTTGTCCTCTTTTCCCTTTCCTGTTTATAACCAGCTGCCATTTCCCCAGAGCACACACACCTCTGATGTTCTGCAGCACAATACATGCTGACGTTATGTACTCTTTCCATCTGCTTCACTAGGAATTAAATAATTTTTATTACACCAAAGACCTTTTGCTCAAGATAGACAGATAAATGACTGGAGTCTCCATCAGATATTAAAATCTCCTGAAGTCAGTGGAAAGAAACTATTGACAATACTGAGCTTTGGATCAACACTTATAAGAAGCCTCCTTTATATGTCACATTATGCTAATTTTTCTTTCCTGATATTTTTCACATTCTTCTTTCTCCAATGCATTAATACTATCCAGTCCTACAGTAATAAGAAAACCATTCAGATATAATCAGGTATCTCCTTGCTAAAATTGTAAAATTAACAGATTTTTCCCTTGCTCAAGTTTAATATTTCATTGTACATAGGGATAATACTCATACACAACAGCCATGCTGCATGTTGCCCTCTTTAAATTGCAGTCCATTGCATGAAGGCATATTTTAAAGTTGGTGGTACTCCTAAGTCAGCTTGTAATGTTATCAGATTGCGTGTGCACACCAAAGAACTCATTCCATTAGGACACCCAGGATTTTGGTTTTAGTCATTACGAGTACAAGGGGATGATGTATTAGTATTTGCATGTGTAAATAAATTCAATTAATGAGTTAATTGTACAGAGACGTGAAAATTAGTTTAAACAAGTCAATTAAATCATAAACAGTTAAGAAATAAGAAAGTCTGTTTGTAATGTAATTAGTGTTCTAATATGCTAGTGACTTCAATAAACAGGATCTTAATTATATGGCAGGTCAAAAAGAAAAAATATTTTAATTGATATAAAAAAGAGCTTTTTGCTGCTACACTATAGATTCCAGAGAACATGATCCGTGTTAATGAGATCAAAGTGCTGTTATGTAGAATGATTAGGATTTTTTTATTATTATTTTTAATAGAAATGCATCTCTAAAGCAGTCCAGATGACTGAGCAAAGCAGTACTGACTCTGAGAAACTAATCATGCCATGATCTACACGTGATTGAATCATACATTCATACAATGCTCTACCAAAAGCTTTTCAGAATAGTAATACAACTGCTAGAATAAAATATCTGGCAATATTTTAATACTAATCATCATAAATTAATCTTCTATTAATGCCCTGAACAGTACTGCTACTGAAAAAGAAATGAGTTGCAGTGAAGTGATGACTCATGGAAAAGGCCACGTCTTGTTATTGTGTCATTGTGTATTAATTTACGGGGCACTGAGATCTATAACCAGTACACTCAAGGTCGCTGAATTCCCGTTATCTGCGGAGCTGCAGTGTAGACAGAGAAGGTTCTGGGCTCCTTCCAGGGGCTGTGCAGCAGCCTCAGCAATCATTACTAGTGGTGATCAGATTCACAGAAGAGCTAAGATGTTAAAGTATGATATTTTTATTGAAAATGAAAGGATAACTAACACGTATTACTCTATAAATTTATAAACTGTACCTAGAATAGGACAATAAGAAAAAGTCCTGGAGCTGAAGAAAATAAAAAAAACCAAAAGACAACGAACCACCTGCCATCTACAGCAATAACTTGCTTGCTTTGAATTTAAATACTAAATCTAGCTACTATAGAGTGCTATACTGATGAAACCTAGCATAGTTTAAGTGTATGAATTAGCTCCTTAAAAACATGAGTTTCAGTAAGCCGAATCCACAGCACAGACTCTCACGTGCTGCGGGGATGACGTGTCGCCCTGTCCCATTGCACAGCACTAGCAGAAAAGCAACTACAGTCCAAAATCCTGATCTCCCCCACAAACTTGACATAATAGGGCATAGCAGTAACTACCTGCATCACCAGGCACTTAACATTTTAATAGCAACCACTGTGAACATTTAATTCCCATACTGAGCAGGCACAGTTCCCTCCATTATTGGGGGATGCAATTCCAACCCAGGTAGCAGGAGACAAAGCCACTACTCACCTACTTTTCAGTTTCAAGAAAAATCTCTAATATTTACTCCTTTATTGAATGCACGGTCCAGTAAATTAATTATTAGCTTTATTGGAAGAAGTGGCTAAGAGGATTTTCCTAAGAATTATTTGCCTAAAGCTCCTACAGTAAAGTCTGAATGAAGAGTATGGAGGGAAGAAACTGTTTTCCTACCTAAGGTTTTCATACAGACTCATTATCACCTTATCTTGTGACATGATATTAAACAACTTAATCATAAAATCTTCCCCCAAAGCCAGAGAAATGCAATTATCACCCTTAGAAAAACAAACAAACAAAAAACACACAAACACACAAACAAACACACCCAGAGCTCTAGTCCAGAGAGACAAATGGCTGGTTTTAAACCTCTTTTGGTTTCAAACAAACCAGATGATCTACTGGTGTGCTGGGTTAGTTGACATTGAGGTAGTTTTCCATGTGGTTACAATCTTTCCTTAGTAGCAAACATGGTCTTTTGGTTTAGATTTAGTTTGAGAATGGTGATAGCACCCTGGGATGGAGCTAATGTAGCTTCCAGTAGCTTTCCAGCATGTGAGATTTGGCATGAAAACAGTATAAGAACTCACTGCTACCTTGGTGGTTGCCGAGCAGATGAAGGACTTGTCAACTGCTCAGCTGCAGGTGCAAGACAGCAGCTGGGAGGAAACAACAGGACAGCACATACATTGACATCCAGGCTGATCAGTGAAGCATTCCATATCATGAATACCACATGCTCCATATATGAAAGGGAAGTTCCTGGGAACAGTCCATTCTTCTTTGATTGCCACTGTCCATGACAAGTTCTGCTCCTGCTCCCATCATGTGATTCTCGTGGCCCCTTCACCTTGTGTGATCTCTGCGTTTTGCTGGACTAGCTGGGCTCACAGTGTCCATCTGCTAGTATTCATTGCTGCGAGCACACATTCCAGCAGCTAGGTATTGCTTTGTATATTTTATTATATTCATATTTTTATTCTTCTTTTATTATTCTTACTATTATATTAAATCTGTTTCATTTCAACCTACAAGTCTTCCCTCCTTTTCCCTTCCTTCCCCCAGGGAAGGAAAGGCCACCGGCCAGGGTTAAATGTTAACAACTAGGGGTTTCTAAATGTCTTGAAATTTGGACATAGGGACGGCCCTCTGGTCACACAGGAATTACTAACTTTGAACTCTCAGCATATCCTTCTCCTTTTTTACAAGTCAATAAAGAAAAACACATTAAAAATAGAAGTCAATTATATTTATAGAATATGCCATCCTTCCTGTAATTGGATTTGCTCATGTTTTTGATTTTTTTTTTTTTTTAGCTCTCTAAGAATGAAGAACACCTTGACCTGTTCAGCCAGAGCTGCCTCAAGACAGGGACAGACACAGAAGAGTAACAGCCTGTCACTCCCCCAGCAGCTCACCACCAGAACAAATGGCATAGGGACGCTGGCGATATTCACAGCGAAACATACACATGTTTGATTTTTCCTTAAAGAACCGGCAGTAGGGCAGGGACGCCAGCCTGGGCTGAGCAGGGCGGGCGGGTAATGACAAGGGCAGCTAAGAGACGATGGAGGGGTTCCAGTGCTTTTATATCTGTGTGATAAGGGAGCAGGACACAGCAGCACTGCTGACCTTTCAGGTTCTGGTACCATCAAAAACAGCTGGATCCTGGGTACCTAAATTGTCACCTGTAAGTCCAGCAGAGATAAGTATTCAATACTGCAGTGACTTCTCAGTGCACACCTCCAGAGAAAAACAGCTTTCTTCCAGCACTCCTATTATACCCCTGCCATAAATCAGAGCATGTATGTGCTATTTCTGTCCTTGCCTGACTTGGAAATCACCTGCATATCTTTCAATAGCATACAACTATAAATGGCTATTCAGCAGTCCCTGTTGTTTTCAACACTTCCATGCAAAAAGATGATAGTGGGGGTGGGAGGAACATGACTTACAGTATATCCTTTTTCAGCTAGAAGTAGTTTTTCCTACACTGAACTCTAACAGAATACTTAAGAGCTCCCAGAAAATCACAAGGAAAAAAAAAAAAAAAAGAAAAAAGGAAAAGGATCTAATGAACAGACAAAACCAGGTAAAAACTTCAAATAACATTTTTAAAGAAATTCCTCAAGTCAGATGCCCAAATACCTTTGGAAAGCTCTTTCTGTGGCTCTGTTTCTGTCAGCTACTAAGAAGTTGTCAACCAAGGGCCTGGGGCAGAGTGCCACCCATCCCTGCACACAATCAGACCACACGTCTAACTGTCCTTCTGGTACCTCTCTTGTCCAAACACATGAAAGTAAAACTTGAAGTAAAATTTCCTCTTTGCTCTCAGCAAGAACTAGTGCTTATCAAATGCCCTGGTCAAACACAATAGAATCACACTGGGTCAGGAAATTGCTTTTGTAATTGATTTACTAGTTTACATAGAAGAAAAGGCATTTCAGTAGCATTTTCATCAAACTGCTTGTCTACAACAACAATCACTACTCCCCAGATTTCTGGTTTTAAAGATCCAGTATCTTTCTGAAATAAGTAATGGAATAATAATAATAATTTTTAAAAAAATTTAAAAAGCCGAAAGCTGTATATGTTGGCATATTGTGTTGTAAAAGAAGGCCTGGACATGGAGATGTTGAGAATCAGCCAGTAGTTGGAACTGTCAAACACAGCACGGGGGCAGCAGCCCAGTTTCTGGCACCTGAAGCTCCAGCACAAGCCACTCAAGCATGGGCTGCACAGGAGACCTGAGCTCTCCAGTTCTTTGTGCACCTTCTGTCTGGATCCTGGAAAAACCTCATGCAGCACAGACCTGGCTGGAATGCCATCATTTCTGCTTCCTGGTTAGGGACTAACAGTGACCAGTAGTATTAAATACCTGGGCCCCGGCATATTTTCAAGGCTGCCTATTACATCAGTCTTGGACAAAACATAGAAACCTGCAAGGGCCTTAAATACGCAGTGGAGTCAGGCCCAGAAGGACCTGCACTTCCACTCTGCCTGGAAAAAATGCCTCAGGTACGATGAACCACAGAGCCAGGCAGTTCACTTTCTTATACCACTGTATTTTTTTTCTAAACAACATTCAATTAAGATGTTATGCCTATGGGTCTGGGTCCACAGAAAGCCCTGGGCCATACCACAAAAGCAGGAAAATAGCCTTAATCTACTACAGAAGAGGATAAATTCATTAACGGAGAGGAAGCTCCATGCTACTCTTACAGGAAAAATAATTCAACAAGCTGAAGTCTTATATAATACAACGCAGTCTGTTGTGACTTTCTTCCTTAAGAAGGAAAATAACCTCTGAATAACCCGTGTTCCAAAAACAACAGAGAAAGATCAGGGTGAGGTACATTTCTTTTCACACATTTTTCTGAGAAAAACTATTGAGTCTACATTTCCAAAAAGCTAATTTGGGACCACGTCTTCCCAGATGTGTTCCCAAAGCTTTACAGGCAAAGCCTAGAGATCTTAACCCCACCATGAAGAGGTTTTTCCATCCAGCTGTTAGTTTCCAGTTACTCTGCAAATCCTTTTGGTGCCACGCTGCATATGTGTGTGCCCAGCACACTCCAGCTGTCCAGCGCACAGAGCTGAGGACTTTGAAGGTACCATGTATATATAGTTATAGCTGACAGAGCTTAGAGAGTTAATTGAAGATAAGGTCACAAAATTCAGCTTGGTCCTCCCAGAGTTCAAGGCTTCTGCTGTTTGAATTCAGTCTGTTGTCAGGATGGTGCAGGAGTGTCCAGCCCAGAGCACAGTCCCTGTGTCTATGGATTGCTCTGTCCTGTCACACACCACCCATTTTGAGCTCAGAAGCCAAAAGAATGGAATATCTACTGTTTTTTACAACATGTAAATACGAATCCTGTAAGTGTGTGATATGCAGGTGTTGTAGAGCCTTAGATTCTTGGTTCTGTGCAATTCATACAGCATATCAGAAAAATATCAGGCAGAGTAAAGATCCTAAGAATCTTCATTAAAACTAAACTTAGTTTCTGCTGCCAGATTTCAAATAAAATGCTAGGTTGACATTTAAAACACCTTCTTGCACAAAGGGCACTGTTCATATTACAAAAAATTAATTAACCAGATCTCACATACTTTTATGTATTGTAATTCATGGATTACTGAGATTCATAATTGAATAATATGTAGATGTCACCTAGAGGTACTAAACCAATTCTCCTACTTGTAATTGCCTGACTAAGTAAGAATGACACTAACTTTAAGCATTTTCTCTCTGATTAAGGCCACTATAGGTTTGTGGTTGCCTCCATGTAATATAAATCAATAAAGAATAATTTTCCAGGCAGTAAATCAATTGTCAGTTCACAGACCCTAATACCCCTGTGCGGGATTTATCGAAAAAATGAATGGCAGTCTTGTTAGTGGATGTACAACATGCTCTATTGGCACATAATGGTGCAAGGCCCAGCCTATTACATACACTGCTGTACCTGCCAATTTCATTAACCCTTTCTTTGCCTTTTAGAACTGCGTTGAAATGGAAGAAAGGTGTACAGGCCTCTGAACAGGAAGAGATGTTAAAATTGTGTTTAGATTTTCCTCCTTCACGTTAGCACCTTGGTGTTTGGATATTCCCATTTCTCCTATAAGACTTTGGTGGAATCATGCCACCAAAGCAAATGTTGAGAAATTATTAGGTGCTAGACAGAGCTGAGACTGAGATTTTAGCAGTTATTCTGTCTAGAAATGCATCACCAGGAAAAAAAAGGTCACTGGAAAATGCTAACCTGACTAGATCCAAGCATTCTGTATGCATACTTTTGCCAGCTTTTGTGGTTTGATGTTTTGATTTTCTTCCCCCCGCCTTTTTTAAATCGGATCAAACTCCTTTTTCTGTATTTCTCTTCTCAGCTTTTATCAAATACTGTGCAGTTACAGGAACCAGTTCCAGATCTGATAGACCTCTTTCCTGGATCTATCATGGTATTGTTCATGTTTCCACATAAAAATTAAATTGTTTGGGTCACTAAAAATTAGTGCCAAAAGCCATGTGCCAAATGGTAATGGGCTACTGGTAAAATCATATCCATACAGCTTGGAAGCCTCCGTCTATCAACAGAAAGAACAGGCACAGCTACAGAACATCCATACAGAGCACTCCCCAGGACTAGATTGAGGAAGAGTTCAGCTGCTTCTAAAAGCAGGGAAATGCATCTTAAAGACACTTAGTAAAAACATACAGTTGTCATTATCTACCAACAAACAACAGGGACATTCTTTACCAGTGCAGGAGGAAGATAGCAAAGATGACTTCAGCTCCTTCACAGAAAATTGCCAAGGGCAAGTTCAGCCCCATCTAAAGCTGGAACTAAAATTAAATAATAATAATAATAATTTTTAAAACTCCATACCACAGGAAAGTGTCATGAAAAATTTTACGAGATGCTTCAAAAACCTGTTCTGTGACAGTCAATCTGCATCCCTGTAATTCACTTCTAAGTCACTTAGCACTGCCACCAACATCACCTTTAAAAATGAAAGGTATTTGAATTTTTCTCTATACAAAGAACAATGGTTGCTCTCTTTCTTACAAAGCAGTGGAAAGAAAAATTAAAATAGAAGCTATACACATAGAATTTTATGCAGGGAAGGCAAAAATTATGCCTCATGCCAGACTATTATGAAGAAAGAACTTGTCATAAATTCAAACTAGGTTCATTCTCTTACACATAAAATAAAGGTTGAGTGCAACTTTCAAGCAAAGGAGACAGAAAATGTGCAGGCATTGTAATATCCACACTCTCTTACAGTGCTCAGAAAATAGGACCTTAATTATCCAGCTTTGTTGTCACCTAAAATAAGAACTTATGTTCCCCACTGGTTTCTGAAAATCTGTTCCACCCTCAGTTCAGTACCAAACCCATGCTGCATAATCTGAATTGTCATCCTACTGCAAAGGTTTGTGATTTTTGGTATTATGAATTTCATGTCTTTGCTGGCAAATAAATAGAATTGGACAGAAAGTATCCATTAAAACCCACTTCTAAAACAAAATGGCCTTCAAAATTAATATCTTCCTCCCCCAACCCCTGCCATTTCTGGTGACATTTTTCAATATAATAGTCAGATATTATTTAAAACCAATTTGTGGATTCTTTATTTCAAGGTAAGATCTGTTCATCTAATCTGAAAGAACAGAACATTCAGGGGTTCTAAGAGAAATAGAAAAAATAATCCAAACTCAAACTATTAATTGATACAGATATATATTTGTTTTTTGGCATTTATTTAACATGAACTGATTTTCTGCAGGCAAGTGCTCTTCATTCCTATTACACAATCTTTTCCACCAGCTAACCCAATGAGCACAGGGTCTTGCCCAACCAAGCTTTGAGCATCTACAAGAACGATATTCCAAACCTACTTTGGGTCCTTATTCCATCATTCAACTACTCACCTGATTAATGTTTCCCCTTATATCTGACAAGAAGAAATTACCATGCATCCCTACCTTTTGCATCTCCATGACAAATCTCTCTCCCACTTCTCTGTAAATAAACTGGATCCTGTAATTTATTCTCTCTTGTCACATGAAGAGTATCCAGATTTTGCCTTTTTCCAAAAGCCTAATCCTGCTCAATCCACTCATTTTGTGCTATTCTCCTTGCTAGCTTCACCAGCCAAGCATGGTCTATTCCTAATGGCTTATCTCCTACAGCTAGCAAATAATGCACGCTGAACAACATTGCGAAATGACTAATGGACCTGCTGGAAACTCTTTTTCTGCCACATAGCATGAAAAATTTCTCCTTTCTAATCTGGTTTTTGAAGTAACTAGTAAATGACCAGTAGTTACACATCATTCTTAGTTTTGTATTTAAAAGAAAAGAATGCAAATCACAGAGAGGAGAACATCCCCATCTTTTGACTGTAACCACCCAATGACTAGAATTGATGGCAACCGAGCTTCTGAGTACAGCATTAAAATACACTGATGATAAAAAGAAATGCTGTCATGCGAAAAACATTATTATATACATTTACAAGCATTACAAATTAAAAATCACAGAAATGGCTTTCTAGGACTGGAAATCTGTTCTTAATGAACAGGTTTATCACTTGGCTGGAACACGTTTGCTTTCTTCTCAAGATTTCACTTTTTTGCTTTTTCTCTCATCTTCTCATCATAAGCAGTACAAAAAGGATACTCAATGATTCTGACAGACATTGTAATGTTTTTGCTTGTTCAGTCCAAAGAGAGAAAAAATACCCAATTTACCTGAAATGGAATGTTTTGTTTTCACACAACTTAAGGACTTCAAGAAGAATGAAGAAAGGCAAAACCAAATTTTTCCCTGATCAATTTCTGAGCAGTTTTGTGCAAGAGTAAAGGAATTAACCACTAGCCCTACAATGCACTCAATACAGGGGCTGTGAAATATTAAGCTGTTAAATGAAAAGCAGATTATGACCAATTCCTCCTGCTCCTGAGGTTATGTTGTAAGAGAGTCTTCTTAACTTCATTCTTGAAAGCAAATGTCAACTGATCCAGAGTTAGTGCAGACCCCATCACCTGGGGAGCCTAAGGGCTGAAAACTGCGAACTCAAGGACAGGCACTGAAAAAATATGTACTGAAAATCTCAGCCTTGTGCCTTCTGGCCCTCATAACTCTTCTGCAGATCTAGCCCAGGAACCTTGAAAACCTTATAAGGCAACATGGTTCACAAGGGCTAGCGATATGACCATGCTCACAGAAAACCATACTAGTGATATTCCTCTAAGTTAGACTCTTCTTGAAGATTTCAGAGGGCAGAACATTTCCTGAGGCACACAGACTCTGAATGCCTCCCTCCTGCTACACTCACGTGTCCTACACTCACAATCTGCAAAAATATACTCTTGCTCTTGATACCAATTGATGTCTTTACATAGAGTCTGATTTATAACCCAGCAAAGATGTTCCTACTCACATAAAACTCTGAAGTAGGTGGCTATTTTCTATTATTTTAACCATACTTTTACACTGAGCACAATATTAAACAGCCTGATAGATCCAGATGGCAGGATGACTTGCCTGAGATGCAGTTAGTATTTTCTTCTAAACAAGCTTAAATATGTCTACAGTTTTTCTGCTGTAACCGGGTCATCTCTCTATTCACCATTTTTTATGCATGTGCATTATTTTTAATACTGCATCACTCAAAGTATGTCAAAAACATGGAAAAATGGAAGGAGATCTCTTCTGCAAAAGTAAACTCATTGCAAAGACATCCACACTGACAAGGGATTTGACCTCAGGAACAGTGAACATAAAAGCTTCAGAAAGCTTCATCCAACAATTTCAGAGTTGAATTTAGCCCTGTTTTGTTTATTTTTAAGCCTTTTGTGCATATTTTCCTCTATAATTTGCAGATCACCTTGTTCATTATTGAAATAGCATTTCAGTACATGTCTAATCAAAATAATTACTACAAATTGTTTGGAACTGTGAGGCATGTGGGACTAAGCTTTCAGTTCAGCAGTAAGTCTATATAATCACACAGAGAGCTGCTCTAGAGACTTTTTATAAAGTAATCAAATTGTGAAACTTAGCAATGCAATTGATTTTCTTGTCAGAAGATCTACATCACTGCCTGGGATGCCAAGTGGCTGATGAGAAATTCATTCAGCTAGAAGCCTGGGAGCAATCACCCACCTACCAAAACATCTGAGTAGGTGGGGGGTCTGTTTTAAATGAGTGACCTAATTATCTATAATACATGGATACAGCAAAAACAGCAACACTGAGGAATACGTGTTTTACTCAATAGTTTCCTTCTTTTTCATTTCTCATTGGCACTTTTTCCTTCTCAAATAAAGCTCCCTTCTTTCATGCCATGTCAAAAAAGACACATGATAATGTTGTAGCAGTCAATGAGGCGCTGCTTCATTAACAACTGAGTTGTGTCACGTCCTTTCATACCTTGCTATATGACTGCAACAACTTGACAAGACAAACCCTAACACAACACATCAGCTGAGGTGGATAGAAAGATAACTCTTTTCAGAAGTCTGCTGTCATGACAGGATTTCTTTGTTTTTTTTCCTCTGCAGGTTCTCCTTGCTGAAGGCCGCACGGGTCCTTCAAATACATCTTGGCAGGCCAGACACGGACTCACATCCTAATGTTATCCACTAATAAGCAGTCCCGTAGCACAGAACTTTTTGAAGTAAAATTGCAGCCAGTACCACAGTACTGTATGCCAACTACTACTCCTTCTCAGCTTTTCATTTGGAACTTCCAAACGCAAACAAAATGCATGCTGTTCTGTGGGGCTTCACATTGTATTCCTAATTTTTCTATTTCATGCATTGTATTTGCATAACATTTCAACTTGCCCTGTCTGTTTTCCAGTATGAAACAAATACATAATATAATACATGTTCATTTCTCATCACTATTATAGGAATGCACTGACTATTTGTTAAATGCATTAAGGACATTTTCAATAGTGGGTAAGGAACTCAACCATCTGAAGGCAACAGAAGACTCACACATAAAAACATGATATTGTTTTTAACCAGTTTCTTCCCAAGCAGAGTTGCTGGAGGTCAAGTTGTACTGCTACAGCCTGTGGCTGATTTTCAAACATGCCTCAGAAGACTAAGGTCTGCATAAGCCATTAAAATTTGGAATACTTGTGTCTGTACCAATACAGTTAAGCATATCTCTGGGTGCTGTAGATCTGTCCTCATATTCCCTGAAGCTGTTACCATTTCTCCCCCAGTAAGCTGCCATTTTAGCCAGTCTCCATATAAAGAACTATTGGATTAAAAGAGGCACATTGCGGATTTGCAAAATGTTGTCCAACCTGAAGACAACTTTTACAAAGGCTCAGAGATTTCCTGCCTTTTTTTTGTTAGCGTTCAGCACCAACTTTCATGTTTTTTTCATAACTACTTTTATATCTTTCTCTCTCATTCTCTCATTTAAATAAAAGCTCTAGAAACCTATGGTTTCATAGATTGTCCACAACCCACAATTTATAGATGCTACTTGCAACCTTCAAAAGCTTTTAAAAATAGTACTGGATCTATTATTGTGAATTACAGTAATTGCAGCAAAGATTTAAGAGGCACTTTGAGAAATTTCAATTTCATGGTAAGCTTCTGAACCCACTTCTTTGGCATCTGGGGGAAAATGCAGTTATTTTTTGTGAAAGAGCTTTTCTTCTTGTCTTTTGATACAAAATTTCAATTGAAACTGGAGTATCAAAATTTCTCTTTAGAAAAAAAAAAAATGCTGACTTTCCAATTCAAACTGCTACAAAGAAAAAGACAATATAAGACTAGAGCAGGAGTGTGTCAAACTCATTTTCACTGGGGGCCACATCAACCTCGCAGTTGCCTTCCAAGGGCCAAATGTCACCTGAGAACTGTATAAATGTAACTACTCTTACATTCAGCCCTTTGAAGGCAACTGTGAGGCTGATGTGGCCCCTGGTAAAAATGGGTTGGACACCCCTGGCCTAGAGCTTCCTCTCAGTGGCTGAGTATAAGATGAAAGCAACCCCAGCAGCAGAGAAAAACCTTTGGCATCTCCGTTTTCTATAGCTTCCTAGGAGTTTCTTTTTCCAAGGTTTTAAGTTGAAAGGCCTGATATGGTCGATGTATTATTAGATTAACAATCAAAACTGAATTTAGGAGCATGCTATTAATGACAATATGAGCAGGTTTGGACCAAGGAAGTAAAAGTTCATTCTAACACAGGGCTGGAAGAAACATTCAAGGAGCTCACTGGCTTCCCTTACACAACCTGACCTACTGCAACATCAGAGTGGACAGGAATCATGTGATCATCAACTAAGCAAAGAGGACAAGATCTCCTCCTTTACTTCTTCCTTCCAAAAATGCAGCTTTTTCTACCTCAATCCTAAACGCACCTCTAGAGTGTGCACAGCAGGGTACAGGCTGGAGCAGGCACACCTACCGCCTCACACACAGGCAAGACCTGAGTGTGCAGCAAGACAGAGGAGAAACGGCAGCAGACACAATGAGCCAGACGTTAAAAACATCCCTAAAAAAAACCATATAAATACAAAAAAATCCTAGGGGCCTCCCAAAGAATTTGCTCTTACTGGGCTGAAAACAGCCCTAAAGGAAATCATCAGCTCAGGAGGACAGAAGCAGATTTGAGACCAAGTCTTCCAACTTCCAGACTATCTCCCAGTGATTTCCAGACATTCACACAGTGATTCTGAAAGGCAGGCAGGATTGTTGTAGTTAATATTCTTATAACAGCTAGGTTTCATAATTCAGATTCTTTCTGGTGATTTTCAAGTGTTCATTTCACTGACAAGATGCAAGTAGATCTCCTTGAAATTTCTCGTCAATACTACTATAGTATCTTGAAGTCCAAGTCTCCCTCACCTGGTCCATCACTGATGCAGTCTCTGCAAATTTCTATCCATTACATCCTCTGGAAATACTTGGTAAAATTTTATACATGAGCTTCTGAAATTGGTCCTTATCAATGTACATGGGAATTATTTTCACTGGTACAATATGGTAACTTTTACAGCTTTTAGATGCACACAGATGGATTTCCTTTAAGTCAGCTTAGACAACCTCTCTCTTTGAAGTTGTACTGTGACACTTAGTTTGGAGGAAAGGGAAATATATCTTTGCTTTCAATTTTATGTAAAATGGGGAACGAATTGAAAGTACTAAGTTATTTCTGTGTAACTATAGTGGCAGTAGCAGAGTAATGCAGCAGCAGAACAGAAGTATCTTGTCCTCAACATACAAGCAACTTTTAGTAGGAAAAGAATTATCTTTAGAATCATTGGCTTTAACTTCTGATTTGTGTGTTACTTGCAAAACAGTTTCATCGATGGCTCATTAGGTTTTAAATTACTGGTATGGGAGCAATCTGTGTTCAGATACCAGGAGAATTAGCTATTACCATAGGAACAGGAGCCGAATCACCCTCTCCTGTCTCTTCCCCTTCCCTCACCTCCCAACTTCCTCACCCTACACACCTTGTCAACGCTTGTGTTCAGGTGAAGAGCCTGCAGAGCTGAGCTAACACCCATCTTCAAATAACTGATTGAGACAAATGCTCTACTGATCAGACTCCAGCACAACTGCATTAGTTGGTGTTGGACTTCATCTTAAAACTACTGTTCAACAGGTTTTGAAGAGACTTCTCTATTAAAATCATGCTGCCATGATCCTGGACTCTCTCCCTTCTCTGAAATCATCAGCTCCAGAAAGGGCAGGACTAAACCAGCAGAGAACAAAGACTCTAGATCTCTAACTTTGACTTCTCTGACATAACAAATAAAGAGCCCCTATGTTACCATGGATTAAAAGGAAGGGTTGCAAAAAAGGAAGGAGTGCCAAAAAAATCTGACAGTTCCCAAATATGAGAAAGCTCAAGAATAGGGAGTTTTGACTTAGTGAAAAACTCTTTAGCTGCAGATCCCAGTATAAATCCATTTAGATCAGGTTGAATGGTTTTAAACTGATCAACATAATATTGCCTCTGTTCATCAGTTATTTTCCAGGGGTCATCATAACTAGACAGGGGCATCAAAAAACATCCCCAGAGTAGGTTGTGTTGTTTTGTGGTTTTGGTTGGTTGTTTTCCTTCGGTGATGAAGCAAATATTAACCACAGGACAGGATGGGAACAGAATGGACTAAAAGTTGTGGAGAGAACAGGAGGGAAACAGAAGCTTAGGATATATTTCTGCTCGAGCAGTAAATGCAGTGAAGTCTATCACATACAAGGGAACATGTGAAATATTAACAGTCTATGTAAATTCTTGTTATAACAATATAGTGACACACACTGAAGGGATTCTTTCCTCCCTCTCATCTCCCCTTCATTTTGTTGAACAGCAGGACAACAGAAATAAAGGTGCGTGTTTGAAAGGCCGAGCAGGGCTGCCTGTTACTCTGCCATACGCACACTCAAAGCCGTGCCAGCTCCCAACATGTACCTCCTGTACTGCACTTGTCTACCTGGGGTTTGCTGGAGCATGAAAGAGACTGTTGAACACATTCCTCCTGAGCACATTTTTCCCAAGGTTTGTGTTGAGGTTGGTGGGTTTTTTTTTTGTTGGGTGTTTTTTTGTTGTTTGTTTTCCTCCACTGCATTGCCCAAATAATGTAAATACTACTAAGTGCTTCTGCTCTGCTTTGTATGGCTCTGATTGATGCAAATTTTGACAGAGTGACAAACAAGCTCTCTCCAAAAGCATTATATTTTTTTATTTTGTCCAAATGCTGTGGATTTTATTGTATTTTACAATTCAGTGCACATAACACTCCCAGTTAACAGATGCTCCTCTAATGGTCCCCTTAGGAAGAGCAATCTAGGGACCTCTTCTCTGCATAGTATTAGCTTAAACCACAGGACAAATCTGGTTTTATCAATACACACTTTTTGCCAAGTTATCTGTCAATGGTGTGTGTAGTCAGAAAGCTGCAACAATCCTTCGCAAGCGGTAGATGACAAATTTGATTCCTTCAGGAATATTCCCCACCAACACATGTTTGCTTTTCAATGGCCTTGTTCCTTCCTTGTTAGCGATACACTGTAGAGCCTGGAGCAACACGCTGCAGTTCAGAAGCCAGCCAACTATCACTGCTTTACAAAACAATTCTGTTGCTGAATCAATATTTTCATGGCCTCCAGCTACTAGAAATGTCAGTATTTTTAGAGCTGCCAAAACACTGAAATGTCACTTCCAAATCAAGGCCTAGAGGATGATCTTCATTACACTTGTATAATTTGATGTCAGCAGAATCACTCAGGATGAGCAGATGAAACTGCTCAAAATACAGCCTCATCACCTTATTTATTTTCTGCCTTCTCTCTTTAACTATTATTTTTAGAACCCCTAATCATGAGGGAAGGTAAGAAGGCAGAGACCTGACTCCTAATCAGACAGCCGTTACAACTTCTTAATTATCAAGAGAACAGATGCCTCGGCTGCTATGCTGACCAGATACTCTTCCCAGCAAACTCAGGGCTTCTCTTGATCTTACTCCTCAGCTTCCATTCTGTCATTTATTTTCTCCTCTTCCTGAAATATTAGCCATGTTTCTGGCAATTGGTTATTTTTGTGATATGCGGAGAACAAATCCTTTACTTAGAAGTTGATTTTTTACTCAGTTACAGATTTTTTCCTTAGTCTATACCTCATAATATGATTGTACACACAGGGAAGATGCAGCTTTAAAATATGACAACAAACCGTGCAGTTAATAGTGGGGGAAAGTAGCTATAAGGTATACAAAAAAATGAAAATTATGATCACTTAAATCTAAAAAGAAGCAGGGGAGGAAGTAACAAGTAATGTATTTTTTCCCCTGCCTGGCTACACCCTACTACTCATCATCATTGCAGAGAGCAGTGGAAACGGAACGACATGAGCCAGAACAGAGCTCATGCCCAGGGTGCAGGCCGGACACAGCTGGATCAGCCAGCCAGCCCGCAGTCTCTTGGGTCAGCACATTGCCAGCAACCGAAGAGAGTTAATTAATATTTTTGGTGCATGACCATGCTCTTCAGTTTTAATTGGTGACAAGTGAGCAACCAAAGGATTGTAAGTGGGATTTCATTTATCCGTATAGAGCAGATCAATATTCACTCAGCATGCAACAACTCCTTGCATCTCAAAGGGATAAAATAAATTGTCAGTCAGCAGCATGCTTTTGTTGTTGTTGGAATTTTTCTAGCTAAATTATTCACCTTCTCAAAAGGCAATCTGATAAATGTTTATTTCTTCATAATGCATTCTAACAGCTACTGATTTGTGACACTTGCAGTGAACAGAATTTAAATTCAGAGCAGGGCTCTAGGAAAATACTAAGTGGTACAAACAAGAGAGGGCTGCAAGAAGTTTTTTTTTTCCACTTCAGATATTGCAATGGCCTCCCATGGTATAAGGGGCACTAATAGAATTTAAGAGATGTAATAAGCGAGAAATTCTTCTTCTCATTTTATATCACAATGAAAGCCAACTACTCACAGTACTGGCAGCAGCAGCAGCCCCAGAACAGCACATAAGCACCAATTTCACAGACAAGCAGAAGAGCCCGTGGAGCTGTAAAGTTCACTGATGAGTGTTAGCTGAGGGCAAGTCCCGTATAGCAGCGGTGAAAGTTTCACAAGCACTCTCTTCAAAAGGGTATAAAATCAGACTATCCGTTTTTGCCAATAATAATCCTTGACTGGTGTAATTTTTGATGTCACAGAAAATTCCGGGTTCACTCATCCCTGATCAAAAAGTGTAACTGTATACTTCAACAGTATACTACAAAATCTGGAATTAGAGTTCTGGAACCAGAGATAATTAGAAATACCGTTTTTACATTAAAGCACTTCAGATTCTGATGTATTACCATCTCATGAGTTTAACTTTGTTTTTACTAAAATATAAATCTTCTCAGTTGTTACCAGGTCTGTTATCAGTTGCAGTGCTGAAGAACGTAATGCAAAGATGCATAATTCATATTATGAAGAGCCCATAGACACACACCTGCGAAGTGCTGTGAATATGACTATTAGTGTCAATTTGACGTCATGTGAACATAGAACTCAAACCTGCAGCATGCTCAGAACCACAGCAGAATCACAGCTGTTATTCAATGTGTCGCCTAACAAAAGCCTATTTGACAAGATCAGAGGGGAAGATTCTTGGGAACATGACAAAATTAAATGATAATCATAGAATCATATTTTGCACTGTTGCATTATCTTTGCTGATACAAACACTACAGATGGGTCTCAGTATGGATATCGAACGACGAGATGAGCAGCACTGTTATTATCTACAGAAAGTCTCCAAACAGAGTAATATGGCAGAAAGCTCCAGTTAACTGGCAGGAAAAAAGGGTTATGATCATTAGTAAAGTAGAAAGAATATGAACAATGCAATAAAACATATGTAAAAATGAAACTGAGTAGCACAAGATGTAAACAGGATAAAACACAAAGCAAGAATCTGATGAGGCGTAAAGATGGGGTTCATTCAGGTGAAGGCATCGTAGGCAGGACGTTCGGAGCTGTTGCATTTTCATAATACACTAGAAGAGGGTGATACAGCTTTGACAGCAGCTTGCAAGGATGCTGCAGTAATCCAGATGGTAAATAATGAGAGCGTGTTTAAAAGTCCTAATGGTGGAGAACCAAAAAGGGTAAACAAAACTTACACTGCCCAGTTCTGAGTGGGACACATTTCTCATCGCATTCAACTGCTGCCAAGTTTACCTTATACCACAGAGAAAACACAAACAGAGGGAGCACAAAAGAGAACTCCAGTGGGGCAGGAGGGAACAATCCTGCTGCAAGTGGATTAATCTCTAATAATTATTTTTGAAGCCAGGTAGAGAAATACAAATAGGGCGTCAGCTGTAATTTATGTTAAATGCAGCTGTGCCACATGTGATATGCCTACATCCTCAAAAACGGATATGGGGAAATATAACATATGTTGTTGCTATAAAACATTAGGCAACATGGATGACTCCTCTTGTTTTCCTAAATAAAAATTAAAAAGCAAGAGAAATGAACACTGAGGATCTAAATTCATAAAATATTAAATACCTCAGTTGAGGTAGTATGTGACAACCTTTCTTACTGCAAATCTCACAGCTGCTGCTGTGTAAGTGATGGTATGAGACAGGAAACAAAGGAATGAGCATTAATGTAAAATGATGGGGCTTGACATTAGTCATGGTAGAGATGAAAGATTCCAAAACCTATAATTTAGAAGCTTTCAGAAAATTTGGGGTTGCAGAGCTTAAGGTGATAACCTCAAAGAACTCTGGAAGGTCATGGTATATTGGGGAGGGAGTGGAACAGAGTTTAAGTCTTGACATAAGAGTTATTTGGGGAAAAAATCTTTAGGCTTTTCAGAAAACATTCAGAACTTTGCTAACTGAAGAACTTCATCTGTCCCAAGAGACTTCTCTGAAGGGCTTTTGTAAATCAGATGTTAGTTTTATCCTTCTCACCTGCCTGCTGGTGGAATAATGGCAGTGTTAGCAGGTGCCCTTGCAGCAAGTTGTGAAGTCCTTCTCTCTCCAGCCTGATGACATCCTGCCCATTTTATTCTGTCAGGGCAAGGCTCATCAGACAGCAAGGACTGCAAAGAGCAGCTCTGTAGTCAGTCAGTGAGACATAGGTGCAGGAGGGGAAACAAAGACAAAAAGCACAGAAAGGCAGAACCTGTACACAACTAATGTCTGGGTCACACAGCAATTTCCAAGCCTATGGGCTTTTCTGTAGATAAAAAACATAGCACTCCTATTTGTTTTTATTGGACTTTCAGGGACTTTTTTGTAATCCCTCAGAGTTGCTCTGATTACTGTTGGTTGCTCTTTCATTATCTTGAATTTATCCTTGCAGAACAAAGGTTTTCTTGTGCTCCAGTTTACGCCCCTGTGTACCAAACACTCACTACAGTGACAGAACACGCAAAGAGCCAGATACTGTGGGATCGGGTTCTGCTCTCACCTTCCCAAAGAGCTATGGGGCAGGTGCAAATCAAGAAACCCTGTTTTCTACTTCTACGCTTCCCTGTGCCTCATACTGTCTTAACAGAGGAATTTGAAGATTACTGTCTCATTTGTATCCCCACATTCTCTCCTCTGCATATTCTTCCTTCCCTGAACTCAAACTACCAAGAAAGGTTTGTAGTATTACATTTGCACCATTCAGCAAAATCTAGTGAAAATGTACAGTAATTGCTGAGAAATCTTTCACTTTCTCCCCCCAACAAATGTAATTCCTGTCTGCTGCCTGCACGCCCTCCCTCCCCACTGAGCCAGTGCAGTGATAATCACGCCGCTAACATTCAGATAGAGATCAAGTGATGCAGCCAGCTCTATCTCAACTCTGACTTTCAACTTCACATTTTCCTTGGATGCACATATTACAGTCTGAAAAATATAAAGCCATTTTTCCTCTAACGAAAACTGCTTTTAGATAACAGTGAAACTACCCCAGATTTAGATAGGGAAGGATTGAGTCTAATCCATCTCAACATGGGGAAAACAGTGAAATTCTGTTATCTGTTCACGGACACGGGTCATCTCAGAACATGCAAATTAACCATTGAAATTCATTCCAGCTGAAAAAACATGTTTCATACATTTGTGGCTATAAAGACACCACTTAAATGACAGGTATTCCTGAAGGTTTGGCATCGTGGAATCCAGCCCACCTAATTCTGATGCTATTGAAGACAGCAAGTGTGTCAAGTGGTACATTACCAGCCTGACCACTCATTTTATAACAAAGCTCTTTCAATCTTCATTTCAAAGCTAATTTCCAGTCATCATTCTTACCCGTGAAATGTTCACACAGGAATATTTTATGTAGCTGCAGGACCTCCTTTCCATCTGTGATATATTTATGGGGATTAAGAAGTCCTGACAGTGGCATGAGAAACACAGTGAACATCCCTTCCAATCCCTAACGTTCTGTGATTCTGTGTGATTCTGTGATTCATCTTCATGAGTAACAGAGGCCCAAGAATGGACATTCAGCTTTCCCCCCATCTGCACGTGTCTACCACTACCATCAGAGCAATTACATGTTAGACCGGCTAATGGCTTTAAGACATGAACTGAAAGCTTTTCTATAGGAAAATCTTAAGCATTAAGATATACCTAGAAATAAGAAAAAGTTATCAGAAAAGTATAGATTAGCATACGTACTCAAAAGAAAAGAAACCACAAACCACAACCACCATGTTAAAACTATCAAAATGTAGACTTGCCACGACTTTACAGTCCAATGTCTACAGAAAGCAAATATTAATTTAAATATTAAATAATTACTGAATAACTACACAAAAGAGTAATCCAAAGTTTTTTGAAGGTTCTATCAATTTAATGTTTTGGGGTTTTTTTCTGGGTTATAGTGTCCTCCTTAATATTATCTTTAAATTTAGAAACACTGCTAGAACCATTTATACCTCAGAGGAAAAAAAGGAGCTTCTTGAAAGGAGCAGCACAGACAGTATTTCATTTCTATCAGCCTTTCCAATACTGGATTAACACTGTCACCAAAAACAATTCTGTCCTGCACATTTACACACAAAACACTGAATATCTGCAAGACTAATGCTGAATATGTCAGTCACCCAGAGGTTTCCTGAGCCATACAGATTGGTTATGACAAAGCTAAACAGAGGTAGACAGGAACATATATCCTGAAATACAAAGACAACAGCTGGGGTTCCCCTTCTTGTTGCCCCTGACTTAAATAACCTGACACTGAAATTTCTGGATCATATCATTTTTAAGTCTTGTTTTATCCTGAAACTAAGAATACCAAGCTAAGGGTATAACTTCTTAGCTTTTATGGAAGCTGTGTGTAGATCCCCATAACTACTGCTTTTATCACCACTTCTCTGTACTTTAACAACGAAGATTTTGGAGATTCTGGAAGACCTCACTGACAATGAAGTGCCTGAATAAGCAAATATTTATAAACTGCTCTATTGACTTCAGAGGGGTTTGTGTCATAAATTATTCTAAAGCCACAACTAATATGAAAAAAAGAAAAAAAACCCCAAAACTATATCCTCTGTTTCTTCTCTAATTTGTCACAGAGGTTGACCCTTACAACAATCATAACCCCAGGTACGTAACTCAAGCTTAAGGTGTGCTACAGCACCTTACTGCTGCAATGACTGTCTTCCATGACTTGCCGTGTACAGAATTATAAGTTATCTTGTAATCTACAATCAAGTGCTATAAAATTGTATTCATCCATCCCATGCTGCTTTTATTGGTATGAATACTTACGAAGTGCCAGTACACTTAGAGCAAATCTGTCCCTCTAAATGAAGAAACATATCAAGCTTATGCTTCAAATCCCAGCCTGTGCCCTCCGATTCACTGCCTGCTCTCCCTGCGCTGTCACACAGCAGCACAAACTTGGCTTCCAAATCAGCTGCTGAAACAATCCTGGCCTGACAGAGCAGTGAGAGACCGAGGGAACCAGCTCTCCCCCTAGAAATCCAGTCAATTAAATTCTGCCCGGAAGGGATCCAATCTAATATCAAAGATGCTGTCATAAGGGTAAATTCCCTGGAGCACAGGGCTAATGATTTAGAGCACGGTCTGAAGCAGTGGAAATGAAGCCATGCCTAAATAAACACATAGGGGAACAACCAAAATAAATACTTGCAGTAATTAAAAAAAAAAAAAAAAAAAAACCAAACACATGGAGACATAACTGCAGTAATTGGCACCCATTTAACAGATATTCAAGTTGTCCTCAAATCTTACCTTAATGCCAGAATATTTTATTTCCCAAGATCACTGAAACATAAAAGACCACAGAGTCTGTTAATAACCACAAAAAATAACCAAGCCTAAGTCAGTCATCTCTGAAAGCAACAGCAGTTCCTGCCAGGAGCAGGTGAAGTATTTTTACATTCAAAATGGAGACTGAAGGTTGGATGTCTTCTTTGCAGACTGTAATTTATCCTTATATATACACATTGTCACCAGCACTAAAATACAAGAACCACCACAGTCTCTTCAGTCTTTATTCCTGAAAACATAGTGAAATAAAGGTGTCTGGTGATATGAAGATGAATTTTTACTAAACTTAATACTCCAGACCAAATCTGTACAACTGACTGCACTGAAGTTCAAGTGTTTTTTTTTCCTTTTATTATTTTTCCTGAATCACTTCTGTGTTCATCTCACCGCAAGTGCCAGATGGGCATCTATATTTAACAACTAAAATTAAGTCAGCACACAAAAAATTAACAAAATATTTCTTATATGAAAGCCAATAAATGACAGCAGCTACAGAATACTATTATGCTGCTTCTGAGGTTACTTTTAAGGCAAACTTGTAATTTTCAACCCTCTAGACAGACAGAGACAAGAAAAAAGTTTACACTTTGCAAATGGGGCAAAGATATAAGTCAACCCTGTCTTGGATAACTCCTTCTGAACCACAGCTGAGCACCATCTAGAAAGGGCACTGTTCAGACCCAGCTCAGCTGAGCGCATTGGAATCACAACAATTCATCACGCACCTGAAAAAGGAAAGATACTGTTGTGACTCAGGTTCTGGATGATATATCAAACATTCACATTTCTCAGTGTTCTAGTTCTCCATTCAGAAAAATGGATTAAAATGTAATATCAGATATTTTTGCCAGGAATAATGAAATCTACATCCCCATATGTGAATTTAGAAACATCAGTTCTCTGGAGCAAACACACAGAACTGCTGCTGGAGCAAAAAGCATTAGCATCTTTAACCATCAATTCAGTGCTAAAAGTACCCCCTCAGCATATGAAAGCTCATCCTGAACACTCTCCTTTTCTTGAGATGGTTCTCCCTCTCATTTAAGGATCAGATGCTATCATACTAAGCAATAGATCTTGTAGCCTTTCCCACTGGCCATGTTCTACTGTTAATAAAAAAAAAAAATAATATTTAAAAAAAAAAAGAAAACCTTGACCATTTTGACAATATACATGAGTACATGTCCTATTGATCCAACAAGAAATACTTTAACTTGCTTTCCATTTATTCAAAATGACACAGTTCTACCTAGAAAGCTTGAGGGCGCATCGCCTTCACATTTACAAGCACCCCACAGGTAGGACTCCCTCAGAGAACACAATGGCCTAAATTATCTGCCAGAGAAATTCAAATCTGCCCCACTTTCAATTATTTCAGGCTCAGCTGCCAAATTAAAAGATTTCTTAGTTTTGCTCCCCAAAACCAGGACACAGTCCTCCTTCCCTGTTTTGTGTGCATTGCTTAATAAGATGTTACAGCAAGGACAATTTACCCACTAGATCAACAACCATCAAGAGGTTTGAGAAAACATTTTGAACTATTGTAATAATACGTAACCAATTCTTCAAGCAGCAGGAAGAACACACCATACGCATAGTTCATGCCTATCACAGTAACACCAGCATCAGCCAGAGGAATCCACAGTATCTGAACTACTTTGGATAACAAAGAACAGAGCAAGTGACATTTTTAACAGCTGTGTTTGGAGATCACAGACATGCAATGTACAATTTCTTTATATATATTTTAACTTTAAAAAAAAAACTCCGCAACATAATGTTTACAGACATTTGGCTAATGAGATTTAGAAAATCATGTCAAAGTTATGAAGCTGAAGTAGACAAAAGCCATGATCCTGTTAGCCTCATTCTAGTTGAATTACCTTC
This sequence comes from Patagioenas fasciata, assembly GCF_037038585.1. Lineage (NCBI taxonomy): Eukaryota > Metazoa > Chordata > Aves > Columbiformes > Columbidae > Patagioenas > Patagioenas fasciata. The sequence goes on along the minus strand of NC_092533.1, from coordinate 12,984,434 downwards.
CCCTTTACAAGCTGCACCTAATAAGGTAATCAAGTGAATGAAGTTAGGTTCCAGGACCATTAATAGACTGTGTTAAAATCATCAAAACAAAAAGTCCAGAGTTGGGCAAGTTTATGCTCATAACTGAAAAATATTTGGCCCTCTTGCCAAATTAATTCCATCATCCTTTCACAGGAATCTTGGATATTTTTGCTTTGTCAAAAACATATTAACAGTTTTGTAATTAGATCTACGAAAAAGCCTTGCTTCAGGAACTCCCAATGCTATAATTTGTATTATAGCAAGCTAGTTACTTATGCCACTTATGTAGTCTCAGAGAAAAGGTCCAGAGAAGCTTCCAGTAGCAGGTCAAGGTCCTGAACCCATGATCTCTGTAAGGTGAACCAAGAAACAATACTTCACAAGATATATTTAGAGAATGTCTGTCAGAAAACTGCTAATTAAAAACAACACCCTACTGACAAAGTACAAGACTTACTGACTCTATCTGACCAACAGCCCAAGCTGGATCGTGGGACAGAAACAAGAAAGAAAGTTCTAAGCCTTTAGACAGCACAAGAGAGTGTCTGATGCTAGAATAAATCAGCTCTGTGTTGTTAAGGTGAATGAACATGACTGTGATGGGCAAGGCATAAGAAAATAGAAGTCAAAACAGCAACAGAACAATCAAGTAGCTAGATACTGGTTACCATGGCAACCAAACAGCATATGTTAGAAAGAGCCGCTGAGAAATTACAAGGAGAAATGAGAGAGAAACTACAATCAAAACAGGGTTTTAGCTACAGTAGACTTGAAAAGGAGTCCTATTCTATATGTGACAGTAAGATGATGAGACATAGACCATAGGGTTCTATCCTACCTGCGGGCTAGGTTCTTCAGGAGCATTCACAGTACAGGGAAGTCATGTTCAAGTTCGGCAATAAAGACATGATATGAATGAAGGTGGCAAAAGGAAGTTTGAACTCTCACTTAAGACAGACTACTCAAAAGTCACTGCTGTACCCCATTTGATAAAAATATCTCCCTGGGTCTGTCATGGGTTCTATATATTAGCAAAAACAACTCCTATCTATTGTTGTCTTAGTGCCACACTAATTCCCAGTTGAAAGTCCAGGTAAAGCTTGTACAATCTTTATTTAGTGTCTCATCCATGTCACATGGAAGATTAAGGTCTCATTACTAAATTTTTATTCTCTCTATAAGAGGCTAAACAAGTTCTACAGACAGAATTTGATGCTTCTATGAAGCATCAACAAGGAGAAAAGGTGCCGGTGAGCTTATTAGGACATGACAACCTACCACCACCTGAAGGCACTTCCACACCCAGTGCACTGATCACTCCAGGTTTTACACCTCAGGCCACCCGGATCTTTTAGCTTTCTGCAGGTAGACACATAGGCAGAACTTTCATTACCTCTTCCTTTTGGGGGAGGAAACAGAGAGAAGGAAACAACGGCCAAGGGCCCTTTACTTTCAGGCACTCCTTCTGAGTTGGATATTCAATGTTGGCAGTCATACTGTAAGGTCATTTCTTTAGAAAAAATTCCTAGGGGAAGAAGCTATACCAGAAATACTGGCTGAAACAGTAACCCTTCATCCTTAAGGTCAAAGGAATATCTGTCTTTATAAGCTCAATGAAAACCAATCTGATGGATAAGAATGAAAGCAAAAAGAAGTGACCTACTGTATAAACACCTCTAAAGTAAATAGAGCTCTTGAAGAGAAACGACAAAGTTAGAGAGTCAGGTGAAATAGCAGAAAGATAAATTATCTCAGGAAGCCAGATTCACTCTTGTGCAATAAGTCAGGAGCAGAACAAGAAAAGATTGGAAATCATGGCAGGTTCTAATAGATCAAACAAAAGGATTAACAGTCAGAACCAACAAAAACCAAAACCAACAACCACCAAAACAAAACAAACAAACAAAAAGCCCCACAAAACACAACAACAAACAAACCAAAAGAACTTCAGAGAAAAGTGTCAGCAGTAGCAATTAAAACCTAATTACTTCTTTAAGCATTTTGTATTACAATGCTTTTGACAGGGAGTTAGAGGTACTCATTTCAAGTTGGCAAAGCAGGTTAAGATCTCGCTTGGGAAACTAGAAACATATGACAAGAACAGCAGAAAAAGTAAGTTCAGCACAAGTACTGACAAGAGAGAGCCATTTGGCTCAATTCTCCAAAACCAAAATATATTTCTTTTGATGGAATTATTCTGGATTTACAGTGCTCAGTCTAATTGAGTATTTGGACTAGTTATCATCAATTTGAAAGGTAACAGTTGATCTAAGAAACATCTGTAGCACAGGAGTTTGCTGTTGCTGAAGAATGTAAGCACCAGAAATCTTTCTGATACACAATACTGACAATTCTAAACAAAAATTGGTAAGGAAATTCTTTAGTAACAATATATATTCATGTGAGCTCTGTTTTATCATTGTATCCTGCAGTATTTCTTCATGTATAAAGCAGTACAGAGAAAAGACTACTCTAAAACAAATATGGCCAGAGCACAGGATTAGGATTCTGCAGACCTGCTTTTTGAACTCTGGCACAACTCACTTTAATTTCATCTCCATTTCCCTGAAGCCATATTTGACCATAACCAGACCCCATCCCTCTGGACACACCCCAGGTATGTTCCACCCTACAGACATCCTTTGAGTATTCACTAAATTCTTCTTCATGGCAACTTCAAGAGCCATGCCATCTGCTAGGAGGTTTTTCCTGAGAGTGACAGTCCTCTCATGACAATAACACGGCCACCAACGCTGTACTTCTGTCGCCACACGCATCTTCCCTCCTACCTTCACCCAACACAACCCAAGGGTCACAGGCAGTCTCAGCAGAAGTCACACCACAGGTTGGGACATGAGGTGTCCTCACAGAACACTGACTTTCTGGGGTATTTTTCAAGTGCCTAATCAGACATCAGTTCTCCTGTCAGGAAGCTGTGCAAGACAAGCATCAAAATTTCACATTTTGCTTCTGTTCTAACCCTTTTTTATAACCTGCTTAAGTAGTCTCTAATTTCTCTCTTATATGTTATTAATATCTTTAAACCTCCTCTTGTTTTTGCAAAGCTTTGCAATGCACAAGACAGAATCTAGTTCCATCTGATCAGATTCATGATATGACATGATTTAAATAAAAACAGTTCCTTCCAGTTTCACTTGAAAATATGACAAAGTCTGTTTATCAAATACAACAAACCCATCTATCACCTTCTAATTGGAGGCCTTTTTTTTGCCAGCATGCCTGGTGCCTTGCTAATCTGTACACAACCTAATGGGGAAGTTAATAAATTATGCAAGAGAACTAATTATACCTATTTGTCAAAAGATGAGATCATTAAACTGAGGATTTAAATAACAAGAAATGAGCATTTTATCCTAATTAGTTTGACCTAAACGTTGGGGGACAGGGGAAAAGAGGCAGAAGTTTTTTCTGACTAATCTCCGAGTCATGAGAGCTATTATCATAAAGGCAATACAAGGCTCAAAGAGCGACGGTTTTATGAAACACTGAACCACTGATTTCTTTCAAATCGTAGTGTGTCATCCTGACATCAATCTGTTCATGATAAAAGTCCATAAAAGGGAAAATTAACATAAAGCCACTTTATCCACCTCTCCTCCTTGTTACTCTGAGATTGTTTGTACCATGATCTCTACTTATAAAAAAAGCAGCACAAAAGCCACTCTGACCTATGGAAACTGCATAAAGTAGAGAGCTACACACGTTTGTAGATGTGCTGAATCTTTAGCTTCAGAAACTGGCCTTTGCTTGGTGATAAAGGTAGGAATCACACAGGATAGTGAGAGCCACTAAATAAAGATTTTACTCTACTTTAACAGGAGGAGCCAGGCAGACTTGAATAAAACTATACTCATACAGTTACCAAAAAACCCCAAAATCTACCTTTGTATCTTCCATTGGTGAGTGATCTCTCCCTGTTCTTATTTCAACTCACAAACCTTTTGTTATGTTCTCTCTCCCTGTCCAGGTGAGGAGGGCAGTGGCAGAGCAGCTTGGGTGGGCACGTGGCATCCAGCTGGGGTCAACCCATCATGTGCCCAAATCAGTATGCAATTCTCTCTTTCCAGGCTGCATCATTTTATGTTACACTCTGCTTCTGTGCTTATGAGCTAAACTCCATCAAAAGAGACTGACAAAATCTGCATAAAATGCCCTTCTCAGTACATGTATTTTCCAAATACAATTTATATTTGGGTGAACTCTTTTCACCGCAGCTTTACAGCATGGGTACTGCACACCAAGTGGGCAGTCTAGAGGCTAATACTGCTTTTGAGATGAACTCTGATCTTGAAGTTAGTATGCAACATCTATGGCTTACTAGTTAAACATCTCTAAGTGACAAAAAGTAACAGTAATATTCTATGCTCCAAAAGAAACTTAGAGTTAAACATTCTAATATTAGGGTAGGTTAGCACTAGAGTTACTGTTAATCTGTATTACAAGTATATGGCACACCACAGACTTTCCATGCCATACTTCGTTCATATTCTATTATATGCAATATCATTTTGAGCTTCAGAATCCTATGTCTGTGTTCCAAGCTAAACCTTTAGAAATAATTTTTAAAAGAGGTACATAAAAACTTATATTCATGACATATAAGATCCTGACTGTCACAGTCTCAAATAGAGAGGGCTGCACCCTTTTTGTAGATTTAAGCTTCCTGCCATATCCTAGGGTTTTGTCCCCTACCCTTGAACCGAACAGCACTACCTGAGAGAAGCCACTCATACCAAAGGAGCTCCGTGGTTTGTGCACTGGTCAATATGAGCATGTGTACTGAAGAGGATTTCAACACATGACTTCCAACAGTGCAAGCATGAGGATATACTTGCTAAATATCTATTAATGTGTTTGTTCTTCAGTTAACTAACTTATCAGCAGAAGCATGCCTTAAAATAATAATAATTATTATTACAAAAGTACTCCTTCCACAAGCTACAGGTACTGTTAAAAAACATGTGGGGAATAAAATAAGGTATGCAAAGAGCCTGAAGGCCCTTGTCAAGACTGACAGAAGTTCACAGTTCATGCATTTAATTCAAAGTGGCATTCCAAGAACACCTAAAGACAGTCTGAGGCACCAGTGCCAGCAAAAGAGGTAATTTTACCCCTTTGATATCAGCCTAGTTTCCATTCCCCTCTCACCCAGTCACTTGTCCTGGCACAAGTGTTTGCCCAGAACAGCGAAACCCAAGGGACTTAACTGGCTGAAAGACAGAACTGAAGAGAGTGGAGAGCTGAAGGAGAAAGATAAAGGTTAGCTTTAGCCACATGGAGCTTCTCAATCCACTTTATCTCATAAATCCTTCCCTCTGTAAGAGAAGGGTATGAAGACAGAAACAAACTGTAAACTGGAAAGCAGGAAAAAATAATTTAAACCTGCTGACAGTGAATATGCCATTGTAGTCTTCTAAGGATATGCTGGGCTAACTCTAAGTCTTGCTATTCTTTTTTTCTTACAAAACACACATTTGTATCTCTGGTCTTTATTACAACAAAGATGGAGAAAAACATGTCAGTATGCAAAAGTTAAAGTAAATTCCCAGTTTGGCTAACAGCAAGTTATAAACACTTTTTAAAATGAAATACACAAGTTCTTGGTTTTGAATTGAATCCAGCGATCACTGTTCAGTTTCTAAAGAGCAAGAAAGTTTTTGTAATGGGAGTCAGACTCAAGTAAGAACCAGCGAGGCTGTTCCTCTCTCCCTTCACTCATGACAGTTTTCATAAGCTGCTTTTTAAACTTAAACTTTACTGGCTTGCAATATTTACCAGACAAGTCTACTTTTTTTTTTTTTGGAGCTGTTTTTGAGGGAGAAGAGAAAGTAAGAGAGAACGGATAATATTTATAGCACAATTTTAAGTTTCAATCTGGATGAATCAAACCCAGTCAACTCTAGAGCCATGAAGTATATGAGGGCATTTAAATGCAGCTGAAAATTTCTTCATTCAGTTCTGTAAAGAAAATTCTCCTTGCAGCATAGATCGAACATGGACAGTCTCAACCCTAAAAGGTGAGAAGCTTCAAAAACTTCATGGTCATAAATAGCTGGAGAAGGGTGAGAATGGAAGCAACCACTGCAGTTATGAACTCTCTGTTGTTATAAGCATATTTACATGCATATAAGATTTTTCTTGTCAGTTCTGTTTTTATCTTCTTCACTGGAAAGCTTAAGTCATCTTTCTTGCTTTTACTTTGAGTGGTGAATACATAAGGCAAAACGTCAGCTCTTCACTGACTAGAACCATTAGAATATCTCACTACAGTTGTGCACAATTTTGAACTTTACAATGAGACCACACTGCACTAGGAGGACCTTGTTCCATGTCTAAGATCAAGTACGAACCAAACTCCCTCCCACCTCTTTTCCCATGTAAAAACGAATCGATGTTCTAGAAGGAACAAGCCTCACTAGAGCAACAAAGCAAATTTCTGACCGACTGTCACCTCCTCTGCTGCAGTCACGGCTTACTGGATTATACAGGGTCACTATGGGAAAGAATTAATTCTTGGCAAGTCCCTGTTACCAAATATCCAGAGGTGGAGATGTTTCCTTGAGGGAGCTACACAGCGTTTCACTTGTTCTTCACGTATTATTTCATTGTTCATGGCAGTCCTATAGATGCCAGAGCAAACGACTCGGCCCTTACACGATGACTGTTGATTGATAACAAAATCATTACTCTGAGTCTTTTTATTTTTGCCAAAGATGCTGTGGTTTGCGTATCAATTTTCAGCTTAGAACAGCTTAAAGGTGCTTAAACAATTACATTCAGTTAATCTTAATGGAAACAATCTGGATGTATTTGCATTAAGGACATCATGATATCAGAGAGTAAACTCTAAACCTCATAAGATGAATACAGCTATTACAGTTAATTACACTAAATTGCCTGAGCCAGCAAAAGGGCTAAAGTGCCAAAGATCTCAGGCAGTTAGCGTTCTATTGAGTCGAATGCCTGTATAATCAATAAACATAGAGACTTGCTTAGAAATTAGAAAGCAGCATTTCTTTTTTTGACTTATCTTCTATATAACAACTTCTTTAAGAACTCTTACAATTAAGGATCATATTTCCTTAAGAGCTAAAACATACAGAAACACCACCAAAAAAAGCTAAAATAAATTAAGCATCAATTCCATTTTCAAGGGGACAATCTTCTCTCCTCAGAAAACCTCATCTGTCCAACATAAAATATTCCACTTGATCTTCAAGCATCCCTCCAGAGCCCAATAGTTAATTTTCCATCTTTTGAAAGAAACACCAAGGAAACAACACTCCACTCCTTGAACTATTAACTAGTAAAATGAAAGAGAACCCCATTTTCTCTCATTTCCTTTTTCCAAAGGTAGGGTACTCACCCCTTCTCACAAGATCCAACCCCTATGCCCTCATCTCTACAACTGTTACAGGAGGGACACGTGGCAATGGGGATTCTTAGTGTCTATTGATGTTGTTATCGAGTGCATAAATAATGTAACAATGATTTTCTGCTGCAGAATATAGAAGTGGTTACCTCATCCCTCTAGTGACATTCTCCTCACTGGACTCTATCACTCCAGCAGATGGATGCATATCTCTTACAAGGAGAATAGATACCCAGAGAGACCAGCAATGCTCCACCTAAAAATTCTGCAAAATTCCTCCTATCATAATTTTCTTTAGAGAAAGACAGAATATCACAAGCTTGAAATGGAACAGGAATATGCGTCAATGTCTTCCACTCCTAATTGTCTCACTACCAGTTTAAAAATGCTCCAACTGAATACAGCCTAGGCAATGGAGCAAATCGGTTGCAGAATCACAAAGCTATTCAAGGCTGTTTCAATCCATTTTTTACTACAAAACTTCTGTGCTATTTATGTAGCATACTACAAATCCTTTGCCAAAGTATATGCATGCTATTTAACAAAATATCTTCAAGAGGAAGTAAACAATGAACAAAAATTGCTGCTGAGCATAACAGATCTCAACCCAAAGACAACACATTTTAAGAGATGAAACACCAGTTCCTGTTGTTCAACAGCTATACACTAAGGATGGTTGCGAAAGACCAATCTTAGGTTACAGTAAAGGGAGCAGAGCAAATCAGTAAACAAAGTAATAGCTTGCCTTTATCTTGCACATCTTTCACAAAGACATAAAAGAGGGACAAAAATACAGAGATAATTTTATCCTCCAAGTGAACTGTAACACCGTACTTCACTGGAGCTTGTTTCTCACTAGTACACACCCCTCCTACTTCTGCAGATAGGACTAAGCAATAGGTAAAAACTACTAAGCCATTTTATTAGTTTTTACAGTCTGCTTTCTCTGTTAACTTGCTAGTAATCAATTACTTCCTATAAGCTTAATTACAACCAGTTCAAGAAATGTTGTGCAAGTCTGTAAACAAAGCTTGGTCAATTTGAGATAATGGGTAGTTGAAATTAAATGAGATTTCTACTCAACTGTGTTCATATGCAGCCTGTTCAACATGTTCAGTATGACAGCACTGAGTTCCAGAGAAACCTTGAAAATTAATTGTTGAATTGGTATCCACAACCATCCCTAAATTTGTATGTGTTTAAAGTGACAGAGCAAACAATATTCTTAGAACAACAAACTTCTTGGAGAAACTTGCAGCAGTTCTATGATCAGTTCACAGGCTGTCCTAGAAACACCTCCTCAAATCAAATAACAAACACTGGGCTCAACCAAGGTGAAGTTTCACTTCAGATTACCAGAAGGTCATACTGATTAAATAAACAAAGTACATCTACATCAATTATTTTCTTAAATTTGTAAGAGGATGACAAACAATGGGCATCTGCTAGGAAACAATTGGAGGTTTGCAGTGAAAACTCATCTCTTAGTACAGCACATTTCCATTGACTTTTTGCTGTTTGAGATCCAACTCTAACACTCCAGAGTTCCCTGTCCATTCGAATTCTGAAAGACAAATGTAGCAGCAGGAGACAAAATCTAAATGAAGGAAACAGCGCTTGAATGGGTAAGGATTGTTCTCCTGAAGCACTCACCCAATAATCAGCACTAGGTTGTCCCTGTATTTCTCAGGGTTCCCTGGCAGATGTATCCTCCTCACACAGTACTTCAGCTGTACAATTGATTACATTCATTACTTATTCAAGGTATATTACAATTCAGTAAATACTACAAGTTTATAAGTACCTATGGAGGGGCCAATCCTGCTCTAACTCTGAGCTGTCATGTCCCAGTCTCTTCCTTCCCTGGCTATTCCTTCCCCTGTTCTCTCTATCACTTTCCTAAGTTGCTCTGGCCTATGGAACGAATAACTTACACTATTTATTACTGTTTACTATGGTGCATTGTTTTCTTTATTAGAGATCAAAATACTGTTCTACCAATGGCTCTCTTTGAGTTCACATGTACCATTTTAACCTTCCCTTTGGACCAAGTTTAATATGCTTTAAAATCACAGTACAGAACAGATTTTTCAATGTAACAGACATAATTACTTTCTGGTACAGTTAGTTTAAGTCTTCCTCAAATCCACACATATCCTTAAGGAATTCAGCTAAAGAGAATGAATCCCAGTTTGAGAACTGCAATCACAGTTCTTTGCTAATCCTCAGTGTAAACTTGTAAGTAGCCAACCTGTCCACTAAAACGTGTATTGGTCCAACAATTATTTCTCAACACTAAGACAGCTACAGGCACTGTTGTGTAAAAAAGCATGTTGTGCAAGTTGCATGTCTGCTGATTAATTGCCATTTATCGAATCCATTTTCTTCCCCTAGAACATACCCAGGTAAATCCCGAGGAATTATACCATTTCTGACCTTTGTGGCATAATACTTTAAGTCAATGTGGCAGTATCCTGTTTCACCACTCAAAATCACGCATTAATCAATAAGTCAATGGTTTACTAATACATTTTTAATATGAAGCAAACACTAATGCCTCTATTACAACGAAACCAAATACTTGGCTATTTGTTCAAGAGCCTACCTGTTAGTACTGAACATAATGCAAACCAGTACCAGAGAGAGATCCCAAAGAACAAGACTGCAGAAAGATAACAACATGCATTGCACATCCTGAGCTTGATGCATTCCCCTGTAGCCTGCTCCAAAGGCACTCATCTCATTCTAAATTAACATTGTGATGCAACAGTTCAGCATCTGACCACTGCTAAGAGAGCTGCTGGAGTAGAGGGAGGCCGACAGGGCAACTCTCTCAGCTTCAGTTTTTTCCCATCAAGAACTGTCGTTCCACTGGTTCCTTCAGACAAAAACAAGAAGTCACCTCAAAACGATTGTTGATGTCACTCTGCTTACTTGCCAAAACTAATTTCCAGGAATATAAACAGCTGGTACTTTTTGTGATTATAAAACTTACTAATAAACCTGACAATTGAGACTTTAGATGTTAAACCACTTTTTTCCCCACAGATTATCACTCAGTTTTGTTTTGAGGCTTGGCACATTTCCTCAAATTCACCTTTGCTGAGAAGTTCCTATAACTACTTAGTAACAGAAGTTTTTCAAACAGTAAATTTCTAGCTGTATTCTTGTTTACACTCTATTAGAACATTTTAAGGTTATTTTTCAATTGTTAAGATCTACTGTTTCATGTGTCTCACCACAAGAGGCTTGAAAAGTCAGACAGACTTCATGAGGTCCTTTGGAACTTCGTTTTGTCTTTTATCATCAAAAGCGCATGCTGCTTTATAAATGTATGCATTTTTTATTTTCATTTCCCCCCTGAAAGTTGGTAATTGTCAACACTGTAAATTCAGAAGCAGCTTGCAAAACAGTATCATAGTCTTATTTCTAAAACTACAGCAAGGATTTCATAGAGCACTGTGCATACAAATAGGTAGGATGAATGCAATAGAGTTACATTGATAAGTTAACGTAATTCAGAACCTGAGCCTTCTACTCACCTTGCTTGAGAACTTATCCGCAAATATGTCTACTGAGACTTGCCCTCCTTCATGCATGTACCTTGTTTTGTAATGAAAAGTCAGACAAAAATAAAGACATGGGAAAGAATAGATTTTCTGGAATATCCATACATCTAACTTCAATTTAGCACACAGAAATTCACATTAGTTTAAAACAAACCAGGTCATGCAGAAAAGCAGTCTTGCTGTAGAAAGACAGTAATGAAGGATAAATTAGCTCATAAAGACTTCTGGACTGTTGCATTAAAAAATTACTTCTGATACCCAACTAACCTCTTTGAAGTTAGCTTGGATACAGTTTACAATTTATACATTTCACTATTATTTCTGCCATAGGTTATTTCTGAAACCTACAGATAAAAATTAGACTTACAAAAGGGAGCACTATGTACATTTTTCCATTACCATGATATCTTTCATTCCAAAGGACTGTTATATTAATGCTTTTGTAAAAAGACCCTAAAAAGCATACCATGTTAACATGACCCTGTAACTACACAACATTAAACACTGAAAACACATTGATGATCTTATAACAAAGATTTTTGCATCCTTAGTATCATGGCAACATCTACCCTTACATGTATTTGTCAGGAGGGAAAAAGGAAAACATTCAAAGCCTTGAAAATGTAAAGGAATAAATGAAGCTTTCTTTCTAGAAAACATCGTTTAATTCCATTCCTTTTAGCTAAAGGACATGGAGAAGGAAACAACCTTTGAGACAGTACTAACTCTTCTTTAATGTATCAAAGTTCAGGTATGTTGAAGTCTGGTTCTGCTTCTTTGAGAATACTGTAGGTGCACACAGAAGAAGAACGGGAACTCCTGGAAAAACAGAGAATACCATTTCTGATTTTGGGATATTCCAGTTCCTCCTAGGAGAAATTCAGGGGAAGCACAGAGTAGTGTCAACTACTCCAAAATCTGGCAAAATTGCACCAGCTTGCGGTTTAAGACTCAGGTTTTACTTTTCTGGTTGAAGAGGCAGAAAAACGTTACCAAAAATCGACTTTGTTAGGAAGCTTTGGCTTATTTGGGTTTTGCCAGGAAAAATAACAAGCCCAGATTAACTCCTCTAATGTTAAGGATGTACAAAATATCAGTGCTGGCACAAGCATGGGAAGGGTAACAGAGTGGAGTGGAGAGAGTGAAGAGGGGGAGAGAGGACATGCTGTGAGAGGGGTTTAAACTCTTATTCCTGGTCATGTTCTTATTCTTAACTTCATCTTGGCATTTCTCCAACCTAGACTAAAATCCCAATCCCATGTTCTTTATCAAGATCTGAGCTCTGTCCAAAAGAGAGGGTTCCACAGCCTTTCTCCTTTTCCTGATTCCTATTATACTACTATTTCAAGTCAAATACTTCTTGTCCAGCCAGTCTTACATCTCCCCATCAACAAACATCCCCATTTGGCTCTTCAGCCATTCAAGTGGTGCTATCCTGCCTTCAGCACACAAATAAGAATATTTACCTTGCAAGAAATCACCACCTTTTTGCTATTATAATTTCCAGAACGTCATAAAGAGGGGATGTGTTCCCAGTATCAAGACAACCTCAAACTGCTCACTACCCTTTGAAAAAGGCTATGTGTCTCCTTTGGTGTAATTGTAGTCTTGGGAAGCAAAACAGAAACCATGGGGCTGTCTGTAAAGCAATGACCCATGCTGCAAAATACTTTTCAGATCAAGATCCCAGAGTCTAAGCAGACAGATGTGCTATGTGAGAAGTACTTAAATGGATTAAGCAACACACACTATAGTTTTCTGTAGTATTTGCACAAATACCTCCAAGCACATTCATTGTCTGTATCTCTTCCTCTTCAGGAAAAGAGCAGTATCAGAGATATCACGGAAATTGTTTAGTCCAGTTTGAGGTTTAAACAGACAGCAGCATTTAAAAACAAACAAACAAAAAAAACCTGCAATGCTTTCATATCCACAGATTCAGTTTAAAATCCCTATCATAGATACCACAATCTCCTTTCCCTTCTGAGCAATATCAGAAAATTGTCCGTCAGCCACCATCTACTCTGACTCAGAGCAACACAGCTGAAAGATGGTTGCTCAGTGTCATATTTTAGACAGCACTTGGTAAGCCTAGAAGAAAGATCTTCTGCAATTTTGGCGAGACTGCAGTTCACAAAGCTAGAGTGGCACCAAGTGGTGAGCAGCTGAATTTGGGTCTTATTATGTGTATTTTTTCAGTCGTACTACAAGCAATACTTGACATACAAGTTAAAATAAAATGGCTCAGCAACTCACTTTTACTGGGGGGTCCAGATTTATAAGAAATCCTACTTCACCCACACACGCACATAAACTAAAAAGAGGCAGAGCTTCCCATGGAATACTATGAACTCAGTAAGCACAGAATTACTAAGTTGACAAAAGCATATGACTCAGTAATAAGCAGGAAGTGAACAAAGGTATCTTAATTTTCCTCACCAGATACAACTACAATACATCTTTATCAGACCGTTTGACTTTCAACATTCAAGCCTACCCAATCCTCCATGCTGGATCCATCACATCTTGTACTGCATTCTAAAGGGAGCACCTTCGTATTTACTCGCCTCCTTTCTAGCATCTCTGACATGTGCATCACCACCAGCACTCTTAAAACATCTTGCACATTGTCTATTCTCTTAGCAGCTCAGAAACAAAAAAAAAACCCACAAAGTTCAAACCAACAACACTGTGTACCTTCAAAGATCTTGTCAGGAAAAGGATTTTCCCCTGTGGTTAGTCATAATAACTACACACTTCATCCCACTCCTGTCCACAATACACTAGGCTTCTAATCAAACCTGGAGGAAGAGAAGAGGAAGACAGATGAGTATTTCTGCGAATAATAGTTAAAAAAAAATTTAGAAAGTAAACTACACACACACACAGCCCCCTCATTCCCATGCTGTGTGTAAAATAAAACCCAACACCTTACAGTTACTTCAAGGGCACTAGTGGATTATTTCTATAGAAAATGAGAGATTGTTTTCATCATGTGTTTGCACTGGCTAACATCTAACAGGAGTTATTATTGACCCAGGCAGCTGACAAAGGTGCTGCTTCACATGGAACAACGTATTTGATGTTAAACATTTGTTGGTTACTTTGGTCCAGTTTTTCAAGTAGTGGAAGGCAATTTCACCTTTTGCCTGGTATAACTGATATGTTGAGAACAGAAGAGTCATTGTCATAGGAACAGTAACTAAAACCAAATTTGACTGAATATCCTTACGGATGTGAAAAAAACCCTGTGATTACTGTCATGATCAGATCCTTACAAAGAGAGAAATAGGATATGTCTTCAGAGGTATGCATAATCAAAAAGCCACAGTCAGGGTCAGTTACATGGTTTCCAAATTATTTCAATATTTACAGAAAAATAAGTTCTGGAGAAGTGAGGAATTGAAAAATGAAGCCTTAGGAAAGCAGGCTTTTGTTGTACGTAATGCACCGTGGTAATGATGGGCAGGTTTAGAACACCAGTAATGTAAAGCTGACAGTGCAAGACTGCAGCCAGGGTGAGACTTCACTTAAATCATTTGAAAAACAGCAAAGGCTCCGAGGTTCAAGGAGCCGTAAAAGTCTCTGAAGCTTTTCACCCCTTTCAGTTGCAAAGGCTGTAAATGACATGATCATGTCCCAACATAATCAAGTTTTTTTGGCTTTCAGGTGTGAAGGCTCTGTCTTCACTTCAGAAGTCAGACGATGCACAATCTGAGCTATGAAGACTCTTACTACACAAAAACATAAACTTTTTTTTTTTACATTTAAATTCAAGGTCAGGTGGTTACATTCTGTGTATGAACATCCCAACTGCAAATTAATGCTTTGTACATAAGCTCTACTTTCTTTCCTGCTTTTAACAGATGGTAGCAATGTTGATCTACACATTAACAGCAACTGATTTCCAATTCCAAAACAAGTGAAATGATCTTTGTATCATTTCCCACTGAGAGGTAATTAATGGATATTTGCAAGCTGCTTGGAGATCCTCCAATTAGGGGTTTTTTTTTGTTTGTTTGCTTTGGTTTTGTTTTCTTTGTGGATTTGTGTTTCATTTTGTTTCTAAGTGCTTTTTGTTGTTGTTTTTTGTTGTCTGTGTGGTTGGTTTGTTGTTTTGTTGGTGTTGTTTTTTGTGGTTTGGGTTTTTTGGTTTTGTTTTGAAGTGCTGTGAAACATTTTCAGCCTGTATTTCACAAAGGGTTACACAGCTCATTTCTCTAACATTTCTCATACTTGACTTCATTCTCTCAAACCCAAGCTTCACTAACACTAGTCTCATCTAAGGCCCTACCACCCTCACTTTCTGTCCCAAACCAAACAGCTTCCTCCACCCAAACTCAAAACTTTCAAAAAGCCAGAGAACAAAGGCTGCGGCAGCTACACTGAAACCCTTTGCTTTATCCCTTCCTCATGTCAACCAGCTCTAGCTAGTTCTCCAATTTCACTACTGACAAGAGTTTTAGGCTTAGATTATGAAACACTTGGGAATAAATTACGAGCTTCATGAAGTGTATTTGTACCAAGCACAACAGGGTCCCAATCTAAGGAGCAATGCTTCCAACTAATTGCTATTTATTATATGAACTTCAAAAGTAACAAGCTAATAGGACTGTGTTGACTGCAAAGACAGATGCCCTATTTGCTTATATTTTGTTCATTACAAAAATAAAATTTAAAAAAGGAAAAAACCCACAGAAACATATCCCGGTGTTCAATGAGGTGAGTATAAAGTAATTTTATAAACTGTACAAGGACAGCTATGTTTCCTTGGAGAAGTAGAAACTCATATAATATTTTTACAATAGCACTCATCTCCTTGGAGATATAGCCACTGGTGGGCAAGTGTTTGAGAATAAAAAATATTACCTAACAATTTACTGCAAATGGGAAGTTGCATGTTGTGCTTTATCTTGAACTCTCTCATAAATGACTGTTTATCCTGGGATCAGTGGATATGGATGAATGGCAGACTAAAGTACCCACTGCTTTCTTGAAAGAAGAATTATCTGAAATCAGATCATCTTTGTGGGAAAAAACCTAAATTACAGAGGGAATACTTCACCATGTAAGGAGAAAATCCATAGATAAGCTACCACAGACTACAGTTAGCAGAACTAATTGTCTTTATCAATTTCTTTCACTTGAGCTTCTAATAGAATGCTTTGTCTAAATACCAAAATACAGTGTCATTAATATCCTCTCATGCAGATTTCCTGATAATCAGGCTTTAGTGATAATAAAGTGTTGGCATTTGGATTGCTTAGCAGCTAAAACTTGTGTTCGCTCAAGAGACCAAGTCAAGTTTACCCTTTTGCACTATGGCAGAAAAATCTACTGAAAATAGCTCAGCGAGTTTAGCAGCGTTTTCAACCACAGCTAGAAATATTGCTTCCAGAAAACAGTAATTCTCATAAAGGCTGATACATAGTTCATAGTCTTCAATAATGACTCTCTGGTCAGGCATATTTATTTTGCCATATTTTTGTCTACCTGCTATGTTCCTCAATTCACATTTTACGGTTCTCTTCGAAGTTTAGAGCACACGTTCTGACATCACCACAGAGGAATTGATAACTGCACACTAAGACCTTGATTACTATCCAGAATTACATAACTGTTATATGTGCTCTACATAGCCCACCTTTTACATCTCCTTTAGTTATTAATTGTCGTGCAAAACCCCCTAGATCCTTTGCTAATCTCCACTTCGCACAGATATACACAATGCAAAGTCTATAGGATATTAGAGCAGAAGGGCTCATTTCAGTCACTGCTGTCATTTATAACCATGTTTGGTTTTATTTAATTTGCTTTCAGAGAGCATTACAACCAGCTGAAATGCCCAAAAGGTCACTAATTATCCTTCTTGAAAGAAAAGAATTACAAGGAGTTTCTCATAAAAGTCCTTTTACTTCTCCTAGTTCTGTCTAATCACTTGCTACTTGTCTGCAAATGGATTTGGTCTCATACATAGTAATAATGATGACAGATGTTTTTCTGCCAGTCAAACTTAACATTCAAACTTCAGTTGATTACTAAAAGTAATTTACAATTTCCTCCATAATTAAGGCTGCAACTTTTTTCCCATTAAAAAGTTCAATTTTGACCTCCCACTCACAGCTATTAATGAAGGAGAACTTAAGTGATACGTGAGAATTGTGGCAGAAGAATTTTCCTTCCCATTCAGAGTAAATTGAAGGAGGAAATTCCGATTTATGGCAACGCATCATAGATATTGCCACCTGTCAGTTATCTGTCACTTTATTGAAGGGAGAAGAAGAAAGCAATATAACTTCACTGGACTCAAAGCATGTCCTCGTTCACAGAACTTAAGCTGAGACAACAGAAGTTTGATTTTAAGTGTAACTGACAGGTCCTTTCCTAAGATCAGGATGGACTACAGGCTCAGAAATAATAGGCAACAAACAGGCACCGTAGCTATCTTCCCCCTGCTTTTGCCTCATTAAACCGACTACCATCCTCTCAGACACAAAAATCCAAACACCATCAGTAAGACAACCCAAAGAAAAGCAAAAAGTTTTCTTAACCCAGCAGAATTTATTTGGATGAGCTCAATGCAGTCCGATTATAACTGATTTATGATGCTCCAGTATTGAAGGTACTCACTGGATTTCTAAAAATTCTTCTTTGGGTAGTCTGTAACAGAGAGAGAATGAAGGCGATAAGACACAGTTTAATGGATTTATCTACTGAAAATCTAATGCATGGGGACACTGTTTTGTTACCCAGAGTTCAATTTTAAAAGTTATTAAGATTTTAATAGGCTCTCTAGATCCGTATGTTGACTCTGACAACCTAATTTAGGCTCACTGGCAGCTTCAGAGATGCTGCATTAGCTGTTGGAGCAGGCCAGTTTAAATAAACTCCTTACTTCAGAACAACCACAAACCAAAATAAACTCCTCAGAAGAGCTGAGGTTAAAGGATTTGAAAACAACTGAGGGATGCGAATAGGCAATATAGAGCCAGGACCCACAATGAATTTCTAAATAGACCTCTATTTATTACGCAGGACACAAGGCACTATGCAATAGTATTTGTGGACAACTAAGGAAAAAAAAAAAACCAAGAAAATCTCTGTTTTTCTTGCTGCATGCAAACATACTGAGCAGTAGCAGGACTGAAAAACAGTTTGAGGAAGCTGTAATTTAAGAAATTTGTCTTTATAAAAACCTATGTTTCATACCAGAACCTGTGGTTACTCAAAAAAAATCACAATCATTCTTCAGTCAGAACCCATGAATAAAAGTTTTGATGACTAAAATGACTCCCGTGCAACTTTTATTTTTCCATGGTGAGAGGAAAAAAAAAAAATTACTTGCTGTTTGGCAGTTTTATTGTCTGATGTTTTTCCTCTACATCATTTGTTTATATCTTGTCAGGAACAAAATATAAATGAAGTGAAACAAAACCTTGGTACCAACATTTCAATGTCAGTTTAATTTCAGTACACTTATTCTTTTTTTAATTAAGGATGATATAAACTTACAGCACTAGTACGTGATAATATTCCTCAGCTGATACAAAGCGTTTCTTTAAGAGTGGTACTTATTACAACCAAAACTTAAGACTATTCATTTACTGAGGATAATTTATTCCCTCACTCCAGGTTCTCCTAAGCGCTCAAGAGCAGCATTGAGCAATTCTAGCAGAAGCTTTGGAAAAATGTGTAACTGCCACAACATTTGTCAATCAGCAGCTGTGAGGTTTGCCATTAAGAACCTTTTGGCAACTCTAGAAAGACAGAAGCTGTACCAACCCAAAATTATCATTAGATGGTAGTACTTAGAACTATCCATCAGAATCTTACACTTTGGACCTTATTTTCAAGTTCTCTCTACTTCCCCCAGACAGAACAGTTCACATTCTGTGAACACACGGTATAGTAATAACTTTAGGAAATGCTATCACAACAATTTCTACCTAAACAAGATCCAAATGTTTCCAAAAAGAAAAGGTAAGACTGCAATGCCGGCACCAAGCAGGTGAAGGTGGCTGCAGCCTGCAGTTGCTGCTGCCCCCAACCTGGGCATTCTCTGCTCTCCTGTGCACTCGGGAGAGGTTATTAACAGCTGAAGGTGGGGAAAGATTTATTTTCAGCAGTGTGAGACACTGAACCTTTTCAACAAATAATTTGTGTTAAGGACTACTAGGTCATTTAAAATAACTCAAGAGCTGTCTCTTCACCTTGAGCACTTTAGTCTTACCCCATATTTACTTGAGTATTCTTAGTGTTTATGAGTCACTACAAAACCCTCAATTTACATCCTGTTGCTGATACTTTCTGACTTTTTCCCTGTTAGTTGTTGCCACTGGGTTCACATCTCCTGCACTGTTTTAAGGGCATCTGCTTCAGAATGTTTGCATGCAACATTTGTTCCTAGATAAAGTGAAGGAACTGGTATTCTTTTTTCCCCTTAATGTCTTTGTTATTGCTCTTACTTGCTTAGACAAATAATGCATGCATCTGTATGATACACCAAAGCCTAAGATGATGATCCAGTGGTAAAAGTGGAAGCTGATATATCCAGCTAGATGCACAGCTCTCCTGTTTCCATATTTTTATTTGATCACAGGCCAGTAGTGCCAGCGTGAAGTAAAAGAATTATTGTAGAAGGCAGTTAGGACATGAAGGTTCCACCAAACAAAATTATGCAGCAGATGTACAATATTAGTACACTATACTTAAACAGTCCTAAATCAGCTTGGCAGGGTAAGGGCAGTAAGCTACACCTCTAATAACGTTCTCAGGAAAAGAGACATGCAGACAAGAGAGCACTCCAAGTACTAATGAAAGTTTTAAAACATCATACTACTGTCATGAAACCAATTAACAAAACTGCCATCTTAGGAATCTGAGACACTAAGTAATTTTAACATGGTTTGTGAAATTGGTATTGCCTGAAATACAAGTCTGAGTTATTGCTTGTTTGAGAGAAAGCACTATCCTTATGGGCATGACATCTTCGAAATCTTTGTATAAATCAGTGAGAAAGGATGGAAACAATCTATTTTATCATCATTACCTGTGTGGAGTAGATATCCTCCAGCTGTGGAAATGGCATGTATTAATGGCAGTGGGGAGACTATTTCAGGGCATCACAACATCCGTGTATGGGAACAGCTCTGGTCATGCCAAGGAGCTTCAGAGGGCTGCGGGGGGATGTGCTGCCAGACACAGCGTGAGGGACCGTAAGCCTGAGGTAATACTAATGCTCTGGGATCCACTTTGCGGACTGGCACATAAACATTTCCATTCCAATCAAGTTTGGAATGAAACACCATCACAAAACAGGTATTTTAAAGTAAATACTTCTCTGCCAATATCACAATAAATATTTTGAAATGCTTACTTCATCAACCTAATTAGTAATCTGTATCATCATTAAAAGAATATAAATCAGTATACATATTTCATACAAAAAACAGACATATAGATCACTTCTCAATCTTATACAAATTACCTGTCAAAATCAAGTCATTTATGGCGAGAAGCTGATATATATACACACGTGCATGCATCAAGCTAATTATTTTGTGCTTTTTCCAAAAATTAAGATAATGGGCACACTGCTGCTAGTGGGCAAATCCCAACCATATATTTAATCACGCTTCCTAGCAATTTTGATGAAAACTACAGGTGAAGACAGATTATAAGGGGAACATCTAATTGAAATTCATCTCCATTTTGCCTCAGACAGAAGACACGCTGCTTGAGCCCTGAAACATTCCATTTCATTCAAATTGTATGCAGATTTTCAGGCAAAGCTGAATTTAAAAAAAAAAAAAAAAAAAAAAAAAAGAAGTTTCATAGAGTCCTGAAATAGTTCAGAGTTCTGCAAATACTTTTAAACTATATTTTTGGTGTCTGTGTACTCTTCTACCTCCATGAAGGCTCCTTACCAAGGCAAGCAAGGATAGATACAAATCCCACAGAGGTCTATCCTTTTGATAGAAGTTTGACATCTTCCACTGACATGTTCAGTCACTTCAGTGAGTCCTTGTGGACTCGCTGGGGCATTAGCTGTTTAGTGTGGTTCCTTCCAACACATTCCCATCAAAAAATACACAACCCATCCGTCTTTCACCTTTCAAAATCATCTTGTCACTCAAAGTTGCAGCTTGGGTGTGTTTCATGTTTGTTTGGTTTTGGTTTTTTTTGTTTGTTTGTTTTGTTCTGGTTTTTTTCTTCTCATGCCTGATTTCTGTGTTTTGCCAGTGAGAAGTCTGAAAGCTGCCAGTTATGCAGATGATTTAGGAAAAACAGCAAACAACACAACAGCATTTCCCTCCCTACCGCTCCATTTGAATACAATCCAGAACTGCCACATCTTACAATAAAAACTTACAGCGAACTCCACTTTAATAATTGTCTGAATTTATATAAAGAATCAAACTTCTTGGTCAGTGCTTTTAAGCAGTATTTGTAGTAAATAACAGCTAACGTAACCTTCCTTGTCCTGCTACTCATTGATGCAATCCCATTCTGAGTTAGTTCAATAAATTGCCTGCTCTGTCATGTAAACTAATCATTAATCCAATTACATGACAGAAATTGATACTCTATTGGTTATGTTACAGAAATCTCTTGTAACAGTTGTACGGACATAGAATAGAGCAGCCCTGGGCCTTGACTTTCAGTGCCACGATACCCAAGTCATAGAATGTGGAAATTAAGGATGCTCACAAGCAGGCCACCACCTGGTATGAACTTTCAGTCCTGCCCAATGCTGCCCTTGTATCTAAATTTCTGTTTTGATCCTCAATAACAGATTTTAGCTCATAATCAAATTCAAGTGGAAAAAAAAGAAAAAAAAAAAAAAGAAAAGTATATATATCTATATACTCCACTATTACAAGAATTTCATTTGAAAAAAACAAGCTGAGAAAGAAAGGATTAAGAGAAGGAACCCAAAATTTAGAAGTCAAGCTCGTTCTAAGAATGGATGTGAATTAAAGCCTGGGTTTGAACACACCTTAGTAATACGGGTCAAGTATTTATTTGTTACTGCATTTTATGTTCATGTATATACACAGTGAAAGAGAAGCACTAAGTGTGCTACCTTTAAAAAGCAATAGGTAAGAGAGAAGACAGTGACAAACTTGCTTTCTGTTAGTGTTGTTTCAGAATGGAGAACTTCCATTTCGCTGTTTATTTTCTCTTAATTGACACAAGAGTACAAAAGGTAAACCCTGGTTCATTTCTATTTTCTTCATTTAGGCAACCATTATTAATTAAAGCTGAAACACTCCTGCACTTAATTTCCCCATCTAATTCCTCACGGGAGGAAAAACGTAGGATGGCAAGAACAAAAAGTGCAATGCAAACCACACCTGCACCCAAACTCTGGCTACAGGAAAGCTACGCAAGGCAGAGGGGCTACAGAGAACCAAATGTGTAGAAATCTTCCACCTAAAACTGAAAATGGAGTATCTCTCCATTCTGGAAGAAATAATAAAAAAGAAGTCAGAACATATCCTTATCTCACTTTTCACAAGGAACACTCCACCTCTACCCAGGATTTCAAGCCAAACTAGATGAAGGGCTCTTGCAAGAGCGGGCCAAGCCGACTGACACAAATACTGCAGGCACCCAACTCTGGATCCAAGAAAACTCAAGAAAATAGCGTCCCAGGAACTGTCAGAAAATTACAGGACAATTCCAAATAAAATAAAAAATAAGGAAAAGTGCACACATTTTCTTTTACTGGAACTTGGTTTGCAAACTACAATTTTGCCAAAGATATGGCAGAATGTTATATAGTGCAATATCAATGTGACAGGATATTCAGTCATCCAGCTCTGCTGGCGTAGTATCTCAAGTCACCTAAAACAGGTATTGGCAAGGCACACCTCAAAGATAACAGCAAAAAATTGCTCCATGTGCCCACAGATGAATTATTGACACCAGAAAATCTTCTGTACAAGAATCAGTGTGGATCTACCCTCTCATGGAAGCATAAGTAGTCAGAAAACACACTGAACTGACCATCTGTTCCTCTCTGATAACATGTAATTAAGTAATTTATTTATTCAGCACTTAAACCCTCTCCCTTCTCTTCATATTAGTCAAGGATGATTATGCTACATCCAGATGTAGTTAACATATTGTGCATTCAAGTGAGCAATGTCCTTGCAGGCACATGACTTGCCTTCTGGTCATCCACCTTCAGAATCTCAGACATGTTGCCTTCAAGACCCTTGTTTGTTATCCTGTTCTGTTCTCCCAAGCTGATCAAGTATATTAAGGTATTTTGTATGGTGATTAACTGAACAATGCACACAATTATACACTGTCCTGCAGGCCACTGTGAACACCTCAGCTGATGTACACATCTGGCTAGAATTTCTTCCTCTCTATAGAATACAGGACTGCCTAAGACATTAAATCAGATCAGAGTATGTTACCCAAACAAAGCTTCCTTCACTATTACCAGCAACCACTATTACTTCGGTACTCTAACAGACCCTCCTGGGGACCTCCTGGACTGCTGGATTCTAACTGACATAGCCAAGCCAATGCCTGCCTAAGACAGCCTTTCCTAGCAAAGCCCATCTATGTCTCTCTCCCCGCTCTTCAAGAAACTCTGTGTAGAATTCCCAAACTAATCCTCAAGTGATATAAGAACCTGTCACACAAACACAGCTGAAAAAAAAAGAAATCATATTCTGACAAACAAACCCATACTATACTCAGTATAATCTTATCTACTCACAAGAAATGAAAAAAAAAAAAAATCTAATCCATCATAACTCTTTTCCCTACTGCCCTCCCCAGTTCTTCCAGTGCTGTAAGTCTGGCAGAAGCTCAATTTCTAATTCTCCTCAACACACAGTTATCAGACTTCCAAGCTGACTAAGATGACATCACTTCTTGTATACAAGTTCTCCATCTTTCCTTACGGCTCTTTTAAAGATCGCTTCAAAACTCTGGATTGGTACAGTTTTCAAACAAGACATATAGTTTTGCAGAATTTTCTGGGTCGTGTTTTTTGTTTGGTTTGGAGTTTGTTTGTTTCAAGATGAAGAAGCTGCATTGGGAGGAAGTAATTAAAATAGAAACTCTTGGAAAGTTACTGCAGTCCTGCATCACAAAGTAAAACATCTGGTGCCACGGAAGCCTCCAATAGAATCCCCAGCACATCCTGATGCTGCACACAGACAGCCCTTCCCCCAGAAAGTCTTTCAAAGACAACATGTTCTCTTCTGTACCAGCTTTAGGATTAGCCCCTAGGAACCCATTAGAAAACGGGTCCAGGTTTTCAATGGACTATGGTTTTTTTTCTGTCAGAAAGGTAGATGTGCTAGGAGGTATCCTTTTAATAGCAACTTCTCAGTATTTTTCCAGGAAAAGAATACCAACTTAAGACCTCTTGAGCTAAGCCAACCTTTGTTTTGTGGGTTTGATTTAAGACATTTCTAGAGCCATTACTGGTATTTCTTCAAGGTGCCAAAAAGCCCTTGATTCCCATACATATTTAGCCTTTTTTCTGTTTGCTTTTACTATTAAAGCATAAAGGCTGAATTGAACTGTTCATCCCACTTGTAAACCGAGAAAAACAAACTCCCATAAAGCTCAGCAGCTTAGGATCATTTGTCTTGCAGACTCACACATCCTTTCAAGTCAAATTACTACTCTTAAATATGAAGCTATGATTTACACTAGCTCACTAAGAGCATTTTCCAAATGATAATTACTTAGTTCCAAAAACTACAATTGAAAACCAGTTTTTATTATTTTACCTGCAAGTTTCTAGCACATATTATTAACATATTGCAAAAACTAGTGGAATTTTTCACTGCAAACCCATGATTTAGTCCAGATTCACCTAAAACTAAACCATTACTCATAACAAACCAGAAAATTGCATGGAGCTCTTTGAGTGCCTCCTCACTTCTAACAACAGTATTGAATGAACTTGGGCAGGATAGGGATGAGGGGAGAAAGGAAGAAGGAGAAAAAGAAAATAAACCAAATCTCCAAAAAAACACCACACCCTGCCATTTAAACCTCAGTGAAGCTAGAAGATAAGGTTTTAAAAAAAATGATGGTTGGAAGATTAGGACTCCCTTACCTGGGCCCTCAGTAACAAATCCAAAAAACATCTGTGTTGATTTCAACATTTTAACTTTCAGGTCTCAGAATTCCTAGGATGTGAAACACTGGTTGTACAGAACTAACCACGTAACTTAGCTGAATTAATGAAACAAAACTCAAGAACACAAATTGTTTCATTTCTATATATAACTATATTGTGGGGGAGTGGTAAAAACCACTTACAAGTATAAATTCTGAGTAGTATGCACTACTCCCATAAACAAAGATCCTACTACATAGTACAAGGAACCTATAAAAACGGTGCTTGTATGGATCATCTGAAGAGAAACTCTGAAACACTCAAAGGATCAGAAAACATCCAATATAAAAGTATTTTCTTCCCACTCCATTCTCATGTTCTTATAATTAGAGGTTGGTAGGGTTTTTGGTTTGGACTTTTTTCTGACTAAAATCAATAAAGAACAGAACAGTCAAATACAAATACTATTAAGCAAGTTAAAGTTTGTTTGCAGGTAGAGTCAAAGACTCTGGGTCCATAATAAATTCTAGCTTTCCAAAACTTAGCACTTTCCATTTAATTTTGGATTGATTTCTGAGTCAGTCTCCTGGGTGGCTAACTGTATATAAAAGAAACATTAACTCAGTGTAGGCAATAGTTTGATTTTTAATAACAAAAAATGCATACTGTTTATATCACTATTGCTTAGGAAATCAGATAACATCCCTTCTAATACCTTGTGCACAGGATACTGCAGCAAAGCACTTAACATGCAATAATAGAGTATTGACTAGGCACCATGATACGCAAGTCGCTGCTCCCACCAGATCAGACAAGTTCCACACTCTTGGAGCTTTTGTAGCAATATGGTTGTTCCACCTTAAAAATAACTTTAAAAATACTAGGCCCAAGATATAAACAGATCATATTTAAATGAAATATCTTGTGCTTCTTTCATAATAAATAGAGTTCATAATAATGAGTGTTTATTTCATAAACAAAAACAAAACTTATTTTCCTTTTGTCAGTAATGCCTGAGTGAGGTAACGTAGAGTGCTGTATATATACCCAAGAAAGCAATATGGTATTTCCCACAAAATGTACCCAGAAATAAACTACTGTCACAAGCAGAAAGCCTTGCACAAACCCTACGTTCTTAAAGTCTTCTTCAGTTAGTCCTCGACAGATGTCACCAGGCATACTTCACACCGGCATCAGTGGCTCTGTTTGGCCAAGCTCCTCCTGCAGACACAGAGCCCTGTGATCGATGCTCGGGGCACTGGACAGGACAACACACTCTTCACGCCCTTGCACAGATCCTGGCTGTTTCTCAGCTTCCCAGTACACCGATTGCACTTCAGCATAACACTGGCAACATCTGGCTGTTCATGTAGCAAAACAAGCAGCTGTCCTGGGCCAAACACAGCCAGATGCCTCCTGCACCAGCACCTTAGAAGACAAACTCTTATCAGTGCTGCCACTTGACGGTTACAGCAAGAAGCAGGGACCACAGTGACACCTCCGCTGCTCCCATTCTTCTGGAGCAGTGAGATGGGCAAGGCCAACCGTCGGGGCTTCCCTCCTCTTCCCAGAACAAGGGTACCTGTGTCCCATATCCTCTGTGTGTTGAAACAGACACAGTTACTGCTCAGCTGTGATTCGGCTCTGAGTGAAGTCTTCTTGTACAAACGTATCTGGATGCAAATACCCAAGAAACACACAAACTGCAAATAAATAACTCCCTCAAATGTTCATAAGCAATACGTTCCACTCTGCCTGTAAAGCACTGCTCCAGTAAAAGAAAGCACATCTTTTGATCGACAGCTGTACATACAAGCAAGAAAAAAAATCTCCATGAAAAGCAAAGCCATCTGCTCCTTTCAGAGGGAGTTTACATTTGCTTTAAAAGGACAGAGATAATTTGTAATTTAGTAAAAGTTTAGTCGGTTGGGCTTAAAAAAAAAAATAAATTTGTTTTTAGAGAAGAATTAGAGGTAGTTTTATGTACTACGTTTGCCCTTGGGTCTTCCTGACGGGTTCTCCATTCGCTGCTTTATATTTTTTTCTAAATATTTCTGTCTCCCATGCCACCACGTGAAAGATGTTTGAAAAGAATCACACACACAGAGCTTACTGACATAAAGGAGAAATAGCAACACTACCTATGAACTGAATGCTGTCAAACACAAAAAGTGAAAAAAGTAGGAAAAAGTGTTTTCCACATGCAATGAACCACAAGCAAAGATTAAGGAATTGCATTGCTTATTAATGTGGAAGTAGAACTGTTCAGAGATGGAGAGATAAGAGGAAAAGTGAAAATGAACAAAGATAACACTTGGGGCAATTTAGTTATTTTGGGGAGTAAGTAACTGCAGAAAAAAAAACCAACATATCTATCTCACAGTTTATAATATACAGACTCTTTCTCCTAAAATGCACAAGATGTTTAAGTATTTTGCAACATGAGAAATGTAGTTAGCAGAAGGGACTTGAAACAACCAAATGTCAGCTCTCATAAGACTTGAAAATATTTCCATTTTCAGTAGAAGCATTTGGAGACAAGGGAGTGGAAGTAGGTTTTTTTGGTAGAAAGAAATATGTGAAACAGATCACTTCACAATTGTTTTTGGCTTTTCCAAACTGTTTTTACTCAAAACAATTTTTTCCAGTCTGAATTTACAACTTAATCTTATTGATTTTAAGCTGAGTTTTAGAGCTCTTCCTTCTAGATTTCATCCTGTACGAGGAAAAGAAGCTGGTCTGCATCAAGGTAACATTTAATCCCAGGTAAATGTTCTGTTTCCCCAAAAAGTCCCATTAAACAGAAAAAAATATAGATCAACAAGTGTAAGTGCTCTCCATCACGAAAAAGGATCACAAAATATAGCCTTGTGTGCAGGACCCCACACAAAGTCATTGTACTGAAATTTTTTCAACTGTATTGATATCTATGCCACTTATAGTGATAAACTAAAAATTAAAAAAAAAAAAAAGCTTTTCATATAGACTACACACTAGGGTACATGCACCATAATGATGATACAAAACTCCTCCAGTGCAAAAATGTTGTGAATCCTCAAGGAAGGGGATTCACAAGTGCTTTAAGAGAAGTATCCTTGTTCCGTTGGCGCCCTGACTGCAAGACAACTCTCAAGTTTTAAGTGTTGTAGCAGAGCTTGTTTGGACATCAACAAAAATAATCCACATGAAAAAGATGCATCTAAAAATACAATCACGTGAGAGTATGTGTTTTTCCACTCACACAGTTGCATCCCAAACTCCTTTAGTATCAAGTCAGCCAAGTGAGAAGAGGATTCAGAGAGCACCTGCTTACTGTAGGGCAGCCCAAGCCCCTTCTCTTGGTAGAGGCAAACACCCCTCAGTGTTCTTTTCAGATGGATGCAACACAGCTAACAAGGAGCCCTTCTGGAAGAAGATTTCCCTGGCATTTACAATCATTCGTGTTTGACCTACTAAAGTTCAGAAGACCTCCCTTCCTCCAGTGCTAAACAAATCATATTTTCTCCTATTAGTTAACTAGAATTACATCAGAAAGATGAACCTCGTTCAAGAGTTCTATAATCTCTTAAGACAGACATAGTAAAAAGGCAGTGTTGGTGATGAAATGATCAACTAATGACCAAAGGCCATCTGCCCAGGACTCAGTGTAATATCTAGCATCTTTCTATTCCTATCTTTAACTTCATTTAAATACAGCATTCACAGAATCATAGACTGTCCTGAGTTGGAAGGGACCCACGAGGATCATGCAGCCCCGCTCCTGCATAACTTGAAACGAAACACTTAACCCTTCTTTGTCTCAGCTTCCCCATCTGTAAAATAGGAATATTAGTATACTTTGTAGTATACTTTAGTATGCTTTGAGGTGTTATACGGCTTATCTCATTAGCATCTGTGAAGTGCTTTTCACTTCCTTACTCTTTATCAGCTGAGAACAGAAAAAAATCATAGTGCAAAGATGAAGATATTTTTACTGATGTCTTTGGAGAGCAGGGACCATGAATGGAAAAAAAAAATAAATAAAAAGCATAAATGTAGATTTAACATAAATTAAAGTATAAAATTAGCATAGATTGAAACACAAACACCTGCCAAATAGACAAATATAGCGTACAGTAGCTACTCAGCTACGGCTATTCAAATTCCGCATCCAGGGCACTAGTAATCTACAAAAAACTCTCTCCAGCAAGTAAGAAAAACCACTAAACTCTTAAGGATCAGTCAAATTTTGAAGGCTACCAATTTTTTTTAAAATCCTGGCAGTCAGTCTCCCAGTGCAGAAATGATGCATTCCTCAATTGTCTGCAAGTAAAAAGAGCTCTGATGTGGCAACCCATTTGCCAGCACTGCTGTTATTCCAAGTGAAGACAAGGCAAGTGGGACTTTGTGCAAATTGAACTAATCAGCAACACTTGATCAACTCAATTAGCTCAAATCAACTCAAGTGTTTCTCTGTCTACAGTTACAGCTCAACATGGATGCAGTCAGGCTATAACAGCAAATTACATGCAAAGAAATGCAGATTTGCTCTGCATGCCCTCCAAGCTGGGCCAGAGGTTACGCGGTGGGCAAGTTCCACAGCTGTG
Organism: Patagioenas fasciata; assembly: GCF_037038585.1. Classification (NCBI taxonomy): domain Eukaryota; kingdom Metazoa; phylum Chordata; class Aves; order Columbiformes; family Columbidae; genus Patagioenas; species Patagioenas fasciata. The sequence continues at coordinate 12,954,764 of NC_092533.1, read as the reverse complement.
TTAGCAAAGCAGCATGTACTGGTGAGGTGGCCTAAGCTAAATTCTTGCCTAGGTCAACAGGAACTGGGAATATTTCCAAGGGATACATTTTGCTCATAATGAAACAAAAATGCAGGAAGAGCACAATCAATAACAGTACTCTAGGAATAATTTCTGCATAAAACCAGAGTATGCATACCTTATATAGGTTTTAATTATTTTAATGCAACAAGATAGGACTACTTTGTAGGATGAGACAATCATGTTTTAGATCACCTTGTTGAATTAGTCCTGAGATTCCACGGTGCCTCCATTTAGAGGAAATGAGAAGAAACAAAAAGAAACCTAACCAGCTTGCCCACTTGGCTCTCCTTTCTCCTGGCTGCCAAGAAATCACGCTGCCAACTGACACATGGACAGGTGACTGCACTGAACAGTATTGGTGATTTTACTGATGAGTTTCCACAATAATTTCTAAAACAAAATCAGTTGTTCACTTCTCCTGCAAAAGTCAAATGGCCTGATAACTATTATCTCGAACGTGGCTGATGATAAATGAGGCTATCTTGCCCACTCACGTCCTTGACCCAAATTCACAGTTTGTCCAGTGATCTAGCCAAAACCTTTGAGGGAACAGTGTCTAATGATGTTCTACACAACTTACTCCTTGCCAACTCTAGGTGCACCTCATCCACCAAAACAGATACTCTCCAATAATCAACCCAGCTGCTGAGGCACTCTAGAAGTCAATATTTGCTCTTGCTCTCCTTTGTCTGTCCTCCGTAGTTAACATACAATTCTTTATAGTTCCACTAAGTGCCTCCAACTTTTCTTGTTCGGATGACAGGAAGACAAATTGTGCTACTTGACACAAACTGTTAAAAAAATTGTTTCAGTTAATTGCTTATAAGAACAACCCAAATGCCTATCTGAAACTACAATTTTACAGTACAAGGCACTGTACAAAAGTAGAGATGGCAAAAATTCAGATTTTAAAGACACACAAGTTGCACATAAAGCAGGCAAATCACTGCCATTTTTGAGGAGTGACATCAGGGAAACACCAGGAGAAGATTCCTGCCAAAGAGACAGAAGATCTTTATCTGCAAAATCAAGTGCTTTCTTGATTTAAAGTCTGGGTACACTGTTGTTCCAGGAGGTAGGAATGTGGGTTTCTTTTTCTCTGGTTTTTTTTTTTTTTTTTGGTGTTTTGGTTGGTTGGGATTGTTTTTTATTGTCTTGGGCTGGTTTTTGGTGGTGATTTTGTTTTGTTTTGGGTTTTTTGTTCCTTTGACAAGGAGGGAGGCTTTATGAGGCTGTCAGTTTCTGAAAGAATATTTCCTTGCACAGCTGTGACAGATTGACCTGTGCAGGATTACACACTTGCATAAAAGCACATTTGCGTTCAGTCATTGTGGATGGACACATCAACATTCTGTGTCGGAAGCAAAGAGGCTGGCGGGAAGTAAACCTCTTAACTCTGGTGAGCTGACTATTTGACTTCCAGGAGTTGAGTAATAATGGAGTAACTGAACTGAATTTAAAGCCTGTACTGGTTTTGTCTAGAACAGGGTTAATTTTCTTAATAATAGCTCACATGGTGTTGTGTTTTGGATTTGTGATGAGCACAGTGTTGACACAGGAAGACGGAGACAGGAGGCAACTGAACACCTGCCTGCCCATGGGAAGCAGTGAATTGATTCCTTATTTTGTCTTGTGTTTTTTTCATGCAGCTCTGTTTTACCTATCAAACTGTCTTATCTCAACCCACAAGTTAGTGTCACTTTCACCCCTCTGATTCTTTCCCTCACGTTGGTGGGCCAAAATGAGTGAACAGCTGTGTGAGGCTCAGCTGCCAGCCAGGCTCAACCACAACAAATCCCTACCCTCTTTTTTTCCCTGCCCATCATTTCATCTGTCTCATGACAACCTTTGCTCACCATCACTTTCAACTATTACAACTCACAGACTTATTGTCATGTAGAGTTATAAGATGTCTGCATAATAAGCTGATCTCTTCTAGGAACTAAAAAAATAGCAAAGAGGCAAAGCTAAGGAAGTTTATCATCATCCCACAAATTTTCAAGGAAGAGACTCCAATGTATTCAAGTCCCGGTTTTTCCTAACAAAGAAAAACCCAAACAAACAAACCCAAAAACAAACAACAAAACAAACAAACCAACCAACCCACAACAAAACCACCAAAACCAAAATATCCATTAGCCTCTAAAATTATATGTCCCTAATTAATAATAATGATCAGATTCCACAACTGCAGTATTTGCATTTTTTCCTTTCTTATTACTGGAGCAGTGCAAACAGTCCCCACCACTAGCAAAAAATTAAATCATATATATCTTCCAGAAGCTACATTTGGCATTGCCTTTGACAGCAATCATTCAAGCTAAACTAGAAACAAAGTTTAACAAAACAAGTTTGGTTAAAGAAAAAACAAAACAAAACAAACAATAACCCTCCCCACACACACAAAAAAAAAACCCAAAACCACAAAATAACACGAACCTCCAACTACAAATGCAGCATACTGCTTTAATGTTTATTAATATTCAAGCCACATATTATTATTCTCCACACAGTCACCCAGGCAGAAACAAACAGATATACCTTACAGCGGTGTTATGAGATTCATTAGTTAATAACCATAAAACAATGTGAAGGTGTAAAGCCTTGTTGCAGAAATGCTAAGTGCTGTAACATTAGATATGTAGAAATGAAGGTGAGCTTGCCAGAAATTCTATGAGACTCACTGCATGCAAAGTAATTACAGGAGCAGTTCAAGTTATTTTCTTGCTTAATATAACAATCCATGTCCCAGCCCATCAAACCATTGTTTCAGAGGAGTGAATATTGAGTGGAACCAACAGCTCACAGTAATGGAACTGTTCTCCAGAGAACACAATACCTATCACTATCTCATAAGAAATAAAACTCGAACAAAGCAGGCAAACTCAAGATGGGCACAGTGACCAGACTGATGCCATTCTTTTATCCATGCAGTAACTAGAAGAGAAGCTTGGAAAAGAACATCCCAAAAACCATTTTTAATCCTATCTTCTGTGCCAATGTAATGCCTATTAACCTCGCTTTACCTAGGGAGCACAGCACTAATAGTAATGCCCAAAGTGTTTTAGGAAGATCTACTGATACGCACACAGGCACACACGCACACAGTCTGTGACAACAGATTCAGGTCTCAGCTCCAGCAGATTTAACTCAAGGAATGACAGCAATTCCATAGAAGTGACTCCTCACTTGTCAAGAAATGAAACCGTCTTCAAAACCACAGAGGTGTAATTCTGAGTTGAGCAGACTTTGGAGCAGTACGCATCCCCAGAGCCAGCCAATATTACTGCACCACAGCATTAACTGTCTATGGAGTAACATGCTTAGTTAACTTTACTAAGTGAAAAGTATAATGATGGGGTAAAGTAAAAATGCAAACAAACAAGCAAACAAATATGTGTACTATCAGTGCTAATTTGAATCATTGTCCAGCCAATTCTAAGTTACAGATTCCAATGAAGCTGTCCTCTGATATGTTCCATGACACTACTATGTAACTGGCCAATGACATGCTGCTTTCCAAATCTCCGTACTTAATTAGTCACATTGATCAGCTATCTTACCCTCAATTATATATATATATATATGAATTCTTCAAATATTGAGTTTTTAGCCTTTATCAATTTCTCACATACTACAAACTTAAAGACAAGCCTCACAAGATGAGTGTAATTCTGCAAAGTACGTGTATGCGAGAACAAACGCCTCACAAAATAAGGTCAGCATCTCCTACACTGAGAGGATAGATGGTAACTGAATACTCTGTAATCCATCAAAGATGCTGCCTTGGCTCAGCCTTGCATTCATATTGTCCTCACGTTCCAAGATTGCTGCAGGAGATGATACAATATCATTTTGTGAAAAAATATGCAAGAGTCACTGAGATCCAGTGAGATCAAGTCTAGATGACAACTAGTACCCTATGGGCCACAGCTTTTTTTGTACTAGCCCCAAATTAAGTGTTCATAGAGATGTCTGTGCACTTTTGGTCATCATTTCTAAAACTTCACCTGAAACCAGAGCTGATTTAAGTGGCAGTAATAGAGAAATATCCACACTATATTTTGTTTAGCTTTAACTTTCCTCCACGCCTTCTCAATTGCTTATCACTTGCCTTGCCATTCAGTTTACAACACTAAGATCAGGGTATTTTCAAACAATCTTTGCAAAGCTTCCTCATATTAACCAGCTTTACCAAGTTCTGCTGCACTAATCTTTTGTCAACTCCATGACGAGTAAGGGAAATGTTCTCTTGAAGCCAAGGACAGCAGAAACTCAACCGATGAAAAAGTTATGGGCAGAAGACAATCTCTCAGAGATTACTTACCATAAAATTGAACATGCAACATCTGCTCAATCTACTGTAGATAAACAGTGAATTATTTTCCAACTCATTAACTCGGAGGATACGATATTAGGCAAACCCCAGGGGCCTCGTGCTTTGTTATCACATTTAAGGCTTGTCCCAAGCTGAAATTAGTTGTTCTGTGCAAGAGAGAACCTAAGAATGGAGTTGCAGTTACACGGCTAACACAAACCCATTTAAAGCCCTGGATCAACTTAAAAAAAAAAAATGTCCCTACTTAATCTGACTGTGTTTCTAATTACTAGTCACTTAGCCTAAATTATTAAGCGTGTCTTCAGCAGTGATGTATGGTACATGTAAATCTCCAAACAGGATTCTAATAGAATTATCTAATTCTATTAAACCACAAACAACTACCCATTAAATATTTATTAGAAAGCTTGCATTCACTTAAAATAGATTGGAATGTCAGCAAAACACTTGGCTAATCCCTTCTTCATTTCAGCTTTCTATGCTAAGGGTTCAAAATGAGCTAATCAGAATCACACTTACTGATTAAGTATAAACTAGTTGGCTAATCAAAATCAATAAAAATAAAGAGATCTGAAAATAATTTACAAAGCAGACTATGGATTTTTCTAGAAAATACACTCTTAAATAAACAAGTTTGTTAAATTCAAGATCATTTGATTATCTAAAGCTTTTTACCTTATTCTGCCATAGGGCAGAGGTGATAAATGCTAGCTAATTAAATTTTCTCTGTAGCATCAATGAGCTGCACTTCTTAGAGAGAATGGTTTTAAAGCACTTAAAAGATGCAATAGCATTTTAAGTTTTCAGAACAGTTGTTAGTTTAGCTTTTTCTACAGTTTACAGTCTAATCTGGCACCAGAACAAAAGCAGTATTTCAAAAAAAAAAATAGTGACAAACATTCTGACATATTAAAAATCATGCACAACAACCATTCACCTTCCAAAAAAAAAAAAAAAGAAGTGCCAAGGATAAGTAGAAAGAACATGACAGACATAACCAAATCCCACGTTCTCACTATTGTGGTTGTAGATGAGTAGTGCAAAGCCAGTCGTTACGCCCCTACATCTTGTGGCAGATCTCACTTTTGATCAGTGCAGTTTTACACAAATTCTCACACCAACAAAATCCAGGCTGCTTCCTCTTGAGGCGCAACCAGCCGTCTGTGACATGTCCTCTAGAGGCACCTCCTCAGAAAATACAAATCTACATTAGCTGGAAGAGTAAGGTTTGAAAAATCCTCATGCCAGTACCACAAGGTCCCTGTCCCAAGAGCAGACACAATTATGTGCTCTTGAGCCCAGGAATCATATGAAAGAATCATATGAAAGAAGCCAGTCTCTTCTTCCTCTCGTATTTCCATGAAGAGATGTACTTTTCAATCCCTCCCATTCAATTCCTCAATTTTGAACTTTTATCTATATGAATCATCTCTGTGACCAACTCCAAACCACATCTGATGCAAGTGCTATAAGCCCTGCCACCATCCTGCTGGTGACACTGGACACTGCTCAGGATCCAAGTGATTCAGAATGTCAGCCTGAAGGCTCACAGCCCATCTGCGCTGTACATCCCAAGTGTCCCGTGATAGTAAAGCAACCTGCTGCTGTCTTCTCTTGGGCATTTCAGGACTTCCTGGGCATTTCAGGACTTTGTTTTAGACCCCAGCTCAATGTTCTTGCTGTTTTCACATAATTTTCTACGGGTCTTCAGTATGAAGTACAACTCTTTGGTGCAAAGAAAAGTGAGCCCGATTCTGCACTGCATGCTACTTTTTGTAGTCTTGTAGACAAGACACATGAGATAAAGCTATCAGCTCATAAAGAGCAGTGATTTACAATCACTTTGCACAGGTGTAATTGGCTGCAGAGAGCACAAAATGGGGAGAATCAGGCCTGATGAGATTTTACAAGTCGGCAAGTCAAGCAGAAATTGGCCTTAATTTTTGTACAATAACCAGCACTTTAGCTCTTCACTTGGAAACTTCACAGCTGTGAAACATTTACAGAAAGGGAAAGCAATTACAGAGCACTGCCACTGGAGGAGCTTAAATAATTTAAGGTTCACCATGTCTCTGATTCATTTTTTTCATTTTTTCCCTCAAGACCAGATGCTGCTCATTTTAATGCCCTTAATTTCTGCATATTGAGCAGAAATTGGGTCGTCTTTTCATCTAAATGTATATAGACTACATATGCCTCCATGAAAATACAGGGTGATTATCTCCAGAATGGGAGGATGTGGGTTGCCTTCCATATCTGAACCCTGAAATGAGTCCCTTTTTGATCTCCACGCAAGATTTTCAGAACCCATAAACCTGCTCTGCTAGTTTATAGGAAGCTGTTGGCACACCTACTGAGAACTGGAACATCATAATAGAAGTTAAACTAATGCATGTAGGGAAACACACTGTCAACGTAACCTGACTTGAACATGTCTAAGTATGAATTGATGTCAGCCAGAGAGTGTTCAGCGTTTTGTTTGTGCTGTGTCATGCACTTCATGGTCTCATTTTATTATTAATAATTATAATTTTAAGACGTAGAACTGGAAGAGACAATACATGCATTCTTTACCAGGCTGTGATCCTTAGAGTATATCCATTAGAACCTTATTCATCTGAACAGTTTAAAAAATTCATGTTACTGCAAGACTGAGTTTTTCACCAAAAAGAAAATTTCAGCATATAAAAAAAGAAAACCAACTAGCTAATCATACTTGTAAAATACACTCATTAAAACCCAAGGTGGCCAAAGCCAGTGTACGACTGGCCAAATCATTTGTGTTCACGAATGCTAAGGTAGCAAGTTTTTCTGTTCCAAACATCTTTCTCTCCTCAGTTCTGCTCCGAGCCTACTCTCTGATGCTGAATTAGGCTATTAAATCCAGATCTCATTTCACATAAGGTCAGTGCACACAAGTACGCAAAGAACTGTCAGCTTTAACAAAGATAAACCTGAAAGTCTAAGCTAAATAGATGGGTTTGGGGGGTTTTCACTGCTGTTTTTTTGGTTTTTAAATATTGTTTGTTTCTAGTCCAAGTCCTTACCAGGGAAAGGGGTGATTTGGGTTGCAGGAGGTGAAAAAGAGTTCAGGGTTCGGTTTTTTTTGGTTTTTTGTTTCTGTTAACTTGTTTGCTGTTTATTTGAGGGGGGGCTGGGGGTGGTGTTGTTGACGTAGGGGGTTGTTTGGTTGGTTTGGGGGTTTTTCTTGTTTGCTTGGGGTTTTTGTTGGGTTTTGTTTGTTTGTTTTTCTAAATACATCAATATTATGTCATTGCTAATTCCAGTCAATAATGATGACAACCAAGGAGCAGAAACACAGATGCTGGCTTCTTATACAGTATATTAGTTAACCAGTACATAGGTAGGCAACATGATGGTAACCAAAAAGTTGTTCTGCTGCTGGCAATAATAACTATACTGTCCAAGCAACAATATTCACGATGAAAATATAGAGAGTAATTATTCAAGCAGACAGTTGTTGGCAAGTAGGTTGAGCTCCTATATTCTGTCTGTCACTGTACTTCTGGTGCATTTCTCAATATTGTTTACCTGTGTGCCTTCATCAGCACTTTCTAGGGTGTCCTACTTGAGCACTGTAACTGCTTCCTGGATGGGTGCTGTGAAAAAAAAAAAAAAAAACAAAACCAAAAAACAAATCCACACAGTAGCTTCGATAAGCTGATCAGACTCTTTGCTCCTTTTGTATGAAATAGTTGGAGACTTGTCTTTCTACTAAAGAGGACTGGTCTGTTTGAAGTATTCTTCCGTTTAATAGTTTGTCACAATGGTTCTCTTTTTAGACTGGTAATATGATGCTCAAATGCTCAAGTATTTTACTGTATTCCCTTAGTCCATGCAATGTAAGCATTGAAGCAGAAAGATACCTAATTAGAGCTTCACAAAGGAAAACACTAGAATTGTTCCGGGTGGTTTTGCTGCTAAGTACTTCAGTGTAATCACAGCAGGACCCAGCAGCAATGACACCACAAACCACAGACTGCATACCGCCCCTGCACACAGAGAAACCTGACTTGACCAACCTATGGAACATTGCAATTGATCTTAGCTCTGACTCTTACTGATTTTTACTTAATATCAGAAGAGTTTCAATGTTAACCCCCACCTTCTACCGACTCTTTTGTTAAGCCTCTTCTGGAAGATACTGCGTTACACACTTGCACTAGAGGAAGAGTGGCAAATAAGTCAGAAACAACTATACATATTGACGTTAATTTTCCGCTCCTATTTTCAAACGAGCAAGTAAGCACAGACTTACAAGAGTACAACCACTTCAGATGTACAAAGAAAAGCTATTTGACTAATCAAATACAATAATACTACCAGAAATGCTTGCAGAAAAATGCCATAGCACAAGAAAATTTCTTCAATTAAAGCACATCTTCCTAGCCACAGCTTTTCATAACAGCTTTATCATTACCATTACAGGGCACAATGCAGACATGAACACTTTATATTTCTCATTTGGCATAACTATATTATCTCATTTTCTCCTACTGTCTCCTATAGTCTGAGTAAGATCATGGAACTACAAAATTCCTCAGAGAAAAACCTACTTCTGGAAGAGGGGAAGGAAAGCCTGGGCCTTTGTGAGGAAACAAGTCCCATGGGCTCAGTAACATGGGAATCTGACAGCACTAGGTATTAGCTGGAAGGAGTAAAGAAACAAAGAAAAAATACATAGAAAAATTGAACAAGGGCACTACTACATTTTCAAGTTCAATCCCTTGCAATCACACACAAACACAGGCCATAAAATAGCATCACAAAAAAAAAAAAAAAAACAACCACAAAAAAAAAACACACAAAAAACCCCACAAAAACAAAAACACCAACAAAACAAAATAACACATTAACCAACAAAACAAATAACACATCTAAGAAAAGCAAAAAGGTATAGCCTGTAATTCACATTCTCACTGTACCTTGTACCATATCCATCTGCTGATTCTTAGATCTCAGCTTTACATAGCACAGCAAAGGAAGAAAGATCAAAGCTGGGATCCAAGAAGCAATCAACTTGCCTGTGAAATGCCACCTATGCCCTACAGATTAATTACAGTTCTAACCTTTACTATACTAGACAAAGTAGTAATAAAAGACAGGGGAAATGTTTTTTACTTAAGACAAAGACAATGGTAAAGACAGATTAAAAACTCTGTAAACTGATCACCAAAATAGTTCCACCTGTGTAGCTGCATATCACTAGTCAGATTTCACACATACAGCTGCAGCAATAAGAAATTCCACAAAGAGCAAGCAGAATAATGAAACACGGAAAGACACGATAGAATTGCCACCATGTCAGTGATAAATGCAAAAAGTATCAGCCACTGACTGCACAAAATTCCATCCTGAAGTATGAGGACAGTCAAGGATTTGAGTTCTGGTGAGACATCTAAAACAAGTACTGCCAATTTGAATCACCACTTATCAAAAGCAACTCCCTAATCTGTGAAGTATTCTACAAATTTACCACCTTCAAGAGCAAACTTGCCAACAAAAGCACAATGTTATGAGTTTCTACCAACAATCCTGCCAAAGAAAATGCTATGCAAAGGTCAAACAAACTGAACTGAGAAGACAGCTTGCTCATAAAGCATCATTAACACACTGTGAGCCTCTGTGTCTGAATGTGATACATCACAGGAGACTTAAAAAGTCTATAGAATCATAACTTAAAGATTTTAAACTACAGATTTAAGTGATCCTAATCTGAGTAAAGGTGGAAAATGGTTACATGTGATCCAAAAGCAGAAGTCTTGATTGCTCAAGCAAAATCTCCAGCCCCATACCTCCAGGGCCACACATTATCTGACTACCCATGAGGAAAAGACTGAGACTGTAACTCCTATGAATCATTTGTATAATAAAAGGTACGGTTCTCAAATGTCAAAATCTGAACTATTGCCTGTTTCATTTACACAAGAAAGTTTGAAAAGGTGTAATGTTTTTTGAATGCTCTATTTTTAAAGGTAGCAAGAACCCCAGATGTCCTAGGGAGCAATGATAAGCAACATCTTGCACAAAGCCCACCAAGATAAGCAGAAGGGCTCCTAATGACCGTGGTCACTGCATCCAACTTGCATATTTTTTTACTTCTACCGTATAACAAGATTTGGATTATTAATGGTTAGCTTTAGCACAATTTTAAATGGGTAATGTGAGAGATTCCCATTTCAATTTCTTAGGACATAAAAGCATCCAAACATCTATTATCCAGACCACCTACCCCAGCAACAACTCAGTTAACCCTCTAACACATATCAGCCATCTCACTATTTAAGAGACCTCTGAGGAATTCCATCCCGGTTTTCTTCTAAGGTTTCTTGCTTCTTTCATAAACACTAAAACACTTTCAGACTTAAGATATTTAGTCACCAAGAAAACCTGGTAATAAGCAAAAGATTTGTATCACCGTAAATGAACTTTAATAAATAATTCCAGAGTAACTGATAAAATAAGCATCATGTGTTCCAAAGCACTAACATTTAAAAGGCCTTATGAAGCAGTGGTATATTCTTTAATGCAGCAGTAAAGAAAAGAGAATAATAAAGTATACATAAAGGTATTTAGTTCATTTTAGTAATGAATTTCACATCATTAATTTCCAACAGACAAAAAAATAGCCCAGGTCCAGCAAAGGCAATCTTGCTCCAAGTAGAACCTAGGAGAGGAGACTCATATGATGATCTCTGTGAACTGAAATGTAATCAAACTCAAAACAGCAGTTGATTTGTCTGAATAGAGGGAAAATGTGCAATATCTTTAATATATGGTTGTTGGGTAGACTAAATGACTGTCACAAAGAAAGCGTATCTGTAAACACTGCAGAAAGCCTTACGATTTTACCACAATAAATGACCGGTTTCAATCAAATACTACTAAAGCAAAAGACATGGCCCACAGGAGTAATTACCAGTCTCTTGACTGAAACAAAGGGCAATTACAACAAGCTGAAGTATGCTCACAATAGTTGAGTACTTGATTATAGAGTGCTGCAGCAATCAGCAAGAGAGGGATACTGGGGGAGGAGGAGTGGCCGCGGGGGCCCGTTGGATATTACTGCATAGCGAGGGACGGGCTGACATAGAGGTTAACTTAACTAAAGCTTAAATTTTTAGTTTTAAAACGTAAGTATTGTAAGCATTTTCAAGGAATTTTAAGCATAGAAGAGGGGGGAAAAAACAAAAGCAACAACAACAACAAAAACCTCAAAAACCAAAAAACCACACATGAGGCAGGAGACTAGGGAGGGAACCCAGTGTGGTCTTGTTCACATGTAGCTATGACTGTGTAAAAAACTATAGGATTCCTACAGCAGACACAAGATTGCGATACTGCAGCAAAGGCAGTACTCTGCCTACGGTCATTCTGTGCATTATCTTCAGGTTTGTCTCCATGTGACAGAGCTGAAGCAGGGCTAGGATAGCTGTATTTAATACACTGAACCACACAGCTCAACTGCCATGGTACTAGAAGTATTTTCATAAAAGGTAGCCCAGGCTACTTTTAAAGCCAAACAAGTTTCGGCGTTGCTCCTTTCAGATTTCAAATAATGAACTCAAAAATTTCTGTCACCTCATTAAGATCTCCACTGTGGCAAGACTAGCAGAGTCTAACTAACTTGGCCAACAGAAAAGAGCTCTCCTCTGGGTTGGGGAGTCTGCAATGCAGTACAGCTACCTGGGGAAAGAGACTTCTATTGGCACGTGCCATACACGTAGTACAAGGTTTTCCTGATTTACCTGCATGCAGAAATGCATGAGTAGCACTATAAAAACAGGCATCTCATGGATTTCCCACTTTTACTCTATCTCTTTGCAGTTTTTAGATGCTTCTAGACTCTAGAAAAACTGATGAAACACGGTGGATTCTCCTCAGATGGAGTACAGGAGAAGAACAGGACAGCTTCTAAAAAAAAGTGATTTACCTTTGTAGTTCCATTAGGTTATAGCTGGATTTTCTGATCTCAGTGCCACAAAACCAGTATGGGAGAATAAGCATGATGTGGTGCAGATGTCAATAGGATGCGCACTCACCATCAGTGATACATCGCAATGTGCTATATCACCACACTGTTATTTTCACATTCAGCAAACAGACACTGCTGCACTGACATTGGTTTTAGGGATGCAGCAAGATCTCTGTCTTGTACACAGGCCAATGGCAGCTGCTTCTGCCAAGTACCTGCAGACAAGGTGAGGCATGTTTCCTTGGGATTCAAGGGTCCTGTTTGCTCCTCTGCAAAGGAATGACTTTGACTCTGATAGAAGTTCCATAGAAACTGCATGTTCTCATCTTACAGACTGCCAAAAGGAAGAATACTTTTCTATCCAATTTGTTGCGTACGGAATTAAAACAATTTGAGGAAAATCACCTTAAACACCACATAAGCTACAGGAAGGAAAGAAAAATCTGTGAAATTAGAGACAATTTAACTTCTACTCTATCTACAATACAGCGAAAGGATCTGAAGAATTTCCTCACCCCTCATCCACAAATGGGTTTTCAGGTGCATCTCCTTAGCCACACCCAGAAGCCCTGATGCACTGTATACAAAATATCAAAGCAACTGCATATAAACAACACTATCCCTGGCAATTAGAAGATGTACCTGGAAAAACAGGCTGTGGGGCATGCTCAATAGTTTGGGTAAGTTGAGCAAAGTCACCAGTGGAGACCAAAACTCACCTTCCCAAACTCACACGCTTGGTCAGCCGAGGACATTCTCTCACAGATGTGCGTTCTACTCCTGTGGCAGAGGAAATTACTGTAACTCACTTCCCTCTCGTACAGGGTGTGAAACACAGCACTCAGGGATTTTTCCCCTTGGCTTCCTCTAACTCCCGCTCATTTTATTTGAAATAACTTATTATGAGCAAGAAATCATTCCATCTCCACCAGCACAAATGGAGCCACAAAGGCTGCAGTCCCCTAGTGCATGAGCCATTGGTTTTAACTGGGAAATTCTGGGAAAAAAAAAAGTGAATCCTGGCATGAGACATCAAGCCAATCAAACAGTAAGCCTACATGTCCAAATCAGTGGAGACCATTGGTTTTGATACTATCAACCTCCACAACATTTCATATTTAGGTATATTCCCATAAATCCTATAGTAGTTTGAATTGGTTTAGTTAGTTAATTCATTTTGGAACAGTAACAAAAAAAAAGTAGGAATAACGTAAAAAATAGACAAAATTTAAAACACAGTCAAACTTTGGTGCCTGTCTTTCCTGAAATTCACTATGGCCCTGTGAAAAGTAATGGTCTATATTCTGGAAGTGATCCAATTCACATATTTTAGTGCTGTTTTTCTCATGCCATTAGATTTTCAGTGAGATGAGAAAATGCAGCAAAAAACCCACCAAAGCTCTTTTTCCCATCAATTATTTAGTGTTAAATCCTACTGTATTAAGCATTTCTGTAATTCTCCCTGTCCCCCACCCCCAAACAATAGGGTTTGGCTATCCTACCACTTGAATTCTACATCATTCAGTTGGAATTAGTATAGTTAAAATTTCACAATTATAAACCAAAAAAGATGTATAGGAGCCAGGCTTAAATTAATAATAAGAATAAAATAAGAAAGTCAAGAGTCAAAAAAATAAAAAGTCAAGGAAAAAGAGTAGTTTTGTGATGCTGAGTTCAGATTTGTTTATACTTAAGATTACAAAGCAATTAAGCACTGAACAAGACAGAATATGGCACAATGCAAGTAGCATCCAAGTTGAAGATAAAAATAGCATTCTTCGTTAAACTGCTTTATTGTCACTGCATGTGCTGCTCTTCAGCTCATCATCTTAAAAATCTACCCATGTAATCAATATATGCCAACACATCACAAAACAAAACAAGCTAAAAATAAAAGAGCAAGATACTCACAGGTGGTTCTCAAGCTGTGGCCTATGTTTTTATTTTTCTTTCTTATTATAGACATGCAAATCAGTCTACATCTTTTCAAAAGCCATACAAGATATGCACATACACAGCCAAAAAACCCAAAATGTCAGCTTCTCAGCTCTTAAAAAAATCAAACCTGGGCAACGACAGGGCACCTTCTCAGCTTTTTCACTTCACAAAATGCAGCTACACCAAACAAACTGTAGGTACAGTTTCACACTGGTTATTTTCCTGACCTCAGTCTATATACTGAAGCTTTTCAGATTTGCTTATCATCTAGCACCTTTCTTTTCATTTCAGTGATTTTCTTGTGCATCAGTATAAAGACCTCTAAATTTCCATAACATACCATCAACTGGATGCAGCAGAAATAGATTCCTTGCTATAATGGGGTAGTGTCTGTGTGGCTTGGTCATTAATGAACTTGATTGACTTATCTTTGTTTAAAAACACCCAGAAGTAGGTTATCTGATCATACTGAACCTGTGACCTTAGCATATGAATGCAGAAGTTCCTGTGCCCAAATTGAGAGACCAGGACAGTTATTTTGAAGCAGTAATAGTCTCTTTCTGGAGTCCAGTAACACGGTTAATATGGGTCATATTTATTATGTGAGTAGGGCTGACATTTTCCAAGCTGCCTAAGAGATGTGAAAGTCCAATTCATATAATGCAAATAACAATTTTAATAGTAATGCAACATCTGTAGGTTCAATCAATCTTGCTTGTTCAGGCAAAACTCCCCATAAAAACAAGAAACCGTGAACAGGTTTCCACACAAATCTATCTGTTGAATTAATCTCTGAATAACTTTCAGTGATCCAGCAGTTGATTCATTCTGGTCTCTCAAATGCTCGAGTGCTCTGCCTTTCATTTGCGGCTTAATGTCCACCCTATCAACCCTTAAGCCAGGCTTACTCTTAACATCCATCTCTTCTTTGGGTACCACACCTCAGTAAGTTCCCCTTATATTTACTGCCACGATCTAGTCTTTCATTTGAACAACACTGTTCTACAGTATTATCATATCTGCATTAAACAGTGGTTCAATACCATTATTTGATCAATCATTGTGAGCTATGAGATAATATAAGTACGCTCTATAAGGTTTTTGGATTTTAAGTACTGGAAAAAAAATCAGGAGCAACAAGAAAAACTGAAATTTCTCCAGTACTCCACAAGACAGTTGCAGCATAGGCAAGGATGGTGTGAGCCTTCAAGTACTGCCCCATCAACAAGCATGGGTGCCCAGCTGGATGGGCCACTTACAAAAGAGCAGAGGCTACTTGAGCATCTAAGTATAGCCAGTTTGAGCTCCGAGTCTGCAAACAATACTACTATACAGTATGGATCCAGCATTGGGCCTGAATTAAATATACTTTTCTTGTGCAGCTGAAGAGCAGTAGGACAGGCAATATTATCTGGTCTTAATAACACTGACACTCAGCTATAAAGAACTTGACCAGCACTTCCAATGGCCTTCCTTAAGGCTTTTGCACCTTTTCTCAACATACACAATTGTGTGTGTGTGTGTGTGTGTGTGAGTGTGGCATTCGTGCCTTAATTTGAAGAGTCACACAGTTTTACCAAGTACATGAGAGAGAGAAAGAGTAACGAACCTTTCACAGAGGAGGATGCTTTCAGGCTAGAGAAAGGGATTAGCTGTTATGGACCATAATTAAATGAAAGGGAGAGGGAAGAAGATATGTCTGGTTTTGTTTCCATCAGACAAGACAACATGCACAGGATTCCAACATCACACACAATTAGTATTGTCACTAGAGTGCTAATTAATCACTTCAGACACTTTATCTGTCTCCGACACCTCCCTGTCTCAGTGTCATTTACATTGTATAATGTTACTAAGGGAAAACAACCTAGAGGTTTAATGGCTCACATTGCAAGAAGCTTTAAGTGTTAGTGTTGTTTCCCTGTCCCCTGCCCCTTTTACGTAACATATAAATGAGGTTATTAAAACAACAAACACTTAGTATGGATTTGGCAGAGGTTTGTCATTCAAAGACACAAAGCACACAAGTTGCCAGTTAAAAAAGGAGGCCAGAAGAAAAGTAGTTAGTGATGCCTCTAGCTAATCCACACCAGAAAGGCCATGTCATGGCCTCTGCAGTAAGGCAGAGATCCCCAAGCCAACTTCCCCCTAGGCTTCTGTCTGCAACTTTTAACAACACAAAGGCACCAATGATTGAAATGCCAATAGACAAGAAGCATAGCTGGAGTTCTGCTGATGACAAGGGTGTAGAAACAAGTTTCCCTTGAACTGACATTCTTCCAGTGGAAGTGACATTCAGTGGGAAATACCACAACCTACTCAAGGTAGGAGATGGGTGTTTGGTATTTTTATGCTCATCTCCATCGAAGATTTTTTTACACATCTGAATATAACCAATTTCAAAGGTAATGCGCAGAACTTCCATGAGTGTCTACCTCTAGCATAACCAAAACCTTCACAAGGACACCTCAGTGACTTACGCAGGAGAAGAAGGAAAAAAAAACAAATACATAACACATCAGTTAGGAAGGAGTGTGTACATCAAAAAATAAAGTAATTAAGACATAGGCACTGTCTCAAGTTTGGAGAATGATCTCAAAAAGCCCCACTTCAGGTGGAACTACTGAAAAATCACAAATCCAACCTCTCATATTAACATTTCCTGAAGAAACACACAATATTACAAGTGAGGAAAGAAAAAGAAAACGTCTATCACAAGACAAAAATGTTCAGGTGTGTAATAATATGGCCAGACACACGAATTTTAAACCAAATCCTACTGAAATCAGTAGGTTGCCTGAAGTCCAAGCTGCTATGTTCCCTATCACATGAGCAAGAGTTACACAATAGTTACACCAAAGACAAGCAAAGCACTGTAGGACCTCCAGCTTTGGTACATCATTCTCAGCATCATTCTTTTGTTTCTTGACAACATATTTACCTAATTTTTTGGGTGGTTGGGTTGTTTTCTGGTTGGTTTGGTTTTGTTTCTTTTGAGTTTTTTTGTGTTTTTTGTTTGTTTGGGTTTTTTTAGATTTCTTTCATCGTTTCAAACACAAATATTAATTTTAGAACACTATTTAGCACATTTAGTTGTCAGCTAACACTCCTTTGCAAATGCCCTAATAGCCTTGAAACTGCTACTAACACCATTCTGAAGTTGATTGGTATGCAGGAGCAGAAAAGATTCAGACAAGTTTTGTCGTAATCAAGCCATTAAGCTTTTACTTTCCATCTGTAGTCTGACAGCAACACTTCAAAACCCAAAGAGATGCCTCTTCTTCAAGATTAACAGAATTGTACAAAAGATTGATTCTTTTTTCCTATAACAGAATTGTACAAGAGACTGATTCTTTTTCCTAGGTGATATGAGTAACTCAGATATTGAAGGGGCCACTTGCATGGACAGAGTAAAGTGAACTGGAAATTTCTCAAAGGTCAGGTGTCCATTGACACTGCTAAGTATTTTAGAAATTAGATTGTCTGTTAAGATTTCTATCAACAAATACATAGGCCAAACAAAAATATGTCATCTAGCTACACAACATCATTAGCAATATGTCAGTAACAGTCACGCAGTACCCAAGTCGTAAGATATCTAGAAAAACAAGGAGGAAAGAACAAGATCCAGAGGAAAACAAAACCACAACCACAAAAAAACCCAAACAAACAAACAAAAACAATGAAAGAGAACAACCCCACACAGACCACACACAACAAAAACCGAAGTACAACACACACTGAGTGAGAAAATTATTTCAACAAAAAGCAATTATACTTTGAAGACAGAAGGAGATGTTTTTTGGAACACTGTCATGATGCTATAGAAAAGATTCAGTCCAGTATCTGAACATTATGAGTCTGAAAGTCTAAAAAAGATGAAAGATTTTGAAATGTTTTGGTTTTTGTTTCCATGATCCTCAGCTAAAAGGTATTTGTATGGGTGAAACTGCTTAGGGTTTTCTTGAACAGAACCATCTTTGATTAAATTTTTTCTCTGTTCACCCTGTTCCGGCGATTACATCATTATGGTTCTGGTAAGCCCATGTTAGAATGTATCTCACTTTACAATCCCATCTGAACTTGCAGTGATCATGGAAGGAATATTTTCCCTCTTTGTTACACAAAATTGAGCTATTGTATAAAAAGCAAAGTCCAAAGAATTAAAAACCCATAGTGTACTGAGAAAACTACTTATGCAGCAGAATAAATGTTTGCAGAAACTTCAAAGAGGAGAGTTCTAAAACAGTGGTATTAATGTTTCTTGCTAACTAAAAGCAGTATTATTTTCTCCCATAATGATATCTGTCTTCCAGAAGAACATAATTTAGATATTTCCATTCAGGATCATACACTCACAAATGTCAAAAGCAATTACCTGTTATGGTCTTTACTATTTTCCTTTCCTTAGGCCTGGATTCCTAGTGGATTACGGTCTACTGAATAATTTAGCTATCACAAGTAAAGGTATTTTTACCTCTTCTTTGGGAGCCTACCTAGGAACATCTTAATTGACAGGGTACTATTTTGATGGCCTATTTTCTTATGGTAATGACCAGATAATGATAGTTGCATGACAGAGGCTAAATCCTGATGTAAACTCTATCCAGTTGAGTGCCAAACAGTCTGTCTCTTACAACTTGCTTGATTTGTGTTTCCTTTTTCTTTCTTCACATCAATTCTAATTTTTCCCTCTGACACCTACTGTCTTTCCTTCCATGCCTGTAGGTACAGGCTGAGTAGGCTGCCCCACTGCAGCTCTGGCAGGACTGACAAGTAGTCATCTTAGCAGAACTCAAGCCTCTTCTGAAACAAAGCATGATCCTAATTTGCTTCTTTTGTAGGTTATTAACATCATGATGCAGCTCTCTTTCCCCTTTTTCCCTACCAGTTAAACAGTAGTTGCAGCCACAGTGCCAAGACAGGAGACCCAATGCCATCCAGCCATCTGTTCAGGGAAGTGAAGAATGAGCAGAATCAAAGCTGATCACTTGGGCTTATTGCAGAACAGTCATGTTTTAGAAAGAGAAGTCCAAATTATTGATTTAAAGATTCCCGTATTATCACAGCAGAAGCAGGTAATAAATCCAAAGTGTGGAGTCTACCTACTCAGGTCACAATTTAATGGGTGAAATACCCTATCCAAATATATATTCCTGCATTCAGTCATACAGCACAGGATACTTCTAAGTATTTGTAAATGGTGTACCCTCTCTAACAATTTTCACCAGCTTTTAGTCAAAATTGAAACATCATAGTTAAAGGAATGAACCAAATGTGAGATCAGGTCTTATTGAGACTAAGTATGGATAACTGGATGCTTAATTAGGCAGTGGAAGTAGTGATTCTCTTACTCGCTTGGTCTTTATTATTCAACATCTTTTTTATCTCCTCTCATGATATTCCATTAACCTTGGATGTGAAGCGTGCTCAAAATTGTGATGTTTGTTTGGGGAGTTTTGTTTGTGGGTGTGGTTTTTTGTTTGGTTGGTTTTTGTTGTTGTGGGGTTTTTTGGTTTTCATTAATAACCACAAGAGTAAAGCAATGGAACAGCAATGGAACAATTCCCCAAAATAAGTTGTTGTCAATCATATGATATTTATAACACATACCAATTAGTAATAGATAAACAAAATACAAAAACAAACAAACAAACAAAAAGCAGAAGAGTTCTTTATCTCTAAATGTGTCTAATTAATTACTATACAGAAAACAGTTTAACAAACTTCAAAGCAGCTCCAAGCATTTGGAAACATGCTGGTTTGCATATGGGGCAATTGTGCCCTAAACGCCACATGCTCTTCCTAACTGCCCCTCGTCCCATGTGCTCTCTCTAAAAATCACTTCAGGAGAACCTGCAGTATACCACAAAGAACAGATAGAACTTGTTAGTCATGAAATAAATAACAGTCTGACCTAGTTTTCTTAAAGATTGGTACAGGAGAGCACAAAACCATCTGGTTTTCCTCCTCCTTCTCACTAGCCACTAGGACACTGGCTGTCGATCAGCTTTGCTGCACTACACCTCAGCCAACTGACCTCTAAATTCAAGTTTGGCTAGTCTTAACAAAAAGGCCTACCAATAAGCAAAAAAGTAATTTATAGCTATTCCTTTATTATTTGGAGTAGCTTGCCACTCCAAATGAAGCATGTTGGTAGAGTGATATTTTAAAAAGCCTGGAACATCACTGCTTGCTCCATGGCTAATTAAGCCATCCGCTCATATTGCTGTCAATCTAGGAACCTCCCACTAGAATCAAAAGGGAAAAAGATTGCCCATGGTTTAATGGCATTTCATTAATGCATATCTTTGGTCATAAATTACTGTTTACCTGTCAACTGGGTTCAGAACACCCACAAGGTGTTCTTTGAAGTTAACCTCTTGGATTTAAAGATTTTTAAACAGCTGTTGAAGGACTGCTTGATCTGAAAAATCCCAGTCCTTTGAAGTTGAGAGCTAATGGAAGATTTTTTTTTTTTGCAACAGTGATCAAGCAGTTAATAAGATAAAGTGATGGGAAGACAGGCTTAATAGAATACGTAGATGCATCTCGTGGGTTTTTGGTTTTGTTTTTTGTGGCTGTTGTTATTTGGTTGGTTGGAATTTTTTTGTAAGGATTAACAGGAAATCTAGATATAGTTAAGGCCACATGAGTTAAAATCATAATGAAGAAGAAAATTAACTTTAGTCAGGCTTATCTCTTTAGTGGAATTAAAGCTATTTTGGGACTGTACTCTAAACCCCCACACCAACACATACAAAACAGAAAATTAAGCTATTAGGGATTTGGCCTGTGCTAGTTTTGCCTACTAAGAAAGCTGGTGCCTGGCACATGGTTAATACGTCAACAAAAGGCCACAGCTGAACAAAATGAAGATCTGATATAAACTAACTATGCACATGCTCTTAATGTTTTTAAAACCAATCAGGCACAGAGTTTTTATAATACCCCAGACATTCAAAGGAGTGCCTTTTGAAACCAAGGAGTGAAACTTTCGAACTTATTATTGAAATAAAGTGCCTCCTAACAGTACAGCTAATTTTAAGACATTAATGTTTTGAGGTACAGAAACATCCTGCTCTTGTCAAACTAAGTACTCTGATGAAAATGTCCCCTAGTACTGCGTACCAGTGGCATAAGTTGCCTGCTCTAGTTCACAGGGGATACAGCACCAGAAAAATCAAGACACAGGAAGATGAGTCAAGCAACTTGAGGACAAATTTTAAGCTAAGTAGAATAAGTCTAAGAGTTTAGAAAAAAAAAAAAAAGTAGTGGAATAATTTCCTTACATTAAAGAATAGTTTAATTTTCTGCAAAATCAAATTAACCCACCTGCCAGTTATATCTGACTCGGCCTTCATTAGGTTTTCTACAAGCCATTTGCTTAAGTCAGAAAAAATGTTTAAAAAATACAGAAAAGTATTTTTAACACATCTTTTTAAATAGGGTCACATTCTACAAAAGACGGACAACAACATGTATTTGTAGTGAAAAAAAACAAAAACAAAAACAAGTTTCCCCCTTATTTCTTGCTACTTTTGTAGAAGAATAGTAAGATTGCTTTCAGCATTAAAAAAAAAAAAAAAAAAAAAAAAAAACAACACACACACAAAAAAAACCCACAAACAGACACACAAAAAAACAGGCTACAAATACAACCTACATTTATGTGCCATTCTATAGATCAAGCACAGCAACTCCCTTGAAATCCACATGTGAAGATGATGAATCAGTCAAAACAGTTGGTGAGCAAATAAAATGTTGAAATGTAAAGAAAACAACCCCATGAAAGATCTCGCAATCTGGCTTGATAGCTCTGTGCACTCCACTTCAGCCTCCGTAAGTCACAGTAAAACGGCAGAGGATTTCAGTCCTGCATCCTCTAAGGCTGCAATATAACAGTGACAGAAAGGGGAAATGGAAGCCACTGGAAAAAAAAAAAAAAAAGTCTGTGTGTATACATATATATATATGTATACACACACACACACACTTGCTTTTATTTGCTGTATCACATTCTGTCCTAGGGCAGCAGTGCCAAGGACACTTGTAACAAAAATGTTACATGACCTGAGCAAACTAGATAAAATGTAAATACACACAAAGGAAAGAAGGGAATAGAAGCACAACTAACACCTAATTTAGAAATCATGTAACTAACTGTAGATACAATCACTTCAAAGCGAGAGAAAGTAGCTTTCACCATGCTTCCGTTGTTGTCCACCAATAACCTAATAATTACTGACATTTCTAAGCATTCTTACCAAACTTCTCTAGCGGGTTAGTTAATAATGCAAAACCTCAGCCCAAGATACATTTCTACTCTTTAATATACTTGCACAACCTACGTAGTACATTTGTTGCTAATGTTTCCAAAAGGGTTAAAAAAAGAAAATAAACATCGCACAGTCAAAACCCACAACTATACAACATTCATCAAATCCAGCATCTCATCCAACAGCAGCCAATATCAGATGTTTCAGGAAAAACAAGGAAAACCCGACGTGAACCCATCATAACACTAAAGAAAGATGCTTTTTTCTCTCCCTAAGTTTATGCTCAGTTTTCTCCAATGACCATCATTAGCTTGAAGTAGAGAACTGAGGATAGAGTTGTCAGACTATCAGATATTATGCACAACAATTTATTTCACAGGTGCTGTCTCTAATGCCTCACCTAGAGCACAAAGCAGCCTCTGTGCAAAGGAAATATGCAACTATCTGAGATGTGATGGGGAAGCAGGAATGAAGGGTAGAAAACTCGAAGTCACCCAGCCAACACTGCAAGTAAGCTACGTTTGTGGCAGTACAAGGAATAAGAGCTAGGAAATAAAAGCACTTAGTTCCAATGTTTTACTCAAGTTTTAAAAGCAAAATTTGTGTTCCTATTTAGAATTGAAGTGAGGTGTTATCTCTCAAGTCACTTATGGGCAGAGCACAGTCACATCACAAACTAGGGTGTAAATTCTATCAGCTCTCACTAGAGCTTCATTTAAGCTATCTTTTCCTTTTCTTTTTTGCCTTCAATAAACTATAATATTAGCCCAAACATTCAGCTTTAAGAAATAACCTTCAGCTAGTCCTGTTCTTTAGTCACCTGATGAGCACTACAACAGAGTAATGACAAACACTGGAAAAACACACAAAAGCAGCCTATAGAGAGATGCAGACACCTGTAGAATGGAGGCTTTACCAGTCCAAGTGGGAGGCAGGAGTCCGGTCTTGCCCAGGGCAACCTTTAAGGCAGCAAAGAACAACAGAAAATACAGTAATTAAAAAATTGACTGGAGGGACAGAGCTTAATGATGGCCATGGACAGGCAATAGATACGAGCAATGACCTTTAAAAACACGCAGCCTTGGTCTAACACTCACTTCCATTGTAGACCACTGCAAGAAGATACACGACTACATCCAGGTTAGTTCTAGGGGTTTTTCTTCAACAGCTTGAACAAGAAACACATGATGATGAGTTGTGTGCTTATAAGCATGTCTGAAAAAATACTATCAAATACTGCCAAACACTGGTTCTGCTTTCGAAAGAAATCTTGCATCCAGTATCATTACTTGGGAAATTTCACCATTTTCTGATTCCCGGACAAGTCAGAAAGTTATAAACCTCACAGAACTACCAAAGAGAAATTACCACGGTGCTGTGGTGTTGGCAGCAAAATGTTACCTGCCCAGTATGCTGTAACCTCTATATGCTTATTACCTGGGTTCCCTACTTGCACATTTCTGCCAGCCTCCCTATATATTGAGTTCAATGTCCAGCTGATATAAGTGGAGCAGAGAGCAGGAAGACAAGCACAGAGATGTTAGGTTGACTTTTTATTTTCAATTAAAAAAATACTTTTTCAACAAACCGAAGAGCTAAAATACATTATACTCAATTTACTGGATACATAATGCAGAATAAATTGACATTAACAAATGTATACCACACCTCTCAGGGTGTTAGTTATGATGCACAGAATTTAAATGGGATAACAATTTTTCTTCATAACTTGTTGTTTGTGTCACCAGGTATTATGGCTGAATGAGCAAATTATGACTCCAACAAATGGCACCATCCATGTGAGGAAAGTTTCTCTGATTTGCAAAGCAGTTATAGCACTGAGACCTGTGTTCTCACCTCTTTGCATGCTCAGTGATACGCTGGCTTACATAATGCAATCAAAAGGCCTCTTTCCACAGAGAGAGAAGTCCAGACTGATTTTTGCAGGTGATGTTAATAGTACTTTGTATACCAAAACCACAAGCAAGGCCCATTTCTAGCAATCTAAAACCAACTGAATAAATACAATTAGATTGAACTATTTCCTCATCCTACAGTTAGTCATATACTCTATGCTTTTCACCAGCTTTAAATAGTTGTGTTATACTCTTGAGCTCTGGAAAACTAGTATATATCCTTAATATGAGTTTTAAACAGGATGAGGTAGAAGTCACACGTAATGCTCTGAAGCAATTTTGCACATGCAGGCAAGCTTACAGATTTTAGTACATCAGAGGATTTCTATGTATGAAGTCTTTGTCACTGATAGACAGTGAGAGGACTCCACCATTCAAAGCAGCACCTTTATTTGTGTATTTTCTGGTTCATCAGTACTAGAAGATACGTCATATAAGGCCACCATGACCAATTGCAAAGCTTTGAAAGTCACATATAATATACAACCCTATGGATGTTAGCACAGGTCAGGCTCACATTATTGGACATACTAAGGCGGCAACAAGGGCAGGACTGTGTTCTTATGTCAATATACCAATCCCCAGGAATAAAGCCTCTACAGGGAGAGCCACCTAGACTGACTGATGTTATCAGTGTCCTCACCATGACTTCTTTTTAAAGTATCACTACCACACATCGGATTGTATCATTGCTCTTTGAATTAATAGGTCCTGTGATACTGAGAGAAAAATAAATAGAGCAGTGTTTGATGTAAAACTAGTCCACCACTTCATGTTAAATCCTATATATATGCTGATGACGCAGCAAGGAAGCAACAGAACCCTGGCCAAAACATGAAAGTCTTGATCTCTGAGAATTCTAAGTGATTTAGCACTAGCTTAAGATACCCACACTGCTAAAAACTACTTAGCACCAAGCTTGCATGGTCTAAAAAACAGCGATTTGAACAATTTTACCCTTCATTTCGGGTAAAGTATACCACAGTGCAGAAAACCAATTTGAGTCCTATACACGCTCAAGTCTCACTCCAGCGTACAGCATTTCAGAGTTTTGGGTGAGACACAGACCTTGTATGCAAACCAAATTAACAGTCACTGAATCCCGGTTTATGGTCAAATATATTTTTTCTTACTATTACCCATTTTAGCTTTGCATTTCATCTTAATCAGATTATCTGGAGAAGCCCTCTACAATAGTTATCTGCAAACTAAATTGGCTGGGAAGGAATATTTACTTCTCTTACAGAAGCTAATTTTGAGAAATTCAACTGGAACTAACCACAGTTACAGAAGCCAATATTATAGAAAGGGTTTTTTTTTCATCTTCTTTTGTATGCAGGGAGTATATACAGCCTTCTCAGAAAGAAAAAAAAAAAAAAAAAAAGATGCACAAAACAATGAAATAAGATAATCCATTCCAGTGCTCCAAAATCAAAAGGCAGAGCACAACACTTATGAAATAGCTCATAAACAGGTAGAGATGCCCTGGCTTAAGTCCAGATGTTTAAATACAGCACGATGCTATTCTATGTCCCCAAAGCCAAGAATGGGACTCCAGCCATATATTTTGAGGAAATAGATGCTCAGACTTAAGTCAACAGTTCTTGCAAATACTAGTCACAAAAATGAATTTCAATACTAAATAGCGGTTAACAACAAACTAGAAAATTTATTTCAGCTCAGTGTTGATTTGTCAGCATCCAAGACTACATTTTACAGCCACATCTTCCTGCAAATTCTTCCTAGGTAGGTCACAAAATTAATTTTTAAGATCCCCATTTTAAAACAACTCTCTTCAGCCTTGCCCTAACATGTGCATTGCAGGTCATTTTAGAAGACCTGAAACTCAAAGAAAAAAAAAAAATCCCTGAAATATAGCAAGGATAAGTACTGTGACAATAACCATGAATCACAACACGAAGGCTGGAAGCCAATAAAGCTAGTCTGCTTCCTTCCCAGTGTGTATCACTGAAGCAATTCTGTTAGTTCAGATTTTAAAGGCATATTTTCTATCTTTCCCAAATTACATCCTGAATTCAAACCAGCTTCCTTCAAGTTCATAACAAAAACTGGTAAAAGTTGGCCAGACTTAGCTGTTTCACATGCCTGCAAGATCTGGTACCACACTGAACTTTGGCAACTCAATTACACTCACGCAGGTTGTCAGTGAGAGCAGTAGTGGTGGGAAGCAACATTCATGAATATGCATGTAAACTAAAGCTGAATTTTGATTTGGCTGCATTCATAATCCATTTACATTCATTTCTGTGGATGATCAGATGCTAGAGATTTATTCATGAAAATGAACTGAGCACTCAGTCACCAAAAGGGAATTCTGAGCAGCATTTTCAATGGCAAGGTCTGCCAGTGCTGGTGAGCAACACAAGTCACCTAATCAGACAAGGGAAATCAGGAAAAAAAAAAAAAAAAAAAAAAAAAATAGAGTAATATATGTAAATCTAGCACAAATTACAAATATTCACAGTGAGGTGTTCACAGATGAGCTGCTAATCAGTACCAATTCATTGACTGGAGGTTCAATGGTCCAGGTTCTGCCCTGTATCTGTCTGCAGGCAATGTGAAGTGGCAACAACCATTTCTGTAACAAAGCATTTGGAAAGCTACAAGTAAGAGGCATGAGACAGAAGAGCTAACCATCAGTAACAGAGCAGGGAACTGTACCACTGTTTGCTGTCTTTCCACAAATGAAAGGGTGGGAAGAAGAAGAATTGAAAAATAAGAACAGATACACAATTGATTCTTTTTAATGACAACTTCCACAACCCTACACGACAACCTGGACAAGGACTCAAATTAAGCCCACTATGATTTCAGGTTTACTGAAAATCTTCTCAGTGCTAAGGCACAGCCTAAGTGTCCTAAATGAAGAGATGATCTCACCTGTTCTCTCATATAAAGACCCACTCCACCCACTAGACCACCCTCTAAAGCTATATAGTACATCACATTTCAGGAGGGCAAATGGTAACTTGTCTAAATCTGAAACCATTGGGAGAACTGCACCACACCATTTTCTTCTTCGGATTGCAAGAAAAATCCAAGAACTGTGCTACAGAAGATTTAAGTTAGAGCAGCACAGAGCTTCAACTGTAAGACTCTCTTACATTTTGGACTTCCAAATTCTTAAATTTGCCCTTTAGTTAAAAAAGTCAATGATTTCACCAAGAAAGTTTGATTAGTTTCTTTTACTTTCTGTAATGAAGTGCCATCCTTTTTACACTTGAAAGGATCTTTGTAATAATGCAACATTGATCTTTTGAATACAGATGAGGTAACCTAGATAATAGGATTTGGTACCCGAAAGGGCTTCTGAGCATAGATATCTAAGGCTCCAGTGCCATCAAGAGGATTTTGAAAATAAGGTCCCTATTTAGGAGCAAATGTTTAGATTGGCATTGGAACAATACTATTTCACTTCCGTTATACATGTAGGTGATATATCAATGCAAATAAACATTCTATGACATAACTGAGAATGTAATATACACACACAAGCAAATGATGACGCAGAAGCAGTTGTAAAGAAGCAACACAAAGAAACAAGCACCATCACCAGCTTCCAAGGATAAGAATTTTGGAGCTTTTGTACTTTTTGGTAGCCCTCACCGCTACTTTATTAACAGTTATAACAGCTTCCAGAAAGAGGGAACGGTTTGAGAAAAATGTTAATGGCATCTTCCTAGACAGAAAAGGAAATAAAGAATTTTTCTTTCTTTTTAATATATCTGTTTCTATAGTTAAAATGGAATTTCACAACAGAAAGTGTGCGAACAACAGAGCCAAGTGGAAAACCGACAAGTTAACTGCTTTCCTAACAAATAACCACCACTTACCATTTCATTAGAGCACCTAAATACAAATCCATCATTTCCAGCAAACAGAGCATGGAATTTGGTATCAAAATACTTGGGAATTTTCTTCACAACTGTACTACAAACATGTTGCATTCACATTCTAGGCAGTGTAACAAATCTGCTTCTTTATTCCTCCATCACCTTCTTCGTTCTATTCATTTACTTTCACAACCACCATGTGACAGCAGCAATTTCTTATGGGCCTGTAACACACCTTTATTCCTAGGTCTGCTTCATAATCTGTTATTTCATTTAACTGCCCCTGCAAATATAGGTAAGGTCTATTCTGAGAAGTCATGCTGAAAACAGTCTCAAAAGCAATTCAACATCATCCATGACCTGTAACACAGAAAAACGTTGAACACAAAACCAGCCATAATTAAAAAAAAAAAAAAAAAAAAAAAAGAGAGAGAAAAGAGGAAGTACCTCTACCAGACAACATTTTGTTTAAATATAACAAAAGTAAAACCCTTCCCCTCTTCCTCCAAGGGAAAAAACATAGCTTCTAATGTCTCATCCATGCTAGGCTGCCAAATCATTGTCGTAATAGAACAGCGAGAGCTGAACTCAAACTGTGCCCCAACACCATTTTCAAACACAACTCTATTCCAAGCATAGGCAGAGTCTTGGAGGAAAATAACATAGCGTCATTTCAACGGACCTTTTTGAAATCTTTTTATGATATAGCCCAGTAATAGTCTTGTTGAAAATGCCTTTTGCACCAAAGAGATTTGTATTGGTCTGAATAGCTTCAATTGGACTTTTCCTATGCATCACAATCAGATTTTGCTGGTGACAGCACACGTGTGCCATCATTTCGGCTGCAGCTCTCCAGGCTTTCAGACTACTGAGACACAACCATTCTATATTCAGAACATCAAGCGCTTCTGTTAGACCACGATAGCAGCAGGATATCTCCCAATTTTTTTTTTTTTTCCAAGTGCCTTCAGGCAGCACCTATAGATCGGTAGTTTAAGAAGAAAGACAGACTGAGCCATGGCTTTAACTTGTAAACAGGGTCTTTGAAAGAGCAAAGGTGTGAGTTTGTCTCCAGTAAAGCAAACTTACTTTGTTGTTTGCTTTAGGCATTTCTGTGATAAATCTACAGAGTAGGCATGGATTTCCTGTCTGTCTCTGCAAACTTGCCTTTTACTGAACCAAGCAAAATTGTCAGAATTTTATTTCCAATGCCAACATGTGTGTCAGGGTCAAAGACAAGGGGTCAAAAGTGCATTTCAGGATTAGGTGCATTTCTTTTCAATGCTTGTGCAATCTGCCGTAGTAAGTGAAATTTGAACACTAGGATTTCCAGGGTGTCAATAGGCAGAATAAGACAGCTCTGGTGTTTTGTTCCTGGCTTCTTTACTAATGCACGTCTGTCATGATGAGTAACTGAAATGAATAAATTAAATAGATGAACATTGCATTTAAAACTGAGAGTTTTCAGACACTATTAGATTGTTTATATTTTAATTAGATAAACTAAATCCTGTGTATTGTTTTCCACCCCAAGATCTCAGTATGTTTTTCAAGAAAAATCCCAAACCAATTGTTCTCATGATGTTCTTACTATTAGTTGAGAAAAGTACAGTGCAACAACTCACTTGAAGCCAAGCAAATCTTCAGAGGTTGTGCAACCATTATTGCTTCTCATCCATTCTGCACAAAAGGAACAAGCACACACATTTCCACACACACACATCCCAGAAATGGTCCTATTGCATTCAAGAATCCTAACCTCCCTACAGAAAAACACACCTGGAGTCTTAATGACAGGCTTGGTAGGTAACGTCCAGCAAGTGAGGTGCACACACTACCAGCTAAATATCATCTGTTCTACAAGTGTTACATCAGAGGGGAAATGAACATCCTACTCACACCATTAGCACGTGTCCATCACATTGGCAAATGAAGATAAATCAGCTACTTGGCTGCTTCCACCAATATAAATACATAAAGAAATAATAAACATTATAAATTTTTAACCACCTATCCGCTTCTACCTGTAAACATGAAATTCTCTTACGCTTCAACAAACAAAAAAAATATACTCAATGAAGTTTAACAAATGTGCCATCTGTTCTAAGAAAGCGGATTACCAAAGGTACGGTTAAATGGGACAATACTGACCTCCTGTGGCAGCTTTGCAGAGAAACAACTCCAGCCGCAAATTGCTCATTCCTGAATACGTGGGAATTATCCTACATCCTACCCTCAGCATCTACTGCTGTTGTTGCAGGGACACCAGAAAGCCCCAGTCCCAGACAGGGACTCAGCCTCAGATACACACTTCAAAGTCAAAGCAAATACAGCAGTTCCAAAGACAAACAGAGCAAGTCAGTTACACTCAAAGAGGAAAGGCTGTTGTAACTCATCTTTGCTGCCTTGCTTCAGTTTAAGTCTGTTACATCTCTTTTCGCTTTGGCAGCACAGAGATTGAAATTAAACAAGACGACGACCCCTTCCCCCCCCCCCCTTAAAAAAAAACTTCAAACAACAACAACAACGGTGAATTTAAAAAAAAACACACCACGACAAACACAAAACCACCATGTTTCTCACAATAGAATGGTTAAGCACCAGAACAAATCATTTAACAAGATGGTGAGCTTTCCCGAACCGGCTGATCTCAAGAACAGGCTCAGTGAACTCATCTAGGAAAGGTGGGCTTGCTCTTGCACTGGGCTCAGGCTTTTTCCCAATCCAGCATCTGTAGCTCCCTTGTCCTGCAAAACACTGGCTTGACACAAATTCCATCCTGCTGGAGTTCCCAGGCTATTCACATCATTACCGCATGTTGAGATGATACACTAGTTAAGGCATTATTAGAATCCATTAGCATCTATTCTGCATTGCTTGTTCCTTTGTAGAGAAAAGATCATGCTGAAAGAGGAGCTATTGTTTCGTAGGCATTGAGATGATTGCTACTGCACTTACCTTAGGGAACAAGACCAAGAAAAAGAGACATTTTCTTTTTTCCCCCCAACTGAATAAAGAGTTGGAAGAGTTCATAACTCTCAATTCTATAATCCCTCTCACAGCCCCAGCGCTCACTGAGGTTACAACAAAAACACCAAAACAAAACAAGAATAACTCAATATTCCTTTTAAGTAAGCAGCTTAAATCACTAGACTTAAAAAGAAAAAAAAAAAAGGGCAGAAAGAAAAAATTTAAAAAGGGCAAGCCCATAGTATCTCAATAAACACAGCAACTTCTCCTTCAGCTTTCTCAAGACAGGATAACAACTTAAAGCAAATGAAAGAACAAAACAGTAACCCTGAACATAAGCAAACAAAGGAAAGAAAAACAAAAAAAAGGAAAAAAAATTACAAAGGAAAGAAAAGCAAACAAATGACAAACAAACCTGCAGCTGCTCTCTCCAGCCCGCGAAGCACCACCAAGTGTCCCCTCCCCTCAGCCGCGCGGCGCCATTTTGGGTTCCAGAACTGTGCCCCGGGGGCGGGGCGGCAGCGGCCGGAGCGCGGTGTGAGGACAAGCAGGCAGGCGGTGGTGTGAGGTGAGCAGGTCGTTCTTCTCCTCTGTTGCCACGTTTCTCTGGGTGTTGTGCTGCGCGTTATGGGGTTTCGTTCTCGAAAGAGAAAAATGGAGAAAAAACAAATCTTGCGGAGTTAATCCTTTTAAACTAAGGGCTGCTGCTCAAGATGACTTAGGCCTCAGGTTCAAGGATTGGTTTGTCCACAAAAGTAGCTTCATGCAGGTAAATCGTTGTAAAGTACAACTTAAATAGAAATGCTTACAACATTAATATCTGGCCAGCAAAAGGCAGGTGGTGTGTTTATTTAAACATTTTCTCATCATACTAGAAGCCTCCCTGAAACACTCCGTGCCTGAGAACTAGAAAATTAGTCTGTCAGCTCTGAAAATTGCTCTGACCAATTTAATTTCCCTATGTAAACTGGGTGAAACCTTCACTGCAGTATTAAAATGAGCTTTTGAAGCTATTTTGGTTTCAAATGTGCAGCTGCTGGGGTGACAGGAGCCCTTGTGGGGCTGGGCCTGGCTCTGGGGCAGCACTGCCGGTGTCAGGCCCTGAACAAGACAGGCCTGGAACAGACACGGACTGCAAGCACAGCTCAAGAGATGGAAACACACTGGGCTCCAACCTGGAAGAGTTTTCCAACCCAAAGTACTCTAAGGTGAAAATGTCCCTGCTGTGCTCCCACTTAAGTTCTGATTTATATAGAATAAAAGCAAAATCACAACTGGCTGCTGGAGATGGAAGTGAAAACAAAGATGGAGGCCCAGAGAGTTGTCCTGCCTCCAGTGGTTTCCATCCCTGAGTTAATGCAACTTGTGGTTTTATCACATTCCACCACATCCTAAAATGGGTGACATAATTGCTAGCAGCATCCTTGATGCCAGGTTGGAGTCCTTCCTCTGTTCCTAACTTCTCTGAAAGTAGATATTTATAAGTGAACACAGGATCAAGCTTCCGCTACAGAAACTGCTGCAGTGCCTTCCGTTATGTTAGGACAGTACTAAAGTCAGTAGAGGTTACTTACATGCAATACAGAGAAACACAGAGCCTCGGGGGTCCACTAAGCAGTCTCTGAAAATCAGATGGAGGATATTTGTAATAAAAGCGTTACGTGATATTTATGCCTGTTGTCTCTACCTGCCATAATCCAGTCCACTAGCTATCTTTTCTCAATTTATGTTATGGACTGTGAAAATGAGTTATCTTTTGGTTTATGTAGGATTAAGAAAGTTTCCCCTCCATCCCCATAATCCAGATAAATTATATCCACTCTGTCCTGCCTACTCAGAGCTACCAAGCACATTCATCTTGCCTAATCTTCTTTTCCAGGATCCATGCTGACTACCCCTTAAGCAATTACATATATCTAAATGTTCTGTGTACATAATTGCTCTCCATGTATTTTCTGCCACTGAGATCAGATTTACAAGCCTGCAGTGTTCTCAATCTTCTTCTAGTCATCCTGTTTCTATTAGATGCTCACTGGTGCCTAATGCTGTACTTTGTCCTTTCATAAATTATGAGTGAAATACACACTTTTTTTGAAGAGGAAGTGAAAATGGCCACCACTAAGGCTCAAGAAGGAAAACTTTCTAAATATGTATATACTCCAACCCGGCTTAGAGGCTTTTCCTTTCATACAGACCTGACAATTTGGAAAAGCCAAGTTGACAGAGCCTTTCTCAGTAGTTCCCTGGCCAGGGGGGCAGCCGGAGGGCCTGCCCATGGGGCACTCGAGCAGCTCCTGATCCACTGGCCACAGCCCCTCCGCACCTGGTTGGGGAAGCGGTACTGCAGGATTTGCAAGCAGCTCTGGGGCAGAGGCCCTGGAGAGGCTTCCCCAGAGCTCCCTGCAGAGCCTCTCTGGCCACTGAACCCCAGAGCATTCTGCCCTGCATCAGGGCTGGCCCCACGCTGCAGCCAAACCCAGCCAGCACCAGGGAAAAGGGGCTGCAGCACCAGCGGCACTTCAGGGCCGTGGCATCTGCCTGCAGTGTATCCTGATGATCCAAATCTGTGTCTCTGAGCCTATCACTCCACTATTAAATACTTTCCCTTGTATTTCTCCTATCTGTTGAGTATTTGTTCTGTTTCCTATATTGTCCCTAGTAGTTCTTGACCTGCTCTTTGCCTTCTGCATTATATCTCTCCTTTCCCAACTGGAAGTCCTCTGCAAAATCAAGCAGAAGAGTTTGCTGACCTTCCATCCAACTCCACACGTGTTGCCCCAGAGAGAGGAAGAAGTAAGAGTCCTTTGCTCTGTCCTTCCAGATTTCCCCTCTTTTTGTCTGGCCTTCTTGTTTCTACCTCACTCTCTTCCCTTCCTCTGTGTTAGTTTAACATTGACCTTCATAAGTGAAGCCTCTAGGTCTGTGGAGTATGCAGGCACTTACTGGGAATGTCCTCACGGTCACAGTTTGATGAATCAGGTTTCTAGAAGCTGAAGAAGCTGTCTGTACATTTCTCTCAATAGAATAAACTAGAACAGTTCTCAGCAGGAGGGAGGAGGACATTGTGCAAAGCTCCCCACTTAAATGCAATGAGTAGATAATGTAGAGAGGGGATGTCGAAAGTAAAGTAAAGTTTCAATTAAGTATTTTGCATCCAGTTCATATTGGCTGGATACATCATATTCTGTGCTTTTAAAAGTCAGGTTAAAATGAACAGTACCCTGATGATGTATGCAGGCTATGTGTAAATTAGAGACAAGCACTGCCTGCTGCAGAATGCTTAGGGGCTTAGTGTGTATGATGCGTATTTGTGTGTTCTACTCCGTGCCTGGCTCCCAAACAGCCCTGAAATGCCTTTGTAAAATAAAATTGTATAACTAATTGAACATTGCTAACTTCTCAGTATGACAAAATACGTCTGTAAGACAGAGGTTTGCTCTTATGGTATTGTTATTTACATCTCATTTGCATGAAGAGATAAGATGAATATTACACATGTTAATAGTTTAGTTATTCAGTTAAGTATATCTTCATTTACATTAATGTTATTTAATTTATTTTCAGATAGAGGACTTCGTTTATGGATACTGGTTATCTTATACTTTCACTGTGTCTCTTTATGCTTTTTTGTTGCTAGTATTTGTTTCCTGTGTGTATAACTATCATCAGTGTACACAGTTCCATTTATACTGGAGCTAACTATCCACTAAAGACTTGAAACAGTCACTTGGTTTCTTTTTTATTGCCTGTTCTTGCAAGGAACACTAAAACTATTCCAAGATTGCTGATTTGCAATTTCTATTAATTATTTTGAAAAAAATATACAGAATGCCACGCAGAAGAAAAACTTTTGCTTTCATTTGGACAGCTCTTTTCACAAACTCAAGTCTTCCTACTGTCTTCCTGTGAAAACTGAACTTTGGCAAAGTTTACTTTACATGCCTAAGGCATGTTTGTTCGTTTTCAGTTCTTCAGACCTACACCATCTTTTGAAGCTCCACTGTTGCAAAGCATGTGCTGGTCAAAATATTTCTCTTCCCGCTCCTGCTAGAATACCGAAATATATAATTCATCTTGACCTTGTGCCTTGTCAGCTTTTAATACTTCTAATTGCCTGTCTGCTCCAGCATAACCATAAAACCTTTTAACATCTCACTCCAGTTTCCAGAATTTGACCTTCTTCAGTCTTTCTCATTAATAATGGGCCAAATAAATTAATTTAGACTACTGACAGTGCCAGCATCATTCATCTTCATCATTTCTTACTGGATTTTCCCCCTGCCTTTTTGCTGCTTATAAATATAAAATAATGTTTGACTTATTTCTACATGTTCTTAATTCACTTAACCTTTTTCTCTCATAGGATTGTATGATAATCCAGGTCAAAAGGGACCACAGGAGTTCTCTAATCTGACCTGCTGCTCTAAGCAGGGTCAGCTCTGTGGTAAGGACAGGTGGCTTTATTCCATCTAGTCTTGAAAATCTCCAAGAACAGAGACTGCTCAGCATCTCTAGGCAACCTGTTCCAGTGCTTGACTGTCTTCATGGTGTGAAAGGCTTTCTTTTTGTCCAGTCTGAACCATGCATGTTTCAGTTTATGTCCATTGTCTCTTGTTCCACAGCTTTTCAACAGCTCCCCGTCTGCCAGAAC
This sequence comes from Patagioenas fasciata, assembly GCF_037038585.1. Classification (NCBI taxonomy): domain Eukaryota; kingdom Metazoa; phylum Chordata; class Aves; order Columbiformes; family Columbidae; genus Patagioenas; species Patagioenas fasciata. The sequence goes on along the minus strand of NC_092533.1, from coordinate 12,918,758 downwards.
CCCAGAGCCTTTCCTGCAGAGCTGCACCTCAGCCTGGTTCAACTGCAAAAGGTTCTTCCTTCCCAGGTACAGCACTTGGCATTTGTCCTTGTTGAATTTCCTAAGGCTGTCCATTCCTGCAGCCTGTTTAGACCCATCTGAATGGCAGCCTTGCCCTTCTGGATACCATCTGCAGTCTTGTTGAGCACACACTCCATTGCCTCCCCCAGCTCGTAGATTCAACCCATTTGTTTCTTCCAGCTGTTACAGAGAAGGAGACCATTTCCTTCACAGTAGAAATGGTGCAGTTGGCATTGTCCTTCCTATATTTGTCTGAGAGCGGGTGTTTGCCTCAGAGATGAGTTCTCCAGGGTTGAACTAATATAAACTTCAATTGTTGAACTGATTAAACTTACATGGGATATTTGTGCTACCTCTTCATATCTCCTGAGCCTACAGAACTAAGTGGCTAAGACTGGAATACAAATCCAAGCTTCTTTTTTATTGATTCTTTTCACTTTGTTCCACTGAAGCCTTTTTTTCCGTACCTTATTTGCCCAGCCATCGTTCAGGACTTTCCAAAACTATTGTCCTGATTTTCCTATATTCTAATGACTCATAACTGGCAAGCTACTCACTATTAGATGATGATCAGTAATTCTGAAAATTATACTATTTGTGGATTGAGTTGAAAATAGACTAGTTGAGTTGAAAATAGACTAGTTGAATCAACAGGGAAGAACATAACCTGGTATTTGAAAAACCTGTTTTGGAAACTTCCCACACAGGTAAAAGCAACAAGCACAAGAAGCTGTGCATCAGACGTATCAGAAACGAATATATACATATTAACGTATAAAATTAGGATCAGAAACTCCAGGCATTTTAATAGTTCCTACTGATGTCTAAAATGATTTGTGTGCTGGAGTACCGGTGGAGGGAGGCAGAGGATAGCAGGACATCATAAAATGTTTTTGTGTATAACCAGGCATTCAAAGTATGTCACCCTTGAAGGTTCAGAAGAGACTTTTCCTGGACAAATGTGCCAAATATGTCTTTTCTATCTTCTGGCAGTGGGACAACCTGAAGGACCAAGAGCCTTTTACCACAACTGTGAACCATGTAAGCTTTTCACTTAGCTTAAATGGTAGAGGCCTGTGCGTTGGTATAAGAGGACAGTCTTCTATAAAATGTTTCTCTAATTTCTCTTCTCTACTACTAAGTAGTTTGTGAGTTTTCCCAGATTTCTTTAAAGTAAAATCTACAAGATGTTTAGCTCCTCCTTTGCCTTTTACCAACAAAACAAGCCCATTAAATGCAGTGCGAGCCCTATCTGCACGTATTCCTACTAGTACAGAATTGTCACTGGGGCTGAGTAGAAGCAGCAGCTTTGGTGATATCATCAGGTCCATCCCCCTGTAATGGCACTCACTGCCATAACCACCAGTTCCTAGACTGCAATAAAAAGATTTGGAACTTAACTGCTCTACTCTTTGATGCTGATATGAATTGCAGTAACCCCAACAGGGTACTATCGAAGCTTAAAAATACACATAAGGGGACAATCTATATCCTTGCCTCTCATCAAGGTACTCCCAGGCATTGATGCTTTGAAGTTTTATGCCTGTGTTTAAATGTAAGCATGGTAAGGAACCCTACTGAAATCAGTTGAACACGAAGCACAGACAGAAATATTTTCTGTAATAGTTTTCTTAAGGTAATTCCTAATCCCTGCTGTCTACACACTTTTTCTTTCTATTAAGGACAATTTTTCATGCTGGCAAATGCCCTATAACATTACACAACCGTCATTATTTTAGAAGCTAGTGTCACAAAACAGCCAATCCTCCTCAGGAGCGCTTTCTCAGGTTATAAAGAAGCCATTTCAGACAGAAGTCTCATTTCTCTAAGGTTTTAATTAAATACTAATTCAGGCAAATAAGAGTTACAAAGTAAATAAACAACACTGCAAAGCCACAGGTCCCCTGAGCTCAAAGCTACAACTCAAGGTCCCTCAGGACAGTGCTAAGCTTACCATTCAATTTACCTCTGAACTCCAAAATCTCATCAAAACAGTGCATATTGTAGGAGGCTGTATATTTCTATCTTATTATACAGTTTATCTAAGCTCCCGTTACACTGTAATCTCTAGATTCTCGAGCATTTTTGTATGTGACTGGTTGTAAAGTAACACATTAAACCAACAGCTTAAATAAAGATGTGCCACTTAAAAAGAATATCCAGTTTTGATTTAATTATAGAGCATGTGGGAATGGAATGGTTGAAAAACTTGGATAATTTGTGTTATTAGTGAGTTAGTATAAATCAGCCTCACATAAATTAGGTCAGAAATCACTGATATAATTTGAAATTAAGTTATCTGACAGGTATGCACAGGTCTGTCACAGTTCGCTAATGTGTCCTCTGTTTTTATTTAGGAAGTAAATTAGATTTAAATTTGGATTGTCCATTTTGGCATGTTATTGGAGCCAATAATCAGAGAGAAAAATTCTAAACCAAAATGAAACCCTGTTTTGAAACTTGGGTTCCTGCCCCGAACATACACAGAGAACACCTCAATCCTCATGGCCCTGCACCTTTCAGCCATGTGACCAGCCCATGCACAGCAGCACACTTGTGATCCTCCACCTCTGCCCTCATACCCCACTAACTGCATCTGCTGCATCTTGCCTGCTCTGACAGATGCCACACAGACACGTCATCATGGAGTTCTTGCAGGTACCTCCTGAAGGTACATTGGGTGGTTTGGAACAAGAGTTCACCCGCTGCCATCATGCTTTCCATGCACTGAGTACTTTCTCAGCCTCCTGAATGGCTGTGCAGGTCCCCCAAAGCACATACTGGGAGCAGGGGGTGAATCCTTCTAAACAGACTTAGTTACTTCTTGTGATATTAATCACTGAAAAATTGGCTTCAGCCAACTCTCCTAATTCAGTTAACCATACTCAACTATGTAGTAGAAAAGACTTGAATGCAATGACTTCAGACATATGCTTGTGCGTGTGGTGGTGTTACAGGTGGGTGATGCCAGGCAGGGTTGAGTGAATTATTTCAGCCATTTTTAAGAGCTTGAGCACATAGAAGAACTTCATTAATAGGAAATATTTTTTAATTGAAGTTATTCTGTGTATCTGTATTAAGAATTGAACTAACACATTACACAAATAATGAAGCAAAAAAAAAAAAAAAAAAAGCCTGGACAGCAAAATGACTGGAATTTATAGTCTGCTCACTGTATTTCACAGAATTTGAGATGTTCTGAGTGGTATCCTTCTCATTGTAAAATACACTCAGGAAAATCCCCAACACCACCGCTTCAATTGTCCCCATGTTCCCACAACAGCCTTTTAAATGCATCTTCTCAAAAGCCTGTAATGGGTATGAGAGGGGAAGCTACTGGTGTAGTTGCATCTGAAGCCAGTTGTAACTTGACAAATCAGTTTATTAATTATGAGCAGACTGCAGAACAACTGTAGCCTTGTGGGGTGATCTGGATAGCAGAATGCTATTGTTCCCTTGCTCAGGGATTTTGGTGGAAATTGCTTCTAACCTCCTTCAGCCATAGTAATCTAACATGGAACAGAGAGGTGTATTGATCACTTGGTCAGATCCTCTTCCAGACAGCAGATTGGAAAAATGCCAGCATGCCATTTTGTAACTTACATTTGTTTTTGTGTGATGAGCAAGGTCACCAACTTCAGGTTTTATTTGAAATTTACTGTATAACAAATAGTATTAGAGATGGTAAAAGGTTGTTTTGGGCTGAAATTGTTTTCCTAGAGATTTTCATGTAAATTTGCAAAAATGTGGCTCTTAACCAAAGGACTTAATAATCATCTGATTTTCCCATTTCGCTTTCACCCCATAAACTATGAATTTCAGAGTACTAAAGCAGAGTGGATGTGTAGAGCTATGACATCACTTTTATTTTGTTTTCAGCATTTAACAGAGAAAATATTAAATTTTGTAATTTTAGAGAATCTAGTACTCCAGAATCCAGCAAGTTCACTTAATGCAATTATGTTTTTGGGGAGTAATTTTTTTGCAAAATCTTTAGCAAATTGGGAATTTGTCTATTAGCAAATAGGGAGATTGGAATGCGAGGAGGCAGTTTAAACCTTATTTTTTGAAAAAACCTGGCAACAACCTGTTTTATAAATCTGATGGTCATGCAAAGTCCAGTTGTGCACAAAAACCCTTGGAGGTTACATCACTGGCACTTCTGCTACAGAGTTTCTACTGGAAAGCACACATTTTATACCTTAGCACTTCCCAAAACAGCTAAGAAATTCCCTCAAATGACCCACTCATGAAAAACGTCAGGTTTCTATTGAACTCACTGGAGCCCAACTTCCTGGGCAACTGGTCGTAGCTACTGCTTCATAGCTTCAAGACCACTGGTCTAATTGAAAGTCTCTACCTTCCCCAATGGCTTTTCAGCTCAGCAGTTACAAGAAGAGAAGCGTGCCATTCGGAGAACGGATCCAGACTTCAGTTACTTGCAACAGACTTTTAACAGCAAAACGGAGTCAAGTGGCAAAAATGACAACTTTGTGAAGGTTTACAGTGACAACCTTCTTGTAGTGCCTCAGGCTCGCAATAAACCAGAAAGGACTGAGTTTAAAAACGGAATTTTGTCACTGAAGAACACCACAAAACTCTTTTCTGCGCACAGATATGAACAGATATCACTGCCATGAAGCCATGCAAATAAAATTAGCTTTAGAAGGTAAAGGTACAAGAATAAGTCAACAGGTTACATATCTCTTGAAATGGAGTAGATTTTATTATTTTTTTTTATTCCCATTTTGTTGCACCCTGGAAGAACAGAGAAGACCTAGAAAAGAACTGAAACATAAAATGCTAATTTAGTTTTACTTTCATTTTGTTTAGGGACAAATCTGTATGGTCTTTATCTGATATTTATGTAGAAATAAATCAGAAGAGACCAGATGATATAAGAAACATCATTTCATTAATGAAAATCAGTTCTTTGGGTTTAGAAGGTTTGGAAGATAAAAAGTGGAGTGCATCTTTGCAGTCTGAACAGAAAAGGAGATTTTAAAACCAGTGACTTTTACTTCTTTATCCCCTTAGCTGACAGAGAGCAATGAATACATGAATGTAAAGATCAAATAACCCTAGAAAGAGGATTCAAACAGGACTGACTGTATTGCCATACATTCACAATCACTAAGCTGGCAGAAATCACCACTGCTTCTGAAAAAAGCAGCCATTCTTTCCTCTGCATACAAAGATCGTGTCTCATGCAATCACAAAGATTTTGACCCAAAACAGTTCCCAGGCTCTTGTTGACCAGCACAAATACGTACAGAGCCATGGAGCCCGGAAGACAAAGCCGGAGAAGAAAAGACCAATTCTTTCAACAGCAACATAGCTTCAAAGTGACTGGACAATTCTGCTACTGGTTCCACTGTCTTGCAATATCGATAGCTCTCTTAGGTATCTATAGCCAAAGGAGGGAAATGTCATGAGGGGTGTCTGTCTAGTAAATAAAGGGTCTTGCAGACTACATTCTCCAGGGCAACTTCAACTATGCTTTAGGGGGTGGGGGAGAGAGGGGATGCTGAGGACACAGGTCCCCTTTTAGAAGTTATAACTGACTGTAGTCTTTTCTTCACAGAAATGACAGATGTAACTACAAAATTTCCATTTGCTGCTGGGACCCTTTGAAAAATGACTGCACATTCCTGACTTGGTATGGAAAAGGTAAGAGGAACCGTTGTTTCTGTATTTTGGTTTAAACATTTAAGTCAAAGATGACAGACTGTTACTGATTTTGTAATTTTTACAAGCTATGATTTTCACCTTTTAAGCAATACGAACATTATTTTTTGTCAGGAAAACTATGTACTGAACAGATGTGACATTTAAGAACATACTTGCCTTTTGCCTTTGGAATGTGTCACAGCCTTCAGATTACAGTAATAAAATAAAAAAAAATGATAGTCGGATGGAGTTTGGTGTTTATTTTTCAAAGACTTCATATGGAGCAAGATGGAAAATACAGTGCTAAATATAGATTGCTAAATTTTATCATTAACATGCTGAAATAAGGTCTATACTTATCTGAACAGAATCCATATCTTAACACACATTTATACAAAAGAATTTCATATCTCAGTTTGGGATGTCACACATTGAATTATGGTAGCTTGATGTTCATGATCACTTTCCCAGAATTTAGGCATAATTACCTCCAAACTCCTGGTTAAGAGACTTTTAAGCCATGCTGTAAAAGTTAATGCATGAGAGGAGCTGCCCGTTTAATCCAGTTATAGTCAGCGTGACTTAGTTCAAAACCTTTTAGGTTGGTTTTCCTTACACTTCAAAATAATTTTTGAATTGTCAAAACTGCACCCAAGACATTTTTTCAAAGCCCTAGTAAGTAGACCCTTGGACTGCAGTCTAGCTGGGAATATAGTTTTCATTGAACATAGCCTTTGAATATATCTAAACCACTGTTTGTGGAAGGAATGTAGTAGGAGGTGGGAAAACTCATATTGCCTTAACATTTGATTTTTATGTGTCTTGGGTCATCCAACTATTCAAGCATGCAATCACATTTTTTTATACATCTCTTGTCATCTTCGTATCTTCCAGTCATACTGTCATACTTTGAAACTTACTTCAGAGTTACAACACTTCATTCCAACTAGTTCCAGAACCTTCTTTTTCAAGTTAATATATTGTCCCTCTTTTTGAAGTGGAAAAATTAAGTATTGGGCTGAGTAACAACATATACAAGGTGCAATATGTACATAAATCATATTGCCAACACCATATAAAGAAACATCTGGAATGCTGCTTCGGAAGCAAGAGTTCTCCAAACACCCCTTCCTGTTTGAACTGTTTACAAAACACAAAAATGATTCAGCAAATGTATAATAACTTAGGGAAAAAATAAAGAATTGCCCATATATTTTTTTTTTAGCGTGTAAAGTTCTGTGTACCTAGGATGAAATGTAAAGGTTAATCCAATTTACAAGTGGGCAAGGTTGAAACACCCCATGTAAGAATCAAAAGCACTTAGAAACTTGGATAGTTCACTCCTATATTTCAGTGCTCAAAAAAACCCACAACTGATTAACTGCCATTTGTTTTCAGTTTCAAGAGTATCCATGAGCCCTGCAAGATAAGTGAAGCAGTAATTTGTCTGCTCGTGCTGCCTGCAGCAGTTGCAGTGGTCTTAAGAGACCACTGGCTGTGGTACAAACCAGGGCAGGTGGAAGGGTAAACGATACTTTCATTTGGCATTTCTGTATTAAAGCACTAAGACTGGGAGTCACTCACTTGCTCAGCATGAGAGAAATTCAAAATTGCAATTCTCTCCTCCTAGTAAAATGCCCAATTCATCCCTATTAGGTGCTTCACATTTGGGAAACAAGTCATCCTTCTTCCTTCTTGGTCAAACTGCTCCATTGACAATGAGGGATGCAGCGCCAATTAACTTATACCAGCTGAATGGAATGGATAGTTAGAGCACTCTCCTGTAGGAGGAAAAGCCAATTTTCCATCATCTTGGGGTAAAAAAAAAAAAAAAAAAAAAAAGGGCACTTTCATTAAAATAAAAAATAAAAAGAACTGGATAGTGCCCTAATTGGTATTGTAACATCCACATTTTTTTGTGGATCTAGCAGAACAATCAATATGAGAACAGTTTAACAAAAATCATCAGTAAGTCCAGAATTGCTTTCCAAATAGTAATGTATTTTGCCATGTTTTTAAAACGGAAACGAAATAAAGAGAACCACTTCAAGAATTACTTAGCTACTTGACTTTAATAAAATACTGTAACTTCTGATTATGTATGCCAAGGAAAACAAAACCAAACGAAACGCAATAGCAAGCCTACTCTCCACACCTCAGCGTTCCTCAGGTTTTTTTCTTCTTGCAGCTTTTAGCCCCATCTCAAATTTTTCATATGAGTTTTAAATTTACTGTGATTTTTGAAAAAACATGATGTCAAATTTAATAAAAACTTATCTCCCTGATCAAGCACTGAGGCTCAGGATGTTCCAGGCTCTACTTTCAAAACCTTCTGTATCTCTTTGTGTGTGTGTACATTTATCATATTCCCCAAGGCAGCAGCACAGTGGCAGCAAAACTCAAATCTAATCCAATCTAACCTAACTCTGGAAATAGTTCCTTGAGTTAAGGATGATAAAAGAAACAAAACCAAAACCCATCTCTGAAAGGGCACACAAATGTCAAGAAGAATTGCAAATATTTATGATTCAGATAAACAAACCCTGATGACAAAGAAAGAATCAACAACTGTTTCTCATGCTGGCAATAGATATTTATTGTCATTTTGGAGATAGGTTACCATGTGTATACCAGGACTTCAGACTAAAACCAAATTTGGATTATCAAGTCTTAGCATTTGCCAGTTGGAAATTAAAGAACTCAATGTAAAGCTGACCTTTAGAAGATCTTCAGTTGGTCTGTGTCCCAGCCCACTTTTTTTTTGTGAAAAGCTAAACATCTCTCTCCCACCCCCACCTTTATTTCAACCTCAGAAAAATAAATTATCATCCAAATGCATATTTTCCTAGTTTTACTAGTAATCTGCTGGCAATCTCAGAATATTCAACTCTACAACTTGAACAGGAAGCTAACCTGTACATCATCCACGTTACCAGGCTACTGAGTCCAACTTTAAGGACTAGAGCTAACCAGATTAAAGATTTGCTTATATTGGACTATTGTGCTTCCATTATTACGGTACAAACCTTCAACATGTGTGCTTTGCTGTTCAGGACAAGCTACATCAGTGCAAGATCTGACAGTCTGTGCAAAAGAAGCCGCAGTGCTACAAATTCTTAAAATACCTTTCCTCCCCACCTCACATGTATTGACTAACAAACGTCTCCCTTCCACTAACTTCAACAATTCCAAATACTGCCCAAAAAAAGAGACAGATGAAGACATTTCATGCTTTTATACAAAAAGCAAACAATCTTCAACTCCAGTCTCCCCACCCAAAAAAATAACTCAGGGCAAAATTATTTGTTCCCACCCTCCCAACCCCCTTCTAGCTTTTATATGTCACCAATAAAACAAATGAATACAACTTACTGTACAAATATGAAGCTGCAGGCATTCAAGTTACAGAACATTCTGAAGATATTTCAAGCATAAAAAGTACACTTGATAATTGCAAAAATAAAGTTTCACTTTTTTAAAAAACATTTTCATCAGAGCTCAAGCAAAACAAACATTTAGCAATACCTAATTCAGTTTAACTTCATAAGAACACCACCTTCAGAAGTCAAAAACAAAAAAACTCAGATTTTTGGTGATAAAGTAACTGAATATGTCTTTTAATGAAGAGAAATGGTATATACAACAATGGCACAGACCTTAAGCATCAGCAACAGAATTCAGCCAAGAGTAAGTCTACAAGTGAACGGAGTCATTCTTAGCATCAAATGGTACTGATTACTGAGAACCATCATCTGCTAGGAACAGATATTAAGTTAGATTGGTATGAATGGAAGGAAAGATCCATGACATCAAATAGGCTCAGTTTTTGACACTGAACTTTTTTTAGGCTAACAGTTTCACTAGTGCAAGACCATATGTTTACCTGATTAAATGAAAACTCATAAATGTCACAATTTAAGAACACTCATACAAAACTATTTTTTTTCTTTTAAAAAAGTGCCACATACCATACTTTTACTAAAAAAGTTACAAACTAATGGAAGACTGTCTGCCTCCATCTCTTGTCAACAAGGAAAGGCCAAAGCGATTCCTTGATCCCAGCTCGAAATGGTGTTCTCTGACCTATCCCCAGCATCTCCAACCTGGAGCAGTCTAGCTGAGCATTCCTCGGACGAAGAGCACCCACAACTGGACAATCGGTAATCTAGAAAATAAACAGAAAAAACCCAACACACCAACGAGTAATCAGAAATGACAGAAAAACATTTATTCTTATATATGCTCATTTAAAAGTTTCCCTTCATAGCTTTCTATACAGGTGCGTTCCTCACCTCCCCTCCAGTTATTTTGTGTGTTGCATATTTTTTGTGTGTGCTAGTTTTTGTTTGATTGGGGGGGGGGATTGCTTGCTTGCTTTACGGTTAACTTCATTTCAACATAAGAGATATCAGGTAGAGTGACATGACATCTAAATGGGAATTCTTCTCACTCAGTTACTGCTCACCATTTATGCTTTTCCATGTTTTATTCCTATTTTCACCGCGTGACTATAATCACAAGGCAAAAAATGCTCTAAAATGTTGACAGAACCATGTCCTGATCAATAGACTTGAAGAGAAGTACATTTGGGCAGAAAAAATTCAGACTAACTTATTGTTCTCCATTCTTTTTTTTTTCCTCCATCTTCCAAGCCACATTCCAGTTCCAGAATCCTTGGAATTTATTTTGGATATAAACAAAATTTTACATATGACAGTCTCACAACATTGCAAGTATGTCTTTTAAGAGCAGTCTTACTTTTAAGTGTCAATAAAACTGCAGGACAGGTGTTTTAAGCAAAGCAAAAATTATTTGAATTTAAGTGAATGTTTTCAGAAATAAATTTGGACATCAAGGAGTTCTTACAGATTCCTACCCTCAAGTTGATGTTTTGTCAATCCGTATGCTTTTTCAAGGACAAAAATAGAACAAAAAATATGGATTTACTCATGACTGAGGGTAATTGCTCTGCAGAAATACTGTTACACTACAGACCGCAAAACTGGTTGCTGACTGACCAGGGAATTTTCATCTTTCAACAGGTCAAAGCAGCTGTTGTTTTTCCCAGGTAGATACCAGACAGTGTCCTTGGCAATACATCTGCTGTGCCAGACAAACACATATCGTCCTGAAGAGGCAGCTTATTTCTATAGCTAGTGTGAGACCTACTACTTAAAGTACAACCATCTTTCTACGGGTCAAACAACACATCACTTACTGGTCTCAAGTGGCTGCTGGGGAGGTTGAAAGCATCAGCAATTGCACATGCCATTTCATACTTCGTCATCTGTTCATTGCCAGACCAGTGAAATGTTCCTTTTACTGATGGATCCTACAAAAGAAACAGAAAGCGCAGGTGAAAAAAAAGCAGCTAGCAAGCTGTCAGACTGATTCCCACACAAAAATTGTGCAGAATAACCTTGCAGCGAGATCCTATCCTGAAAGGAATGTTACAGCACCTCACTGATGTTCTAGGAATGTCTTGCACATTTTCAGAGAACCTGACTAGGGATTGAGACTGAAAACTGATGTTACATATATCTGACCTGACTTTTCACAAACAGCTTAGAGTCTGTAGAATTAACAAAAGGGAAAGGAGCAAGTCAACCAACCAAATACCCAACCAAGGCAAATAGCTGGGAAGGAGGAACTCAGCTCTTCCGTACAAATCACTCCAAAACAAACACAAAATTCACCACACACATTCTGAATGTCAAACTGCAGACCATGTGGAGGTCCTATCAAACAAACTGATTGTACCACTTTCATCGTATGTGCATGGTCCATATTTCCCAAGTTATATGTATGAAAAATAAAGGTGGTTGGTTGGGTTTGTTACCTTGCAAAGGTGCTAATCTGAAGATGCTGTTGAGAATAAACACACTCAAATCTCTAAATGGAGTGGCTTGTTTCCAAGTGTTCTTAATACAATATGCAACGGCATCTTTGAGAATTACATTCAACCAACATGTTTGTTTGGTTTTTTTAACCCCAAATGGCAATTTGTAAAAGGCATATTAGAATAAGTTAGCTGTTTGCACTTCTCTCCTGCACACTAGAAGACACACGACAATTTTCAGGTGATCTGTCCCATCAGTTCAATCACTTATGTTTCAAACATCACAATATCCACACACTCACGTAACGATACTGTAGTATTACATTAGTTCTTTCCTCTCTCCTAGTGTTCCAGAAATGCAAAGAATAATGCAGGTTATACGCAGTTCTCAGTCGTTCAGAAACGAAGCCAAGAACTCCAGCTGTTTGAAGTCTGAAAAGGCTCGATAGTTTAAATTCTTACCAGCATTCTCTTCTCCGCTAGTTGTCTGCAAACAGCTGCCACATCCTTCACGTTAGTAGGAAACCTTTGTTGCCAGTGGTCCATGTTGGCAGATTTATTACTGAACTGAACTTTGTCAAACATAACAGTCACAGCACTTTCCTCCAGTCTCTCTACCTCTCCATACAGGATGGGAATCCTAAGTACTGCAGCACCTGAAAGAAAGAGTATTTTTCAAGTACTAACATTGTTATGAATAGGTATGAATGCTGTAGCATAACTTGAAAAACGTTAAGAAACATGCCGGTGACATTAAGCATTAACAAAAACTTAAGAAAATACAATTAATGTGTTTGCTCTCTGAATATCATTTTAATTTATATCAACTAAAACCTTTTACAGACACTAAGCTTATATAAACTTATTGCCATTTATGCCACTGATTTCCAGAAAGTTAGCAAGCTTTCATGAACGCTGCGAGAGAAAAAAGAAGACCTGTTTCGGTTAGAACAAAAAATAAAAACATTTTCAAAACAACTGTAAGTATGCGGCTACTCCAGCACTCCACATATCCCCTGGGTAAGAGCACCAACAAAAACTCCCACCAATCACCATATTCAGGTGTCAATGACAGGAATTTTTTTCCCAGAATGTGGAAGCCTCCTGCATAATGGAGGACATTATTTACCAGAAAAACAGACATGAACCTTGGAATTAATAGAAAGCTTGACAAATAAGGAATAGCTTCACTGAATACAGTAGTGAAGAGTATCAGATTTCAAGATAGTGATACGAGAAATTAACAGTGAAGAAGTGCACATCACACTAGTCTGTCTCAGTCATGAAGACTCAAAAGGCCTTTTTCAGGGAAAATCAAAGGCTATGAAAATTAAAAGTAATACAGATATTTTTGCTTAAAGAAAAAAAAATAAATTCAGTCCTGAAATTACAAGCGTGTTACCAAATCATTGCAATTCTTCAAGATTTGTAGGAAAACGCTACAGCTATTAGAAAGACAAAAAGAAAAAGCTAATACACAAATTATTCTCACAGAAAAGTAAACTGAAGAAGTCCTTAACACAAGAAAAAAACAAATACAAAAAACCCTCCAATATGATGCTGATTTCCTGCTGTTCTAAAAACAGCTATTTTGTCACTCAGCAAATTTGTTCTTCCTCTCTTAAAATACAGGTTGACATGTCTCTCATTTACTATCTTCAGAAGTACTCAGCATTTGAGTAAAAGACTGCCCTCCTGGTGTTCTCAGGAGCTGAGCCCTGGAGAGCATTAGCTTCAGCCCAATGGTTCTGAGGACCTACTGAAACTTTGATTTCTATAAGCATGAGTAATAGATAGAACTTGTATCCCCTCCTAACCAAAAGTAAAATATATTCTTAAAAAATACACAGAAACCCCCAAATTATTAGTGGAGATTGTTGCATTATGCAACAGAAATGGATAGGGAAGTTCTTCACGCAACTACAGACATTTGATAGACTGAATTCTACCTATACAATATTAGCAAATTAGCAGTTGGAAGACTAATATGTGTAAAATATTGATATTCGTATGAAACAATAGAACTGACATTTTCAAGCATCTTACTCAGCACCATCTCCCAATTCGTTCTGCTAATAATGGTACTGCTGCAGCCCACGGCTGCCTGCAGATCACGCTCAAAAAGGTTATGAAACCCAAGTGAAGCGCTGAGCTGGGGGAAGGATCTAGCAAGATACCCACATGTACTTGAGTGTGCTGCAGTCCTATCTCCAGTAGCAATCTAGAGGAGGGAGCAAACAGCATCATTGTTTAAGAGCAAGGAGACTGACTCCTAATCACATTCTTTCACATTCTTTTCTAAATCTCATTTCCATGTTTTTGCAACTTTACCACTGACTTATGAGTCTATTAAGATAAAACACAACTAAGTAAAAATAGAAAGCCTCTATTCAAAATATGCAAGTGTATTCTTACCTTCATTATTTTCCAGGACTGCTTTTTCACCTTCCAGTTTGGTTTTACCATATAAATTCAGGGGATTTGGTATATCAGACTCTTTATAAGGAGGGCTTGTTCCATCAAATACATAGTCTGTACTAATGTAGATCAGAAATGCTCCAACTCCAGCTAGGAAGAAAATGTTTATACATAGTCTATTTTAATTCATGCCTTGTTTGAAATCCCAGTCAACTTTTAAAGGACCTCATCTTCTAGCCCCATTCCTTCCCGCTACTTGGTCTGTTCACTGAGCCTTCACGTAGACATGCACGCTACTCTTACAAAAAATGGAGCAACGGCCCACTGATGGCAGAAATTACATTCAGCACTTAGAGTAACTTAGTCGTATTTATGTCCCTGGATAAATAAATGCAATATTTTAACACGAAACCAAATCTGTGAGGTGGTCTCCTTACCTGCCTCTTTTGCCAAGTTCCCTGAAGCAGCCACATTGAGCTGAGAAGCAGCATCTGGTTGACTTTCTACAACATCTGGCCTTCTCTCAGCAGCACAATGCACTATAACATGAGGCTGGAAATTAAATACTAATTTTAAACAACAAACATTATCAAGAGATTGCAGTTGTACCCTAACTCGAGCAATTAACTCCCCCAGGCAAAAGGGCATTTCACTAAGTTGTGAGAAGCAATAGAAGTAGTAGCCATATTTTCAATCGTGACATTCTGAGGAGCATGTTTTCCTTAAGAAGTAGAATAGAACCATGTTGCTTCAAGATACAAAAAACCTGATGATTAATTTTGCAGTTACAATCTTCAGTAGCTTTGATTTTACAGCAAGATCTAAGTTTTTTTTCGTTTTTAATTCTGTGTAATACTATAAAATGCAATGATAATATTTATCTCACACACATAATGGCACTTAAAAAAACATTAGCCAAACTATTTTTAGATAAACCATTTACACATGGCTTATTTGACATATGCAGACTAATAAGATATTTAAAGTCATCTGATAGAATGGCATCCTGTATAATGTATTTCAGGTTTTATTTATTCCTTTTGCAAATTAGGTTGGAAAAAGAGTGAACTTCTTACTGCAGGCTAAACGTACAGTTACTGCTGTTGGATTCAAGTATTCCTCAACTTCAAAAGAACTGCCTCATACTACTATGTCAATAACTCACAGTTATTTTTTTCTTTCAACTATTTACGTGTACATCTGTTACTTGCAGTCTGTCTGTGGTGATGACGGCAAAGTTCACAACTATTGTATCTACAGAGCAAACCCACACTCCAGATGTGGCAGGGAAGGCAGCCATCCACTGTTCAGCTCTGCCAGAGCGTTAGCTTCTCCAAAGCCACATGAACTCCGTATCAGAATAGTACTACCAGCTGATTACCAGACATATAAAGTACCCATTCCATCTACTTCATACTCCAGAAACTTACCTGAAAATCATGGATAATGTCATGAACTGCGATAGAGTCCAGAAGATTAATCTGTTCAAATCTGGGCTGAGCTCTCCTGTATCCACAGCCAACTGCATTCCAATTATTTTCATTGAATTCTTTGAAAACAGCTCTGCCAAGAAGTCCCGTGGCACCAGTAACGAAAACCCGCCTACTGGGAATATCAACGTCTTCCTAGAGAAACAAGAACAGGAAAAGCTGTGTGTCTACTATTATTTATTGCTGGTTTTTTTCTTAAAAAGTACACAAGGCTGCAATCAGTGCTACTGTATTAAATAGCTTTCCTTGCCACTTGAGTGCTTTGGAACATCTCGTGGAACACAAACAACTGGGAGCACCAATACTGTACCTAGCCAAGCATTTAAACATATTTTGAGGATAAGGTAAACAAAACTTATATGGGAAAGTCAATTACTTCCACAACAAGAGGGGAAAATCAACCACTAACAAAGACAGAATTTTAAGTTCACTCAAAATCTGCTAACTTTGTGCAATTTGAAATGACAGAAATAACTTCTTTTGAAAATGGACCCCAACTATTTAATATCTAGGGTGCATCTCCTGCAACAAATAATTGTGCACAGACTGTGCCTGCTAGAGGCTGCAGCAACACAATACAGCTCACTATGGGCCTGCCCACAACGACTGTAAGAATTGAAGACTTGAATTTTATCAGTTAATAGACCAGTAATTCAGTAATTCATCATTACTCAATCGAAGTGTCAAATAATTAGTAAAACCCAGACACAGTTCTCTCTTCTCAGTTTTACAAAGTGCATCTGAAAGTGACCTGGTAACCTTAACTCTTAATCTATACAACACACTAAAGCTTTACTTCAGCTACCACACACCTCAGTACTGGAGACAGCTGTGTACATCAATGCACACAAAGTTTGTTCTTCTCCACCACTCACTAGATCATCAAATTTTCAAGACAACAAACCTAAGATTCACATCTGTCTATGCATTCTTTATTTTCCTTTCCTGCTTTCCTTCTGCACTTACCTTGGAACAAGACCCAACTAAAAAGAAAAATAAAAGCACATGCACACATGCCTGTACAGAGCTGCAGGTGTGCAGAATCCATCTTGGATTTCCTGACAGCTTCATCCACAAGGACACTTTGTGACAATTGATTATAATTTTGTAAATGCTCTCTACTGTGCAATTCAATGGGCCCGATCAGTTCGGAGTGTTCTTACGTTTTCAATATTGTGACAGACGGCTACTTTTTGATCTAGGCACAGGAAGCAATGGAAATCACTTTCAAATAACCACCTGTGTTTTACCCTGTAAATTAAAAAGCTTTTGTTCCATAAAGGTATACGCAGAGCTGCATTATGGAAACAGCCTATCCCAAAACAATTGCTTAAAGTTCCCAGTACACTGCATGTGTTTTCCTCAACTCCAAGTCTTAAGGCAAAGGATGACTTGTTCCCATCAGTACTGGATGAAAAATAACAACTTATGCCTAGACAGTTTCCTGAAAATGACAAACTACAGCAAGTCATGTTTTAAAAAAGTTACCTTTATCTTTGCACCCAATTTGACCTCATAACACAAGTTTATTTACAATTTTTTAAGCCTGCCCACGCTTGTCTGAAAAGCATAAGCGAGAACATACAAGTACTGTCTTCTCTGTTGGTTATACACTTCTTATCTTAGCAAAATGTGGATAGAGCATCATAGGAGAGATAATTGGCGCTTCTATAGCCAGAGGAGCTAATAAAGGTCAAAGACTTTTTGAATAAAAGAGAGTTGAAAACTTCTCTAAAAATGTCAGACTATCTTTAATAAGGAGAAAGTGCCTAACACAAAACCATGTCATTTGTAAAATCTGTCATTTTTAAGCATCATTCATCCAAGTTGGTTTATTTTACACATCATAAAGAGGACATTGTGTTAGCAGCACAGCTTTCACCCAGTTAAGTACAGCTTGTATCCTGTTGCTCTTGTCTGCAAGACAAACCACTTTCAGTAACTTGTCTCTGAGAAACGATAGATTTTTCCCATAAATTCAACACAAAGCAACTACCACTTTAAACATATGTCACCTTGCTTGAAGTTAAACATCCTCATAATACAAAACCTGCCCAGATTAACTCTTTTCTTACACGCCCCCTTGCTCCTGTGCCGAATGCAGCCAGCTGCAAGAGTATTTCTGTCTCAGACCTCGTAACTGCGGACAACAGAGCCTGGGAGGTTCTGTCAAGGACCTCAGGGGTTTCCTGTTCCCACCTCCGCTGGTTGCTGATGCTCTCCCAGGCTGCAGAAGCTGCTGCTGCTGCCTCTCAGCCGTCCACAGGCACACAAGTCACTCGGGATGAACAGCACCACTTACTTCAGAGCAGCAATCAGCTGTCCTTAACAGTGAGCAGAGCTAAAAACTTCAGTCCTGTTACTGACTTTGTCTAGCAAGGAATTAATCATGGTCCTCTAGAAGACAAGGAGACAAAAATCTATAACTACTATCTAGATGAATCAGTACTTAACTGAAGCCACATATGACAGAGCATCTCCGTTCTAACTTCTGTCAATATACATTTTTTTTTCTTAAATATGGCTGAAATATTAATAACATAATGCAAATAAAACACAAGACTATTCTTAACTTATCCTGATGAGCTAGAATCTGCAGTAATTTAGTAGGTACTCTATGTAAAGAATAAACAACATCGTACAATTAAAATATTATTCTTTTGCCTGCAAGTTTTATAGGCTTACACACACATTCTTGTTCAGGTTAGCTCATCTGCTAACAAATCTTCTACACATTTCTCAACTAAGAAGCAACCTTTTTCAGTCATCCATTATTCAAAAAGTTCTCCTAGCAACTCATTTTGAAGGCTACCTAAATGCACAATTTTGAGCTTTACTATAAAACATCCAATTTTTTTTTAATCTGATGTTCAATACTCACTAAAAATTTATGTTACAAAGAGCACTG
Organism: Patagioenas fasciata; assembly: GCF_037038585.1. NCBI lineage: Eukaryota > Metazoa > Chordata > Aves > Columbiformes > Columbidae > Patagioenas > Patagioenas fasciata. The sequence continues at coordinate 12,900,373 of NC_092533.1, read as the reverse complement.
TACTCAGCAGTCACATTCATATACAAATAACACTGTATGACTAAAAAATGGGATTTATGAGAAGATTACTTTGCAGACACTACCAAAACACAAAATAAGAGTATAATTTACAGAAATAGTAAAAGGTGAAGGTACAAGGGTTTTTAAGCTTTATAGAAACTGAGCTTGACAAAATCGTGATGAACTCAAAAATATGAATTTTAAGAAACACCCACTAAAACCAGAAGCTGCTGGAATAACACAGATTTGCGACATAAAACGACAAATAGGTCTGGACAAGGAAGTCACTCCAAAACCAGCCTTTATTCAGCTTTGACGTCACCTACAGAAACAAAAAGCAAAACTAAAAGCCACAGGCCCTCAAGTCCCGGCCCGGCGAGCGAACAGAAGTGAACGGTGGCACAAAGTCCTGCCGGGTGTAACTCGCTCCTCAAACTGCACCTGCTCGGCGGTACGAGAGCAGAACGCGACCGGAGAAAACAAGTCTATGCAGAATCACCGCACGGCGCTCCCCTTACAAATACATCTTTTCTACGCAATAAGGTCGCTAGAATTAAGCGGTTTAACAATTAAGCGAGCTTAACAAACCCAACTTCTCCTTACAAAATCAAAAACAACGATAACTAACATAAAGATAACGTAAGAAGATATAAAACTCCTCAGATTTCTCGAGCTCGCGAGTGACGCCCGTTCGGGCGCAGCGAGAACTGACACAGCGGGACCGCGCGGGGCCGAGGCCGCCACACTCCCGACCCCGCCACACTCCCGACCCCGCTCGCGGGTGTGGAACCGGGCCCGCCGCACTGCGCCTCCCGCGCCGCCCCAGCGCCCCCAGCCCGGCCCGGCCCGGCCCGGCCCGGCCCAGCCCAGCGCCCCGCCCGCAGCGGCGGTCCTGCCCGGGCTGTGCGAGGGCGGGGCGGCCAAGCCGCGGCGGAAAGCCCCCACCCGCCACCGTTGCGCACCGGGCGAAAACGGCCTTGCCGCGGGCTCCCAGCGGCGCCACCCACCTCCACCAGCTCGCAACGCCCCGGCACGAAGCGGATCTTGAGCTCCTTCTCCCGGCCCACCATGGCGGCCCTGTGCCTCCTAGCCGCAGGGCGCACCGGCTGCGGGAGGGCGGACCGACCACTCGCCGCGCACGCTCATTGGGCCGCGGGGACACAGCCGGCGCAGGCGCCTCCCGCCGCCGCGCGCCCATTGGCTGAGGAGCACTAAAGTGGGCGGGGCCCTAGCGGCACCTTAAAGTGGCGGTGGCGTCCGCAGCGCTCCTGGGCCTGCCTGGGCGGGGCAGCGCGGCCCCAGGGCGGCGGGGTCTGCGCGCCGGGCGGAAGGAGCGGGTCCATCCCGGGCCGGAGTCGCTGCCCTGCGGAGTTTGCGCCGCTGATGCCGAGGCCCAGGGCTGGGGGCGGTTGGAACGGACCGGCCTCGCCCCGGGGGAAGGCCAGGGCGGCTGTGGAAAGTTTGTCATCCTCCAGAGCAGGCTAGGGCCCCCGACCTGAAACCAACCCTCGGTACCACTGGACTTGTAAAAGCCTTTTGTATGAAACAGGTGACCTCTGTAACAGCAGTCCCAGCACCCCCATCCTCAAAAAAGAATTCGAAGTTACAGTTGCAACAGGGCTTCCTTTATAGAAAGACAGAACAGATACTTTTTAATGTTCTTTTTCTCAGGGGTGAGAGGGGAATGAGTCACCCTTAACCCAGATACTTAGGACATTTCAGGAGTGTTCAGGAGCTGGAGGGCCTGCATATTGGAACTGCGATCTTGCATTGGTATGAAATGAAGGCCCAGGTCCTGCCCTTTAAAGTGAAACTCCACACTTAACACGACTACGCTTTTGTTCTTAAGAGATATCATTAATACAGCTCCAGCACATCTTCTAGAGAAATTATTGAACTTATCTTCTAAAATGTAGGAAAATAATGCATATTTTTCTAATTCCCTTTATCTACACCTTTATATAAAAATCACCATTTTCTTAAATGCAAGTCCTTGAAGTAACATAAATCTGGATACAGAGCTATTTACTGTGACATTCCTGACCCCCACAAGGCAGAAGCTGTGTGCATAACATCATTTTAACAATAGGACTAAAGTTAAAGAGACACATAAGAATTAGTGGCCAAGACTCAGTTCAGCTATGTTCACACTTAGCTCTTCACCTGATGAATTTATGTCAGCTTCTTTAAAACAGTATGTAACTGGTAGTCAAGGGAGAAAACCAGCTGATACTGCATGAGTTAACACACAGTTAGAGAAATCAGAAAATCAACTAAGAATTGAATGGGATCATATTTTAAATGACCCTTAAGACAAACAACTGACATTTATAGGTCAGTGAAGTACACATAAACCACTTTAGCCAGTTTCTGCCTTCTTGGAGTGCAGACACCTTATTTTTCCTTTCAATAAGCTATGGACATTTAATTCCCTCTCATTAATCTTGGAATTCTATTAAAAAGATCAGTAATTCATAACTTGAAATTCAGAAGAAAAATCTACAACTACATATTGAACTGCTGAGCAGCACTGAGGTAACAACTGAACACAGCTCATGTCACACCTCTGCATCCCAACGCAAGCTGACAGAGCTCAGGATACACCTCAGCAGGAGCAATGAACTAGAAGTTTGCCTTGCAGGCTGACAGCAAGAGGCAAATCAGGAAAGCATTAGCACTGGAGTTGCAAGCAGGAACCATAAATTGCCCTGTGAAATATCTGCACACTTTTGTCACCAGTATTAGTTTCAAAAATTCTGTGTAACTCTTTTCATAATAGAATATAGTCTATTTATTCCCTTAAATATCTACATTAATTCAGTACCATTCTAGCTTATATTTTAAATCTATTATTATTATGTTCACTTTATGAAACACTATGATTTCATGGAATAAACAAAAATTTTATTGTAGTCCATATCACAGCCATTTAAGTATAATGCATCAGTGGGTGACTAAATGCAATGCTCATTAAATTAACACGACAGACTGCAATTCGCAGAGGCTAAAGTGTCTCTCTGCTCCTGTTTGCTTTTCCCCAGATTCTGTAATCAAAGTGCAGCAGTGATCCATTAATGCAAATATCCAGAGCCTTACCTGCTCCTTTGCCACCAGCACTTCAGGCATTGCCATAAACTGTGGAAGGAGTTATCAGCCTAGGAAGTTACTGCACTTCAGCTGCGCATTTGTCCTTTTGCCTGCAGAGAGCACATGGACTGGAAGCAGCGGCAGCTCGGTTGACCTTTCAAACCAAAATGCTAATCCAAGCCCTGTATCACATGTGGTTGTGAATCCTGTTAAATATTTGGTTTTTCACAGTGGTACCATGTAAGCAGCTCAGTATTAACTTAAATTTTAATTTCTTAACAGCTGGCATGAACAAGCACAGGCATTGTGTGTCTAAAACCTATCCAAAGCACTGGCACCGAATCTTCAGCAGCTTTCCTTCCATGGAAACAGGAGGAGGGCTCTAACTAGGTCAGCCAGCTTGAGGATTCCAGCAGCTCTGCCTTTCACATCTACATTAAGTACAACCCAGAACTTAAAATACAGCAAGGTGGATGATCAGAGAAATAATTTCTTGTTAAATTATTTCTTTTTATTGAAAAAGTATATGTTCCACAACACAGAAGTAATTCATTCCTGCAGTGAATACTCAAGTCCAGTGAGCTACCAGTGTCAATGCTCCAGTTTTTAATACCTGTTGCATAGAAGTTGACACAAAGCATTCAAAGTTTCCCCTTCCACTCTTCTCTCCTCAATCTGCTCTACATGTATTTTAAAGTTAAAACCAAAATCAACATTGTCATAAGGCTTGCATAGCTGTTTATGAGAGTTTCTCCATTCTTTTTATCAACATACTCTCCTGATACATCTCTAAAAGGATTTACAATGACACCTAGGCAAAACTGCCAATGAAGATAGCAAGTTTCAAGAATTAAGGCTATACAAAAAAAACCCCAAAGTATGTAGCCATCATAAAAGCACAGTCCTGTAATATCTGCACTATTTAGCTTCACTTGGTATACTTTAATCCTTTCACAAACTTGCTTATTTGATGTAGGACATGTAGAACACCAAAAGTGAAGTTCAGTTAAAAAACGTACCTTAACTCAGTGTCCCTGTTTCCATGTTTGAGTTTTAGGGAACTTTCTGTAACATTCACTTGCCTTAATCTCTTGAAATAAAGGGCTCATTTACTTTTTAAAAAACACATTAAACTTTCATTTTTTTCATGAAGGCTTCTCATCCAATGTTGACATTTTGACTTATGAAGTGATTTTGCCTTTAAAATCCCCCTAGGAGTAGAACGTCACAGCAAATGAGCTACTTTCAGCAATGCTGCATGAAAAAATAACCTCCAGTGTAATAGCTGTGGAGTGGTACTTGTTTTGTTGTTTTGGCCTGTGTGTATGTTTTCCCCCCACCAACCAGCCCATTGCTCTGTCCCTGCTGCTCACTAGATGAACTCTGGTTCAACCACCTGCTCACTTCACATCCACTGGCTAGTGGATATACAGGCTGGGGAACACCAGGATCAAACCCCTGTTCTTGTCAAATGAGGAGGATTAGGGGTTGGGGTTACCCCATTTAAATATTTTAAACAAAAGTTTGATCATTTTCTCTACAAGGAGAACTCCAGTGTGAAATTATTTCACAACTTCCTGATTAAAATATGCCTCTCAACACTCCAGGCCAACTGCTAAATGAACACTGAGCATTTCTCAGTTCAAATGTCTGAAGTTAATCCTCATTCTCCATCTTGACAAGTTCAAGTAACCCATCAAATACACAAAGATGGCATTAACAGACAAGACCTTGCAGTTTCTTTCCTTAGACTTAATGCTTAGGTAAGGAGATACCAAAAAAAGCATAGTAGCAGTTCTCTGTAAGCTTGTAATGTCAGTATAAATGGCAATATATCCAACATACTAATCTGTGTGTACTGTCTCTCTGCAGCACCCATACACAGGGTATTAGTGGACACAATAACAAGAACACAGTTCTTCCTTTCACTTAAATACCAGTATTTACTTTCATATTAAGATAATTTTACAGAAAATGATAGGATAAGGAAATTATAGGTTGTACATAATGTACAGTTCAGCTTAAAATTATTTCTTCTTGAAGACCAGAGATTACATAGGCTTAGAGGCAAGAATGACATTGGGCTTGGTTAGAAAGATTTACGACTAGAAAAAAGAACACTAGGTCAATTACAACCCTGAATCTAATGACATTGTGGATCTCTGGTTTGTGAAGGAAATAATTTATTTCATTTAAAACTTTATTGGGATTAAAAAAACCTCTTAATTTTAGATGCAGTTAAACAGGTTCTTTCCACCTTGCCAAAATTGAATTCTGTACAATTGGAGGCTGTACAGTAGATTCCTCCAATCCAGTTAAAACAAGTTCTGTTGTTATTCCCCCTCATATAGCATTGATCAAATACAACAGATTACAAAAACATTACAACAATTTAGGAGTCCGGTGAGCAAAGCATTCATAAAATAGATATTTCTGTTAAGACACTGATCTTAGCCACAGTATGCCAACCTGCAGGAAAATGCAGTCAATTTGAGTTTGACCTGAAAATCCTCTCCTGAAGATCAACAGCTGCAAAGATATCTAGCCCCTGGATTTAAATGAGCATGTCCTGGATACAGATGCTATTAATAATATCAAAACTAACTGTACAGTTCAATTTTCTACATTTCTTCTATATTTTGTAGACCTTTTCTGAACTGAAGCTGCTCTGTTGGGAACAAACTAAGAAGTTTCAGGATGCAAAAAAAGAGTGGGACACTGAACAGTTCAGGAGCGCAACAGGAGTCTGGAACAGTCACCTATGGCTTCTCAGTATCACTGCAACCATAGTTTTCTAACAACATATCATTTTACACCATTTCTCTAGTACTCCTACTAATTGGCAGTATATGCAGCATCCAAGTTCACCTTGAACAAGTAGTCTGTTGAAGTCTTCTGTAGTACATGGATTTATTAAGAAAAATAACACAAATTTCCAATAAGAAGAGATTAACTTCTGATTTTGTTACCTGAAATAGAAAAAAACTACTAAGTTTGGGTTTTTTCCCATTATTGCTCCCACCACATCAAATCATTGTTTGCTGAGGGGAAGAAAGCATCACATTTCACATAAACATGCAAGCCAGAATTTCAGACCCTGAAATATACTGTAAAATGAAGGTCTGGCTGAGATAGATACCTTTCCACACTCTGTGCTACACTGCTTCCCTTTGTGCACCCCTATGCTCTTGCCACCTTTCATTCCACATGCACCTGCAGGCCCTTTCCACCTTACTTTTCCACCTGTGGACTACAAGGTCCTGCCAGGCAGCAGCTCAAGAACCAGGGCTCAGACCTCTGGAGCCACTCCACCCCCACCAGCCACATAAGAGACCCTGCCCAGGGCAGGGGACAAGGACCTGTGCTGGGAAACACACCAGCACACTGGAAGCGCCCTATGGATGCAGCCTTCTCACATCTGCCAGGAAACACACATGAAATGGCACTCTCTTCCCGAAATGCAGCACTCTGCAAGTCTGCCATACAACCTTCCATTAGGTTTAAGAGGTACAAGAACATAGGCAGATGAATATCTAAGTTTACCTTCTTTAAAAGGAGTTTTTGGAGGAACGTTTTCCTTGCTTTCATGCTGGAAAGCTTTGGAAGGATCAAAACACTTAATACCCTGAATTGTACATAGTTGCTGCTGAAGATTCCTGTTGGTTTGCTTTTCTTTAGCTAGCAATGCACGCAGTTTTGAAACATCCTGAAGAAAACATAAGATTTGGAAGTAAATTTCACAACAGAAGAGGGGTTAGGGTTTCATCATTTACTGCAGTGGCCATTTTGACTAATGCTAAACACAAACATACCCAATTATTGGCAATGTACAATGGTGTAGAGAACCCAGCACCATTGTACAATTGCTGTGTAACACCACTAAGTAGTACGGCGGCCTGAAAGGTGCTGCTTTCAGTGTTCAGTTTACTACTCTAGAACATCCAGAAGAGACAAGAAAAAAACAAGCAAGCTAGGAGTAGGGGTAGTTATTTGCACTGGTGATCCCTCTGTATACAATACAGTCAGCTGTAACTAGAACAGATTCTCTTGCTGCTTCTGGAGGCAGTTGGTTTGTTCTAATCTAGCTTTTGCAGGGAATTTAAGAACCCTAGAAAGAAAGTAGTTTGCAGTCATATTAGTGTATAAATATTTAGCACAAATGAATCAGGCAAGTGAATAACTTATAAATGTTTCACTTTTCATTTCACAAACCTGCTTCAGGTGGGAATTCTCTTCCTTCAACTTCATTACATGCTTGATTTTTTGCTTCTGGTTCTGGTGGCCAAGTAGTTTAGCATATGCGTCACTTAGTTTACTCAGTTCTTCTTGGGCTGCACCATGCTCATTTAAGAGTGCATTCTTTTCTGCTTCAAATGCATCTAGTTGTTGCTGAAATATATATTGAATCCTTAATCTTCAAATTAAACAGTTACTTGACTGAAATCTACAAAAGATTGGTTTGGGAAGGGGAATAGCTGGCTTGAGGCATAGTAACTTAGGAAACCATTGCAAGATAAACACCTTAGAACAGGAAAAAGCACAATTACTTCAAGAGCAGAACTTGAGCCAGCTGCACAAGTCTAAAATCAGATATGCATAAACATCTACTCTATAACACACCTGAAAAGGTTTAGTTTTGTTATGCAAGTCTTCATAGAGATTACGCCAGGTCTTTATCTCTTCTTTTAAGCTAGAAGTTACATCTTCATTTATGGTTTTCCTAAAAAGAAAGTGGAGTTTCATTACGTAAATTGTTAGCCCTCAGCACTTCACACTAAAACTTTGATGTGCTATAATATGCAGGTTTAGCTTGATAAAAGTCACCTCGATCTTTCTGCTTCAAGTTTTCTTTTCAGATCTTCAGTTTGCTCTTCAAGCTTTTCCTGAAGTTCAGCCACTTGTGCAAGGCAAGACTCTTTTGTTCTCTCCATTTCTGCTTCTTTCAGTGCAAGCTTTGTCTGGACTTCTAAAAGCATCCTGAGGAAAATATAACCAATCCTTAACGAACCCTGATTTTTTTTTTTAAGCACTGCTCTAAATCTGAAAGCACAAGTAACTGTGATTGAAAACCTATTAATAAAAGTGAAATAAAGGGTTGCATAAACAGTGCTACACGAGAACAACAATACAAAAAGCAATCAAGTTCAAGACACAGTACTTTAAATTTCTCCTACAAGGAAGCAAGCACTGCTTTTGAAGAACACAAAGACATAGGGTTTTTCTATGACTGTTTAATGTAGCAACTTTCAGTGGAAGACACTTCAGTAATTAGACTTCACATGCAGAGGTTCGCTCAATCAGAAACCAGTCAAGATTGTTCAGTGTGGATGTACTCAAGGGTTCCAAAACTCTACACGTAAAGCATTGTCTCCCTTCTTTAACCTCAGTTGTTTGTTACATCATCTAGGTGGAGACCAAGAATCCCTTCCCTGCCACATTCAACCAGCAAATTGAACAGGAAAACACACACTCCAGCTGTTTTTCTTTTACCAGCTCTAATGGAAACTGGCAACATTAAGTAGGTGGGAAAGAAAGAATGGGCAAATTCTTAAGCAGCACAGGTGTCTTAAAATAAGCTGGAATACACTGTAATTGCCCTTCAGACCATCTTAATATACTGGCTATGGGTGAAGAAGACAGCACAAGCATTACAAAACTTTACAGATGCATTTTACACATCAGCAAAGAGAGAGTAGGGAAGATGATAAACGCCCAACTCAGTATGGCCAAAACAGCATTTTAGTGCAGTTGAGTCATTTATCCACACGCAAGAGCTAAAAGATTAGAGCACACTTGTTGACTTAAAGCCAGCTTCAACTTCAGAAGCCACCAGCTAGGAACCACATTGCAACAAGTGGTGAGGGAAATCCTCCAGCACATACACAGTGTTCCACAATGCAGCTCACACCCAGACAGTAACCACAGTTGCCTAGGACAGCTGATAACACACCAGGACCTCCCGCACCACCTCAAATAGTCATGACTTGCCCAGAGCAAGGAACTTGCTCATGCACTGCGCAGTGAACTAGGAGAACACAGACCACTAAATTGCTGCCAGACAGGCAAGGAAACACATCTTCAGCTGGCAGAATACAACAACTACTTGGCTGTCACTACTTTGCAGCTGCACTGCTCTGCTTTCTCTTAGGCAGAGAGAAGACCTTAGTTTACCCCCCTGCAGTGTGGTAATTCATGGGTAGTTAATTGGGACCTGCTTGTGAGCAGAATTCAGGTGACCTCTGCGTTAAGTGTTTGTTTTTCTGCCCCTGTGGATCTTATTTGTGAAACAGCAACTGTAACTTATATTTCTGATTAAGACAATAGCCCAACATATTTCAGTTAAATATTTTCCTTTTCCTGTATGTTGCACATAAGGGAAAAATTCAAAGCACCTGACCAGTTTTCTAGTGCATATAAAGGTAATGAATTTTACCAATCAATATTTTCAACCCTTACCACTAGGAAAAGGAAAAAACTTCAGCTTCAACCAAATATTGATTTCATTTGGTAGAGCACCATGTTAAGTTCTAGTTAAGAAGGCAAGCCTTAGTTTGCATTCTTTAGCTTAAGAAAAAGTTAGTCTTGTCTAGTACCTTGCACATTCTTCTTTTGCTTTGTTTTTAGTGTTCTCAGCTTCCTGAAGCAGCTGTAGATTATCTTGGCCTATTTTTTTTAGGTTGGTAACTTCTTCTTGCAGAGAGGTGTTCTCCAGTTTAAGACTGCATATTTCTTCAGCTATTGTCTTCTTGTAGCTGATATTCCAATGCAAATAAGAAAAATCTTGTTACTTTAGACAAAATACAGATTAACATGTTCAAGCCTTAAAAGACTAACTCAAGGTCATGCTAAAAAAAGATTTTATAATCTGGAGATATGGCAGTGTTCTGGCACTGATAAATCCAGAGTTAAAACAACCCACATTTCTAAGAAGCCATAAGCAGTAACACTCTGACAAATTCTGCAATACAGATATTTTCACATTTTGGTAGATATTTTAAGACACAAAACACCTATCTGCAGCTTACATTGGCAAATAACCCACTGGATCATTCCTGGATGCCTTGCATGCTTAGCAATAAAAGCATCACTTCTACAACTTGGATATTTTGGGAGGAAAGATCTGAAGAACTGTAGGAAAATCCTCTCAATCCAGTGCAAGTTTTGAGTCCACACAAGGTCTTCTTGCAAGAGATTATAGTGCAAAGAGAAAACCATTATAGTTGCAACTCTCACCAAGATTCAAGAGCACTCGAGTATTCTAATTGGTTATACTTCAGAAGAAGAAACATCCAGTTTCCTGAACTAGATCCCAAGCACGTCATTACACTTGACTAGTACTCAAAAGGAATGAGTGAAATTCTTCATGTCAAGTAGTCCATCACAAAATCCTCTGCTCTAGTGCTGTACCAAAACTCATACATGGTTTTAAGTACCAAGGCCCATAAACAAACAGCATATTCTATTGTAATCCTTGAGACAATCCCTATCTTAGGTCTTAATGAAACTTAAATACCTTTCAAACTCAGCAATGGTCTCTCCAAGTTTACGCAATGTATTGCTGTGCTCTTCCTGGACTTGCAAAACAGCATTGCTCTGCGTTTCTTTGATTTGCTCCAGCTCAGCGTTCTTCCTGAAATAAAAATGCAGCATTCCACTCTGGAGATAATTATGTCTGGACGCATTCCCAAATACTGTTATCCGTTACACAAGTCTTGCAGTGGCAGCAATAAGTTGTGACAAATCAGTTACTTCTCTGCCACAACTTGTCATGTATTAGAGCACAAGCATCACAGCAGATTTCACTAAGCATTTCCCCTTCCCTTATTCTCAAATTTAGCTATAGAACAGAGCAGACACCCAGCAGGAAACTTCCAATAAGTGACAGGAAGAAACAACTTGCTTGAAAGTCTTTCCTAGTCATTGACCTCTGCAGGGCAGTAACACCCAGTACAACACAGATAGGGTTTACCCTTCACAGTAATATCATACTACCACAGTCCTGGCACTTCAAGCAACTCTCAGCTCACTAATTAAACCGTTTTAAGACAATATTAAACTTATTTGAGTCAATCAGATGGATTAGGTCCTATCAACAATCAGTAACCAGCAAGAAATACATTTAGACCTGTTCAGGTCTCTAAAAACTTAATCAGGCTGAAAAGCCTTGTTGATGCTACTGGTGTAACATTTTGCCTTCGAAAGCTTTAGAATCACAAAGTTTATTTCACAAACCGTTTCAAGTTCACTTCCATCTGTGCAAGTTCAAGAGCTTGAGATTTGATTTCTTGTTCCAACTGCTTCACCAGCTTCTCAGCTTTCTTCTCCTTAGCATGTAATTTATTCAGCTCATTCATTGTATCATTCAGCTCTTCTTCCAGAAGATGTCTCTCATGCATTACCTCATCTTGAATCTCTTGTAACTTCTTGTGCAATGATGCAGATGACTCCTGCAAGTCAGAGTGTCAGATTTTAAAACTACCTGTACTTTCCTAGATATTTCAGACTCATTTGGAGTGTTTTAACTTCAAAGCAAAAGAATAAGGTCAAACCTACAGGAAAAAAATCAAAACACCTGTCCTACCAGTTACAATTCTTTGAGGTACTGGACCACACACAGTTTCTGCTGGCCAGCACCCACTTGTGCATTCCACAGGTAAGACCATTATTCATACGGCAATCTCATGCATACTGAAATCAGAGCCTTTAGTGCCAGTCAGTGGGGTCAGAGTCTATTTTTAGACTGATCTGTAGACTGCATTTACCTTCTCTTGCTGTAGCTGAGCGACCATGTCCTCATGTTTCTGAAGCAGTTTTTGGTGTTCTTGTTCTTCTAAGCCAATGGTTTTTTTGAGATCTTCTATTTCAGCATTCATACTCAGGAATTTTCCTCTGCTCTCAGACAGCTCTTTCTCTGCATGGAGGAATTGTTGGTATAATACAAATTCTCTTTATCTTCTAAGAACTATAACACCTATTCTTCATTGTACTTCCATCCTAGCCTTGAAGTTAGTTAGGCAAGGGGGAAACATCAACCAAACAAAAACCAACCAATAAAACGCCCAACCCAATCAACACAAACAAAAAACAAAACCACATCTTACACCCAACTGGAAGCTCTTCTTCGGATCAAGCAATTAACAGCAGTATGGCTGGGGAAAAACAACTAAATCATTTCCCCAAAGCTTCTTGCACATAATGCAAGAGCATACAAGCCAACTGGTAGAGAGTCATTTGTGTTCAGCTTTCAGATTAAAGGCTTGCCTACTATGTAAACTATTTTGATTCTGTATGATCTACCTCAGTAACCCCCTCCACAGGAAGAGAAAATCTAGACTTAACATGTCAGATTGAAGGTAATTTCCATAACAGCTAGAAGTACACCTAGCTCTTTTCAGCTGGAGCTCAGAGACATGACTTTTAACTTAGAACAAACCAGTCTAAATTGACATTTTAGAACAAACCTATTTGAGATGCTTTAAGACAGTGATCCCATATAAGTGAACAGCACACAAGCACTAGAAATTACCTTTTTCTTGTTCAAGCAATTTACACCTTTCATTAAGTTCATTTATCAGCTTCAATGATTCTTCCTCTCTTGTTTTGAGGGTATGCCTCAAAATCTCCATGTCTTGGTCTTTCTTTATCAGTGTCTCCTCCATCTGGACAACATCAAGTTTGTATTTCTCAACGGTTTCTGAAACAGTGCTATAGGAAAAAATTCAGGTACTTGTTATCACTGTATTTGATTTGTAAGCTTACACTTCAGTACAATGGAAAAAGACTTGGAACTACTGTTTTCCAATAGGAAAACTGCCTTCACCTGTTTTATCAGAAACACTTATTTTGCGCATTAAGACAGGTTAATTAAAAGTAATTTACTTCAACACTGATGTTTTGTTTTAAAATAAACTTATACAGTCACACAAATTATAAAGGTTTGATTAAAATATAATTAGTTACTATAATTGATATATAGATAACTGTTACATCCAGATTTTTTTACAAAGCTGAGTTTTGTCAGAAAAGCTTACACATTAATAAACCATATTCTACAAGAATAAGCAGAATCTGAATATATACAGCCAGTTAATGAGGAATCTCTTAATGAGTAAATTGACAGGGAGAAGGCAAAGAATGAACTACTTGTATTTAAATACTTTTGTATTTTCACCGTGTTCTAAACTAGGGACACATTACTGTGCTTTGATAGTAATCCAGTGCTTTGTAAGTGATCAAAACTAAGTTTTACAATCAGAATGATGCTCATACATATATAATTCACCACAACTCTTAGATGCCAACCTGAGTGGTGCAAAGTTCACTGGAAGAATAGACTGAGTGTGGGTTTTTTGCCCTACTGTATATTGTTTTACAAGCAATGACAAAAGACACTACTGCCAGTACCTTAGAGGAAAAGGTTCCCTTTATGTACAAATAACTCAGGCTAAAACCATGATTTCGGGACCCTGATACAAAACTCCCATATTCTTAGCCCAGAAAAACAAACATTTAGAAAAATAAAATACCTTACAACTCCTTTCCATTGTGTAGAGAAGGAAAACAAATCTGTTTTACTGCCTTTTAATTCGCACAGTCAAATTCAAGAACAATTCATTACCTGAGCTCTGTGATATATTCCAGGAGTTTTTCAGTGTCAGACTTTTTTTCAACTTTCTCTCTCTCAGTAGCAGACCTAAAACCAGGAAATTTTAATGAAGGATTGATCTAAACAAATTCAGATGTACTTGTAAGCTATTTGTTTACAGATAAGAAAATAGAAATAAAGCATTGATTCATGACATAGTAGAAATGCATCCTCTACATAATCAAGTTTGGCTGACAAACTGGTATTGGCTCTAAGAGGCTATTCTACCCTTTTTTGATAGTTGTTCCATACAGTCTTCTCATTTGTAGTAAAGATGCTGAGCCACATTCTGCTGCAAGCAGGTATGCTAGAACAGTTGCATCAGCTAAACAAATTATCATTGCTTCCCTTTGTGAATTGCACTACCTGCATTATTAACTTCACATGAGTTAAAATAGTAACGAAGTATAAAAATTCTGCTCATATTTTAGCACTCAGATGTTAGGTAAAAGAACAAAACATAAGGATGCTGCAGTGCTGATAAGGCAAAATTGAGATAAAACTGAGATAAAACCTTAGAAGTTCACCCTCCTAAGGTCATAATCCTCAGAAATAACCTATATATTAGCACAGTTTCTCTGCAGCAAATGACATTTGGGCAGAACAGCTGATTTGGAACTCTCCATTCCTACATGTAGCTGCTTCAGCCAAGACACTTGGCATTGGCCTTTCTTCAGAGAATGTGGCTACTAAGAAGCAAATTTGAAGGCGCCCCACCGCTCTTCACCACGCTTAGCTGAAGAACACACACATGTTCATCCAATCTGCATCAAATGCCTGGTGGCTGGTTTAAGATCTCAACTCCTGATCCAAAGCTTTTTCATTCTTGCTTATTCCTAACTTGCCAGTCTAAAGGGCCAGATACTGAAGTATCCAATCCACATGAATGTCTTGCTCCAAGATGAACAACAATTCTTTTCTCAAGATACATCTCTTCCCTCCCTATCCCTTGTCCAAGAAAACTCCACCCCTACCACAGTGAAAAACAAAGGGTTGAGATGATACGGTTTGTCTTTTAGAAAAAAATACAAAATGTTGTTCCTTTAATGTGCCTAATGTTTATTTTATAAGAATACAGCAGTTCCTAAAATCCATCAAATTTATTCCATGTCACAAATACTAATAACTTCTGTTCCTTCTCAGTAGCGAGACACCCTGTATTTTCCCTAAGCTATGTGCTCTCTATATAGTATGAGCATGTAAGCACAGCTAGATGACAACGGCATTTAAGTCAATTCCCTTTTCTACTACTTACAGTTTTTCTTCTAATTGTGCTACTTTTCCTCTTGAATGCTCTAGATTCCTTTGCACTTCCTGCAGCTTCATTTCCATGTTTTGCTGCTTTGCAAGTGCAGTCTTAAAAAAGAAAAAGACAAATATTACCACTAAAATAAGATTCAATTAAAAAAATCCATTGTCTAAGAGAAAGTGGTAAACTGAAATGAATTCACAACTACAGCTTAACGATAGCACTTGATACTATGCTAAATGTGATTCTAAGTATGCCTCTGTAGAGGTATTGGCCATTCGTTAAAACAGCCACCACCACCATCTGAAAAATGCAAAGATTGAGGAGAGCTTCAAACCATACTTGGGACCACTGGTTTTCAAAGACATTAATAGTATGACCAACACATTGATATTGCCATAGGGGTATTTCTAGGTTTTGTTTTTTGAACTCATATTTACTCTGCACATTAATACCAAAATCAAGAACATTGATTGTTTGATCTTTATTTTCACTCTACAGAAAGTACAGGAAACTACCACCTTGAGGACAGAAACAAAACATGATCTGCAGTTGTGTTGTAAGCCATTCATTGTCTGTTCCTCAACAGCTCATAATTACTATCCCATGCAGTGCAAATGGTCATACCTTCTCCTTAGCATCCCTCGTGTTTCTGAGCTTCATCAACTCCATGCATAGGCTGCTCATTTTCTTCTGCACATCATCTTCAGACATCTGATTAGAGATGAATATAAAACCATTGAGTGTAACTCCTTCATATAACTCTTCAAACAAGTTTTTAAAAGTGCTCCACTCCCACCCTCAACATTGATCTCTGCCCATCCTTGAGACAGATGTTTGCAGGTCTGGCTCTGTCTTTAGACAGAAGAACAAGACATCCCAAACCAATCACGCTCTGTTCCTGTGCCATCAAAGGGGCACGGGGAACATAAAAACAGATGCCGATCAGCAGCTAAAGTTACCCCTTGCTGAGTGAGCTTAATAACAGCAAAGGCAAAGCAAATACAAAGGCAAAGCAAATATGTGCTTATTTATCTGAATACCTTCGACTTCAGTAGTTCGTTGGCTCTCGTTAGCTCCAAAAGCTGTTTTTTTAGACATGCAACATTTGCCAAAAGAGAAGTTTTCTCCTGAACTGTGGCACTCAGCTTTGCTTCAGTCTTTACCAAATCCTCATCCAGAGCCTGAAGTTTTCTATCCTGCTCTCCACGCTCTCTCACTAATGCACGGATCTAAAACAAAAGAGATATTTTCTGTATTTCCTACTATTATGCTTCTTAAATAAGTTAATGTGTGTGGCTTTCTTGACTGTATTAACTCTCATTTCATTTTCTACATACCATAACATCTGATAAATCTCTGCTTTGCACAGAGTTGTTTGCAAACTACTTGTATGCTTTGGTATGCAAATGAGGCTAATTTTACTGATGTGTATTTCTTATGGTAACTGAGAAACACTACAGGATTGCACTCACACAATGTATACATACCTCCTTCTCCAGTGTCTTCTGCTTCTTTCTCTCTTTCATAAGGATAAGGTCTTTTTTAGGCTTCAGAGACACATGAGCTGGCTTTTGAAGAGATGTATAATAAACATTTAAGCTGATCTCTAGCTGCATACTAGTTTACCACCACAGTTAAATGTAACAGTCATTGCCTTCATACAGACAATATTACTAAAGATACACACAAACAAAATAACAAGCAAGCATCTCTCTCCATACACAAGGCAGACAAGTGTCAGGTTACGATGAGTTTTACCATTGTACTTTCTCATGAACATAAACTGAGTGGACAGCTCATAACATTGTGACAGGAAGAAGATTAATTAAGTTCAACATATTAACACCCACTGAACTCTATTAAAAAAAATAAAACCAGAACTTTAACTACAGGTTTGCCTGCAGAATTTTATCCTATATCATTAATACTAATGCACTACATTAGTAAGCCACAGTTAAATTTTTCCAACTTGTTAACCCGTGCATCCTGAAATCCATATCTTTACAGGCTGCACTGACAACCTGTATGCACAGTATCCTCCCCTCTTTGTTTCTTTTACCACTAGGTTTCTGCTCTGGCCACCATATGAAGGCAGAAACACTTTTTTTTTTTTTTTTTAAAATTACATGGTCAGCAAAAGGCAAAAAACCCCCAATATTATAACAACAAAGACCAGAAGCCACGCCATAGCCCAAATAATGATCACATGATTTCCTAAGACACTGCAATTTTATTTTTTCTTCTTAGTTCCTAAGGAAGAGAAGCACAATAGTGTGTTTCATAGTTTACTCAGGTAAGTTAACAGTAACTGTATAGAAGGGCTACATGATTTAACTAGTCACAGTGAGATTTAACTGAAATTTAGCAGTGCTACAACCACATAACAATCTTACTGTTGATCCAAGAGATGCAAATCTCCTTCCAGTTACAGGAGTAGGTGCACTGTTCTCGCTGTGCAGACTTGACTCACCTGCAAGAGGATGCAGAAAAGAATGGTGAAGGAAGAGGGTGTGGATGCACACAGTGAGGGAAATTTAACCAAACTAGGCAAGGTTAATTGACTTTGTATACAAAAGACAGAATGCCACCTGATTATTAAACCATCCACTTCACAACACAGTGCCAGCTGCTTTCTTAGTGCAATCAGGCAGATCAGTATTATTCATGTGGGCACTTGACAGACTTTTTGAGCCAGTTTTGAGAATTTTGCTTTTGCCAAGTTTCTCCCACCACCCCAGGTCCATGTAATCCTTTTTCAACTGAGGGATGCTTTATATCTGAAAAACCCATGACTAAAAACAAGGTTAACAAAGTAGTTAAGTAATTTATTTGGTCTCCATAGGTCTTCCTAATAAGCAGAGGTCACATACAGAGTAATCTTTGGAAGATTGAGTTAGACGTGTTTTTACAGCTGCTGTCCCCTAGAGCTAAAGGTGTGCAGTGAGCCTCCACAACTGAAAACAACTTCTAAACAAGAAGCAAGCAGTAACAGCATGTAAGCACTAACAACTGCAGCATTCAAAGATATTATAGCATTGTGTTCTGTGCAACTTTTAGGACTACTTACTCTTCTGTTTCCTAACCCGTTGAGATGCTTCAGAGGACGGCAAACTTTCCAGTGCATCTGAAGATCTAACATCTCTGGATCCTTGCAATGGGGTATATATTAGAAATGAGATTTTTCAGAACAGCAGAAAACTATTAATGTAAATGATAGAGTTTTCAACTTCAATGAGTTAATGCTAGTAAAACATCTAAGTTAAATCTGCTTAAAATAAGGAAAAATAAAAAACAACCAACAACTGTAGTCTCAGTTCTCATCATCCTCCCTATAAACACAAAGGAACTATACAGCAGACACATTTGGGAAAAAGGGCTCTTTCTTAGACCGCTAATAAAATTAGAAACTGTGATGTACATAAACAATATTACAATGCATCTTATTAGTGATAGCAGTGCATTAATCCCCATTATAAAAACCCAAATGATTAGAGGACTCTAATGCTAATTTATGAAAAAGCCAGTCTGAAGTGTTAAAGTATAAAATGCAAACTTAACCGTTTTTAAAATGCCTTCCAGTTTTGAAGTGACTACTTACATGCTTTTGAATCCCAAACTTTTCCTCCAAAAAGCTAAGTTACTTAAAACTCTTATAAAATAGTGTTTTGAAAAGGTAAACAGCTTGAAGGAAAAGAGCAGACAGGAAACAAGTGGCTACAAATTGTTATTACTATAGTCAGGTGGTCTTAAGACGAATAAACGCTTATCTACTTGCTTTAGCTCTCTGCAAATAAGAGCAACATCATTTAATATGAAAGAGGTTATAGCAGCAAAGAGGCATTTAGCTACAGCCAAAACCACACTGCAATACACTTTTACATTAGCAAATTCTCTGAGGGGCAGTACTGCACTGCGACTCGTTCTGTAGGTTTCTAAAGTAGTTTTGTAGCACGATATCAGAAAGTTAGTGAATCGGAGTTTGCCGCTGTTCTATTTAATACATACGTATATATATTCACACTTATATTTGGTAGCCGTTTACCTATGACCAAGATTCGACCTGAGGCAGCAATATTTTTCCTCAGGAGGAGCCTCCCTCCCGCGGTGATTCGGACAAGGTGCCTCACATGGGCCGTCACAAGCAGCTCCCTCACGGGGAGCGCAGGCCGGACCGGGACACAGTGGGATAACCGCCAGCCACGACCCCTGCACTCAGGCCCCCTCCCCGCCGCCCCCCACTCCCAGAGCACCGCCGCACACCCACCGGAGCTCTCGTTGAAGCGTCGGAGCGGAGCCCGGGCAAACGCCATGACGACAGAGTCCCCAGCCGTCCGCATTCAAAGGGACCAACGGCCCCACGCGCACTGGCCAGCCAATCACCTCCTCCCGCTCGGTGCTCGCTGAGCCAATCAGCGACCTGCGCACGGAGCACGCGTAGTGCCGTTCCACGGTGTGCCTGGGTGGGCGGGCCGTGCCGGGAGTCGTGCGCATGCGCAGAGCGGACCGCTACCTCCGGGGCCACCGTCGCTCATGTCGGCTCCGTTCGAGGAGCGCAGCGGGGTGGTGCCCTGCGGGACGCCCTGGGGCCGCTGGTACCAGACGTTGGAGGAGGTGTTCATCGAGGTGCAGGTGCCGCCGGGCACCCGGGCCAAGGACGTGCGCTGCAACCTGCAGAGCCGCCACATCGCGCTGTCCGTGCGGGGCCAGGAGCTGCTGCAGGTACGGGGAGGGCGGGGGGGGCGGCCCGGTGGCTGAGGTACCGTCTGCGGCCTTGAGCATACCCCCTTGTTTGGATGTCTAGATTTCCATAAAGTCACCGTGAATTTTATTAGAAACAATTCTGTCGAACTGCACGGTCTTTCAGCGACTCCAGGAAAAGTAAAGATGACAAATTCACGTGGCTTTTCATTCTTCTGTAGTGATTTGGTCCGTGTTGCAGTGCATGGCTTCACCCGCTGCTGAAACCCAAAAATCCCGGATCAAGAGTAGATTTGCCCTCACACAGGTGATCAGCAGCCGTTTGCACCATAGCTGGCTGTTCCCCTGGCGGAAACACTGATGTGTTCATGGCAAGTCTGTTAAAAATGGCATCGCCCCCAGAAACACAGCCCCTTCCAATGAACTGACATACTGGAACAGTGACGGGCATTTTTACTGTATTAAATGCTTCATTAAAAAAATGTGTAACAAAAGATAATTCTTTGATGATCTATGTGCAAGTCTGTACTTATAGGGCCAGATCATCCTATTCATTTTCAGTAAAAAACAAGAAAGTAAGTTCGGAGTAAAACTTCAGAATTCAACATGCACTGGATGCTGACCAGGTTTTCCTCTTTTGTAATATTGTACATGTCTTTTGCAGGGTAAACTTTTTGACTCTACAATAACTGATGAAGGAACGTGGACATTAGGTAATAACCTACACCTGAAATGACATCATGAGGGCAGCAGAACTTCTCAAAATATGCTGCAGAAGAGTTTACTCCATTTTTTAATGGGAAAAATTAGTTCCTTCCCTATTCATAGCTTTGTAAAAAAGACAGTCGTTATTGCCAGACTGAGGAACTGAGGTAGTACAAAAGCCCTAGAGAGTAAAGTTAATGGAAAAATGTGGTATTTGGAAGGCAGCAGTGAGTGGATTACAAACACTTCCATAGAGTGAGAAGTTTTTTGCAAACCCTTAATAAAGCTAGACAGTTGTGGTATAGTTATGTGGTCTGTGCCTCTCTATAATTGTTACTTTTTTTGTTTTTTCTCCTCTTATGCATTGTATTTTTGGGATGGGTGACAAAACCTACAGTCCAAGAGAATAAAAAAGGAATCTAAAAGTCACACTACCTACAGATAATGAACAAAAAAAGCTTCTCTGATCGTTACATCATAAATATTGTAAAGTGTTCAGAATAGTTTGGGTTTTGGCAATCATCGTAGTTATGGACTGTGCCTCTCACTTAATGTTTTCCTATAATGGATTTTGTTTTCCATTCAATATTTATTCTAAATATTGATTAATAATTTAGTAACTTTAGCATGAAAACCAGAAGTGTAAACAAACATTGTGAAGCCTACTCTTTTCCAGTATGCAAATAATCTTCAAAATACACTTAATAATGCTGTATTTATTCAATTAAGTAAAACTAAATATCCTACATGTAACTTCAAAATGTACTTCCAACATATTGTCTTTAGGAATACTTTCTGTGTTTAAATAAATTGACTATACCACCATATGTCACTAAAACTTAGTTCTGGCTTTATTGGTGATAACTCTCTGTAAAGCCTGACCTCCAGTCCTTCATTATTGCCTTAGTGGAGGTGTATCTATTAATAGATTAAATATTTTTTTATTGTGAACCTGTGTAAAAGGTTAGTTTATGTTTGCAGCAGAAGTACTTATGGCCTGTGTTTTAATCCCTTAAAACAGCTTCAGCATTTTACAGGCCAGAAAGGGAGAGATGGCTTTATGGGCTACCTTTGCTTCAGTGTTTTGGTTTATTTATTTATCAATAACCCTGTTGGCATTGACATTCAGAATTTAAGTTACATCGCTAAAAAAATCCTGTGTTTGTTAACGGTGAATTCACCAAAACACCAAAAAAAGCTTGCACATAGGGTTGAGTTGAACGGTGGTTTCATGTGTCTGTTATT
Source organism: Patagioenas fasciata (assembly GCF_037038585.1). Taxonomy (NCBI): domain Eukaryota; kingdom Metazoa; phylum Chordata; class Aves; order Columbiformes; family Columbidae; genus Patagioenas; species Patagioenas fasciata. The sequence continues at coordinate 12,878,741 of NC_092533.1, read as the reverse complement.
ATTCAACAGAAGACAGGAAGCTGATACGAATTGTTCTAATGAAGACAAATCGAGATGCTGGAAATTGTTGGACATCTCTGTTAGAAAATGAATATGCTGCTGACCCTTGGGTACAGGACCAGATGCAAAGGAAACTTACACTGGAGCGATTCCAAAGAGAGGCAAGTTAAAGGACCATCATTCTATTTGGTGTTTGCACACAGAGGTTATGGCCATGAATGCTGACCACAATTGTTCTGCTGTCCAGTGCCATGGAAACATATAGTGTAGCTCAGCATATATGGAATGCTCATGAGAGTTCAATTATTCTGTCTGTAGTTTGTCTGAAGGTTTTATGAAAAGTTGAGTTTGAGGTGGATATTGCTGTTTTAGGGTTTGTTACATAATACTAACAACTTGTAGGTTAGGCTACACACAATTTCTATCATTATCTAGAATTATGACATGGCCATGTTTACAACAAACTTCTAACACCAAGTGCTATTGAATACGTTTGTTAGGAACATCAGGTGATGTAGAATAGTTAGCTGGAAAATATTTTCCTTGCCCTTTTGCATAAATTGCTTTGGTAGACCTTTAGTGTGTAACTATTCCAATGCAAGTCTGCAGAGTTGTAGAATTACAACTTCTTATCAGCTTAATCAGCACCCTGCATACTGCAACAGAGAACATCATTCCTATGGAACCTGTTATCCAGCATGGCAGGGACTTAAACTAGCAACTTCAGAGGACACCAGAAGCCAGAATTTGTTCTTGAGGCTTTTCTTAGTAGTTCTTTACTGGGAGATCTGACTGCTAGCTAAATTGAGAACAGCATCACTTCAAGTAGTAGGCAGCCAAACTATGACAATTCCAGGTTTATTGTTGATGCGTTTTTCAAGAATTTCAGTGCCATCACAAATGGATGACAAGTTGATCATTATATGTCCTTGTTAGAATGGCAGAATATTAACAGAAAGAGTTTTGTGCTTGTTGGTTGTGGTGTTTTTAACATTTTTATTAGAATAATCTATCTATTAAACTTTTTTCTTATTTCCATCAGAATCCTGGATTTGACTTCAGTGGGGCAGAAATTTCTGGAAATTACAGCAAAGGAGGACCAGACTTTTCTAGTCTTGAAAAGTAAACTGTTTTTATCTGCGTTTCTTGAGAGGAATTACACATTACACTTAAAAATTGACATCACGTAACTGGTGAGAACTACAGCGATCTCTTCAGTGGATTGTTGTCAAGTAATTACTTCAGTGAAGAGAAAGGAGGTCTCTTCCAGTAGAATGAAGACAAAGTGTTACCAGCTGATTTATAAGCTGAAATAACTTTCCAATACTAACGGGCAAACTGTAGAGAACAGTCTACATCAAGAAGTAAAATCTCTAAGCAGAATGTTGGTTTGGTTGTGTTTGTTTGTTTTTAGAAACACCATAGTAAACTAGTCAGTTATAAACACATCACTTGTCTTTATGCAAGACTGTCTTATTCACTGTTGAAAAATAGATCTTATAAGCAAGATATTTTCTCTTAAATTGCAACAGGAAGGCTACTAGGATGGCTAGTTACACTTTCCCTCTGTAGCAGCCCTCTGAGAATTCATAAATGTCATTCTGGAACAGTGGTTTAAATAAATAAACTACTGCATCTTGCTGCAATTAAGGTTTTGCAATCCACTGTGCTGTCAAATATTGCACTAATGATTAATACTTGCTACCAGGTAAGTGATACTAGAAAACTGAAAGGTCAGGTGAAAGTCTGGATATAAATAATTTGATGTGTTAATGCAATACCTTTCAGTATAAATATTTAAGATTTTTCACAGAAAGAAAATATAATTGACTTTTGAAAGTAATATGAAGCACCTAAGTAGGAAACAGTATCTTGCCTCTATTCATTACCAACATACAGCACAAGTTGTTCATAGTGTAGCCAAGAAGCTCTAGGTTTTTGTAGATAGTTTTAAATTTAATAGCCACATTATAAACTCGGCTATTGTGTGATCTATTTTGCATGAGCCAATTATAGATCAGGAATTTCCTACTCATTGTTAAAGATGCAGCTGAGCAGCACTCCAACCACAGCATCATGCAGAATGAATGCTGTGTCAAACAGACTAATGGAGGAGGAAAATGTGATTGCCAAATCCTATTGTATTCTGAGCTCTGAAACGACTGCCTATACTTCAGTCCTAAGCAGAGGTTTCACTGGAGATAAATTGCCAGCAGCTGTCTGTCATACTGCTTATTTCTAAAACCGTATCATTATTCCAGTTGGCATATGGGAAAAATAAAGCAATAGTTGAGGAAGAATGCTCTTATTGTAATTATAGCAAATGCTTGCTTGTTGTAGGAGCAAGCAAGCCTTAGTACCTCTGAAATAATCAAATGTGCTTCTCCTACCCATGTCATCTTTACAGAATGTTAATTAAGTCCAGACGCTATACTTGGATTGCAGAGAACTTGCCTTACTATACAAAGGAAAATAGCGTGGTATCAACTGCTGACTTATGGCTATGAAGTTTTGTATCTTTACTGTGATCCTAGTAAAGAAGGGGGATGGTATAGTTAAGAAATGAACGAGATTGCTGCAAAAGTAATTGCATCAAAATGCTTAGGTACTATCCAGCCAAATAGTATTTTTTGTTACAGCAGTTGGATTGCACATGACACTTTTGTACATCTTTTGCTTATTGCAGAAGTTTAGAATGGCATGACTATCCGGTGCATGAACTTGCATGTACTATATGCACTTTCAAAGCTAAACTTTATTCCCATGTTTTCTGATTTATGACATAGCATGGGAGTCATCCTACAGTTAAGTCCAAGGCTGATGTCAAGGGAAGAGGATGACAGTGAAATATGTATTCAGGCATCACGGCTCAGAAATGTTTTAAGAGGAAATGTTTTTACTACTTGGTTAGCTACTTAATAATGTCTACTGTAAGTTACAGACCTCCAATTTTGGAAGAACCTAGATCAAAATAAAAAGATACTGATGCTATGATTTTCCTTAATCAGTATCTACTCAGTTCTCGGTCTAACAAATGTTGATTTGTGTTCCAGCTCACAGCAGTCTCACTGGGAATTGATCCCTTGCTTCTTAGAAAAAGTGATAGGTATTTGACAGATGCATAAATTTAGGTATGTAATACAGTATCCAGAGCAACCCACTCTATAGGAAATAATCCTGTGCATTTATTCAGAGTGCAACTCTGCTCTGTGAATGGGTGGAGGACAGCCTACTAGCATTTTTTCAAGCATCTGGTTCAAGATCTGTGCAGAGTAATGCCACAGCATTGGTCTCTTTATTAAAAGGACCACAGCTGTTCACAGTCATTGTTGGGCACAGAAATGTAAGGGTAAATTCATACCTGGCCAAACTGGGATTCTCAAATCTGTGCAAAAGCTCAAATTTTGGCATTAGATAGAAAGGAGTGACAGGTTCCGTTAAGCAAGCACCACCCATGTATTTACTTGCAGTGTATAGAAACAGTGATATGTACTATTAGATAAATGATGGAAGAGGGTTGAAGTCAACTGAAGAGTCTAAGCTACTTAAGTCAGTATTTTGAGTCTTGACACTTCTACATCTTAAAGGATGCAGAGTAATCATGGGCCAAGTTAAAATAATGGTAAACAAGAACCTTGAGTTTTTCTTGTTGCTTCTCTAGCCTTTCCCATGCAGCCTCAACCTCTCTAAAAAACCCCAAACACCTCCATAACCTCTTTCCTTCTGCATGGAAGTTTTCCAGGTAGTATTCAGAAATGAGTCACTTTATAGGCTTCCTACTAACATGTTTTATAACAAACAGGACAAAAGTTACTCAGTTAAGCACATTTCAATGTTTAATTGAAAGGTACATATCTTGAGACATGACAATTGCACATTGCATCTTCTCCATCTCTCCCAGCAGGCTGACCACACCTTGGTCTGAATTACTTGTATGCTTTTCAGAGGCCAGCAGAATGCACAGCTAACACTGGCCGATTATGTCATGAGGTGCAATCACACCCATGAGTTCATGAGAAGGCTTGATTTGTCCAGTATAGAGCTTTGGTATGAAGTCTTCTGTGAAAGATTTATCTAGTTTGAGAGATGCAAAGAGCGGTTTCCCCCTCAGCTATGACCATAAAGGAGGAAGGGTTGGCTCACTAACATCTAAGCCCACACTGTATTCAGAACATTCTGATCTCTCCTCCTCCACCAGGTCAGTTCATATGGCCATCAGTTACGAACATCCTATCGCTAACAGCCTCTGCTCCACAGTGATGCAGGACTCAAGAGGTCATTAGCAACATTCCCCAACACCTCTGTTCATCTTACATACAACAATACATTCTTCTTATTCACTTCCTTGTTAGCACCAGAAGCCTGATATGCCTCAAGTACTGATCTGGTCTTCAGAAAGAACAGTTGTATTTTGTGAATCTTACCCTGAAAGAGGTCAGAGTTGAAGCAATCTTCAATGTTTCTCAAACAGATTGCTCCCACATACAGGCCATGATGTGCCTTCAGCCCTGCTCCTACTGTGCCTGTAAAAATGCACCTGTTCAGCAGCAGCATTTACGTCTTGTACAGTGACACTTTGGAAAACTGACATCAGATTTGGGGCAGGTGACCCAGTACTTTCCCACAACCTTCATTAGATATCATAAAGTTTTTACACTCTATTAAATAATTTGCAATGTCACTGAACTACACCACTCACAAAATACTGGAGTTACTGATGCTGTGTTAGTGACTACCTTTTACAGGGCAATGAAATAAGGTTTGTCTTTTCTCCTGCTCTAGCTACTTGACATGTTCAGTGACTATCACAGAGCCTGGTTTGTAACGTGTGTCCGCCCTGCCCAAGAGGAACATGCAGATGCATGACGCTGCCCAAACAGCGTGTCAGGTGGACTGACAGGCATTTGCTATTGTCACCAATGTCTTTAGCCTGATTGAGCCACTGCAGCATTGTGCTACTGCACATGATGTTATCCTTGTGTCAGATAATCTTTGGAATGCAAACCAGATTTTAAAAATTACATAACTCAGCATCTGAAGTTATATTAAGCCAAACTTAGACTACACAGGCTGGTCTACAAAGTGTTTAAATTCCTTACATTGGCATTGTGGTATTTCACTGAACAGTAACCAGTCTAATAAGACTGAAAACTGACACTAAGTATTGTTGTGGTCATCATGAAAATAACTTATTTGCTGGAAGGATATTTAGTCTGAAATGTTACATATTTTTTTCCATGAGTTGAGTTCTTCACTATTAAGACCATGTTTCAGACTTTGTTTCTCAAATATTCATGTGTCTGTTGACAAGGTCACGGAATGGTTCTCTCCTTATTTTATAGTAGCACTGCAAAAAAAAAAACAACACACAACAAACCACCAGTCAACTGAAGGGCTTTCTACAAGAGTCAAACAAAGCATCAGTTTTTAACATAGCAAGACAGTTGCTATAAACAATAAGCAGCCTTTGGAACTAAAGTCTAGATGAGGAAGTAGTTCAAAACTTCTACACAGTAAAAAAATAGTAATATGAATTAGGTACTATCCAGTGAAATAGTATTTTGATCATAGTGTTTAGACTTCACTAAACGGACAGTTATACAAGTAAAACTGTATAAAACTGGCTTCCTTTTAAGAAGTTTAAGTGAATAATTACAAGAAAGTCATTCTAGTAGGCAACTGTTTCTTCCTCTTAGCCAATTCTTTTTAGGATAGGAGCAAGCCAAGTTTTTTCTCTGCCTTTTTACCAGTTTTACTCCACATTATAGTCTGAATGAGGTCCCAATGTCTGTAGAAGACATTTCTGCTCTCACAGGACACCAGAGGATCAGTTCTTTCTCCAATGTTTATATATGTTGCCACTCCTTTAGGTACGGCACTGGCTCAGGTATGAACACAAGAATACACCAGCCTCTATGACAGGCCCACTGTGTTTATGTAACAGATCTTGAAGAGGTTACCTATACAGAATAAGAAACTCTGAGACAGTTAACAGCTAATTACTTCTACCTTATCAGAAGTTGTTTTTTACTAGGAGTTACCTATTATGAGCTGGTCTCTGGAATTGTAGGGAGATGTGTTATTCTGTAGTAGCTATGTTTAAGTTGCCGTGCTGTACGTCCAGACACAATCCATTTTAGTTTCTGGACATTTGGTTTGGAACACTTGCTTGAGGAATATTCTGTAAGGCACTTTAACACCAGTTCCTTCCAGAAGGTCAAATCTCTGTTAGTTATCTAAATAGCAAGACAGAAACTCATATGTTAGTAATCCATTAAATCCTTACTTCTTACATGTTCTTTCAGCTTCTTCACAAATGATAGAAAGCCAAAGCTCCCAAGCCAAATGGAAAACAAAAAACACCCAAACAACAAACCGCAAACCAAAAAAACCCAATAAAACCAGTATGCCAATGGACCTCCCCGTTTCTCACTGTGTAGGCTCTTGCATAGATTTTTCTTTCTTATTCCCCTGAAACTTTATCTGCACATACCTTGGAATGCAACTGCAGAAATTCCAATGCCTCAGCCAACTCCAGTAGTTTTTGTTCTTCTATTTCTAGTGCCACAATAGACAGTGCCAAGACAGAAGGCTGGAGAGAGGAAAAACAGTATTTTTCAACACTGCTTTGTCAAGTTTCAGTAGTCTTATTGTCTTTGAGATTTCAAGACGCTTACCTTGGCTTTAGAAAACATGATTCTGCAGTGACATGCCTTAAGCTGCGTCTCCAGTCTCTCAAAATTAAGGTGTTTTCTCCTATTAAAAGAAACAGATGAGTGAATGTAGAAAAATAAAACCTTGAGCAAGGCAGCACCACCCTGGGAACTCAAAGCAGAGAGAATGTTCGTTATCTAAACAAAGGCCTCATTTATTCCACAAGTGCTGTGGTTACAGTCAAACATGTGTTCAGTTCTGTCAGTCCTAATGCCAAAAGTATATCTTGTGTTACATTGGGGAGAGATGCATTATCAATATAGGCTTACCAACAAGAAATTGTAATGCTTACTATCAAAAGGATTATCTTGTTGAGCCAGATTTTGAAATCTTTGCAATGAGGCAATACTTACTGCAGCATAAGCAAAGATTTATTGTACCATCATTATTGAGCAAGTTTAGTTTTTGGCTCAGAGACCAATACTCATTAGATCACTTTATGCAAATAACATTTAAAAATTAAAATAATAATAAAACAGAGATATTCACATTTATGATATTTACCAATAAAGACGAAAGTCTGTTGGGCTTTCAAGTATAGAAAGGACAATTACTTGAGTAATTTCCCTGCTTACTTTTCTACATAGGCTTCCTGATCATAAGCAAAATACGTATTAGGTATTTTACCTTTCACTGCTTAAATTTTCATGAATGAGTGAATGATACAGTTGTAGAAACTGGAAGGCTGTTGTAGCTTTGACTTTCCAACACAGCTTCTCCAACACTATTTTCTCCATTCTCATCATATCAGAAACAGTGAACCTATACTGGCTTATTCGAATTAAGTCAGTGGCTAAGGGAACATTTCTCTCTTCTTCTGATGCCTTCACAGCCAAGTAGAAGCAGCTGAGTCCAACACAGCCCAAGTGTTTAGGCTGTACCTAAAGAAAAGTAAATTATTGTTATTTTCAAAGAGTAAGGCCTTTGATCAGTCATTTCTATGTCTAAGTAACAAACTCTGAAGGCAGCAGTGTATTTTAGGAAAAAAATTATGGAGGAAGTGGGTGGGAGGGTATGTGTTCTCTTTTATGAAGATCAAGAAATGTCTTTTATGTGCTTATATTTGTATCTTTCGTTAACTCAATGAAGAGACTGTTGCACACTACAAGTTCTGCCTCATTCTTCTAAAAAGCGAGACTGCAGAACAATATATTTTGATTGATGTAGAACTGGTTTCTTAGTGAGGTTCTATAATGGCCTAACTGGAAGCTTTTAGAACTTAAAATGTTGTACATATTGGCTTTATGCAAAAAATGGGTTTTTACTCTTTTTTAATAGATATACACATATATATATGTACATACATATAAACTGACTTATTTTGTTCCATAGGCATTACAGTCCCCATTTTTACTACTTATTTTGAATTCATAAGTCCTTCAAATCATCATTTTCCTGTCTAGTCCATCTAGCTTTCTCATTTTTGTTCTAACACACAAAGAAAACAAGCTTTTGGTGTTGACCAAATAGTATAGTGGTAATCCCACCTTTTTAGACACTTAAAAACAACCCAGAGCAGCATGGTAGATATGTACAGTAGAACAGAGTGCTCACTAAATATTTCACTAGATTCTGAGTGCTGAACAGCATTAAGCCTCTTGATATACATTATATACAGGGAGAGCCATTTTTTAGCTCTTATGCAATCAGAATCTCTGCAAGGAGTTTAACCTTTTGCCATCTAAACCCAAGATATAATAGGAACAAGGCTGCAATGAGCAGAGGCTAATGACTAAGAGCTTATACTTTAAAAAGCCTTACCTTCATTTTTGACAAGAACCTATCTAAGAAATTCACAGCTAGTGAAAACGTCTCTGTATGGAAGCCAAAGAACTGAGTTAAGCTGAGGAGATCTTTCACTTCAAAGTCTCGCAGCCTTGCAGTCATTCGGAGGCCATTATCATGAGCAGATTCAATGAGTCTCAGGCCAGAGGCCTTTGGCTGACATCTTAACTCCTGTTCCAACAGGGCTGTAAGCTGGTACAGCAGCTCCTGGGCCTCAGTAGTTACAAGTGTTTCAATCATCTGTAATAAGAAACAAATGTAACCATCTCAAACAGCTAAAACGGGAAAAACTTAGGGTTGTCTCTAAAGTAAAGCGAGAAACTTCTCTTTCTCTGTAGGTATGTGAACTACTCATTTGTAAGTCAAAGTACTTTTGCCAGTTAGCAACACGCGTGGAACACTCGGGATTCGCTGGGGCACATCGCGGTGGCACCGGGCAGTGACGAGCAGGTCACAGGCAGCAAAGTCCCGCACAGCGGTGTGGGCCCGAGCAGGCCTGTGACCCGGCACCGTGCGGCTGTGCCGGGTACATCCCCCTTCTGTTCGCACTTAGAGCTGCACCGCCCCCGCCACGATCAGCTGGCGCCACAAGCCCCATAACCGAGGCTCACCGGACCCCAAGCAATTCCCCCAGAGTTACCCGCAGCCGTGCCCGGCACCTCCACAAACCCCGGCAGCCCGCAAACCCCAGTGAGCTCCCGCCGTCCCCCAGCCCGGCGGGCCCGCGCAGGCGCTGCCTCCCCGGGACATGCCCAGGCCTGCCCTTCATCGCCGCGGGGGCTCCGCCGGCGGACAAACGACCTGTCAGCCCCGTCAGCAGGGCGCAGGAGCCGCGCCGGCCCCGGGACAGCCCGGGCACGGCACACAAGAGCCCAGGTCCGCCGCCGGGGGGGCCCGACCCCGGCCTCGGCCCCAGCCCCAGCCCCAGCCCCGCACCCTTACCTTGTTGCTGTTGCCTCGCTCCCTTCTTTCGTGAGAAGAGCCCCAGCCGATGTACCCCACAGCGACAGCCACAGCACCGCCGAGGGCTCACATCGAAGCGCTGCCCCGCTCCCCGGGCACCAGCGACCACCGCGGTAGAGCCATCCAGAAACCACCGCCCGACGTGCGCCGTCCCCGCGCTCCGCTGCGCCTGCCCGGGGAGGGGGGGGAGCTGATGGGATGATAGACTTCCAGACAGACCAATCACGGGCCGCAGCTGCAGGAAGGGGCGGGGCGCTGTCGCTATCAGGCAGGCGGGACGCGCGCGTAGCGGCGTCCTCTGGCGGTGCTAGGGCTGCGTGCACGCCTCACTTCGCTCAAGCGCGAGGGCGTCGCTCCTCTCTGCTCGCGCTGCCACGCGGGCGGCGGGCACGAGGGTCGGGGGCTCGCGCGGTTTCCGCGCTGCTGGCGCGTGTCCCCCGCGGTAACGGTTCCACGGTGAGAGCCCAACCGTGCCTGAGGGACTCGGGGACACCGGAGCTCGGGCCCCACACCAGGTGTGTTTCTGAGCCACCTTCAGCGCGTGTTGCAGGCTCTTGCCGGGCTTTCCGCTGAGAGCAGCTGGAACCATTTTCCCGTTGGAACTGAGTTAGATGTGTGACTACACCTGTCTCCTACAGGGCTGGAATCCTTAAGGTGTAAATCACTAAGAGTTATCTTTTTTTGTTATTTTTAACACTTTCCAGTTGCTCAAAAATATTTTTGTATATTTATGAAAGGTCCAGACTGACAGAAAGGTTTGATCGACCTCTTTATTAAAACAGCCTGAGCTGGCAGCTTTGTTTAGGATTCAGGCGTCTGTTTACAAAACATAGACCTTGGTCTTCCTTGTTTGGGTGTGTTTGGCCGAGTGAAATAACAAATATTCTTTCTGCCCAGAAAACTGATTGGAGTTACTCAAAGTTATGTTAAGGTGAATGTGTTACTGGTGAAACTTAATTCTAGTTTGTTGTAGATATCAGGTCAAGTTGTGTATAAGCTTTTTTTTGTTTGTTTGAGATAAGCAGTTATGTTACAAGATCTGGAGAAGATACAATATTATTGAAAAATACTTAAACCAGCATTTAAAACCATTACAGGAGCAGGGAATATTCTACTTCTGAACTGACTTTAAGCAAGGGAGCTTGTTCAAGGCCCACAACTTATTTATTTACTCAATATTCTGTTATCTGTTTTTTTATCAAAGGTCTCTTATAAAGGCTGGAAATGGCTGCAAGGGGTCCTTTGCAGACCTGAAATGGGTTCCATGTCTTTCAAATGGATCAATGGTGTTGAAGTACTTGCTGTCCTGAAACTGTTGGGGTGTTATTTCTTCTTAAGTCTAAAATGTTCAAGGTGTTTTGTGATGATTACTATGAATTGGTTGAAAGGCTTAAAATTATCTTATGGAGTGAGCCAACATGTTCTGTAACACCGGATTTTCGGGAAGGCAAACCTCTTAGCTATATTTGATATTCTGATTCTTCAAGGTTTCCTTCATTTGAAAGATTGTGAGTTTAAAACAGAGGGACTGTTTCACGCATCAATGAGCTTTATCATCTTATTTACTCAGTATGTTCATCAAAAGCTGTATTCATCCTACTTTATCCCATTGTACTTCTCACTGGTTTATTATGGATTTGTTTCGTTCTCCCTATGTTTTACCATTGGAAATTAAAGTTTATTACAAGATTCTTTGTACTTCAGAAGGCTGGAACGAATGACCAGAAAGGTAAGAACAGAAAGAAGTGTGGTTAGAGATGTAGAGATTTTTAAGGAAAATGTATTATGTGTGTAAAATACTTGGTTTTCTAGAAGGCTCAGTGGAAGTCAGCATGAGGGAACTTGAGGGAGCTTGTGGGTGTGAAGGTGGAATGACCAAATACTGTGTCTGTCATTCCGTTTTAAAGCACCATTCACTTCCATAGAATCTAACTTGATATTTGTTTCCACTTGATATCTGTTTAACTTTCTTCCTCAGAACTTTGCTAACTATTGGTAGACTGAATACATCTAAAGATCACTGTTTTGACCCTCATTATAATGACCTTGAATTGTTTGTTTATCGGACAAGCCAAAAGTAATTTGTTCAAATGTAAGAAATGAAAACAAGGGTGGAAGCATCAATCCCAAAACTCATGCCACAGCCCTTCTAGAAGAAAATGAATTGGCTTTCTGTGCCACAAACTCCTAACTATGAATCAATCTGTTGCCACTCTGTGAGATTCATGTATAATTACCCATGAATGCAAACTCAAGTACTTCCACAGATGTAGAACATCAGAAATAAAGATTATAGTAAATCAGATCTCATGAATATGCATATTTTTGTTGCCAGTAAATAATCTGAGTTATCTAAATTAAAATTCCAAATTATACATTGCAAAGGAAGTGGTGTTTTTTCTTTTTTTTTTTTAAGATTTAGAAAACATTTGCAGGAGTCTTCCTGTCATTACTATGCACATAATAATAATGTGAAGCAAATGATACTTCTTTTTATGCTGCTTATTTTAAATGGCTTTTATTTCTTAAATTGCTGTTAAAAATAGACTGAGAACTCTAAAATTCAGCGGGCTGTGTAGCTGGTTGGAAACCACTGACACCAGCTGAAGCCACTGACCTAGTTTGTGTTCTTGCAGTAAGGTTTCTAGATGGAAGCGACACTAAGGAGAACCAGTTTGTGTCGATTAAATGTAATGTACAGGTTTAAGCTTAAAACCATGCATAGGGCTTAGACACTTGGCACATGGAAGCTCCAGACGCTTTCATCAGTGTATGTAGTTCCCATCCCTGGCACAGCGTCTGGGCTGCTGTGAGCTGCTCGGGCAGCGGCTGTGGGAGGTGTCTTGCTCGAAGGTGCCAGACTTTGTGCTGCAGTGGCTGAAATGAGTGCACACACTCCATCTGCTCCACAGTCTGCTGCGTGTGAGCGAAGGCTCTTCAAAAGGGTGGCATCAAACATGAGGCCACCAGTAACTTCTTACATGTGTTGCAGCAGTTTCCTAGTAATTCTGGCAGATACGAGACAGAGGATTAAGACTGTATAGCTAAAGATGTTACATCTTCTCTGCTAAATGTCTATTCTACCTCTTTGGTGGTTCTCGTCCTGAGGCAAGAACATGCAGCTTTCTCATGGGTGGGCCTGGTGGCTGAAGGCACGTTGATCCAGTGCACATGGCTGTGTGAGGCCAAAGAGTATGCTAGTCCTGGGACTGCTGCAGGGACAGGTGGTGACCATGCCTAGAAGCACAGTGGATAGTTGCAGGAGTGACATCTTCACCTCTCTTTTATTTAATCTATGTCTGTGTGTCTTTCAGAAGTCTCTGTAAATGTCTGTTTAATCCCTACTGCCAGAGCCAGACAGTGCCAGTAGGTCATAATTACCTGAACTAGCCTCACTTGGGACTTCACCTGTGGGACAGGATTTGGCAGGCCTCAGCAAAACTCCCAGCACTTATCAATTGGTAAAAGGAGATGTGCTGGAACTTGTTGGTCACAGGCCATGGGAAGGATAGAGGAGAGAATCTTAATTAGAAGGAATGGAGAGTGTTGATTCTATGTTTAGACAAGGTTCACAAGTTAATAAGATTGTCCTGTAAAAAGGAGACTCTTGTTTTTGCATAGGGAAGAGTGCTTGGGTTGAGGTAGTAACTGTTTAAGAAAATGTCTTAGCACCAGCCTGTCTGTGAATGTCTAGTGTACAGTGTGGACCAATCAGTCTGTAGTAGAAACACCAATCAGCTCAAAGCACGTTGCTGAGGAAAAGTATAAATGTATGTGAAGTACACTAATAAAGTGGACATTTTGTTTGCATCAAACTGCGTCCCGTCTCTCAATCGCGGCATTTACCCACACTCCCTGCCCAAGGTCCAGGAGCCTCACTTAAGCTCAGAGCTGTGGTCTAGGAAGGACTGTACTCAGCCCTCTCCTTTGCTTCTCCAGACTTGTTGACTGGACTTCCCAGTCTGACCTCGTACTTGCCTTGTTGCCTCATGCAATCTCAGGACTGTCAGCACAGCTCGTGGCTGTCACCAGGCTGGCTTTGCTGTGGGGTGGTGTGTCTATTGGTGAGATCCAATCCTGGCAAAGGGGTCCTTCGCTTTTGGTTAGTCTCCGTGGTGGAGTGATGCTTCTCCCTGGCTCTTTCATCTTTAGGAATGGGTTCTCCAAACTTTTGTCAGATTCTATAGGAAATCCTGTGTCGTTTTCACTTGGTCTAGAAATGCTTTGTATTAAAGGGGAAAATCCTGTATGTGTCTTGCTGTACATAGTACCATTGCAAACAAAAGAGCTTTAATCTAAATCAGGTTTTCATGGGGAAGTCTTAGTACTTTTTAGTATATAGCGTTCTTGTTATCCTTCTGCTGTATTTATGGTAAGTAACATTCATGACTCTTCCTACATGTTTATATAAGAATTTTGGAAATGCTTCTGTAAGGATACTTGCCAAAGTGAATGGGCTTTCCTTTTCTGTGAGCTGTTCTGAGTTTATGGTTAATAGGCAGAGGACATATCCTGCAGGTAAGTCCTTTGGAGGCTATAAACCTGTTATCTTCTAGAGGAATTTATGCTGTTGCAGAAATATGATTGTTTTGCAGTGGGTTGCAAACAGATACCTACTTGCCTGAACAACATCACAAGCAGTGCACCATGGTTGTGTTAACTGGAGAAATGTCTTTGCAGTCTGAGTCTTTGAGAGTGGGAAATACTATTTTTTTTTTCCCTTCTGTGGAAAGAGACCTGTGTTTCTAATATCACCCTGTTCTCAAGACAACTGTGTTAACTGGTGTTAAACTGTGTTAAATGCTGTTAATGCTCACCTTTCACACTTGACCATACAATGTTTTATGACTACAGCATCAGAATTAAGGTTATGCTTCCCAAAACTATTTTTGCTGGGATTTAATCGAGAAAAAAAAAAAAAAAAAAAAAAAAAAAAACTGTAGGAGCTGGAGGGGTTTCTTCCGTGCACATTCTCTTGGGTTTCATACATGATTCAGGTAGACGTACACACAGAAGGAGAATCAAGGGTTTGATTGCAGTTGTCAGTAGTTATGTCATGCTTGTTCCTTTATAGTAATAATTGTCTTGAGTTATTTCATTAACATAATTGTAAAGAAGTTCACATGAGAAAGAAAGGGAAATAAAAGGAAAAAGGTAAAGCTTCCTAAGTAAATCTGAGGCCCTGTAGGAGATTTGCTTTGTCTGGTGTTACTCCTTTACTCAAGTTCATTATATCAAATATGCCAGAGGAGAGAGTGAAGTCCTCTTGGATGGATTTAAATACAAGTGCTTGTGAATACAGCCTGGGAGTCTATGGAGACAAGTCTCTAAGCAATTTGGACCTGCTTCTGGGAAAGTCTGTTCAAAAGTTAAAGTCCAACATAAGCGTAGAACTGTGGGGTTCTAATTTCAAAGGCCTCATTTAAGCTTACAGAGATCCAGGTTCTCAAAGGTGTTTATGCATTTAAGTCCCATTGTCTTTAATGTAAAGAATTTAGATGTCTGAACTTCACTGGAGAGGTAAGGTCATGAAGATCAGAGGAGCCATCAGTTAGCCCTGACATTGATACATTGAGTGATTTGACTGAAACGTAGATTAAGTGATTTCAGAAGTTTCTTGTGGCATATGTTTTCCATTGTGTTCTTCAGCTTTTAAACAGAAAGAAATTTACATGCCAAAAAGAAAGCCAATGAGCTCTGCCTTTCCTTGTTATAAATCAGTTGGGGGAAGGACACTATATGAGACTGAATGTGGAGACTGTAGCACTTTCCGTAATACCAAAACCTGGAGTGGATCTGGAAGTTGTAACAAACTGTTGCTGTTCTTATACTGGTCTTAGTCGAACATGTGCTCTGTGTTTTATTCTCCCATGTTTTCTTAATAAAGAAAAACTAAAAGGTAATAGCAGGTTATTATTTCAAACTGGAAAACTTGTTACTGCTTACTTATGTGAAATTGCCGAGCTAAGAAGACTATCGCATGTTTCTCCACCTTGAGTGAAATGATAATGCGCAAACCCTGATTTGGATAGGGATAGTAGCAAGCCATTAGCTCTTTTATTCATGTATTTGAATAATGTGATCTAAATGCCTCAGCCTCCTCTGTGTCTGAGCTGTATGCTTGCTTAAGTTTATAGTTATCTCTGAGGTTTTTTTCGTGATCCATTTATTTTAAAAATAAACTCCTTTTACCCCAAAGGTATTTAAATGGAAAGTAATTCAGGAAAAGTCTTTGTTTCTCACCCTTTTCCCCCAACCTTTGTTAAAACAGTCAGCAAGCCTCATGAAGTGTGTAGTTAGCTGCCCTAGAAGAGAAGGATGCGGGGTATGGAATCTTAGGTGCTGTGGTTCAAACTTAAAAAATACAATAGCAGCTGTTCAGAGCTCTTCTCTGCCCCTCATTTTCGGTTAGATATTTCCTGCCACTTTCAGAAGATTGAAACTGCTTTTCTGGGAATAGTAGTGTCAGCCAGATTCAGAACACAGAGTAAATTCCTGAACAGGAAAAACTGAGACCCGGGGCTTCTGATTAGTAATAAGCCTGTGAAGAAGGGGCGTGGGGGGTGGGGGTGTATGTGTTTTGTTAATCACCCTGTGAGGAGCAGTCTGGGGACAGTGTCTGTTTTCTTCAGAGAGAACTGTTTGAAATACTTCAGTCATTATAGGGCTGCACAAAGTAATCTTTGAATATTTTTTTTTTCTTGCACACTAAATGTTTCCAATGCTTGTGTGGGTGCTGCACAGTTGCTGTAAGCTCACTGATAATGAGCTATTGTGGGAACTGGGTGGTTAGTACACAACCCAGAACATGAAGCATTAGGATATTTCAGTCCATGTGCAGAGCTACATCCTTCTTTTCAAAATCTGTTTTAAGAGAAAAACGGTTTTCACAAAGGCAGAGCTGTGATAGCTGTGATTAAAGGACATTCTGCTTCCCTGATGGACCCTGTTGGTTTAGTAGAGGAGATAGTCAGATAACCTAATGAAGCAAATTTTGTTCTTGCAGTGGGAAACCATAGCAACCTGCCACTTTGGAATGCATGGTATATAATCTGTCTGTCCTTCAGATAATATTTTGCAGTCCGGAAATAGTCATAGCTTCCTAATGTGTCAATGTAAAATGTTAGACAAATGTAGCTGGAGTGACATTGTTGTCTCTGAGGTAAACATGAGCCCTGTTGTGCTGCTGGTCTGGTGCTGCACATTTGGAAAGCAGGTTCCAGAGGAGGGCAAAGGTAGTCTGTATGTGTGTGTGTGTGTTTGTTTTAATCAATAGGTTACAGATATGCTGTGAAAATTGGTAATCAAAAGGGCTTACTGCAGTACCCTCAGTGCCACCTTTATCGTATCCTCTAACCTACATGTCCCTGCTTACTTTTGGCACAGTTTTCTTAAATTACAGTATTTGGAGTTTGAAATGTTTTGATCACTGTTCTCTGATGTCACTTTGTTCAGGCTCAAATAACCACAGAAGTGATGATGATGATGTAGTGGAGTAAGTGCCCTGCAACTTGAGTGCAGCTGGCCAAAGCTACTGGCTGTGCTTGATGAAAACTCAGAAAGTGTTCTTCCTTGAGTTAAATAAACAAAATGTGCGTGAGCAATCTCACTGACTTCTCTCTGTGTCTCCTTTCCCCTAACAAGTTCGGAAACAAAGCTGACAAAAGCGTGTTCTGTAGAAACCAGCACTGATTATTAAACAGATAAAATTTAGCTTGCCGGTCTTAGGATCTGCTGCCAGTTTTAGAGACTGGGCTACCAGTCTGGAAAGGAATGTTTTAGTTGGCTTTTGTGTGAAGAGGACTGAATGAGTAGTGGATTGAAGGAGTAAATGGCAAATATTTAATGATATTTCTGGGGACTGATTTAGACTCAACATACTGTATTTACTTTAAAATATTAGAATGATTCTGGCTTGTTTAGGAGTGTTTAGAAGTCAACTTTAATAGCACAGAATACGCTTTATGAATATACATTTTGTGGAATAGAACCATTTTAAGTGTTCTTTCTACATGTTAGTAGCAGAAATGTATTGTTTAAAATGCAAAATTGTTTTGATAGAGCTGTGATTTATTTTTGCTGAAGAGGAGACCAGAACAATATTTGATGAGGAGAGCAGAACAATATTTCCTAAGTGTCGCCTCTGATAATTTTACTGTTTCTGTGTCATAGTGGGTCAAGGCTATTAGATTCCTTCTGCTTCTTTAAACTGATCTGGCTCCTTATCGTTTGACACCTCAATTTCTTTAAAATCACAGTTAACAAATTTTTCTTGTCACTTCTGCCACCTTTTCTGACACATTTTATAAAAATGTCTGTTCACTAGCAGCTTTTATTGCTCTACCTGCTTTAGGTTTTTCTGTTTTCATCCACCCTTGAATAATTACATCCTTATGAACAGTGATGGAACATAAACTACTCCCATCATCATACATTTTTAGTTTAATATCTCATTTGATGTGTTCCTAGTCCAGGTTGTTTTCAGCTTTTGAAATTTTGTAGTTGTATATTTGTTACTTGCATTTTTATGTAAATGGATTCTGCACTGAAGTCACTTGTGATCCCTTATGCCTAAGCAAATGCTCTGGATTTTTTGTTTTGTTATTGGTTTGATGCACTGGCAGGTGTTTATCTCTGTCTTGTTTGGGGATCTAATAGAAATGTCTCTTGTTGGGAGAGGACACTTCGAGTTGAAAGGAAATGTGAATGACAGTACATATGCTCAGATCTATAATATCAAAACTAATAATAATAATAAATGTGTGGAAAACGATAGTCTTTTTAAGGAAGAGGAATGTCAGATTCTGAGTTCTACCGGATGAGGGCAGTAGTGGCACATGATTTGTATAGTCTTGTTCCTGTTTAATGGAACACTCATTAAAGACTGTGAGCTTTGGTATATTTATATTAGGTGTTTCAGTGAATGTGTTGTGGAATTACTTTTATAAATTCAGAGCTGAGAAATACGAGAAAAGACTGTGAAGGGAGATATTTTTATGAAGAGGACTTTCAACTTAACCTCCCACTGGAATGATTTTTAGAGTTCTGAAGAAAAGCAAGACAGCTTGCTGAAGGGAAGAAAATGCTATCACTTGACAAGCAGAGTTGGCAAACCTGCATTTAAAGTTTTCTAGGTTTTCAGGAGGTGGTCAAGTTTTACAGGAATGAAACTTAATTTTTGCTGAAGGATTCTTTTCTATATGCAATGTTTAATCTTACTGTTTCATTCAATGCCCACCAAGTCTATTTATATGTACTTAAGTCGTGTACTTCTAATTGTTCTGTCCTCATGTGGCTGCTTCACAGCAACAGTTATGGAAATATTGGATGAATTACCTCTCCCTCTGCCTTAACATGAGATCTGTCATGTTTTCTTAATTGGCTTTCAGTGTTGAGTAGCACTAGAAGATTTGTAAGAGAACAGTATGTGTCATTGTGGGTATCTTAATGAGTGTCCTCTTCTGAAGTATTACTTCTCTACCAATTTAGGACTTCTTGATATGTCATGTAGTGACATGATTTTGGGGGTAGCTAATGTAACTTTGAAGATTATACCCAGACAGATATATTGTTAAGGTGGCACAAGGACTGGCTAGTGGATTGAATAATAAGATTCATCATGTAATTGGTATTGTAGTTTTAAGAAACAGTTGAGATGGTGTCCAGTGTGCTTTTACTTGTTTTCTGTGTCTGCTCAGCTCTACATAAGCTTGTTGTGCTTGTGCTTCACTGAATCTGGAAACTCTGTGATTGCAAGGCAATAATCGTGCCGAACAGTGAATTGAGGTCTCTCTGCAGAAGACTCTGTAGACCTATTAAATGAAGTGAAAAAACTAACTCCACACAAGCACAACTGCTATGGGTTTGTCAATGGTGCTTGTATTTACATGCCTGCTAACACCACTGC
Source organism: Patagioenas fasciata (assembly GCF_037038585.1). Lineage (NCBI taxonomy): Eukaryota > Metazoa > Chordata > Aves > Columbiformes > Columbidae > Patagioenas > Patagioenas fasciata. The sequence continues at coordinate 12,859,372 of NC_092533.1, read as the reverse complement.
AGATTATGAGTTGTTCCTGAAGGCGACATGGAAGATATATGTCTAATCCTTGAATGATGATAAGTGGTCAAGGGGAGTTACTGGCTTTGGCACGCCAGGGAGCACAAACCATAGCTCTGTATGGTTTACACAGTGTTAACTGATATGCAGAGCTTTTATTTTAGGCTGAAGAAAATTAAAAGTGCAAGCTTTACTTGCACATAATTTTAACTATAATTTTAGAAGTTTGTGTAGCTAAATTTTCTTTTGTTGGATTCATCTGTCAGTATGCCAATGGAGTCTTAAAATACCATAGAATAATGCTTCCTGTGCATGGTAAGCAATGGAATGGATGGAACTTAGAGTTGAGAATCTAAACTAAATGTGCATGAGAATGAACTATCAAATATAACATCATGTTTACAGAGGTAGGTAGACAGCAAACTTCTGATGGGATGAGGAAAATGTCGGGGGTGCCTGTGGGCTGCTGAGGTGGGAACTACAGGCTGTGTGTTGTGCTCAGTGTGTGGCTGCTGCCTTCACAATGTGTACAAGAACAAGTGACTCTTTTTAATTGAACTTTGCACTCTGTGTGAGGATTTATTCCTAGTGCAGATACACCTTGTGTTCCAAAGCTGCCATTTTGGCACCTGTATGTCTTCAGACAGTCTGTAGACCTCCTTTTTATAAGGAATGTGATGTTTATAGCATCCTTGCTGGTCACTTCTTGTACCTGCAGTGGAATGCAAAGCACCATCTGTCACACGTGTGGGGGGGGCCAGGAAGGACTGGCTCGTTCTTTGAGGCCATGTACCAGTGCATGGGGAGGACAGGGTGGTCACTTACAGGAGTATGGGCATCTTTTCTTAGAAAGCAGACAGAGAAAACACCCCTCTCCTGTTTTACTGAGCTTTGTGGCTGCCTGGAGAACCTGTGCTTCATTAAGCATACCAGCTGAAAATTATCAAGCCAGCTGAAACAGAACTGGAATTGATTAAATATTTGCAGACTCCTGACTGGATGTTTGTTACATTGTAACATTATGTGGTTTTCTGCTTAAAACAGTGAAATAGAATTTAACTTTCTCTTTCCTTGGAAAACTCTTCCAAGTAGGCATTTACACGCACCTAGTGGCTGATTGGAGTTTTGTGCAAGTGTAGATCCAAGGCATGGCCACAAACATGGAGAAACTAGGAAAGCTGCACTCCTGTGTGTGCCTGAGTTGCTTTTCTTTGAATTGAGGTGAGGAGGAGCGGTTGGTTGGTTTACTGGAGGTTTGGCTAGATCTTGCTTTGTATGACCACAACTAAAGCTGTATTTTGCTTGCAGACCTTTGGTTTAACATTTATCATGAGGTCTGTGAATATGTCTAGTGACCACTAAGCCTTGTACCGTGTTCCATGTGCAGTGGGGTTTTGTGAGAGGGGAGCCTGCATTTTGGAGCTGGACAGGTTATCTATTGCTGTGTACTCGGAACCAAGGGGTAATACTCTTTTGTGTCATCATGGTTCCTCTTTGTTATCTCTGGGAAGCACAATTTGCAAATTAAAAGGCTGTTTGTCAAATGCCTGCTTTAAATGGAGTTTTCCATAAGGTTAAATTTCCATGATGCTATCTATTTCAACAAAATTACTGTTGCTTCTATCAGTTTTTTGTGTCACTTCTCCCTTTTTGATTTGTTCCTTGCTTCCTGTAAATGAGCTTATACATTATGCATGTAAAAGCTATTTTCCTAGTGTTCCCATTCAGAATAACTTAAAATACATGGCAATCAATGCTGCTCAGGAAAACCATCATATTTGTGTTCCTAGACATCTTGTGAGGTTAAAACCCTGAATCTAGCTCAAAGGTGATAGCATTCACTGTAATGGCTTGCACAGAAAATCAATAGCAAAGAACTATCGTTTGAAAATGTTATTTCAAGCTAATATCAGATTAAAAAAATGTATATCAATAAAGCCTCTTGTATTGGCTGGTGATATGAGAATGTTTGGTTTATTCAGTTAGTCTGTATGCAGTTTCCTTTTTCTTTAAGAGTAATGAGCATCTTTAAGTTTCTGTGTCTCTAGCCACTGCTCTTCTTCTATCTGATTTAATTTAATTGCTTACATGGAACTTTTTTCAGGTTGACAGAAGGGGACCTGTAGAGGTTCTCTTCATAACGATTGCCATAAGATAAAGGCCTGCAGCATGTTGGAAGAGTTTTCGCTTTGCTTCCCTTCTGTGCTCACTCATTGAGTGTTCAGATTCCTATTGAAGAAAAAGAGCACGTTAGGAAGAGATGAATTAGCAATAACTGTTTTCTTTTTCCCAGTAGATAAACAGATAAAATGTATTTCCAGCTTGTCTTGTAGAAGAAAGAATTAACTTTGGAAAGTATGAACAGTAAGACAAGATCAACAGCTACTTCCATAAACTTGGTAGCAACTAGTGTTTCAAAATTAATCTAAGAAAGGAATAAGGTGGAAAAACAGGCTGATAGAAATAATCTAAAGGATTTTAATGAATGTGATCCACAGACAACATAACCTCTAATTTCTTGGGTCTTATGATGCTGAGTGTTTGCCTGTTTCTGGCAGGACCAAGTAGCTGAGGTGCTGTACTATCAGTCTTTGCCTCTCCTGGTCAAACACTTCTTGTCAACCTCTTGCCTATACTTGTGATTTCCGGTGCTTCTTTTGCTGATAAATCTGCATGGACCCATATGCCTCAATCAAGAACCATTTTGCATGGTAGTGCAGACCCACCCTGCTACTGGGAGTGTGACAAGGATTTCTGCTTTGACAGAGATTTTCAGCTCTCCCTTTTTATTTCCTTTCACCCAGAGCTTTACTCAAAATCAGTATTTCTGCTTGTCTGCTAAGCAGAAGCAGCACGTCATTGTGCTGATGGCACACAGTTTGTGACAGGTAAATTAACCATAGGTAATGGAGCCTTTACTGAAGTGAAACCATTTTGGACATATGTATCCAATTCTTCCTTGGGTATGGAAAGTTCTGAACATTGCAGGATCCAGGTGGGAACTAAGATACTTAGTTTGCATTCCCATCCTTCTAATAGTACCCATAGTCACTGCACCTGCATTGACTAGACATAATGCAAGAATTCCCATCTTTAAGAGCTGGTAACTAGCCAAAACTTAACTATGGAACTATGGGTGGAGTAAAACGAGTCCTAATAGGTCCAGAAAACTGATTTCCCTGTTTATCCACTTGCCCCTTAAAAATTGTGCTTTGAGGTGTTGGGGTACTGTAACAATTAAACAAAACAAACACACACAAAACAAATGCAACCCCCCAAAAAAACCCAAAACCCCAACAACGGATCTCAACAAAAAGCCCTGCTTTCTACGGTGCCTCTCATTTTCTAGATGGTCTTCTACATGTTTTCATGTAAATTCTCATGTAATAAAGATAATATTTTAAGGGAAAAAATTGAAATGGTGGTCACTGTGTTGTGGATATATGCAAACCAAATGCTGTAAAAGTACCTTTCAAGTACCTAAGTGCCTTTTGTGTGTTTTAATGGAACAACAATTCCAACAGAAGTCAGCCATCTTTGAATGGAGAAGAAACTGTAAGTCATGAGTTACTTTACCCATGAGCCAGAAAAACAAAAAGAATATTTTGCCGCAAGACGTTCAGAACTACATTGGCTTTTTAAGGTTGGCATGTTGAATTTCCCATCTCCCCATTCATAATGTACTTCAGTTTATAGAGAAGAACTTTGTTGGGTATGTAATTATTTTTTGAAACCTCTGACAGAAACCAATAAATGTGAGCTGCCCTCCTGCAACCCTACAGTCTGCACTTAGTTTTCTTGAGTGTTTTGTTAAAATGCTCTTGGGCACCATGCTTTTCTGGCCTATACTCCATGTTAAAATAGTTTTGTGCTTCTGTGAGGTGGGAATGTGACCAGTGCAGAACTGTTTCACTTGTGAAGGGCTTGCTCTTCCAGATGTGTGTTACTGGGCAGTCACGAGGACAGCTGAAGTCAACACACATCCAACATGTCTCAGACTTAAGCCCTGAGGCCCAGTCAGCCTTTTGCTGAATTTGGTGAAAAGGCTGGCACACTGGGAGCTGGACTGAGGACAAAAACTCTTTTGAGGCAGAAGTCAGAGTAGGAATGTTATGAAATACTGGGTTCCTGCCCAGCTCCAGTGCTGGCTGTCATCCAGAGTTAGTGTGCACTTGCTTGCCTGCCCTCTGTCCCTCTGTTTCTTTGAACAATCCTCTTAGCACTTTCAAATGTAACATTTGAGAGCTCCCTCTGGCACAAGCTCTGTAAAGTGCAAGTGAGACTATGTTTTGTTTGTGTCTTTTTGATGTTCTTCTGCGAAAAATGATAAAACTTAAATGTGCTCTTTACTGGTTTAAGAACTATGGACTTCATAGGTTTTTTTCCCTGAGAGACAGAAGCAGACAGGCCCTTGCTATAAAGTGGGTGAATATATAATCACATGGAGACTGTTCTGTATTTGTGCCCCTCTGCAGTTATTCCAGGTCTCTCTTTGTCCTGCTCAATTCACTGCGTCTGAGCCAGGCTTGCTGGTTAGTGTTCAAAACAAGTAATTACAGGAGGAGAACCTGAGGGACTTCTCCTCAGCACTCTTGGACAGACTTTTGAGTTGATGAGTACTGTAATGCCTCGTCTGAATGCAAAGCAGCAGGGAAGGTGCAGGCAGTAAATATTCCACTGGAAGTCTGGGGCTCTTTTCAAAAGAAAACAGCTCCTGTTTCATATGCCAGGGAGCTGAGTTGAGTCACTTGTAGGCACAATGTGTTGTGTGTCTTGTGTTTTGGTTTTGGTCTGTGTTTTACTACAATATCTGATCTGGATACTTCCAGAGCCCCAAACCATAACAGCTGTTGAAATTTGCACCACAAATGAAGGGATATTTGGCTAGTATGATCCAATTGTCAGTATTGGTTCCTTCTGCTTATTTAGTGATGTTTAAACTTTAAAATCTATGCTTCTTTACATTTTTGTCAGCAATCAAGATGAAATTTTGTGTTTTGTATATGTGAACAGCAACTATCAGGTTCTTATTTCACTTTCTTTGGTGTGAAAATACATTGTGCTCAAATGTGTGTGCTGAATTACTAGCTATTTGTGCAAAAGCATGCTACTAGTAAGTGAATCTTGAGCTACTTGAATGAAAAAGGGGAATTCTTACTGAAGCTGTATGGAGTAGCAACACCATCAACAAACAAGTCTGCCTTTATGAAACTAAGCACATGATTTGTGGGAACTGGTTAAGAAAATTTTAGCAAAATAACCGGTCATAGGATAGGCTAATCAAGCTCTTTAAAAGCTAGATTTTAAGAGGTCAGGATGTTTCTTCTGGTCAGAACTGAGAGACCCCTACCATTAGCAGCTCATATGCTCTACTTCTGTACTTACGGGGAACTTGGGATGAACCCTATGCTATTTGGAGATTTCTAAAGTAGGGGCTTGAATTTATCTTTTCTCCATCCCTGGTGATAAACCAGAACAACGTACTAATACTTGGTCCTTCTGGACCTTCAGAGTCAAATTTCGTCACTGTTTTTTTAAATGCCTCAATTTTAATGATATGAAGTCTATGTTGGCCAATTATAGATGTGAAAAATTCTCCCCCTTGGCTGCTGTACAATGTGTGAATATCAAGAGCTATGAAGCAGTACTGCCTCCCGGCATTTCAGTGCTGGATCCTTCCCTGGAGCACTGGAGGAAACTGGGTGGTGTGTTGGCAGTGTGCTGTTCTTTTGTTTTTTCTTCCTCATAAGCTTTTTGAGTACTAGAAGCAAACATAAGTAACAACTAGTGCTGCTTTAAAGCACCAAGGCCTGTTAATTTTCTTCTGAAGTCTGGTTGTGTGCTCTCCAACTAGATGAGGGATCCTTCAATAGAAAAGGTGTCCCTTGTTAGGTCATTATCAGTTTTACTTCTGGATCTTGTGGAATTCAGTGACCATAGAGATAATGTGTCTGTGTTAGGGAACAGCTTATTGAATTATTTGGCATACTGCTTCTTATAGAACTTGTTTTAGAAATTGTTTATATGGAACTTGGTTAGCATAAGTAACTTAGGCCACAAGCTGTGAAGTTTTGAACTTTCTTCCTCGTTAAGCCAAAAAGGGTACTAGAATTTGTTCAAGCAAGGAGATAAATGAGCTGTTGATCCCCAGCAGGAACTACGTCCCTAGAGATAAGTAAAGGAATGGGAAGGCATGATGAGAAACAGAAGAATGTTTTGATTATTGCCAAGGACTTATTTTCTCCCCAGCTGCAAGTGCAAAATAGCAACTGAAGGACAGGACTTTGATGTCTGGTCTAGTTGGTAACAGACAAACTACCACCTGCAGAGCTAAAAAATGGGCTCTCTGAAAATGAAGGAATCCAATGAAGAATGGGGAGAACCCAGATGGTAATTTTACAGTTGGCCTCAACCGATGTGTGAGGGATGGGAAGCTAAGGTAGTAAGGCTGCAATTGCCCAAAGTTATCTTGATTTCAGGTCCCTCTTCAGGAGGCACCCAGCTTGAGCTGCTCCATCCTGTACCTTAGAAATAAATCATGTAAGGAGAATTTTTGGAATCCATGTCTCTATTTCAGGAACCCAGGATAGAGAAACTTTCATAACAATCTGCAAGATAAATACTATTCAGAAGCATAGCTTATGCTTGTTAAGGGGGAATGTAGTCCTCCTAAAGATATTCGAAGTGCCTGAGTTACTTGTTCTGCTTTTTTGAGTATTTTACACAATCTGGGAGCATGAGTAAAGCTATTAGAAGAAACTGCCGTACAAATGACAAAGTCACTGAGATGAAAGTGAAGATAAACAAAGAATAGCAGAAGGTAGAGGCATGTGAATAATATTCACAGTACTCTGTGGACTGCAGCTCAGCTGAGGTAGGATATGTGTTTATGCAAGCTAGGCAAAACAAAGTGATAAATACTGATTTAAAGGCTGTTCGTGATATAACCATAACTTGACCAAAATCTGCTTAGAGTTTGCAATGGACTATAAATAGGCATGTAACTACTAAACTGACCAAAATTAAGTCACTGAACTGTAGAAATGCTACTTGTCTGTAGCTTTTCTTGACCATGCAGTAGATCTTAATGTTCCTGGATGTTACCCTGCAGTATTTTGAACTTCCTCAAATTGAAGTAATCAATGTCCTTCTAATCTACAGAAAAATAAGGTTTCAATGTGCAGGCTTCCTCTGTCTAGTATTGGAGTTGTTAACAAATTAGACCTGTATTTCAAATACCATAGAGTAAAACAAATATATTATTTTAAGCCTTCAGCAGGCTTCTGCTTAAAAAATCAGAATATGATGCTAAGTGGCATCTTGTGTAATTTGCTGCCAAATATCAATTTGCCTCATAGAATTTGAATCCACTCAAGTGGTGTGAAAGCAAAATTAAAAATCAGCCTACTGCTGTTACTTGGAAGCTTTCAAGTGTACTTGGAAAACTGAGATCAATGGAAATCTGTACTGAAATATCAAATTAAAAACAGGGATTATACCACTCACGTAAAAGCTAATTTAAAATAAACTATCTGCAGTAGGGATTCCTGTTCTATAGTGGACTTGAAAAGTTCAGTTCATGTGATTTCTGGTGAAGTTTTTGTGCTTTCATTTTTGAAAAATGGCTATGATTGTGGAATTAAGTCTTCCATGTTGATAAATAAAGTAATACAGACTGAAGAACTGGGTACAACTGCAACCTGTGTTATTTCTTTACTGCTAAATTCAGTTGAAGAGATTTAAATTCATATAGAAATACAGTGTAGGAACTCTAAAAACTCCTCAAATTAACTTGCATATGGTAACAACAAATATTCTGTTGTTATATATACATAAAAGTGATTCTACAATGAATAGTGTCATTGTCTGATAAAATTCTTTGTGTGGGAAGAAAAATATTTCTCTAAGGTATAGAAATCTCTAAACCAGTGAATGGAATTGCAGGGAAGGGATCTGTGTGCTCAGTGTTGCCACAGAGCGCTCCGGAAGGTGTGAGAGCTTTCAGCAAGGAAAAATGATGGATGCTGCCACGTATCTGACAGCAGCTTTTGTTTAATGTGTGTGAATGGGCATGGGGATCGGTACTCCATGAGTGTCCAGCTGAGGCCACTCTGTGTCTCTCCAAATGAGCATCAAAGTGTAAATTGGGAGGTATGTAACACTACCAGCAAGAACCATTGCTGCCATGCTGTACATAAGACCAATGTCTTATTTTCATATATACATGGGTCAGATAAGGGGTTGGAAAGCTTACCTTTGGGGAGGGAGGACGGGACGGGTAGAATGCCTTGCTAACTTCGTGTTCGTTCAAAGTTTTCTTCTGTTGTGTGGCAAGTACAGCACTTGATGCTTGTGATGACTGATCAGCTGAGTGTCCCTGTTACTGACACAGGGAGTCATCAGACTTCAACATTAAAAAAGAGGAGCTCTTACCAAAGCCACAAATGGTGTTCACTTCACGTTGAGAGAATGCAGTATTTTCCAGAAGGACAGAATTTCCTGCAGGAGGAGACTGTGTATTTTTCAAAGGTACGAAACTAGTGCAGAACTATTGACTTCTTAAAAGGCATGACAATTTAAAAAATAATCTGCTTCACTGTCTAGCTCTGCTTGCTGGAAAAAAAAGCTTACCATTTGTTGCCATAAAGTTATATAAACTTATGCTTACAGTTGTGTTAAGTGGAGAAAGAGCACATTAGCATCTCTTTCTGTATTGTGGAAGGGTGTGTGTGGGGAAATGTATTCAGAAGAGCTTGCACAAGGGATGACTTTCTGGAAGGTTAAACCTCTTCTGGGAAAATCACCTTCCTGTGCTGTCTTCTATTTTTATTGAACTTCAGTGTTACCATGAAGGTTTTACAGTCCTTGAAACAGAACTTGTTTCTTAATCGTTTTCACAATTAAGATAGTCCCAAGTGAGATGTGGGCACTGAGGGAACGTCATGCCCCATCTTGAATGTGATACTCGTTCAATGAGTATGTTTGGATTTCAGTTCTTACCTTTTTTTTCTCTCCCTCTTCCCCCACTGCTGCCTTCTACCCTAGACTGACTACAGATACCCCAAAGCATGGCTGACAGTCAGATCAAAAGGAAGTAGCCATTTAATGTTAGAATCAGATATTGGGTTTCTCTGAACACCTCCTACCACTGCACAGTTCAGAAGCCTCTCTTTGCTTTTCTTAAAACTGAAAGTTGAAATGCTTATTCCACCAGTGTCCGTAATGTCTTCTTTCAATATTTCTATTTTTGCTCTTGCTTCTCTTGTGCAGATCCGTACTGTCTACCAAATGACTTCACCTTTGTCCGTCTGTGAACCAGTATTAGAAACAACCTTTAGGGAAAAAAATATTTTAGGTATTCTGTGCGAGTAATTTAGAAAATAACTTGTAATACTGGTTAGCTGAACTAAATTATTTAAAAATTGTATGAGTTTGCCAGTCAGTACAAAATTTTGAAGGCAAAAGGAATTGCTTTAACATTTTCAGTAGACATCATAATTTATCAGCGTTTATAATAATAAGTAACTTAGAATTTCTTTGGCTTTCCTCAATACCTAAACGTGAAGTGGATATTCATATCGCATATATGAATGTTTTTGCAGTGGGATAGCTTGCTGGGTTCTCATTTGTTTTCCAATTGATATGCCAGTTGCTTCTGTAATACTGCATTTCCCTTTTGATTTGTATGGCTACTTTATTTATTCTTTGTGCTTATACTCCCAAAAGAGCCCTATTATATGATGAGTGGAGCATCAGGAGTATATAGATTAAATGCCACTGGAAAATGAGCCTATGGGATTTTTTTTTTTTCTTGAAGCATAGTGATAATTAAATTTCAGCCAAAGTTTCATTTCCTGCTCATGCCACAAAGCAGTATTAAGTGTTTTCATGCTTCGTCACTCCTTTTTTTTTTAACTTTCTATTTAGAGTAGTTTTTCTGGAAAACATTTTATCTTAATAAGAATAACCTATCAAGCAAGAAAGCCAGCAGACTTCACATTATCACGCTCTCTATACAGGAGTTTATCTCTTTGCTCCCACTACTGCATTCCACACTGCTCTGATGTTGGAAAATGCATTGGTTTTAATGGCTGATTTTTTGACTGACAAAGGCAGAGGGGGCACCAGTGGCCTGTCACCAAAGTGGTAGGATTAGAACCAACTGAATAGACACACACAGGTTATGGAGCCTTTGGGAGAAATGTGATGTACACTGGCACCTCTGATCAGCATTAGCATTCTCTGCCTGTTGCAGAGACTCTTTAAAATGCCATTTGCATTGATGATGGTATAATTGACATGGCTCCCCAAGGAGCTGTAGGGATTGTAGGAAGCTCAAATCTCAGGAAAAGTCATCTATTCTTGGGACTTCCATATAGTCTGAGGTCTTGTTGGTAGCAAGACTTGCATTGTTGGATGCTATTATTCTAGTAATAAAGGGCCATCAGTATTATGGCTCTTCTCAAGTTCCCAGCAGTATTTTTGTTAAATCTAATTGAACATTAACTTGCTAATTAGCATTAATGCTTCATTCAATTGGGTAATTGACTGCATAGTTTTGTTTTGAATGACATTTCTGGAGGATGTGGTGTAATAAACTTTTACAATCAAATTATTAACTTACAGAAGGTTTCATTATTTCAGCAGTAGGAGTAGTAGCATGTGCAATAAAACTTCATATATTTGCTTTCTAGAGCTCTGAAGGCTAGGTGGTAAGGCAAGTGTACAAATCAGTGCCTAAAAACTACAGAAGTAAAAAGTTTAAATATTTTAAAAGACTTGGGAAGGATTTTATAGAAATAAGGAGACTCTTGGGACTTAAGCATACTTGGAAGCTGTGAGAAGGTTCTGCATATTAGAGTGTGATTAGAAAGTACACTATTGAAACTTGGCTGATTAGTACAGTAGGAGGTAAAACTGATTTGTCAGTACAAGTTAATAATTGACACTGTATCAGTAAGCACTTTTTTGGGGGGCTTGCATATATCATATGCAGAAGATAACTGAGGGAGCGTGTACGGGGATATAGCGGAAGATTTGGCGAGGAGGTTAGTTAAATGTGAATACACTCAAGTGACTTGCACCTGTCTGTAGGAAAAGCACACACATCACACTAATTGTCTTACTGACCTTGTGTGCTTGATGAGTAGAACCTCTGTGTTAGGTAACACAGGCCTGGGAGAAACTCTGGGCTCCTTATCACTATGTCTGAGATTCCTGCTTTGTTGTGAGAAAGAGCAGGAGGCTGCACCTGCCTGGAGCCTTGAAATACAGGGGAGCCCAGCAGGCCCAGGGATCTTCCAGCAGGGCTGAACTGACCAGCGCCTGCGTCCGCGCTGCTGTCACCTCTGCTGGGAGCTCAGGTGTGGCTTTGGAGATCCCCCAGTAGAGAGGTAACTAAAATAACACTTGCTCTTTGCAAATGCATCCGTGGCCTCTGGTTCTTCTTGTGATGTGCCTGCGTATGTGCACAGAGAGCGGAAGTTGGTTTCTTGCTTAGGAACTGAATATAAGATTTGTATGTCTATATATGTATTTATTGGAAAGATAATTGTAATGAAGACATCATCAGAAAGAGAAGAAGTGCTGACCTAATGAGTCCATAGAGTGTGTGGTTACTTGTCTTTGGAAACAAAAGCTATGTTTGGGTTCAGTAAAAGATGTTGAATAAAAATGTAATCTTATCTGATAGTGTGAATTTGCAGTAATTTCACTGAAGAATCCTACAATTTCACCTTAATCCTACACTGAATCAGCACTAAAAATTAAATTAGTTTTTTTCAGTCCAGACTGATTCTTTTAACCTAAAATTTTGGTGGACTCCATTGCTCTGAAAGGAGGTATCTTGTTAGGGTAAGATTTTTGAGATCATTATTGGGCATATTGGTAATCTTAAACACTGAAAAGAGCAGTTGCAACAGTGAATGATTTTGTATGCTTATTTTATGCAAAGGTTGAAATGCAATTCCTGAGCAGTGAAGTATTACTGCTAAAATTTTCAGCTCTTCTTATCAGTAAAAAAAGTTTTGAAAAGGAGTTACTAATTATGTTAAGAAGGCGTTTGTCTTAAGTATGCTGACGATACAAGTCAACCACATTACACATCAAATTTTGCAAGGGAGAGGGGAAAAAAAAAAGATGAAGTTAACTTTATTGATGCAATGATTTTTCTCATGATTTTGCCTTGAAGTCCAAGTATTTTATGATAATACTATCAGGTAATGAATTACTGAAGGCTTAGAAGTGGCTGTAGGGGGTAGACAGTACAAATTAACAGAGGATTTTTTTCCTGAAAGCGTGAACATGTGAGGAGGCATGAAGACAACATTAGAGGAACGTGGAGAGAAGTGGCTGAATTTGGACTAAATTGTATTAAGGTGGATGCAGGTTAGGACACCAAGGCCATGACAAAGTTGCTGTCATGGGCTTCTTTTCTAACTATCAAAGACATTAGTGCCTTTTATAATTCTAATAGTGACTGATGCACCATTAGAAAATCGAAAAGAGAGACAAAACATTCAAGCACTACACAACAATCGCATCATCACATTTGACACAAGGCCAAGGGGGCCACAAAGTTAAGCCACCTCACTGGTAATTCTTTTGTTCTCTTTCACATGTGTTTGCATGTGCCATTATTTGTCTTTAATTTTAGGTGTCATTTCCCATCAAGTGGAAGACATCTAGAAACACCATTGTGGTGTATAAAATTTAATGTTGGTGCTTCTGATCGAAACAGGTTTTTCTCATTTAAACACTTTTGACCTGGTTTATATGCTAGCATAGGTTAAAGGCAATACTTGAGATTGGAAAGTTTGATTCTCCTCGTTTGTACTTAAAAATATACAGACAGTAAAAGAAGTATCTGCCTATAACCAGTAATCTTTGAACTTCCGAATTATACAAAACTGCAGTTGGTCACAATAACCCAATGCAATGTGCTCCCTTCCTGGTTTTGTTCAAGTAACTGGTGGCATTTGCAATTGTAATTCTCTTCTCTCATCTTGCACTTTCAGGTTGCTAGTGCTGAGAAGAATGACCCTCAGGCCATTATTAATCACAAAATATTTACCAATAGTAGCATCTTTGTACCTTGATCAAATGCTGGCTCTGGTAATTTTGTTCTCCTTGCCTCAGGTATCCATATATTTTCCTGGCTTGATATTTGCTGTGTCTCTTCTTGTTGCTCGTTGAACAGTTGCTGTATTCCACCCTGGCTGAACTGAAAAATGTGTTTCAGTGGGGGATATGCTGTTCCTGACACTTCTCACAGCAATCTGAAAGGTTATAAGTACCTTTAGGTACTTTTTAAAATTGATGTTCTGTAAATGCCTAAAATGTATTATTCAAAGCTTAGTCTTCTTCCAAAGCGGGGGGGGGGAAATTCAGTCAGAGAACTGGTACATCTTAAGCATAGAAATTGCTTACCAATTCACATTGTACAAAACATTCCCATGTTATTGAAGTTATGTCTTCAGTATTTCTGCATACTGGTATAAAAGAAAAAATAAAGTGCTTTTCCTATCTATATGCCACATGGGAGACAAATTCTCTGTTCTTTTTTCTTTATATGGACAAGAGTTTTAAATTATACCTGGTCTTCAGTAGCCATCATAGAACTGTGAATTTGTTTTTATCAAATTATGAAATGGATCTCAGTTAAAAAAAAAAAACAAAACCCAAAGCAAACCAAAACCAAACAAAACCCCCAACCAACCAAAAAACCTAACAAAAAAAAAACAACCAACCAACCAGAAAAAACCCCAAACCAAAACCCTGAAAAAACAAAACCATACAACACAAAAACCAGACAACACACACAAGCTCCAAAACCCTCAAAAAACAAAACCACACAACACAACAACCAGACAACATACACAAGCCTCAGAACCCTCACCCAAAGGACCCAACCAACAAAATGCTTTCACTGCCTTCCCTCTCTGGCTGTGTGACTAGAGCCTGCATGTTATTGAGATCAAGGAATAACCTCTTGTGTTTACACAATGCTGGTTTTCTATTTGCTTTTTCCAGGGAATAGGAAATTCTGAAACTATTAAACTCAGTATATTCAGGATTGCCCTTTCTAACAGTCTGATGACAAAACTGATGCTTTGCAAGCCAAGGGTATGTTCTCCAGGATGGAATGTATCTTCAAAGCAGGAATTTTGGATTTCTCAAGGAATACTGTGACAAAATGTTTTCAAGATGTGAGAGGTGCTAGATTCAAAACTGACTGGAGAACCTTCAGAGACTTCACTTGACCTTTATGAGTCCGTGTTTCCACAAGTACTTGGGAGAAGCTTGGATTAATTTTTTACCCTAACCACATGAATCTTGTGTGTTTAATATGTGTTTTAGCTGATAACAGTGTTTAATGCAATTTTCTCAGACAAAACTAGAGGATATAGCTTATTGTTGCAACAGGAGGAGAAATGAAATCTCATTACTTTAAAAGAGGGCATAAGCATCCACATCAAGATTCCTGGTTTTCTTGTTCAGTCCCACCTCTATGCTCCCTGCTCAGAGCAACAAACATGAACTCTCAAATTCCAGCCTCTTTATTATTCATTATGATAGGAAGTTGTCGTGTACGCGAGAGTGCGAGGCAATCTGCTCAGTAAATGAGACCAGGGCTCCTTGCTGAAGAGCTTACAGAGTCGCTTCAGCTGAAGTAATTTAATGTTACAGATAAAGGTGAGAAAATGTTTGTTGTTCCTTTATTGCAGTTACTGTGCCACATCTTATTAGAGAATGGTTCTTTATTCTTTCCTACTAGGGTCTAATTTCCTTTTCAGTCTTCCTCCTGTCAAAGGCAAGCCTATGCAAGTCTCAACTGATTTGCAAAGTCCAACAGAGGAAAGATTAAGTCTTTTAGTGTGGTGTGTTTGGTGGTGGTTTTTTTGACCTTTTGTGTGTGTGGTCCTCCACCCTGGCCCCATTTAGATTGCCGTGTGTCAACCCTGATCTGGAAATGTCAGGTTAGTCTGCCTCTGTTGTTATTGCAAAATTGAAAGTAATGTTTCCTTGGCCTTGATAGTCACCATTTTGATCATTCAAGGCCGATTACTGTTTTGTCCAGATTCACACTAGCTCCCCTGGACTGTTACTGTTTAGTGTGGAAGAACTTCTCTGTTTCACTTGGTGAGTGAGCTGAAAAAAAGTTTAAATTACTAGTTTTGAGTAGTCTTTTTTCCTTGAATTTTCCCAATCTGTTGATTTGATTGAATTAAATAGTGCCTTGAACAAACAGTAATATTTATTTTGTTACGCTGCACTGGTACATCTTGTGTACAGAGGAGATGGAGGGACATATGGGATCAAGTTTTGCCAGACAGTAGCTTCGATATAAAGTATTTCCCTCAATTTAAAAGGAAATAAGAATGTTAGGGCTGTTCATGAGGTGCAAATGAGTTTTGAGTTCAACACGTTGGGTGTTTTGAGTTCCAGATGTACAGGTAGGGACACTTAAGGAACTGAATGTAAAACCAGGAGCTTGTGTTTTTCAGCTTGGACGCTGACTCAAGGAAGCCATATGGCTTTATTTAACTTACATTTCTTGCTTGACCCTTCTTCCCTTCTGCTCCACCTAACCTCTGTTATCCTCAGTGACAATTCTAGGCTTATCAAAATCTCAAATTCACCCTGTAACGGTGGAGGTGTCACAACTGGCTTATGTCCAAAGGTCACTTGTAAACAACTTACTCAAAAGAAGGCAGGCAGGCTGTGCATGTGGAGTGGTGATTCTTTGTTGCATCCCCTAACAGGTGGTTGTGTCCCAGCAATAAACCGGTGCTATTTCTGATATCTATGATGGAGCATATGGATGTCAAATACTATGCTTCTGAATGGCCGTGCAGTTTGTGTAGTGCGATTCAAAGTTCGTGTCATGCACTGAAAGCTGTATCAAGCTGTGGTTTTGTGATATCTGAGCAGTTGCTTTTCAGAGAACTGCAGTTACCTGTGTGCTGACCTAAAACCAACAGCAGTTTTCTGAATGCTCTATATAAACTTTCACACCTGGTGGCTCTTTCTGTCTCTGTCAGGATTATCGTTACAGCTGGACAGCAGGAATGTTACTTCTCAGGAAGACAAACATCTGCCCTACTACACTGGTGAATGAGCACAGTTAACACTGGGCATGGGTTCTTCCTTGAAACTTCACTTTACCTTTTAGCTGGCAAAACCAGAAATGTGGTGAACAGAGTATTACTAAGACTCTTGGTGGAAATGCAGATGTATTGACGCTGGGATACATGTCGATCCAGGGAGACTGAGTGTCCTTTCTTGCTTAAGTGCTAAATATTCACAGAAAAGATCAAAGCTGAGCATGGCTTTCCCAAATAATTTTGTACTATACTCTGAGTTTAAAATACATCAAATAGAAAAGCTGATGTTTTAGAAAGGATCTTTGTTAGCACAAGGCTACAAAATTATCATGGTAATTAGATTAATAGAATCTGGGAGAATGGGTGGCATGGTTGCAACAAAATATACTGCAGTAAAGCAAATGTTCTTATGATGTCAGTCATATGTGCTCTGTTGTAGAATGAATGGCTTATTGCTGGCCAGCTCCCCATTCCTGAAAGGTATAGTAGACTTTTATCTCTGATACCTGGCAGTAATTTGTACATGTAGCCAGAGTTACTCTGCAGTTCTAGCTACACAGCTGAGGTCAGTTTGACTCAGAACTGGTTAATGTTATCTGGATTTCTCAGCCTGCAGTGCCAGAAAGCGTTCATGATGAGCAAAAGTTGTGGCTGAGTATCATGTTAGGAAGGCATCTGTGCCTTTTGGGCCTTGATACAAATTATGCAGGTTGTCTAGAAGATGTTGCTGTAAGTGTCCTAGTACTTTTTTGCCAAATTTTACCTTTTACAATTTTTGTCTTTTAAATAGTGAAGCTGATTTATCTTGAATACAGTATGGTTTGGGGTGAGAAGGCAGAAAGAAGTAGTGTTATAACATAATATAGTATTATTATCATCTGCTCTGGTGAACTTGCTTTAGCAGGTAGGTTGGACTAGCTGATCCCCGAAGGTCCCTTCCAACCCCAACCATTATATCATATAGATTGTCCTACTCTACAGTGCTGTGGTGCAGCCCCACCTCGCGTACTGTGTGCAGCTTTGGGCACCTCAGTATATGGACATCAAGCTGTTAGTGTGTCTAGAGGAGTGTGACTAAGATGGTGAACGGTCTTGAGAACAGCTGAGGTCACTTGGCTTGTTCAGCTTGCAGAAGAGAAGGCTGAGGGCTGGCTCATCACAGTCTGCTGCTACCTCAAGGGGGCAATGGAGGGAAGGTCCTGATCTCCTGTTTCTGATGACCGGTGATAGGACATGTGGAAATGGAATGAAGCTGTGTCAGGGAGGCAGAGGTTCTCATTCCATAACTACCTTATTTTTCTGGATCTTCTGGCAGCCTCTCAAAGATAAGACTGAAGAGTGTACGTTTTTAAGCGGATTTCCCATTCATCTGCATGTTAGCAATCTGCATTCGTGTGCTCTTGATATGTGCATTCCATAGAAATTTTGGGCTGCTTATTGTTCATTCTGCTGTGACATCACTATTATATAACCACACTTTGAAAACATGCATAGTGTTCTGTGTGTCTCTAAGATTTAGCACCTTTTACTGTTTTCACCTGTTAGTTCAGATTTCTCTGTTTAGACACACACAGTTCTGTGAAGGATAGAGCTGTTATCAGCTGGTGTTAATCCCTTCCCTTTGCCTTGTGTTGAGGCTTACTAGTGATTCTTATCTAGCACATCTTTTTCCCAATTAGAAGGCCAGGATGGCATGCTTACTTGTCTCCTTTCGCTAACTATGGAAATTGATTGCTGTGTGAAGGGAGCACATGATACCATCTGATATCTTCTGTACTGACTTTAGTGTCAGTCCCTGTGGGCCTGCAGCTCATCTCACTGTGCCTCAGGAATGAGAAAACCCTACCAGCTTAGCCTGCTTTTCCAAAACAGCCATGTTATGATTGTTTTTGTGAAGGGTGTAAAAAAACTACGATCCATCAATGTAACTTCTTATAATCTTAGTAAGCAAATTCTTGCTGTACTTCCATATTGTAGGGCCAAAACTTGTCCTTATCTCTTCATATTTTGATCCTGATATTCAGTATCAAGATGATCAGCTGGATACCATGTTACAAATCTACCAAATAGGACTTAAGATGAAACATACTCTGGGTAGTCAGACATTGCTTCAGTATTTCTTTTTTCTTTCTCTCCTCAACCCTTCCCTTGCACTTAAAAACCAAAAAATCCTACTGCTTGGAGTATGGCCTTGAAGGTAGAGTGTTGTCTACATTAAATGAATTATTCATGAGATATTTTAAATTCCAGAATTTTCAATGATCAATGAGATACCTTGATTCTAACTAAAATGCTTCCAAAAAGACTCTGCGTATGTAGTACATATGTAGTTTTAATAATGGTGACTTACATGATCATCAGTATTGTTAAATCATGTAATAACCGTGGAAGTTTGTACTAAGTATTTGGCCTCCTAGACTATGACAAATCATGGTCTGTTCTTCATTCAAACCTCTAACATTTGATATAAGTAACATTTGGTGATGGTTTTACTGATGGGATGCAGTATTTCCTTAGCCTCTCTTCTGGGTCTGATTGGGAGATGGGTGTGAAGTTCTTTGGAAGTACATTTATGGAATATTTATTCCCTGGAAACTTGAGCTGAGCAGGAAGATCAATACATTTTATGAAAAATGGTGGTGATCAGAAGCCTTGGATGTGAAGAAGCAGCGGCAGCTGGCTACCTGGGAGGAAGGGCGATTTGCTTTCTTGGGTTTTTCTCCCCCTGTGCAGTCTGAGATATAGGGAGCAGATGGTCATAGGAAGAGAGAGGCCAAGCAAGCTAATGCTGAGGGAAAATGAAAGCAATGCGCAGGGAGGGGCGGCTGAGATCTTCTCTTGGGACCACAAAGTTCGTAAATCTGTGTCATGCACCTTTTGTGACTAAAGCAACACAGGCCTTTCACAGATTCGATATTCATGGAAATGCTTTTCCAGCTGGAACTATCTGCTGTAACCCTTGATCCCTGCCCATTATTTCCAGCTGTGGCTCTTGAGAAAAGAGCAAAGATCCTTGTTATTTCAACAGAAAATTAGAAATAGAGCTGTGTGGCGGGTTGGGGAATATTTTAGCTTTCTTCCTTGCAAAAGGGGAAAAGTAGGAGTTAATTTCCTGCTTATGTATTATTATGTAAGAAAGTATTTGGGAAATACCTAGCATGAAAGGACTACTGACTGAAGGTGGTGCTTTTGTCCAAGTATTAATTATGTTGTCTGTGTCTTATCCTGTGCTTCTATCATTCCTGAATATTGTATAAAGACTTCTTCTGATGAACACCAGGAAATACAAGAATTATTCAAGTTGCTGTAATGGTTAAACAGTAACCACAGACTTAAATGGTTACCTAGAGCTCATTAACTCTGGTTTATAGTATGAAGCACGAGTGCATGATACCTGCCAACGAGAGGCTGTGCTGGAAGACTACAGCTGATATACAGACTAAATTCTGGGCTTTTCTGCTTAGATATTCTCAAACAATCTGGAGAGTGTATTCCCTTGCAACTTATTCAGAGTCATCTATTCACAATGAGTACAATGAAAACTTGGTCCCAGGTAACAGCTTAGTGTAAGCAGAGGTATTTCAACCCAGCCTCTTTCCAAAGTCTTGCACTCTTTGCCCTCTTTACTAGAAAACACAATGTTTGCTTCTCCTGTCCTTGTAAGATAACTTGCTTGCCATTAACAACTCCTAGCATCTAGAAGAATGATGAACTTGTTCAAGGCACAGTGACTATGATTCAGACATCTTCCATTACTTTTCCTTTTCCATCAAAAAAACTTCCCAAATTGTTTGTTGCCTCTCATAATTTTCACAGTCTATGAGCATCATGTCACCTCTCAACAAACAAACAAAAAATGTAATATTCCTGTGTTTTGGGAAATCAGGCAGGTCAGTGTATCCAGAAAAAAATGCCTCAGTTTAACTTCACCACGTTAAACCAAATTCCCCCCAAAACCTGGATTTGCAGATCTTCATCCTTCCTCAAAGTGTCTTAATATAAATTAGTTAAAACATTATGCTGAAATACATTTGAATTTGTACTGTTTTTTTTAAAGTCATATTGACCACATTACACTTGGATCACTGGTCTGTGGTACTTGATTGCTGATCCAATCCAGCAAGATGATTTCTGTGTTTCAGGTGAGCTACTGAAACCTTTAACCGTTGTTTGGAAGTTGAAAATACAGAGTGAAAAAGGAACTAGAAAAATAGACCTAGTTTAATATCCCTTTGTCCATGTTTCTTGACTTAGGACAAAGCTGTGTAATATGCTTGGTGAATTGTTGCTATGTGATAGTGACTATAAATTCTTTTCAGAAAGGTAATATTTGTACATCTTATGAAAAACTCTGTTTGCCAAAGACGCTTACATAGCGTGTAGACATTCCCCTTTGTCTGAATTTACGTTTAGTGTACAGTTCGTTGTCACTTATAAAGATGCTTTTGTCTATTTGCCAGGCTTCTAGATTTTCAATGAGCTAGCTAGATATGTTTCTGGGTTTGATTTACCTTCATAAAGAAGACAAATACAGAAAATATGGCTCTCCAGAAAGTCGCTGTTCCATTGTAAGTCTAGAAGCACCAGCTCTTGGTTTGGTTTTGCTTCAGACAGAGTCTGAAATTGCTTGCTGCTTTACCAGTGTACTTGCTTATGTTTGCATGGTTGCATCCTGTTAAATGTAGTTTTAGTTTGGAGCATTTGACATTTGTGGTGCTTGGTTCCTAGAGGATATTGGTATCCCTGTAATGTTTGTTTTTCTTGAGCCTTTATATGTGCTCTGAGCCGTGACTTAATGTAGCTCTTATTCTTAAGGATTAGAATTGCCCGTCGAGGGCTTTTCCTCCAGCTTCTTTGGTTTCTGAAGCAGAAAAGTGTTCAGCATTTAACTATTCCTTATATATGATCTGTTTAGAATTGATCTCCTACTAATTTGTATACTGGTCATCTCTTTGCCAAGTTTTTCTACATTGTCTTACTGAGAAAAGTGTCATATTTTGAAGATTTTTAGGAACTTATGTCTACTTGAAGTAAACAGAACATATATGAAGCAAATCTCTGGTTCTTTTTCCTCCTCAATAATATTATGTGGAATTAGTATTCATTGTGGGTGCACTGGGATATGGATTTTTGTCTGTAGAGGCGGCATGCTGATGGTTTTGTAAGGATCATTTTGGTGTTGATCCAAGATAAAAGTAGTAATAAAAAACTATTTTCCTTCTGAAAGCCAGGGTGGACCCAGTCAATTTTATGATAATCTCATCTGCCATTTATGACAGTCCTGGTGGATATATTTTTATGCTTTATTACCAAAATAGGAACAGAGAAAGTAAAACTATAAAAAAAAAAAATAAAAGGCAAGAGCATATCACAATCTTCTAGAGCTATAAGAAAATGATAAGAGCTGGAACATGAATATGTAGAAGAATTTACTGAAAATGTAATAATTTTTATCTTGTCTACTTAATCTCTCTGTGCCACAGCACATAGCCCTTAACTTTTACTCTACTTGCAAACTGTAGATTCATGTTCTGAGTCAGAGTCTTATAGATGGGGACGGGGGGGAACTTGAATTTGTTGTATGGAAAATACAACCCGATCCAGGCTGATTTTTCTTCAATCTCAGGCGGTTGCCTGAGTTCTGGTTCCTGAGGGCTGTAGGTGGCAATCTTGAGCTGTGCTGGAGACACAACTCCCAACCGTTCCCAACTACAGGTGGGAAATGGTTGAGGGTAGGGGGAAGGGGCAGGGGATGGCAGCAGATGAAACGGGATTTATTTATTTTTTTTTTCTTTCACTTCAGTTCTTCGGTTTTTAAGACTTGCTTTCCTCAATATTTCCTCACAATTTGTTAATCCCCAGGATTTAGTGTAGCAATGTGTGTGTGAGGAAGCAGGGCAGTAGATGAGCAGCAGTTAGAGCAAGACTTTAACAAGTCCAAGGAAGCGGGGCTGCAGCGGTGATGCTCTGTTCCTGCCTGAGCACCCTAACCCTCCCTCCTATAGCGTTCCAGGGCTTGAGTGGCATCACTAAATGAGTCTGAACTTCACATCTTGGAGCACGGCCCCAATATTCAAGAAGTTTGTGAAGCAGCTTGGCACAATACAAACAGCTCTGACAAATACATAAATGGGTCCATCCCTGCTCTTAGTTTTTGTGATTATGAATCTTGTAACCATTATCAGCAGGACCTAAGGTCTGGAATGGAGAGTATACTTTGGAAAAAGTAATGATTTCCTGGATGAAGCTGAGAAAATAAAAGCTTTCGGTGATCAGTTTTTAACAAGAGCAAGATTGAACTGACATTTTAACACTTTATGCACAAGTTTTTTCCTGTCTGTTATTTTATAATGAAATAGACTTTGCTGGCTTTTTTGAACTGCTGAAGTTATATAAGGTTGTTGTTGTGGTGGTGGTGGTGGTTTTTTTGTTTGTTTGTTTGTTTTAATATTACAGGCTTACATAAGTGTTAAAATCTTAGCAACTATGACTGGATCTAAAGACTTCATTGAAACTGAAACTAGCTGTCTGTAGATAATTTTTCTCTCTCAGTCACTTTGGGCTGGACCCCTCAAGACTCCCCAGATCTGTCTTTTGTATTCATGCTCTACAAGATGTGTGTTTGCTTCAAGCTGCATATTTCCGCAGGACACTCAAATACACCTGGGAATGTGGGGAGGGAAAACCCGTGACTCGCAACTGCAGAACAGTTACCACATTCAGTTCGGCACAGGGAATGCAGTTTGTGTGGCTAAGGAACATGAGTTCGTTCAGAGCTCAGATGGAGGAAAGCAGTTCTGCCTTGATGTAAATCATACAGGAGAATATCATCAGCCCTGCTCTCTTATCAGTATTTCACTTAAAGAATTTAAAAACTTAAATGGCATAAGCATGTGGCTGCCTTCATTTTGAGATAAAATGGGACCATAATTCTGGAATGAAATCAGCATCTAATCATCTGATCACTTGCACCACTAATCTGTAGTTGAACTAGATAAAGCAAAGGGAATCTGTCAGGATGTACCTGCAGTGGTTTAAACCAGTTTTAATTCTGTGTGGTTGCAGGTTCACATTCCCTGCCTTTTGGCTTTGATGTACATATGACCCTAGGGTGGGCTGGCTTAACTGGTACAGACCAAGACTTTCAGTTTTCTCACTGGTGATAAGTTTTCAGTCGATCAGCTCCTGAGTTGCTTGTTTGCTCAGTCACACAAATGTCACTTGTGTGAGAGAGCAAGAGGGGAGCAGTTTTGTTAAATTGACTGTTATGGAAATGCACCCTATTCTTCCCTCTCATGCATTAGAGCAACACAAGTGACAACCTACAGGCACTTTGTTTTAAACTTATAGATAACCTTGAATGAGATTAGGAAAAGAAATGATATAATAACAAATATGTGCAGTATGCTGAACGCTGGGTCAAAGAGGCTGGCTCACAAGAAAGGAGGAAGGAAAGCTGCATGATGTAGCATTATTATTGTTTAGAACTTTACTCAGGCTGACATCATTCATTCCTGTGTCTATTTTTTTCCCTTGACTAACCACAGATTCGGATCTAAACCTAATCCAGCCTTTAGTGAAAGTTAGATGGCAGCTCTCCACATGAAGAGAAATCAGACCCACTTTTAAAGCTCCATGGGAGATAAAGGCATGAGGCTTTTCTTGCCCTAAGGCAGACAGAAGTGCTACCGACTAAAAGCTTTTTTGGAAGCCATGCAATGAATTATCCCAATGCACAGCTCAATTGAAGGGAAAAAGATCTAACAAGTCCAACTAGGTAATTTTTCATTGAAGTGTTAGTGAAGCTTGACATTCTTAATCTTGCTGTTACTTCCACAGCCGAACTTCCGCTCCTAGCATAAACTACATTCTAGAGGAGGGCTCAACAGGCAAGTCCAAATCAACCTGTTAACAAACTTGCTTTTCTAGAAGACCAAATCTGAAATAATCTCTCTCTGAACTGGGTTTTCCCCTCATAGGTAATGAGAAAAAAGAAAATATTGAGATGTGAAGTCAAGCTGGACCTTGTGTGTTACACCATTCAATTTGTGCTATGCTAAGCAATTTAAAGCTGAAACAGTTATTTAGTGAGTGTTTCTTAATAGCTGTTCATTACTAATGAGTTATTTTTTTTTTCCCTTATGGAATGCTTCTGTTTTGTGGTTTTGTTTTAAGATATTCTATGTAAGAATGCTTTCACCAGAACATGTATGTGACTTCTTTCTTCTTTACATTATTCTGTCAGTTCATGGGCTCTGAATGATTAAAAAAGAAATCTGCCTTGTGACCTAATAGCAAAACATACTTTTTTAGTGTGTGGACTTGTACTATCCCTATCATTCTGAGTCTGGGATGTCTTGTAAAATATAAGTGGAACAGTCTTCGTACGGATCTCTGAGCAGGAAATAATGTCCCATTTTAGACTCGGGAGACTACAGAGCCCTTCTGTAGACCAAATGCTTCTCTGTCCAGCACTGAAATGACAGTTTACATTTGTTCTGCAGTCATGTGAGGCACTACAGTGTACTCAAGCTAAAGGAAAGTTATGATCCAGATCAAACAAAGGGCCATGAAATAATCAAATTTTAGGTAACTGTCTTTGAACTGGAAATTAAAACTTCAGTTCTAAACACTGTTACAAACTCATTGACTGTTATAGTTCACTATGATGGTGTCTGTCCATTGATACAACATCCTTTGCCACCCAAGTTTCTTCTGTTTTGTTAATTATAAACAGCTCCCAAAGAGTTCTGTAAATCATATTGCCATACTTCAGTTATTCTGTATTGCTGTGTGTTCATGCAGCATCAGGCAAAATGGGTTGAAGTCACATTGCAAATTAGATGACAGTGCAAATGTTAGAAACAACTTAGTAACTTCATGGGATGTTTTGTTACAGTTGTTTGTTGTAATTTTGCATGGCAAAGAAAACCTCAGGTGCTGCAGTCTTCCTTTTGTGTATTGGCTCTTATATCTTCACTCTTAGATGGCTCTATGAAACAGTTTATAATGTCTGGACCTCATTCTGTTCCTCTTCTTCCCATACCCAGATTTTTGCCATGTGTACTACTGATGTTTTAAGTGAGATATAACCATCTGAATGCAGCCTCAGCTGCAAGCTTTAAAATACTTAAGGCAAGAAAATGATAAAGTTTCAATTGAAGTTCAGATCATGTCTCAGTGACTAAAAGGAGGACAAAATAGGAGATGGAAGGAAAGAAGGTTACGCTTGCAGCAAGGCTATTTATAGGACTTAAGGAACTTTTACGTCATGTGCTCTCCGTGACTGTGGGCAAGTTTCTGGGCTCAAGCTATAAGTTCACTCCAAAGTATATGCTGAGGTTAAAAAAAAAAGCATTTCTTTTCCATTTTGGTGTAGTTGTGGATACTTTTTGTCTTTCTCTGTGGCATGGGAGAGGGACCTTTCCATGAGCTCGCCTGAAGGAGTTCAGCTCTCTGTGGTCCCTGACCTTGGCGATATCCTTCCTTTAGCTCTGCCTGGGGGGTCCTACTGTTACATCCTTTTTCAGATGCCTCATGTTTATTGTAAGGTGCTGGAAGCCACCCTGAGATCTTGTATGGATAGAAATGTATGTGGAGTGGATGATCTGCGAACTCATTGTAGATAAACCTTATTCCTATTTTGTTATAGAATTTGTCAAAAATGGTGTCTTTAGCAGCAGATTATTAGATAGTTCAAATTGTTGGTGTTTCAATGGAGAAAAATAAAGCAAATACACTACCTCTTATTTCCAAAGGATTAGAGTATTATCTCCCTTGTGTTGTCTTTCTTAAATATGCATATTGCATACAGCCAACAAAATAAAATCCATGAAACATCTGACCCAAAGAAGGGTATCTGGGGGAAATAAAAAAATCTTTTGGGAAGCAGTGGCAAAAGACAGCGAAAGTGAAAAGCATTGCTAATTGCTGAATATCATCAACATCTTTTTCATGTTCAAAACAATGTAGGTGAAGATGATTAGACTATTTTTAATTAACATTAGGTCTATTAATGTTGTAATAAGTTTGAAAGCTAAAGATATATCTTCTAGGTTATTCCCCCTAATTAGGCTTTTCCTTCTCTTGCTAATGTATAGGAAATAGTGTTTGGTATTTTCCTTAATAGTGTTGCTTCATAAGTTATCAGGTCTTCATAAACTGTCAGAAGGATTTGACAATAGGTAGCAGTGCAAGGCCTAGCAGTCCTCTGACGCTGTGCTGTTTGACATGATTGAGCAAATAGCTGCTCTGTTCCCTGGAGGTCGTTGGTAGAAGGAAGCAGAGATGCTGCAGGTTTTGGTTAAAGAATCTTTGCATGGCTGTACTGACACAGAAACTCATAAAATTTATTATAAGAAAAAGTCTAATATGAAGTTGTGAAACACAACATGGTTGAGTGATTCCATGTTTTCAGTAGGGAGCATCTATTTAAAGCCACCATGGCTGCATCAGGTTTGGGCCTGATTACCTGAGGACTGGAATATGTGCAGTTTTCCAGTTGTCTGAAAGCAGGCAATGAAAACTTAGTTTCTTACTACCTGAACAAAGAGAATAAACTTGGAGTTTGTTTGTACATATTTTTGTGACAGCTGAGAGAGGGTAATTATTTGTCTATGGAATGACCTATTGCAGCTACACCTGTGCCTGGCGTATTTAACACTCTCTCCTTTTTTAAAATCAGATATTTTATGAATTCGGTCTTACCTTTGGAAAGGTTACAGCCTGCTGTTTGATGAAGGATCTATGGGTATTTGGAGAGAGAATTAAAGGGTGATTGTCCTATAGCGCATTTTGTAATTGTTTTCAAGAACACAATGATGGGAAGACTACTGAAGGGCAACGAGTTTGTGTTTATTGTTGGTTTTTTGTTTGTTTGTTTGTTTGTTTGTTTTTTTCAATTTATATAATTGTAGGTGGTAGAGAAATGTTCAGTTTTTAGTGACCTTTTTTATCCTCGAAGTCTACTCTTTCTGTGTGAGTTCAAGTTAACAGGAATGTAAACTTGAAATAGGGTTTCCAATAGTCCAACTTAGTTTAATGTTATTTAGAACTCCAGCATTTGTTCCTGGAACAGACCTAGGGCACAGTGGTCTACTTTTTGTTACTAATTCTTGAGCAGCAGGTGGGGGTACAGCGGGAGCAAGCCGAGAATATTTTTGTGCTTCAGCATTTGCAGTTAACCAGGTAAGCCTGTGTTGTTACTGCTGCTCTGGCGATGTCACGCTGCATAACAGCACCAAGTTTGACAAAAGCCTTTTGTACTGGAACACTTAAATATCAAGCACTGACATACAAATGTCAAAAGACCTATTAGATGGATTTGGCTTGTGTAGAGAGATCTAAACGGTCTGCTTTGACCAGCTTGTATCCACAAACCTTTGGTTAGTGGTTGCACTCAATTCACGTAGGTCTCAAAAATGCAGCTGTTGTGCTCTGCGAGGTTATGGGGAACGATCCCAACCCAAGCTGGAGGAGCAGGGACAGGCTGCTGTGTCTCCCGGGGCTGCCTCAGTCTCCTCGGCTCACGCCGTTCCCAGTCTGTCCCACCTCGGGAACTGGATGTACCTGGTGCATGTGCTTCCCAAGGGAAGCTGTTGCTTCTTCATGGGAGCAGCACGGAGCCGGGAGGATTTTATTTGGAACAACTGGATGATGTAACGTTGTCTACTTGACTATGTGGGCTGAAAACTAATGATCAATGAATTTACTCTTAGCTTGAAAATATTAGATAGTTTCTTTCTTCAAGAAAGATATAAATGGCTGAAGGAACTTGTCATGTCCAAGTTAAAGTTTTATTTTTGACCTTAATTAGTATAGGCTGAGTATAGTGATTTCAGGCTCCAATAATTGTTTATGCATAAAAGAAGAATAGTGTCTAATTCTGGATCAGCATAGGACCAGTCTAGTCAGTCACTGGCAATCTCTGGAGAAAACAGCAAGTGTATTAACTAATATGTGTCTCATCAGTCTTCAATATTTAATAGCAACTTTTCCCAAAAACCTCTATTCTTAGAATGTTATGACAGATAAAGCAATAGCTTGAATTATTTAAAAAAAAATCTTTAAACATTTATCACTGACAACATTGCTGATAAGGTGTCAGAGGCAAGTTGTGCTACAAATGATATGTGTAAGAAACTGGTGTGTGTATACATATATATCTTTTTTTTTTTTTTTCCTTGGCAATTTAGCAGAGTACTCTGAGGAATTCTTCACCTCTGACAGCTGACCTCTAGGATGCATTCCAGGACAACCTGCAAAGATGAACTGTATTCCCTCTATAAATAGGGAAGTCAGGTGCTTGAAGACATTGCATCCTTTTATGCTCTTAGTAGGAAGGGTGTTGTGGTAGTTGATATATCCAGTTACCAGTTTCAAGGCTGTTAATCAGATTATGAACCCTGAATAATACAGGCAATTAGATTGTACGAAATCATGGTCTGAGATTGGTCTGAGGGGAAGGTGGTATTCCTCTGCTTCCTATTGCATGAGGGAATAGGGCTGTGTCGCAACAGTGATTTTCAGAAGTACTAGTACTACTAGTGCATTGCCACAACAAAAATAAAAAGTGGGGTTTGTAATTAAAAAAAAAATGACAGGGAACATTTTTGTTTTATGGTAATGGAAATTTAATCTCCTTGTCTCTAACAAGTAGTATGTGGGGAAGGCAGGTCATTGAAATTGCCACAGAGTACCTTCTGACTAGGTTTGTATTAAATGACTGAAATACTTTTCACTCTAGTTTCATAAAGCTTTAGATATATGTAACCTGGCTGCGGAAATAGCTTCATAGCAAGCAGAAATTGGCTGAGCTTATGGTTTCTGTTTGCATACTAAGAGAATTGACCACAGAAATCAAATGGAGAAATAATCAGAAAATACATGGGCTGTTGTAATTATACACACATCTGCTCTACAGGTATAGTTCCAGAAAGAGGATTCAGGTCTTGATTCAGCAATAGTTAAATTTTGTATAAGCACTCAAAGCAGGAAAGTTGTGATATCCAAACCAACCATTATGAATAGGATGCTTGTGTGACTATGGACATTATTAAGGATCTTAATTTCTTAACTCTTTAGGCAAGAATCTTAGAGATGACAATGCAGTACCCTGCTGTGTGATTTTATGTAAATAGTAATGATATGGATTGTACATAGGCTTGGAGTTGGAGCAGATATATTTTCTTCGGTCGATGATTATGAGCTGGTGATAGCCAGGAGTTGTTAGGGGATGTTGAAGAGAAAAGGGGAATGAAAGTGCTAATTTTCTCCTGCAGATAATCCGTGTAAGAGGAGAACTTAATCAAAGCATCATTACTTTAATAAAATTCTCATATAAACTGCAGGACACTTGATATAATTTATCTAAATTAATTACTCTTCTGCTAAAAGGAAGTTGTATGACAAATTATTTGTTCTGCCTATTCATCCATTCTTTATCAGACCTTTTTCTGCTCTGATGCAACATCAGGAACAGAAGCAGCCTTTTCATGGTGCTGAGTGGATTAATTGACATTGATCCCAGGCTAATAGATGAGTTATTCACCCAAGACAGCATTCACTATTTTTAATAACATATTTTTCTGTGCCTAAATTAATTATCATTTAATAAGAAAGAAAAATACAAAGTTGTGGGGTTTTTTAATTGTAGACTTTTTTTAAAAAAGCAGATTTTATTGATGTGCATAATAGAAGCACATAAATATTGGGTAGTATTTTGCATTCATGTTACAAATCATAAAATCATTTTGGTTGGAAGAGACCCTCAGGATCACTGAGTCCAACCATAACCTAACCTAACTCTGGCACTAAACCATGTCCCTAAGAACGTTGTCTTAATGTCTTTTAAACCCCTCCAAGGATGGTGACTCCACCACTGCCCTGGGCAGCCTGTTCCACTGCCTGACAACCCTTTCTGGAAAGAATTTTTTCCTGATATTGAACCTGAACCTCTCCTGGTGCAACTTGATGCTCTAGAGTGTGTTCTAGATCAGGTTCTGGGTCACTTAAAGGTTCTAGAATATGTTTTCACTCAAGCTAGCTCTAGCTCAGAAGTATCCATTAAGAGTCTTCATGTATTAAAAAGTAACTAATTAAAGTATTTTCTCAAGTTATCTTCGGAGTTGTTGCAATACTTACATGTACTTACAAATTTCTTATCCTTATTATTTTTTTCCACTGCATCTGGGAAACTTTAAGCAAAGTAGAGGACAGCTTATTTGTTCATCTCGCTATCTTTGAATATTTGAGTTTTTCAGATTAGAATGTTATGTTATTATTCAACCTATGTGTGTGAACCTGCCAAAATTTGCTCAGCTTTCATGAACTCTTGATTCAGAAAATGGAAGATGAACTTGTGTGTGTGTGTGTGTGTGTCTGGAATGCCCAAAGGTGTGCTCCCAGAAACAGGTCATATCTGCTAAGGTTTTGTGGGACACATCAGGTCAACCTGGTGACTACCATATTGCTTTGTCCATGGGCAAGCCAGTAGTAACAAAAAAGTCTTTGGAGTCTTTTGAACGAATCTTTGCATGCATAAGTGCTGTAAAGCAAACATTTAACAGCAACTTGTGTTTCTCCTGTTGTTTGGATGGTGTCTGTAGAGTCCACAGCTGGATGCTGTGGGTTTTCTCTCTGGTTTAGTGAACAGGAAGGTGGAGAACAGTGAGCTGGAATAGATCACAGTCAAAAAAGTCAGTCTAACTATTGTTCCAGATTTAAACTTGAGGATATCTGGAAGAGTCTGGTTAAGTATCTGAATTTTACAGTGCTGATTTGTAATTTTTGAAGTTAGTGTGCTGGTAGCCGGAAGTCCGTATCTTATTTTATTCCGTGCAATTGGCTTTGCTTGCCATTTAATCTTGGCTGTAGCAACTTGCCCACTGGCTAATTCAAACATGCTCAAAATAGGGTGGGGAAGGCCATTTTAGGCATACAAGTGAAAACGAAGTTTGCATTGACATTATTGTATATGCTGGGAAAATATGATGAGCACAAATTATACCAGCTTTCTATAGTCAAAGCCTCTAGGTAGAAATGGTTAGCAGCTTCTAAACATCCCAGTTTATATTGGTCACTTTTTGTTTTGTGCTGTTCCTTTACAAACATAAATTAAAACGGACAGTGCAGGATCCCGAGATCACCCTTGGGCTGACTTCTGAGACTTGATGGGAGCCAAAGACGGGCAGGTGGCTCTGACAGCTGCTCTCAGCAATAGATTCTAGTCTTGTGCCTGCAGAAACTAGGTTGATCCACTGCTGCTGGCATCGAGGGCTGCAAGAAACTCCGTGAAAACACAACTGTGCCCTGAAATGCTCTGTTTCACTTTGCTGTTAAAATACGTTCAGTGAGATTTTTCTTATCCCTTCTTGACCATCACTTACGTTATACTTACCTTTATTTTTGCAGTGCTTTTTACTTCAAAACCTGAGTTAGCTGAAACAATTAGGCTTGAGTAAGTGTTTTTTTTGGTAAGTGGATTCAAAGTTCTTGCAGAAATATCTGTAATCATTAGATCTGTGTGGGAACTTTTATAATTAAGAGGAATACAATAACTTCAATAAAATAATAAAATCAGCTTGTTAATGGTTTCACTTTAGGTTGTTTTGTTTCCTTTATTAGTATTTGTAAATGGCTAGCACAGACTTCTAAGCAAAGATGTCTTCAGTAGATTACAAACGGACATGCAGCTCAATCAAATCAGAAAAATCTTTTGACCATTGCTTTGTCATTAACTTCTGATAACATGTTCAGTCTGTGCTTGTAAAGACAAAAACATTTGTAGTGTAGAACGTAGGCTATAAACTGCTCGTATAATGGTTGGGCTTGTATCACCTGTTGTCTGGTATGAATGAGAGATGGCTATGATTTCAGGTAATGTGTTTAACGTACGTACTAAAGAAATATCAACTGAAAGTGGGCAAAATCCACATTGAACACAATTTAACACTTATGATCTGTTCACTTAGGTGCAAAACTTTTAAGGTTACAACCCAAGAACATCAGAGAGGTCAGCAGCCTTGACACTAGAAGATTATTTTGTTCCATGAGGCTTGAATTGTTATAATGAAGTATAACATCATCGCTACCTCATATGGCTTCAATTCACTGCCTATCTTGTTTGAAAAATTTTGCCCTCATCTCATGAGTTCTGGAAGTTGGACTTTTCCTCTCACCTGTCTGTGCACTAGAAGTGAACATGTCTTCTGCTGGTACTGCAGGCTGCAGTTTTAAATGTTTGTGTGACTTCATTCTACAGCTAAGTAGTCAAAACTTGGTTTTTTACTTATGTATTCCTTGTCCAAATAAAAGTATTTGTAAGTATGTGGAAGTTATAGCGTGGCTCTTTTTTCGCTTGCACTGTTTTCATGCTGTAGTAGGGCCACTGTTATACTAAGGTAAAATCTTCCACTGAGGTTTTTCTTGATTTACAGTAGTAAAGGAGGACAATGAGATTCTTCAAGACTACCAATGCATGTGAAAGAGCTTAGTTCCTCTTTTATTGTTTTCTTATTTTTGGTGGAAGTATTGTTTTGGACTTCCAAGAAGGAAGAGTGGAATCTCCTCACTTTTAGAGAGGACAAGTTAGGTGTCTATTCTGAGGTCTGACGAGTTGGGTAAGTTTGTTTCCACTCAATGTGAATGTAGTTTCGGATTAGAACACATGAATAACAAAAAGGTAAAAATAACAGGCACATTAATGGGCACTGATTAAACTCAGTAAGAGACACACGCATTATTTGTAAGTTATTAACTCTCTGACACAGTTTAAATTGCTATAAATTAAATCTGCATGGACAGTTTGGACCCCCTGTAGAACAAAATGTTTGGTAATGATAGCAGGGTAGAAGGAAATTTAAGTCAAAGGTGAAATCTTAACTGATGAGAGTTGATGAAATTTCTTATGTGTGTTGACAGAGCAAATTCCTTGTGTCCCTTGGGGTCACCCTCATGGGACCAAGCATCACCACAGGAATTAAATCACTCTCCAACATTTCTTTCTGAAATTGAGGCTATAGTCTGTTTGGCTTTTAGTTTTCTTCCTGTGTGTATGGGCCTCAGATAAAGATAAAAAAATCCAACAACAACCCACAATGAAAGGTGAACAAGGGGATGAACAGTGGTGGGGGCAGATGGAGTACTACATATATATTACTTGTGGGTTTTTTGTTTGGTTGGTTTTTAAATACATAAATGCACATATTGCTGGTTTCTGTGAACTAGACTTTCTCCACAATTGGGATCTGAATATTATTTGGGACACTTGGTATCTCCAACTTGTTATTTCCAACCCAGGACGCATTGAAGGGAAAAGGTGCACAACACTAATCAGGCCTCCTGTGTCACTTTTATTGCCTCTGCTGTGAGATCTGTGAGGTCCCTCTAGTTTAATAGCTTCAGATGGATGTACGCTTAACATTTGTGTAGCATTTCTGCTTTTTGCAACTCAATAGATGAAACATAAGTGAAACAGCTTATTTTTTCTATTTAAAAATCTCACATTTTCTTCAGTCTTTTCAACATTTCACATGGTGAAAAGAACTTGTTATAGAGCAATTTTGATAGAAACTCTAGCAAAGAAGTTACCTCTTCTTTTTTTGTACTGATTCTGCCTTCAGGCTTCATGCAAGGTGAACTAGTGTGTGCTGGAGTCATAGAGAAGAGGAGATGGAAGCGAATATTGCTGAGTAACAGCTCTGAAGCTGTTCTGAGAGAAGCTTAAGCTTTTTTCGAGTTTATCTTCTTTCATGTTCCTTAAAACTGTCTTTGCCGTAGAAGACAGAACATTCAGAAGCTTTTGCTTCCTGAATGGTTGAAATGTAAAAAAAAAAAAAAGTATTAACAAAGATTTAATAAATCACTCGGGCTACTGATCTTCGTTTGAATACTTTCTCTTTCAGTATTATGCTGCTAGAAGATAGTGATTTGGAGGAAAAGAATACCTATCTAAGAAAAAGAAATTTTGACCAGCTCTACCTTGGGCTCAATCCACATTCTGTTACAAGGCAGTTGTTCCAG
Organism: Patagioenas fasciata; assembly: GCF_037038585.1. Classification (NCBI taxonomy): domain Eukaryota; kingdom Metazoa; phylum Chordata; class Aves; order Columbiformes; family Columbidae; genus Patagioenas; species Patagioenas fasciata. The sequence goes on along the minus strand of NC_092533.1, from coordinate 12,825,245 downwards.
TAGAAAAGGACAGTAATGCAGGTTCTTCTTTACATACAATTCTGTGTTTGTATCTTCTTATTTTATCTCTATCTTTTCTTCCTTCTTCTTCCCACTCAGACAAATGTGTGTGTGCATCACATCTACCTGATGCACAAGATTTCCATATTTTAAGACCAGCAGATGTACAAAAACCAAGGAATATTCTGCCCCGTCTGCCCTCTGAGTTAGGATCTGTTCGCAGTCTGGCCTACTGCTCTATTTTGCAGTTACAAATAAGATCTGCAAACTGAGTTTTAAAAATAGATTTGATAAAGTATAAAGAGTAGCATGATTTAATCAGATTGATGGATGGTTGCTTTATTTTTTTATAATGCTCTGTTACTCTAGATTCTGTGCTCAAAATAGGCCTGATACAATACTATTGTAAAAAATGGAAAAATCTCTTCCTTGCTTTTGTGGCTTAGAGATGACTTACACTGTAAAATTGAGATTGGTTAGACTCACCGACAGAGACAGGTCTATACCAGCATTCAGAATTTCCTCTGACTCAGTGGCTTGTAACTAATGGCATGTTAACTATATTTCCCCTGGAGAACATATGCAGTAATTATATTCAAGTGCTTCTATTTTTAGATTGTGATGGGGACCTTTTAGTGCTTTGTGTTTAGACCAGCTGTTGAATCTTTTTGCAACTCAGACTCCCTTTTTTTTTCCCCCCTGGAATGCTCACTATTTGTCAAATGAATTAAAGCACTGCAGTTAAGTGTGACACATCTTACAAGGCACCATGAAGACCAGAAGTATTTTTTTCAATATCTACTTCTGTAGTGAAGTGCTTGGAAGGGATAGATGCGAGAGATTAATTTGAGAGAGAAAGGCACAAGAATATTTGAAATGCAGTGGCTTATTCTAAAAAACAAAGAAATTATTTTTGATATTTGAATTATTTTAACCAAAATTTAGACATGAAAAATGGTTTATTTGCTTTTATCATGAACATATTAGTCTGTGTAAACTGTGAGGTATTTCCTCTTCCAGTTTTTGAGAGAGAAGTCAACTTTTACAGGCATTCAGGTCTTCCTCTAAAGATGTGTACCGAGTTCTTAGTAGTATGCATATTGTATGGTTTCATTCACATAGAAGGTTGTTGCAGAATAAGAGTTCTTACAGTTCTGCTGTTTCATACTTGTAGGTGTTGAGAGCAACAGATGCATTGAAGTACTACATGCGAGAGTCAGAAGAAACAACAAAACAGAACTCAGTTCTAAGAGGTAGGATTTAAGTGAAATATAAGTGGCTTTTAAGCTTTTGAGTGCAGAATGGACTTTGCTGCTTGAATAGGATTTTCACTTTTGATCATTTCAGCAAAGATGTGCCGTCTGTGTAAAGCTACTAATTGAAGTAAACGTGATGGAATCTAGGATGAACTTGCTTGGTTTTAATTATTTACTAACAAACTACCACTGCTGTCTACTTACAGAACCACGAAGGGGGAGTGTTGTTTTAGAGTTTCTTGTGAGGAACGAGCTAGTTCACATCATGACACTGGGATTTAGCTTCCTGCTACATTTACAATGTAAAGAAATAAGAAAATACTGACAGATTTGTTGACATTGACAGAAGATATAACTAAACTCAACAGTGAGAGAGAGTTATGATTTGGCATTTTGTGGCTTAATTTAGAATTCAAAGAAAGTAACATGTGGTGTGTGTGGTTTTGTGGGGGTTTTTTTGTTTGGTGTGTTTTGTTTTGTTTTCCCAGCTCTGAAAGTTAGATGACTGACCTAGGGTAAAAGTGTAACATTGGCAGATTTTCTTTTGCTTTCAGGGCTGTGTTTAAAGTTAGAAAAGGCAAAGAAGAAATCTTGTTGTTTTATCACAGATGGAGCCTTGCTGATTTCCAGGAAAAGGATGAGATGTATCAAAGCGCTGTTAAGGAATTCTTATTTAGGATTGTTTTGCTTTCGCTATCTGAACCGCTGTGGTTTTTACCTGGTTAGAAGTGTGTGCCTTCTAGACTCTTGTGCTAAAAGTATCGTCAGTGACAGTATGGGGGGGAAAAAATCAGAGGGATTGGACCAAAACCAGACAAGGTTTTGGAGAAAGTCTGTTACAGACACGTGCCCTCTGCATGCTCTGTGCATGTTCGCAGGATGCTGAGCTCAAGGGAACACAGGACATGTGGGCACAAGTGCATGTGTCAGTACTGTTAAGGATAGCTGTTCCTCTTCTCTTTTTTAGATGTCTTCTAAGTAGATTTTATGAACTTAAAAGTAACTTTGTTGTAGGTCATGAAGAGCTTTTATGGAAAAACTTTTGCAAAGTCTACAGAAAGAACTAACAGCTTTATGTGTAAAAACTTCACATTTCTTATATTTGTAAAGCTATTTTAATGACTGAAACTACTATGCTAAAATATGCACATGTCCTGCCAGTCTGATCTTTTAGATAATCCCTGAAGGCTGGGAGCCCAGCTTTGAGAGCTCTTCCTTTTTCTCTAGGTGACTATTTAAAGTGATTTCAGAACCAAATTCTCTGTCTGGTGTGTGTTTCCAGGGCTGGCTACCTGCTCTCTGGGAGCTGAAAGAATGAAGCTGGGCTCCTGTGCCTCAGACTTACTGTTACTACCTTGTTCTTAAAAAAACCTTTCCTCTTTCTTCATACTTAGGAACCTGCTGAAGCTGTTCAAGTGCTTTGTGTCTAATTGTTTAGACAGAAATCTTTAGGACAGTTCATTTTAGGATACATTTTACCTTTGTGGAAATGAAATATTTTGTTTTACATTATGTTGATCCAAATGCAAATGGTTTTTACATAGCGAATGAATGTAAGTATTTTATTATGGGTTGGTTTAGCGTTAAATTGCACATGTCATGTCTCACCAAAGGTGCCGCTGTGCTGTGGTGCATCTCCAGTGTGGGCTTTGGGTGGGTGACGCTGGTGTGTTATTGGTAATTAATATTCTCTGCTTGGGTCCTGGCAGAGACTCAGTGGTTTAGCTGAAGCATGGCCCTCTTGGAGGCTTGCAGCAATGATTCACTTCAGTAAGTCATGTTCATATTGAAAACCTGAAGGTATTTCAGGTATGAATTTTGACTTGTTGCACTTTCTGAAGTCCATCAGGGAAGTTCATTGTGTTTTCATTGGTTATGTAGATGTTTCAAAATTTTAATGAAAAAATTAGCTAATGTTCAACCTTTTTACAACAACAGCGTTGCCTATGTTGAAGCAAATATTAAACTCAGATTTGATATTGTAGTGTAACTTGAAATTGAAGGTACTTAATGTGGGGGAAAAATTCATTTTTGGTCTCCCTTATGCCTCATTGAGGGAAATAAAAGGCAATATGTTGAGTAGAAAAAGAAAGTGAGGGGAAGCAACAGAATTATCTCATTGTCTCAGGCTTCATCTTGCAATGAGATGGAAAACACAGTCTTGTCTTCTATGGGCTTTTGTAGAAATACACAGAAATGCAATTACTGCTATTAATATGCAATGTACTGAAGTTGTGCTGGGTGCAAGAATTTGCCTGCAGGCTTGCATTAAGGGTTTAGAACTTGATTGTTTGACACAAAATGGCCATGTTGAAGTTTCAGGCAAGTGGAAAAAATGTCAGGAAATAAGAATTTCATTTCCCCAGCTGGGATATTTAAGATCAATTATTAAATAACTCAGTATAAAATTCACACTTGCTTCAAGGTAATCTGATTTGCTTTAATGTACTGTCCTACCTCACTGGAACTAAAATCAGAGGTTTCTTGACAGCTTGAGATGGACTATAATAATAATAATATAATCACCTAAGTGATAGATAGTTAATCTATGTGCACATACCAGAAATAAACAACCAGCTAGTTTGACGATGTGAGAAATACAGCTGCAAAATGGTAGTTCAGTATTTACTACTTCATTCCAGGTTTCTTTGGCCACTACTCTTGATGGAAGATATTTCTTTTACCTTGCTCTGCTTGTAGCTTGGGCTTAGTTTAATTTCCAGACTGAATTTGCTAAGAACCAGTTCTTGTGGTAGTCTTGAAATGTTTCATGTTCTAACAGGTTCTCGAATGGGTTTTATTACTGTGCATTTGAGTGTGTGGTTTGTTTTTTTCGCTATGAAGAATTGTGCATTCATCATGTCTGAGAGCCTTGGAGGCTGCAATAATACCATGTCGTTAAGAGGAACTGGGTGTTTTCTTGACAGATATGACTAGTAATACTTTATACTTCAGTTGATACCTAGCAGAAATAGAAAGACTTTTGGGTCTTTTAGTACCTTCTAAGAGATGAGCCATCTGGTAAATACTAGTGCGCAGATTCTAGTGGCACATTATGCTTTTTTAAGATGCTTCATTGACACTAATGTCGTATTTTTAGTCAGCATTGTATTAATGCTGAGAGAGCTGGTTAGTGTTATGTACAGGCAGTTATTCTTTTGTTCAGAAAAACCTTTGAAATGCTTTTGGTTTTCTCTCTCCTGGCTTATGTTTGTGTAGAATACCTGTAGAAGAAGATGGCAAAATTTGAGCACGCTGCGGATTTCTAAGAGCTGTGATCCCATTTAACATACGCTTTTTACTGCCTTTAAAGTACTATAAAATAATGATAGGTTGTTTTGTGCTGTCAGTTGTGTTGCCATCAGCTGCATTTCTTGAGGATTTGGTGAACAGGCATTTAAAACCTAGTAGTACTGTTACATGTGTCCTATATGAAGTACAAAGTGACAGAGATAATTCTTAAAACTTTTAACTTTACTGCTGATTGCGGAAAAGAATTGTAGCTTTTGTCTTATGTTTTTCTTCAGGTCGCTGATTTTTTAGTGACAGGTTCACCTTAAAGGAGTTTCACTTTTAAAGCTCAACATGGTAGTTCTAACACTTCTCTTATTGGCTGTAATTACTTTTGAGACTAAACCAAAATCTTTTTATTTTGCATATCAGCCATTTTATTAATATTTAGGATGAGTCTCTGTTGCACAAGTAAAGATATCTTACCTCAAGCAATCCCTGCTGTGTGTCTGTACGAAAACACTATTGCTTTGAAGTCTAGAAAACTGTGTATCCAGCTTTTTTCTCGTTATCCCTCTTTTAAAGAATTTTGTGTAGTTTTTTCTCATAGTGGAAGCTGGTTAATTATGCAAGTTAAACACTACAAAGTGAAAAGATGAACATGCTTGAAATGATGAAAAGCTGAAGTTTGCATTCTGCAAATAAAATAGAAATTAATTAGTATAATGGATTGTGTCAATTTTCAGACATGTGTCCGTCCCTGTGTCCTGCCCCCATGCTGCTCCCCCCAGCACTCACTCTGTGTGCCTTCGGTGGGCTGCTGGGGTCCTTGGGATGTTCTCTGGGTAGATGTCGCCTGCCATCAGAGCTCAGCACCACGAGGTGTTCTTGGCAGTACTTGCGGACCAGTACTCAATGATGAGCATCTTCCACTTGAGAAACAGAACCTTGTTTTTTCAGAAGAGACTGATAATGAATAGTAACTTGAGGGGTTTCATGGCATGGAGGGAAAACATGTTCAGTTCAGGGATGTTCTTTGTATCAGTAAAATTATGTTGTAAGTCATTGTTCTCTCATTGTGTTAGGTTTCCTAACAGTGAAATATGTTAAGGATCTGAAGGAGGACTTGGCACATGGGGTCTTAAAAGCTAAAAGGGAAAGAGGAATATGTGTGTGGGTTTTGTTCTTGTTGTTGTTTTGGTCATTGTTTTGGGTTTTGGTTTTGTGTTGGTTTTTTTTTTTTTTTTTTTTTTTTTTTAAGTTTGGGGCTTTGCATGTCCTGCTTACTTTCCTTTTTCTAGGACACAGACTATCATTCAGTGGTTGCGTTTGCTCTTATCTACTCAAACGCATTTTCTTTTTATTTGTTACCTGGCTGAATTGCAGCATCCTTATAGAAGCTGATCTCAGAAAAGTGAGAATGTGTTTAAATGTTCAGAGGTTTGTAAAGTCACGGTGAGGGATTGCACCTTTTCTGATTGCCTTTAGAGAGACCTGGCATAAGCTTTGTGTTTCTACTTTGATTTATGGTCTTGCTTTTTTTCTATTTCAGAAATTACATGATTAACCTCATTAAAAACATAAACTGTCTTGTCTAAGTTACCTTAGTTGTAAAATGAAAACTGAATGCCTACTGAGTTCATGTCATAAGTATAACTACAGTGGAGAAGATAAAGGGGGGGAAGATAAAGGAACAAAGCTTACGACAGTTCACTTCCAACGAGAGAACTGTACTACTAGGAAATCTGGAAAAAAGAAAACAACTTATATGAAATTACCGTCATTATTTTAAATGAAAAAATAGTTTAGAAGCACCAAAATACAAATTACAGTATTGCTTTTGATGATTTAATATCATCCTGTTATTTAAAGATAATTAACAAGTGATTTTGGTTTATCATGCAAAGTGTGTGATGCAGCATGGGAGAATCAGGAGAGACAAGGAGCTCGAGTTAACCTTGAACTTGTTGACAGCTTTGGCTTTCTTATCTACAGGGAATGTAGAATTAGACTGACACTTCTTTTGTCACAATAATTAATTTTCTAACTCAGAAAATTAAAGAACTTAATTTCTATCACATCGTATGCTTTCCTAGCACTTCGGTGAGTTAGTTCTTCTATTAGGGCAATGCGTTTAGGTCCCAATTAAGATGTACATGAGTGCTGGGTTCTCCTGAGCTATGTAATCTCTTCTGGAATAGGGAAGAATTTTCAATCAAATAATTTCTGTCAGAAAATGTAGTTGATGATGCTTGATATTTCATAATTAATGTTGGTTTTGCTGAAATTTCCTTTAAAGAAAAATGAAACAAGAGGGATCTGTAAAGTTCAGATATTTCTTTTAAAAAAATCAAATGTGATAGTTCAAAACGATTTTGTTTAAGAAATATCAGTTTTATTTTGTGAGGAAAATAATCCAGAAAAAAATCTCTACTTCAAGGTAAGTTCTTAAGTCCTGTCCATGTTCCCCTGGATTCGTGCCATCTTTGTGTGTTTTCAGTTTGGCCAACACAGAGAATCATAAACATGATATGAAATAATAAATGGTAGGGTGTGCCTTCTGAAATAAGAAGTTGCAGGGCATGAAGGATCTTCCTGAGTGTGCTCAGAGCACTCAGCTCCCTGCTCTGGATTGTAGCCGACTGACTCTTTTTCTGATGCTTCCCTTGGAACGGTCTGTGGCTGCTGCTCCGCTGTCTGGCGCGGTTCCTGCTGCACCCCTTAGCACCTGGACCTGTTTATACTCCACGTCTTCTCTTGCGATTCAAATACAAACCATGTGCCTACAGTACATTATTATGTTCAGTGGGTTCAACTTTTGGAAAGAGAACAGAAGGATTTTCTTCTTCTTGCATGGAATTTTGAGTTGGTGGCGAGATCAGAGAGTGCTGATGTGAATAGCACTGTGTAGCATACAAATAATACCTGACAGCAAGACAGTGCATTTCTACATTTTTAGTTTCTATTTTGTAGCAATACGTAAATGTTTATTTACAGGAACCTAAGCCAGGGGGATTCTTGGGTTTTTGTTAGAAACAGCCAATCTGAGTTAGGTGTTTTCAAAGCTTTAAAACCTGAGTGAAATCGGAACTAGTTTTAATAAAGCCTAATCTGCTACTGCTTGTTATATTAAAGTATTCAGACAGAAATAGCATAATTTCAAAATTACTTCTGTTTTGATGTGCCTAAAAGTAACTCTTTACTAACAAGAAGAGAAAAATAGACAAGGGAAACTTTGACCTGTAAGTGCCTCACCATATAAAAAGCTTCATCTAAATTATCTTGAGAGAAGATGATGTTTGTCATAAAACAGCTAAGCTTATTTCCAACTTTGTGACTGCAGCTTTGAGCAGCTGGTTGCTGCTATGTTCAGTAAATAGTTTTTTGAGTATTTTGTGCCATGTTCTGTTAGCAGAGGACATGAACTTTGAGCATACTTGGACATGCGAGGTCATGTTGTTTTCTTGGAAAGTAGCCCTAGGCTCAACTACTTTGCTACGCTGACAGTGCCTGCTCTTCAGATTGGATTTTGAAGGGGCACATTTCGTGACCTGATGGAAACAAGATCCTCTGCAGCAAAATGCACACATGAGGCAGGAGAGTTCAGCTTGAAATAACCACACAGAGGATAAGAATCAAATACTAAAACCTGTTTCTTCACTCAGTAAATCCAGAAAAGTACAAATATGTGGTGATCACTCGATCTCCTTCAGCCTTTTCTCCTAGGCCAATGTTCTGTTCTGAACGGTGGTTTTAGGAACATCAACGTGAGGTTCTCTGTGTGCAGTATGCTCTTCCATGCCTTTGGGAAACTGTTTGAAATATTTCCAGTAATTGCAATTTTTAAAAATTAAATATTTTAATTAATTGTGAATACAACTTCCCACCTTGTTAATTCCATAAATTTCAGTATGTACATATAATCATTTTTAGTATCTGTATGAGAATCGTACCAGAAGGGAAGATCCACATCTTTAATAAGTTCATGTCCTTTCCTTATTTTTTATTTTTAACATGTAGGCTTGCTATACAAGTTGTGAAACTTCTTCTGGTGAGAGTTTTTGTTAGTCTCTAATATATTTTTATGGGAGGTGGAAGAGGAACGATAGGGAGAAAATGATTAGCCTCCATTAAAAAAAAGAAATTAAAGAAAGAAGCTTTTACAAATTGCTCTGAGATGACTATACTTCAGTCATTTCAGACTGATAATGTGTTTTGGCAGGAAGATGGAGCTGAGTAACTCTAAGCTTCTCAGGCAGACATGCAGCCTTCTCAGATCTCCCAGCAGAATTTAAGAGAGATGATCTGTTGTTGAAATTTTAATTTTTACTTTCATATATAGAAGTGAATGATAGCATAGCTTTGAAGTGTTTTCTTGAACTTATTTGTAAGACTGTCTATAAAATTTTAAACTTACCATTAAGAACCATTGCTTAATTGAAGCTTTCTAATAAAAATGTCTCTCTGCAGTTTCGTTAGAGGAAAAAAAAAATGTTTATAAATATCAAAAGCTATTTCCAAATAACATTTTTAATGCTTAGAATGGATTATATAAGGGTTTATGTATTAGCAGGTTGAGGGAGAGGGGAAGAGTTTTTGTTTCATCTTATCACTTTCTTGACCCCTGCAACTAAAAGATAAGTTTTGATGAGTGTTTGTCCTGGTACAGAAGACTGAGAGGTAGATCAATTTTCTCTGCTTTCTGTGGGAATTTGAATAAAGAATGTTGCAAGGATGTCTCTAAGGGTGCTTGTAGATGGTGTCTTTCCTCTGTCCAGCTAAAGTTTTCTCCATGTCAAAATTAAATGTTTATTAAGTTACAGAGGAAGGAGAAACACTACTTCAGCCTGGGCTTCAGGGCAATCCACTTACTGATCTTGTGAAAAATAAGGAAGCATTTAAATACAGCTACATCCATACCTACAACATACCTGAATTCTGTTTAGAAGTCTGTGCATACGTGACACTAATAGCAATTGCATTCTCAATCTGAAGGCACAATTGTAGGCCCTTAGCATGGGAAGAATAAGCAGGAGAGATGTTCAGATGCAACATGTTCTCTTTGGAGAGATGAAAGAACCAAACAGATTGCATTGCAGAATGTCTAAGAATTGCACTGGGTTTAACTTCAAGGAACATAAAAAAGAATTAGCTGACTAAATCTTTCACTCTAGAAAAAAGGTCAGAAAAAAAAAATGGCAGTTACAGGTTGGCAACAATGTTTTTCTCTTCTTCAAAATATTCCTTCCCGTTTCTTCTAGTGCTCTTGAGTTTGGGATTTGTGTGGCCGTAAGAGTGAAAGAAGCTGCCAGGAAAAGCAAAGTAACCCAGTGAAATAGCCTTCTTGATTTGATAGGGATCTTTTAGACCGTCATAGAGTGTGAATGTTCTGTGCAGACTAATGTACAGTAAATGAACTCATCCGTACACTAACCAAGGGCTTATGAAGGGGAAAAAAAGTATTTGTGGGTCACTTATATCAGCTTTTACTCACTGTCTGGGTTCATGAGGGAACTGAAATAGTCAGATGAAACCATTTATACTGAATGGAAGAAAATATCTGTCAGTGCTACGGTGTACCTACAAATGAATGTATTGTGGTATCCAGTTGATGTTTTCTGGTGTAGTGGCAGAGCCCCCCCCACCCCAGGGGGATGGGGTTGTCGCCAGCCTGGCTGAGAAGTGAAGCCAGAGACAAAAGAAACTAAAGGAGCACCATTAGAAGGTAACGATGAGTGAGCAATCGCAGGACACATGCGTGCAGAGCGTGTGGACAGTACATACAGCCTATCATGTTATTGTATAACACGAGTTACAACCAATCACGTTGTTGTAAGGCGCGTGGACAGGGCAGCTTTGCTGTACAGCCAGCCCGGTCCGACACTAAAGCGAACTCTGTGAACATCATATTGGTGTGTCAGGTTCCGTGGCTCGCGTGGAAAAAGCAACATTCTGGTATCAAGAGATGGGTGCCTCTGCCTCTCAGCACTTGTTCCAGACAGCATGATGACAATTACTGTGCAGCTCTGCTTTTCTAAAGTGTGTGATGCCTCTTATTTTCTCATGAAGCCATTAAGACTTCAGCTATCATCGTAGCTGAACAATATGTTTTGTCTTTGACTTGGCTGGCCAGATCTAAACCTTTAAAGTACATATCTTCCCACAAGTGTCATTTTCAATGATTTTGCCGATAAAGTGCTGTCACTGAAAGGAGCTGGGATCATATTTTTTTTGTTCTGTGAAAGAGACATCAGTGAGACTTTCTCAAAATAGGTGTTCTGCCATTTGCTTGTCTGTATGGGAGTTCAGCAAAGAAAATGTGGTTTGAAATTTAGAAAGAAAAAATCTGTTCGAAAATGGAAAACCTCTAGAGCATATTGACCCTCCTAGTGCAATGAAAAAGTAAGAAAATCAGCAAAAGTAAAGTATTTTTGCTTGGATCTTGTTGCAATGTGGAAAGTAAATGGACTTGGATACCGGAACTCTTTGGTGGCAGATACATGAAGTTTTAGGCATCGCATGACCCCTGCTCCATGGCAGAGTAGACACAAGCCAGAGAGAAGCTGAGCGGGCCCAGGGTCACCCTCTTGTTTCCCTGCCCCTGGGCTTGCCTGGGCTCACTCTCTGCACACATGGCCCTGGAGAGCACCAGATGTAGTACTGGGTAGGAACTAGCACTATGTCTGAGTATTTATACAGGAAAATCTATTTAATACTGCGCAACTGGAGAATGCATAATAATTGATTATATACCATTTGCTATAAGGAAAACTTGTGTAGCAAATGCAGGTCAGGGCTGTCTAAAGTCAATGTCAGCCTTCAATATTGTGATTGCAGTCTTAAATATTTATGAATTTTGAGCTTGAAAACAAACACTTAGGAATTCTCATTCAAAACTGGTGCATTTTAGGTTGATCAGTATATACCTAGGACAACCTTGTACAGTTCGGATTTAAGTGACTGCTAAACTTTGTTTGCACTGTGAGACTATCATTTCAGGCAAGGTCTTGTGCCTGTGGCATAACTGGGTCCTGAACCAGAAATGTCTTTCCCTTAATGAGCTAGGAGAACAGCAGCTTTGTGACTTAAGTTTACCTGGGGAGAGGGAAATCCCAGATCCTGTATTTTATGAGTTGCTTTCAAGAGAAGCTATTTTTCTAGTTTTAAGTACTTTTAAACTCCCAGTAGGATTTTGTTAATATTCGTTTTGACGCTTTTCCATCTGATAGTTCTGACTCTTGTGCATCTTCTTTTCTGCAGCTGAAATAATTGTGAAGCATTTTGTTAACAATTTTTGGTAATATTGGTTTGGTTTTGTATGCCAAATCAATGCTGTTAGATGAGCTATGAATACAGGACCTGTTGCCTAACTGCTTCACAAATGGCATTGTTCATTGGACCCTAGGTGACAAAATTAATAGTTGTTAAGTTTAAGGACTAAAGGTTTTCCTCTTATTTTCAGAGAAAACTTGTGCTGATTTTCTGTGTGAGATTATATATATATAGATATATGTAGAGATATATAAATATATATAAAAATGGAAAACTCCCAATATCCTTACCTATCTACCCCCACTGTGAGCCCTGTATGCTATTAAACTCTGAGTTAGATTTGGCTCAGATAAAGGTTTTGGAGAAGATGAGCACAAGGAACTAGAGATGAGTGAGAAACCACTGGTGCCTGGGATCAGCCTGAACCTCAATTTGGGCCAGGACTCTGCAGAGCTGTCTTGGCTTTGCCGTCAGTGTGTCTGTTTGCTTTTACTCATGCATGTGGCTCCTCAGTTGAAGTAGCACAATCTCTCGCTGCTTTTCTACACATGCGTATACACATATGTGTATAATGTATATATAGCGTGCTTCAATAAAACACTGAATGCATCGAACAGTGGCAATAAAAATTATATGCTCTTATGAGCATTTTTATTTTAAACTTGGTTTTGCGCTGCGATACTGCAGAGACATGTACAACATAATCAGCTTGGTAATAGAAGAAAGTAATTTTTTACAGTGATCCTAGAGCCCTTTGTTAATGTCAAGGATAATTTGGGCTGACTGATTTGATTGCTGTTCTTTTCTGGCAAGAGGTCTCAATAAATGAAGCTGTTTGTCTGGATAATTTAGGCTTATATGATTGCCAGCCAGCTAATGATGCAAACACAGCTGAAATAAAATTTCTACTTTATATTGAAGTATTTTTTTTAAAGAGTGGGAAAAAAATCCACTTAAACACCTGCAGTATGAGCTCTATCAAAACAAGGAAGAGCTATTTGCCAATATCAGGATGGAAAGTGGCCTGTGTGTATTATGAGACATGTTTCAGAAAATTGGCTTTTATAGATCACTAGAACACTCTTTTATGTTGTTGCAGACAAGTTTTCTATTCCCCTTTACTTCCTGCTGTGGTCAAAATGGGCTGTTAAACTTAAAAGCTTTTAAAGCAGAAATTTTTCTTTAAAAAGGAGGAGAAAGGTGAAACTCCACAGATACTTACGTTAAACTTAGTATTCTTCAGTGATTTATTGGGGATTGAAGCTACAGCTTCTTCATTTATAATAGAAGATTTATGTATGAATTGCAGTACATTTGTTCAAAGCCTTTTTTTTTCTGGCATGACTAGCTTAGGGAAAAGAGTGGTTCTGGTGCATGTATTGATTCTATATGTTACATGCAGTTCTACTTGGGAGTAAATAGAAAAAAAGTATGTTAAGAAGCAGAGAACTGAGTCTGTTCCTCAGCTGCACTACTTAAAGGGGGAGGGAGAAACCAAAACCTCCGTATTATACTTGGTTATTAAAATGCTTTAGAGATCAATTCATCATTTAATTCTAGGTTGGCATGTTCCTTGTCATTTTTCTTGATTTCTTGTAATTGTTTTTATGTTCTTTCATTAGCCCGTCAGGACTTAGCAACTGTAAGCAAGTTTTCCAATTGCCTTGGTTCAAAGCAGAATCAGTTATAGCAAATTGTCTTTGCACAGATGATTTCAAAGCTGTCTGCGATTAATTTTCTTCACTTCTTCAGGTGCTCGGGTTGAAGACTTGCAATTTGGGGAAAAAAGTGTACCTCATGAACACAATTCTTACATCATTAGGAGTTAGGCAAGTCCGGTGTGTCAGCTAGTAGCTACGTTAGGCAATGAATAATGTAGTTCTATCTCTAAGTGGATATATGATGATAACATTTGGAGCTGATCAAGCCGTATTATTTGTACTGTTCACTGTAGTTTATTTTAATGTTCTTATAATGCTTCTAGTTATTGATTAAATCCTTTTGTCTTATATCTTGGAAAAAACTAGATTCTTTTTTGACTATAGCATTGGTAAAATAAGTTAAGTTTTGTCAAGGTTTGATTCAGTCCTTCATGGAATTTAAGGAGATGGCTTTAAAAGAAACAGTAAAATGTGTATATGTTATATACGCACCTTCATGGACTAGACACTGTTTAAACTAAAACAAGATGTCTGTGTGTAGATTACGAATATCAGATAATATCAGATGATTAATTTTTCACATTTAGGACATCTCTGTTCTGTAGCGTATTTATGATATAGCCTATGAGGGATCAAGGAGTCATGATTTTCTTGCAGAAAAGGAAAATAATAACTTTTTTTTTATGTTCTTATGAATTCTTAGAGTTCTTAGTTGTCTTTATCTTTGACTTTTAAATTAGAAGGCTTGACGTAAGTATACACATTTAACTGAAAGACCAGTATCTCAGATAACATAATTGTAATGAGACTGATAGTAACTAATAGATGTAGTAGATACATGGGTAAAATGATATGGTAAGTCAACATTAATCATTTGAAGTTCATAAGCAGGTGGATGAAGGTGAGCTGGTTGATGTGGATATGAGCTCGATTACCAAATAAAATGGCCAGGAATAATTGGCAGTTCAAGGGACTGGTTTAGCTGTTTGGTTTGTGTCCTTTGGAGCTCTGAGCTGTCTGCCTGCCAAGGTGTCAGGAACCATCACTGTGGTGGAGCTGCTGTGTGCCCGTTCCGAGCCCTGCCTGCTCTCCTGCCTTACTGCCCAGAGATGCAGCAACGGTCTTTCTGAAAGGGTCCTTTGCACAAGGCTGGTAAACAACTAAGTTATCAAGCAAGAGAGGAAGCTGTTCTGGATTAACTAAGTATTGGTGACAATTGGCCAGACAAGGCATGTAGAATATATATATATATATATATAGACTTTTTTTTCCTGAAATATTTTAAACATGGATTTTGCTTTTGTGATGCTCATGGAATTGTAAACGTGGTGGAATAGCACAAAGAAGACAAACCTCAGATGGGAGGCACTATCTTTTATTACCAATTTGAGCTATAGATAAGTTTTTGGCCACCAGCATATCTTCAAACCTGAACCTAAAATCTGTTGACTGACTTTTCACCATGAGATTAGAAATCTGAATTCTAGTCTGGATTTCCTCTACGAATGTTATAGCTGCTGCTCCAGCCAAGTATGGCTACAGATTCTATTTCCTAATGCAGGCTATATTACACAGCTAGGCTTTCCGGTGCCACTACCTTCGCTCAGGAAAGTGAATACAGTCTCAAAAACTATAATACCTGTAGGCAATAAGGGTACTCTAGGGTGTCAAGGGTTTAGATTGTGGGGTGACAATAAAACCCTGGCAGATGTGTTGTTAACCTCCTCCCCCCACACAGTTCCCCCTTTTGCCCCTCCCTCTACCCCTTTCCCACTAAGGACAGGCGATTGGGAGGACAGAGGGAAGAGAGTTGGAAAAATTAAAGATGTTTTACTAATGCTACTAATAAGAATAGAGAAAATAATACAAAATATACAAAACCAATCTTGAAAGTCTCAGCAACTGCAGAGCCAGCACCCAAAGTCCTGGATTAGACTCTGTAGCCAATCGGAGCTGGATTCAGTCTCTCAGTAGGCCTCAGTTCACAGGGACAACCAGCATGGTCCTCTCCATGTCAGCCATAAGCAGAAGGGAAAAAGGGATGAGATCCTCGTGATCTCCTGCTTTTATATGAAGTATTCACGTGAATGGAATGTTATACACAGTTGGTCAGTTTCTTGGTCACCTGTTTCTTGTTGCCCCTCTTGCAAGATGTCCATCCATACTTATCAATAACTTGACATTCCATTGCTAGGTTTACCAAAACATGTATCTGGTTCTCCAGGAAAATGCAGCTAATATGAAGGCTTTAGCTGACAGGCACAATTCACTAGAAGAGAAACCTGTTTTTTAGCAAAACCAGGACATAGGGGTATAACTATTTTTGCATGAACAATTTGGATGAGAGTCTCAATGTAATAACAAAATTGATCCCATATCCTACACCGCTTCCTTTTCGTTAGAGATTGCGGATTAAGATGTGAAAACTTTGTACTCAAGAATGAATTATCTTGATGGGGTTGTATTCTCAGAAGCATTAATATTTTTAATTGCATCATCTGATTTAATAGAAAATAGAAAATGCAATGTTTCCTTAGAAACTTCACTTTGCCATACACAGTTAATCAGACAGCTCTGGGATGAAATGCAGCAGCTTAATGAGGTCAAATCCTGGTTGTGCTGATTAGGAATTTGAATTGGTCTATAACCAGGATATTTGATCAGTGAGGTTGAAGCAGAGTGTCTGTTTGCATGCAGAAATGTACACATGGGGGCCAGAGGGAGGAAGAAAGCCCAGCTTTTTCCAAATGCCTCATTGAGCAGCAAGTGCAGAAGGTGACGGCCTTGCCAGCCCGCAGTCCCCGAGGACCCTTGTAAACACTGAGCCCTTTTCAGTGGAGAATGTTTCCTAAGCTTTCAAGGTGGTTAGTGAAGGGGACAATCTTGTACATCCAATGACATTTCAGTTTTACTGAAGATGTTTCTTTGATCTGAAGTCCTCCAACTGTTGCAAAAAACTGGCTATCTCCCACCTTCAGCCCCCATTCTCCAAAGCAGACTGCTGGCCACCAAATCGCAACTGATGGGTCCTGAGATTGCCATTGAGGATTTCCTGGCTGATGGACCTGACATGAAGTCCTTTTGCCTTGGCTGGCAAGGTAACATGCAGGGATTTTAAGGAAGCCTGTGGAACCTAAGAAAAAAATGTAGATAACTGCTTTGATATAAGCAAAACACCTATATAATTTCCTCTTCTTCTTCCAGTGAAACTTGACCAAAGCAGAAAGCCTAGCATCAGCTGCATAGGATCAACATCAGAATTTATTTAACTGTTCACACAGCGTTTTAGGACAAGTAGTGAAAATGAGTAACTGTAAGGGAAATTCAGGTAAGAGAACATAATTACCCAAACTGGATTTTGGCCAGGACATTAGAGCTAACAGTTCCATTTCTGGGGAAATTGCTGTGGGATTTTTAAATGCAATTTGGTTTTATCTCTTATTACAAATATTGCCTGGTTTTATGGCTGTATGATTTGAAGCTTGTAATTGAACCTGAGGAATATTTTTCAGCAGATTCAAGACTGGGGAATAGAATATAACAACCCGTAGTACTTGTGTAATCAAATTTTGTAAATAAAACTGTTAAATTTTATTTGAACCCCAACTGCTAAATGGTAATTTAAAGTTCTTACGCAGTGTGCTTTGTGGCTTGTTCACTGTAGATCTAACTCGTTTGTGCTGACAATTATCTTTTTGTTCTTGTAGCAAGGTGTGTGAATAATGACTAATACATAAAGATTTTAAAGAATCTTGACATGGCTGTAGCTGTCAGGTAAGAAAATAAATCACCTGCTTATAAGGAAGGAACCAGATCAGCTAACTACCGGTCTGTGCTGCAGAAGGGAGTGCAGTGGGGGCTCCCCGCAAGGGACTTATTCCCAGCAAGAGGAAATGAAAGACAGAGTAGAACGATAGCTACTTGGTGGGCAAGAGTTGTGTTGTAATACACTGTCATCTCCCACAGTCTGATCCTGGTCTGTGTTCTGTTTCTCTTAGGTTAAATTAGAGGTGATATTGTCGTCAATAGCTCTTGTTTTTTAAGAGCTGAACTGAGCACTTGGGTTTCAGGATGGATTGAATGAAGCAGCGGCCCAGGGGTTCCAGTGGAGGAGCTCCCTGAGGAAGGCTGTGCGAGTGCAGCTGTGTGCAGGGAGCTCCTCAAGCTCTTCCCATGTTTCTGGCAGTGTCCTCTGGACTCTTAGCTGTCAGATCAAATATGGTGATTGCACAAAAAAGTGTAACAAGACACAAAAGCATCAGAACGGTGTCAGAGACATAGAAATAAATACCATGGCATTAAGGCATGGAATTTTTGAGACTGTGAATATATAGTAATTTCTTTAAACAAATTTACTGAACTACTTTTGTATCCAATAACTTTACCTCAAACCTGAATTTTATAGCACTTTCTTACTGCTATAAACCACTCTCCAAATAAACCCATTTGGTTTAGTCAATTCCTTAACACTGGAATGTTTAATAATGTGTTTAATGTTTTAGAATATTTTGAAGCAGTTGGTATTTGCTTAGTGTCAGTTTGGAGCATAGCATGTTAATGAACAAGTGATGCTTGAAAGGTCACAAACAAAACAAATAATTCAAGCTTTGTGATTTATTCTCCTTGTTAAACATTTTGTTGAACATACTTTCTGAATGCAATGTTTGCTGTGTGGTGTGATGGATTATTTGTGTTCTTCCACTTACTGATATGAAAATACTCTTTTCCTGAACACTGATAGTATTTAACCTCTTGTAAGAATCCTATTAACAAACATACCAGTCAACATTTTATAATTGCTAGTTAACTAAGCTTCTGAGCTTTTCTGCGTTGTGAAAGTGTTATTTAAATGTCCCCTTGTAGTTGGGTACAATGCTGTATAAATGAGTCTGTTTCAGCTCTTACAACAAAGCCATGAAGCTTTTATGCACAGTCAGGTCAGGTGTGTTCTAGGCCTATAAGGCAGCAGAACATCCAATTACGTTTATTCTCCAAATGTGATTGTGGCGGATCTAAGGTCAAGGACAGTGCCTAGGGAAGAGTCGTAGTCTGCATGCAACTTTTTTTAATTTAAATCAAGAAGATTTTTTTTTTCTAAATTTATTTATGACTAAAGTATATTCCAGATATCAACTGAAATGCTGACTCAAAATGAAATTGGGCATCTTTGAAATATTGAATTTTAACATTTTGGGAGAGAAACACTGATTTATTTTGAAAACAAGTTTTTATTTACCTTTATTTACTTTTTATTTACCTTTATTTACCTCTTCATATAGCACATCAGCAGAACTTCAGTCATACATAGCACCAGTCTTTCCTTGTCTCTATACAACCCATTTTTCATCAGCTTTGCTGTTTATCTTTCTGACTTGTCAGATGTTACAGCTGGTTTCTTTTTCAAGAGTGTGGTATAAAATCATGTGATGTAATTATTGTTCACACGGTACTGAAAATTACTTGTCTTCCTCTTGCTTTTGGCTTAGCTGCTATCTAATGTTTTGGAGACCAGTTGAATTTTGGAGGAGCTGAGTTAGCATGGACTACAATTGTCTTTTAGAAGAGTCAGCCTTGATACATTCAGTTCTTGGGCCTATAGGATCTTCATGAATTCCAGATACTGTGAGAAGAACTAAGAATGACCTGAGAGGATAGAGCAAAAATGCAGAGCTTTTGGTTTTGAAAAGGTGAATCTATTGAAAAGCTGGTTTTTGTTACGACTTGTCTGGTGATGAGACTGAGCTGTGAGGTTCCTGTCATTGCCCAGAGCGCTGACCCATCTCTGCTGTGCTTACAGTCTCTCAGTAGTAATGAACTGTGTGTTTATTTGATTCTGCTCTGAGTTAAATCAGTGCAATGGTCTCTTTTTTTTTTTTTTTTCCCCTCAATGTTCAAAGCTGCCATAAAACTCTACCTTTGTTCATATCAACATTCATTAGTTATAAATAAATATGTGAGCTGCAGATTCTTCTGTAGGCGTATGATTGATATTCAAGGACAGTGACAGATTTAAAAACTTGGTTTTTGGGCATGGGTATGTATGGAACATGCCTACTTTTAATTCAACAGCTTCATTGTGAGACTGCTAAATATTGTGTCTACTTGAACGTTGACATCCATAAAAATAAAAGAACCCCTACTTTCTCATTTCATACATTAGTTTTAAGCATATGCTCAGGCTAGAAACAGTGAACTAGGTATATAGCGTGCATCTAATTGCAAACACTATGGCAAAGTACCCAAATGGGCACCAAAAATGACAAAACTCATTGGTAAGTGTATGAGAAGATTTGGCTGAAGGGGACAGAGAACTTCCTTTGTGCTCAAGTTTATGCTTGGAAGAAGAGAACTGCAGCTAATGCTTTAAATAGTACTTAACAGAAAGAATGGCAAAATGTGCACTAAGTTTATGGGCTACAATTTAATAAAAATACATTAGATTCAGCATTCACTTTGATCTTGCAATTCTTCACTCTTAACTCTAATGATATTGCATGCTTAAATGGCATTATAGTTGTTAAAAAATGTGTTGCTTGATTTCTCTTATAATTAATAATAATTATCAATAAGTATTAGTTACCATAATTTTGTTTTATAGTGTCTTGAAACGTCAGTTCTATAATTTAAATTACTTTATTTCTATTAAATACTCATTGAAAGTTTTAATTGAAAAAACACAGTTTCATTATACAGAATTACCATTTGTGAAAGGATGGAATATCAAAGATGAAGGCTTGGATGGAAAACTACAAAGCATTCTAAATTTAGATTCCATGGGTATGGGTTCTTTTAAGCCTAACCAAGTTCAAACCCATCCAAACCAAGCAAACACCGTCACCCTACCCCATAATTGACTGTCTGTCAATAACTGAAAAGGAGCAGGGAAACATTCCTAATGTACTTTCTCAGTCAAACCTTGAGAATAATTATTACAAATGTCTTAACATCTGGAATTTTAAAGTGAACAACGGATCTTTAACCACTTCAAGAAGAAAAATGTCATTTATTTTCTATGAACCAAATTATAGGTGATGAACTAGCAGTGTCCTGGATCGCTTTCTGTTCTGCCTTGATTTGCTGCTAAGCAGGTCTTGGTCATTTCCTGCAATTTAGAAGTGATAGAAAGAGACTATGATTAAGCTTTAGTTGCTTGCATATAACCTCATGCTCTGCTGAGATACAATGTGGCTTGTAATTGACCTTGAACCACTTAAACCAAACAGAAAGGATCGTACTTAGATCATTTAATACTAAGGATGATACAATAATATGCTGTAGCATAGAGAGATCTGGATGTAACAGTCAGGCTATTTTGCAGATTTTTCATTTTCTCAAAGCAGTGATACATTCAGATGGTTACTGTTCCATTATCTAAAGGTCTTAGATGAAAAGTATTCACATTCTGTACATTAATCTTATCATCAATTTCTTATCTAGAGTGTGAGTTGGTATTTTCGGTCTGAACTACAGAAATCAAATGAAACCAAGTAAGATTTTTGTGTGTGCGTGTAA
Source organism: Patagioenas fasciata (assembly GCF_037038585.1). Lineage (NCBI taxonomy): Eukaryota > Metazoa > Chordata > Aves > Columbiformes > Columbidae > Patagioenas > Patagioenas fasciata. The sequence goes on along the minus strand of NC_092533.1, from coordinate 12,804,313 downwards.
GCCAGACTTGCCTGGCCTTGTGGCCAGGGAAATCTGACCTCTCTGCATCTTTAATGACTGATTTCCTATGCTCTCAAACTGTCAGGAAGAGGCTCAGAAAAATGCATCTTTCCTTATATTTGTCTTGTATTTAGATCTAATCTGTATTCTGCAATTGGTAGGAGATTTCTCTAGATACTTGCTGTCTTGAATATTCAGAACCTTATCTCCCAAATGTAAATTGCTTATAATTGGTGTTCAAACAAGATGTGTAGAAGGCACCATATAGAAGTGAAGTCAGAAGCAGAAAACAGTTGTTTTGTGGCTTGCGGAATGTGGGGTTTGGATCCTGGTTGTGCAAGCTTGCTTCCGACAGGCTTTCTGCTTTCGCTAATTTGCAGTAATGGAAAACTCTTGTCCGTTTTGCATACCATGTTTTGCCTTCTGTTAAACCAGTTCAGTGTCCAGGCCAGTGCAGGAGAGAGTTAGTTCTGAAGCCCTGCTCCCAAGTTGCTTTCTTGGTGACATTTTCTCTTGTGGCAGACACTGTTCTGTCCTTGCTGACACCCCCTTCTGCAGCCGGCTCAGGTCACGATGTTCCCCACTCTGCTCATCACCAGGAGTTAGAGAGAAACAACATATATATATATATATATATATATATATATATATATATATATATATATATATATATTCTTGGGACCAACCGGCAACTGAGGTAGCCCGTGACAAGCCCTGGCATAGGTAGCAGAGGCCATTCTGCAGAAGGGATACCAGGGTGACTTCTGTGCAATGCCAAGGTGACATGAAGGGTGCCCTCGGTTAGTAAGTGCTGGGTGTTTTATAGTGAGGATGTGTGGGAGCTGTTACATCATGTATTATGGGGTAAATGCTAAATTTCCAATTGAGGGCAAAATTCTTGCTGGGGGCTTGAGAGGAGGAAGATGATACCAGCCTATGGCTCTGCGAGTGAATGCAACAGGTATTTGTACTGCTGCACTTGCACAGATGGCTGAAACTGAAATAATGTACAATCTCATTCAGCAGAGTAACTGACAATTTATATCAGCTTTGAAGAGAACCATTTCTAACAAATATTGCATGTCAATACCATTTGTCTTATACTTTAAGGTATCGCATAGTTTCGGTAGTATTTCAATGACTTGAGCAACCAGGTATTTTTCCTGAAGACTTTAGTTCATGAAGCTGTGTGCCAAATTTGCTACAGGCTGCTTTGACGTTTTCCTGTCACTTTTTAAGAGCTCCTGAAGGATGCCACAGAATCAAACCTGGAAGCTTGAAAGGCGCCATTAGCTTCTATTTCTTATTTTGCTTTGCGAATGTTTGAATGGAAGTTGCAGCAGAATAATGCATACAACAAGCCTGTTCTTCTAAGACCTAGTTTATGCATAAGTACTGTAAAGGTTCTGTAAGATGCCTATGTGCTTTGGAGAAGCGTCAAGGAATGTAGGTTTTCCTTGCAAAAGAATCCAAAATTTAGTCTTTGTTATAATACAGAATAAACTTACAAAGTGGAATTTCTTTATGGATAGATAATTCATTCTGTGGACTGCTTAAATTTCTTCATACTTGCTTATTAGACAGAAAAGTGGAGAAAGAATATTTTTCCAAGAACTTGAGCAATGTTGATTTTTCAGCGGATTGTCAGTTTTTCATTTCATCGAACAAAATTTGGAACTAGCTGTGAAATAGATTTTAAGGGTTACCGTGGTTCATACCGAGGATATGTTCTATGAATGATGTCAGGGGCAGATCATTCAACTAATATATTTCTCTGTAGCTCTTGTAAAGTTTGGAAACTAAATAGCTACTGTAACTTTCTTCTGCCATTAATGAAGCTTTAAGCAGACCTCAAAATAGGGATTCTTCTGTGAATGTGAACCTTCTTTCTTGGTTGGCTGGACAAGTTGAACATAAATGAAAAGTTGCATCCAGGAAGATCAGCTTCAGGTTAGCATAGTTTTAATATCAGTATTGTAACTGGTTGACTCCTTCATTTTTCTTGGATGCATTACCAAGCTGCTCTGCCTCTTAGCTGACTAGCTGATGGCAGGGCTGAGAAGCGTTTCAGACTAGCAGTAATTCAAATTGTCATTTTGTAATGCTGTGCCTCTGTATCTACATTCATTTTGCATTGTGGCTTTAAATCACATTTAGGAGAGAAAAGTGCTGGGGTATATAATGGGAAATATTACTGATAATAAAAGTCCCCTGCTAAGAAGTGCTGTGAAAATGAAATCCACATTGAAGAAAAGAGATGCAAATGAGGTTGGGGGTAAATGGGTTCAAAATGAAATTATTTCTTGTTTCTGATAGACATTTTAAAAATGTTCAAGTACTTGGAAGCTTTTTACTGAAAGATAAACCTAACCTTCTCTTAAAGAGAAATTAATGAATTACTGTAAACGAGTAGTATTTCATCCTGTTTAAGGTTACATGCAGCAGCAAACATTAAATTGAAAATATTTTAACATTTTGTATTTACCTGTTGAAGTCTTTACTAAGCAGACAGAAAAATACAGTTTGGATTGCCTCTTTCAAACTCTATTCTGATGTAGTTGGACTATGTTGTTCAGAGGATTACTGGTGTTTCAGTTCTTGTTGCTCTTAAGGTTTGCTTTCTTTCAAGTCTCAAGCAGTAATTTGGGTGCCTGCTTACTGGATTTTGCAATTTACTTTGACCTCCTCTGTTGAAGGAACTGTGTCTTCAAAAAGACTTGGTATAATTTATACTTGTTAAGGATTGTGGTGCGATAACTAACTCTGGAGTTGTAGCATTGATTTCAGGAGATACAGGTCCATACTGTAAATTAAAAGTAGCTGCATGTGAAGTACAAGAGTATGAAACAAATGTGATATAAGAGGACCATTTGCCCTACAAGTCCAAACAAGCATTAATGGCATTGAAATCCATTAAAATCAACACAAATGTGATACGTATCACACCCAGAGTCTCTATGACAGCATTGTAAGAAATAAGCACTGGCCCCTTATTGATATATTCTCTTCTGGGATGAATAATTCCTGTTTACATGATGTCCTACTGACTCTCAGGCTGCAGCTTTAGGAAAATGTAATACTTCTATGGGCTACAAAGCATCACGTTTTCACAAGCTGACTTGAACCTCTGGAGAGCCTGTGTGGATGGCGGCTGTGATCCCGTGTTCAAGACGAGCTCTCCCAAGAGGAGATGGTGACGAGTGATGTTAACCCTCCTCCTCAGGCCTGGGCACTCTTTATTTGACCCTGCAACAGCACCTGCCCTGTGGTAGCCTTGGCACTGGTGTGGCTGCAAACCTAAAGGAAAAAGGTTTAACATGTCAGTTCATGGTTTGCACGCTCACAAAACAAATGGTGCTGGTGAGAGCCAAGATGAGAGAGAACGGGACAGATTCTTTCAGGAAGGAAGGAAGAAAGAGTAACTCCAGTTACACAAGCATCTCTTTTCCTTCTTGTGGACCAGGGAGCGGTAGGTGCCAGCTGGGCAGGACCTTGTGTTTGGTGTATTAGTAGGATAACCTGTCTGGGATCTAGTGCTCCTAATGAGTACTTTTGTCTTAGTACTTTCCTTAGTGCCAGTGGCTTCAAGGATTTTTTTTTTCCCACATTAAGCCCCCAAATTCTTTTTTTAATCACTGCGCTGAATAATTGTCACATTGAGTACACTTTACTTGGCTTTCTTGCTTCCAGACAAATTATTTTGCAATTGTGTGTGCCGAAGTGCTTTTGCCATCTGTTGGAGCAATTACTTTAAATGATTTAAGTTCTTTTAAATCTGCTTGTGTTGTCGCTCATTATTTTATGTTTCTTAAATTTTGGTATCGTCTACAGACCTTGGAAATTTATTCTTAATACTGCTGCTACATGTCATCTTGTGAGAGCATTCCAAAAAAATGAGAAATTTAGATGTTTTAAAAACTGAAATCACAACTTTTCAGCTATAAAAAGTAGTCTGTTTGAATTGTGATTACAGTTATCATGGAAATTATATGAGTAGTCTACAGTGGGAAATATTTTCTGACGAATTTTCTGTCCAAGACAGAGGTGAATGAAAGCAAGTAGTCTTTGTCCTGTTTTTCAAATAATTTTTCTATTTTTCAAACTACTTAAATTTGTATTTACACTCATAAGTCTTATAGTTAAGCAGAATTATAATAAAGGTAAGCGGTAATAGTCTTGGTAAAGATGATGATTGGCACAGGAGGTGCAAGGTAATCTTAATGTAGTATTGGAGCAATGCAAGGGATTCTGATGAGATGCATATTCAAATAAGCTCAATAAAGCTTACTTGCTCTTTTGAAAAAAAATTGTTGTTCAAGAACGGCCTTCCTATATGGCCACATTTGATAAAGATCACAAATGTTCTTTTTTTTAAACATACAAGCCTCTGAAGCTGCAGGGAAGCCTGCAGTTATTAAATAGAAGGTGACCAAACTTTACTGTATCTTTCTTCCAGTAGTCAGCACCTGAACTTCATAAATACTCATGCACGTGTGTGTATATGTATCTCATATTCTTTGGAATATGTGTCTCATTCTTTTCTTTGGGAAAACATGTTTTTTTTTTTTCTAGTTTGTCATCTTTAAAAACAAGCAAATTCAGAAGGATCACAAATTCATTTATTTTTCCATACTGAAAAGAAAAATAATATCTTGTTTCCAGAGAAGATGTTTTAAAACATTTAGGTTTATAATAAAGGAAGAATATTTTTTTCCTTTCCTAGTTGTTTGGATTTTTTTTTACAAGAAAAACATCTGCTGCCCACTGTGTGCCTGCACTTGCTGTGATAGTACAGTAAGATATTTTAAGATACTGCAGGATTAAGAGAATTACATAATAGTCTGTTTCAGCAGACCTAAATTCCTGTAACTAACATTTAGAGTTTCGAAGGTTTAACTTTGTTCAGCTTGCTCTAGGGAACTTCTTTGGTTTGAGGTCAGCCACAGAACTGTATATTTTTACATATGTAAGCCTCTTTTCTTTTTTTTTTTTTAAGCATATGACTGTCATGAAGTGTATAAATAATTTTAAAGAGGTCAGTTGTGACAATGTGTGAATATAAGAACAATCTCAAGCAATACCACCTGCTGATGGCAGCTGGATGGTGTCCCGGAGGGGATGGCTGTTGTCAGGTGAACTGCAGGCTCCATCCCAGGTGTGAGTGGGAGGGAGAACTGGGCTGAAATGGAACTCAGCTGTTTTATCACCAGAGCAACAGGAATTTGCAGACAGTCATCAAGGAGGAAGTCATGTTATGAGACAGTGTTTCTAATAGCAAAGAAGGTTTTTGCTGTTGTTGTTAGGAGCGTAGCAACTGAATTATGGGAAAATACGGAATATTGGTGGGGTCTATGATAGGGAGATAGCTACAACTCAACTATCAGGGTTTAAAGTTACAGAACCAGGCAAGTCTGAGCTATGGTTAGGGGCCGGTTCGAAGACTAAACAATTTGCAAAAGAATGAGTGTGACCATGAACCTTAAAAGAGAAAAGTCACCTGTAAAACCAGTATTTAAAGATGCCTGCCTTATGAATGCAAGCCCACAGCCAAGCTCATCAGCTGATGATGAGTATACCTTACTTGGGAACTGTAGTCTGCATAAACTATAAGTCTTTTAACTCTACGTTTTCCTCTGTGACAGGAATGGATGTAAGCTCAGTGCCCAGGTAAGCTTGGGCCCTATTCTGTTTAGCTGTTAGTGCTTCAGTTCTCTGAGTACACAATGGAGAGGGCTGGGCAGGGATGCCTGTTGAATGGAGTTGGGACAAAATGGTGTCTGACTGAGCTGGTGTTTTGTGTTGAATATTTCGAGTTTAAAGGGCAAGATTTGTTTCACCAAGTATTCTGTCATGGAAGGGAGCAAAAAGTTACACCTTCCTCTCCCACCTACAGCTGTGTTGGAGGCATGAAAAGGAAGGCAGGCTGTGAGGATGGGGGCAGTGCTGATAAATCTGTAGATTGTTGAAGATAACTCTACCATAACCTTTATGTTTGCTCCCATCCATCCTATTGGTTGAAACAAGAGGTTGTGGGACAGAGGGTGAGATTTTTAATATGAGTAGTTTTTTTCTTCTGTGTTTTGGCTTGATTTATTTTGGCTGCTTAAGCTCCTTGGCATCATGTATGTGAGGGCTGGCACAAGGCAGGGGAGGCAGACTGGCCGAGGACTGGCAGATGACAGGTCTGTCCCTTTCAAATTCGGCACATACCTTAAACAGATAATGTTATTGCAGCTTGTGGGTGCTATGTGAGGAAATGCTGCTTGGGTACAATTCTCACTGAAGAAATAGTTTCCTTGTCTAGACCACTTGTCCTCATTCACATGCTGTAGTCTGCTAACTCTTAGTTGTGCCAATAAAACTACCTTGGGGCTGTGCTGTAAAAGTAACTCTTCTGCTCAGTCAGTCTTGCTGGCTTTGGCAGAAGGAGTGTCTGCTGGGTCACACCGAGCAGAGGAAAGCCTTCTGGAGCAGGAGCACAAAGCTTCTGCTGGAGCTGGAGCTGGCTGCTTCAGCTGCCCCTTCTTGGCTCTTGTCCCAGGGAAAGAGAAGGAGCCAGAGAAGTGTTTTGTAGGACAAACCCAGTCTGTTTGCTTCCAGATCTGACCTGCCTGCTCTGCTCACTACAAGACCACTGTGTCACAGTGCTTTGTGCATGTCTATCACACACAAATGTGCTGCTGACAAGGTGTCAGTTCAATACAGATCCAGGCTGCAGGGTGTCTGGGAAGCAAAAAATCCACAGTAAAGGTAATGTAGGTTTCTCTGACTGTTCAGTTATATCTTGTCCACTAGGAAACCAAGAACAAATATTGCTTTATTTCTTTTAAACCTAAATTTATCGAAATACTGGAAATATCTCGGAGTAATAATGTAATAATTTAACATATAAACCAGAAAACAAGGTTATGCAATTATTGATAACATTTATAAACCATTCTGGGTTAGGTAGGCTTCAATTTATAGTTTTGTCTGTGGATATAAGACATAAATATTATTCCAGAAAGTCTCACAGGATTGTGTGTAAAACAACACCAAAAAACCCTCAAACCACCAAAACTGCCAAACTAAATCCCCCAAAACCTTTTTTTTTTTTCTCCTTTCTGCAAGTAACTTTTTTACGAAACATCTGGATTGTTATTTTTGAAAGTTTTCTTTGGTTTAATGATCCATCAAAACAAGTGTCTTCCCCCTCCCAAGCCTTTGGAAGTGCTGTAGATGTGTAGGTGTTTAGCAGCTGGCAAATATTTTATTCTGACATGACTTCAAGCAGCTGCACAGTCTGACATCTGTTGTCCTGCTCTCTTAGCTGGTCTCCTGCCAGTTGGGCCAGGAGTCCCTGTGCTGCAAAATACCGGTCTGCAGAGTCTGAGCGCTCAAAACATGTAGAAAGAGCAAAGCTATAGACTGTCCTCTGATGTGGAATTTTGGTCACCTAAATGAGAAGCATATAGTATGTGGGCCTGCATGGAAATCTCTGCCATCAATCTGACTTGCTTGCTTTTCCTTCTTCAGTGTTTCCCCCCATCCCAAGAATGGTACTTCAGTGCTGGGTTGTTCTTGAGGCAAGTGAAACACATCTGACAGGACAGGCTGCTCCAGTCACGTGACAAAAACATTGACTTGCAAAGTTTCCTCTGCACAGGATGGTATTTGATTCCAGTTCAAGTCTTCTTTCTCCAAACACTGTATATTGTGCTGTGCCAGGCGCACAGCATGCATGTGGTGTCACACTGTGAACACGCCTTCCTGGTAAGCTGGACCAAACAGCTGTTTCATTATCTTGAAACTGTTGATGTGGAGAAAAAAAAAAAGTCCATGCACTACAGGTCTCACAGGAGCCTGGATGAGATCAGAAGTGCTGTGCATAATGCACGTGGCCGTGGTGCCCATGGTGCAGATGCCAACCCAGGGCAACAGCATCATTGCTGGCCAATACTCTTCCCCTGCTTGGCCTGCAGACTGACCATGGTGCAGGTCAGGATCTGCTGTCAGGCAAGGTTTCTGCTAATAAGTTTTGGGTATGATCCTAGGAAAGCATTTAGTCTCTCTTGTCTTCTAAAAGGTGGGAAACATAACTCACAGAAGAGTGTGCTGAGGATAGCAATCATAAGGACTGCGGGACTGAAGTACATGAATGGTGAAAACTGTGCGCTTACCTAAGTAGCATTTAAAATTACACATTGGCTTAAGCAGACTGTAGCTACTAAGAGCAGAGGACTACTGAGTGAATTTCAGTACGCGCTGGCATTGTCAGTGCAGTTAATGGGGGTTTTGTTGTTACTGAGATCCCTCAGAGAAGAGCAGAGAGGCTTTGCCTTGTATGTGGAATGAGCAGAACAGGGTGAATCTCAAGCAAATCTTGATTGAAAACCCCCTGGGCACAAACTTGAAGGTTCTTTACTTGTTTCAGCACCTTTGAACAAGACTGAGTTATTTAAAGTGAAGTAGGAAGTGCAGGTCTCTGAAGAACACTCAGCTAATGCTACTCGTCTGAAATCCAGATGTGTTGTTTGAGAAGAGGCAATATTAAAGTATCTTGCTTGATCAATGTTTAATTTTGGATTTAGAATAATTATGTTAAAAAAAAAAAGTCTTCATGGATCTTGTTTTTTTTTTTAGTGACTTTGCCTGCAGCAGTGTCATGGTATTCCTGAACAAATTGTATATTATTTACCACTTAATTACAGGGGAGGACTTGGGATAACCTTCACTTTGTGCATAACTGCATCAAAAGCTGTAACTTCAGAAATACAGTATTTGCATTAAGGTGTATATTTTGTGTGAAATTTCTCATGTATAATACCTTTTCAAGATGTTTAAGTGCTGTCTCATGCCCCAGGAATGTGGTTGGGTAGGGACACATTTTGCACTTGTTCTGAAATAACAAAATCAAAACTGTTGGAAGAGCAATGGGAGAACAAACTGTTTGAGTAAGACTTTAAAAACCCAGGTTTGTCTTTGAAGATCTTCCAGAGGGGGGCAGTTGAGGTATATGCTGCATAATTGGCTTGGCTTTAAAAGCTCTCTAACTTGGCTTTCCAGGAATATCTGTCCCCACCACTAACATTTTGCATGAGAATGAATGGGAAAACTGTGACAGATCAGTGTGTTTGAGTGAAATGTGCTTTAGGCTTGACTTGTAAATATTTTTCTTTCTTCTTTCTTGCTACTTGTATTGTGCAATTACAGTACGGACATACCCTCCCCAGAGCCTGTCTGTCCTTACAGCCGCTCTATATGTTAAAGACTATTAGCTCTAGTTTACGTTGACCCAGGAAATGAAGAGACTGAGAGAAGATGGAAAGGTTTTATGAACAGAGAAATATGCAGTAGTTGATGTCTTGCCCACTGCAGAAGGGTCCAGATGGCTGGATCACAACTGTATTTGGAAGCAGCCCTCTGACATGTAAATTACTCCAGATAAAGCGAAGCAGCTTGAGCCATCTAAGCAGTTCCATGAGGATTTTGTGGTTCCCCAAAGACACTTAAGAAAGTTGCCCAGATGCTTGAGCCTGTTTCTTGTTGAGACATCAGGAAATCTGTAGCAGTGGAGAGCTCTGACCTTGTGGTCTGGTAGCCCGCTGAGTGGGATCTGTAAACTCTGATGACAAAGCAATGTTGCTGTGCTTATCACAACCTCTTGTGCTACAGGTGAGTTCTCTAAATGATGGTAAAATGTCAATCTTGAAAATCTGATTTTTTTTTTTATTAATAATAATGATATACATGTTAACTGGAATTACCAATACACTAGTAGCTGGACAGGTTCATTTTTTCTGTCTTCAGGAGCTGGTGCTGATTTACTCAGTTTAATTGAAATAGAAGGTTTCTGATCTATGTCTTCTATAGTCAGCACTAGAATTCAAGTTTTTTTAATGACAAATTTGATTCCCAGGTTTATCGCTTTCGTGTGGTGACTCTGCTTTAGATGGATAAAGAATTGGCTATTATGCTGTTTTTTTTTTTTCTTCCTTAGTCTGAAATCAGCTTGTCTTAGTGTTTAGTTTGTGTGTCTTCTACTCAGTAGGGGAGAAGGAGAAGTATGATGTGCTAGAATTTAATTATTGTGCTATTATTTATTTGTAATGTCACCAACAATTGTATCAAGTAATTCTGAGACAAATTACAGGAGAGATGTGTTGAGAAGGCAAAAGAGGACCAGAGAGTAAAGTGGAAAAAGAGGCCGAGTGCACGTCTGATACTGAAAAAGCCTCTGTTTTTGTTTTTTCTCCTTATTCTCCTAAATTTTGGCATCAATATTTGCATTTAGGGACATTCAAAGAGATCAGTTAGCCCTTCCAGTTTTTCACATTTACTATTTCTTCCTGAACTATGTTAGCCAGTTAAAAATGACTAATTTAAGCTAAATATGGAGCTGAAGGCAAGAACCTGCTCCATATCGTTGTTGCTCATCCTGTTGACTTATGAGGATGAAGAATTTTGTACTCAAGGATTTGATTGTATGTGTTTTCAATTCAAATATGCAAAAATATTGTTGAGTTCTTAGGCCAAAGACTTGCTTTTTTCATCAAGGAGGAAAACAGGAGAATTACCAGAAACAAATTAGGAAGTGGATAGGAGACAAGTGAACCCACAGGCAATTAGCTGATTGAGAGACTTCTGTCTGTCGTGGAGGAGATAGCAAGTGGTTGCTATTAGAAAAATATTGTTCTTTGTGACAGTTGAGTACCTTAGAAAAGACCAGATCTGCATAGTTTGAAATTATTATTGATCTATACTAGTATATTTGCTATGAGTTCTAGCATGGATTTCTTTCTGCTGGACACTTTATAAACTCATGAAAATTGTTCCTGATGTAGACTTCGTAATTTCATTTATTGTTTTTATATAAGGAAATGTCAAAAGTAAAGGTTTTCAAAGGCCTTTTTGTTATTATGACTGAATGGTTTCCCAGATTCTCCTTTTTTTCTTTCTCCTATGCTCCATCTTTCTTTATAGATTTGCCAGTTTCGTCATCCTTGGCAAGAATCCTCATCCTTGCAAGATGAGGATTTCCAAGACCAGTTCTTAGCATGTCTCTTTTCCTAATTCAACTATCTTTGAGTATGATTTGTTAGTAGTTTAATTTTAACAGCAAATCTCAAATCCAATCCCAGTCATATTCTGCAAAGTAAATTCACTGTCAAGGCTGGAATTTAAAGAAGAAATCAGAAGTAAAATCAACTTTACAGAAAATACAAATACAGCTGGACTAATCATTGCAGCGATTGTAATGTTGTTGCAGGTGCAGAGCTTAATTATGTGAAATACTAGTCTAACAAGATGAAAAATACAGATAATGAAGCCATTTCTGACTCAGCTGTGAAGGTCTTGCTTAGCTGTTGACCATGAATTCCTTCCTTTGTTTTGGAAATGAAATGTTTCCTCCAATTAAACCCCCTATTGTTGAGAAATCCAATTGTTTTCTGAGTGAAAGCCCAGTTTATTATTTGTTTATTGCTTGTTCGGGAGATCGCATGGGTGTTTGTCTTACCAAGTTTTGTCACTTGTTTTCCTTATATTGTATTTACAAGGTGTTTGAGTTGCATGGAATCTAAGCCATGCTTGTTCTGTTCTACCAGCTGCGGTTTGATTCTCAGGTACACAGAGGAAAATTCATTACCTTCTTTTCTACATCCCAGGGAAACAGCATCTCAATACATACATATGGAAATAAACTGTTCCTTAGGAGACTAACTGTTGTTTAGCCTGAGTTTTGAGAATCACAGCAGAACCCGAAATAATAATTTCAGTGTTTTCTTTCTTAGTGGACATAGCATCAGCTACTCAAAGTAGACATATGTCGCTTTAGAATATTTTAGGGGTATGGGCTAGAAGAGGTCTGTAAAGTACCACAAGAGGGCTTCTGCTTCGTCTCTTTGACCTTGAGCTTTGCTGCTGATATTGCTGCTTTGAGATTTTCCCCAAAAGGAGGGTAGCAGCTGTGGCGAAGGAATTCAGTGTCATCTTTTCAAGGTATGGCAGTGTTCTGGATGCCCGGCTGAGGTCTTTAGCCTGCTGCAGCTACAAATCTTCGTTTTGCTCGTTGCTTGATTCTGGGTAGATCAGAAACTAAGAGTTAAAGACAAGCAGAAGAGCCAGTTATTCAGGATAATAAAATCATATGTCCATGTTATAAAAGACATGGCCAGAACAAATAAAGGTAAGAGGACTAATCCATACTGATACAAGACTTCTGTTTATTATGAAACTGCCAAGGATGAGAATGGGTGTGTAAAAAATATCTTTGTGAAGAATTTGTACCAATACACCTATATAAATACACAAACATTAAAAAAAAAGCCTGCATAATCAGTACTTTCCTGCATTAACACACAATTAAACATCTCCATATAAAATATATGCAAGTGAAAAACTGTTTACTTTAAAATCATATTATAATTTAGGTTTCAGTCCTACAGTTGTAAGCAATTTTACTTATGAGTAGTCCACTGAAAGTGGGCTTATGCAGTTAATTCAATTAGTTGTGTGCTTAAGTGATAGCAGAATGAAGTCCTGTTTCAACAATCATAAACACTGCAGTTTTGCTTGCTGAAGGGTTTTGTTCTTATGTTAGGTTTTCCCTTTGTGAGTTCAATTTTACTTATTGCATAAAATAGTGAAGCTGCTTCTAATACCCTTTGGCATAGCTGTGCTTAAGTGCTCAAAGTTGCCATAAAGAAACGAACTTTGGAAACTGTTATATTCCCATGCATGTCGTGGGTCACAGGGGTACCATTAAATATCTGTTAGAACCTGAGATCATAACACTCGTTTCAGCCTGAAACGAGAACTGCTATCAATCAGTGTCCTCAAGTACTATTTGCCTTGTTTATATAACTGTTAAAAAGGAACAGTTTTTTCCAAGCGCCATTGCAAGAGACTGTCTACGGATTTTCTGTTGTGAATGGCAAAGGTGAGGCCTGCGGAATTGTCCTCTAGAGTAAATGACAGTCAACGACACAGTCAACTGAACCCAGAGATCAAGCTTGTTTGTCTTTTCATAAATTAAAACTGACAGTAGCTTAAAAACCTGCAGCCAAAACATAAAAACAATAAGTCTGTATTTACATAGAGTGAAAGGAGATGGTGTTTATTCCGTAAATTCACAATCTCTGTAGGCTGTATGCCTTGATAGCCTGGAACTGGCTCAGTGCCTAAGTAAATGAGTGGGAAGGACAATTTACCTTCCTGTGGAATATTCCATAGAGGTGAAAAATGATTTTTTCGAAGAAAGACCAAAGGCACCAGCTAGTTTTGATTCATTTCGTTTCTTTTCTTGAAGAAAAGATAGATCCCTGTGGTATTAAATGTTTTAAACAACAGTGTTTTTCAAGGACCTTGTTTATTTACTAGGTTCTCTTTATTGAGATAGCTGCAAGGTGAAGGATAAAATATAGTAGCATCATCTGTATAGCTAGAATGGATTTGGTTTTGGTTAATCTGAAGAAGGAAGGTTACTCCAAAATGGTTACTGCAGATTGTGCCTTACATGTTTGTGCAGCCTGCCGGCAAGAAGTAATGAAGATTTATCTTGAATTATCCTTGGACAATATCACTGTATATCAGTAAATTAGATAAATTTCAGATGAAGTTTTATATAATGGAAAAATTCACATCCACATTAACAGCTGGATAGGGTCAAGTAAATTAAAGGAAATGTTTTGCAGTGCCTGAACTTGGATGATGCACATATGCCTTATGCTCCAAAGCTCATTGCCTGGCCGCAGCCACGATCTAGTGCTGGAAGCATAAAAACAGCCTTGAGAGTTCTGAGGGAAAGTCACCCTTGGAGAGGCTGATCATACATTGATGCCAGTGGGAGCAAAACAGGCCTGAGCTTTTTTTTTGGCTTTGTGTGAACTAGGACTTGTTGTCCAAATGAAGAGATTTCTTGGCGTCTTTGCTCATGCAGAAATTGGTTATAGTCCAAACAAACTAGTATTGAGGCCAATAAGGTTATGTCACCTTACTGAGAATTGATTTCTGGGGGAAAAGATTGTATCTTGTGTTAATTATTATGCTCAAATCATCTCCATTGGCACAAAGGTGTTCCTATATGTGTCAGTTGTAATACTCTGAGTAAGTGTAAGCTGTGCAAAGCAGAATGATTCATCCTAAGTTAGATAAAAATTGGCATAGATCAGTAGTAAATTTAGTCGACGGGATCGATGCAAAAATGCTTGGGTTGTTGAATCTGATCTGGCCTCCAGGCTCAGTCACATTACCCTGCTCGTTGCTTGGTTGACCGTGTGGGACAAAGCACTGAATATTTGGCTCACAAAATGCTGTGTATGGGTCAAGTTGACGTTTACATACACTTTATTAGTTTCTGTTATCTTTTGAACCTTTTTCAGTGGACGTACTGAAGTCAATGACTGATAATTTGGGAGGTCATCTTTGAAAACTGAAGTTATTATACCAATGCTTCTCTCCTTGAACTAACAAGTCAATGAAAGGGGAATTATTTCGGTTACAAGAGCAATTGTCTAGAAAGCAGTAGGGCCATATCTGCTGCTTGGAATTTCTCAGTTTGTGACATTTGATATTGTACCTTTCAACAAACTGTTGATTAAACATTGTATCTATAAAAAGTATTTGGATGAACTCATGATATAACAAAACATTTTTAAGAGAATGACTATTTGGATTTTTTTATTTTAAAAAAAACCAAGTACTTAAGCTAGAAAAACAAATGATGTTGTCAAAATAAGGACGAGATCCAAGAGCTAAGAAGGTACATAGATGTGTAAAGCAACGTGCCCACACACTTTTGAGAAGCACACTTTCAGATGGAAGGATATATCAGTTTTGTGTCATTTCAGGGACAGATAATAGGATGTTTAGTTTGTGTTTGAAACTATAAATTATTTTCAATGCCATAAATTCCCATGTGCCTTGTGACATTATGTACCCTTCACATCATCTGTACCTCTCATCAATATAGATACACACACGAACAGCACTCACAATGCAGCTTGTTCAAGAATTCATCCCTTGTTGTCAGGAGTGACTGAACACATCGCGCTGTTTTCCGGCAGGAAGAGGACTTTCCACGTGGGAAGTTATTACTCTGATGTGACAGTTCAGTTGTAATATTAGTTATGCAGGAGAAATATGCGTTGCAGAGCTACCATTCTGTGGTTTCTTGGTCTTTCAAATGGATATTCTTTACTGTACTTGAAACTTCTAGAGAAGGCAGTTTTGCCAGCTTCTAATAAATGATCAGCCATGATATAACTGCATTGAACTCTTCTGTACTTTTCTCCTAAGCACTAGAAAATGTCATCCTTCAACAGGTTCTCATAGTGGCAATCAAAACCATCATTTATTCTCTGTCAGCACAGCTGAAGTGGTGCTTTTCACTCCACAGGGAAGGAGAAAGAAGCCAAGCAAGGTGCTACCAGTGGCTTTTTATATTCCTAAAAAGGTTTTTGCCTGTATGATTCATGTTGTTACATTATAATATGCCATTCAGTCCAGCATCTCATACAAGTCTAAACCATAAAAACAAACAAAACCAAACAAAAAACAAATCAAACAAGCAAATAAACCCAACAGACACTAACCCAACAATTTCACTTTCAGATGCTGGGAGATATTTAAAACTTACCTGGACAACCAGATGTTGTTGAACCTGCTGTAAGAGGCAACTGAACGGGGTGGCTCCCAGTGGTCCCTTCCAGCCTGGCCTTTTCTTACAGTAATGTGTTGCTCAGCATGGAAGATTTGAGCTGTAAGCAGGCTTTTAGGAGCTTTAAGAAGGTGGACGTGATGAGGACCCACATTCTGGGGCATAAGCTGTCATTTGAGGTATCTTAAGAAGGAGCTAGTTAAGGAAAATGGACTCATGTATTAGCCTTTTAAGGAAACTTGTAAGCAGAAGATGCTGCTGGAAGAAAGTAACAGCAGACACTGATTTCTTGCAGGATTTAACGATTGCTGCTTTCTTTAGCTTACTCACAGATTTGTACTTGCCAACCAGTCAGTTTCTCTCAAGTGTTCACTACAGCTCTGTTTTTGAGAGAAAGGGGTGACTTCACATTTTCAATAACGTTCAATCTGTATTTGAGAAGAGCCTTGCTAGAGCCCGTGAAATGAGAAGACCCTTCTCCTGGAGCTGGCCGGCGTTTGAGGTGTGTGCTCAGTCGGGGCTGCGGGGCAGGTGGTGCTGCCGAGGAGCCCCCGGTACCCAACCGGCCGGGCTGTGCTCAGGTAGCACCTGCCCTCAGCACGGCCGGGACCTTTGTGGGAGGAGCTGGTTGTCTTTGTAGTGCAGTTTGCAGTCACAAGCCTCTTATGAATGACCTGGTACAACAGGCTGCATAATGAAAAAATGCCCATTTCTTATATTTTATTGGTAAAGAAATGTGCAATCATTTTTCTTCAGAGACATGGCTGTTTTCTCTGTGGTGAGCATAAACTTCATGACAGCTTTAGCTGGTATTTCTTCTCAAGGATTTTGAAGTCCTTTGAATTTGAAAATAATAGTGCAGGGCAAGTGTATTACTATCACTCAGTAATTTAGCTTTTGAAATAAAGTCTTTGCTGTTGAATATAGAAACATGCATATTAGTATGGCACTAGATACATAATCTGTATGCATATCGTGTGCATATGTTTACATTTCTGGCATAATATGGTGTAATTGAAAAGACCTGTGCAACATCAGTCAATGGACTATTATGTGGAAGTAGGCAGGATTTACTTACCAAAGATCTAATCAGTTTTTGCATGACTTCAGCGCTTTCAAAACTCAAGACATGTAATAACTATGCATAACATCTGAAGTGATTAAATTATTTAAATGTATTCTACTTACCAGGTTTCAAGGTCACAGTGAGATAGTAGTAGCTATTCCTTTTCTTTTGTTATAATATAAGTAGTACACACTACTTATAAAAGAAAACTTCTATTAGAAGCAATGAATACCTAACCAGGCAAGCTTAAGAAATAGTCATCTAAAATAATTAAAAGTAAAGCAGAGCCTGAAGTGGACAAGTCGGTATTCTTTGTTTCAAGATGGTTAAAGGCGTTTGAAATGCATTATTTGTGACATATCCCTATGACACAGTAACTGTGAAATTATTTTTGTAAATCTCATTTGAAAAAGTGATACATTTAGAAAAAAAATCAAGTGAAACCAAATGTCACCTTGACTAAGCCTGCTCAATGCAGCATATAAATGAAATGCTCATCTTATTCTCATTCTGACTATCAACCGTGGGGTTTTTTTTGTCTGGAAAGGGGACAAAACTCATACTGTCTCATGACTGCAGTGCTGGAAAGAGCAAAGTCACAAAACTCTGCAGGATCCTTCATTTTCTTAGCTGTAGGTATGTTTATTGAGGTAATTTATTTCAGGATATGTCCATATTGTACTATGACAAATAAGTGCAATCTTTTCTAAAAATCCAGTCCCTCTTGTAAATGGTGAAGGCTGTGCTCTCTGTTGTGTTAATATGCCTTCAAATTTGGTAGCTTTAAACGTTAGTGATATGGCTTTCAGTGTGTGGTATTTTGAGATAGATATGTTGGTAGACATTAGAAATATTAATAATAATGATAGTAGCTAGAGATGTACAGTTACATATTAGTCAGAAACTGAAACTGGTAGGATTGCTTAGGTACTAACAAGGGAGAACTGATACCCTGTGGTGTTTTCCGGAAGATGTGAAAAGGTGTGTGCTTTGATTATTAACAATCAAAGATGTATGTTTCTGTATTGGTTCCTAAGATGATCTGGGTGCTGTAATCGCAGACCCTGTCACAAGATGCTTTACAGGAGACAGTTGGAAGTGTGGAGTTTTGTGAGAAAACAGGGAAAGATGAACCACTCCAGGCAGTTCTGGTTACAGACAATGCAAGGGAAGGCTGCAGACTTTGATATCCTTGTGATTTCTAACAACTCTGTTAAATAATGTGCTGCACCCTCCCCATCAAAGAATCATGCAGATGCATGTTTCTCCACCAGAAATACGTTTACCTTCAGAATCATAGAGAACTGGTGTTTATTATATACCCACAGTCTCTGCTCCAATTTTTGAACAGCTAGATGGTGCTGTTCAAATATTTAGTATATAATTACTGCTTAGTTTTATTATAATACTGTTAAGTCAAACATCAGGATTCACCTGTATGAGAGAGAAAGCTGCATGTCCCTAAAAGTTTACAAACCAAGTAAACGGTACATCTTCCCTGCACCAAACCTGCTTCTTTCTTCTGTTGAGGTTGATGGAAGTCACAGTAGCACTATTTTCTATATTAAAATGACCTAATTGAAAATTGGTAAGGGTTTTTCTATAGTACTCTGTGGCAGACTCACTTTTATGAAAATGGTGACAGAGACAGACGTGAACCAGAATGTGAGGCGAGTAGCAGACAGATCTGCTGAACGATTTTTATAAGAATTGCAGAAGAAGTGGGCTTATAAGTAGGATATAATAGAAAACAATGAACTAGCTTTTGGAGGGCTTCCTCACAAGTGGGAGCAAGGTTTGGAGAAAATACAGAAATACTTGTTGATTAATATAAGTAGTGGGTTTAAGTGCTGATGTTAGGGCAGGTGGGAAATGAATTTTTTATTGTTGAGCAATAAATGAATAATTATAACTGGAATGAATGTGAATCATGAAGGGCTGTGCAACTCAAGTCAGGTAGCTTGTGTGTTAGGGGACGGCTATGAATGGCTGCTATGTAGTTGGAGTTGTGGGCTAGGAAAATAAGAATTAGTGAGAACATAAGCAACTAGGACACAACAAAGCCTGGAATATGTCAGAATGTTTAATGTAAGGCTGAAGGAGTTTTCACTTCTTAAGAATCAAGAAGTGTTTCTGTTGAGGGAACAGCAAATGCTTATGTCCATTCACTTTATTAGAAAAAGCTTTACAACTTCCAGAAACTAATAACAACTTCGTTTTCTGCAGAAGATCCTGAAGCATAAACATAACAGGTAGTGGAATTGAAGAACGTGTCCTAAGGCTTCGAGGTTGTATCAATAGCAGGTACAGAAGGTTGGGAACAGCCTTGTGAAACAGGAAAATGATCTTTCAAGCTGCATTGTCAGGACTGGAATGCTTTCAAGAAACTTGTTTCTGTTTATGTGCAAGAGCTTGCTTTCATACACACTTGTGTTATTCATTCTCATGTAAAGCCTTGCCTCAGCCTTAGTGTATAGCATTTCTTCTCCAATGGCAAATGGGTGATAGATACTAAACATACACTGTTATTACCATTGGCATCCCATGTAGAACATCAGATAATGAATTCTTTCTCTTCTTGAGAAGTGGCGGATATGTGAAAATGGCAGCATTTTAGTATTTTCATTATATAATAGCATTTCTGTCTACAGGGCTTGATATTTATGTCTGTAACATTTCTTACTGCTTAGCTGTAAAAATGCTAGATAAGACAAATACAGTTATACAGCATAGCTTTATTTAAACTGCTGTGATTTCTGGAAGATCTTACTGAATTAGACAAGTTTCTTGTTGAAGTAATATTCTATCAGATTTTTTTTCTGATCTTTTTAGCAGTAGAATACTGGTACTTTACAAATTTTCTGTTAGACAAATGAATTTAAGACTCCATTTTGTGTTCGTATATATTTCTTTAGGTATGTATAGGTGTGTACGTAAAATGTTCACTAATGTATTTGTAAAATAGTAGATCTGGTTTAATATATTTAAAGCCCTGTGACAGCCTGGGGCAGGTTCTTTGGTGTTTTCAACTGTCACACTTTCAATGGGTTGGACTCAAATTTGCCATCTGGATCACACCAAGCTCATCCAGTCTCCCTCCTGCTCGGGCAAGTATTGACATGTAAACACCTCAGACAATAATTTAAGGTTTGCTAATACATTGCTGAGAGCTCTTTTGACTTTGAAAGGTGCTTAAATAGATATGAGAAGGGAGAGAAAGGTTTTCACACTCATCTTTATGACATTTCTACTGAAATGGAAAATATCAAGAAGCACAGGGTTTTCATTAAAGATTGTCCTATTTGAGGGCACATTCTTTCTCTCTTCACTTAAAGAGTGGAAAAAAGCAACAAACAAACCTTCCAAAAACTACCACAAAAATGCAATGTTTTGAAAGGTGTTCCTAATGTATACTTCTTGCAGTAATCCATGGTATTATTTCATTGAAATTAGCTTGTTTGGATTTAATTCCACATTAGGTAGGTTTGCACCGTGTATTTTGATAGTTACGGGTCGTAGTTTTATTTCACATATTAGAATTACGAAGAGAGCAATTAAGATGCAAAATCAGTAAAAATGTTGATTGTATTAATATTAAATATGAAAAATGTGACATTTACTGTGTTCTTATTTAAATGTCAAAACAAGCAGGTACTAAAAAGGGCAAAAACTGCTGGCATTCTTGAAATTATCATTTTAAGATGCATATATGGAAATCTAGTACTTTTTAATAAGTTTTACTTTCTGTAAGAATATAAATCTCAAAGTAGTATGGTCCTTATTGATTTTATTTTAAAATGAGATTTTTTTTTTAATTGATGGCGTATCTAAAAATAAAATATAAAGAAAATTTTCCCTTTAAAATAATCACCTGGTGAATTTGTTGTAATATAACTGGATGTCTGGGTAGTAAATAGGTTATGATGATTGCTTGCTTCTATAATATTTCATTCTATTTAAAGTCTTCTCTTCACCTTCCGTCTCAGTGCCTCTGGAATCCACCATGTTTCTGGGGACCTCTCACAGGTCAATATTCTTGCAATGCAAGACATGCCCACATGACTCTGTTAGGAACTACCCGGACAGCTTGTGAAGTAAGACTCAGCTATTTCCATTATTTTCTTCTATAAGAAATACAAATGTTGGTCTATCCACAAAGTTCAACTCCAATATGCTTCATCCTCAAGTAAGAGTTTCTTAGTTTAGCACTTGCTCACAAAACTGAGATTTGACTCTTTGAGAAAACTGTGGTGGTGTAGAAGACATCTCACTGGTCACAGGGAAGGCTCCCTCCACCCTCCACTCTGGTGTGACACACATGCAGCTCTTTTAATTGTATGGTGTTTGAAGTTAATTCTGGGAGTCAAATATAAAGTAGTATTGTCCTCTTCCTGTACCCTACAACCTTCCACACATAATCTGTGCAGCACTAGGGTGTTTATAAGACATTACTCTTTTTAAAATACCTAGCTCTACTTCTAGATCTTTTAACTTTTTTTTTCTTCACTTTTTTCTTTGAGTGAGAAAGCTGAACATGTGAGTGTAATCTGTGTCCAGCAACCTCTCTAAGTGTTCAGGCATATAAGGGGTCTGGTGATAGCAGCTTGTTATAAATTCTTGTTAGGCTGTTCTGTGAGCCTGGGTTTGCAGCCCCCATCGGTCCCCCAGAGCTCTTGCCAAATGCAGAATTAGGAAACTCCAAGAATGCACCACAGAAATAACAAAAACCTGGAACAAATCATTGGAGAGGAAAGGAAGTTTCATGCTAGTATAGTCAGCCATAAGAATTAAAATGCTGAAGTGGTTAGAAAAGCTGGTTTGTTAGGAAGATTTTTTATTTTATTTTTTCCCCTTGCTTGATAGAAGGCAATGCAGGTCAGGCACAGTGTAGCACTGCGTTATTAAAATACTGTAGCAGAAAACTTCCAGCTATGCAGATGGGCTTATGGTGGGATAGACCGGGTGATAACACAAGTTTTGGGAGGTTTAAAACTGAGGGTGCTCAGGAGCTATGTGACATGTGTTTAGACTTATTTTCTCTTTGAACACTTTGCTTTTATTATTTTCTGTTGGCTTAAGCCAACAGGCGAGTTGGATTGAACTTTGAAATGCCTAAGGAGTTAATGGGAATTCTGCTTGAATGACTTAGAAAAACTGAGATTACCTTTTTTTTTTTTTTTGGTATGACTTTAAAAGTTCTCTCTCAAAGGTCTCTTCCTTCATTATGCATCTGCAAGGAAGATGATTATGATCTTATTCAAAACACTTAGCTACCTGTAGTATGTATATTGATATGTACATTTGACATGAGACCGTGTAGCTATCTAACTGTTGTCACAAGAAGAATGATTCAGGGCACATCACAGGTAAAGTGATGCCGAGCATCTGAGGAGCAGGAGCAACTGTCAGCCCAACTTCCTTCTTGATGTCTGGGCAGTGTTCACTCCTGGTTTCCATGTTTCTTGTCCAGGCACAGTATCCAGAGGAGCACTGGAACCAGTCTCTGCTTCCTCTCACCTAATGGGACTTCTCTCTGGGGAGATGAGCTAAAATCTTACACCTGCTGGATTCAAAGACAATTTACTGGAATGTCATGAACACTATTTAATGCTTCTGAATCAAAGGAAAAATTGGTGTGAAGAGTAATAGTTTCCAAGTGCTAGAAAAGGGCAAGTGGCTATTTTGATAGATGTTCCTGCTTACCAAAGGAAAAGATGTTTGACCTGAAAATTTTGTAGTACTTCAGACTACTAGATATGAAATAGTATGCTTGCATGTTCATTGTTATGATCATTTTGTGATCAATTATTCCAGTGCAGACTGCTTCTGAATGTAATTTTTAGTATTTTGGTGTTAAGGAAGGGCAGAATAATGTTTCTGACCAGAGGAAAATCTTAAGACTTGACCTCTATAGAGGTGTGAAGGGAATGAACTCTGAACACAGAGCAGTTGAAGGTAAAATTACAAGAGCATAAATGGCTGTAAATTGTCCATGAATACACTTAGGTTGGAGGTTAAAGACTAATGAGAGAAGTTCTTCAGTATCCCTGAGCAATGTGTCCACTCGGCTGCGGATTATCTCAGATGGTACTGAAGGATAGTACTAAAACTTCTGACATGTTTTATAGGCCTTGTATTTTTTTACTGTTAGATGGTCTTTTTTCAGTGTCTCACTTGTAAGATGACACCCTTGGGTTCAGTGTAGCACAAAACGAGTTATATTTTTGGTTGCTGCCTAGTGAAAGCTTCACCTTGCTGTAAACCTTTCAAGTGCTGTGATTCCAGGTCACTAAGATTTGACTCTGGTTTCTGTCCAGAACTGACATTTTAACTTGTTTTAACTCACAATTGTGTTTGGAAACATGTTTAATGTCACTTCTCAGGGCAGAAGAGATCTAGAAGGTCTATTGTTTTTCACTACATAAAACACAAAATATTTAAATTCTTCACTACCTGTAATGTGAACACACAATAAAGAAATTCAGTTTTCTTTCCTAGAATAAATAGTCTACAGATCCTTATAGTGTGTCCTATAGCATTGAATTAACCTTTATCTGACATTTAAGTTTAACCGTTTTCATTCCTTCTCAGTACATAATTTAGTAAAATGGAAATAAAATGGCTTGCTGGAAAAATATATCACTAAACGTAACTGTTCAGCTGCTCAGAGAAATCCAGCACACTACATGAGCAGTTTCTTCAGTGTATTGGAGGGCAACATCAAAATTTTTTGCCACTCTGTCAGAAACTATATATTTAGATGAAATGCAAAATTTTTTTTTTCACTGAAGTTTGTCTGTACTAATCTTGCTTTAATTGATAGATGTTGCTTCATGTTATTTTTCCATGAGTTTATTTACTATGATCATGAAAATACTTTCCCTCTTTTTAACAAGCACTAGAGCTGAGAACCTGAAACTCAGTTTAATACGAAAAATTAGTCTGCTGAGAACTGGTAGGTTATGTTTGGGTTAATAAATAATCTCGCTCAACAAATATTTATTTATCACTAGAAAAGAGAATTTCTGAAATGTTCAATAATCATAACAAACTAGGGCAAGAAATGAGAATTTCCTTTGGATTATTGCTGTTTAAAGAGAGTCATGTAGAGAAATTTTCTCAGAGGAGTAGATAAAGCTCCTCACAGCTGAATAACCACTGGGATCTCGACTTGTGCAACTACCGCTCTAACCTGTTACTCTGGCATTGGCTTATTGAAGATTCTGAGCTGCTTGTACATGATCAAACATTCTATGTATGAGCGAAAGGCAGCATTAACTGTACCAAAGGCTACAGGAGAGGCTTGTGCTATCCAAGTCATCATGCTTGAATATGTATGAAGTGAACATGACTTTCTCTGTAATTCCTAATGTCTGTTTATGTTAAATGCCTAAACAATTATTTTAATTAAATTTTGTAAAAACAAAAGGAAAAATACTTTGATACAAGTAATACAAAATGTTGTTCAGAAAATCAAATGACGAATGTGATTGTCACATAATGTAATATTTTTTCCTCAAATTAAAAAAATAATCAAGAAATATCAATTTGTTTTTGTCAAATAGTCTTTACAATTGTACGTCTGATAGGAGTAATTCATATGCCGTAATAGAGCAACCATCTTTTTGTTTTCTGAAGGGTGTATATTGAAATGGTGCTGATCCATGGTGCCATGGAACTCCAAGCACTTGTCCTCAGCCTGTGAAAATTATTTTGTTGATTTGCCAAAGGAAACGGTCCATAATGTTAGCTGGAAACCTTCCCCTCTGACTTGAGGGAGCCGAGTGTTCCCTGGTAAGATTCAAATGGAAGGAGAATGAGAATTTTTAGTAAAAACTAGGGTCCCAGTCTAATGAGCAGTATTTGCAAAATGCTATTTCTTTTCCTTCTAATTAGAAATTGTAGAGTTGACATGGGAGAAAGGAGCTAGGTGGCTTTTCAGTTTTCCTGTTGTCTGGGTCATATACAGGATATGCGTCCTGAGTCTGAATTACTTAAACCAGTTCTTTTAGTAAATTAAGGAGGCAACCAAATTAACTTTAAGGCTTCTTCATCAGAAGATGCTTCATAATGAATGTCAAGAAAAATTTGCATTTTGTTTACATAGGTTCCTGAATTTCAACTCTGTAAACTGAACAGCCTTCTCCCAGTTTCAGTCCAGCTATGAAACTAAATCTGTAGTTCTGTAAGAGATTCGTAGCACTAGTGAATTACAATGAATTTTAGTGGTATCATGAGGAAAAGTTTAGTCCTGGAAGCCTGAGGTAAAGCGTGTTAGATTCATTTAGGTTTTGAATGAAATTATTATCCAGTGTTTTTGACTAGCATAGAATCAAATCCTGTTTTGACTGTCTAATCCAGGGCTGTCAAACTCATTTTCACTGGACACCACCTGAGCCTCACAGTTGCCTTCAAAGGGGCAAATGTCATTTTAGGACTTTATAAATGTAACTACTCCTACACTCCAGTGAAAATGAGTTTGACAGCCCTCATCTAATCTATCAAGTAATACTGCAGCATGAAAAGGAGGTTATGTTGTATTGCCAATTCATGTGGTATGTGGTCTCAGAGGAATTATTTTTCATTCCTTTTCACTTGGTTTTATCTCCTTAATAGTAGTTTGAAGACAGTTGTTCTCAAGTATTAGTGTGTGGTGTTGTAGGTTGTTGTTTTTTTTTTCCCCTGCTAGGCTAAAGCAGTGTTTTGTGTGTATTCTTTCAACACAACTTCATTTGACCTAGGTTTTTCTAGATCTAAAAGACAGAGAATAACTTGAGAGTAAATTGTATGGAGACACTTCTCTTTCACAGCATTGCTATTCCAGTAATGGAGAGCACAGCTTCAGTTTATGCATTAACAGCCGCTCTGCTGACAACAAATACACATCAGGCTAAAACATAAGCATGATGAGTGTGGAAATGGCCGAGCAGAAAGCATTATAATCAGTGACGAGTAACTTGTAGAGAGCCATGCTGTCGTTTGGCCAAGGTTTCCACTGTGCATATTTCCTTTGAATGGGGCTGGAAGAGACTAGAATTTGGTGCGATTTACCCTGTAGCCATCTGAGTCAATTCCCGTAAGACCTGCCCCTATAGCTGAAACAACTTTGTTTAGTCAACAGACTGGCCTCATTCACACAGACTTTCTCTTGTCAGTAAAGAAAAGGCGAAAGTCAACAACTAGCTGCTGTGTGCCTCTAAAACTTCCATCATGGCCAATTGTCCATAGCAGGCAGTTAGCAGAGGTTTGGAGAGAAACACAGCTCATCTCCAATCCTCCACAAACCCGTGGGAGCTGGTGTGTGTGTATTCCCACAGAATATAAATCAGGATATTAAACAGCATGCACTAATGTTTAAGGAGTTGTAGATGCTATAAGGCAGGGCAAATGAGTTAGTAATTAAACATCCTAACTACACTGAAATTGACGGTGATGGTATATACTGTATACTTATCAGAGTATTTATTGACATCAGATGTGAAAAGAAATCTAGTTGGGAGATCTGTCTGGATTCTGAGGCTATTTTAATGACAGCCATAATTAAACCAAATACAGGAATAGAATTTAAGGAATTAATTTGATTTTAAAAGATGTGTGAGTTCAGAGTAATTTCAATAAACTTTCAGAGTTTCAGACAGATGTGAAGACCAACCAAATTTAGCCTGAATTCTGTGTATTTGTTGTTTTATTTTTAATAACTCAAAATACCTTTGTTTCTTTCAAAAACTGTCAGCTAAAGGGATTTCTCAGGAAACCCACAGAGAAGACTCTCCAAACAGAAGAGTGTTCAATGTGAGCTTGTGCTGTGCAAGATCATTTTTAATTCCTAGCTGGCTTGAAAGACACTGAATGTCAAACTGCACTAGAAAAGCCTTCATACATAATTAGAGGCTCAGATTGGCTGGAAACGCTCAGTGGTGTCTTTTATTGCCAAAGAGAGTAATTTAATTACTGTCCATATGTCCCGTTGGGCCTGACTGGAGCCCCATGTTGCTTGAATAGACTTGATGAGTGGAAGCGTTTCTACAAAACAAACACCTTCACCTCCTCAGCCGGTCCTGGATGGGGCCTTTTTCTGCACCTCCTGCTTTTCACTTTCACAGTGATACACTGCTGAGAGGCTTCTGATCCATCTTGTGGAGGCAATAATGACCACAATAACTCAAAATTTATTTTTAATGATTAATTTTGGATCACGTTGAGGTTTTTAAAAGCTTTTTTTTTGAACAAGTAAAAATTTCTCATGTAACAAAAGTCTCCTGAAATATTTTTCCCTGCCTTTTTTGATTGTTACGGATTTTCAACCAAGGTTTAGGTGTTTCTCTTCTCAAAATATATTGAGTATCTTGTTATTCCTGTTATACAAGTAGGGAACTGAGGCTTAGGAGAAATCTGCAATTAGTGTGAGGTCACAAAAGGCAGGACTGAAGTGAGGGCTGTGTCAGCTCATCACAGACCTGTCCAGTCGGTGTCTGCAAGAACTGTGGACATCACTCGTCCAGCTGTGGGGGCACTGGCACTCTCTTCAGGTCTGAGGAAGTAGCAACTTTGTTTGTAGCTGATTTCTAACAAGATATTGTAATTTTTACTTCTTAATTTTTCATATGCCAAACACAGGACTGTTAGGAATACTGGTTCATTAAGCCTCGCTGTGACTTCTTTAGCTGGTAGATATTCACATCTTTATAATACAGCTTGGAAGAGTATGTGAGGAACTCCTTGTGAGAGGTAGCAGTAAATTAGTCTGGAACAGAATTCACATGGCAGACTATAGCACTGTTTGGTTGAATCTTAATATGATATGAACATAAAAAGGATTTTCAGTTTGAAAATAGATATTCTTTGTGTGTGCACCTGTGTATTGCGCTGGCCAAGGAAGACTATGCTGGGAACACTAAGAAATACTAATGAAGATGTGCAGTATTGTTAGCATATCTTTATTGGTATCACGACCTCTGAAATGAACTGTAAAAGTACTGACCTAATGTAACTAACTATAAAGAACAGCAAGTGTCCTAAGGCTTGCAGCTGTTGCTGAAAGATGTTTTTGTCTTTTTTCACAAGATGATTCAAGTTTCTTTTTCTGCCTTTGGGTACAAGTACTGAGTATTACTTTTTATCTGCCACTACTTTTCTGCACTCATATTTTAGTGCAGTATGGTTTGTCAGCTACTCAATGCAAAATTCATACCACAAAAATAAAACCCAAAACCCCTTGTACTGTTGTGGTTAAAGCCATCACATTAATGCCTGAAAAACTGATTTGGAACTTTCTAAAGAAAAAAGTTTCACATTCTTATTAATGTGATGAAAAACAGACAAAACTGCAACCACCACCAAAAGAGCATTATGGTTTGTAATTTTTAGGGATTAATGTTCTAACTGGTATTTTTTTGGTGTGGTGATGCGGCATAATTTATTCCATTGCAGTCCAATGACATCTAAGTGTACCTTTTCTAGCTACCCCTGGGAAATCTTAGGATGTTTTTCCTTAGGAAGTGATAAATAGAAGTGAATATCGGAAGAGAAATTGTAGATAAAGGAACGAATAGCTGTAGTGATTGTACCAGATCACTATCCGTGGTATGCTTCAGTCCAAACCACCATGATCCAAAGGAAAGAGGAGATCAGAAAATCAGCCGTTTTTCTATCACAAGGGCACAGTAATTTTTTATTTGCACAAGTTCCAATTTTGCAGCTTGCAATCATGCGGGGTAAAGTGTAAAACAATGAGTCTGGAATGAATGTTATTAGTCACTAGACCACAAGATAACACTATGTTTGTGAACAGGCACCATCAGTTGGTGCACAGTGTGTCTACTCTGACCCCACAGATGTTTGACAAAGAGGAAGCATCCCCTGATCTTACGTAATATTTGTTCTGTCATTTACAATTTTCGAACTTTTTGTGTTAAACTGAAGTAAAGTTGGTTAAGCACTTTTTTCCATTACTTCATAGGTCCATAGGGCTGCTTTTAGCTTAAATATTTTAATAAATATATTACTAAATACTGACTGTGCACTTGGGCAGAAAATGGGTGACATGAGAGAAATGGCTTTTGATGGCTGAAAGTGCTCTTTAGCTCCATTTGCTGAGCCTTTTTCACTTTGTCAAATGATACAAACAGGATGTCTGGGATTAATGAAATAGTAACTTTTCAGAGTTACATGGTTTAAGAGATTGCATTTCATCCAGAACTTTAGTGCCCACAATCCTCAAGCTGATAATTAAGGACTCTACAGCCTTTTGCCTTTTGTACAGAGAAGTGGCGTACAGCTGCAAAGGCTGAAATCAAGACAAACTGAAGTCTTGAATGAGGAACCATGCGAACAGAGAATAAATATCTCTGCCTGACTTTGCTTACAACTGAGGATGTGTTGAGAAACAAGAGGCAGGAAGGATAAGTACAGCACCTCAGGTGATACGCCGTCTTCATGGTGCTGCTGTGGAGGGCAGGGTCTGAAATGCTGTTTTTCTGTTCTTGCCAGTAATGAACAACTTCCCTACTGCAAACATTTTGTTTGACACATTCTAGCTGCATTAGCCTTGCTTTCTTACAGCGTGATACCAGCAGCTCGTAATTGTATTGCAGAGATTCCTCCTTCCTACTGAAGAATCCTCCGTCACTGCTTCCTAGCAATAAGCAACTAATGAAGAGCAGAAAATTGTGTTAATCATCTTTGAATCAGAGCTGTTGTGTTTTGCAGTCTAACATTCAACCCACCACTCTTTGACTACTCGGGTCATTGGTCTTCTGGCATGGTGCTTTTATCTGTTTCATTTAATACCAGCTGGATTAATTTTAATTTGAAACTTAAAGTTTTAGTCTTTCAATAGTGTCAACCACCTCATTCCACGTTTTTCTGTTTGTCTTTCACATTGTTTATATTGATCTAAATTCTCCTTTCATTTTCTGTCCTCAAAAGTTGTTCAGCAAAGCATAAAATTTATATAATGGAGAAACCACACTGTTTTTTTCCTGAAGATTAAATAATGGATCTGGCTTTTTAATTATGACAGAAAATCTAATAAATCAGAACTTGGATTTCTGTACTGAATAGTATTTATGTAAAACTTAGGTGGTATTTTATTTTTAATTATTGTGGTGAAGAAACAGAAGATAGCACTTCTCTGTTCGGGTTGCTTCATTGTTTGAGGTAGCAGTATAGTAGTGCTCTCTGAAAATTATTGTAATATTGTAGAGATGGTTGGAGAGCAGATGAAGTGGTCAAAGGTGAATGATGCTGTTACTGTCAAACAGCTCTTTAAATCCAAGCACGTGTTCTTGGAAAAAAAAGTTAAAATCTGAAATGAATTATACCTATTAGAATTTATCTGTTGATAATTTATTTTGCACTTCAATATAAACTGTAAAGATTGCCTCCCGCAGCAAGCTCTGTTCTTAGTGTATAACATAATTATGTTACTTCACAATCAATGCGTCCCCTAATATCAGAAGCTACATGTGACTCTAGTGGACCTCAAATATCAAATTTCATTCCATCTGGATGTTTTATGTTTACTCTTGTAACTTGCAAATACTAATCGTTCCTCTCATATAATTCATTTAATTCTAATATTTTTCTCATCTTGAAACAAAATGTAAACAGAAGTTAGTATTCGAAATTTCATTTTTAGGAGAGCACAACATTTTAAACTCTCAGACATTTATTCTTTGGGATTCTCATGAACAGATCTTTCAAGCGCTATTAATTGAGCAGAAAATGCAAATGTTGGCAATGCCAGGCAGAGGTCATAACAAAATCTGTAACGGATCCAGTGGCATGTCGTTTTCAAACTGATCTTTGATTAAGAGGTTAATAAGATTTATGGACCGTACTCTCTTAAATTCTTGTACCAATTCCCATCATAATTGCCACAGACATATCACAAAAGCTTCAGGGGTTGATTTAGTGTGTGTGAGTATCCAAAAGTTCACAAGCCTATCCAGGGTGTATGCACCTTTTTTAAAATGGCAGATTTGGACTTTAAAAGAATCCAGATATTTCTGGCACTTCTAGCTTGGGTCAATATTTGTGTTTTACCCCTGCTGCCACTGCTACCTGGGGTTTTGAAGTACAAAGAGGGGTTACATTTAGACAAAAACAGAACAAAAAACCCCAAACAAACAAATCCAACCAAACAACTACTACATCAAAACCCACAAAGAACCAAAACCAAACACCAAAAATTAACAAAATCAAAACATTCAGAATACCTGAAAAAAATCTTGTGAATAAAAGCAATTCAGATTTTTCTGTAAAAGGAATTTCTGCATTGTCATGCACAGACAATTCTCCCTTAGCCTCATGGACAATGCAGCATTTGTGCATAGATATAAAATATGCTACAGTTTAATTCTACAGTTGTCTGGTACTTTAACAATACAGAGTGGTTTATATTCTTGTGTGATTTATCTCCTGTGCAGTCATAGTCCTAAGTGGATGTAAGATGTAATTCCAGGTAAAATATTTATGTTCTGGCTTTTTGATGGAACGATGCAAATGCCAGGTAGCAAGCTGCTGTGCAAAGTCCTGCCTCCTCTCAAGCATCAGACTGCAGCACTTGCATAATGCAAGCAGATGAAGTAGACATTGTGAATCGATTGCCTTTGGTGTGCTTCAGGGGAGGGGGGATCGCTTACTGATGGGGGAAAAAGTTCACTTGTATTCAGAGCAGATTCTCTGTATCGATCAGTGGCTTCTACTGCCATAGAAGAGAGTGGTTTGAACTGGGGATGGTAGATTAGGGCAGTCAGCCAGACCTCTAATAAATAGCTTTCGTAAACGGTGCTGGAGAAATGACTTTGAGTTTTTGTGATTCCTTTCGTATCCAGACTAACAGGAAAATATACTTTTACATTCTCAGATATGTTTTAACAACAAAGAATGAAGATTCATAATGCACGCCACTCTGGCCACAATGTATGTGTTTGCGAAGAAAAAGCAGATCATCTTTATGTGCTTTCTCTGTGTTTTCTCCATAAGCTCCTTGCAACAAGAACACTTCAGTGTTCTGAACTTTAATTCTTTCTGCCAGGAGATACTTCAAAACACTTCCGTAGTGCATAGGACAACTTGTGTCTTGATCACGTTTTGGGATATTGTACCTTAAAAAACTGTGGTTGTTTTTCTTGTGGATATTGTAAGATGTAAAAATGTGATAGTAGTTTCATTGAAGTACCTCAAGAAGAAAAAAAGTGCCTGTGGAAATAAGGGAGAAGGTGCTGCTCAGAGACAGCCGGGAGAGCTCAGGGAATGGACATGCAGAATAAAGGCAAAAAACCCAACGCCCTGTTTTCTGAAACTATAAGGTAAACTGGAGACCGTGGGAATTAGCTGACATGAACACCAAAGGAACAAACCTATATTATTTAGGTTTCAATGCAAATCACTAATGGCTCGACCATCTCTAAAGTGAATAACTGTTTGTTCTGCAACAATGATTTTCTGTAACATTTATAACTTGCTCAAGGCTAATCAGGGGAGGTTTATAAATTGCTGAAATCACTTTATAGCACATTTAGAGCTCATTTCACAGCAGTTTAAGGGGCTGCAATGAAGTTAATAGCCTTCTGCATTTCTCAAATGTTTGTGGTTTAAAAAAATGATAGAACATTTATAACACTTTAGGGTTATTTCCAAAGATAATATGGTAAAATCTAATCATTATATAATCAGTACATGATAAAAATCCCAGTGCTGTGAAGCCCCGTTTTCAAGTATTTTTCATCATGCTGTCCAGTGTTTCATCTATTGGGCAGGGTGGTTTGTGCAAAATAAACACATGAGAAATACAGCTGACCAAAATGTTTTTCAGGCCTGAAATCCTAATTGGGGGAGGAAGAACCTTACAGATCTGTGACAGTAGTCCTTCTCTATTGCTAAGCTGATATCTTGGAAGAGTTTATAGACTCTTTTGTCTTGTCAACCACCCAAAAGCAAGAACAGTTAATGTGAAGAGACTGCTCCTTTCTCTGTACCCGTGTTTAATATAACTTGTTTATAACTTCCTATATTGAACTATCAGAACCATTTAGAAATAAGTGCTGAACACTACAGTAATCAAGTCACTTAGAAAACAGTCAGACAATTGGAGGAGATAGAAATGAAGTTGGCTTAGATCCTTCTTCACATAATTTAGTTGCAAATTCCCATTGGTAAAACTTAGAGGAAAATCTCATTTACCGATGTAAAACATTTTTACTGAAGAAGCAGTAGCTGCATCTGTGATGATATTATTTATGTACTCTCAAGTATTAGTCATTATTCATTTACCCGGTTGTCAATGACCTGGTCACTGCATATAAGTGATGACCTCAATAACAGGAATGTTAGTGAACCTAATGTTGTCCAGGAGCAAACCAAGTACAGTAGTCTGTGATGTACAGGACATCCCATTGGGTTTTTATTGTTTTTTATTTTTATTTGGGCTAATGGGTTTTTTAGCTTGCTTGACCGATCTGTGCTTAAAAGTCGTTCCTAGTTCAGATCTGGTAAGTCTGGATGGTTGCCAAAGATTCTCAATTCATGACCTCAGGTACTTTAAATTCTTCTGAGAACTGTATCCGTGACATTTTCCTTAATTACCAAGTCAGTTATATACTGTTTTCTCTAACCACCATGAGGTGTGCAGAGGCAAAGGATATAAATAGAGACCCTTTTAATAATAAGATTCAATGATATAATGCCACCCAGGATTTCTGCTGGGTCTCTTCAGCCACCCTGAAAATGTAAGAACTGCTGATATCTGGGTTGTGATTACTGTTGATTTCCTTTTTCTTACCATGTATATGTGTATGCGTTCTTTGTCTTGATGACAGGCATTAGAGGTTGTTTGTTCAGTATTTTTAATTCTATACTACAATCTTATAGTCTTGTATCTATCACAGGCTATGAATTTTCTGCATTCTCAGTACTGCTTATTTATTAATCCTTGAGGACTGAGTTTGGAACTACACAATAGGAACCTTGAGCATATGAAGGATATAAATCAGATCTGGTAGTTAATGGCCACTGTGTCAAGATATCATATTTAACGTAAATATTGGCCTGATAATTTTCTGCCTAAGACTGGAGTTATTATCTGTAGCTGCGTTTCTTATTTTTTAACATTTGACTTGATATGAGAATTGGGATTCGTTTACGGCCTCAATGATTAATTTACAATTTATTGGCAATGTGCCTAAATGGTAGTGCTGTGTTTTATTGGATAAATATATTGAAAAGTAATGGGATGGTAAATATTACAATTCTCCATGTCTGCGGTTGTTCTGTTCTGCTACAGAGACTCTTAGGATTCCTAATCAGATGCATGTCATAAACTATAAATGGGAATTTTACATTCTAACAAAACTGTTGAGGCTGAGACTATTCAAACCATCTTTTGTCTTCAGCATGACATAGGAGCTACTTCTCATTTCAGTTCTTTGTAGTTAATGGTGTCATACTGTTACTAAATATGCATGAATTTATAGTAAATTATTCCATGTACAAGAAGACATCTGTTAATTCACTGCTTGCAGTTTATTAGACTAATGCATGTAAACTGCTTTGAACAATAAATTAAGAGACTAGAGCTTTTAATGTTTAGGGATATCATTAGGCATTGTATGCTGGAGGTAGATTTGACAAATGCTCCTTGCTAATGGAGTATATTTAAAGGGAAATCTGCATGAATTAATTTTAATTACTGTCATATTAAAGGATATAAAACCAAGTAATGTCAAAGGTGTACCAGTGCTGTTGATTCAGTGTTATTGTGTGTGTGATTAGAGAGCTCTATTCACACAAATATTTCTTCAAATAAGCAAACATGCAGACTTCCCTTTGAAATTGCCACCATGCCATGGCCTGGGTTTTTCAGACTTTTATACCTTTTTGAGCTCTGTAGTGAAGTTTAGGTATTTAAACATTAGGAAGAAGCAACCAGTTAGGATCACTGAAGTAGCTGTGTGATAAACAGCATGAGAACACACAGGCTGAAGGGACGAGAAATCCAGCTGGTACCTGTGTGTGGGAAAGGAAGATGTTCTGTCTGGCTTTTTGTTTTTGTAAAGGGTAAAAGGAAATTTTAGCATGAAAGAAGCAGTTCTGTCTCAGGATCTGTCCGCCATGTAAGATATTCTTCTTTATCTATTTTGTTTTCTAATTTACCACCAAGATTACCATTTTAGTAAGACAAAGGCAGAACAGGGAATGGGAGAGCTTCAGACAGCCCTACTTAGGATATTTCATAAACACTGTCAGCTGCTAACTTTGCGAATATGGAAGGAAAACGACAGCAATGGAATAACAGAAGTGAGTTTGGATTTGATGCAGCTCAAAGATCTGATGAGCTATTACAAACCAGCAGGAACAACTTACTGGCAACAACTTGTCTTTTCAAGGAACAACATGAAGGAAATCTGCAATCCATGCAATTATTTAATGGACTGCCATCCACAATGCAATCTTTCATCTCTGTCTTTGAAAGCTGAATACAGAGGCCATTTCTTATGCCAGCAAATACAGTTTGCTGTACAAATAAGTGCTTTTATTAGTTTTATTTGTTAATTTTTTCCTTTTACAAGTTGCTGCTAATGAGCCTTGCATGAACTGTATGCTGTAGCAGTACTCTGAAGTCAGGGGAAAAAAAAGAAAGGATTTGCCTTTATCTTACGAAACAGCAAGCTGATCTGTGGCTTAATGATCCAACAGAACAGACAGGTTAGTGAGGGCCATGACAGCCAGTGGCTCTGGAGGAGTTCCTGACTCCCAGCTCAGCCAAAGCACACTCTGAAGCAGGAACTCCACTGACATTTGAAATGATGCTGTACACGCTCCCTCGCTTCTGGGCAGAGAGCGCTCAGGTCAGTTCCCCCGCCGTTCTGTGCACTGTTCCTGCTGCTCTGGTAGGGGCTGGAGGAGGTGACAGCACAGAACTCACTACTTTTTTTGTTTTAACCTTTTTGAGTTGCCACCCTCTGTGTTTTGGAAATGCCTTGATTTTTGTGGGAAAGTTAGAATGGCGTTTAATGTCTGCTCCAAGCTTATGATTTGCAACGGATGAATGATGCAGCTATATGGAGATATCCTAAAATGGATTTAGCATTCCTGGTTTTTCTCTTTGTTGTTTGTTTCAGTTGTCTAGTGTATTTCTTTTTAAATTCAGTTTTCTGCCTGTTCTGTCTCTCTGAAGTTGGAAAATGTCTGGAATCAGATGCATACAAATAAACATTAGCAAGTATCTGTCTATGAAAACTCCAGCATCTACTGAGGCAGGAAAAGCCCTGACTGCTGTATTAACTGTTCTACATGAATAGTCCAATCATAGTGCAGTAGGGAATAGTGACATATACACAAAACCTGTTACAGCCCATCATTCATTTTCCAGTAGAATAATTCATAAACATTCATAGAAGTTTAGCTATGCCAAGTGGCAAACTTCCCATCCTGCTACACTGAAAAGCCTAGGATTTTTCATTTTACAATGTAAACATTTTATTATCACACTTTCTGATTAGAATCACATAAGTTTCTCAGTAGTGAATTCATTGCATAGATTTCTTGCTGAGAATGCGGCTGCAAGTAAGCATCATCTGATATTCTTTATGTGTAATTTACTTAGGGAAGGTAGCAGAACAACAATAACACCACAGAAATATGGAATCAAAAATTATACAGAGAAGAGTATTTTCAAGGGGAAAGAGAGCATAATGTGAAACGAGCAAATAAAGGCTTATTTGTAATGTGTTGTTTGCAAAATGTTTTAAACACTTCATTGAATATTTCTTCCATGTACTCCAGTGCCTTTTGGAAGATGCAAAACACTATACCTGATGATTAGAATACATGACCACCTAATTGTTTCTAAGATATTGCTTTAAATGGAAAAATGAACATTTTCATGTATACCAAGGATTATTTTAGTCCCTTTCAACATGGGTGAGCAAGAATACTACAGTGAAAGGAAGATTTCTGAGAGTGTTCTCACTGGGGCCTGCTGCAGGGCATTGCAGGGAAACATTGCATATTGGTGCATTAAAATTGAGTTTCTATAGGCTAAAAAAATACCTTTCCAGTAACCTGAAACTTGAAAGCAAAGTGTGTCCTAATCTCTTTAATAATTTCAGTGAAGTAATTTTTTATACATTTTCATGTCCAACACATGACTGGTGCTGGGTTCAAACCATGGCTCTTTCTGGTGGACTGACCAGACTTGCTCTTCTGAGACAACCGAGAGCTGTTACCATGTGAGTGAGCAGCCAAGGCTGATGCAGAGGCAGCCTTTCAGATGTCGCGGTCTTACTCTCACTCTTCTACTCACCGCTTTTTGAGTCACAGCTTCTTACAGCTCTCCGTGTTAGGTTTGAGTTGGGGATACAAATACCTGTCGAGGTTTTGATTGTGGGGTGACAATAAAACCGTGGCAGATGTATTGTTAATATCCTTCTCCCCCCTTTTCCCCTTCAGCCCTCCCCCCCCCGCTTCCCACTCAGGACAGGCGATCGGGAGGGAAAGAAGGACAGAGAGAAGAGAGTTGGAAAAATTAAAAATGTTTTACCTATGCTACTAATAAGAATAGAGAAAATAATACAAAATATACAAAACCAATCTTGAAAGTCCCAGTAACTGCAGAGCCAGCACCCAAAGTCCTGGACTGGACTCTGCAGCCAGCCGGAGCTGGATTCAGTCTGTCACTAGGCCTCAGTTCACAGGGACAGCTAGCAAGGTCCTCTCCTAATGTCGGCCATAAGGAAAAGGGACGAGATCCTCGTGATCTCCCACTTTTATATGAAGTATTCACATGAATGAAATGTTATACACAGGTGGTCAGTTTCTTGGTCACCTGTTTCTTGTTACCCCTCTTGCAAGATGTCCATCCATGCTTAACAATAACTTCTCATTCCACCGCTTTGTTTACCAAAACATATATCTGTTTTTCCAGGAAAATGCAGCTAATATGAAAGCTTTAGCTGACAGGCAAATTCACTAAAAGAGAAACTTGTTTTTAACAAAACCAGGACAATACCAAATGCATATTTCTTTTCCTCTTCATACTTTCAAGAAAATGTTTCTGTTTCTAAATGTAGTCTTAGCTGCAGCTTCATAGTAAGGTATTTATCCACTCAGTGAACCTTTAAAATATATTTCAAATATCAAGGTACCCATTGTTCTTTTTTGGACCATATTTTAAGAAAAAACATCTAAGCGCCTTATTTTCATTGCTATTTATGTGAATTGTATATACTTAAATGAATGTTTGTGCAAAATTAGGTTAGTGAATCTCAAAGTTCATCTGATGGAAAAATGGGGTAGGAGGAACAAATGGTCCAGAAATTCTAATGATTGAGGTTTCAAATTTGCTGTTCATGATCTTGCATCCTCAAGTAACATGGTTCCAGGGCTCCAGTTGCTTGGGGTGCTTTTGTTTTTCATCCATTTTCCTGCCTTTATCTTAGGACAAAAGCTGCCTTATGTGTTTTTGCAGAAGTCCTTGCTCTTCTGGAGCTCTAGCTTAGATGAGGATCTAGAGCCAAATGATAATAATGTTGGATCTGAAGGATTAACGGGGTCCATTTCTCATGTACATATAGATGTAAACAAAATTATAGAAGATGAACCATCTGTTGTTTACAAAAGTGACTACATGGCAAAAAGTGAAATGGAAGGTTTGGATGATAAATACATAAGATAATCTGAACTATTTTGCAAGTGCTAAGTATTGCTTTTCTCATTAATCTCTTCAGCAGCCCATTCAAGTTAATTTCCAAAGACAGAGAGACCTCTGAGATGCATTAGATGATGAGTCAGCCAGAGACTTAGAGAAGTTGTCTGGGGAAAAAAAAATGTTTACAGGATCCAGATGAGAAAATGTGGTTGTTATCATTATGCACTAGTTGGAAAAGGAAAGCAAAACTGAATGTTCCTCCTGCCTGTACATTGTGCTAGAAGATACCTGGTTCAAAATGTTCAGCATCATCACAAAAATAATGTTTCATGTCCTGAACTTAATTTTTCTCTTAAACCTTTGAAATGTCAGAGGCATGGGGACCACACTAACTAAATCACCATTTCTTCTCCGCAAAGAACAACATTAAGAAAAAAGTTGTCCAGAAAACCGAAGAAGTTCCTGTATTCAGACACCATTGGGATGAGCAGAGTATGAATCTTATGTTTTTTGTGGCTCATGCCTGCTAAAGAAGGAAAGTTTGAAAGCAACATTTACAGATAATCAAGAAGCATTACTGGGTATTATTGAGCCAGATCTTTCTGCTTGCTTTTTGTAGTGTGGCTTGCAGTATAGGAAAAATACTGAGGGGTGGGAGGGGAATATTGAAAAAGTAACTTACCACAAAGGCGTATGTGTGCATTTTAGATGTAGGATGCAGTATTTCCTTTTGTAATCTGATGTATCTTTATTTTATGTTTCCTAAAAATGACCTTATCCTTCACCAGCTTGCTAGACACAAGATCTGATCCTGTACTATTTAATGTTATTGAATAATTTGACATTGAAAGAGTCAATTGAGTGCTACCTCTCTGTTCCCCCTTGTTGGTTTTTCTAATGAGGATAAACACCTCAAGGTCCTCAAAAAAACATCTTAAGTAAGAAGCAGAAGCAGCATTTTGGCATAGGTAATAACTAGAAACAAAGTTTATCTCATGGCTTTTGGAAAATGCCTTTATATAAATGGGTCTAAACTAAGTTCTTACATGCATTTATTATACATTCCTCACAAATACCCATGTTTAATGTTGTTAGTTGGTTATTTGATACTCAGACAAAAAATTTACACATTACTTCAGGGTCATCACACAGACATGGCAGGAAGATTTTACACTGCTGTACAAATCGTTTAAACACCTAGACTAATAATAAATGAAAGACAAGTATTTGCTTTGCAGAACTTGTCACAAGAATTGATAAATTATATCCTAACTTCCTTCTCATATGGTTACTCTTGTGGCTATGGACCTCTGAAAGAACTCGCTCAACTGCAGTATTTCAGAAGGAACTGAAGTACAGATATTGGAAGCTGAACATAAATGCCAGTTTATGTCTCATTGTTATGCCTGTGTTTCCACATCAACAGTAGGGAGGAACCAACTGAAATATTCCTGACAGAGATTAAAGAGGTAATTAGAAGCTTCCAGATAGAAAAGGCACTTGCCTTTTTACCTTGATGCCTGAGAAGCTTTGAAATAAGATGAAACACGAGATGCTTTAGTGGTTTTCAGGTGTATCAATAATAGTGACTTGGAAAAGGGAGATGATCCCAGTTTCTAGTGGGTTCTCAGTGAGCTGGCTGTGCAAGAGGTTTTCATACTGCTGAGTATCAGCTCAGTGCATGAATTTGAAGTAAAGATTTTCACTGGATCCTCCAGAGAATGATTCAGAGTACTTTTCAAATAATTTTAACTTCTCCATGCAGATTCAAGGCTTTTAAAGAACACCTAATTACTGCCTGAATGATCACTAACTATGTAGGGAGCTACAGAGTACATATCTTCAGTTATCGTGTGTGACATCAGGAGCTCGTGGTCATTCTGTAATGAGCTGCTAGAGTCAATTCTTCTCTTCCCCGGTCTTTCAGACAGGAAACTCCCAGAATATGGCAGAACTTGTTGCTAGTTGACCTGCAGCTGATTCAGCTGTACTATTACATTTTATTCCTGTTCAATGAAATCAGCCAATATTTTTCATATTGCAGTATACCCTGACATTGTATCATCAGTAAATGTCATTGGGACCTTCTTATGGTAGGGTTAAAATCTTTAAGGAAATACTGTGTTGGTTTGTTTTTGTATTTTAAAACTTATCCTCTAAGTAGGTTTTTGTCGTATCTACAGAAACACATGAGGGCGTAAGCAACTTTATATATTACATAGAAGTCTTTTTTTTTAAACCTACTCTTATACTGTTGCAAGGATAATCATAGGAGTAAAGAAAAAAACCAAACCAATGTGTGAATGAATATGATACTGAGGGATGAAGCTTCTGATAGAGAATGTAGTAATTATTGTACTGATGCTAAAGTATCTTAATACCTGTTCAGTGGTTCCTGGGGCAGGAATTGAATGTTTTCCAGTATCTTTAAGATGTTTTTTCTACTACAAAACAGACAGTGTCCTTGTAAAAGGATAATCTACTTGTAGTGATGACAAAGATGACATCTTGGTTGTATTGAGGCCATCAAGGGAAAGTTCCTACTGCCTTCAGTGACTGTGGGATTTTGCCCTAATTGAATGAGATCCTTTGGATATGAAACACTATTACAGTTTCATTGATGTTATCTCATATTGTTGTTCTCTCCAGTGTAATGTTGTATCAATAGGGCTATTATGAATATATGGGGTTGACCCACTTTCATACTGAAAAGCTTTACTTTTCGGGGATTTTTGTAACTGATTCCTCTTGCTCATTCTGCTTACTTCTATACTCTAGTGTCTTTTCACTCCCTTGTGACATTTTAAATTTGATCTCAACTAAAAAGGAAATGCAAACCCAACACATTCTGTTGCTCTGTATTCTGCTTTTCTGATACCTTGAATACTAAATAAATCCATGGGCCCATGTATAAGGGAGTCTTCTTTCATCTCGCTCCAAATGAGGAATACTGGTAACATAGACTTAAAGCTCGCCTATAGCACTTTGGTAGTTTTACCGACGTACTTGAATGTGTGGGACAGTTTTTGCGGTAGCTGTAGTTCCATTTTAAAAGTGTCTCCTTAAATAGTCCATGAGAGTCCCTGAATAGGAAAATTTGCAGCTCTCAGCAGCTTCTGTATATGCATAATGCAGAAAGAAATCAGATATCTCTGGTGCCCTGTGGCTCAGAGACTTTTCCTCTCAATTAATAAGCACTGAAGTAGATGACAAGATTATTAAACCAGTTCTTAAGAGATGAAAGATTTTATAGACTTATCATATGGATTATTGACAGAGCCAAACATTATTCTGAAATAATGTATCTTTGTTATTTATTGAGAAGTAGAACATTTTCTATTGTGGCCATGTAGCTGATCTTTCTCAGCCATATACTTACAGGTTTGCATATGCTTCTACATATATAAGGATGTATGCATAGTTTGCTTCTCCTTTTAAGTGGGAGTAACTGTTAGCTGGCATGCTGACTTTAGTCCTTCCCCATCAACAGTATGACATTGTTCAGCACTGGATCTGAACTTTGCCACTAATGCTCAATTTTGATTTAAAGCTCTTTGTTCTGGGCTATCTGGTGGAGTTATTAATCCATGGGAAGCAGACCACAAGTACAGGCTTCCTGAATATGGTTCTAATATGAATCAAATGTTCAGTCACATTAAAATAGTGTATCTCCAATGCAGTGATTGAAACCAAGATCTGTTTTTAATGTAGGAGAGATTTTAAAAGTTTCACACACTTTATGGAACTAAAGATAAAATTTATTCTCTGTTTACCTTGTCCACTCAGATTTTCAGGGATTTGATTGCAAGTAGTATTTTTTAGTGTGAGGCTGATTAGTATCTAGCCTGAACCAAGGAAGGTACCAGTGCCATAAGGTGAGGACAAGTGAGAGCCAGAAGTCTAATATCCATCTCTTCTGATATCACAATTGTGACTGGAGTGCAAAGAAAAACAAGAAAACAGGCAATAGATAAAGAGCCAAGAGATGATGTAAATGCCAAGGAAGCATGGAAAATGTACTGAGAGAATAGGAAGAGAGAAATAAGGTTTGATATGTGTTATGAGAAGGTTGGTTTTCTGCTGTGGGGATTTTTCAGTGTTTGAAGAAATTGTACTGGGAGATATTTGTGCTCAGTGGTGTCTACAGTTATCTACATTCAGTTCACATTAGAATGAGATGAAGTTGTTTAGATTCTTCGTTTTGAGCTCCATAAAATGGTTTTTGCATTCCATAAAGACTGTTTTTATTTCATGTAGACACAGGACCTTTGTGTGAAAATTCTTGAGCCATTTACACTCAAGAAACTGATTTTAAGAGGCTTTGGTTAAAATAGCAGAATTGAGTAAGTCTAGGTATGGATATAGACTTTTGTTAAGCTGGTGAACAATCTTTAGTAAAATATAATCTCTAGTTTTCTGTTCTTATTCTGCCTTGGGATTCCAGACTGGGGATGCTTAGCATTTTTTTTTCTGTCTGCAAGTAGGATTCTAATTGTCTTGACAGACAGCTTTCAACCTGGTAACTGTAGGTTGCAGGGGCTGGATGAATCAAGGGCAAAGGATGTTGGGAGATAAACTGTGATCATGTAAATACAAGAGGAAGAGGAGAAAGCAGCTCAATGTGATCTCTACAGCACTTGGTTCACTTACTGCTTTATGGCATTCAGCTCTGACTTCTCTGAGCTCGGCACAACTCAATATCATGAATCTGTGATACTGGATGGATTTTTTAAAAAATATCACATCCTTTTACTGAAAGTGTGGTTCTAATAAGAAGCATCTAATATGTGCTGCTTGACTGAAAATTTCTAATTGATGATCTTGCAAGAAAGTTGTCAGATGGATTAATTTATCTCAGCCAGTGAAATAAAAAGCAATCAATAACATAAGGTAAAACAAATGACTAGTAATAGGAGTATCTGATCATTTAAATGAAGCATACCATATGCATCATTATGTCTAACAGCATGTGAAACGCACTTCAGACACAACATTAGTGCTAGTTTACTAAATTATAAAGCATAACAGAGTGAACAAGGCAACATTAGTGGACAGCATTAGTTAATCTAAGAATCTCTTGAAAAAAAAAAAAATTACGTTTGTTGCTTTGTGGTAATCATGACTGCAGATTTCATAATTTTAAAACTGACTTTTTCATTCATCAGAGGACTTGCTGAGCTGCTGCTTCCTTCAGCTCTGTTCCCAGCACAGTGCCTGAGCTACAACAGTGGCGCCTTGTGAGCTCTAGGGCCCTGCCCTAAACGCAGTCTGAAACTCAGTCAACGGAAACAACCTGCAAGACAGTAACTTATCTTAAATTGTCTTCTCCTTAACCTTCTCTGCCTGACAACTGAGTTTATTGGTTTCCCATACCTGTTTGGAATGCCCACTGTTATAACACTTGAAGCAACACATTA
The DNA here is from genome assembly GCF_037038585.1 of Patagioenas fasciata. NCBI lineage: Eukaryota > Metazoa > Chordata > Aves > Columbiformes > Columbidae > Patagioenas > Patagioenas fasciata. The sequence continues at coordinate 12,760,541 of NC_092533.1, read as the reverse complement.
CATCCTACTAAAAGCTAGTAAGGCTTTTGGCAATAGAAAGAGGAATTACAACCTACCTAGAGAATTCTTTTGAAACAAGGACTAGAGATTAATACAAAGGAACGGATTAGGTGTTCTTGACAAGTGATCAGTCAGTAACTAAAATGACCCATGATGAGGATCCCAGCTGGATCTCATGAAGGGATTCCTGGTCTTTGAAAATCTGGAACTTCTAATCTCTTCCAGAATTTCTAACTGTTCAGCACCGTTGTTGAGATCCCAGCCAGTCTCAGATTGCTACGAAATAGTATAGGAAGAGAATGACCTTCATCAGCTGTAGTTGTGACAAACAGGATATCAACTTGTTTTAGTTTCTGGTGTTTCTCCTTCCTCTGTTAGCTCATGTTTACGTATGATCTGTCTGCTCTAATGCTTATGCTGGACCTACATGGTATCAAGTTGCTGAGCTGCAGAAAACATTGCTTTGGACTCCAAGGAACTGGTATACCAAGAAGTTGGTTGATTTAAAGTATAATCTTCCTTGGAAACATTTGTTCAGTTGTTGGAGGAAGAACAGAATTTCTTGGGAGTTACCTTCTGAGGAGAGACTGAGGCACTTCACCGCCACTGTTTTTGCAGAGCATGCTGTTGTCAGTAGAAGTTCTCTTAGCAGTTGCCAGAAGCAACCTTTGGTGGTGAAAATCATCTTCTGTGGTTCATGCAACCAGGGTAAAGTATAGACATACATAGTTTCTTGGCAAGACTAGAACCGTTGATGAACCACACTTGGGACACGAAGGTGAAATTATTCTCAAAGTTTTTTATTTTACACATCATGGAAATTTCAATTTGGTGGGCTGTTTAAAAGCAGACAGTTGCAGTTTACTGTCCCTTCCAGTTCTGCGTGTAATGGTTGAGAACCTCCCACATTCTGAACCAGACAGAGATTTGGGTTGTTTTGTTTTGTTTGTTTTGGTTTGGTTTGTGTGTGTGTGTGTGGGGGGGGGGGGTTGTTGTGTTTGTTGTTGTTGTTTTTTTGTTTTGTTTCCTTTTAAGTTTTGATCAGTATATATTTTGGTTAAATCAGTGCGTTAAAAAGGTACATTTTTGAGTTTCAACAAAATTGGCCAAATGACATGTTTAATATTTTTTTCTATTCTATTTTTAGTGTCTTCTGCTTCTAGGTTTGCAGGTGTTAACAGAACACAGACCATAGTTTGGGGAATGAGCAAGTTTGGAGAATAAACAGTCCATCAAAAAAAGAAAACTCTTTTGGGGTAGAGTTTTTCTTACTAAGCATTTCGGTTCTTAAATCAACAAACAGTAAAATTTTCTTAACGCCTTTAAGGTTAAACTGAAACCAGGAATATTTTACTTGTGGCTCTTTGGTATAGTTTTCTAAATTATTACTTGTTCTTGAGAACCATTAGATGCTAGAATAATGATTTCTCTTTTTGTTTTCCAACATGAGTATGTATGTTTGTCTTCACAAATCGGTGAAATACTGTTAAAATATAAAGAGGGTTAACCTCAGCCATGACTCTACTATTGTTAATGTACATCATTTGCATAGGAGCAATACATGTGAGCTACGATCATGGCCTACTACATATTATACAGAATTAGCAATATGGAGACATATTGTATAGCCTTTATGTTGAGGAAGATGATGGAAGTCAGCAGGTGGACAAAGGAAGAGGAAGAAGTTGGAGACTGATAGTTTTGTCAGTATGGTAAAAGGTGTTATCAACACACTGCCCAGTCACCTGGTTTTTGTATCGTTTTTGAGGATGCTAGAATAAAAAATAGCTTTTCAAAGGGAGATATAAAAACATAAGCCTTCAGGTATCTGCAGGCAGCTCCTTCAGGCATAAAGTACAGGAAAAGACCATTCCATCTGAAATTATTCCTTCTGAAAATTTAATGAGCAGGAGATGGGAGCTGATGCCTCTGTCTGCTCTGGGTCAGCATCTTGTCAGTGAGTTAATTCAGTAACCTCTTCAGGCGAAGTGGAAAGGTCTTTCATGTAGAGGTGGCTCTTTGTCATGTTGGCAGAGGTCTTGGTTGCAGTGGTTTTACATTGAAGGTAGTGTTCACTGACACAGCATTAATCTAGTTGAAAACAGGGTGAGAAGAGAATCGAGCTGTTTCTTGACACTTGAGTATGTAGAAGGAAATGACTTCAATGTGAAGGCCTGACACAAACGAACAAATGCCTGTAACTTCATTTGAAGACCATATGGTTTCATAGAAAGTAAATTTGTCAGCATTGTGCCATTTGTAGATTTGGAAGACAATTTATGCCTCTCAGTATCATCAGTGCTTTAACTACCTCAGTAAGCATGATGCTTAGTGGCATTTCTGGTTAAAGTCCTAATTAGCCTTTTCCATCTAATGAGCATGTGAAGGTTTGGCTTGTGGCTTATTATGCTGCTCATTATTCTGAATGATAGGGCAACTGTTTAAAGTCTCCAGCTTTACACTGCGACATAATTATTTATGAAAAGACCTTGCCCCAGAAATGGAAATAATGATAATCACGTTTAATCTTTCATGATTTATGCATTTTTTTCAATGAAACAGATGCCTACAGGGCGCTAATTACTGAGAGGGGAACTGCAATACACTACCAGACAGGCTTATTGAAAATATATGAACTTGAGGTTACTTTTTTTTCATATCCTTGGTATCATTAATTTTCTTCTTCATGTATGTACTTTTCATGTGCTTGACTTCATCTCATATGCATATTTTATAAGCACATTTATTGCTCAGATTTAACAGCTTATAGAAGTTGACAGGACTACCTGAGCTGCTTGTTTAGCACCTCTACTTGTAGCTACTATTACTGTTTCTGCACTACAGTCTGCTCAATAGCAGGTGTGCCTCAGAGGAGGTGTTTAAAGGGTAACACAAAGGCAACTTCTAGGTTTATAACAGTTAGAGGAGTTGGCAATATCCTGATGTTTTCTTTGTACTGCTTGAGAATTACTCTGTTGGCTAATTGACTCTGCTTCCCTGACACCTTCTGCCAGCACATGGTATCCTTAGTACGTGCCAGAATGGGAATCTTCTCTAATTTCATGATCAGCTGATTTATCTGTTGTTGAAATGGACTTGAAAAAGTGAAACTGTTCAATGAGACATGCCTCTCTTTTCCTAAAACACTATGTAAACAAACAATTTTGTGGTTTGTTAAAGTTTAAATAACGTTTTAGCAAACTCATGATGAACACATTTTTGTGCTCTCAACAAGAAGGGTGGCAAAACAGCCCTGTTATTTGCTATCGCTAAGCTGGAGAAACTGCCTGGTTTTACAGCATTTCTTTCTTCACTGTTTAGGTGTGAATGGTATTTTTGGCATTTTTAAATCTGAGAGTTGTTGATAACAGCTGCTTTCTAGTGCACAGGCACCAGCCCGGTGCTCTGGGACAACAGGCAGCACGTCAGAGTGCAGTGAGAAGTAGAAGCTGGGAATATGTGGAGGAAATCTGTGTTTCCATTCTGTTCACACTGAGCCTGATCTTATCACCTGAATGTCACTTGGATTTAGTGATGAAGAAAGAAGTGGAAGTTTCACTGCAGAAGTATTTGAATGATGATTGGGTACTACAAACATTTGGAAATTGATGAAAAATACAGCACAGGTAGCATTTAGTCATTTCTCTTGTCAGCTTCCATCCTGTAATTTAACATATTTAAAAGTTATTTTTATTTTGATTTCAGTATAAACCCTTGTCTGTCCAACTGCACTGCTGGCAAGACAGGAGGTAACGAACAAATGGCTGAAGAAGTATTCTGATTTAACCTCGGGTAACTCTGAATGTCATTTAACCAGTTTAAAACAGTGCTGGTGGATCACTTTGTTCACTGAGAGCATGTGGATAATACAGTGGAAAGCAAGAGGCCAACAGCAGAAAAAAAGAGTATGCAGATAAAATAACACTGTTACCATATGCCACAGTTTTTGTTGTTGGCACTTAGCTTTTCTAAGAAAATGCAACATTGTCACAATTATTCCATTCCTCAGAAAGGGACATGACAACGCAAGGCAGACTTGTAGCTCAACGACTTGAAACTTCTCTTATGTGAAATGTGTTTGAAGGCATTAAATCAAATCTAGTTTATATCGCAGTAATGTGGTTTTAGCACAGATGTCACATGGAGTTACACCATTCCTGAACAGTGATGTTCTGATCATTCCCTTTAGGGTAAGATTTTGTACCTTATTACTGATGCCCACTGCCCCGATGCTTGGATAACCACTTAGCTGTTGTTTACAGGCAGTTACCCCACACTACGCACATAACAAGCTCTATCTTCTTTTTGCTATGGTATTCTACACTCTTCAAAATCTGGTATGATATCTTTCTTGAGTTGCTCAACTGTAGCACAATGTGACTTTGGTCATCAGAGAATGTTTCAACAATACAGAGAAGAGTTAATGGAAGAGATTATTAGACTTTTTATTTCTCCATAAACCTGAGTCACAGTAAAAGGCATGGTTTGGGTATAACATTTTTATCCATTAATAGTGTCAGTAGTAGTGTTTTAAATCCTGGTTTTATAAGCGTAGTATTATGAAGGAGAGTAACTTAAAGAAATCTACTTGTTTAAGTTATGATCTCCTCTTTCCTCACACTTTTGTGGTTGGCTTTTGTTGATTGGCTTTTTTATATATTCTAAATGTACGCAGCTTAGTTCAGCAGTTCTTTATAGCAAGGCAGGTGAGTAGGGAAGATGCTGAATGTGGGATACTTTTGTCATGGAAAAAAACTCACTCATGACAAAATGGAGCCATGCAGAGTAGTCCTGAAAGCTTAAATAAATAATTGTAAATGTGGATACCACTTACTCAATATTCTTATGGAAACAGAAATTTTTAATTTTTTTTTTTTCCTACTAGTTGGACATATTTGCTTTTATTAGTATTGCTGAAAGAGAACATTTAATGGAAAAGAAGATTACATTTCTTTTAAACCTTAACTATTTTAAAGTATTTCCACTGTTAATTTCTGGCTTTATATCTGAAGGTGCATAAGGCTGCATCAGATATTTCCTAGCATGACCAGTGCTCAAGTTGGATCCACGGCTGTTCAAACCTACCTTAATGAGAAAAAAGAGGAGACGTCGCTGTCCTAGGAACAGACATTGCTCCTGCCGCAATGTGCTGCATGACATTAAGCCGTGTGCAGTACTCTCCTGTTTTTCTCGGCTAATGTTTCTAGGTGGTTACAGTGGTTTGTAGTGTCTGCTGAAACGTGTCGCTGAACTGTGTGCTGTGGAATATTCCATTAAAACAATGTGTGAATTTGCAGGAGATTCCTTGAATTTAGCTGTGTAGTTTTCTAACTACAGGAACTGAATAACAATAACAGGACCAATAGAGCTTTTAAAGCTTTTTTTCTTCCCTTAGGATGAATTCAGATCAGTATGGGCATAATGAGTTCACCTGATTCCTGCCAAAATTCTGATGAAATCATTGGAAATGTTGTGTGTATAAGAGATGTCTAAAGGAGTTAATCAACACGCACAGTCAAAGTCTATATCATTACGTATTACCATATAGGTTTTAAGGGATACTGAATGAAAGGTACATGTAGAGCAACATGCAGTACTGCTGTTAAAGCAATTAATGTTTCCTGGAAATTTGACATATATCTTTATGTTATTTATTTTTATGGAAGATTTTCCTGTGTATTACCTCTTCACTTCCAGTACATTTCTGTAGCCCCTCTTTCTATATACATGTAAAACTACAACTCCTTCCTGAATGACATTCTCTTTAGTAAAACTATTGGTGAACTTACAAGATGTCAAAAGAACCTGCATGGTTTTTGTATGGGTGTGGTTGAAAGCACATGTATTTTCATTACATTTCAGTTAAGAATTATCTGTGGTTAAGCTTCTTCCAAAACACTGTTTTTATAAAATCACACAATATCCTAAAGAAAGAGAAAGATATGCTGCTAAATTTTTCTACCGTCATCATCATCTGGATAGAAAGATTATTGATATTTTTTCTCATTAAGATATACAAAGAACAAACATATCTTTTGGGAAAAAAAAAAAAAGGTGCAATAAACAACAGCTACGTGTAGCACAGTCAATAATGACAACTCAGTTGTTTTTCTCTGTGTTTTCAATATTAACTTATTTCAGTTCTGTAGGAGACAAAAAGATAGGAGATAATTTCCTGTGCAGTAAGAAAATATAGGTATAATTATGTGTGTAAGACTGGACAGACAAAGCAAAGGAAAAGGATAATCGATAGAAGCAGTGTATCCTTAAATCTTTCATGTCCTGTATACAAAAGAAAATTTTAATATTTATTCTTACTATCTCAAATTCATTTTGCATGATACAGCGTTCAAATGCTTTGAAATAACATACATACTTCTCTAGCAAAAGAGTTGTGAAGGAAAATACACTGAAATCCTTTTCGAAAGCTTCCTTATTCTTTGAGGTACAACATGAACCTGATACTATATGCTGACATTTAAATAGAAGTTTGGGATCGCTTCAGCATTCCACGGGATTTTCACAGTGAAGTAGTTTAATTTTCTGCATCCTTTCTTGGACCAAGTTGCACTTTGCAGGACGTGTTGTTATATATACAATATAGATGCCACGTCTGGCCAGGTAGATGCTGTTTCTCTGTGTTTTCTGCATTTTTTTGCAGATTTTTTTATTTTCACCCACTGTCCTGTGGAAGAGGGAGAGTGAGAGTGGCTGACCAGACATTGGCAATTGGCCAAGGCAACCCCCACATTTGTGAACATGTTGAATGATCTGGGGATTAAATTAGAATGTGAAACTGCCCTGGTGACTTCCCTGTACTGTGGAAACTATTCAGTCCTACTTTGTTTCCCATCCTTTTGGGTATTTGTTGCAAGGGAAATAACTTCCTTCTTATCTCAGAGCTACTTAATATCCTGAAGAGCTATGGTGCGAAACTTACGTCTCCCTTATTTATTCATTCCTGTTTGTTGATTTTTTTGAAGAACTTTAAATAAGTATTGTCACATAGTATTGTTCCTTCTCGTCATATAAAGCCATGTGGATCTGTCTCCAGCATACTGCCTGGTCTGTATATTTGTGCCTCTTGAATGATTGGATTCTGTCAAACTATGTGCAGTTGCTGAGTTTTCCCTGCCTTCCTTCCTTGAGAATACGAATTTTGACTCTCTATCTCTTCTCTATCAAACAAATGAGCTCAAAAGCATTAAAAATAATTCCATTAAATCCTCTGAAAATAGTTGCTGAACTTATAGATTTCCTTAAGTGGGGAAGGAAACAGGAAGAAGAAATACATATTGGTAGTTTGGTATGATTCAGTTTTTCACATACTAATACCAGATTTCAGATTTCTGATATATTTTTTTTAAGCAACTAAAAATAAAGAAATTAAAGAAAGATAATTTCATAAATCTTAATGACTGCTTGGCCACAGTTTTGTGTCTTTCAATCTTCAAAAAGCTGTCTAGTCTTTCACTAGTCCCCAAATGCTTTTCTTTGTGCTTGTGGCTGCCAAAGAGCAGCACATGCCATGGTGACTTTGGAGCTACTCATGATTAACTGATCGTCTGATTATGGCCCTTTAGCTGATGAGTGAAATGAGCAGAACAGTTAAAATTGGAATTCTCCCTGCTGTCTTCTGTCAGGGCACTAATTGGTCGCAGTTCTCTATTCAGTTATTAGAGTTCAGAAAGTTGCAAGTTAAATTTGTGAAACCTTAACCTCATCAGGCTTGGTTGAAATGGGCCAGTGAATTGAAAAGCTACTGCAGGGAGACTTAAGGACTGACAAATGATGATGGACAAAGAGGGAGTGTGATAGCTGTGTTTTGGGTTTTCTTAGGAAAACAGAAGAAAGCAAAGATAAAACATAAATACTTTCTAGTTTGTCATGTAATGTCTGAACCAGCATAAACATAATGGAAATAATTATCTTAAAATTAGATGTTGGTTTGAAATACTCAATTCCTCTATCTCTGTAACTATACAGTTTTTATTTGTTCTTTTGAGCCACTTTGAGTCCTCATTAAACTAGACATTTAATTTAGAACAGTATTTTTGGGAAGCATAGACCTTGAAAAGATTTGTCTTACTGCTTTATTACTGTGCTTTAAACAACAGCAGTTGTTCCAGGAATATTATCTGTCTACATCTCTCCTGCTGTGTATATTTAAGCTGTATGAAAGTTGCTTGGAAAATCTTGGAGATATGCAACTCTTGAATGTTATATCCAAATAGGATATCTAACATTTAGAAGCACACACATTGCACAGAACATGATGCAGGTTTTTGGAGGGTATCTAAGCTGGGATCTTGAGGGATCAGACAAATCTTACCTGACCAATAAACTCTTTCCATACAACTGAAAAATATAATCAAAATCTCATACATGAGAAAGGTATTCAGCACTCCTAACTTATGAGATCTTAACCTGAAAGTTATTTGAAAAATGATCTTAACTTTGGTGATAAATGGGTGCTAAAATTGTGTATCACTAATGCTTGTAAGAAACAGCATAGACCTGGTGGTTGGATTGTACAGCTGGAAATGATAATGTCCTGCAAATTTCCTAATGGGTAAAAATGGAGAATTCTGGGACAAACATTTGGTAGGTCTGTTGTTTCTGATATTTCTGTGATATAAATAAGGATAAACTCTGCTCAAATTAGTGGACTTACACGGGGAACATGTGGAAGTGAACTTGGTTCATTTTCTTCTGTACTTAAATTGTTCCACAGATTTTAATTACTAGATACTGTCCTTGCATGAAGAACAGCTAGGCTTCATGGAAACACTATGGAACCTCTTCTGCAATCATGTTATTTTGTTTCCTACAGATAAAAAACCAAACAAAATATATTTATGTAAGTAGGAGCTTACAGAGTAATTATCTTCACTTTTATTTAAGAACCTCTAAGAGTTTTCAAACTATCAAAGTTGAAACATGGCATGCAATATGCAAGATACTAAGTATTCATACAATTAATATAGCGAAGTTGAATTCCTTCCTCTGCTGTAGATAAAGTTGAGCAGGGGCTAAAGGCTTTAGACTTTTGAATCATGAAACTTTCAAAGATCAAACATTGCACATACAATTGATGAAATTGCTGCACTGAGCACATTAATACTGTCAGTCAAACTGAAGTGATGATAATTGGAGTACTGAAGAAGGTTTACTTTAATATTCACTCTGCCAAACACCAAAGCACTTGATTTACATCCTCTGCATATATTTTATAAAGTACCTAAAGAAGAACATACAATTCTGCTTTCAGGAATGTGAAAGTTAGGAAGACAGAAGACTATAGAGAATGATTTTTAGACATTTTCAAGTAGCTGTTAGTGATAAACTAATCTCCAGATGCAATGCTGTAGGGAGGCAAGTGAATATATTACCAGGGAATATTGGTCTAAGAAGATGTGAAAGTGACACTGGGGAGTCCTAAAATTGGTTTGGCATTGCAAGAAGACAACTGAAGGCAGCAGGGATCAGGGACCCATGATATGGGAAAGGGGCCATTGGGCTGGGGTTTATAATCACTTGTCAACCCAGTATAAATATCTTTAGCATTTCTGTGGCAAGACAGATAGTAACTGAATTGCTGACTTAGTATTTAATTATGAAGTAGAAACTGAATAGCTGATTTATCATTAACATATTTAGTGAATTGCTGAAGGCCATGGGATAAACAATGCAATAATGTTTTGGGTAAGTCAGAGTGAGAGTGAAGTGGTTGGTTCTCTCTGGGTTGGTTTCAGAAGGTGACTTCCCAGTAGGAAAGCTGCAGGACAAGGACAGACTGACTGATTATCTTTGGGTTGGTTTTGGAACTGGCTCTCTGCAGGGATGAAGAACAGTCTGTCTGCACAGAATGTGAAGTACAAAAGGGCATAACTCATGGAAACCTTAAGATGTATTAAGGTAACTTTGAGAAGTGTGACCTGCAAAAGATGCTGCAGTGTTCATGATCCTAGTGCTGAGAATCAGAGGTGAACATGGTTCTGTGGAGCACCTGGACATGCCAGACAAAACAGTGCACTGTGAGTGTGGATTGCATGGATGAAAGGAGGGAACTTCAACCTTTGCAGTCTGGGAGAAGTTGAGGATTTGGGGGGATTCATCATGGTTATAACATTGTGCCAGGAATAGTCATGGTACCTGTATGCTGCTAAGTTTATCTTGATAATACACAGCTGAATTTAGACAAATATAACTGACAAAATTGTACACTTATTGCTAGACTTATCACAGTTAGAAGGTATAGGCAGTCGCAGCCTCAGTCTTTACAGGGTACTGCTGCTCACATGTTTGCTGTCCCACTACTGTCAGAGAAAGTGATTCGGAGGAATGACTGGGAGAGCTGGGTCTGTTCAGCCTGGAGAAGAGAAGGCTGAGAGGGATCTTATTTATGCTGATAAGTATCTGAAGGGCAGGTGTCAAGAGAATGGAGCCAGGCTATTTTCCGTGATGCCCAAAAATAGGATGAGGGGCAACAGGCACAAACTTGAAACACAGGAGGTTCAATCTGATTATGAGGAGAAACTTCTTTACTTTGAGGTGCCAGAGCCCTGGACCAGGCTGCCCAGAGAGGTTGTGGAGTCTCCTCTGAAGACATTCAAACCCACCTGGACACCTTCCTGTGTGATCTACTCTGGTGAACCTGCTTTAGCAGGTGGGTTGGACGAGATGATCTCCACAGGTCCCTTTCAACCCCAAACGTTCTGTGTTTTTGTGTTTTATTTGCATATCCAAGTAAAAATGAATTTTAGTTAATGATAACACATGTAGGGAGAATGATATTATAGTAATTGATGGCTTTTCAATCTAGTAGAAAAAGCAAGCATGTTCTGTCAATCATAACATGACAATGGATATACTTGGAATGAAATCCAGGAGCACATTCATAGCTGTACCAGTAGCTGCAGATCGCCTCCTTCCTTTAGGTGATTTATTTTTTTTTACCAAAGGTTTCATAGCTAATCATTGTTCATTGAAAGAAAGCATCTTTGATCACAACTCATTTAAGCTTTCATCCTTCGAGATATATCACGCATATTCTGAAATACACAAAATCAATATGTAATGGGTGAAAGATTTGCTTGTGGTAAAAGGTCAAGAAAGGTAATTTTTCTTCTGGCTATTGACATAAACACTTGGAGGTGAAATATTTTTCAAGGTATTTTGTGTCACACTTGAAGACACATTGTGTAATATAATAATCAGTAAAGACCATGATGATAATAATTTCATTGTGTCTATATCAGTGATATAAACATAACTGATAAATTGTCCTTTGGCTACTACAGGGTTGGTTAGCTGTGGTTACCAAACAGAATGGTTTATTCTGCAAGCATTTTCTATTTCTATCTAAAATTATAATGGTGAAAGCATTTTTAAAATTTTAAGTAGAAAGAGAAAGATATAATGCATTTTTCCAACTGATAAGACTCAGTGCAGAAATATGTTTTAGGTTTTGCTGCAAGCAAAAAACAATCTCACAGGTACTTTTTTTTAACCTGTGAGAAGGCCAATGTCAGGTATTCACTGTGCTTGAGAAACTTTGGTCCTCTGAAGGTACACTGTGAGATTTGAGATACATAGTAATTGTGGAATAAATCATAAAGGAAGGTGGTTGATGTGTAGAGAACACTGACCAGCTGCGGAAAGGACTGAGGGTTTTAAGAAATGCTGTTAGGTGAGGGTAGTGACAACGTATCCACGTTTGTGGAGACACAGAGGAATTCTACAAAAAGCTTTGCTGTGTTCTGCAGGAAAGTATTTCAAAAACATCCTCCCCAAACCTTATGGTTTTTAGTGGTCATTATTTCATTCTTAGACTTGCCTACATTTAAATACAGGAAATCAAAATAAGTTATTTACATTTGTATGGTGTGTGGTGGTTGGTTGGTGTTGTATTTTTTGTTTTTGTGTTGTTGTTTTTTTTATTTATTTCTAACCACAAGAAGCTGTACAGTGCTCTAAATTGCAAGGGTTAATATGACACTATTAGTCTGACATGGGTGTTAAAGCCGTAATAATGCTGCTGTTGGTTCTGTAACTATGAAAACATGCATTAGGAATTAACTGGATATTGTTTCCTTATTGAAAACTGTGTAGTGGAAATTTACTGATGAATATTTCACTAAGAAAACCTGTATTGTTTCTTTCTAATATCCTGAGCTTTACAGTATAATGTCTCTTTTTTTTTTCCTTAAGATGCCACCTCTACAAAACAATTGATCTTTACAAACCATTCCAGGCAGTTGCCATAGAATCATACAATAGCTTGGATTGGAAGGGACCTTTAAAGGTCATCTCTAAACTGGAAGAGACTTAGCAAAGATATTAAATGATGCAGAAAATGCTGCTTGAATTATGCATTTCTAAAACAAAACAAAAAAATTACTTGGATATTTTGATACATGTATAATGAAAATTTAAGTTATTTTATTATGTTCTATTTTGTAGATTTTTCTGAAAACGACGTTGAGAACTAAACTCCTGGTGCTGACTGTAGGTTATTACGTTAAGGATTGAAATGAGCTCTGGAAATCCATTGAGAATGTCTTGGCCAGAGAAGGTAAGAATTGGAGTGATTTTTTAGCATTTTTTTATGTCTAGTTGGTGCTAAAGTATGAAGGCACAATGGAATCAAGGCCATAAACACTTGATAGAAGGGTATTATAGTCTCACTCAGTGGTGATTTACAGAGACTATGCTATGGAGCATTTGGTCTTCAGTCAGCCATCAGCAGTTCATACTTTAAACTCCAGGTACGTGCAGAAAGCCAGGCAAGGACCCACAGTGATTTTTTTTGAGTTTACGACTTAAACTCCGGGGAAAAAAAAAAAATCTTTTTTTTTTTCTTGGAGCTAAAAACCTTGACCCTGCCTCAGTGCAGTTTTTTAAAAGGCAGCATGCATTCATTGGAATAGGTAGCATTTTTAGACTGTTATCCACATCATATAACCTACATTATAGTTTTATATAAATCAATATGCCTACCTAGTGTCTATCATATAGGCAAATCATTAAAATGGTCCTATCCTTAGCCAGATTAAACATTTCCTGACATTTATTATAACAGTTATAAATAACCATATTGCAGTTGTCCTAACAGAGATTTTGTTTGTTTGGTTGGTTTTTTTAATATAGAAAACAATTTTGAGAGAAAATGGTAAGCAATGTACTGGAAGAGATGTTTTTATGAAATATCATAAGCATAAAGTAACTTTTCAATACAGTCCCAGCTCTCAGAGCAGGGGAAGAGCAGACCAAATTCAGTCCTTCTGGCTGTCAGGAGATGGACTGCAAGGAGAACATTGTTTATCTGCAGGCTGAGATTCAATCTCATCTAACTTCAGAAGTCTGTAGTACAGATAAGTGTATCTTAGCTAGATTTCTTTTGAACTTGTGCAAGACAAATAGGCACTTCTAAGTTGTGATTCATCAGATTTGGGTTAGTTTGTTTTTCAGGAAAAGATTAGGTGACTGTTGTAGCATTCTGAGCTGGGTGAATTGACAGATTTTGCCTGCCAGGAAGCAGATATTTCAAACTGTCATCTTCTGTGAGAATTTTTGATGAATAATTTGAGTTTTAGCAACGTACGACTCCCTTCCTGCTTGAACTAGAACTTTCCAAGTGGGCTAACCATTTGAATCTGTAATAGTATGTCTTAGGAATAACCTGTCTTGGAGAATTGTGTGCTTAAAATCTGTGAACATGATAGTTTGCAATCACATTAAAACTTCCCCCCTTTACTGAGAGTAGGAAACCTGATGAAAGGGTAAGATGAACAGAAATTATGTTCAAGGTGAAGCTAAAAGATAATTACTTCTTAGCAATTTAAAACATTCAGTTGATTACCTGAGATCTGTTGATCCTAAGTCTGTTATGTTACCAAAGTGGTACCTCTCATACTATTTCTCTTTATCTTCAGTGCTGGTTACACAAAAGTTGTTAAATTATCTCAAGCTTTCCTGTAAATAGATTTGAAGTCTAAAGTATTGTCATGTTACTGGTTTTGGCTGGTATAGAGTTAATTTTTGTCATAGTGGAACATGTCATATCTTCAGGTCATCATATAATTCAATGTCTTTGGATATGACCTCAGTATATAACCAGTGTACTGATGCCCAGATTTAAATTAATTTACCTTGTGATTCCTGCTAACTTCTGGATGATTCTTATTGAATTCAGTGAAATTTGCTTTTCTCTGATAGCTTGTGCAGTAAAAAATGATCAACAACAATGTACCAGTTTCAGTTTAGTGCATTGTTACCTATTTTTCAAGATCATAGGTTAGGACAGAAATAGATGGTATTAGTATATCCAGACTGTCCCTGATGAAATACCTGGGAACATGTTGTGAACTTAAATACATTACATCAAATGAAATAAAAAGGCATATGAGTGCTGAAAGTTTTCCGTTTTTCTTCTGTCCTGCTGTGCACACCAGTGCAGTGCTGCAGCTCCCCTCCGGCTTGGGGTTCTGTGTGCCACATACACAGACCCAAGGGGTCCTGCTGTGCACACCAGTGGAGTGTTGCAGCTCCCCTCCGGCTTGGGGTTCTGTGTGCCACATACACAGACCCAAGGGGTCCTGCTGTGCACACCAGTGCAGTGCTGCAGCTCCCCTCTGGCTTGGGGTTCTGTGTGCCACATATACAGACCCAAGGGGTCCTGCTGTGCACACCAGTGGAGTGTTGCAGCTCCCCTCCGGCTTGGGGTTCTGTGTGCCACATACACAGACCCAAGGGGTCCTGCTGTGCACACCAGTGCAGTGCTGCAGCTCCGCTCCGGCTTCGGGTTCTGTGTGCCACATACACAGACCCAAGGGGAGTTGATGCAGCAGAGAGTGTCAGGGGTGCCCGTGTGTCTGTTCACAGCTGCAGCGGGGCACAGTGTCCCCTCCTCTGGATCCAGGCCCAGTGGGCTGGGGAAAGGGAGCTCTACTCCCTGCAGCTGCACAGCTGTGCTGTTCCTGTTGAGTCTGTATCAGCTCCTGCCATTGAAATTTCACAGAAGACGTATCTAGTCTGCTATTGCAAGTATCAGCTCTTATCCTTATTTTTGTTCATCCTCAACTTTTTTACCCACCTTTGTTTACATACTGTCTCATTGTACGTATTTGTCTATTTTGGCCGTGGCTCAAGGCCGGAATTGAGTCTTACTATTGCTTCTCTGTAATATGTCATGTAAAGATATGCTATATAGATTAGTATATACACCAACTCAATTTTTTTTTATCATTTCACTTTTCCTAACCAGGATAATGCATTGTGATCTCCATAGAATTTTTGTGTTTCTGAGCTGAATATATTAGCTAAGAATGACCAAATGCTCGTGTCTGTATCACTAATTTCTGACTATTACCAGATACATGAGAGCTAGAGAAATGTTTCCTGGTGAGCAGACAAGAGAGCTGAGAGGAGTTTAATTAACCAGCTTGAAGAAACTGCCAGAGGAGAAAATATATCTCATGGCAGATAGAAAGTGAGCAAGATCAATTTGTTTGTACTGGCAATATCACCCACAGAGTATCACTAACAGGGAAAAGGGCCACACTCATACTGAGAAGATCTGTAAGTGGAGAGGCCAAGATCACATGTATAGTACAGAGAAGAGTGTTCACTTAAAACTGCAATGTTTTTGTGACCTTTAACAAAATCTCAAGCCCTTCTGAGGTTTTTATATCATTGATGATGATTCTGGGTTGATTAAAAAAGTGGTAGGAGCAAGGAAGCTCTGACAATCTAATTTCTTGTTCATATGAAAATATAATCATTGAAAAAGGAGGAGTTTGGAAGTTTAAATAAAGAAAATGAAAAATAATGCACTAAATCAATCCAGGAAAAAAAGGTATATGATTAGCTTTTTACAGAGGCATACAGCACTGTCAAATATAGCTTAAGTTTTTTTTTTTTTTTTTGATAAAAGACAGAGTTATGTTAATCAATATTATTTATTCTAGTAAAATGTACTATAGATACCTGCATCCAGTGCAAAACTGGACTTTGTTTTTGCAGTTTCTGGTAGGTTTGAAGCAAAGCATCTATTTACTCACTAGGATTAATATTAAAGATCCGAAACACATTGAGTTGTTTATGTAGATATTTTTAATTAGGTAACTGGTTGGTTAAAAATTGACCAGAGAAGGCTTTTATTTGGGCAACTTATTGATCTATTCTTCATTCCCTGTCCAACAGCTAAAGCGAGTGATTAATAATAGGAGTCTCAGGCTAAATATTTTGAGGAAAGGGAGAAAAACAAATAAACAAACCAAACAAGAAAAAACTCCCACAGTTTCAGCAGTGAAACAAGCCAGTTCCTGACAGCCAGTAGGTGTCATTCTATCTCTATTTTAATGCCAGTTCCTATTTTTCCAAAGCACAAATTGCAGGTGGGAGTGGAGGGAACCATTTGTGCTTCACTTTCTTCTGATTAATGCACAAGTTTATGTATTTCTTTTCAGTAATATAAGGTGTCAGAGTGTGAAATTGCAACTTTTTGATGCAACTGAGGTTGATAAGCTGTTATCTTTGTCACTCACCCATTAATACTATATTTATTTATTTGTACAAAGGATTTGTAAGCTTTGCGCTGTGTTTTCTTTTCCTTTCTTTTTTTATTTACAGTTTCCTTTTTCTTTTTGAGCAGGTTTGCTAGATGCTGTTTGAGTAGTTCTTTCCTATCAATTCTCAAGAAGTCAAGGGCACATACAAGAAGAGGGTTGTAACCCTGGAGAGAGACATGGACTGCTGCCCAGAGCTGCACAGGAGAATGGCCTGACACCACATGGAAAGAGAGGTTTGATACTTGTTTTCTGAATAGCCATGTTGTTAACTAGAACCCAAGCACAGAGCCCTGCTGCCAAATGTAGCAAATACAAAGTATTTAATCTACAATAAGGATTTTGCAGTCTTACTAAGCTAAGCAATTTGAAATCAGTAATTTCATTTCTGTCCACAAATACACAGTGACTATCTTGAGGGTAGTGTTTTAAGAGGGGAAAACATTGAGACTATGAGCAGACCGAATTGCACTACCTTTTTAATGCTCTCACAACAGCATGTTCTGCTGCAAGTAGGAGGAAACCAGACAAGCAATTCATTCTACTGCTGGAGTAGTTCAGGAGCCAGGACCATCAAGCTGACAGTTTTAAAAATACTGAACTATTATTTTTGCTCTTTGGCAGCCATTGTTTTAGCTGGTCCTTTTCTGTCACAGAGAGACCACATGTGTTTTGTTGGCCATTGAGCTGAGGCACATGCTCTCCAAAGTGCATTAACTATGCCTTGACACAGAACTCATGATCCACGGTCCTAGATGAGCAGTGTGGATAGCCCTTGCTGTGTTGGAGAAAAAATACCTGATTTTCTGCAGAATCAGTGACAAGCATATGAACAGATGGAAGACAGACCAAACAGGTAAACTATAAGATGGGAGAATCTTAATTAGTTTTACAAAAGTAAGGTTTTAAATGAGGATGGAAGGATACAGGAAATAAAACATCCTCCTGAAGATACATTATTTAAAGACTTTGTCTCGCCTCTTCTTTAAAGGCTTACAATGTACATTACCTCTGAACTCAAAATGTTAGGCTTAATGGCAGTTTTAGTTATCCTGGCTTGGGTCTTAGCAATGCTATTGCAGTTTCTCTCCTGGCAGCTATCTGTGTGTAATCAGGTGGGTTCTGGGGATGGCATGAATTAATCTTCTGGTGCTCAGAAGGAATCCAATGCTCTGTGTGCATTCGGGGTGATATATGCAGGGAATAGCAGTTAAACTGCTGGTCTGGGTCTGGCTGTTCCTATTGCACTTGGGGCTCTAAGACAACCCATGCTAGTTTCCTACTTATGTTAATACCACACTAATATCACACCAGTACTACACCCTTACTGGAAAGAATTCGAGTTGCATTTCCTCTGGATCTTGGAGTTGTGATCTTAGATAATTTTTCATTATTATGAACTACCATTTCAAGCAAATCAGGAATTAAAGCTAATAGGAATGGGGATACAGGGTGCAATAACCACAAGTGTTCACACTACCATTTGTCTTATTAGCATATTAATTACATTAATGGCAAAAAATCACCATAAAGTGCTACTTTAGTCACAGAAGGAAAAAGAGCAACAAATCCATGGTCAGCAAGTGTTACAATAACAAGAAAAAGAGCAACCAATAATGTTTTTACAGGGACTGACCAGCAAAATGTCTGTCTGCTGAAAATATGACAGTCTTTGTACTGTTTGCATAGCTGAGCAAATCAGTTATATAAGCAAGCTAAGTAAATACTACTCACTTCTCTCTGTCTAAAGAGGAGCAAACAAATAAAGGAACTAAGTGTGATGGGGAAGTTAAAGTGGACCGAAGAAATTAAAGATACTATGAATAGAAACAATGCAGTGCTAGTCAGTTTAAACGTATCTTGTACATGGAAACAAATCACTCACAACCTGAAATAAGAAAGAGTCAGGAAATGGGGGTTGTGGCAAAGGATCTAAAGAACCAAAGATGTTAAAGCTCAGCTGGTTGCACAGAGGGCACAGCTGTTGATGTTTTGTGGTATGCATCTGTATATGTTTTACTGAATTCTGGGCATTTTTACTCACATCACCAAAAATAATGAAATTGCATTTTACCTTTTAAGCTGTGACTCACTTCACGAAAGGGTCATTGCCCAGACAGTCTGAGTGTGCCCAGCAGACAGAGAATACTAAAAGCGAATAGAAATTTACTTCATGTCATGACAAAGGAAAATATGAAGATCTCAGCTTCTCAGGGAGATGCTAACAAGGATCCTTTCAGTCTGTGCCAAAAGAACATTATTCAAAATCTACACTAGGATGTGATTTGTGACCGGCAAAATCTTTAGTACTGAGTGTATCTATTCATCAGCTGGTATATGCTGTGTCCCATTGCTGCATGAATTTTAAAAAAAGACTGCAAGAGAAAAAGGTTGAGAATAGAAAGGCAAGGCCTGCAAGGTGCAAGGCAAAGAAGGGCAGCCTGTAATAATTTCCAGATTCCTCCTCTTTTCACCCCCAGGAATCCTGCCATGCAACACTGGATTTGTGTGCAGACTCAGGGGGAAGGGAAGGCATGCAGGTATTTTTGCTTTAATCTGTCATGTAACTCCATTAAAAAGACAGGATAAATTGGTTTCTCAGAAACTGGCACAGTCTCACTGTGATGGTGTCAGGCAAGTCTTTGGTGAAAAATACAAGAACTAGGTGCTTAGGGAGAGGATGACTGTTCAGCTACTTTTTCACAAAATTGTGAGCCTGGCAGCACAGCAGGCCCTGTCCTCTTCTCATTGCACCTCCTGCATTTCCCCGTTCCTGCAAGGACTATCAGGACATCGGTGTTAAAGATGTGTCTGCTCCACATACCTGTGGCTCAGCTCAGTCTGAAACACTTAAAAGTAAAGAAAAAACAATGTGCATTAGACTTCCTCAGAAAGCTTTTTTCCTGCAGAATCTGCTGCACAGGGTTTATTTGTTACTTGTGAGAAGGGGCCCCAGGGATAGAAAGAGGTGAACTGGAGGTGCTGCTGCTCCTCTTACGCTTTCTCTCTTGGTTGTTTTCATTGAACTTATACTGAAGTGGATTTCCCAGGTGTTCGGATATGCTCAGCTTGTTCTCTTCCGTACTTGTGGAAGAGTATGAATATTTCTACCTATTAATATATCCCACTACATATGTGCTTCAATAATTGTGTCCAGTGATTCTGCTATAGAAAAAAATGAATTAGTGCTTTCATTTGTATTGCGAATATGTTCCATCTTTTCCCTGTGTCTGGGGGTCTTACTGCTGTAATTAGTTCACATAGACCATTGGCAAATTTGAAATTATATTTTGTGATTCTTTCTTTCCTTTATCTTTCTATGTATTTAGGCAGGAAACATCTGTCATTAACTGTGGATAAAGCTTTTACATGTAGATGAGTCTATCTTACTGTACACTTTGGTACATAGGTATCTTGAAGTTGCAGATGCTTTGTGGTTCGTAGGTCTTACTCCTCCAAAGCTGGTACTTTCTGAAAGCTCAGAGAATTAGCCTCTACTTGTCTCTTTTCCTGTCTTTCTGGCTGCACTGTAGACTGCTTTAATATTTATAAAAATGCCTTGACGTGGGCATTTCATTATTTTACATATACCACACAATCCAAGTAAGCTTTCCATTCACCTCTCCACTCCACTTTCCACTTCCCTCGTGTTTTGATTCAACTGTTGTGATTAGACTTCTGTTATGGAAAAATCAAAAGGATCAACTGAAAGGTCATTATATCAGGTGAAGATCTTGTCCTTTCTAAAGTGTCTGTTTTCAGTTCAACATAGGTGTGATATGTCGTACTTCACATTAAAACTTCTTCATATCAGTAAGCCTGAATCACTATTGTATGTGTCCAGTGGTGACACAGTAGATCGCTACGAGGGACAGATTCCTAATTCCAGTTTACTTAGTCGAAGTCCAGCTCAGGTGCTGCATGTTGACTACCACTGGTTTGGAGGATTTTTGTTTGATTGGTTTGTTTTCCATTCCAAGATGATGTATTTGGAATAACTGGCCTTTTCTGCAAACAATACATCATGCTGCCTAGCTTCTGCTGGTCTTATTTAACTTTTTACCAAATGCACATAACCAAAAAAAGGATTTACTAACAATTTAATGTTTTAGTATTTGCTTTATTATTGTTTCTTAGCAGTCAAGGAAATTTTATGTGTTTATTTGTGTTCAGTTTATCTTTTTATGATGAACTAGAATTATAATTTCAATAGGCAAAAAGCATATGATTTGTGAAATAAGTAATTTTGGAATACTTCTAAAAATGTTGTACTTAGTTCATTGGGAAAATATTGAAAATAAGCACTTGAGGCAGTGGGGGTTTTTTTATTACATAATTTTAAAGCTGATTGGTAGTCTATTAGCTATATTGTGCAGGATATATAGCTAAAATGTCAGTAGCAATAAATAGGTTTTGTTTTGCCTGTTTCTTTTATGAGAAGAAATGCAGTAGCTTTCTGAGGTTCTTTTCAGCTGTCTCTCTTGCCATGTATCAGTAACTTGAAGAAATTATACCAGTCACATGCTTAGCTAAAAAAAAAAAGCATATAAAATTAGCTACATTAGCTGTCTGCTGGTCTAGGTCACAGGCTGGTTGTGGATATAAGAACATTCTGTATATAATAAAATACCTGTAAAGGACCAGTAGCTATTAAAAATGACTCTGCTTGGAATAAACTGTTGCTTAGGTCACACTTGAGATGATAAATATTCATGTAATTAGGTTATATGCAGCTACACAGAATACAATAGGGCCAATCACCATAAGTGATTGGAGTGTTTTCATCAAATTCAGTGATAAATGTGACAAAGAATATTGTCAGGAGGATTGTGTTCTTCGAACATCCCATGGTAGTTGTTAAGAGTGGCAGTTCAAACTGTTTGCCAAACCCTTGCTTTCCTCTTGCCTTTTGTATAGTATAGTACTCCTTGGCAAAGTATGGGTCAAGTTGCTGCCATTCAGCAGCTTTTTACATCCTTTTGGTGTTAGAAAAGATATCTGTACATGGCACAATACAATAGAGCACTAATCTGCTTTTACAGTTTTCATTATAGAAACAGACCAGATAAATTAATCACAACTTTTCCCTGTGATGCTACCTGTATTCCTCCCCTTTCTTCCCTTTTTTAGTAAAGGTTATGGCATTAGTGCTAGCAGCTTGCCTAAGTTCTATTTTAAATTATTACTTTCTGCTTCTTAAATTACTTCTGAAATTCCAGCAGGACTCAGCACTCATCTTCATATCTATTCCCGAACCACTGGTTTCTGATGTATAGCTTACAAAATACGACATTCTTATTCACCACATGTATTCATTTATCTTACACTGCATTCCAGTAGTTTAAGCCGCAAGCTTAGCTCTGCAGGCAAGATACCGTGCAGGGAGATGGACAGTCCCATGAGGCTCTCCCTGCATTGACATTGTCTGAGGAAAAGCCTGATGTTCAGCACTTGGAGTGACAGGAAGTTTTGCCTAAAACAGCTCATTTGCTCATCAGCTTGCAATGCAAAATTGCAAGTATTTTATAGTAGAAAAAATCCTGAGCAAGGAGATTTGGTAGACATATACAAACATGCCTAAAATACAGTAAAAATGAAATACTTTGTATAAATATACAGCTGTTCCTTCTTGGGATGAAGAGGAGAGTGTTCTTTCAAAGGCTGCAAGTGGACATTACTGCAGGAGTTACTGCATCATTGCTTGTGTTACGGCTGTGTTAAACTCTGCTAGACCGTGTAAAAGAGCACCTGAGAATCTGGGACCTGGATTTTGTTATCCCTCTTGGTCCCTGTTTTCTAGACAGCAATGTTGTGTTACAAGAAGCAGCGAATGAGATGTGTTGGTTACCTGCGTGCAGTCAGGAACCAGACTCAGGGCAGGAGCAGCCGGGCTGCAGTGCTGCCCTGCACGTGCTGCACGCGTTGTCCTGTCACCAAAGGCAGCCGAGCTGTGGCAATCAAAGGCTGTTTACAGTGCTCTAACAGATAAATAATCCAACACAATCAGGAGGGCAAAAAAGTATTGTGTTTCAAACACATCATGACTGAGACACGTTGCCCATGAAGTGCAAGAGGATGAGGGTTGTGATTCGAGCAGTAATGTGGAGGAATTGGTAAGGGGATTGCAAAGGAGTTTTTGAACAGAGCAGGCGATGGCTGAGCACCTGTGCCTGCTCAGTCAGACTTGCCATCATTGCAGGGAGTGGGGGGTCAGATGGGTCACCTCTGAAAGGCTTGAGGAGAGAATATATGTGACTGGTTGTGATTATCTTCAGCACATACAGCGTTTATAAAAACCATGACAAAAATTATGTTTTGGTGTACTCGACATGTATAAGAACAATTGAAAGAAGTTTCTCATCAGAGACAATGAAAAATGTTAAATGATAGAGAAATTTTTCATATTCACCTATCCAGAGGCAGTAATACCTTTCAATTTCTCTTGTTCTATAATAAGGGAACATGAAGAAATGCTACTTTCTGCTTCAAGGTGAGAGGCTGTTGACTTGAATGAAATCTTTAGCTACTTTTATAGAGAAATTTCCATCTGCAACTATGTTGATTTCAAATTAGGATCAGATTCTACCTTCTTTCATTGTTTTCTGTTCTCAGAAGTGTGAATGAATTTAAAATCTCCAGTGACTATTTCTTCTCATCTAGTGCTTGTTTATTTTCTTAAAGGCAAAGCAGAATGAGAAATTGTGCAATACATCAGCATGCATATTTAATTCAAAGAGGACTTGCTCCTGCTTGGCTAAGACTAATAGAGCACAGAATATACTCAGAGAAGATGTCTTTCTGTATTGTTCTCATATGGAGTTTTCATTAAGATTTAATCAGAAATCCATTAGAATCCTACCCATTTCATCCTCAGGAACTGCAACAAGAAAGAAAGAGTTTACTAGGGTCTTTACTCTCTTATTGTTTTCTCTTTCTTGAATGACTTGATTGACTAGTTTTGTTATATTTTACCTTGTTTTAACTACATTTGCGTTTTGTTTGCAATTACATGTGTAATTATTTTTTAAATAATCTTGAAAATGAGGAAACTGAGGTTCTTGGGCAGATAATTTGATTTTAGAATGGAAACTCAACCATCCGTTGTCACTTAATGTTATTTCAAGCCTGTGACATCCAGTTCATAGATAAAAGGATAAGACTGAGTGTTTGGGAATGTTTCTTTACAGCACTACACAGAATTAGACAACCCAGCAACATCTGTGCAATGAGAATACCATAGAATTTCGCTAGATAATGATGAACAAATCATAAATAATAAAGATTAATACGAAGGGCATTTCCATCTCTAAAACAGGTATGTAATGTCTTTGCAAAGCTGGACAAAAGTAAATGTGTTTAAGACATGAAAATATATGGTGTGGTTAAGATGTCAAGTTCTTCATCGTACCTGTTTTATGGTATCTGAAAGTTCAGATGTCTAACGGGAGAACTGAGAATGAGGAGTTTGGGCTTGTCATCCAACAGCAGAAGAAAGTGGCTGATTTTTAGGGCTATTGATATCTGCTGGGCTTTTTTGAAGTGATATTTTCTATGCTAGTTCGCAAATTGCTCAGCTGTATCTAACTGATCTCATTCTTCTGTCAAACTGTCATGAGGTCTCTATATAGACCAATAGTTTAAAATTCACATAGGTAGTGCATAAGTAAGCATGAACTCAAGTTGTTGAAAGTGTTATTGGACACAATAAGAGTATGTCAGATGGAAAGAAGGAGTTATTTGTCCAGGAATAATGAAATCTTTCAGCACTATTTCAGAGTACGTGAATAAGCTATCTGTGGACACATTTTCATGGACGTATTTTCAAAAGGAATTAAATAATGATTTTCTCCCATTTTTAATGCACTATCTGTTTTCAAAATAAAACATCAAGAATGCAAACAGATTAATGAAGATGAAAAAAATATTTTAAATCTGCTATAAGAAGAAGAGAAAATAATTCATATTTCCCCTTTCTTCAAATGAAAAGGTTTTTAAAGACATCTTGTTGCTTTCTTTTTTTTAATTGGACCTTCCTAGTCACTAGCAACTGTACTAACCACTATTAGCAACTGTGGTTGCCATTTACTACTCCATCTAGAACATTTACTGATATTAGAAAAATAAGATGTTATGTCCTGTCTCTCCAAAAACACGTTATCTCTGAATCTTTTGTTTGTAAGTCAGAGAGGGGTCATTTAATGCCAAATTAATGTGGCCAGTAGTTTTATTTTGTATAAAACAGAAGGGTAAACTTTCCTAAGTGCAATGGAAAGATCTCACGGACTCAGAGAACACAGGACTAGAATACCGTTTGTCTGATTCCTGTGGGATTTGATCAGCAAAAATCGGTTGGATGTGCTTCCATTTGCTTGCCTGTTACTATCTAGGAATGGCTAGGTACCCTTCCCAGAAAGTCAGGTCTAGCCATTGGAGCTCTCAGAAGAGAGCAAACAGCTTTTGTGAATGGAAGCTTTGCACATTACTGATGTTGCCTTCTACTCCCAGCAGCTGAATGAAAATCCCTTTGCTCTCTCTGTTCTTCTGCTCTGGTAGAGTAACTGAAGTGATTACTCACTTGTGGTTGTATCACTTTGTTGAAGACTTGAAGACTAAGCATATATTTCTAAACTCTTTTTTGAATGAAAGATCTTGCTAGGAGAAAAAGTCTGGAGACAAGTAATGCCAAAAGCATCTTGATTTTCCTGTGCTAGATTTGAGGCTTATATTTTGGGAGAGGATGATTATTTACTGTGATCTGGAGAGGGATGATTAGTTCAAACAGAGGACACCAGCTAATAGCAGGGATAATTGAAGATCATTCTCTTGTAGGTTTTCAGTTACCCAGTCTTTATGAATGCCTGTTTAAGTAGGTCTGTGTTTCACTGGACACTGTTACAGCTGCTGCTCTCTGATAATGGTGGCATCCTGATGAGAGCTAGCTGCGGTGATGTGTTGTGAGGGAAGGAGAAGTAGGGGGAAACACTCTTCATCGTGTAGGTAGTTTTTAATGTCTGTAGCAATTAAAACTGCTGTAGTCCAAAGGTTAAAAAGGAGAAAAAAGTATCCCAAACCTTTCAACTTCCCATCATAGCTTCAAGGGGCATAAATGCTAGAAGGCTCCTCCTGTTTCATGTAGAGGTTCTCACAACAGTTCTTGGGGTTTTGAACTCTGAGCTGTTTTAAGTCAAAACTGAATGCTTTTAGTGCAGAAGAGGTAAGCAATACTGGGGCATATGTTAATATACCGTGACTAGAGTGCTAAATAGGTTATGGTTTTGTCATGTTTAGATATGGCAGGCATTTAAGAAATACGCACTGCCGAGGTCTAATTATTGCAAAGTAATTACAGCTGTTGAAGTTGAAGCTCAGAAAGTGTGAAGTGCATTCAAAAATGGCAATTCCCTTGAGATATGATTAGCTCACAATCACCACCCTTACATTTCTGCTTGGAATTTTTTCCTGTAAGAAAGAAGACAGGATTGACAAACACTGGTTTCATCTGAGCTGGAAATTATCACAGACTGATTCACCTGAGTAGTAAGCTGACCAACTAGTCAAGATGCTTTGTTGCATACAAAATTATAGAGAAACATTAGCTATTTACCTGGAAAATGATATATAATACTCTGCAGTGCTGTATACAGAAATGTAGATCAGTGATTGTGTTCACTCCCTGGCTAAACATAAGAGCAAAAGACTTTTTATGCAAGCTTGTGTTTCTGCCTCTGTGAACTTGATATTGACCTCTCTTTGTGCATAATACTCTTGTGTAGATGCTTGTTATCCCTGTTTACTGAAGTTTGCAAGCACTCATTTTTTAGGTTGTTTTTTTTAAGTTGCAGTCTTTAGGCACACAGCAAAAGAATATTTAGGGTGAGGATAGAGCAGAAGTATGGTATTCAACCTGTCAAACTTGTGCTCTTCAGACTTGTATAGTGACAGGAAGTTTCTGAGCTGAAAGCTTCCTATTGTGGGGACAGTATAGGGGTCTGGTAGCACAGTGGAGATACTGATGATAAAGCCTTCGCATTCTGATAAGAAGTTATCCCAGCACAGTTACCAAGCATGTTCAGATCTTACCTAAATCTTTTTCCTAGAGGTAAAAGACAAGATCTTGCAAGACAAGATTTGGGAGCAAGATGGGTCCATGATGGTTAGACAAAAATAATTGAGGAATGTGGCAGGAAAGGATAATGATCTCCCATATCTGAATGAGAGTTCTCAGCTTTTCAAGATGTTTTCTATTGACAAAGCAAGACAATCTCTCAGCCTTCAAAGCTTATTAGAAAAAGCCTTAGGGGCTTTTTCACTTGCTGCATAGTACTAATGTGTTTTAGAGCTGTTAAATATGTTAATTTTTAGTTATATTTGGGTTCCCGGAGTAGCCTATACTTCCTAAAATGTGCAGAGGTGCAAGACAGTAAATAAATGCTTATGCAAATCAGAAGACTTTATAAATAAGACAATTCAGGTTTAAATTCTATGCTAAGCTTTCTGTTGTGAGCAAAGCATACCATGAAACTGTGCTCTCGGAGTCAAACCCTGTCCTATGATCTGCCATATACATGAAGTGAAAACATGTATGCACGTCATAAATTTTGAAAGGATATACTAAGTGTGTGTGAATGCACTTAAAGTTTTGCATATCAACACGTGGTATGATAATCTTCTCCTCACACTCACCTTCTGTACCTTGTCTCTGTTCTGCATTATTAGAAGCACAAAGCCTAGCAGTAGGGGCCACGTCTGGCGATGTAGCGGAATACAAAAAGGAAAACACAGGGAGTTTGTGTTAAAGACCAAGAGTTGAAGCAAAGTTTGACTACTCTTTTAGCTGTGTCTGAAGATAAGAATAAGGCTAAGCTCTGGGAATACCAGTTTGCTAAGTCAAGTTCAAAGCTTTCTTGAGTTACAGAAACAGCATCTTACTCAGTGTTCAGAAAATATTTCTATATATAACTTTCTGTGAATATCCACTACAGTCTAGTCATTACTTACTGTAAAAGGGCCACTTTGGACTGTCTGAAGTTAATAAAAGTTACGTGAAACAACATATCAATTTCAGTCTGAATATGCTGGGGAAAACCGGATTATCAGTCTTTTTTTCTGTATTTTTTCCTTGTATGGTTAGGTGGCAAAGCTGCTGAACCCAGCAGCTGCAGCAATGTTTCGCTTGTATTGACAGCATTATTTTTTGTGTGAAGGAGGTTGGTGTCTTCTCTGGGGACTGGTTTTCGTGAGATGCCGTGTGTTTGTGATGCTGCAGGTGCAGTTAGATATTAAGACTCCTACCTCTCTATCTGTGCCTCTGGAAGAAGCATGTTAGGAAACAAGGACTGGAAAAAACTTAATGGATCAATAAGTCATGTTGCCATTGCTCTTTCATAAAACTCTGATCAAGCTTTACAATAGCTAGGATATTTGTCTTCACTGCTTTACTTGGAAAACTCTTCATGGATGTCATTGTCCTGATGGCTGAAAACCTTCTAATTTCCAGTCTTAGAGGGTTTTTAGGCATTTCTTCATCTACCTGCTTTAACGTTTAACTTAAATTATTCTTTTAGATCCCTGGTGTCTATCCTGAAATGTGTTTATAGAGAACGGTCATATCCTCCAGTGAGCTTTTCCAAGTTTCTTCTCATATAATAGTCTCTTTGTTCCTCTGTCACGTCTTTCTCTGTGCATGTTTCAGTCTCGCTTAACTTTTTAGAAAGAAGAATAGCCAGAGCTCTACCGAGCATCCCAGCTGTTTCAACAAATATTAATGTTTTCTAGTTTCCCCTGGAAATGCCTGGCTTTGATAGTCTCTAGCTGCTCATTTACCTTTTTTGCATTTGTATTGCATTGGTGGCTCATCCTGTGACTGGTGACTAATATGCCCAAATTTCTTTTCTCTGTGACATGTGCAATTGATGAGCTAATAGCTTCTAGCAAAATTTCCCGTTACTAGTCCTCTAGTGAGCTGAGACATATTGAGAGCTGAATCTGTAAGAGTTGGCTCTGTCGTGTTAGTGACCCAGATAATGTTCCTAATTTTGCTTATAGCAACTTTGTGGAACTTCTCAGTTACTGTCTCTGTAAAGCTGGGGAAGGGGGGCTATAAATTGTCTGCTTTCTTAGCTGGGGATGAAGTTAGTGAATTGCATTGTAAATGAGTAAACCAAGAGCTCAGGATGTCCAGAGCTGCAGCATAGTTAAAGAAAACTACTGCAAGAAGTGTCACACGCTCATATGCATGATATTACTAATTTGTACGAAGCGCATGGTTCTTAGGGAACTTAGAGGTGCTACAAAGGAGGAATTGAAGGTGTATGAGGCGTCCCACAGAGGTGACCACTTTGACTACCTTTTACAAACAAGCACCTGAGCATTTTTAGAGCTTCAAGGAAATTTTAGAGTTTTAATTACCAGAGTTTATGAAGGCTTGTGATTGAGGACAAGATGTTGTTCATTTTGTGTCTATTTTCCAATGAAATGTGAAGAAGTAGAGATATTAGCCTCTGGGTACAGCCCTCAATTGTTTGATACAGTACCCTTTGAACTTGAGGAGAATGAAAGAAAAGCTGAACTGATGAGTATTAACAAGTTTGGCCTGTGCTCCTCTTGGATACAGGGAGACACACTCACTGGAGTAGGAAAAACAGGCAGCTGCTGGGCAGGAACATAAAGGCAATGAAAAAATGAGATCTATGAAAACGTCCTTCTGTATTTAAGTTAGGTTTTCAGGGATGTATCAGCAGGCACTTATCATACCAACATCACCTTCAGCTGGGGCATCACTGTAAATTCAGTTGTGTTTCTACAAACTTCACCTAAGGCTTATGTGATCTTTTTATAAAATGAGAATTCCTTGTGCTGTGCTGCACTGATGGCTGTGTCTGCCCTATAACTTATGAACACAAGGGACAACAATGATTGAACACTGTTTGTTTAACTTGTTATTAGTAGTTACCTTAATTCCCCAGAACATTACATCCTGCTACTTAGCAGGCATTTGTACAGTGCTGTGTATTTAAAAGACCTTCAGGTTATAATTTCAACAATAAAGTGCACAGCTGAGGCAGAGGGGGGGAGTGATTGGCAACCAGTGTAAGATTCAAGTGGGTTTTGGTTTGTTCATTTGTTTCGTATTAAAATATTCAAGGTTAGAACCATTTTATTTTTTCAAAGAGTAACAGAATATCTGGAGACTCTTAAGTTCTGCAGGGAAGAGGATGTAGGGGGTGAAAGGCAGGTAATTGCAATCACTGAACCTGGCTAGACTGTCGCAAACGGTGCTGTAATGTATCATGTAAATGATATTAAGTGGAAACATTTTGAAGGGTTATTGGTTTTAATTCTCAAGCTCATCACTTTGTTAAAACTAAGATACAAAGGCCTGTCTTGGGCAGGGTGTATGTACTGTTCCTACAAATCTGAAATGTTCTATGCAGCTTTCCAATGCTGAAGTTCGATAACTGTGCATTCACTGACATCTCCTGTCTATACAGAAATAAACAGTCTACTCATTTTCTCTTCAGAATATGAAGGTTAGGCAAAAAGTTTTGTGACTAAAGAATTCTAGTGGTATAATATTAAAATGCCATTAAAATCTGATTGGGTAAATATCTCAAAAAGCTTTATCTGCCATGAAGTTGTGATTGTGTTCTTTGTCTTTGGTTTAGTGTCACTACTTCTTCATAGTATCATTAATTACCTTCATAACTATTCCTTCCATTGCTTTTACAGCCAATTTAAAATTTCAATTCATAAATTTGAGAGACAGATGATTGCCCCTAATTTTGGTTCCATGTTCTTAAAGGTTTTTCAGATGAGCTCACATGCTTCACAAACATTGCACAGTTTTGGAATAAGTATCACTTTAGACAACCTCATTGCTTTTTTTTTTTTTTTTTTCATTTCGCTATTTGTAAACTCACTGATACCTGGAAAAATGAAGTAACCTGTGTGATCAAAGCAATGAGCAGTGCACCTGCATGTAGAACTCCAGCATGGTTGGTTTTGTTAGACAGAAAATATTTGCTAGGAATCAAAGCATTCTGTGTTAATAGACCTTGTGTCATTCAACAGTGTTGCACAGCAGACAGGAGACCTAGATCCTGAATTTCCATGCAAAAGGCTGTATTAGATAGAAACTTGAAAACTTTACTGGCAGAACCAGTGCAAAGAGCACATGGAGGCAGATTTCTCTTTCCCAGCGCTATTTCCTTCTATGCAAGAGATTAGGACATGTAAACCAGAGGTAGAAAATCATATTTAAGGAAGTCTTTAGGAAGGACAGATCACAGTGGGGTTTAATTATTTTAATATTCATTGGATAACTGGTTACATAAATGTTTTGATGGGAATATGTGTTTCTAAACAAGAAAGTTGTATTAGTAATCAGTATACTGAGGAAAAAGCAGAACCTATTGCTTGATTCTTCATGGATGTTAAGGGTCTATGATACCTAATGCAATGATATGTGGAAATGCAGACTGCCTTTTAAATCCATCTGTGTATATGACACTTCAAAAACAGCCATGGGGAAGTTCCAGCTGAACGGTTTGTAAAACATGGAGGGGAAATTAAGCACGCTTTTAGATCAAGATAGAAAACAGGGATGAAAACAATTTAATGTTTGTGTAATGCACTTGCATCCTTGGTTTGTATAACCTGTTCCTTGGAGATGGTAGCATTTATTACTGTGTGTATTACTATATACTCTATGTATAAATAAAATAAAGAATCTTAGCTGTGCGTAGGGCAGACAACATCTGCTCCCTTTCAAATCCAAAAAGTAACTCTGTGCCTAATAACTTCTCTAATTATTCCAAAGCTACTCACTGGCCTAGTAAAATAATTCTCCTTTCACTCTAGATTATTTATTGTGCTTATCTGTTTACATATTTATATAAAATTATTTTGATTTCTTAATAGTTTTCTTCTGGATTTGTTATGATGATTTTCCTAAGGGATATTTCCTGATACAAACCTACTTTCTTTATTTTCCAGAAGCTTCTAACAGGAATACAGTTAGTGCCAATTCCTCTTCCCCACATCACAAAGTAGATGTTACTATTAGGTGGTTTCACTCTCTCAGCTGAAAGCTAATTCACACTTCAGACACAGAGATGGAAGGAGTTCCCTAAATCCTTCATTACAAATTTCCTAAAGCAGCTGTTTGTTTCGGATAAAGTACCTTTAGAAGTATGTCATGCAATAGGAATTTTTATTTTAAATATATGATGCTTTAGAAACTATTAAGACACTATTAGTAACAGGCAAACTTGCAGTTTGATGCCTTTCGATGAGATTGAATGTGGATTGTGTAAAATAAAATTTTAAAAGGCAGTGAAATGAATCAATCTCTACATTTAAACA
Organism: Patagioenas fasciata; assembly: GCF_037038585.1. Taxonomy (NCBI): domain Eukaryota; kingdom Metazoa; phylum Chordata; class Aves; order Columbiformes; family Columbidae; genus Patagioenas; species Patagioenas fasciata. Next base: position 12,728,607 of record NC_092533.1, on the reverse strand, counting down.
GCCATTAGAGAGGATATTCTTTGGTGTATTGTTAAGAGACTTGTATGAAATCTTATATGCTACTTAGAGATTATAGATGGCAGCAGAAAGATCTGGATTGGAGAGACTTATAACAGGTGATTTTATGGGAATGAAAGTTTACTTAGTAAGTGCTGATAGTCAAAGTGATAAATAGGAAGATGGGAAGGAATTATTTCTGGAGCACACCAACTGTCTTTTCATCAGAGTGATTTATTTATCTATCTATCTATTTATTTATTTATTTATATGTAGTATCCCTTGAGGTTTAGAAATGTCTCTCTTCTTCGGCTTCAAGTTATGTTTGTTGTCTGACTTTAAGCAAAGGTTCTTTGGCTTATCCCAAATCAAGCTGAGTAGATCCCCGTTTTAGACGTGAATCTCTCGTATTCCGAGTTAGTGTCCTGCTACACAGGTTGTACAGGCAATGGACGTTGCTCTTTATCTAGAAAACATCAAGACCTAAAACTTTGCTGAAGCCAGAACAGCTCTTCAAATTGTTTTTCCTTAAGTGAAATTAACTTGTCTTAACACAGTCTTCAGTGTCACCACATCTGTCCACTCACCTTGTGTCCCGCAAGAGGCTACTTTGCTTACAACTTTTTACATGCATTCTGGAAACATTTTCCCTTGTTTCTGCAATGTAGCCATCCCTCAAGCAAATGAAGTTGCTGTTAAAAGGGTAAACTTTGAGATTAATCTTTCTGTGCTCAAGGTCAGCATAATTAAGTGCTGGTTGCAACAAAACCTTTCCCCAGCTCTCTTTTGTTAGCCTTCAGCATTTACAACATTTAAAACAGCAACTCAAATTAGTATCAGCTGAACCACTGAATTCTTTCTGTTTTATATGGTTATTTTTGAAATTGAACAACAAGGCTGGGAGTGTGGGTTTGGGAACACTCAAACAACAGAATTGTTTATTCCCATGCTGAGTTCAGAACAATCCCTTGGAGAAGTTCAGTGGGTTTTTCCCTTCTCTATGTGAAAGCTGGTGAAATATCTAGCAGAAGTAGTCAGGGAAGTCCATTTTTTTCCGTGCTGTGGTACAGATGCTGGTTTTGGACGACCTCCAATGGGCTGCTCTCTGGAGTCACATAAGTAATTCTTGAAACTAACAATTACAGCAGTAAGCTGCAGTGTATCAATTAATGCTTGAAGAGTTGCTCAAGGAAATCCTTCATACAAATTGCATCTTTGGTTATTAACTGAGAGGATAATTTTTCTCTGTTTAATTAAGTCAAATACTTGTATTACTTAAGAACAATGCTAGCTATTCATTTATTTTCCTTTCTTATTTTAATTATAGCATGTGCAGAAGCCTATAACAAAAATATTGACCTGATAAATGCTTTTTTTCTCCTTGCTCTGCTTTCAGGTCATAAGAACATAGAAGATCAGTAGATGCTTGAAGTGTACCTGAGTCAGATTCTCATCTTCAGAAAAACCTCCTAGCTTCAGTGAAATTAATAGACTTACATGTGTTTACTCTGAGAATCTGCTATTAAAAAGTATCCTCAATGTCAGATATTTTCCTTTAGAAGAAAAAATAGTTGTGAAATGTATACTTATTTTCTTCTGAATTTGTCTGTGATGGATTTTAGATCTTTTTGAGTTTCTTCCCCTGGAACAGAGCTATATGGCAAAATCCTTTGTGAAACTGAACAACTTTTGGGTTTAGTGTTTTGATTCTTCTCACTTACTCATGCATTAGAGTAAGTTTAGTGTATTTAAATTTGACTCTTGCTTTGGATCAAAACCAAGCTCCAGCTCTCAGTGAGGAGCACCATGACAGGCCTGCGTTATGAAACAGAGCTGCTCCATGATGTTGCTTTGTTATTTTTGATGGGCCGTGGTTCTGGTCTCCTGTTTGGCCCCCATCTCCCCATTAGTTCTCAACCTGTGCTGCGTACTCTGGGGGACAACAACTCATGGAGCTTGGCTTCCTCTTGGTGTGGGATCAGAACTGCAAGGGTCTGAAGTGTGGGTTTAGACTCTACCATCATTGTGTATGTGCTTACCAGATGAGAAAATGCAGCAACCTAAAGATTAGGTTAAAGCCATCAGTAAAATTAGCCTGATTAGGCATACTGGCATACAACAGGTGATTTTGTCTCGCCACAGTGTTCAGGAAGAATTGAGTCAGATCTCCAGAGCCTAATCTCATTTGTACAAAGGCCATATGACACATCAGGAACACCCGTTTTACTTGCCTAATTTTAAAAAACAATGATTTTATTTTTTCAGGTACAAAATACTTTACGTTATTTTGTATGTTCCGAGCAGTCCTCTCCAATTATTGTACCTTAATTTTTCCTTGGCTCTTTTCCCTCAGTCTTCTTTGAAACTCAGGCCTATCTGCCATGTATCTGGGATCACACTGGGGAGATAGGGTAGTTCAGTCCATCTGCTCTCGCCTTTGCAAGAACTTTCCTTCTTAAAATATGAATGCAGAAGACCTGAAACACAGAAACAGATGTCAAAGGTTACTGTTCTTCGTTTGTTTAATGATCATGCCATTTTCCATTCCTTTTCTTAGTTCAATACTTTGCTGAAATGTTCGTGGATCTTACTGGTGGTTTCAATGTAACACATTATCAAACTTGATAATTTAAGATTGTGCTTTAAATTTCTGCATGGTGCTATCTACTAAATTTCTCTTTGTGTTTTCACCTGTGGTACTTTTCCTTTAGTAATGGATTTTTTGCAATGTTTTGGGAAATGCATTGTTCCTTTTTCCACATACTTCCCTATATTTTTCTTTATCTTGGTTTCTCTGAAAAGAAGGCACCTCTATATTTGTTAAGGCATTTGTTGATTCTGAAACTGGACTTTGGCATTATATTGTTACTTTCTTCTGGTGTCTAGTAGCAGCTGGACAATATGTTTTTTGTTTAAAATTGTTGTCAATTCTATGGGTTTTTGTTTGTTTGTTTGGTGGTTTTGTGAGGTTCTGGGGAACATCATCCAAATAATTTCGATTTACTTTTGGGAATAGACCATGTTGGAAGCATGCCACCGTGCTTTCCTGCACTGTGTCACACTTACAAGAGACAGGAAGAACTATTATTCACTGGAAAATGACACAGTAGAAACTGTGCAGTACCACACAGCTCCTATGAATATTTTTGTTCTATAAATCACCAATGGCAAATTACTATAAATGACACTGAAATCGTGAAGAAGTGAAAAACATGACATAGTTTATGTAAATCTTTCAAATGCTTATAAAGAATTAGGCACTGTAAGACTGCTGTTGTCATCTATTTTAGCTGTGGGTTTTGCTTCAGTGTCAATGAAGAAGCGGAAATTTTATTATATAAGAATGCAACAGGAAATGCTGTTACAGAAACGGACTCTTTCGTTTGCTGATTGTTTTGTAGGAGATATAGGAAAATAAGTATAAAATAAGTATTACGTGCTTACAGGTATATGTGCAACCTCTTAAAGAGTGAACTACAGGAATTGTTATAGAATTATTTGTTACTCTCTGATTCTGGCAGTTAATTCCCCAGAAATGAGGTCTTGTGCTTCTGGTTCCTGATAAATTGTTTGGAATTATACTGTTGTAAGGTGTGGGTGACACTTTTGGTTTGAGAGGGGAAACTTAGGTTAATCTGTACAATAGAATAATAGAATAATTTAAGTTGGAAAGGACATCTGGAGGTCTCTAGTCCAGCCCTTGCTCAAAGCAGGTCAGACTAAATCAGGTTCCTCAAGGCCTTGTTTAACTGAGTTCTGATTGTCTCCAAGGATGGAGACAGTCTTGACATCTGTAAGGCGACAGTCACATCTTGAAGAATCCATTTGAATCCTGTCATTTTTTCTTCATCTTTAGCAAGGGATTATCAAACAAATAGATGATGAAGAGACAAATAGCATTTCTTTATCATCAATAGGTCTGAAATGAGAACAGTCAGGACCTGAATTACTAAACACTCAAACTGGAATTTTCTGTATGAGTTCCTATTCATTAGAGGATATAAGGTAACAGACATGGAGATGGTAGTAGAGAACAACCATAGACTCTTGTTCCTAACAGGATGTATTTTTAATACTCCCTGGTAAAAATTAACAGTAATCTTTAGCTGTAATGACCCAAAATCTCCTGCAAGATTGTCAGCACCTAAGTGGACCTACATCAGAGGTTTCAATGTATCCCAGAGCAGCCCAAGAGCACCAAGCACAACTGATATGCAAGTAGAAATAACTTCATATTTGTTCTTTCTCAGCACAATTTTAGCATCACCAGTATCCGCTGAATTGGTTACTGTTATTCTGGTGTTTAAATTGTGTGGTAAACAAGCATACAACAGAATATCTTTCAGACATTTTGCTGTATAAAGCCAAAACCAAGTAAAATCTGTCACATTTAATTTTTCTGTTTAATGCAATTGAATATAACTAATGTGCAATGCTTATTACCTTGATTTGTTAAATTGTTTCAGAAAAATAGATATGTATAGATATGTATTTCTGTTCAGCTACATCATGTAAACTCTCTTGTTTGTTTGTTTTGGTTTTTTTTAAATAAAAAAGGTAAAAATTGAAATCTAGCTACAAGGCATAGAAAGAGAAAAGGTTTCTGCAAAGACGATGTGGGGGGGTTGTGTGTGTTTTTATTGAGAAACAAAATAATTGTGTTTGCAGTTGACATTTGAGTTTTGTAAAACGCATCGTTGAATTGCAGTGCATGTAGGTGGACTCTTCCATTTCATTAGTATTCTGGGTGGTTGGGTTGTGCCAGCTAAATGCAGCCATCCGCCGGGAGCTTGCTGTAGCCATAGCAACTGGACTGCAGCTTCACAGAGCTGTGCAGGGGAGGTTTGGCATACTGAAGGAATTATACTGAAGCACAAGGTGCTCAGTAAATGGTCGGCTTACTGATTAGTTGATGTGTTTCTTAAAACCAACAGTAAAAATCATTCAGTAAACAGAGTAGGAAAACTGCGATGATTTTCAGCCAGTTCTACGTGAGTGGCAAATTGCTGGTAGTTTTAAGTGTTACAAGTTTTGCCTTCTGTTAAGCCTACCTTACATTCAGTTAGTGCCGATCCTGCTGGGCAGCTACAGCTGTGGGTGGAATCACCAATAGCTCCACTAAGTCGTGAGAATACTGTCAATGCAGTGCTGCAATATTAGGTGTGACAGCCTTGCAAACCTCTGATGATTGGCTGGAAGCTCATTGAAACTACTGCAAACCTTAAGAAGTCATCTGAAAGTGATATGGGTTAGTCTCAAAGTAACAAAAATCAATGATATAGTGAAGTCAGGAAACGCTTTCCTGACAATTCAGTAGATGTGATTACCTCATTCCTTTATTCATTCCTTCATTTATCTGGAAGTCCCAGCTGGAATGCAGTTCTTATTCTCAAACATTGTTTATGATGAAGGCTGAAATGAAATCATAAAGAAATCACTGAAATTAATGGTACGGGGTTTTCAGTCTGAATTGGATCTCAACTGAAATGCTTATCAAGAGCAAAAAATGAAGTAGGCATCACGAAGAAGACAAGATGGTTATGGCCCACTGAAGAGTGATGGATGAAGAATTAGAAGAATCATTAAAAAATATTTAACCTCCAGTAGAAAGTAGATTATTGTATCAGTGAGAGTTAGTATCTATCAGAAATCTGTACTGACTCACAAGACAAAAACATTATATCATTGGTGATGCAGGAATAATGTGAACAAAATATTCTGGATGTTGGAAAATACCTGAAGTAATAATGACAAATATGTCAAATGGAAAAAGTAGGATTAAAAAAGGAAGACAGTCTTTAGCAAAGTCAGCTGTGACAAATGCACAACTGGTCAAGTATTGAAAGAAAATATGCAAAGTTGAATATTTTGGGTTTTTTGAAGACCAATTGTCCAATTTGTTATCCATATAACTTAAAATGCTATATATAAAGATAGAATTATCTGTTTTTTTAATATATATATATGTATATGTACAGTAGTTTTGGCTCTGCATCTGATGGAGGCTTACCCTTTAAGTCTTCTAGAACTCCTGTCAGTTTTCTTCAACCCAGTTATTCAGAGACTGTAGTCTGCAGAAAGATACAAATATGAACTGCAGATAATATGAACTGTTGAAAACATACTTAATACTTTCTATCCCCCCCAAAAGTCAGCAAATGTATTTTTGTTAAATATTTGCAAGATATCTAAATAAGAGAGTTAATGTCATTCTGAACAACTTGGCCTTCTACACCATCTTAAGGTTCTGCTCAACCAAAAGGAACACAAATTTATCTCAGGTTTGAATCAGAGAAGCACAATTAAACCAAGCAGAGGTATCTGAGAACTTTCTCCCTTTTGTTGACTTCCTATGACTGCGTGGTGTTTGGGGAGATTGGTGCAAGTTCCAAAACATTGTGTGCCAAGAAGTTTTTCATTGAGTGAGCGTTTTAGCGAGAGCGCTCAAATGAGCCATAGTGTTCCCCGGACCGGCTCAAAATGATTCAGAGCAATTGTGCGTTTTTTCAGCCCAGTTTCTCCCAATGTTTCATTTCAAACCAGGCAGGGGCTGCATTTACTTCTGATTTATCCTTCTGGTTTAGCTCACCTTCTGGCTTTCTGCTGTGGCTTAAAGCTGGCTTAGTGAAGGATGTGCAAGTCTTACTGCAGATTACTTTGGGAATAGTATCATGTTACTAATTCCAAACCTTACTTACCATAGTTAATTATGTTGACATTTTAAAATCATCTTTATTTTCAATAAAACAAACAATTTTTTTTTCAGTAAGTTGCACTAATTATTTTTTTTTTCCCTCCCTCCCTGTCTAGGATGCTGAGAAACCTGATGTGTCATTGCTCAAGGCTGGTAAGAGATTTACTGTATTAAAATCTAAGGCATCCATATTTTTAGTGAAACCACAGTGAAATGCAGATCAATGAAGTTGAAATCACATTTTTATTTGACTTTGATTACATAAAGGACAGAGTATTGTAAATAGTTAAGGTTGGAGTTTTATTTCTGAAGACAGATGTATTATGTTGTTTTCAATATGGTTATTTCAGTGCATGAGACAGATGTTGTGTAGGCACAGAAAGCTACACTAGCTGTTCTGATATCTGCATAATTATTCTTCAAGAATACATTTTAGTTCTTTTAACTTTATTTTAATATACCTGCAGGAATCTGCAGGACTTGGCCAGTCCTTCAGGTTCATAAGATCGATCTTCATTCAAAGTAAATCTTCTTGCTTGACTTTCTTTGGATAAATAGTCTTTCTAATTTTTACCTGCAGAAAATCTACCTTTCTAATGCAGTCTGTAATAAATGAACTGCTTTTAGGTAAGCTCTGTCTTACAACTTTTGGGGTTTTCATATGTAGTAGATGTCTGAGACTTTTGAACAAAGCTGCTTTCAAACCAGCGAGGCAAAGAATTCCAGGTCTGAAATTGCATCTGGTAAATGGTCTACTGAAGCTTAACAGGCACTTAAAAGACTAGTGATTATGCTTATTTGTATGGCTCATGTGTGACAATGTGAGCTTTAAAAACAACTTATAATGGATATGGAGGCCGAAGGCATCTAACAAATGATCTGGAGGCCTTGAGCTAGTAAAGCTTTGAATTCATGCTGAAGTACACACCAGTGACTTTAATTGCTTCCTTCAGACTCAAGAGAAGCAAAATTTTCTTGGGAAAAATGCGAAGAATTTATGGGGCTTAGTTTTAATAAATTATTGATTGGTATATGCATTAGCACTTCATGCCCCACTTACTCATTGGTGTAAGCACCAACATGACTACTCCTGACTACTCCTTCATCCTTTATGCTCATCTCCACAGGAGATGATTAGTTAAACAAGCTTGCATTGTGAGAGTTTCATCTGTCTAATTTATGTATTAAGGTTGTTTCTGAGGATAGAAACTAAATGAGGGCAGACACTTCTGATAGGGTTGTCATCAGCCAGACTCCTTGGAATTAAATCTGAATTATCAGTATTGCTACGTACCAACTATCACTCACCGAAACTCCCATTAACTAATGCTCAAATAGGACATGTGCTCACGTGCTAATCACACTTTTCCCACAAGATATGTCCTGGCAACCTCATCTTAAGCGTCCGTCATAATCAGATCTTATCTCTCAAAGTGCCTCTCTTCAAGATGATAATTAAATATGCTTATTACATATATTCTGTATAATATAATGTAATTTTATTAGACAAGAATTTCTTATTATCTGCACATAAATAAGCAAATGTAAAAAACCCCTTGAGTATGGAAATGTCTTGGTTTTACAAATCATTACATGAAATACTGAATATATAAGGCCATAAATAAAGAAATAAATGCACCGTCCTGTATTTTAAAAATATTATGCCTATTATTCATTATTGTCACTCTCCTGTTAAAATAACATAATATTGCCTTTGCTAGTTGGAAGTCCTGTAGGTCTTGGAATATCTTCACGGATGAGGGTCATATTTCCTTAATTTCCAACAGAAATCATTAAAACTGCTAAAAATAATTTTCTGAATTCTCAATAAGTTTCTTCTTCCTGGGTTTCATTTACAGTTTTGCTTGCTCTTGGGTATTTTATTTTTTGTTTCTGAGGAGTCATAATCTAAGCTGAATTTTGACATCCTTTCATTAACAGAGAAATGTTTACTTTACAACTGTTGTCTAATGAAATGTGGGACAAAATATGAAGAAAATTAATTATCCAGTAATGTGAACTATCTGCAGCTAATTTAAATTACCTCCTTTCATCACATCCCAGACCTTCTAAAGAACAAATATTAATTTTTCTAGACATCAGGTGTATAGTTCAAGAGATTTTCTAATTAGTCCTTTCTCTAATGTTTATGTCTGAGATAATTAAAGAATAATGCCATAAGGAAATTCGCATGAAGATGAAGGGTTTTTTTAAAGCAGTGCTTTTGCAGACTGACGTAAAATGAAGAGTTTTTTACCCACGTTTCCTTGAAAAGATGCGCTTTACTTTTATGTAACGGAATTCACAGACATGAGATGTTAAAATGTTGATCATAGGTGTATCATTCTAGGAAATAAAAACAGCTTCTTTGTATTAATGTTTTAAGAAGATATATTCAGATTATCACATTAAATACTATTGGAATACTATCTCTGTTGGAAACAAAATACTACTTATCTGTGACAGAAACCTCATTAGTAACTTCAGGCTCCAGTGCTACTCCCCTGGGAAGGCCAGCAAGCCAGGGCGCAGTCCTGCCAGCCCAGTCCTGCAGTCCTGGCTTGGCTTTGCTTCTCCCAATTGCTCTGTGTACCAGAATAGAGACAACTGAGCAGAGGCAAGCTGGAATTATGATATTTTAGCATATTTCCCCAGGCAAGATTATCTATCTATCTATCTATCTATCTATCTATCTATCTATCTATCTACACATGAGACCAAGGTCTGGAGAAAATTTGAGCCATTACAGTGCTGCTGTAGCCCAGTATTAATTTCCTGAGAGTCCACCAGCAAAACAGGCAGAATATGTTCACTTTATGCAGCAACCGATTTCTGTGGAGTCAGCTCACAAAAGTCAGCTACAGGATGAGCCACAGGTTTCCTTACAAGAAGTTCCATATGGCCATTTCCACTGACTTTTTGTCCTGTTTATAGGTCATATCATAGTTTATATCACAGATCTGGCAAAGCAGCGAAATGTGTCAGTGAAGATATTTTTGGAGATAAAAATAGTATAGATAAGGAAAAAAAACTGTTTAAGAACCCAGAAATGTGAAAGAATAGCAAAAAGTATTCCTGCTAAAGGAAAATTTATTTTTAAAATAGTAAGCTAAAAAAATCATAGTAATCTCTCATGACTGAAGGTAATGAAACCACTTAAATGTAATCACTGACTAGGGAGGCAATATCATTCTGTGTGAAGTCACACTATGGTGTTTCTAGTTAACTTTGTGTTGTATGCCTGCATACATTGTGTATTTTTGATACTAAATGATTTAATGTTACTAAAACTTTAGATAAAAACACAAAACATCTAATTGAAAATTCTGACCATATATATGGCGGAAAGAGATAGCGTATTGATTAAGACACTAGTTCCTGCCTGTTACATATATTGTAAAACAACATTCTACTAGCTGTAAATGTTTACATCATGCATAGATGTATAATTTCTAAGATAAATCAGCAAGGAGTTATGTTGAAATAGTACCTTAAGAAACAAGGTGGTGGAAAAATAGTATTGGAATTGTATAGTTGCAACTTCCTCATGTTTTTATGATGCTTTTCACTAAAATATGATCTTGCAGTACTTTAACAATGGTTATCGTTCTACAGAAGAAGTAGTTATTACTTTGTTTAGTATTTTCAAGGAAGATGCTTCTATGTCCCAGTTATAATTAAAGGCTCATCCCTGGGCTGATCGAACTGCAGCACCATTCTTGAAAGAATCCTATTGATATTATTGATTAGATTGTCGAACAGAGAAACTCAAGATACAATAATATGTTTGTTTTCATATTTGAATCTGTCCAAATTCTTCTTCCAAAAAATCTATTTTAAAGAATGTCAGTTTGTTTTCAGTGTTTGCCTGATGATTTTCTCCTGCAGAAATACTACAGAAAACTTCCATAGTACAGGATTCAGAGACTTTTTGGTGGATGTCATGTTTGTGGTTCCCGTGATCTAGCAAAGGCTACAAGCTATTCCTCCCCTCATTCCTTACTAAAACCTCCCTAGGCAGTGATTACGTTTTTGTGGTTTCATTAGCTGCAGGCAATTTATATGCTGGGTTTGCCTTTCCTCATCACTTCAGTATAATCTGATTCTCCTCCCTCTATCAGTCTCCATATGCTGTTCCTCAACAAGCGTATTCATGGCACTCACTTTGCAGCAGGGGAGAAGAGCAGTATATCCTGTGTATTAGAGCATTTGCACTCAGAAATTCATCCTGAGGATCTAGCCCAGACTTTGTAAGCTGTTTCTGAAGAGCAAGACCTGTTCTATCCCTGCCTGAATACTGCAGACATTACACAGCTTGCACTGCGCTCATTCCTAGGTAATGTGAGATAATGGAAGCCTGTGAGCTACTTCCATTCAAAGCCATGTACCCACTCCTAGCTAAAGGGTGGAATGTCGTTGCTAAGGATGCTCAGAATATGGTGATCAGGAAGAAATTTTACATCACATTAATCATAGAGGAGGCTTGTCAAACATGAAGTAATGAGGTGTTTGAGGGTTTTTTGGGGGAGTTGGATGTTTTTGTTTGTGAGGTTTTGTCTTTTTTTTTTTTTTCTGCCTTGAGAGCACAAAGTGGAATGATAATATTTTGAAATTTGGATTGAAATCATGCTGCTTGGAAAAAGACTGCACTAAACCTCAAAGGAGCTTCTGCCTTTAAACACATTGCTGAACTTTGCAGTTTGACAAAATATGCTTACTCACACACTTCAGTTAAAAAAGACAGCTAAAAATAGTTAACACAATCTGAATATGCATAAAATAACTTTAAGGTGTCAAGCTATCATCTCAGTTGAATGATAACTGAAATGTAAGCTAAAAACATTAAAGGCCAGAGTGTGGTACCCTTCTTAATTTTGCAAAGTAATATAGGTAAGCTGTTTCTGAATCTTTGGATTTATCCCACCTGTGTGCAGCTATATGAAAGACTATTTAGTCCAAGAAAATCGGCTATACTCTGTACATACCAACTAATATGTTTGTTCCATCCCAAGAGATTCAAATGAGTACAGGAAGCTGCAAGTTTGATGAATAAAGTCAGGTGGGGCAGAATCAGAGCCTAAATACTTTCTACTGGGGGTCAAAACTTGAAGAATGTGCACAAAATTTATATCAGTTCAAAGGAAAAGTCTGTCATGAGGTCTTTCAGGTGCACATATCTCTTGTAGGTAAACAAGAGAACACTCCAGATTTCCAGCAAGATGGCAGTTCAGGAGCTGGGCATCTGTGTAAGGTGCAGCTGATCAGTATGCAAGTCTGGGACCTAGGTGCTTGTTAAATATTTATTTGTCTAGATAAGAGCAGAAACTTGATGCCAGAACCCTTTTATTTTGTGCGAGTTCCTTATCTGTTAAGTTAATGACTGTTCTGGATGACAGGATCTTGGGAAAAGAAATCTGGGAGACCCTCAAGGCAGAATAAATTATAGCTGTGTAGCTCCTGACAAATGTTTGTGTAACTTGTTTATAAAATCTTCCAGTGCTAGCTATACCATGACTACCCCAGGCAATTAATTTCACTGTTCTTTCATTATTACAAGAGTTTTTTCTCAACCTCTAAGCTGATTTGTTAGTGTAGTTTAAGTTCATTACTCTTTCACTTATCTGCTGTAACTATTGAGTTGAAGCATTCCCTGTTCTTTCAGTCTTTCCTTTGTTATGTTTCCTACATCTCTGGTTTTCTACCTCGGTTTGTCCATGTCTTTGCTAAAACACAGTTGACACCATTGACAGCTTCATTTGCTTCACTAAAGCAATAGTAGTCTTGCTGAAGCTTGCCAACAGTGGCTAGAGGACAACCATTATGGAAAGGATTTTTCACATTATTTATTACCTGCTTGTATATGTGTATGCTTACACGCTGTGGTTTATATCTTACCTATATACGTTGTTACATTATGTTTATTAAAGCAGGCACACATATTTATAACTTTTATTATATGTTTGTAATGGCATGACATTACTGTCTCATGCTTCATCTGTTAACAAATTTGTCTGTTTTTAAACTTCATCTATTTATTTTCAGATTGTTTTTCCGTTTGTCAAGATCACTGTGAATTCTAGACCTCTCCTCTAGTGTACATGGGGTCTTTCTTATTTTTGTGGGAGCTGCATATTTAATAAACATACTTCCTGTTCCTTTCTCTAGGAGAACAAAGAAAATATTGAATAGAAGCACACCTACAAATAGGCCTCTGAGACTCCAGTGAGTATGTTTTATCATTTGATGGTAAACCTTTATTAAATATTTCACAGGTACAGTAATCCCAAATATTTTTTGTACCTATTCTTCATGACTTCTGTGATGGCTGTGCTTCCCTGGTTCACCTATTAGAATATATTGTGTCAAAAGCTCTGCTAAAATTCAAATGCACAAAATTTCTTCCTCATTCATGTGATCTATTGGCCTGCCAGGGAAGAAAATGAGAAAATTAGTTTGACATGATTTGTCCTGGACCAATCATGTTAGCTCTTAGGCATTACCATATTATTTTTCAGATGCCTAGTTATTTGTGATCAACCTGGGGGGGTGGGTTGGAATTCAGGTATTTCAGTTATACTTCCAGAGCTGACTGGCTTATGTTTCTGGCATTCCCTTTCAATGATAGACACCTCATTTTACTTTTTTTGGGTTTTCAATACCTCACAGGTATTTAATGAGCTTTAATATGTCTGATTTTTGCAGCTGTTTCAGTAAATTCATCAGTCAATGTGGGTAGCGGAATTGTTTTAACCTGTTTTTCTTTATTCTAAGCTGAGATTTTACTCTTTTCTATAGTGTTAATTGTTCTTACCACCTGCTTGCAGTTAATGTTTCAAAGCAAGACTGTCCTGCAGCATGTGAGCAGCCCGGGCATATTCAGATAGCTTTCCTTTTCCAGTCAGCAATAGGCTGACATGTAACTCCTCTTGTTGCTAACATCTACACTGATGTCTTGTTGTCTTGGATTTCTTTGTTGGCTTCTTTCCATCTTATGCTTTGACCTTTGTAATTTACTTTCTACACACTCTTCCTGTATTTTTAGTATAATTGACCAATTTCCATTTTCTCTGTGCTTCCTCCTCTTGCTTGACACTGGTGAGGAGCTTCTGATTTAGTTGTTTTCAGCTTCTGTATTGGGATTGCTTGTGCTTTTTCTTGCACCATTAATATTGTTTGTGGAACTGCCACTCTTCATAATTCTTTTTACCAATCATATGAGCTCTTACCTAGGGATTTGTTGTATCTATTGAACTCTGTTTTCTTAAAGTCTAGTTGTTTCTTTTCTGCTGTCCAGCCTACTTCCTTTCCTAAATTTCATTAACTCTCATCATACCATGGTCATTGTCATCCAAGCTGCATTTCACCGTGATCTCAGTCAATTCCTCTCTATTGATTAAACATAGAACAGTCTTTACATTGATTGCTTTTTTCAACCTCCTGTATGTGTAGGTGCATCTGTAATATTTATCAACACCATAACTTCCAGATTAATTGATGTCGTACTGCATTCACTCTCTTTTTAAGGATTGTTTTTTGTAGTGTAAGTCTCCATTATTACTTTGTATTGCGCCTTGGATAATTGTGATATTTGTTCATGAAAGTTCTTCCCAACGCATGTTCGTGGCTGTCGTCTGCAATGAACACCAACATGTTTAACACTCAAGTTCACAAAATTTCAGCAAGGATAACTTCCCAAATTTGGAACTCAAGACAAGTGCCATATTTGAATACATTAGCCTTTTCCATTGCACTGAAGTGTCTAATTTACTAAGCTTCTGTAGTATTAGTCAGTAAGTGCTTATTATTATGAACTCCTATTCTGCTCCGCTTGTTTCTTCCACAAGCTTCTTGCATTAATGTACAGGTTTCCAAAGCACTGGGCACACCGAGACATCGTTTGTATCATTTCCTTCATACAGCATGTCCAAGCTGCTGGATTTTATGCTTATGCTTGTTATTGTCTTTGTTATTTCAGTCCAGGGCTATGGTAAGCAAAGTTTAATTTGAAAAAAAACTTCTGTATAAAATCTCTACAAGAAGTTTTTTATCCCAGCAAAAAAGAATATTGTCATAAACCTTCTCTTCACTGTCTTGGCTTCACTTATAAAGAGTAATGTCCAGAAGTTCAGAAGCAGGTTCAGTCCTTGTTGAAAAATAAAAGAGGGATAGACTGTTGATTCATAATAGTATTACATGATGTGAGACTACACCTTGTACTAACTGAATTTAAATGGTGGTGGTGGGAGAGAAGAGAGAGCTTTTAGTCATGGTTTTTAGACTACTACTTTAAATTCATGCCTGCCTCCTTGGACTTTCAGAACAGCATTGCTTTTAGTGCTGCTTTGTAGTTACATTGTGTTATCCTTCAAAGGGAAGTAGACATTTTCCAAAAAAAGCAGAAAAACATGTCCCTAGAATTACGCAGTCCTCTATCTATCTTTATACATATATGCATGAATTTTGATTTTGTGCATAATTTTCATTTGCCATGTGTGCAATCCTGGTTAATCATCAGTTTATATTATGTGTTGTCATAAACAGGCTTCTATTAACATGCTTTTCATCTTGCAAATGCGTGCTTTTCTCTACTGTTGCAGTCCAGAAAAAGTAGTTGTCTTAGCACTTTCTCCAGTGAACATCACCAATTAAAAATAGTTATTTAGTGCATCACAGTGTGACAAATAGAATATTGCTTGTCTTTAACACACACATAAAGTGACTTAGAAAATATAGGGGTAATGTTTTTAAACTAAATGAAGGTAGGTTCAGACTAGATATCAGGAAGAAATTTTTTATGTTGAGGGTGGTGAAACACTGGCCCACGTTGCCCTCTGGGGGTCATAGATGGCCCGTCCCTGGAGTCATCCAAGGCCAGGCTGAACAAGGCTTTGAGGAACCTTTGGTTGAGCAGAGTTGGGCTAGATGAGCTTTGAAGGCCCCTTCCAACCCCAACTATTCTTTGATTCCTGGGGGAAATTTCATTAAATGCATTTCAGTAGATATATAGAAATTATGTGGTGGTTCTCATGCTGATAATTTTTCGACAACATGGCATATAATATGTCCAATGTGACCCTATAGTAAAAAATAATCCCCATTATGATGATGCTGCATATAGAATGTCACCATATCTTCTTTACGGCTATTTCATTCTCTCTCAGGAAAGAGAGTATGACATTCCCTGGTAATTTCATAGCACATTTTTGACATATGTACTATAAACTCAGCAGTTAGTGCTAGAGTCACCTGAGCATAGAGAGACCCTTATTAATCAAAAATTGCCTTGCCAGGTAAAAACTGCTGTGACTGGTATAAGTGAAATAAGAGAGAAAAAGGGAAAGAATGCTCTGAAAGGGAGTGCTCCTTGTCATATGCTTAAATCGGTAAATTGATTTATATATCTTGGGAAGTGGAAAACAGGAAAAAAAGAAGCAAAAAGATAGATACAGTTTTTAGATTATAAACAGTTTCTGGGAAGAAATTCCAACTAATTCAAATGAACAATGCAGAAGATAAGACGATACTCAAGGACAACTAGGTAGAACAACTGCAGAGTAAGGTTAATTAGTATGGGTGGGAAGTCTTTCCATCAGATTTAAACATAGAGCACATCTAAATAATGCTGAGAAAATTGAGTTAGTGTAGACAGAATATTTAGGAACTGTGATGGTTGCATTTCTGCTTAAATGGGAGATCTAGCTAACAGAAATGACTTTCCCATTTATTCCTGTGTGGGTGAAGACAAGGGCATATTTAGGTTTAAATCTGGAGGAAAGCTTATGAGCTCTTGTCTGGAACCTTCAGCTTTAATAAGAGGACTGGCCCCTCAGAATTTCTGGTCTACTTATGGTCCTAGTTTATTCTGACTATTAACTCCAGAACAGTCTTTATGGCTTTCCTTGATTAAGCAAAAAATAGAAGCCTTGGCAACTCAGACTTATTATGACTTTTTGTTCATTTTACATGAGAAGTATTTATATTTGCAATAGATTTTTTGATAACTGCTCTAATAGCAACCCTTTGACATGTATTTTATGAAAATGAATACTTTAAATCATACCTGTAAAGAACTGTTTTATAGTATTTAACTACATAAAACAGACAAAACCATCATTATCCAGCAATTAAGGTGCATGAATTATTAATTTTTAATAAAAATAAACTACTTGATCTCTAATTAACTCTGTAATCAAGATTGTTCCAGTATATCATTATATCTCTTAAGATTTCAAATCCTAAATGTGTTTAAATTGGTATAGTATTAAATAAATTGTTTCTCTGGAATGTATAATTAATAAATGTGCAGGTCTTTAAAGTGATTGTTTTCCATTAGTTAACTATACAAAAGAGTATACCAAGGTATATGAAGAACTCAGTCCAGTATATTTTTAAATTTGTGGATCTTTCTGTACTATTCATGCTTCAGCCTCTTTTGGTATGCGTGAACTGTTGTGCAGCTTTGAAGATACTCACCTGCTGTCCAAGACATTGTTAAGCTCACCACTGGGACTTCTTTAGAAGAACAGCCTTTGTGTGAATCCTAGCAGAGTGATTTTTCCATGGATCTTGATGGAGTTAATCCTCTAAACCCCAATGAATGTCAGTGGGTGCAAAGGATGCATAAATTCCATATGTGTTTTTGGAAACTTTCCTGAATAGATTCTAAAAAACTGAGAATAATAACAAAAAACTTGTGGTGGACCCACAGGTCCTTCTTTACATTGACTCCTTCGCATTTTCAAACTCCATTCTACCAACCAGTGGTATATAGAATATGTATATGTATTCGTGTGTATATATAAATAAAAACACGTATGTATGTGTGTGAATCTATATATGTATATGCATACAAATATATATGTGCACATCCCCCTCTCACCTTCATAGTTAACTCCCTCTTCACTCCTTCACATTCAGCAAACAGAAATTTCTTCTAGAGGTTTTAGTAAAAGGCTTCTTTGTAAATGCAGAGATTTATAACAATTTCTTGTGGATATCAAAATAAAATGCTTAGAAATTCAAAATTTATTTTACATCTCCTAAATTAGATTGAAGCTTGTATTATACCATCTACTGGCAAAGTTGGTCATGGCTCACAATACATACATAGATATATATATATGTATATATATATATTTCATCTGCTTTCATGGGTAGTTAAGTTCATTTAGTGAAGGAAAACAGCAACAGGCATTTGCAAGCAGGAGGAGTAATATGTAGCATTACTGTTCAAACACGTAGCGTTACAGTGTCTTGTTCTGATGCCAATGTCAAATCTTTGCCAAGGGGTAGCATATGTCTGGTATGCTGAATGCTGGCGTCTACATGGGCAGGAAAGCAGTGATGTCAAATCTCTGTGTATTTCAAGTGTAAATTATTTAATGTAACATCTCTTGGGAGAGGACCCTCAAAAATAAAAAAGGTATTTTCATTGGAAATCGCAGCCCCATGGAACGATAGGCTCCCAAGGAGGGAATCTTCATTTTAACTATGTATAAGAACAATGCACAGTAGTAATTGCAAAACTGAATATTTAGACAAAAATTGAGAAAAAATAAGGTGGAAAAAAATGTGCAGCAGCACTATGCTATGATACCGATGTTACCATACAGTACTATTTATATACAAAGAAATGTGTACAAAGTATGATTTGGAATGAAGTTGTCTTTGAAGAGAGAATAACCCCTGCACTGTTCTCATTCTCTGGAGCAAGCCTCTGAGAACTAAGGACCGCTTGGGTCCTTTATATCTTATACTTCAGATCTAACTTTGAACTCTAGCTAAATAATGGCATTAAGGTAGAAATACTAGCTTCATCAAATGGAACTCCAGTCCATAGCAGAAAATCTGAATCTGAATTTTGAAGGAGTCTCCAGTGTCTCTAAGTGGTTTTGAGGATACAGCTGTGGATGAACCATAATAATACAAACCTGTGTCCCCAATGGCAGAAGCTGGGTGAGTCAGTTCATGGCTTATGCCAAGGGTGAGTTCTGGTGTCTGTCATGCTGTCTTGAAGCTTTCTACCCTGCCCCTTCTATCTTATTGTACCTATTACCTGATAAAAGTATGTAGTGTTTCCCACTGTGAGAAACTTTAGAGTTGGTTTTGTCAATTCATCATTAAGTTTCCGTATGTAATTGCCAGTAATCTTTAGAGAGGCTGAAATACAAGTTTCTCTTGAGATCAAGTTGAACACCTTTTTTTCTCTTATGTTTTGTACAGTGTGATGGTAATATTTTTAACAAATTATTTACAGTGTGTGGACTAGTTAAGAGTTCCTTGCTTCCATGGTTTGTTAATCCACATCAATAGAACATTTTATATGTATATATATCTCAAAATACTTCCACAGTAGTTGCTGGTGTATTATGGTTTGGGTTCTTCCACTGGCATTACACTTAGCAAGATTGTTGTTTTGTACTTCATGTAATACAGATTTCCTCCATGTGCCATTTGTCCACTCTGTTGTAGTACTGACATACATAACCAGAAACCCGGCTTGAAACCATTAATACTTGAAGAAATATTGTATTGGCAGCACCATGCTGATTTGTTTATGAAATATGTAGCTACATACACAAAACTGAAAGCATTATTTAATTGGCTGTTTTAGTGAAAGGAAATTCTGTTTTACCCGTATCCATACATCATAAGAAAAATAATAATAAGAAAAAATACTTAAGCATTTAAAACTATTTACAATGACTCTCCATATTTTCTCTCTTTAAAGTTTAAATTGCACTTAAAAGAAGCCCATTCTAATTTAGGTAATTTGAGACTGGAACTTTCAATAAAGAATGGATGAATCAATTTTTAATCAGCTCCAGTAAGTTCATATTGTGCCATAATTAAAAATTAAAATTAACAGAGAAAATTTAGAATTCATTAACATTCAGTGAAAAAAATTCAATATAATCACAAGCAAAATTACCATTGTTTTGTTCAACAAGTTGTGCAAGACTGCATTTTGGAAAAAACACTTTGGTTAATATGGTAGAAGACCATAATAAATCTTTGCATACCCTCTTACTGCAATGTTGATGAAGCAGCATTAACACTAATTAATATGCTTGCATAATTTTAATTAATATAAGTAAAAATTCTATGTGAGCATATTTTTTATAAATAAGACTTGTGGCACTTGGTGAACATCATGTTGGCTTCATTGTCAGGGTGTTGCAATTAGTATACATGATATATACCTTCAGATAGTCATGCCTGTGAAAAGATTAGAAAGTTCGATCCTGCAGTGTAGTACTCAGGGTTTGTTATTACAGCTCTTGAGCTTTCATAATATAAGACAAAAAGTCATAAGTTGCTGTTTTTACCTCTATACAATGGTTAGAGTTGACAGTAGAATACGTGACACTCCTGTTGCATTCTCTGTGCTCTAGAAGACTGTGTTCAGACAACCCAAACTTCAGCTGGATTTTATTAGTTTAGTGTTAGTGATTTAGAATGTTGTGAAATACTAGAAAGGTTTCTGCCTACTTTTCTCTTTTTGATTAAAAAAAACCCCATAGGGGTAAATGCATATGCTATGGACTTCTCTAAGGTCTAAGTGAAAAGAATTCTTTTTTTAGGGCAAATGATGCTAAGCAGAAAGATCAGACATTCTTATTTTATTATTCTTGAATAATGTCAGGTAAGAATTAATACATGTCTATAAGAAGACAAAAAGTAAGTCTTCCATTTCTCTGATTTTATGACTAACTCAGACTCTTTAAGCTTGCCAGTGCCTCCTCTTCCATAAGTTCATGTTCTTTTTTTTACTTTGAACTTTTAACATCTTTTTCACTAACAAAGTGAGAACCTTTCTCAAAGTTTAATAGCATTCAGGACTTTATGGCCTTTTAACCATTTCTATGACTAGTCAATGCTAAAGGAACCAGAACAAAACACTAACTAACACTGTAACATGCACTTTATATGCAATTTTGATCTACTGTGTTAAGTCAATGTCGATATAGACTATTAAGGCTTTTAAGTCAATAAAATTTGATCTTTTCAGTATGTACATAAATAATTTTCCATTATACTGAGAACTCAAAGTGCCTGTATAAATCTGTGGTTTGTAGCAGCTTTTAAACAGAGAATGGAATGGATTCACCTTAAACTGATACTGGTATAAGTGCAGAAATCAGTTGGGGTGAGACTTTTGAAGTCTCAGGGAACATGAAAATGGAATGTGTAACCTGTGTGTTTAGTGCTTACTATTTTTAATGCATTCTGTCAGTCACAGCACATGTTCCAAATATGCAGAAAGCTCTCCTAAGAATTCGTGCCTCTAGAAGGTGCATATGTAGCTCTGGTGGGAAGTGGAAAGGACTGTCCAGTTTACAAATTCTAACACTTCCCCTTTGGAGGCACAGCCAAGGCAGTTTATGTCAGGTGTATGTTTTTGAGTACCCGACAGTGTATTACTAAACTCATTATATTAATGTAATAGAGAAATTGAAAGGTCTAACCCTATGGTGATCAACGTAAATCTTTGTTTAATTTATTCTCTCTATCAGCTCTCTTTTGTACTTTGAGAGGATTCTCTCTCCCACTCTGGATTATTAGTTTGTGTAGCTGTGCTTTTAGCTTGGTTTATCATTATCTGCTAGAACTGGGATGCAACAACTCTGCTCAGATTAAGACAGAACTCTGTGAACACAAGAGTAATGACTATCTTGAACGAATAAACGATCCTCTTATAATAAGGGTCAAGACAACAAAGAGTGATTAAAAGGACATATTCACTTTATGAGTCATTGAGAATGTAATGAACTGCAAAGTCCTGGTGCCTTGGAAACCAAATTTCCCAATTTCATGTCTGGTAGTTGGAGAACACGTTTCTTCTTATGTTGTTATTACCAGACAGCATTTTTGATTCAGGAGATCTTTTCATAGTGCTTATATTTCCTGAGTAATGCTCAAAACTCACACCGCTGTAGCACTGCCAGCTAATCTATTAAGTTTTGCTTTTTGTTCTTTGTAATATTTGTCTCAGCAGGATAATGAATAACCAAAATAATTAGTTCATACTTCTGACTTGCCAGTAAAATCAGCCCAGTGTCTACCCCATTTACAAAGACTATGCATCAAAATAAATGAAATTGACTTGAAAGACACACTGCAACCTTGCATGGCCAGTTTTCCTGACCATATGAGCTGCATTCTACCATACGTATTTCTGGGAATGGTTCACAGGAAGATAACTGTGCCTGGCTGGATGCCGCTGGGCACCCCGGGGTGACACCAGGACACTGCTCTTGGTGGTCTCTGGGACTGGGGATTTGGAGCTACAGCAGCCCCTCAGATACAGGACAGTGTGTATTAGTAGTGTGAACAATTACTCTTATCTAAGTGTAGCAACAGTTTTTACCTAGTATTAGGTAGCTACTGTGGCTTGAAGGAAGAACACAAGATGACTCAAGGATACAAACAACTAAGTAAGAGGAGGGAAGAGAAAGGAGGGTGGTGGTGGAGGTGACAGGTAACCACATAAACACAAGTACATGATCTGTCTCTGAAGCATCTGGAAATGGAAAGACATGCTGCACTAGATATATTAGATGGTGATGTGTAAAAAGTAATTTCTATGTTAAAGCACTATCTAAAGAAAAAGTGAGGGGAAAACAAACAAAACCCCAAACAAACAAAAAAACCCACAAAGCTAAGGCTGTTTTATTTCAGGTTTTTCCCTGAGATGTTATGGAGTAGATCACTCAAAGAATCTAACTGATATAAATGAAGAACAAGATAAATTATTGTTGAGCAGTAATATATGTTAAGATTAATACTTCAGGATAAGATGTTAGGATTAATTCTTAGAAACTGCCATATGAGCCAGGATAAGTTAGCAAATTTGGAATGATTCATTTTGTGGAAGTGAATGACAAGACAAATTCCAAGAGAGTTCAAGATGCCAGGTTTCTTTCCTTTCAGTGTGGCATTCTTCTTGTAGTGATATCTTCTTGTGTTATATTTAAGCTAGAATTATATATTTCGGAGCAAATCTGAAGAAAGCAAATTAACTGATGGATTAATTAGCAGTTAGTACCAGACATGAGAGGTTCTAGACGTAGTAAGAGACTTTAAAGTTCTAGTTTCACTGGTAAATCTGTGCCTATATGCAGTAGATCCATTACTCTGTGTGCACCTGGACCTATTTCCAGTCATTTATAATGCTAATCCATGAATCTCAAATTACCTGAAAAAGCTATAAAACTTGCTGTAGAAAGACCTGTTTTCTCCCTACAGTTCCATATTTGGCTGTTTTGGGAATTATTCTTTTGTCGTATCCATCCTCTCAAGGACATTCTTTGAGGAATCTGTTTATCAAAAATAAGAGCTGCCATGGAGGGTTGCTGAAAAGAAGCACTGAGGCAGAAGTTTTGCAGCATGAGATCTGGGAAGCAAATATATGTGGACAGGCAGGCATTATTATGGCCCATGCAGATAGCTTCTTCAGGAAGAGCTGTTTTCCTGCAATATGATTGATGATTCCAGGTATAACTGAATTAATTCTGTGGGCAATGAGAATATATTCCATTTGTGCAGCAGTAGAAAGGTTTGCCTCTTGAATCACCAGATTAGTGGACCATTGGCTGCCTCTGTAATTGTGCTCTGAAACGTTTTTGTTCTGAAAAGACGTGCTTATTATTCATGCTTCTCAGGTGGGAGAAGATTCTCCATCACTGGTGTCAATGTGTTCATGCTTTATTTCATTCACTGCTGCTCCTTCCTATTTAATTCACTATGGCTCCTGCCATATATTCCTTCTGCCCATGATTTCTTGCCTGTTCACTGAGGGATGGGCTGGCAACCAAACATCTGCGTACCTATTTCTCCCAGGCCATTGGCTCAGGTGTGGCAGAAATCAATGTTGTTAATATGCACAGTGAGTCATGCTGCAGTTTGTGTGTATGGCTCCTGAAAAAAACCCACAGACAAAATTGTTTCTTGCAGAAAGTGCAGATGAGTAGCTAAAGTCTTGTCAGTATTAGTGAATAACAGATTCGTGTAACAAGTGTTACAGAGACAGGGAATAATGGGAACAGTTAAATGGGTATTAACCTCTTTGAAAGACATAGTGGTGGCCAAAGTCATTATGACATATCACTAGGCAACAACACTGTCAAATGGTGCTTCTGACATCATCCTGGTGCTGAGTACGGTAAATTGGAAAGGTTCTCCATGCCTCATGCATAAACTTGAGAATTTTTGTAACTATATTCTTGTCCTGAAGCTGAGAAGGGAGTAGCATGCTGCAACAGTGGGTGATGGGTGGATAGCTATAGACACCAGTGCTTTCAGCCCACTCGCTCAGCTATATGTTCATCTGAATAAATAAATGCCAACTTCCACAAGAATGTGCTTGGACTATTGCAGAGGACAACATAAAACTTTCTGAGAATGTATGGAGAAATGAATGGGACCCCCACGCTGCTAGGGAGACGGGGTTATTGCTCTCAACAGCAAAAGGTTCAAGTGATGTTTGGAAGAAGGGGTGGCTGTATGTATAGAAGTATCAGTTCACCCTTTAATTTTCTCTACTTTCAGCATGTAAGGCAACAGTAGACTTTTTACTAGGTTTATTTTTTTTGCCTTCATATGTTGGTGTGTAATACACAGAATATATATTTCCAGTTAATATTTTTGTGGCACACCATTTAAAAAAAGATGGCTGCAGAGAAAATACACCTCTTTGTTTCTCCTTATCGTCTTTCCTTTCAAATTACATGGGAAGACCAGAAAATCAGTTGCTCTTTCTGGCAATCCACAGTGTCTTGGGTGTCTTTGCTTTTCTGTTTGCAAGTTCCCACCCAGAATCGAACTCTTCTATGCTTTGTTCGTCTTGGGTCAGAAGGCTCAGGGAAACTGTGAAGGAACATCCTCCCCTTGCTGTGTGTGTTCCCTTTATCTTTGTAGAGTTTCAAATGATGTCAAAAAGCAAGCGATTTCTTTTTAATAGTGGTTTTTTTTTTTTTTTTTCATTATTCCTGTTAGTGTAATAGGTAGAGGTGGAGTAATTTGGCAGGATAGCATCTTTTTTTTAACCCTAGTACAATGTTCCCTTTTCCAGCTTAAAAGAGAGTAGAAAAATTACTTTCGCTGCTTGACAGCTGTAAATAACTGGTGTCTTTTCTCTGTGGATTCTCAATCAAGGTACTGGGTTTACGTAAGTTCTGGAGATATTTAGGAGGAGTTTTTTAAGTGTGTGTTTGTTTTACCCCTGGGAAAGGAGTCCTCCAAAATAGAAGAATCATAACATTAACTCAAAAGTGGTTGACCAGCTTCTCCTTTGTGGATAAAACTCTTAAAAAGCAATGCTAATGTTTTATTAGTGCACTGCTGCCTTCTCTCAAATGCATTCTTTCAGCACATTGCCATGTGGTGATGCACTCCTCTGGTTTCTTCCCTCCCCCCAGCTCAGGAGTCATAAATGTGCCTTTATTATTAATCCTAACTTCTGCAGTATTCCTGAGCTTTTGAATAGTGTAATTGTGAGAAGTTGTAATATTTCTGGCAGAAGTTTTGAATACTTTTTCCCTTAATATCTACAGTTGGCTTTTATCAGAGACCAGGTATTCAGGAAGATGCATCTTTAGACTGATCAGGTATGGCAGTTCTTCTATATTATGTTCTCAAGTTTGAGGAATAATTCAGGTTTTGAGTTTTTTCAAGTCGCATGGCAAATGAACATACTTTCTTTTATCTTTCTGTTTGCTAGAGATAAAGCCACAGTGATGTTAGTATTCGAAAAAATGTTATATTTTTGTTGTTGTTATTTGGTTGAGGGGAGGTTTTTGTGATTCAAATGATATGTACCAGTAGCCCAGCTGATCCTCTTCCTCTTCAGCTGCCTACAAACCTTTGAGAACTAAGCATCACAAATTGTGACTGTAGTTTCTAAGGTTATTATGCAGCTACTTGTCAATGGCAAACTATATAGGAATTGGAATACGCTCTTTTTTCAAGTTCTTTTAATGATGATTTATATTTTATTCATGGTTTATTTATATGTTAATATTTTTTCTAACTGGTGAATCTTATTTTTTTCCTTTTGTAATCCTCTGTTACTACAATTACACCGTAAAAATGTACTGACTTCGGATGGTAAAAAGCAAGGTTGGTACTGCATAAAAGGTGTAAAAATTTGCTTGGGAGTATTTTCAAGTGTGAAAACAACAGCGTCCAATAGAAAACTGTTTAATGCCTAAGAAACACATGTTTGTGCTTGATAAGTAGGAAAGAATTGTTTTCTCAGTGAGTCACTCGTCTTTTTCTTCAAAAGTATGTGGGTGACAAACTTAACAGTTATGATGTGAAATCCAGAAGCCTTCAAAACATTTGCTACAGAAGAGGAAATCGTGCAAGTCACATTTTTCCAGTGCAGTGATCAGTAGCACACTGTTCGGTTATCATGGGCATTACATAAAATTATTGCTTTCTCAGAACTAGTTTGAGTACAGATGCAATAATTTCCCTGGAAAGAAAGGACCCATTTTAAAGATGGAATTGTTCAATTTTGTGAATGAGAAGGAACCCCTGGGAAGTAAAAATACATGCTTTCAAAGAACTAGTCTCAAATCTGCTTGTACTGCTTGGTCCAACCCCTAGTGAAGTCAAGGAGAAATCTCTGACTGAGACTTATGAAAAATTAGATACAACAATGTACATCTCTCAACTGAGTGTTTCTGCAGAAGAGGTAGTTATTTAGTGTGGAGAAAGAATGGGTACTATACAGGGAAGACAGTAAGTTGATAAAGAACAAAATGTAATATGACAATGAAACACCAAAACATCTCCAACGTTTCAGACATATGGAGCAGGACACTGCACCCTGTCTCTTCCTTTTAGACTGTCTGGGCTTGATCTACTCATCTGTACCATTTAACCTAGAGGCAAGTGGTATTAGGTATCTTATAGCTTGGTCATTTGGCTGTTTGACAATAGCTGAACAATGTTTTCTTAAGGGTTGATAGGATATTTAGATATTGCTGAGCCAAGCTCAGTGTGACAGAACCAGTCCTTATGGCAGATGTAGGTACTTGCCACAGCACATACTGCGTAGTCCTGAAGGGAAAGGGTCGATGTTTATTTGTTGTGGATGGAGAGGAAATTTGGCCTCACACAACCTGAAGGATGTGTTAATCAAGTGATACAGAGATGGTTCTGTAAATCCTGTGTGTTGACCAAGTGATTTCAGTGATCTCGGTGTTGCCTGGTTTACCTGGATGAGGCAGCCACATATCTCAGGCTAATCCTGCCTACATTGAACAGCAGCTTCTAATTAGGTTTAGAAATGAAATGGCTGTATTTCCTGACATTCCCAGCCAAGACGACTGACTGACATCCCTGAGTGGGACTCTGGAAAATCAGACCATGTGCCTGTTTTTCTAATTTTTGATCTGAGTGACAGGCAAGAAAAAGTTTTAAACTTCCTTGCCTTTGTTTCTTGCATTATAATGAAAATGAAAATAGAGGTTATTTCAATTTTCAGCTTCAAAGATTAGCTTCTGCAACTTGAACTTCTGCCATTTCCTTTTTCTCTACTGTGACTTAGTCACCTTGAAGGCAATCAATTCTTGTGGTAGAAGTCCTAGTCTTAGTGCGATGACTGACATTGTAAAATTGCTTGGGAAAATGCTAATACTTAACTAAAGAGGCAACTTCTATTTCCATTATCCTTTACACAGGCAAATGCCTGCACTTGTTGCAGGGAAATCCACGCTCAGTAAAGACAAAGCTTATTTACATTCCCGGGTGCATATCAGCCTTTTACAATTCTATCTCCACGAGGAGGTTCCTTTAGAGATGTTTTGAATCCGGCTGCTACTAAAAAGAGATCTAGTTTTGCCTTTCAAAAAGTTACAGCCTTTAAAATTAAAATTATCAGATTGCAAATATTTAGGACATTTAAAGAAGCTGACACAGGAAGTGTTTTGTGCATTAGAAGTCTAAACCCGTGCAAATATTTGATGGAATTTTTTACCCGGTTTCCTAATGATTACGTATGAAAGCTCACGCTTTTTCATTTCTTTGCTGGCATAAACCAGCTCTTTAACTAGGATTTTAAGATACGATGCTACACATTTGAGGTTATTAAAAAAAATTCTGGAACATGTTGATGAACTAGAACATGGAGATAAATGGTGTCACCTTTAACAAATGCATTCCAGAATATAAAGGAATAGCTACACAATCGATGCAATGAAGCTTTTCAAATGTAATGGTATTTTTAACAAGATTTGAGGGCATAAAATTGATATAGCTGTAATTAAAGTTCTGCATGCTGATCTACCATGGCATGCATACATCTCTGTTATTAAGTCTGCTCTACCAGAAAGCTGAAGAAACACTCTCTGAAATGTATTAACAAAAGAAAATCAAGTATATTTATTCCAAGTAAGGGCTACCAACACTCCGCTCCTGCAGTGACTGACTGGAGTCAGCAAATTAAATAATGTTCCTAAAAAAGTTTTCGTAGTTTCATTTGTCAGTCTGCTGAAGTGATCATTCACCTGTATGTTGTTTTTTTTTCTGTTGCATTTATAAAACTCTGATTAATGTGGTATCAAATCCTGGTTTGCTTATGGCATCTGAAAGAAAATAGTGCTTATTGTTCAATTACATTTCTTTACATAATCTTTCCACATCTTTCTACTCTCCTATGTCATTCCTTAGTTTGTAGAAACATTTTCTGTTCTGCCCATTCCATTTCACATTTTCTCTACTATGCCTGTTTCCTTATTAGCATGAATAATCATTGTCCTCCCAGTCATCTAGCTTAATTTATATTAAGAATTAATACAATATAACTCCAGGCTGTCTTCTCACTAGCCAGAACAAAAATGGAGACTGGCTTCAACTCCTAATGAATCATTCCCTTTTGGGGGAAATACCAAGTGGAATTCACTGGAATTCCATTAAAGTCCTTGATAGCCATTAGAAGTGCAAGTGTAATGCATTTAAAAGCAGAATGGAAGACAGACTGGGCATATGAAAAACGAATAAGCACTTACAGAAAAGATTGTGCTCATTTTGAAAAAAATATTTGCCCAATAGAGCTGGTTTTGATGAACTCCTTACCTGAAAACGCAATGAAGAAAAAGGTTTGTATGGTGTCGTTTGGCTTGTTGTGCCTTTTGTGTCCAATTTTGATACATTTAGACCAAAAACATCAAACTGATGCCTATCAATGGTAAGTGTCTGCAAGTGACTGCAGTTTGGCAGTGTTTATGTCTTCAGGAGTTTCTACGGGATATGTATAATGCAATAAGCAATTCAACATTCATATAATTATAGCTGCAAGATGAAATACTCTATTTGTCAAAATAAAGGTTCGTCTCTAGTACTAAAGTACAAAAGAAAACGAGCATTTTTAGGCCTGGATTCATCCTATTTGACATAGAACTCTGAAGTAGTTCAGATGAATCATGACCACTAGAGCACAGAGCACATGAATTCCTCATGGTATCTTTCAGCGCCAGATTGCATACGACTAAATTTAGATGTCTAAATGTAGGAAAGCAATTAAAATGCTTTGCCATGTCTTCAGTCTACCTCTCCTTTCCTCCAGAGAGGCAGCAATCTGCTGCTGGACCATAAACCAGCAGTTACTTCCCCTGCTGCCCCAGTGCCTCTTCAGTGCTGTGACAATGAAAAGGCTCAGGGCACCACAGCACCCGTCCCAACACACACCGAGGCCCAAGGAGCAATCACTGCTGGCTTGGGACAACCCTGAGCGAGTGCACACACTACATGCTTGTCCCACAGCACGCATCTTTTTTTCCCCTGTGTGGCTGTTGAAGGTCAGCAGGAAGGACTGTGGTGGCCATGTCACAGGGAGCAGCAGCTGGGTGGTCCCCATGTCACAATGGTGGGCACTGGTGACATCACCGTGGGTATAAAAAGGGCTGCGTGGCAGGGGCAGGGCTTAGTTTGGAAGGCAGCCTGGCAGAGTGAGGCCAGAAGGGACAGGACAGGAGGGAAGGGGGTGTGCTGTCCATTCAGGGGCTGGGCTCTACTGAGCTGCAGGGCTGTTGGCCCCATGTTCCCTGGCCATGAGGCAGCTGTGGAGATCAACAGCCTTGTGGCTAAAAACTCACCTCATCTCACTTCCCCAAAGGCATCTGCAGGAGAAGCCCCGCTGCTGTTGGAGCCATGGTTTTTGGGAGCGCTTACTGTTGACCTGCGTTGTGTTTACCACGAAGCAGAAGGTGCTGGACATGAGAGACGGTGGTGAGTGAAAGCCAAGTACCCACAGAGCCCCAGCAGGAAGCGGTAAGTGGAGTAGAGGCAAGGGCGCGTGGGATCTCCATGTCCCGCCCAGCCTGGGCTTCCCCCAGAGCTGGGGCCATGGACAGACCACTTCTTCTCTTGTACTGTACACTTAATAACACAGGATGTTCAAAGTTTGCTCAAAGAAAAGAATCAGCTTTAATTAATTCAACACAAAAGAAGGGAAAATAATGAAGTAATCTTTTGATTATTCTGTGTTCTGAAGACAAGATTTGGTTGTAATATTGAAATAATGGTTTATGTAATACAGAACTTTTTTATTTCTATGTGACATTTTAATCAGACATGCAAAGTTGGAAATAGGAAGGGTTCAAGTAATTATGTTTAATTGCCTAAGTATCATTTAATCAAAATAATCTTCAGTAGTAATAATTATTATTGTCAGTCCTTTTCTCACACATACTTAGATATATCATATTAATATCAACCTTGATTACCATACTTATTGAAAACTACATTCTAATTTTCTCTTTTAAATCAGCACTATACCTCAGGCAATTTCAGAAGCATGTTTAATCCTCTATATTTACTGGTTATAGCTTGAGCAAATATTATAAACATAAATCCTCTGGCTTCATAAATCAGTTCAGTGCTTCAACCTATTGTTGATGATTTAGTGACCAGCCAGTGGTCAATACATTCATTTATAAGCATTAATATCTTGTACATACTGTCTTTTCAGTTAGGAGTATAGTTTTTAAGCCCAACTAAGTCAATGTGGAAGACTTCCAGGGCTTTGAGTCTCCTTTTAAAAGTTGGCTTCATGATAGGCTTATAATAATTATTACTTTTTTACTGTAATTCAACTGGTATTTAGAGCTTGTGACTATTTATAATATGTTAAATTTTAAGAGTCGGCACTCTCGGGTTACGTCTGCATTGCAGCTGCTGAGGCAGTGCTATCAAACAGCTTGAAATGGGTATTGGAAGCCAGCGAGATGCTGGAAGCGTGGTGGTTTGTTTGGGTTAATATAATCTGTTAAGAAGCGTGATAAATTAGTCCCTGTGGAGTTCCATGCTATCACAGTTTGACTGCTTCTGGAACCTGAGATAGTGCGTTTTAAGTTATCTTGGCTGGCAAGGTGCAGTGATAATGTATCTCATTAATTCGAAGTCTGGAATAATTCATCAAGAGTTAGAGCTGTTTAGGTATGAAGACAAAATCAACAATAGTAGTGAGAAACCCATTCAGGTTTGCTCGGTTTCTTAGGGAGGATTGTTGAAACAACTCCCAGACAGCACAGCTGAGCACCATCTTCAAAACAGAATCAATATTTGGGTCGTGACACTTCCTGCATCTCCTAGTTTTGATCCCACTCTGAGCCCTACATCTGGCATGTAGCATGGCTTCGAGGGCCTGAAACCCTCAGGAATGGACCCTGGTGTCCCTGGGTAGCACAGACACAAAATTGTTACTAAGATGGTGGCATGGGGACACCAGTTATTATGGTTTAAAGTTTGGGCTGACCACAAAACTTGATTTTGTACTTCTCCAATGTGGAAATAATTTCAGTGCAAGCAGAGACTGGGCAGTATAACCAAGTGATGTATATGAGAGTGTTAGTCACTTTTTAATCTTATTCTGGAGTGCATGTACATGACTCTGCTGTGTTTACATCCAATTTTGAAGCGTAAAGCTTGCATTTAAGATCCAAAGAAAACAGCACAGTTACAGCTTTGTATCCTCTTGATTCAAAATGAATCCCAAAGCTTTGCTAGACAAAACTGGAGTTTGAACCTGAAGCATTATTTGGTATTCACACGTTCCTTATCCATGTAAAATCAAAAGCCATATTTAACTACACCATTTTGTCACTGATCCTGCATTAAACATCCAACAGATATGATCAGCAAGGGTGATAGAACTGATAGGAAATTTAAAGTCCTGGCTTTTTCTCTCCATATGATAATAGTAAACACTGACTTTCTCTCAGATACCGCATAGTATATGTTTGTAGAAGTGGCAGTTTGTGGAAACTTAGACCTGAAGTATCTGTATTAGTGTCAGAGTAAGTTAATTCTCACCATAGTGAAATAAGTGTTGATGGACTACTGATGTCAACAAAATGACTTTATATGAGAACAGAGTCCAAACAACTTGTATTCCCAATATGAAAATTACAACTGTATCTGGTGTGTCATTCTGTGACTGGAAAGTTTCCTCAGGATGTTTGAGAACCCAGCCTGCCTCACTGCACTGACTGCCTCTTATTTTGACTTGTTCTATCTCCGTATACATTTTTACAGTGAGTTCTTTATCTACGTGAAAATATTCTTCATGTTTTGTGTATTGCTCTTCTAATCCTGAATGATGTGTCATGGTGGCAAAGTGGTATTTCTTCTCATCTGCACATGAAGTTACTAAGAATTATTGTATAGCTTTTTGCTAGGTATTTGTTTACCAATAATATTTTTAATTAAGTTTTGAAGCAGTACAAATGAAGTATAGACTAGTATATCTTATAGTATAGCATTACTCAAATTGTCTTAAACATTACTATTTCCCAACTAACAAGAATAATCAGTTTTTATTATACTCTTATAAAAATAGTTCATAATCAGGTAAGTAATAATACACTTATTCACCTTTCTATTAATTTTTTGTTGATTGAGAACATGGACAAACCCAAATACATTTCTTGAATAGAGTGCCATATAAATAGTACATTACCATGGACTTTCCTCACTTACTGGAACAGAAAATGATAGCATGAGCTCATTTAAAATTATACAGTGATCCCGAAGAAAAGAAACTTTGTTAAGATGAGTTAAGGTTGAGGAGATCTAATACTAACTTTTTGGGAAAACACTGCAGAAGACCATTTCAGTAAATGCATAGTAATCCAACAATAACTGCCTCTGAGAAGAAACATCAGTGACCTAAAAGCCTAGAACTCTAAAGTTAAAATATTTTTTTTCTATTTTTTTTAAGGCTAAAACAAGGAAATTTCATAGCAAATTAAAATATTCAAACCTAAAATATGATTGTAAATAACATATTGGCAGTAATACTGAATAGAGTGGAGTGATTAGTGAAAGACGTGTTGTCCAGCCATGTGGCACCGTTAAAGAACAGACCCAAAGCTGTCAGTGTGCTGGCTGCTTCCATGGACTGGAGGTGGCAGGGCCCTTTGTGTGAGGACACCTCAAATCAGTGAGCCAGGGCACCAAGCAGGAAGAGATGAAAAGAGATCTGAGGACTGATCTATACAATCTTAAAAGGGTCTTGTCCAACCTGAACAATTCTGTGATGAATGAGACGGTTGAGTTTGGGATTTGCTGAGTAAATTTATATGCAGTGAAGAGAGCTGCCACAATGACCATGCTAGCTACAAAGACCTGTGTGTACCCTTCTCTCTAAACCTGCTGTTCTCACGCAAGCAGGCTGGCAGTCCTTTCAGAAAGGTCTGAGTGTAAACAGAATGGTGTGAAGAGGGAGACAAGGTGACAAGAATGTAGGGACTGTTTGTTAACATTGTCAGTGATTGCATATGCATGGAAACATCAAAAAACACTTCTGGAGATGCTAAAACTCAAATGGTTGTGACTATTTAGTAGATAAATTTGAAGATGGGGAACAGGGAATCCTGGACATCACCTTGATGCTTCAGAAGTAGGAATCACTGACTTCTAGGCAGAGAAGGAGATGAAGGGAAGCAGCTGGCATCTGCCCTGGTGGAGAAAAAGCTTGTCCTCTGCTGGCTGAGAAACAGTGGGCTCAGTTCCTCACCTGGGAGCTGCAGCAGATCTCCTTACATCCACTGGTTTTTTTGAGGTGCTGTCCAACTCCTCACCATCTCCCCTTGCCCTCACTATTCTGCAGTAACTCAATATTTGAACCAGCACTAAATCTCCAGGAGTGGGCAGATTAAGGCTGCATTCCCCACTGCTTCCTCACAGCTTTACCAGTTAGTACTTGGTTTCAGAAAGTTCTCATAAAAATGTCACCATAAAAGGGTGCAGTCATTCAACAGACAAAGAAGAATATACAGTAATTTACTTGGAGCAGCTTTTTGTATTAGAACTGTCAGGATTCATTGGCATGAATGGAATGATGGTGGTTCAGGTCTCTACTAGATGAGAACAGTAATAGCAGCAGCAAAACAAATTATGCCTCTTTCTTTCCTTTGTGTGTATTTTAGAGAAAAGCAGAAAGAAATAAAATAACACAAACATCCTGAAATGGCTGTACTTCTGAGGACAGCTGAGTTTAGAATACTTAGATGCATTTTATCTCTTCCAAGCGTGTATTACAATCAACAAATCTAGAATTAATATTATTGCGGAGAAAACAAATACTTGATGTAATCTTCCGTTCTGTTCCATGAGTGTGTGTTCTATTTTGTTCTTCAGTGTAATTTTTGTGTTGTGTGAATTCTAGAGAGTTTCAGTCTCTAGAAAGAAAAATATGTTTAACATTCAGAAAAAGGAAAGATTAAAAAAAAATACGTCCAAAAGCTTCAGTCCTATATCAAAAGTCCTTCTCGATTCCTGTCACATCAGGTCCCTTTTAGAGGTTCAGGGGCTGTCACTCACTCCATGCTGTAGTCTGGCATTTGAAAGCTCCTCACTTGCCTCTCGACATCTCTCATTCGGTTTGACTAGTTCAGCTTTATTTTCTTCACAATAACATATGGCCCTAAGGAACTCATTCTTTTTCCTACCTATATTCAACTTAAACCATTTAAGCTCTGTTTTTCTGTGAAATTTGCTGTATTTTTTTCCTCTGTGATGAAGCATTGTTTTCATACCTGAGAATTTCAATATCTAAATAATCCTAAAAGTCTTGAAACATGTTAGTAAAAACCTGGTGGGTTTCTTTCAATTTTCCCTGCAATGCCATATGAAATGTGAAGTCTTATTGTACAACCTTATTTAGACTATGCTAATGAAGATGAATTCTCCAGTAAAATATGCAATTTCCAAATTACTGAGCTGAATCTTCCTGTATAAAGTAGTTTTTCTTTTTCATTTTAAATTAAAATGTAATTGGAGCTTGGTCAAAACTGCCTGAAGTTGAGGACTCTCTGACCAACAATAGCTTAATTAAAAAACAAATTAAGAGTAGGAAAGTGTGGAAGATGCAAAAATGGAAGATGTTTAGTCCTCCTGGAAAAAAGCAGAAACAGGCAAGTACAGAAAGAAGGAGAAGAAAATACAGTGTGTGCTGCTGTTTGCATTCTTTGTTGAACATTTCATTTTCTGACTTTTGATGCAAGGATTTACATGCAAAAAAACCCCTCTCTGCATTTCAAATGCTGGCCTTTTTTCTGCATCTTCTGGAGGTCAAATGCTTTTGGGTTATAGTTTAGACAAATGTCTACACGTGTTTGGCAAGGGCCCTTCAAAGATTGCAGCAGCTCAGCAGCTACGTGGGGCTCCACCCAAGGAGGGCAGTAGGAGTCATATAAATGAAATGAGTTAATCAGATCAGGACATTAAGGAAAGTAGATAGTGGATTTTTCTGGAACTTAAACTCTTCTGTTAACTGATTGGGGCAAGAACTGATTTGATCCTTATTGCGCCCCAAGGTAGGAAAGGAACTTTATGGGGCATCTGTGGCAGAATGCAAACCCCCCTCTCTCTCCCTCCCTCCTTCATCATGGAAGGAGTAGGCACATCCCCCTCTCTCTCTGTGTGAGGTTAACAGCTTCTTTTGCTTGGCCCCAGAGCACCCTGGCCAGGGCCATTAGGAGAAGGGATTGCCAAGGGCGAGTGAGCCGCTGGGCACCTGTGACCAGTGTGGGGGATGTTTGGAGGCTTCAGGGGCACCCCACACACAATGTGGGGGTGCAGAGAAGCTTCTAGAATGCCTACAGTCAGGTCTGATCAGCCAGTATAAAAACGGGACTCTCTCGTCGAGACTGGGCCCATTGTTGCCGGTCTCTCGGAGCGCGAGCTGAAGATGCTGCCGCCGAGAGCCCCCCCTCCCCGGAATGGAGACTCCACTTGCCTTGCCGCCATGGGTGTGAGTAAAACTGCTCGCAGGATTGCGAGTATATTTATCCTTTCCGTGCACATTTGCACGTGTAACTTCCTGTGCTTAATACAAGCACGTATACAATTATTTCCTCGCACAATCGCGAATGTATTTATGTTCCATGAACATTTGCACGCGTACTTTAAATTATTTCCTCACACAATCGCAAGTGTAACTTTATTTCCTCGCACAAGTGCGAGTGTATTATAAATTTATCCTCGCACAATCGCGAGTGTATTTTCCTCCCGTGCTTCCATATAAGCACGTGTAGTATTCCGTGCATATTTGCATGTGTAAGTAAATTAACCCTCGCAGGATTGCAAGTGTATCATAAATTTACCCTCGCACAATCGCGAGGGTACACTTCCCGTACTCACTACGAGTACCTGTATCTCTTTAAGAATAATCCCGCACCGTGTTCAGGCAAGTGTGTACTCCTCTGGGACTCAGGGGTGTTTCCGGCATTATCTTGGGTGAAGCCACGTGCATGCACACTGTGGACCTCCTGTTGTATTAGTTGCTGCCCCTTAATAATTTTCCTCAACCGATACCCGAACCTATATTTAAGTCACTTTTGGAGTGCTAAAACCCTGTTTCTCACCAGTTTAATAAAAGTTGTTTTGGACCCTGTTGTCCCTTAAACTAGCCTCGGAGTACCTCCATGACAGGCATCATAGGCAGCCAATTTGAATATGTAATTTAGAGGCATAGTTGCCTACACATCTTCTGTATTCAGTGAGTAGAGACAATTTTCCAGAGAGCAATTAAAAATTTTATTTTTCTCTCTGTCTTTTTGTCTAATATGTAAGGAATCCATAAAGACACTCAGAGCCTGAAATTGGCTAAGTTGGAGAGTTCATCTAATCTCAACATAGCTATTGGTGTTTTGCTTTTCTGAGCCATCTCTATGAATTTTGATGCCATTATATTCTCACGAACATACAGGTAATCATCAGATTGGTAAACACCGACTGCAGTTATCAAGTAGCATATGGTTTGTTTACCTTACCAATATTTAATAGCTCATAGAAAATGAAGGAAAGTCAAGCAATTGGGAAATAAATTCTTTTAGGTAGCTGACAGCAGAATTGTGCTCCATAGGTATAGAGCCTACTGTAAGCCTTATGGAGTAGACTTGTATTTGTGTGAAGTCAAATAAAGTAATTTAAAGCTATTGGGCTGCTTATTGGATTAGCACAGATAACTGCCGTGTAGATTTGTGCAGCTTGTTACCCTTCCCATCTAAACAAGTTCTTCCTTTGATCACATAAGGAGAGGTGGTTTCCCAGGAGGTCTCATTAGACTGGATTTTTTTCAGCATTAGTCACATATTTCTTTAGCGTGTCTTTTGCTGGTTGTAGAAACGTCAGTGACGATAGAGCAAACCAGAGGAGATTTCAGCAATATTGTGCCTACTTAATTAATCTTTGTTGGTCTTCTGGAACTGCATAGCTGCTGGGGTAATAATAAGTATAAACACAAAGTTTTTTGTGTAGAAAATACCCATCCACAAATATCTCAGGATGTCTGATGCAATATAGTAAGACTCTGAAAAGGCCATAAATAAGGTGGTAATTGAGCCACAATGAAAGTGAACATGAACAAAATGAAAACATAAGATAATGATTTTGTGCCAACAACTCCAAATTTTTGACGTAAAATAATACTGTGTTTTATAGAGTTCTGTTGACCAAAGAGAACACAAGAGCGTGCAAAGACACAGAAGTGTATAGTAGCTTCAAGTACTTGTATGTCATTGATGCCTAGAAGGCCCATCTGAGACAGATGCTGTGCTCTGCCAGGCACTGTGTAAACAAAATTTAAGACATCTGTTTCTGTACAAAAGATGACCCCAGTTCTTTGAAGATTTCATCAAGAATTTATATTATTATATAAAGGCAGTGATCCTGTAATAGTTTAAAAGGTAATAATTGAAAAAGAAGGATTGGAAGGCACACTTGTTTCCTAGAGGCAACAGACTGCAAACCTCATTCATTCATAAGTGCTGTGCCTGTCCAAACAAGATTCTTGGCTTTCTGTGATTGGGGTAGTGGTTCTTTTACGAACAGCTGGTAGCTAACAGGAGCGATTTGAATCAATTTTTCTGCCTTTCTCTATGACATATTTGAGCTTCATGTGCTAGTTTCTGAACCAAAGTCAGTCTATGATTTATTCAAACTAAACCAGTGTTCTCTTAGCTTCCTTTGTAGACTCTTCAATGGTTTCCAGAGTAGTTGCTCACTATTAAGCAGGAATTTAGGCTATGGCAATACAATTGTTCTTAGTTTGGAATAAACCACAAAGCTGAGGTTTGAGCTCAGAGGAAAGACACTTTGATTTGTAGATTTTCCTTTACAAATTTTTCAGTTAAATTTCTTATTGGTGTGCTGGTTAAAGCAATCAAGTCTTTTTGTGTCCTTTTCCAAGATGCTTTGAGTGGACATACTTACAGACACTCATACCCACATAGTGTGGCTCCTGTAGTGGGTGAGACCATTTAGCGGGGTCAGCAGAGCTACATTCACAGCAAAACTGCAGTGGGCAGCAGGGAAGGCAAAGACACTTGACCTTTATTATGCA
Source organism: Patagioenas fasciata (assembly GCF_037038585.1). NCBI lineage: Eukaryota > Metazoa > Chordata > Aves > Columbiformes > Columbidae > Patagioenas > Patagioenas fasciata. The sequence continues at coordinate 12,690,061 of NC_092533.1, read as the reverse complement.
TCATCCCTCAACTTGAAGCTGCTCTATACTTTCTGAGCTGTGCAAGCCCTTGCAAACCAAGTAACTTTTCCTTTTTCTGTTTATCTCCTGTGAGAGTTCAAGCATGAAGTATACAGTTCAAGCACAGCTCTGTGTCACTTCAGTAGTCACTCTACAAGGCAGGGAAAACCCAGTAATCCAATTTAGCTGTTGAAGATACTTTGCAGAAGTGTGACAAGGAGCATGACTAATTTACCTTTTTTAATGAGCAAAAGTGAAAAAAATTCTGGTTGTGCCATTTTACTCTTGGTATTTTGAAGTCTAAAGCATGTTCTGGTTTTACTTATTGCATTTCTTTATTACATGGAAGAATGATGCGCTGCCTTAACAACTGTCCTTCAGAATGGTTTTAGGACCACGTCCATCTTGGTAAGATACAGAAAGGTATCTAGGAGGAAAAAAGTAAATCCATACATTACAAAGCTCTTGCACAAGCAAGCCAGAAGTGATAATAGATCAAAATAGGTTTCTCTCTAACAAAAGTATCAATATTGTGATTTATCACCTTTCCTTTCTGGCTGTTCAGCCACAACTGACTTTTGCTCTTGACCATTGTCTTATAGCAGGAAAAGCTGAGGTGCTTTTATGCATATTGGCTATAAAGTGTACAGGTGCTGACCTGCAAGGACAGAATAATGGTTACTTGCTTACGAGGCGCTCATATGGCATCCCTAGGCTTAGACAGGTAGTGCTGACTTAATGTTTTGAGCTGAAACTTCCTACTGTGTCCATAGAAACAAGTAATGCTCAGGGGTAAAAGCAGAGACTCCTCTTATGGGTCAGTAGTTGCCCAACAGAGATGAATGTGTTTAATATAGTGCTTGAAGCATATGACAATGATATGGTATTAAATGCTATTTCTCCCTTACACAAAATTAATAAAAAGAAAGCCCTTTAAAACGGCAAAAAAGGGCTATGTGGTTTACATACATTTAAATTTTACTTGGGTATGTCTCTGTCCCAAATTAAGGGATTGCTTTTTGTTCAATGCTTGTACTAGTGGAAGATGACACCTTACAGACTGCATCTCAATTGCTTCCATTACAGCATGCTGTTTAGCCTGATGTTTCTTGCTGATTGGCACTATTTGCAGCTTCAATAAGGGTGATTAGGGTCCAGATTCTCGAAAGTGCTCAGCATCTTGCAGGCTCTTATTGTTCCTCTGAGTGCTTTTGAAAGACTGGTCTCACTATACGATTCTGACAGCTTGCTTTCTGTACCTCCATTAGTGGGGCTCTGAAGACCGAAGGAGCAAGAGTGCTGTGGGTTTTTTTTTGGTTGAGATTAGAATAAACTTTGCTGGTAGCACTAATGATGTTTGGGGGGAATCTCCCCTCTCTGCTTTTAAGACGATGCTTAGAACATAGACATGCTTTGAAAGAGAAGACAAGACTTTCAGGTTATATTTGCACTGTAAAGCACTGAGAATATTTGTCAGAATCTATTTGACAGAAGCAATGTGTGTTGCTGAGTTTAAGGAAAGAACAGTTTAGGGAATCGCAGGTAGGTAAACTAAGGACTGAGTGTTTCCAGCTGAGAGTTAATATTAGCTGACGATCTAGTGCCATGAAAGACTAGAAAAATGCAGCACTCAGAGCAACGAAAGATAACACTTTAATTCAATGAGGTCTGTGTTCAGACATTATCTGATCTAGAAGCAATGTCCCCTGGAGAATACAAACCACTAGAGAGCGATGAAGCCATGGTGGAAAAGCATGAAATGGTAAAGCATGGAGTGGGAAAAGACGTTAGTTTAGTTATATTTCATCTACCACTGAACTAGTTGCAATAATGAGAAAGGGTGAACTAAATGAAGAATCTTGCAAGATACATGTATATATTGTCTTTTATACATGTGTATATTGTATATGCCTATGTAAAATTATAATAGATAAAATAATATGTATCTTGTGTATATGTATATATTCTGTCACCTTTAAAGGTGACAGACACTATACCACAAGTATGACCCCTAAGTTTTAGTAAAACATTACTCTTTGTAGAGTAGCTACCTTTTGTAGAGTAACCTTTCCTAAGAACAGGAATTATGATCTAGAGCATGAATATTCCTTTGCCTGAAGATAATAGTGGATTTCTTAATTATAAACAAAACCTTGTTAACTTTTTCATTTGCAGAAATCATAAAGTATTATTTATTTTACTTTGACGATGGTAAGGAGCATCTCATGGACTAAGTCATGCGACTCCAGGCATAATGTATTCTTTATTAACACATTTAATAGCACAGTCAGTTTTATTTCTTATATTCCAGAGTCTTGTATTTCAAAATTTGTCAAAGGGAGAGTGCTATCAACCTCCATTCTGGTATGAATTTGGAGGGAAAAAAGCACCTTTCAGAAATGTCAGGTAGATTCTAGTAACCATGCATCGAAATGGCTAAATAAGTTTGGAAGTCACCAAGTGAAAGATCTCTAAAGGGTGTTTCTAAGAATGGAATTATGTTCTTGTTCAAAATGGTGCTCACATATGTGTTTCTTTTGCAGAGAGAGGTTTAAGATGAAACTGTCATGATGTGATTGTTGTGACTAAGGGGAAAAAAAATGTTTGGTTCTGTGTCCAGATCTTTGCATGACCTTGATCTTCATCTGTCACTGTCAGAAGTCTAAGATATGAACACGGTTTCCTTAGAAAAGCTTTGGCTGTTGCAGTCAGAATCTACTGTGATGAACTCCAAAAGCTTGTAACACTGGTCATTCTTCCTACCTGACAGGGGAGTGTTCCAAGGTTTTATTTTGGTAACCATTGAAGGGGTTTTGTCTAATGTGAAAAGAATGAATGCTTTTTCACTTCACGCTTTGAGACATTTCCCATCAATGATTACAGCTGTCATGGTTTGGCTGATGCTGGGTTATCAGTTTTCTCCAAAGTATTTGTCTCAATGTATTTTTGAGAAGAATAAAATACTCTTAAGGATAAGCCAACTAGGAAATGTCACTACATTTATAGTTCAGAGAAATGTTCTTAAGACAGCTGACCAAGAGGAGATTAAAAATGTAATGCATTCTTTTTAAAGTTATTGTGAGAAACTTGAGATTTTAGCGGTTGAGCAGTGGACAGGAGCGCTCAGCTTTCCCCTTTTCAGCCAGGCAGTTCAGTTCCACAAGGATTCTGTGCCAGATGGTGCTACTGTGATTTTACAGCATCTGAGAAACTAGTCCTGTTGGTTTACAGTCAGTCACTGTTTCAGTGGTGACTCTCAGCCTTGAAGTCATCCCTCAATGCATGTGCTCATTAATTAAGAATGATTTTGAGAGTGCCGCCTTCACGGTGGCAGCTCCGCTGGTCAGGGAAGTGCTCTCCAGTCATATCTCCCTTCCTCAGAAAGACAGGATGAAAAAGTTTACATTAAAACTGCTTTTGTTTCCTTCATTTTCCTTCAGAACCCAAGGTGAAAGCAGGCTTTGATTAATGAGCAGGAGTGTTTACAAAGAGAGCCCTGAAGCAGGTGGCTGGAAGACACATATTTGCTAGGTGCCTTTGTCAAGCTATTATTGTTAACTCCTTTTAATCTTGGCTAGTCCTCTCCTAAAACAGCAGGATGAGGGTCAGGCATTTATCCGTCTTCTTTAGACTTTATCATTAAATTGCTGTAAGTGTTCCTAGAGGGGATAGGTTTGTCCTGAGTAGTCAAGAGGGTGCCATTTTTGTTTGTTTGTGGGTGTGGTGGTGTTGTTTTTAATGTGACATTATATATCTTCCCATCTTAGAAAACTCACATGCATAGAAAATGGCCCAAAGACAGTGTAGAGTGGAGAGCCTGGGGATGACTCTGGATGGCTACTCAGACAATGGGAGAAGCTGCTAACATCAGTTCTCAGGAAACAATCAGGCTATACAGCCAAATAGCATCTCAGCCATGAAGCCAGACAGAGAAAGGGTCAGGCCTCAAATAATATTGAAATTCAATAAGAGCATAAAACATGCATAATTTTTCCTGCTCTATCAAGATTTTTTTCTTACTCATTTGCATTTAATGGGTATAGCCGTTGAAATATTACAGCATAAAAACCAAGACACCTTCAGTCCCATGGCAATTAAATGTTCATTAACAAATCTGTGTCTTCTCCTAATTCACTGTTGTCATGCATGAACAGCAGGTGAATATATCATTTGGCTTGTTATCATAGTGCTTAAAAGAAATGTCACATCTACTTTTAAAGTAATTTTTCTCGTTAGATTTTGAGTACTAATCAGCTATGATGCTTGGCTGCAGCGCTTTGTGAGGAGAAGCAGTGGAAGGAGTTGGGTGAATTTTCAAGCTGATTCAATGTTGCTACAGGCTCTAAAACTGAACAGAGGAGGGAAGTGAATAAAAAATCACTTTATCAACTTCATCAGTCTTGCTGGTGAAGTTAGCATGTATTAAGTGAGAGGCTGTACTGTATATTACATGCTAGGTTACAGGAATCCTGGTACACAGTCGTAGCAGTTCCCTGGTTCATGGAAATGCTTAGTGTGCACTTAGCATGGGATGTAATTTACTTTGCTTGTAGTGCACACCAACAATATCCAGAAAAAGAATTAATGCACAAATAGCATCACAGTATCACTAGTCCCTACTCCATAATAATAGATCATTTACCAGTGTTCACTAAAGATTGTCCCTAAAGATACAGTTACCTCACTGATTTTTAAAACATGCAAGCAAGACAGGATTCTCAGTGTGTGTGATCTTATGTTGTATTTTAGATGCGTCAAGTAAGAAAAGACCAACACTGAAATGTAACAACCAAAGCTGCATAAATTGCCGTTCTTCTGGATGTAAAACCCACTTGTCCTTTGTAGAGATCACTAAGCCCACTTGGTCTTCAGGCAATGTCTGTACAAAATTGCACAGGGAGGTGAATATTGGAAACTGCGGAGAAACTTCCCCGTGGTTCATCTGTGTGTCTTTAAAGAATCACAAACCAATCCTGAAGTGAATGTGAATATAAATACTTGGCTATAAGTCATCTGATACGTTATTGTATTACCTGTCTGTAGGTGTTCTGTTGGTGTAGAACATGTGATTAATGACAACTTTGGACTGAAAGATGGTGTGATATAGAAAACAAGACATCACCAGACAAATTAAACAAGACACCAGAGAGATTTAGTGGAGGACAGGTTTAAAAAAGTAATAGGGCATAGCTATATGTACAGTTCGCTGCCAGTCAGTTGCATCAGTTACAGCTTGCCAATTGTGTTTAAAATTTACTTTTTAACTCAATCCATGTGGTGCAGCTGCTTGGAAATGGTATGTGAAACATGGAAATCTGCAATCCTTCTCCTTCAACTGAAAGCTGATATTTTAGTATCAGTTCTTACTATGCTCAGGTTATTGTTGGTGTTGGTATGAATGAACAAATGAACAAATCCTAATTTGTTTTAAATCACATTAGTCTGATAATCTTGATCATTGGAGAGCTGCAAATTAATGATTTACAAGGAGTTAATTTATTCCTTGTGGGAAGACATGGAAGCTATTTTGACCTTACAGACATTCTAGGTTGCAACCTTTTAGATTTTGGCCAAGATTGATATAAATAATGAGTTTATTCTAGATGCTGCTGCTGATTTTAACAGTGAACTAAAGAGATGAATTAGTATGTGGTTTGATACACTTAGCAATCAGAGGAGAGGTAATGCTGCAAGGTATTTATACACTAATTCTTCTTCCAGAAAGGAAATAGTATGTAACAATGGTCTGTAACAATGAGACCCGTCTCCTGCAGGGACAGAGGCCACAATGGCAGTGGCACAGGGAACATTGCTTTAGTGCAGACTCATTGCCATTGTGTCCTTCCAGCAGTAACACTGAGCTGGATGAGACTGAGGACTTGCACTTTGGGCTTTCAGTCAGAGCAATCTTAAAATGTGGCTGTTCATTGTGGGATGTTGCTGCTAATTTGTCTGGTGAGGGTTAGACACCAAGGCAGCAGTGTCCGGATTCTTCAGTGCCAGTGCAAGGCTGCTTCTCAGACCTAGTTAAAATCGTGGGTAGGACAGATATAAGGAAAGGCCTTGAAAGTAAGCTTATTATATGTTTTATAATGGACCAGATTAAGAAAGTCGTCCTGTGCTGAGGATAAGCAGCTGTAGGTATATGCCAGAAAGCTTTAAAAAAATGGAGTTCAGCAAATCATAACTGAAAGAGCTAAACTATGCAGCTGTGACAAGCTTGGTAGCTCAAACTGTTGTCCCTTTATTTCATTCCTACATCCCACCCAATAGACACAGCTTTGTTAAATCATCCAAAATCTCAGAATACAAAAGTAAGGAAGGAAAACCTGGTAAGAGGAAATTTTTCCGTGTTCTTTGCTCTCAACTTCAGCAGGCATCCGAATAAAAACCCCGAGGTCCTTACAAGACATTAAAAAGACCACATATGAATCTTGCCCTTGCACCCTTGTGCTGCTGAAATTGATGCAGAGTACAAAGATCAAGGCTTCATCTTTTCTGCACACATCCAGATTTCTGGCATAATTAAATGCTTGAGTCTCTGGTTTTGCTACAGACCCATGACAATTGCCTTTAGTTTATATTGTCTTATGACCACATATAAAAGAAGTCATTGAGTATAAGGTAGCATCAGAGATACTGATATCACCAAAATATAGTAATGGTATAAATATGAATGGCAGCAGGAGAGTTATATTCGTCCTCGATGCTTGAAGGAAAAGGATACATTGCAGAAATACTGCAATGAATAGGAAAGAGAAAGATTTGAAAAAATGAAGCAACCATAGAGTGACTGTAGAGTGTAAGATTCCTTGAAATGTTAACCTGTGTAAATTTGTGTGGCAAAAGACTAGATTTAAAAATAACCAAAAAGCAAAGCCCAAGTATTCCTTGCAATGCATAAATTATTTGAAAAATCTAAACAACATTGGCATGTATGAATTTGACTTCTGAGAATGCTGACTTGACTTAATTTACTTGTGTTACAGCTGTAATTAAAATGGGGAGGATGAACTTCACATGCTAATTCTCTGAAGGGCCCATAGCAAGTGCAATTACTAAGTTTCAAAATTATACATTAATGTAAGTTTTTAGCACTGTCTTCAGATGACGTTGGTTTTTAATTATCTGTCTACTATAATACAGGTGTAAAGCATAAGTCTACTGAAAATAATGACCAGTAATCTTCCATTCATTTTTTTATAATTTCTCTAGATAAAATATTTTAACATGAGCATCTGAAACTTTAAAAGACAATTTAAAAATGTTTTTCAAAGATCCTATATTTAGCCTGAAATTTTGAAAATTTTTGACAAATATTTATGTTCCTGAGGCACACAAACTGATTCAGAAACAGAAGAGTGAAGTTCTTTAAACTTTAGATTTAACTATTGTTTATGCAAAGAAGACATTTGACAAATCCTTTCATTTTGTCTCATTTGTTCCAAGTAGAAAATTCGGACTTTTGCAGTTTTTTACAGGGTCTGTATTACTTGAGTTGTAATTTGGTATTTCTACTAAGATACAAAACAGTGAGCAATCTCTGTTAATGCAATGATACATCTTTGATATATAATATCTCTACATTTTTCACTGTATGTTACCACTTAGAATAATAGCTTGTTCTAAAACCAAATTCTAAGTAATTGTATTTTTGTGGGAGTTTTATTAAAAATATCCTTAATGGAAATATATCAGAAGGAAATGTAGAAATGCAAAATAGTCTAACTTCTCAGTTCTAGACGGCAGGACATGGAGGCAACCCTTTACGTCTGCGCACTTGCAGACATTAAACTTTCACCTCTATTCTGCAACTTGCTCTCTTCTCAGTCGGGAACAGCTCCTTGCAAGCAGGTGCCCTTGTATTCACTGCCATGTTGCGGAGTGTCCCGCTGATGGCCCAGGGCTGCTGGGACCAGCGAGGGTCTCCGTGGTACCTGAGTCAGAGGCTGGGACTTTTCTGCATCGCGTGTGGGACCTGCAGCACAGGTGGCAGGTGGCATCCGCGCCCGTGACCTTGCTGCTGGTCTGTTCCTAGAAGAGAACAAGAGAACTAGAAGTGCATATGCTATGAAGATACATCCAAGCAGACCGTTCTTCCTTCATTTCAAGATCATATACATTGTTCACGCAGCATGTAAACAATCCACTTCTGTCACCTGTCATAGTACAATGTCTGGGCAGCCTAGGTGCTTTGTCCAGGGACTTAAAACTACTAAATTGAATACTGGAAGAGCTGGAAGGGCATACAAATCATTCTTTAAATACTCTGAAATGCTGTCATTTTGTCAACTTCTTTGTCACAAGTTCGTATGCAAGCAGCAGCTATGGAGAGGATGGGAATTGAACTCTGTCGCATGACTTAACACAATTTGTCTGAAAGCAATGTGACTTCCCAAAGCCCTGGAACAGGCAAACTTTCCTCATCTTTTACTTTTATTAATACCCTAGTGGTGGAGCTCGTTCTTTGTGAATTTTTAAACAGAGGCTTTAAGCAATTTGTGAGTAATGATAACGTGAAAATTTTTCAGGAAGCCTTTTCCTTCATTGAAATGTTTTTTATATAAGGTTTGGTATTTTTTGACAGTGAACTTATGTGGAATGGTTCCATTTCAATGGTGTTCTCTATTTCTCTGGAGAATATAACCATATTGTCATAATTCTCATAGTAATTTAATTTCATTGCTTTCCGTAAGCTTCCTAGAAGCAACTAACAAAAACTGTACTTCCAGATCTTGTGAAGTCCAGGTTTTCCTTGAGGAGCCATCTGTGCATCTAGAGTACATATCTACCCATTACATATTTATATTCTCTTATGGCTAAAACCCTGGAGTACATCATGCGAGATGTACAATAATTAGAGTGTCCAGTCTCTAGGGTGAAAGAGAGATAAGGATATCGAAAGCACAGTTCCCACAGATTCATATCCCATAACTTCCTGATTGCATCTAGAAGATGGATTTGAATGAAATGTAAATTTTTTGGTGCCAAAGAGGAAATTATACCTGTTTTTGTTGTTCCATGCCCACTGTGGAGAGCGGGAGAGATGCTTCAGAGTGTATTGTACACATTATTGTATGAGCTTGTCTGAATAAGTATTTATTTGAATTTCTTAGAAAACCAAAGCCCTTCTCCTTGATGTTCAGAGCATCACTTACTGTCATCTGCTTCTGTGTATGTTCTGTTGCAGAGCTGCCTTTTATGCTGAAGATGTGGATATAACTTTATTCTCAAGAAGTGTAACCTTGGTACTTAGTTTCAGTAAATTGCCCCCTCAGTAATTATTCCACACAGAGCTGAGAACCAGTGTTGACAGAAAAGAGGCACTGTGCATATATAATATCAGGAGCTCTTTCTTCACTTTGCATCAACCAAAGCACACTTCATCTAAAACGTGGCAAATTATGGGGTAGTTAAGTTTCTGATTCTGGCCAGTCTTTGCTTTCTTTGTAGGCTGTCAAAATAAATTACAATATCAGATTTCATTAAGATCTTCTGTGGTTGAATCTCCCTCTTGAAAATGTTTCCTATCCTAAGATTAGGATAAGATAGGAACACATCAACCCATTTTTAGGTTGCCTGGTAAATCAAAACAAAGAAAGTAAGTGACATTCGTTTGTTTAAAGGGTGTTTTCCTTTTATACTAGTATGCCATTAGTTGTTAACTTTAGATACTTAACATAATCACTTCTTGCCTAATAATCCCTGATTGCACTTGACTTTTAAGTTTACCTTTCTTGATTAGAAAGCCAGCTTCATCAAGTCAAAAATAGGAGCCAGGAACAAAATTATCATAAAGCTAATTTGTTTAGGGGAAGGAAAAAGATGTGGGGTGGTGACATGTGGAAGAGAGAGGGGAACCTGATGCTGTATTTAATTAGGAGTTGGCAAAACGAGCTCCATTCTCCTGATGCCCAACACTTCTCAGGTAGAGGCAGTAGAGAGCAAACTTATCTGACTTGGACTGAGTTTTGTGGTGAAAAAATGTAAATCTACTTTTCTAGTTGTTCATGTACTGAATTTCTGTAATATGTTCCAAAACTATATACATATAACTCCTTGAAATATTTTGGTGTGGGAATTAAAATGGAGACAATGCATTATCAGCAGGTAGATATTAAGGGACAAACTGCCAGCTGTGAGGAGTCTTTAAAAAAGTATTAAAAAAACTCCAAACCATCCTGTATTTTCCTTTGGACTTTCAAAAGTTGTTCTGAACAACATCTCCTTTAGAAGATGTTCCGACACTCAGATAAAGTTTGTTCATTTTAAGTGTATAGTTATTTAACTAAAATATATGGACTATCCATTTGCTGTTCTCTAGCAAGTGTCTATACTAAATATACCTGCCTTCCACTCTTTCATAAATATTTTTCTTTCTCCAACTGGAGGGTGACTAATTGAAAGAGAATAAATTAGTTCAGAGGGAAAAAAGACACCCAGCAGCATTTATTATGGCACCTGGAAATCAGTAGCGCATACTATTTTTGTGGAAGTTGATGAAACATGTAATTAGAATTCTCTTTCTGATTTTTTTTTTTGGGGGGGGGTGGGGAGTTAGCTATGGAGTGCGTGCACTGTACAAGCAGAACTGTATCACTGCTTAGACTTGGAGCAATGAGCATGTCAAGAAGCAGACATGTTTTTAGGTCATTCTTGTTTCAAAGGGCTTGTGTCCAAAGCTGTTTTCTTGGATAAACCCTGTTTTTATTTGAGACTGTTTGAACTTTAAGATGAGCAGTATCAGCATATTCATTTTCCTGTATTTCTTCCTCTCCTATTACAAGAATGAAGAAACCAGAACATTTCATAAGTAGGCTGAACATAATTTGTCCTGCTTGATATTATTTTGGTTTTATATGTAGGTTCATATGTAGGTAAAAATCTTAATTTTTGGAACTTATGATGTAAAGCCTCCCTTTAATAGGTATTGATGTTCATGAACATGTTTAAGTAATGCAGACTTTGAGAGACAAAGTAAATCCCATTCTGCAGCATCCCCTTGAAAACACAGCAGATGAGTGAAACAGAACAGGGACAACCACAGAGATCTTCATATGTGGTTGTGTAAGTATTCCCAAAGATAGTTCAAAACTGGCTATATTAAAATGTGGTTCATTTGGAAAGCAGAATCATTTCACAAAAGGCTAACAAATAAAAGCAGTTATCTTAAATTGGGAAAATCTGCTTTAACGGTGGTAGCTACCGATGAAAGAATCTGTATTAATAATTACATCTGCTTTGGCAAGGCTTTGTAAATTTAATGTGCATCTGAAGGTGCTTAAACACTTGTGATCAGACAGATCATAACAAATAAGGCTTAGAAGAAATGGTGATGTCTGTCCAGGTGCTGTGAGAACAGCTATACAAAAGTCTGTTATTCAAGTAACCTACTGAGATGGGAGATTGAAAGAAATGTTTCACTTGAATCCTGTCAGACTTAAAAGAGAAAAGAGGGAGAGAGATTTGGGTCAAAGTGAATAATTGCTTTCATGCAGATAAAAGGGCCTGAAGAGTTGAGGAAGGGATATAAGCAGAGTGTTAAAGAGACTGTAGTGCCTCTGGTGTAGGTGAGGGGCTTCCGGGTGTTAAATTATTTTGCTGAAGCAGATGAATGGCTTTAGTTGTGGAGCCAAGCATGATACCCAATGGAGAAGCAGTAGGAGTGCCTGAAGGTTAAGGAGCTATGAAAGAAGAGAGGGGGAGCAAAGGTGTGTAGCAGAGGCTTAGTGAGAGCAGAGGGTTTGGGTTAATGCTGCTAACTTTTTTCCAGTTGCTCACTGGAGAGTAGAAGGCATTTACTCACTCTAATCAGCTGGTTGCATGTGCGTCTTTAAATGAAGTAACCTCTGTATGTTAGGTCATTGAATATTTGGTCAAACGGATACTGGATCATTAGGTTCATAAGTAAAGCCTGTATCTGTACTGCTCGGCACTACTGGGATAGGTAGTTCCAATAGCAAAGAAAGAAAAAAGATATTCCTAAAGTGACTTTCAAATAATTTCTGCATAATGATACTTCAGCAGGAATTTTTGACAACATGAGGTGCAAGAAGCTCTGGATCTGCAGCTGCACAATTCTTGAAGCATACAATAAGGCTAGTCCAATGTATTGTTCAGCCAGCCATTTATGAAGTGTAAATCTAGGGAGGGTGAACCTATTCCAAGCTATTAGAACATACGTCTATATATTTTTGTATATATATATATATATATATATATATATATATAAAAACCATGGGTTTATTGTGTTAGAAAATCCGCATGAGGAAAGTGGGTTTTCTTTTGCACCTTTAAAAGACAGAGAAAGTATTCTTTGCCCATTTCTTATTTTCTGTGAGGTGATTATTTCAGTGCTAACCCGGAGCAGTCTCAGCGGCTGTGCAGCCCTGTGCTCTCTCCCCAGGAACCTGCAGCAGTGGGACACTTCAGGTCTCTACCCCGCTGGGTAGTGCTGTATTGCTCCACTTCTTTCAAGTCTTAAAGGAGTGTTATTGGGAGGAAGGGAACATACAGTTTGCTGTAGTATTACAGTAGTATTACTGTTCTGATGTTGGTCTTTATTCAGAGGAATATTTCATTCAAAGCACACTGCAGATATATTACAAAAAGACTAAGTTGAACTTTTGTAGCTTATATAGGCTTTCATAGTAAAAATGGAAATACAGCTTCTGTCTGATGCTGATGTTCGCATACCGTCTCTCTACCAGAGAAATGGAGATACATATATACATTATATACATATATACATCAAGCAGCAAACTTGAGATCAGGAAAACTCCTAAAACTTTCTAGGTAGTTAAGAAGTTGCCTTCTAGGTGAAGTTTCCTAACTATTTTTTCAAAACCAGTATTATGGCAGTCCAGTCTACTTTTAAAAATGCAATAAGAAACAAACAGAAAAAATAAGAAAAATCACATTAATGAAAAAATATCACTAAGAGTTTGAGTATGCCTCACTTCACTTGGTCAGCGTGGTTTAGGGATCAGACAGCGACTGAAGAGATGCTGAAGGCAGCAATGTGTCACCTGTTGCTCCTTTTTGGCTGTCCATCCTGTTACACCTCTTAATTTATAAATAAGGAGGGCCAGATGGCAATCTCATATTGTTATTGCTCTTTTCTTGTCTAGTTTGAGTTTTAGCTTCTTATACAAATGGAAAACTTGGCTGTAATTTTATTCTTGCCCTCATGAACTGTTCTCATAAATTTTAACATGCAGTTTGTACCAGTCACTTTGATTCTAAGTTTTGATGACCTCTTGCTGTAGTATCATGTTTTAGATTGCACTAAACTTGCTAGCGTTGAGGCATCTCATCTTTCAGATGTTTTCTGAGATGTTACCCTTTTCAGTGTTTATACCAACAGAACTTAAGTTGTAAAGGAGAGGAATCAGAAAGGGCTGCCTTCGCTGTCTTTCCACTGTTCCCTATCTCTCTTTCAGAGATGCTTGCCACAATGGAATTGTGTGTAGCTGGGCTTGATTAATCTTAAGGAAATCTGCACTTGTTTAAATTTCAGTAAACTTTTGTTCATGAACTGATAGTGTTACCCAAGTAAACCACAATCCATTACATTGTGTCCTGAAAAGAAGCCAACGTATTGGGCCGTTAAAAGCACTGAATTTTCTATATGCACTCATTGCTCACAGATAACTTGATGCCATTTTATGTAAATTTTGAAGAAAGAAAATCCTGTATCAGCCACATAGAAGGAGCAGGCTTTCTTCTTACTTTTACTTTTTCCCAGTTTGTGTTTTATACTTCATATTATATCTATGCCTTTGAAGGCAGTCATAGACAATCTAAAAATCACATTTCTCATTCAATTTTTAAATTTTGTTCATACTGAAAAGGAGTGCTAGCCTACATGGCTCCTCAATAACAGTCAATTATTGCTAAAAGTTAGCTTGCTTTTTAACTGGACATTGTCCAAAATCTGTGTCCTTCAACTGCTATTTCGAATGGCTCAGCTAATTTTGTAGCCATCTACTTTGAATGCCAACAAACACTTGGTAATTTTCAGTGGTTAAGTCCCTTATAATCCTTCCTGTGTCATCTTAAATTATTTGAACTGCTGCTTACCGTTGTGTCATCAGCAATTTTGTACCTCTTTTCGTTGATTCTATCAGCTAAATTGTTTCTATAGAGAGCATCAGGACATAGAATAGACTGGAAGTACAAACCAGCTTAAGAGTATTATCTAAACACTCAGCCCTAAAGAATTATATACAAGTTTCATAATGCCTTTGGCATAGATTAGCTGCAAATCATTATACTGTTTCCCAGCAAATGTTTTGAAGGACAAAAACAACTCAAACACCCTTCAGAAATGTATCATACCAGTGATTAGAAAATAGAACCACTGTTGCAACATGCCTGCAACGTGCAGCAAGGTGACTCCTGTCACCTCTCAGTTAATCTATTCAGAATTTCTTTGGGAATTGATGCTGATTTTTCACAAGTATAGGGAGTATTTTAAGTCCTCAAAAAAATATATCTGCCGTATTGTCTAACAATGTAAATTCTAGATAGCTGTGGTATTTTGCTAATTTAAGTTGTACCAGAGGGTTCATATTTTTGGAGAAGAATAGTATGGAGCACAAATAGTTAAATATAAGCTCTCCCCCAAAATTAAAATAAGGAGTCAGGATTGAGAAGTGATTTAGAGAATGGGCATTTTCAAAATATTCCCTTTTGTAGAAGCCCAAAAAAACCTCCCTTGAAAGCTCGAGGGTGGCAGCACCAAGGCTGCTGGGACCCAAACTCAGGAATTGTGTGGTCGGCAGCTGCTGCAGAGCAAACCTACAGCTGTTACGTTATCGTTTCTGAACGCTGTTATGCAATATCCAGCCATCTCAAAGAGAAGACATGATGCGATATTCTGAAACGAGCTGCTTTATCTTGCTCTTTAAAGGACGGTGATATTGCAGATGAATTTGAGGTATAAAAATGGCTGAAGGGCATCTCCTTAGCATCAGATAATCCATAATAGACTCTACCTATTCATATTTCAGCTACTTTTTTTTTTTTCCTCTCCCGAAGATGTGCAATGTAAAAGGGATTTGCTGTATTTGGACATGCTTCTCAACAGATGCCCTTTGTGGTTAGCTGCTAGCTATTCGTCAAGAAATAATTTACACCACCTCCTCCACCTCTTCTAATTTTATTTTGAAGTCTGTTGCTGCAATTTCTGGTCAGGACAAGAAGAATTTAGAAAATGTAGCAAGAGGTCTGAACAACAATGAACTTTATTTCCAGGGATCATAACTACTGAGACTACAATACATAAAATGACAACTTGATTAAGGAATTAATTGAAAGAGTATATTTTTTCTAATAGTTTGATCTAATTTCTAGTTTTCTAATATGATATAAAAGATGTCTACAGTCTCTAAAGCTGTTGTGTCTAACAGCACAATGAAGTGGAAAAACAAGTCAGGCTTTCTGGAAGAAAATTTATTGGAAAGCAGTGATGGTTTTCCTATATTATCTATTAACCTGGGTTGGTTGCTAGTGTTTGTAGGCAAGTATGGCTTAAAATAGTGTTAACCCCTGTGCTTTTGTTTACTGTAGGAATTAAATACCAAACAATGGCAAAACTGAAATCATTCTCCTTGCCTTCTTAGGGTGACTGAGACATTTTCTCTTTCATATACTGTTGAACTGTTGACTCCAATAGACTAATACAAGACTAAATCTGGGAAGTATCTGAGTTTCAAAGAACAACCACAGTTAAGTGTTTTCTGGTTCATTCATCTGTTGACATTTGGGCTGAAACAGTCAATAAAGACACAAATTACTGTCAGTGATATCTGGTGGTTTCCCACTATAAGAAATCTCTTTCATACTTCAGTTTTCCCTGGGTATACTTTATTGACTTTCTCAAGTAAATACCATTTAATATAAACCAAGGGAAATAGTTTTTAGCTATAAACCAGACTTAGTAGTGTTAAAAATTAACTGCTCAGCTCCTAAACTGAGAAACAGAATGAAAGAGAAAAAGGTTTAAGTCCTTCAATTGTTTCAATTTGAGAGTTTACTTATTAATATTACAGTTCATGCTAGACTTAGCTTTAGGGTGTGTTTTTGTTTGGTTTATTTTGTTTTAAATCTTGTATGAAAGCCCAAAGGAGTTTTAAAACAGTTCTAGTCCCTCTTGTGGGAGAGGGACCTGTTTTTTGTTTAATCAGTAGTCAGTAGCAAGCAAATTTCTTCAAATACCTGTTTCCAGCGTTTAGGCAAAAGTGAAACTTGGGTATTGTAACTTAGCATTACTACTCCAAATACCTGTCTCTAAGCTGCTCTAGGCTGCTGCAGTGCAGGTGTCTTTGTGATTAAACTCGGTTGAAGAAAGAAATGCAAGGGACAGATGTGTACTTTTCAGACTTCCTTTGAAGCTCTTTCCTGATTTTTATTTCTTTTTTTGCATTTGTACTTCCTATTTTTTCTACTAAACTCCAATCAAATTTGCATTGAAGTTGGTTTAGGTTTTCTGGGATTTTTTGGGGGGTTTTTGGTGGTTTTTGTTTGTTTGTTTGTTGTGGGGTTTTTTGTGTTTTTGTTTGTTTGTTTGTTTTTGTTGGTTTTGTAGTAAAAAGTGGTTCACAAGATATCTCATTTCTTCTTCATCCTGCTACATCCAAATCGATGCCCTCCAAGAGGTGCTGAGAAAATTCTTCAGATACAATTTGTATGCCTACTTACGATGTATTTGCACTATGGCTAACATAACAGGTAGCATGGCTTGATAGCGCTGGACCTGGGAAGCAAAACATTTGGTGATGAGGACCCAGGTGAAATTACGTTTGGGATCTTACCCTGACCTAGTGCTCACCTGTGCCATGAACTGGATGTGTGTTAGCTGAAGTGTGTGTTCCTCGAGGCTTGCCAATTTAGTTTTCTGCAGAAGAAATCCAGTTTGTACACTCTGAGACATTTTGCAGTGCACACCAAGGCACACTAGGTTGAAATAACCATGCGTTTTTGCTTTAGAAGTGCATTCCCAAACCAAACTAAACTAGTGGTGTGGATGCAGCAGTGGATTTGGTGTGTGTATATGGTGGTGTTTGTGCTCTGAGGTTGTTGCTTGTTTTTCTCCACTGAGATTAACCTTTGTGCTAGTGTGTCTGCTGTCCTTATATTGCTTACATAACAATACGGCTTTATCTGAGAAATTAATACATGCTCTTGGTTCTAACGGTCTTTGCTCGAATTCTCCTGTTGGCTCATTCGGTTTGACAAAATTCAGTTCATTGCCTACAGTCCAATGTGTGTTGTGAGCCATGGGATGGTAACCCAACCAGATGTGAGACACTACATGCTTCAGGCAGTCTGCTGTATTTTCTCTTGTGCTCTTTGAATTTTATTCTCCTATGCCAGCTTAACTCTGAAGTACGTACTTAAAAAGATGCTCCTTTAATTATTTCAGAGTTAGTTTTGATGGAGTCCATTACAGTCATTGTGAGCCTTTTAATTGATTTTGGCAGGATTTGGTCAGAATCTTGTATTGCATGATTTTTCTTGTTTCTTACCCCTTTTTTTAGTATTTTGTACTTCTATCTCTAGATTGCTGTCTGAAAAGTAACTATTTTGAATTTCTTTTAACTTCAAAAACCACAGGAATAAAGTGTCATGCACTTCACTGTATATCTTTCTAGTCTGTAAAACTTCAATACGGAATAAGACAGTTTTTATTCTTATATTAATGATCCCTCACATAAAATGCCAGAATAAATATTGTTGCTTGCTCCTGTCCAATTCACATTTTATCAGCCAAGAGTTGCCACTGAGTACCTGATTTTTAGTTGTCTTGTCTCTGTTTCTTATTCATGAAATCATTTGATGGACTGCTGGTTCACGTCCTTTGTTTTACTTGCTATTGTATCATATTTAGAGAAGCAATTAATAAAAAATGTTATTTCTCTTCCCTGCTGCAGTATAGTTTGTTTTAGAATACCAAAAGCATACAAAGAAATGTTGACATTGCAGCAATTAATTTATTTTATATTAAAAAAAAATACAGAATCAATGTTAGCTACTGCAAACATAATTCTTTCTGCCATAGTGCATGTTAAAAGTATTCTGGGTGCTCAAAACCCACATTTGGCCACAGATCTAGAAGCCCAAAGTGCTGTGTGAAACAACTGGAGCAATAAAGGAACTGGAGTAATGAAGAATTCAGATTTAGCTCGGTCATGTAATATTTTTTTTTGACACTGGACGAGTCAGTGAGTTACTAACATGTGAGTCTGTACCTTTAATTGAAGTACTTACCTCACAAGTGCTTATTATTCAAGCTGCATGTGTTATCCTTATTAATTACATTAATTAACTTTCCAAGCACTCTGTAAGCTTACCTTTCTCAAAATGTGTTTAGAGAGGAAGCTAGGAGTTCTTGATTCACTGTTGTTATTTTAGGAGGGGACTTTACAAGGCAAGTGGGATTTGGAATCACTATTGTTCTCATTATGGGGGCTATTTTGTAGTTTGAATATGCATTTGGGGAGAAGGGGAATCTACACCTACTCTGGCTGATTACTTGGACCCTTGGAATGCGCTGCTATAGGGACTTTGGAAGAGAGACGGCTTCTCTCAGCAGCACCTGCTGCATGGGTGCGCGGTTGTGTCATGGGGCAGTGTGAGAGAACTGCATTTCCAGGCTGGCACAGGAGCTGGCTGAGGGAAGAGACCTTGAGCTGTTGCTGCAGCTGAGCAGCTCAGCCTGTCCCTACCCCTTTCCTCACCGAGGACATCAGCAGATGGGCAGGGGGAGCAGTCACGGCTCAGCAACTTGGTGCTGCCCACTCCATCTGCGGGACACCAACAGTCAAACAGTGGCTGGTAGAAACAGAGATACTTTAATGGCCTTTTCCAAGAGATGTCATGTTGTCTTGTGCTTATCCTATAGGCTGGCAATTCTATTCACCTTCAGGAAAGGAAGTGTCTTCAGGTTCTGCTTTTTCTATCATACCTAGTACAACAGGATCCTACCCCATTTCTGGGACCCTAAGAATTATCTTAGTACAAGTAAGAGTATGATAATACATCTGTTTTCCAGGCTTGCTGAGATGGCTTAATCACCAGACTCATCTGGGCTTGCATGAGAAGAAAGTGGGTGGTAGCTTCTTTTGGTACTGAGGAATAATTATGTTGTTGTGGAAAGTAGCTTGTGTATATATTTACATAGGAGATAACTCTGATGGAATGGCTTATTAAAAGTTCTTCTTCCAGTTAGGACTGATGATACACTTTATAGTACAAACTGAATTCAAGAATAATAACTCCATAGTATTAAATCAGTAGAGAGCAATCAATTTCTTAGTGTTTTGTTTTGTTTCTGTCTGCAGCTGCTCTGTATAGGCTCCTCTGTCTTTATCTGTCAACCTAGCAAATACAGCATTAAATAGTTATCTGGTAGGCAGGAACATTTTCCAGTGCCACCCTATTTTGATCTGTCACCTTCCTAGCTGTTGTTTACTTCTTTTGACCGTAAGTTGGTGTGTTCTGTTCTTCTCTCATACAGAAAGCTTCCCTGCTCTAGCAGATTGTCCGTGTGTCACAGCACAGTACGTGCTGATCCTTGGCACTTGTTACGAGGGGGCAGATTGAGTACATTTTGACTGTGTGGAACTGATTTAAGGAACATTATCTTTTTAGGTACTGTGGCAGTAATTTATACTATTAATGATTCAATACAGGGAAATAAGTTTCCCAAACCATAGCTGGAAAGCAAGAGGAAATTGTCTCCTCAAGATCTTTTAATAGACCAGTCATCACATTAGCAATCTGTTAGCAGCCTGGACTGTCATGAGCAGGAACCTACGCACAATATGAGCTGTCATTTATTTTTAGAAACAGAAGGAAAATGAGGAAAAAAAATTGAAAAATGTTCATGTCTCAAATAGTATTAAAGTTACCTTATAATACTGGAACTATGCTTCATCAAGACCCGTATCTAGGCTTCAGCAAGGACTGTGGGTAGATGCACTGTAAGAATGAGAAGAACTGAAACGAAAGGGAGCCGAACGGCCATGCAAACTGAACATCCTAACAAGGGGAAGAAGTCCTTTCCTCAGGCATATCCTGTAGATAAAACAACATATAATAGATGTCAGTCACTTAACGTGCTGGGCTTTCTGAGACATAAGACCCTGAATAGTGTCAGACAGAACAGAGTAGTGAAGTAGCAAGGTTTTGTTTTTAGTTGTTGTTGGTTTTGTTTGTGGGTTGGTTTTTTGTTTTGGTGTTTGGATTTAGTTTTTTTTGGTTTGTTTTATGGCACTTCTGAATCCCAGATGTCGATTTTACATCACATTATGGTGTGACTTGGGCAGAAAGTAGGGTTATACTGATTAATTCTGGGGAAATCACTCAAACTGTGTCTTCAGCAGGGGAGCCCTGCTGCCATATTGCCAAGTAACTGAAGCACTTGATACAGCCACTCAGCAGGAGTTGGAGACTCCCAGCAGACTCCCATGTATTGTTTTTTTTTTTTATTATTTCTGATTTGAAATCATCTTTATAAAACAAGCAGAAGTTCAGTAACAGCTTCTGTTGATCTCCGAAGTTGACTTTGATTCCTGTTTCTAGAAACTGCATTTCACAAGCCTCTGTTTCATTCGAACTAGTCAGTCTTGGCTGTTCTATGCAGACAAAAAATGAGGGAAGATGCATTTATAAAACACTTCTTTTTCTGCTACTACATAGTCATTGTGAAAAATCAGCTTATTAACCACTTGCAGGGGTCGTGTGAAGGGCTTTTATAGAGACCACAGTTTGAAATAGTTAACTTTGACAGTGACTTTTGATATGCTGTAAAAACTTTATTAGTTCTACATTTTTGATGGCTAGAAGTGCAGCAATATGTTGGTGTTACTTTTTTTTGCCTTTGAGCAGTGGTCAGATTTGATGTGCATTGACACAGGTGATCATATGCAGCTGCGTGTGCAGTTGAGCAATGCCTAGCAAGTCAATTTGCTCTGCTGACTTACAGCTGAATGATTTTCCTTTATTTATGGAAACAACTGATATGACAGAATAGGACTGAAATGAAACAGTGTATGTTAATACTTAAATCTTCTTTGTTTCTTCAGCCTCCCACAGGGGTTTTTATGTTAGGTTTGTGGTTTTCTAAGCTGTACTCTAACTACTCTCAGAGCTACAAACAGCTATTTGAGATGGATTGCTGTGGACTGAGAATGAATTAGGCATCTGACTATCCTTCTAATTACTAAAGTGATTGAAAATCAAAGCAGATCCAAAATTTTTGGACTGTTTTATCTCATGAGGAACAGAGCTTGGAGGATAAAATTCATTGTAAAATTATTCACTTGCATTTAACATTAATATTGTGAGACAAAGTTTTGTTCTTTTTTGTTTTTCTGAAAAGCTCTTTTTCTCTAATGAGAACTTCAAGAAAGTAGTTTATACTTCTACATTTCTATAGAAAATAGTGTGTGATATCAATTATGACTTGGTGTGGCATAGAGCCCCTAGGCAAGGGATGTGCAAATGAACAGACCAGGCTACAGTACTTGGTAATAACTGGGACCACTTGCAAAAAATCAGGGGTTGTGAGAGTTTTGGCATTTACTTATTGGGCCAGAGTTTCCTTCTTGCTTTGTAATTTAACAGCTGCACTGGAGCTTTGCAAGAGCAGTAGAATAAACTCTGCTGGTCTTATGCTGGCTTTTTTCTCAAGCCCCTAAATACAAGGGATTTCAAACAACAAGTATTTCTAAGTGATAAATAAGCTACTTCAAAAAACATATCTGCTGTTTTGTTTGTTAAGCTCCTATAGGTAATGAAAATGTATAAAACATTTTCCTGCACAGATCTGTATGTCGAGTTCAGCCTACCATGACCATTACAATTGAATTATAAAACTTTGAAAAATGGAATGTATCTTGTGGCAAGATAACATTTACTCCAGGAATGCAAATGGTTATCAGGGTAATATTTCATGCTTATGATGCTATTGATTTTGTTAAGGTACCCAAGTGTCCATTCTAAAGTTATCAGGAAAATCAATCTCAGTGTGCACAAACAGATTGATGCCAAAGGCTGAGGGACAGAGACAGTGATTTTGATGCTTGCCTATGTTTTTAATGTAAAGCAGTAGAAGGATGCTGCTTCCCTGTACTTTTAGCTGTCAAGTAACAAAAACAGTGTCAGAGCATATGATTAAAGCAGGGGGAGGTTATAGTCTGGGTCTATTTCTGTGTGACAAAGCTTTGAGTTGTGTTGTACTCCTGTGAATCAGTTCATTTTTTGTTCCTTCACTTTGTCTGCCAGAAGTCCTCAGATTGTTATAAAGTCAAAGGAGGACCAAGAATTTGGTGTTCTTTTCTTGGGTTGGAGAGCGAAAATCCGGTGCATTCCCTTCTGAGACAGAGTTCATCTGGTGGCATCTCAAAAGGTCGGAAGGGATTGACATATTTTGTGTGGTGGTTTAATGACTGCTAAATCCTTCACTGAAGATCAATACGGAAAAATCTTGATCGAGGAGGGGAACTGATTAAGCACCGGTACAGCTCTACTGTGTTGCCTCTAGCGACTGTATCAACCACTTCTGTGACTGACAATTTCATTATAATACTAATGACCTCTTTGCCCAGAATTGGGATATCATTTTGATAATGAATAGCTATATATAATATTCTTTAAAGTATCACATATTGTAAGACTTTTCATTGAGAATTTGGTTGCTGTTACCGTAAGTTTATGAAATAAGGTATGGCAGAGAAATAGCTGAGTAATTTTCTGTGTGCATATATGTATTTTTATACAAATCAGCTACTGTTTTTGCAGATGGTTATATTACTCTCTGGGTGGAGTACTTTGGGTTGCAGGGAAAGGTTGAAATGGACACTAAGTTCAGATGCCTGCAATGCCTCTTCCAGGGAAAGTAGAGCAGACAGCTGCCGGCTGAGATGTGCTGATATGAAATGTTTGGAGTTGGTGCTCAGAGCGTTCAGACCTCTCTCTATTGCTCAGTAACATTTATTTTCTGGTGCCAAAAGAAAAACTAATCTCCCTTGGATTGCTTCTTGTAGGAAGCCATTTGACGAGTGTGTTCATTTCCTGCTAGCTGTCAGATAACTGAGCCAGTTCTCTTGGTAGATGTTTTCCAAACTTCATGGTTTTACAATTCAGTCACTCAATGACTGAAAAATTTTGGCAGTAGATTCATTTCATTACTGTAGGCATAAAAGAAATTAAATGAGGGATGTCAGGCTTTCATTGAAATGTGTAAAATATGCATGTGCCTACCGAATTTAGTAGCTATGAAAATTTAACCAAGTCAGACTGAAATAGCATGTTTTGGTGTTTGTTTCGGTGGTCCGTAAGTACATTCGTGTATGGCATTGAGTTTATGACAGTCAGCCTGGGATACACCTTGTTAAGCAGAGTTCAGGATTATATGCTTGTAAAATGTGACTAATTTTTCTTGTTAAATTTCTTCCCTCAATGCATTTTTGGTTTGGGAATTGTGAGTATTACAGTTCTGTCTCATATCTGTAAGCCCACTTTGATCTTCTGTTCCATGCTATCATGATAGCTAATTTTATTTCATTATCTGTAAACATTTATAATACTTTTGGGATATATTTGCCAAGCTGTTATCCCTTGTTTATGGCGTTTTAAATGTCACTGAGGCAGGTCAGTAAGAGGTTGGCGATGTGATGGTTTAGTTGCGAGTGGCAGGAGCTGTGTCTACCAAGACTGCAAACAAAACACAGAAACAAAATAAACCACACCACCCAAAGCTGCTATGTGCATTCCTTAGAGTTTGTGGTGTAGAACAGTAAAGAAGAGTGGCAGGAACAGCCTGGTGGTGTGTTGTATTTAACAGCAATGAAGGCAATGAATGATAGGTTGTTTCACCCAATGCATAGTTTGCAGTAGCCAGCTATGACTCATATTAATCAGTTTATCCAGAGCATTTCCAACTGTAGCATTTGGACAAAGTCAGTGGTGTTCCGCGCTGAGGCAGCTGAATTTTACATACCTTAGAATATACAGCATATTGTATTTATGAGCTGATGCTGTAGAAGATAGAAAGTAGGTGTTAGAAGGTCATTCAGCTGCAAACACTGTACACATAATAAGTGATCCTTTACCAGACAACTGCTGTTTTATCTACTGACTGGATATTCATTTAAACATTTTTGAGTGTTTTTTCTCTGAGTGGATGAGCAAGAAAATAACTGAAGAGTGAAATACAGATGTTCAACTATATATGGCTCATTAATTAGGCTTATAACAACAGCTTTCAGTGGGTCTCAGATGTGCAAATAACAATTTAAAATAAGGATTGTATTTTAAAACAAAGTTTCCTCTTCCTTAAACATGACAGTTTTCTGTTCTAGATCATTTAATTCAGTAATCAAAAAATCTACTTTTTAAAAGTCATTGCTCTTCTCACTTCCCATGAGCAGAATGCATGATTTTTTTTTCCCATTCAAATTATTTAATAAGCTCTACTGCAAATGTAATGTTGCTCTTTGATTCCAAATGAACTGATCCCTGTATTATCCCAACTTTCAATTAGAAGGTACTCTGATTTTTGACAAGAAAATTTGAGCATGCATGCGAGCTTGAAGATGAAGAAAAAAAGATGAAATGGAAAGGTCAGAGTAACATCATTGACTTTCTCAATCAGTCTTAAAGACTGGAACACTGACAAGCTTTAAACTGCCTGAGTTTGGCCATAAAATACCCATCCATACCAGGTGGGTCAAAATGTACTTTCAAGGTTAGAGGAGACTGCACGTGTGAGTAGTGGGTTTGTTCTGTGCCAGGTACCCTTCAGTCCTCCTCCAAAGCCAGAAAGAGGGAAAAAAGGAGTGGATTGTACTAGGGTTGCACAGGGCTGGTCTCTCACCATAGCACTGACATCAACAGAATCTAATAATGTCGCTGTCAGTAGTATTGATGTTTTCCCAGTTGCTGTGTTCTCAGTAATAGCAGAGTCTTTTGTAGTTCATCTGTTACTTTGGCTGTCTCTCTGTACGTGGGCATATATTTGTTTAATATATGAAATGCCCATGTTATGGAAGTTACTTTATTCCAGTGGATAAACATAGCTGTTAAGCTGTGTTACCTGATCAATTCATTTTTGATCTTTCTAAATAATGAGGGGGAAAGTTTTTAGAGGAGCTTAGGGCATTTGCTATCAAAATGCACACTGCATTTCTTAATATTTCTGTATAGAAAACCAGTTCTATAACCCAGAAGTACAAAAAATGAGCCTCAAACACCGTCTAAAAAACCTGTGCTTCTAAGATAACCATCTAAAAAACAGCCACATACAAACCAACATATGAGCAGGAAAAAGAAATAATAAAGTCTTTAAAACTGTCCAAAAAGCCTACCATATTAAACCACAACTGTATACTGTTTACAAGCTAACTGTATTGAACAACCAAGGTATAAAATCCCAACAATATTTAAAAACCAAAGTATAATAAAATATTTTAAAACACAACTGTACTTAAATCAACCATACCAAATACCAACTGTAATAAACACCAGTGTATAAAAAAGAACTGTTAGAAAAGACAAACATATAAAAAACTCCACCAAATTGAAACCATCTGTATAAGAAGAGTAGAAAAAAGAACTGTTAAACAAACAGGTTAAAAATAGACCACATTGAAAGTTATAGAAGCCTAATAATATCCAATGCCACCATATAAAGAGGCAGAAGTTTAAAAAACAGCTGTATGAAGAAGTATAAATTCCATCTATAAAACCCGAGTGTAAAATACCAACTGCAAGAAAAAAAGGCAAAGTTTAAAAACCAAACCATATAAAAATCACAATATATAAAAGTGCAACTACATTAAAAAGTGTTTAAAAATATATAAAATCCAATTGCACATAAATTGAACCATTAAAAAATGAACCATATAAACCCCCAACTGTATAAAAAATAAAATTATTCAACTACAAACATAAAGTAAAAACCAAATAACAGCATCGTATATATTCATTTACTAGTGCTCTCCTCCTTTCTGTGATTTTTTCCAGGTCAGAAATTAAAGGAAAGGTGTGTTAATTTGACATTCAGCTCAGGTTGTTCAGTAGGCTTTTAAAAATCCATCCGCAGCCCATTGGACCCTCTGAATTCAATCGCTCCTGTCAAGCCTTGTTCTGCTGTTAGATTATTGTTTAATCAATGACAATCTCACCTCCTCCAAGGCAAAGAAATGCAAAAGCTTGTGTAGAGAACTGGTTGTGTACATCAATTAATGTATAGCCTAGACTTCATTTAGTTGTGGGACTTGACAAGGTCACATATCTATTTACAGTATTAATATGTGAATGTATTTATGGTAGATTGTGCGAACAGGCGTGGAGCTGTGCCGGTTGCGGGGCTGCTTGGCTTGCTGCTCTGTTGGTTTCATGCTGTTTTAACCCTTTGAATTCAGCTGAGTTGCATTGATTTACACAGACATCAGTGATATCTGAGGAAGACATCATTATTAGAGTGGATTTTCAACAATTTTCAAATGGCATGCAAACACTAAACTGTATCCTTTTAGAGAACTGCATTGTCAGGCCATGATCCATTTTTGAGCCATTGAAGAGACGAAACTGTGGCAGAGCTATCATTTTACTGCCAAAAATACCAATCCAATTAATCTGTGTGATCGGAACAGAATCTGAATGCAGCCTGGCTGTTGATATATACTGCCACACTCACCAGCTGAACTAATGAGTGACCTCAACCTGTAGAAATATTCTAACATTTAATGAAAGATTCTCACGTGCATGTTCAAAAGCTTTGGATGTGTGCAGTTTTCAGATGGATGCTGGTTCCTGACTGGGGCGTTACCAACAGGAGTGATCAGCAGGTAGCGAAGTTAGAAGAGCAACTTGGTCAAATTGCATCCAGGTTCCTCACTGACCAAAGAGGAGGAATAGTCTTTGGACCTGTGAACCAAAGCAGAAGCCTTTACTGCATCGGGCTGTGAGGGCTGTTAGGGCACTTGGTTGATTATAAAGGGAGACTAGAGAGATAGCCTTGCCAGGCTATAGTTAATGTTTACAAAGATGATTCTGAATTCCTGTTAAATTGCTCTCGTTCAGCCCTGCGTTACTGCCAGCTGCAGCTGTGGGAAAGCAGCAAGGGCTACCCAGTTGCACAAGATCTATGGGATGCTGATGTGAGGGCTGGTGCATCTCTGCCTGAGTCTCAGCTTTCAAGAAAAATTCCTGGACTGTCAATTAAAATGAAGGTAGAAGTTGAAGGAAAAGAAATGATCTGTAACTTGAGCAAATATGATGCAAGTCAGTCGTGACAATGCCACATAGAAACCTGGTACCAGTTTATAAAGTGACTTCTCAGCAGAGCCATGCTTTACAAAAATAAGTCACTTTTTAAGACATAAGCAGGACATGTCGTTTCAGCTGATGTAACGTACTGTAACATTCAATTATTCTTTAAAACCCACTTATTAATAGTATCATTGCAGTGTATCAGGACACTAACCCTTCACATTAACAGACTTGGCAAAAAGAAGTAAAAGTGTCTGCACTGGCAAACACTGGATATGCGGGGAATAAATTCTATAGTGACTTTTCACAAAACTCAGTAATGTCAAATATATAATTTTCCTTAGCACACGGTGTCAGTCATTAGGAGCTAGTAGAGAGTATCAGAAATAAGGGACAGGGACCTGTCCCTGTCTTAGTACCCCTGCTGCCAGAGTGCTGACATAATGGGAATGATCTGACTTGCGTGGGGATTTTGGGTTGAGGAATAAGCAGAGGTACAGACTACACATTTATGTGTTGTCACTGTATTTAAAAATAGTCATGTTCATTTCATTGCTGCATAATTGCACTCAGTAAGAGAAAGTCCAATTTCCTTCCCACTGTACAAAAGTCCCTGTTTTCTACAGCAAGTCCCAGATAGACTGTTCTCTGACTACATAAATATACAAAATGTCCCTGTGGAGAGAAAAGTCACCCTTCCAAAACAATAACTTGATGGTGTACATGTACTCCCTCTATCATTTCCATACAAAGTTTTCTCAGTTTGGTAATCACAACAAGTTAGTCTTCTTCAAACTAGAAATGCCCTCTTTGTTTGTGTAACTCTTTGTTTTCTAATGCTTCGTATAACTGAGGACAATGGGAGCTCTGAGCAGTTGTGGAATGGATTGGCCTGGAGAGGTTGCAATGTCTTGATCAAGGAGATATTCAAACTTGACGGACCCCACCTGGCGTGGTGTTTGTCCTGCTTGAGCAGGTGGTGTCGGGCATCTCCCCGAGTCACTGCCAACCTCAATGATTTTGTCATTCTGTTTCTGAGTCATGTCTTTGTCCGCTTGGGTTCCTCTCAAAGCCTCATGACCTTAACTTTAGATCAAATGTAATATCCAGCTGTAGTTATGAGACCTTGGTGAAATTTTTTGCATGTTGTTTAATGGAAGTTGTCTTTTTCTCAGAAATGAAATTTGATTTCTGAGAAAAAGCTTCTGTGATCCTTGACTGTATGGAAAAAGTTCTCTACAAACATGTTTTCATGAACAGTTTTAGTTCATTGGAATTTGTTGTTTTGAGGGTTTGAACACCAGCAGTCCAAGTTGAGGAGCACTCCTAACTGTGGTAGCAGTCTCCTTTTTGCTCATACAGGGTTCCCTTCACACCCCTCCAGTGTCAGAAGTTTGTTTGGAGTAATCCCAAACTTTGCAAACTAGGTTTCCAGTTCCAGGACAATCCCATCAGTTATACACGCTCTGTAAACCCTCACCCTTTTTCTAAGCCATGATGCCTCATCTAAGGTGTAAAGATAGGCTTTCACTTTGCCATCCAAGCAGGTGAATGCCTTTCATGCATGTACCCATCTTCCTGCATTTCTATTTGACTCAAGATGTTCACTGACATTTTTTCCATGCTAAGAATCACTCAACTGTTTCAGATAAAATCATCTTCTAAACTATTTTCATACATTGAAAAGGAGTGAAGGTCTCCTTAAGGGTTAGGACTTTGTAATTATCAAAGCTAAACAAAGGCATTGAGCAGTTTTATCATATATTGCTGAAGAATAGATTTCTTGCTATTTTGCACCTGGCTGAAGTGTGCAAGTGTTCCTGATACACCCTAATGAGAGAGAATTTATTTTCTTTTTTCTTGTCTACTTGTAGTAATGTCATGGGCCTAATAAATCTTATCTGCTACCCTCAAAAAGGCAGTAATTGAGACAGATAGAGCTGACACATTTGTTCTTCATCTGGAGATGGTAGTAGAACAAACCAGAAGGAAAGCTGTACTACATATACAAGACCATAGTAACAGTCCAGTTTAGAAACAATACTAGCACCACCTGTACACCAAAATAAATCTTTCTCCTATGGAAGGCTTAAGATTATTTTTATCTATATGTGGCTAATGGATTACTTTGTACAAAAATGGGAATTATTACAATGCAGAGTATGAAATTTTGCTGGAGCAAAAGTAACATTATGTGCTTTAAATGTGGTATGCTGAACAAGTCCAGTACTCTCTGATGATTTTTGCTTCAATATAAGAGTCTGCTCTGCAGAAGGCAGGCTTTGTCAAGATTTGAGAAATGTTTGCTTTGAAAGAAATTAGTCCAGAACTAAATTAAATATGATAAAAACTCAATTTACCGTCATACAATTTGTCAGTGACTCAGTATAAGTGCAGCAGCTGCAAGAAGGTTGGAGATGAGCTTTCAAGGAGCACTAAGTGGGTGTATGAGATGCTGTTAGAGGAATAGCTTGATGCTCTCAAGGTGCAAGATGAAACAGAAATGGTAGTTCTTCACCTGGATAATACTGATAATGAAGTTCTGTGGAAAGTATAAAAAAGTTCATTCAATACAGACTGGCCAGATTAATCTGGAGCATAATTCTTGTTTAGATTATATAAAAAAAAGAAAAAAAAATCAACACCATATTGTTGGGGAAATGAAGAAAACTGGTTTTGGAAAATCTATTGAGAATTTGGGGATTTTATTTGAATTTTTTTAAATGAAAGGCCATGTGGTGATTGCTTCTTACTTTTATCTGAACTTGAGGAAGGTCACTAGTATAATGCCATGGCAATATTCAATTAATTTAATAATGAAGTGTTAATAAAATAAGATTTCAACATACTCGAGGTTTAGGATTTGTCAATATTTCTTTAAAGAAGAACCATAAAATACTTTGGAAAGAGCTAACTTGAGTCATATGCCTAAATCTGACTGAATTAAGGAGCGAGGAGAATAGCTTTCACATTGGACATATGCTGAAGTGCTACTGTGATTTTTTTTTTTTTAAATATTCTTTTCAAAATCAGGCCTAAAACTGCCTATGCAAGAGCAGTCTTTACAAAACTGCATTCACAAATAATTCAAATTGTGAGTACAATCTGTCATTTTCTGACTGGCATTTGAAGAAAAAGGCAAAAGCATTTATTTCAGCTCTCACTTGGGTAAATTTGATAACTGAATCAGGGAATCAGAAGAAATGTGTGTCTCCAGTGACGTGTTCACAAAGTCTGTTTCAGAGTAAAATAAGCTTGAATGTCATTTTCCTGGATATAAGTATTCACTGAGATACATGAAGACATTCAAAAAGAGGGATATGATAGTAGAAAAAATAAGTTCATTGCAGTGAATTTGGAGCTGCCATTTCTGGTCACTGATTCAGTGCCAGCCTGGGCCAGTGTTATCTAAGATTTTTTTGAATACTGATGCCTCTTTGATACACTTTGTAAATAAATTAATTAATTTAGTTTCAGTGGACGAATAGCCATCACATAAGTTATCAGCTATAAGGAGTAATTACTATTCATGTGGCAATTTCGCTGCACAGGAAAAAACCGAGTAGATGTGGAGACTGAAATGTTCTTTTGGCCGAAAAGATGTTAGTTACAGGTCACATGTCAGGTATGCTGAAACCAGTTCCAGGCTAAATATTTTGTAGAGTTGTTCCCATGGGCTATAAGTTCACGCTGAAAAACAGATTAGATGAGTTACATGCAAGAAAGGGGGACAGGACACAGCAGACGGCACCGCATGACCTAAGCTGGTGTAGGCTGAGGTTAAAACTTTTCCTTGAGGAGCCGTCCTTGGGAGGAGGCAGAGACATTGTGTCTGACAGGGAAACCCAGCTCTGGACTGAATCCAGAGTTTTTTTCTTTTCCTTTGGGAATGACATAAAAAGATGATCACAGGTGGGTAGGCACTACTTGGAGGTATTTGACTCTTGCAGCAAAGGAATAAGAACCTGTGTTTAACAGAAACATGTGGTTACAATATTTGGACTGGTTTCTGACTTATAAAAAAGACCAAATCAAATATAACATCAGTTTTATGTTGGATTAGAGTAAGTTAAGTGTTTTATCATTCTCTAGATAGTATTATCCTATTTCTATTGAGAGTGGCTGTAAATGTTCTTTCTCCTACCCTCTTTGTCCAGTAGTCCAAGTAATGATACCATGCTTTGGAGGTGGGAATGATGAGGGATGCTGCATTGGTATCGGAAGTTTTCTAAATTCCGGTAGTTGTTACAGAGTGTTTTGTAGACCATGCATCTCTAAAGTATTCTGCCAATGGCACTGGCAGCCTTGCTGAGGGCAGCAAGAACGAAAGTTTTTATGCATAAGCCCCAAATAGTGTTTTAGGGAGAAATATGTGTCACACCTGAGAACCAAGTGCGGCTCACTCTCCTGTTGGGCTTTGGCCCGCAGGCCTTGCAGCAGCGCTGCTGAACAGCCCCAGCGCTTTCTCTCTGCCTCTGAGGCACCGTTCATCAAGATTATATTTTTCTGGTTCAATCTGTGCCAAGATTTCTAAGACCAAGGGCATTGGAGCAGCTTTTAAACCCCACTTAACTCTTTCGGTAATCTCCCAATTGCACACATGGCCCTCCTTAAAAATGACCTTTATTTGCAGGTCATACTGTTTAATTCTGAATGCTCATAAATGATAGGTTGCCAAACAAGTGTTAGAAAATCATTTAGGAGGCTGTGACTTCCCATGGGAATATGCCTGAAACTAGACAATGCACAAGTGCATTTCTCCACTTACCCTTAGCTGCCCTAAGCACCTCGATTTCCAAAAGTACCTGGTAATCAATTGCTTACTAACTGCTACGATCAACTCTTTTTCTTTGCTGGAATTTTACACTGTGAATGTTTGTTTTTATTCGGTGTATAACTCCTTGTAGTTTCTTGCAAGAGTGGCAAATTTTGAGAAAAGAGGAGAAAGAAATGTAATCTAAGCACAGTTGTCATTATTACAATACTGCTCTTATTCATACTTTCTGTGCCATTTTGTGCCCATTTATTTTGGATGTTTCTAAAATCCTCTTGATTTGAGCACAAATATAGAATATAGGAAAGATTTTTCTGAAGCACAGAAGAAACTCCATTTTTGTCTGTCAGTACAGCTACTGTCATAGTAAATAATACTAACAATTGGTGTGTTAGAATTCCATGTAAAAATCTAACTTAATTTTGTTTCTGAATTACCAAGGTTGGTCCTGAAAAAAGACTGTAATTTATCATGAAAGTGTATCATTTGCATTTTCAACTGTAATATAAAATGAAGTCAATTCCACTTCATTTCTTCATATAATTTTCTTTGACATATAAACTAGTTTTTAATTACAAAGGAAAAATATCTAGTAAAAACACACATGGCAGTTAATCTTATGCTATCATATGGCTGTTTGTCAAAATTTTCATCAACTTAATCAATATTTGATGATGCAAAATGATTTTTCTCTGATTGGTTTTGCAGCCTTGTAATTTACAGAATTGTCTGTAGTATGTTTGCAAGACTAATTTCTTGGCATAGGAAATTGATTTATTTCTCAAATTTATAAATCGAACCTTTTCCTTGAGGAAAGAGGCAAGGGGAAGATTAGTACATTTCCCTCATGTGAAAAATGCGGGAAAATGTAATAAATCGGTTATAGAGATGCTATTACATAAAAAGGTGAAATAGGTTTAAAACTATGCAGCTTGGATTAGCTTTCAAGAGCTTAGAAACTGAACAGATCCCTCCTCAAACTCTCTCTGTAGAATGGGTTGGCAAAGGTAAGAGCACGTCCCTTTTCAGCAGACCTGGCACTGAAGGTGTCGCTGCAGTAAGATTCCGTGCCTGTTCCTGGATAAGCCTCAGCCACCTGTATCTCAAGAGAGTGACTGGTGCTACCTGCCAGGGACAGCAATCATCTTCAGGCTGAACATCTCTTTTGGCGATAGCGAGTGAAATCTCAAGCTGATTTTGCTAAGCTATGATCCAAAAGCCACTGGTTTCCTTCTCTCATTTGTGTATTACAGTCTGCTGAAATAACTGAATGCGTGAAGATCTACAGCATCAAAGCTTCACCTCATGTGAAGGGAAAACACACTTTAATGCAAATACTGGGGTGCTGCAAAGCGTGTATATTTATTTATATTTAACTTGGCATATGCCTCAGGAATGCTGCTGAGCATGGTTTAGAGAAGACATAACAACTGCAATCAATACGTTTTCCTAATTTTCTCATCTGTGGTTCCATAATAATACTTTCCAGAGAAAGAGGAGAATTTTGAGTGTTACGGTTACTTATGTTACAACCCAGAGGGTTTCCCTGAGTCAGGGCAGGCATTACATTAAATATTATATAAACATGGACTCTCAATCCAGACCCTGATGTAAGGAGGTTCCAATCTCAATCTGTAAAAAAGAACATATTATCTACCTTTTGACGTTGCAATTGAGTAGTTCAGTTATTTTTCTCACAGGAGTTAGGAAATCTATCTGAGGCACAGATTTGAGTTCGCTTCTGCTGTAGTGTCACGATGTAAAGCCTCAATGCTGATGTATGTTTGCACATATTGAACATGGCCCTGCTGGTGGATCCATTGAGCAGGGTCAGACTGAGAGCAAACTAAAAGCCTACACTTTGTAAGATAGTGTTGCAGCTGATTACATCCCCACGTTGTGTTTGTGCTCTGCGCTCTCAGTCTTAAAAAAAAATTAAAAATTACATAGTGTTTGCTTTCAGATAAAGCCATTCTTTCTGTTTCAAACTTCATCCCCTATGCCAGCAATCACGGTGAACACATAAAAGTGGATATTCTTGTACTTCTAATGCCATCAGGGATTTATTTTCTTGGTCTCATTAATCCCTTTGCCTATTTTTTTCTTTTAATTATTTTTTTTCCTTCATTTGGCAAGGCACCAAGATGTTTTTTCTCAATGAGCCAGAAAGAGTGAGACAGATGTACTGACCATGTGAATGCAAAGAGGATGATTTCTCTAATGAAAGATAATGTACTTGGGAAAAAGAGTATTTGAATAATGTGAATAGCAGATGTTTTGGCAGTGTTCCCCTTTTAAGCATACCTGTCTCTGTTCAAAGATTACCTTCCAAGAAGCAATATTACCAGCTGGCCAAGACAGTTACTAAAATGGCATTTTAGATACTGGGCAGCTGGTATATAGAACCACATAGCCTGTGGTTTTATGCATAAACTGTCCCCTACATTTTGAAGTAAGAAAAACTAAGAAATTCTTGGTTTCTCCAAATCTTGATGTGGCCTCCTTGGAACTATTTAATCCCAGCTGCAGTGAACCTGAAATCTTCATGTTCAGCACCACTTGATGGTGGAAGTCCTCCATTTTTTAGAATACTTTTGTGAGTGAAAATATCATTAAACAAGGCGATAGTGGTTTTCAGACTGTAGACTGTGAACCTATGATGGTCCAAAGTTTAAATGAGAACCTTTCCGTTTAACCAATCCAGTGGACTTTGCCATCTGTTCACAGTTAGCAAAGTCTGTATTTGCTTTTAAGAAGCAGCATATTTACATTAATATAAGCAAGAATGATAGCATCTTTTAATATAGACAGTAAATGGTTCAGGATATATTAGTATTACTACTAATAGAAGCAGTGTTAGATCTTGATGTGTAACAAAGGTGCACTATTTCCTAGGGAATATCTGACAACTGAGAACTTGCCATTCATTTCAAGGTCATATCACTCATTTATGTGCTTATTTATAGTAACTGTTGTGTAAAAGAATGAGAGATCAATAATTATCGTTGAGAAAGGCTGAGATTTTTCAACCATTATTTTTGAATCTGCTCAATATATTTTTATGGAATAAGGATTTACAGTTCTTTCTAAAAAATCAAGTACCCTTCTATCTTATATGTATTTACAGGGTTCTGAACAAATTATGTAAATGTGTGTCTTTTCTAGGTTGACATATTATAATAACCAGAGAAATCTGAGAGTTCTTGTGCCCTAGGCAAATGAGTGATCTTTCCAGTGGAGGACATACTGCTACAGATGGACTAGTGAAAGGACATGAACACCACACCTGGAGACTGGACTGGGGAGGGCAGTCCAAGAAAACACTTCTGACAGTGCTTTCATCTTCTAGTTCAGTCACTGTATTGGTTTAGCTTTTTTTTTTTATTATTATTTTTTTTAAGCTGCAGATTGCTAGCACACCCAGAAATGACTTTGTCATCAGACGCTCCCACGTTTGTGGCTGTATTTCCGTAGCGGTACCTGTGTGTCTGTACAGGGGCAGGTGCTGTGCAGACAGGCTGCAGAGCTACATCGCTCCCGGCCCAGCAGCATCACAGGGAGGCCACAGGGGACCCTCAGCTCAACCTTTCTTTCCCCTTTAGCAGCAGAGAAGTCTTTGTAGCTGGTTCTTTGGGTTTCTTTGAGATAATACTTAATTTCTTGATTTTGTTTCTGTTATGTGTATATGTGTCTCTCTGCTTGCCTGTGTTCCCGTGGACATACATACCTCTGTATGCTATTATCATTGTTCGTGAGCTGATTTCAGTACTGAATATATGAGCAACATCCTAGAATGTCTTCAGGCATAAGCATGTAAACAATTTACAAGTTTAACTGATGCACACACATATTCTAATATAATGGGTCAGAGACAATAGATGAATATGGATATGGAAAAGGGACATAAGATGCTTTCAATAAAAGGCAGCAGGATAGAATAGTGAGCATAAAACCGAAGCAAGAATCAGTAAATACCTGGCAAGATCCTTGTTAGGTAAGTGATGGAAGATATTATGAAAGTATTTTCTTGCTGCATCTTTTAAAGCATGCTATAATCTTACAATCTTAAAGCAAAGTTAATAAGCTTATTTATATAGGGGGCAGTGTAGTCCACATAAAAAAGGATGGTGAGTGAGAACAATTTAAGAAAAAAGAAAAAGCATGCAGACTCTCAAGGGATCTCTCCCACAAGTTTTTTTGCTTTTCAGGTGAAGAAATAATGTGCAGCAATTTCAAATTTTTCATTCTCACTCTCTCCTTGTTTACATTTTGTACCCGCTTTTTCAATGCAGTTCTTACTGGGGAATGTGACTCTCATGGAGTCACTGAGCAAAGTAACTTCTTTAGTCATTGCAGGCGTATTAAACCTACAATTCCTCCTGTTGCAAGGAGAATTTGAAGAAATTGGACCAGAGCACCCAAAAAGCAGTGGAGGGAGGGATGGAAGGAATTGGAAACAGTGTGCAGGCTGGTAAATATCAGCAAAGACATGCAGAGAAGACTGTAGGAGCCATAGAAGTAAAACAGATGACAAAAATCTAGACTTGTTGACAAGCATTCAAGTTATTGCTTTTCAGGTTTGGCAGTGAAATACTGCACCGTGTTCTGTCCTACTGAATGGCTTCAGTGAAGACTTAACTATTTAGATAAATGGGTCACTGCCAGATTTCACTGCTCATCAGACATATTTCCAGTAATGTTTTAGAGACTTGGATTCAACTCCTACCCAGATGCAATTAAAAGCTCCTCCTTTTTAGGTGCTACAAGCATATCCTCTTTATAGTCATCAAAATATTTTCATTTTCCATATTCTATGCCACTAACAGAAGCCAGTTGAAGTATTTCTTTTTTATACACTGCCCGAAGAAACCTAATAATTTAGAACAATTGTTACACTGGCTGTTTGCTTGTTTGTGCTGTTCTAATGACAAATTTATTGCTTATGTCAGTCTTGTAAGGTTTTCATTAGATCAACTCAAGCTTCTTAGCACACAAACCTTTCCTCATATTTCTGTCATTCTCATTTTTATCATCTGTGGAGAGGAAGGGAAAATGGGGTCATTTTGCAGAATGTCATTTGTGTAAAAACAGAGGTTTCTGCATATAAACAGGATCCAGCTTCCCTACAGGCAAGCTCGGGGTCTAGATAAATAACACCCTTCTTGAAACATGATGTATAAATCTGTCTTTTCTGTCCTTTTGCTGCAATACTTCTGGATGGTGAAACACCTTATTTCTTTCCGATGTAGGTCCTCTCTCTATATTTCTTCTACCCTGTAGAGTTATTCTCCTTGCATTTTACCTGACAAGCTGTTTGCGGCTCAAGGCTCATCTCGTCCAGATGTGCATCACCATCAACAGCAGAATATCTGTGTTTCCACCTCTGGCTTGTGTTCAGCTCTTTCCTTCCCCCATGTCCCAGCAGGTGTGTTCACTCCCATGGACACAAGGGCAGGCTGCTCCTCGTTGCACAGCACAGGTAACCACCCCAGAACTGGCATTTCGTTGTCAGTGCAATCTTGACAATATCAGCATTCAAACAAGTAAAACGTGGTGCATCTCCCAATTACGCACGGTGGTTTTGATGGTTAGTATGCTCCCACCTTATAAAACGCTGTTGCAACTTAAAGTGATGATATGACTCAAAGAATTCTTGGAAAGTCTTAGATTTGCCAAAAGTTGTGTTGCTTTAATCCATCTGAAAAACCACCATTATTACAGGAGATAGTTTTTGCATGTTACAAATTTCCTGGAAAATGTTTCAAGCTTTGTTCTTAAAAAAGGTCATAGAGAAGAAAATGTTATTGTTTTCTTCATAATGTGTATTTAGATTTTTTTTTACGTCATTATTAGTTATATATCACTTTAAAACATAAAGATAAAAATAAAACCTGTTGATTTAAAATTGTAATGTCCACACTAGTAAAATATGTCAAATAGTTAATCCCATACTTCTCACTTATTACTTGGGTAACCTTTTCAAAGTCAAGCAAATTATTCAATTGAGAACCTAAGAATAATAGTCAGTTGTAAGTATGTTTGGAATTCCAGGATAAAATATACTGGAATATATTGTGGGCTTCAGTAGTATAAAAGAGCGATTTCTATCTCAATCTAGGTACTTAATTTTTTTCTGCCTATTTCTAAATAACATACTTTGTAAACATGAACCCCAACCGAGTGCTCAGATGACTGCAAAAACTGTCCTCAGTCTTACACAAGTATCACAGTGCTTATTTGTAGAAAAACCACTTCTTTGCAGTTGCTTTTCCTGTTAGGTCAGACATTAAAAGAGGATGGAGCTGTAATTTCTTCTTTCCTTGTTTCTTCTCATGTTTCTGCTTCCTTTGCCTCACCTTAAGAGCTTCATGTTCACAAACGCCTTATAGAAAATGAAAGATTAAAATAAGTGAAAAAGGATTAATCCTTCATCTCAATTTCATACCTCTTCTAACTCACATGGTGCAAGAAATCATTCTAGTGACAGAATATGCAGGGGCAACTTCTTGCTGCAATAACCCAACATTTAACATATTTTCTGAAGCAAAAGTTGTGGTCAGTAGGAAACTACACAAATTCTGTTGTCTTCTAATTAACTGGGCTCATATGAGTTTTCAGATAAATGACAAAAGATCCAAAAGGCACATTCAAATAGAGCTTTTTGACATGGACAGGCCAGTGGCAAACTGGAGTCTTTGTCACTACCAATATGAGAATGCATCAACAAGAAAATTATTGCAGTGAGCAACTAGAAGCATTGCTGTATGTAATGCTATAAATGTATTTCATTTCTAACGTGAATAGTCAAAGGTGCTCCATGTACTCCTATCTGGCCCATCAGTGTTTGGTGTTCTTTTCTAAACTCTTTCTTTCTCAAGAAGAGTTACATTTCAGAAGGCAGCTAACAAAAAATGCAGCCTCAGATGCTAAAAGTGGCGTGTTGCTCCAGCACTGATGTTTTTGGAAAGGATGGAGCAGGGCTGAGTCTCTTCTCTTTTGTTGAATTGTCATTTTCAGTGTGTCTGCCTGCCCTGAAATGACACATTTGATACTGAATAATTTATCAAAACCTTGTTGAGATTTCTTTGTGCATTGCTTAAGAAATTGATCTATCTCAGCAGAAAACTTGCAACCTATTCTTTTCACCAAAGGATATGAAAATGCTTGCCAATTATTCATTCTTTTCAGGGACAGCTGACCTACAACTGTTTGAAATGTCTATAAAGTGTCAGAACTATTGGTCTGAGTTCCTGGTGGCTTCTTCATTTTCACTTTTGTGTGTGTATGTGGCTGTTGCTTCATTTCTGCCGTGTTTCCTTGCTAAACTGAGTTTTTGCTGAACCAAGGAATTTGTCCTGTTCTTGACTGACTAGAATGATGCAGGTTCTGTTTCACTTCAGTGTATTGTACAACACAGGTTGATAGAAAGACAGTGTTCCTCGGGGAAGCACAAACCACTTTGTTTCAACTTCATTTAAGGAATTTTTTTTACATTCTTTTTCAAAAACAAGTTGTTCTGTGAAATGAAACCTGGTTTTCAATGCCTTTGTGACCCAGCCTTTGTATCCTACAGTCACATTCTCTGATGTTTAGCAAAATTAAAGTTTGTATTTGAACTGTTCTGTGTGTCAGGCACTCCTAATGTCTATTTTCAATGAAGATTCTTTTGGGCTTAGGAAGGAGTGTTCTTGAGTTTCAGCCTTTGAAAAGAAAATTCTAGCATTTCCTCTCCTCTGTCTGGCTACTTGTTTTAATAAATCATGAGGAAGTTACTAGCTTTAGGGCTTATATTGCGATACTAAACTCAACTGAAACAGCTAACAGGATCATAAGGGGACGTCTAATAGAGACACACAGAGATGACATGATGACACGAGCCTTGTTGGTTGAGGAAAGTAGGTAAGAAATGTTTTTCAGAGGGAGGAGATTTTGTAATGTCTGGTCTCTCAGTCATCAACAGAGAGTTTATCCACACAATACTATCAATACCAGCCAAGGGGAAAAAGGGAAGAAATATGTTAAAATATAAAGTTGAGAAGTGGCAGTAGTTCTTCAAAACTGTGGTTTTACATATTCGAGTTCTGTGGACTTGTATCTGTTGTGTGGGTGGACTCAGTCTCTAGAAAAGTCTGTGAGCAGGAATCCTAGGAGATCAAGTTTTTAGCAAGAATGCAGATCTCTTGATAAAACTGTAATTACAGATGTTTTGGAGCAAACATTGACTACATTCTCTTTTGCTCCTCAGTCTATTTTATCATTGTCACTATTACTGTCTCCAATTTATGCTACTAAAATAATATTTAAAGTTTTCTTGCACTGGTATTATTGAATTCCAGAAGTGACCTTTAAGACCATTAAAAATATTCAAGCAGTGAATTAGTTATAATATCCTAAGGAACAAGAAAAAGACAAATTATTAGAGCAAGAACAAGTGAAAGACAAATTACTAGAAAGTTAGGAACTTTTCAGCAGGAACAACACAAAATGATTATGGTATCCTCATGAAAGCAGGAGATGGCCTGCTGTTTCATGGTATCACCTCTGTCAACCAAACAGTCACAACTACAGAATGTTTTCTGGTCATTCAGTCCAAAAAGCCTATGAAGACACCAATTAGTGGTTCTGTGCTTTTTTCAAATAAAAAGCCTAAATAATCCTTTCCTGATACCTTTGAGGCTGTAGAACAATTCCAAGTTTACTTGGCTTTTAAGGATTTAGGATTTAATTCATCTAAGGATTCATGAGGGACTTTTCAATCCTTAAATAATTCATAAGTAGCTATAAAATGTTCTTAATTGATCCAGTTGTAAGCAGAAGAGGAAATACTCAGAATTAGTTAGTAGATAACTCAATCCTTGGAGTACTGTGTTTTACTTTTTTTGAAAGAATAAAAAGGAATGGTGGGTTAATGAAGCTGTAGCTCTAGTAACCATTACAATGCTTTTGAGTTTTATGCTGTGTATGTTCCAGACCCATATGAAAACCATTTCTATGTTTACACAATTATTGTCAGACTCAGTAACCACTATTCTGCCTCATATTGGAGGAAACAGGACAGCGTTTGCTAAGTACAGATAAAATACAATTATTTGTGCCAACATTCAGAAGACCAACAGCAAACACAGGCTGCACACATTACACAGTTGTCTTCTATAATAACTGTGAGAAATGTTGACTATTTACAACTCTGGTTTATAAAGCTGTAACTGAATCAAGTGTTGCCTGTTAGAGATGGAACAAGCTCTTCACATGGGATGGAAAAACTACTGAATCCAAAAATACCCTTATAACCTGTCCCAGCATTGCATCCTGCTAATGTAGAGTGAACCTGTAGCAAACATTTTGTCTGTTACTTTTGTTAATCCAGAACTTACTCAAATAAATATAAATTCACACTATTTTAGTCATCCATAGCCAACCTTTGCAGTCACTAATGCAGAATTTACTAAACTGCAAGAGTCAGTAAAATGGAAGACAAAAAAACCAACATTGCCTCCCAACAAGGTTCAAAGCACCATTTTTCCAAAATAGTGAAGGTGAAAGTGAAGAGTTGATTTTGTTGTGTTAATGTTTGCCTTGAACTGTTTAGCGCCCTGGGAAAGTCCCCTGCAAAAGGGTCTAAGAGAAGCAATGATGGGAGCAGAGAGGGGCAGATGAAGGAAGATGTGAAACAGAGATGGGAAACGGGCATTCCTTCTGCCTGCTTTATAGCTGCCTTTCGTGCCCTCAGTAATGGATTAACTTCATATATACAATGTACCTGAATGACTGCATTTTTTCACAAAATCCGTCCAAGGATCTCTGGCAGAGATGTAACCTTTTCTAGCCAGCACCTCTGCTGCTGAATGCCTTTTCTCCAATAATTCTAGCTAAGAACCCTTGCAATGTCTGTTAGGCACCACTGCAGCCAAGTGAAATAACTCTTCCCATTTGGCTAGTAGGCATATTTTAGTTGTGTTTCTAGTAGTCTGTTGTTTTGCAGTCTGCTGACATATTGCAGGGGTCAGCACAGGGAAAACCAGGCATAAATCTTTCACATTTACCGTTGAGCGTGTGCTCAGTTTTTAGCAATCTCTTCTCCAGAAACCTATTGAGCTTGGCAGCTAGGTTGATTCACTCCATGTTATGAATTGAAGTAGTCACAGCGTCACCCATGCTTTGAAATTGCTTAGGAGTACCTGTTGGTTTATGTTACAGGTTTTGCAGAGTTATATGTAATCATAGTAGTAGGTGCTACAGGGTGACAATTTGCATTTAGAATCTTGCTTTCTGGGAGGAGAAAGAATTTTTTGAAAAGCAAAATGCCATGGTTACATTTCATTGCTAGTGTTAAAGGAAGGTGGAAGTTTCTTCTCCAGCAGACCTCCTATTTCATGGCATATAGCACTTTAGTCTTCTTCAAGACTTCCA
Organism: Patagioenas fasciata; assembly: GCF_037038585.1. Lineage (NCBI taxonomy): Eukaryota > Metazoa > Chordata > Aves > Columbiformes > Columbidae > Patagioenas > Patagioenas fasciata. Next base: position 12,647,592 of record NC_092533.1, on the reverse strand, counting down.
TTAGTGGTCTTCTGCATATATGCTTAAACATTTTAAAATTGTAAAATAGGCCAGTTTGCATTTTTTGTGTCCAGTTTTTTCTCCATTTATTTAGGTATCATTTTTCTACTATTGTTTTAACCTTTCAACATATGTTTTTCCTTTTAAATTTTTAAGTTCCCAAAGGGAGCCAGTTGGCTTCAGTTTTCAGCCTATTAAAAATCCTAAGTGGAAAAGCAAATAATATGACCTACTAATAGCCCCGAATCAGGTGTCGCTGTCCTAGAGGCAGTACACCTGAAATGGCCTTTGTGGCAGATGCTGCTAGTATGGAAAACAGCTCTTGACCCCTATGGGGTGCCCTCCTAGGAAACGTCCTTCCTGCCAGTCCCAGCATGAATGTCTCTGTTGCATGTGGAACCTCTGAACCAAAAATGCTGATCTGAGCATTTTAGCCACAAGGTGAAATCAAAGGTCTGAGCAGAGCCATATTAGCAGCTAAAAATAAAGGTACTAGAAAGATGATTCACCAGTCATTGCTAGCCATTGCTGAAAGTGTTTGATATAAAAAATGCCTTGAAAAGAAAGATTTGTTTGTGTGTTATAACTACTGGAATCTTACTGGATTCACACCAAGAAAAAAGCAACATATGATGTAAATATAAGACTTATTCTGTTTTCATGTTTACATGATAACCATCTAGAAATTTAACTAGATATTTTGACTCTGAGTGAACAAATTCTGCCTTGGTTTCCTTACGTACTTCCAGGACATACTCTGCGCTCCTTTTATATGCCATGCCATTCTCAAAACTATGTGGTCAGCCAGTTGATCTCGTTCCTCCAGATCCTGCTCTGAGGCCATTTCTGTTCACTGGAATGCCCTGATCATTTTTGCTATTACTTCTTCTCATGGCTTTCATTGTTTCTCGTTATTAATTTATATCTATGGCACCAGAAATAAATGTAAGACTTGCAAATACAAGAAGCTACTGCTGCTGAGGGATCTTGCCCTAAACTCAGATGCAACTTGAAAAATGAGTGGTATGAACAGTAGGCGAAGCAAAGAGAGTGTTTCAAAACCAGGGGTGTGGGTCTTGAGAGGAACCGCCTCTACAATAGGATGATAAACTAATACGAAAGTAGAGAGAATGTATATATGTTGTAGTGATTTCTATGTGTCAAATGACCTTCTCCACCTACCTTAGAATTTTCTGGTTTCATGTCTAAGTTAATCAAAACCCCTGAAAAGCCATTCATGAGTAGTATCATGTCAGCTTTTATTTTAGACCAGTTCTCATATGTTAATTTGTAATGAAGTTTTGTACTCCTGAACAACTTTCAGGTTTTTATAAGCATGTTAGGAGGCAGTCTGGCAGCTCAGTGCTACAAGGGAAACCTTCACCTCCAGGCAGTTTTACACTGCTCTGTCCATCCCATTAGCTCCCTTTCCTTCCATACATAAACATCCTCATTATTCTGCTGGACCTCTTTACACACCATTATAGGAATTAATTAACAGCCAGTGGGTCAGTGTAGGGTGCTGAGCGTTAACAGTTATTAACAGTGGAAAGATAACCACTTGATAAGGATTCTGCATTACCGAGAGTGCTGAACACCTACGTGATACCCATGGAGATGTGGCACTGTCCTACCTTTAGACCTGTGTGCTCTTTGGAAGTAGATCCTTGCAAAACAAAAGAACCAAATGCTTTTGCTTCTGCTGTTGAATTATGCATTTGTAACTGTTATGTGCCTTACCTTTGAAACTATTGTATGCTAATTCACTGGAGGAAGCATATTTCTATTCTCAAATATTTTGTTGTAGAAAATTGGGAAGTTTGCTGTTAATTTCAAATCATGCAGTCACAGAGTGGATCCCCTTCTCCCGTAGGAATGGGATATGATTCTAGCTGTTGGGGAAGGGTAATCCAATCTAACTTTAACTCTGAACTGTATTTTGAAAGAACATAGAACTAAATTATAAGCCCCCTCACAGTTTATGGGAATGATACTGTGTAACAGGCAGTATGAAGCATAACATTGGAATAGCAAGACAAAGGTAGTAGGAAACAAAAGAAATATTAACCACAAACCATTCATTAACAATTCTTGTTAACTGAAATCAGTGTGCCATTTAATTCACCCACTATTTTTCTGTACCATGTTTGGAGGCTCTACCCTGACAGATAATTCTAGACCGATCTCATAGACTTGTTTTTTCATAGAGTTAATTATCTAGACAATAAGATAGATCAAATCTAGCTGGACTCCTGCATTAGATTAACCAGAGAGTTCGAGGATTAATGGCAGTGTTTGTGAGATGGATGCAGAGCCAGCTCAACTAAGCACTGCGTCTGAAGTAAAACCCAATACTGAGCTGCTGGAGCTCTTCAGGAATCAGTGTGGGAACTGTTGCATAAAGTTTCTTTTTGTAATTGTGTGAGGAAGAGGAAGAGCAGTGTCCTGAAGTCTGGTGATGGTTCATACATACCCGGCACTGCCAGCCCATAAGAGGCCTGCCTGGAATATTGCTCCCAGCAACCACTGCCTGAATTCCGCCTGTTCTCCTAGATATAAAGTAGAAACGCGTTATTTCATTTCACCACCTGAGAAGGTGATAGAAGCTTGATCACTCTGAGCAATTTCATACTAAATGGTTTTTTTAAGTCCTTTAATAAGCTAACCAAAGAGATATAACTACTGGATTCTCCAATACTTTTAAACAATCAGGCAGGAGCAATTAGAAAAGTTAGAGATGACTGTAAAACCTTTGGTGTCCATATTTATGTGTTGCTTATCCTGGAAAACTTTATCAACCAGAATAAATGAGTATTTTCCCATAATATAAAAGTTATGTTGTTAAAAATCTGAATATGAATATAAAAATCTGTTCACCTCAAAATGTCTCTAGTTTCAGAGTGGATTTTCATTTATTCTCTCTGTCCCGTCTGTTTTGTTGCATATACAAATTTATTTATCAGCTTTCTGGTTTTGCTTTACATGAACATGTATTAGAGAATAATTTAGTGTTGTTTAGTCCAGAGTTTGAGATCAACCAGAACAAGAGAGGAAGAGACAAAAATGGGGAGAATAAGTGAAAGAGACTGATTAGTTAAACAGAAATAATTGAAATGAGAAATACAACAGCACTGCATGCATAATCGGATGGCATATAGTAACCAGCTGAGATTTTCTTTTCTGTATCGTAAACCCCTTGGCTTTAGAATTGGGGCTTTATTCTGGTTCCACGCCAATGTAGGTATGGATAAAATAATTATGTGGTCATGTCTGAAGTAAATTAATGATACAAGGGTATTGGCGAAGTCAGTCTCCTGGGAGCTCCTCGCTGATTGCTGATTTCATGAATTTTCTAGCACCAGACACTTTTTTCTTTTTCCTTTCCCGGTTCATTCTACTCTAATTTATACCACCCGGGGCAGATCCATCTGTCATTCTGTTCAAACATGCAAAACTCAGATGAATTTCCCATGTTGAAGTTCTGAGGCTGGATTTTAAGCTACATTTTTAATATGTAACTTAACCAAGGGTTTCAGAATACAAGAGTCTATCCTATGGAGCATCCTATATAAAATATATTCCATTGAGCTGAAAACTGACAGATTCATAGCTATTCCTGTATCTTCACCTCACATATTTTAGCTAATCTTATCAGACGTCAGTTCAATTTCTGTATGTGCTTGTATTTACTAATGTTTTTTATATCAAAATGCCAGTCTGCCGTATCTTGATATATCTGTTGAGTTTATTTATATTCATTTGCTGTCCGATTTTGCATCTGTCTGGGTTGGCTTGATTTTGTTTTTAGTATATATTTTGAAATTTAGAAGCCATTTATTGCTTAGCAAGCTTTGCAAATGATTTCAGTACTGTGCAGTTCTTACTTCAGAACTGCACATATAGAATTAGACTAGAATAAAAGGTTAAAATATGCACATCATGTGGTTTTAACCATACGATGAATTCAGGTCATCTGCTTTTAACATTGGAAATCAATGCTTAGCATTCACTCTTGAAAAGGATTAATGTACTTTCTTAAAGTAAGATCTGGAGACTTTTAATGCATTCTGAAAATTTAGAAGTACTTAATCTTAACGTTGATTTCTAGGTATTGTAACATTAATCTTTATATTAACAGAACGACTCTATTTTACAACTCTTCAGATGTCTAGTTGATGTCACTGGAAACCCTTGGTTTTAAATATTAGTGTGCACACTGGCGTGCTCAGAGGCAGATGTGGCTTCTTTGCCCACTGAACACCAGTGTTAAGGAAACCAAAGCTTGTAGCAATTCCATTATGGGGTTAAACAAGCATTTTGGAGAGCTGGCAGTCTGGGTATGCTTTTAAGAATTCATCAGTTTGGTTTTTTTGGACATCTTAAAGCTCACGCATGAAAGTGAATTTGTGCAGCTAGATAAAGAGATGACAGCAAAGGTCACAAAGGACATTAAGATAAGTTTTTGAAAGCAATTTTAAGCCATATAAAGAAAAAGTTGAGAAAATCACTTTGGGGGCTGGACAGGGAAAGGAATTCTTAAGAAAAAGGAAGCCTTATCTTGAAGGGAGTTTCATTTCTACAGAACACGGTTTAGACTTCTGTAGACATTGCTCTTCTCCTGAAATTGGGTAGTGACTGTGCTGGTTTTTTGCATTTTCTCTTAGCTTTACTGTTTTGCACACAAATTTTTCATCCATGTCTGAAGCTATGGGGTCATTAATTACAACCTACAGACAGATTAGAATAAGTAACATCAATCAGATGTAACCAGAAGATGGTTTTCATCCAATGAGAAACTTTCTAAATGAAGAGGTGGTTGATAGAAATGTTTCATTTCTTCATAAAGGTGAGAAATTTAACTAAAAAGATACATCTGTTTAGTTTTGGGAGGGTTTTACTTAAAGAGAAGCTATACATAAAATACTCACTGTTCTGAAAGTATATTAGGTAATCAAAGAGTTTCGAGGGGAGTTGAAGTGTTCCTTAAAATAAGTACATAGTTGGATATGAAATTTAGGGAGAAAAAAACAAAACACTAAAAATTACTAATCAGCATTTAGTTCTCATTGCACTGGAAGTTTGACCTTCTGGGGAATGGACTCTTAAGAAATTGACATGGCAGACATAAAATGAAAGGAAATATTTTATAATTCCTTTGTCAGCTCTGAAAATACATGAGTTTTGTGGGTAGTGATTGTTCAGTGGGAGAAGCAGGCTCTGTGAAGTGTGAGGTTTATTATTCTCCTAGTGATCAAGGACAGAAGATGGCCATTAACCCATTATTTTGCGTAAAAGCTGCTTCTCAGCAGCTACAGGACTCAGAATTGTTTTACAGACCAGCAGATCTTTGGGTTGCACTGTTTGATGAAGAGCTTACTAATTAATTAATACTGTCAGTATTAATTTCATTATAAATTCCTGATGCGTGTATGAGTTTATTTATTAATTTCTGCTACTTGACAATAGTCGTATAATGTAGGCTGTATGTATTATACATAATTTCTTTATGTACCTTTAATCATCTATAAAGTCCAGCAAAACAAAGAGAGCTATACAGCTACAAAACAACTAGGACTTTCCAAAAATAACAGTGGTTTTAATTCAGTAGTGATATATATACTTGATTTGGTTTTTGCCAGAAAAATAAAATTCTTTACAATTTCTGGACAACATCCCCAGTCTGTCAGCCTGTTGTTGCAATATCCTTTCCACCTTTTCTCCAGCGGCCTCCAACAAAGTCCCAGCAATCCAAAGCTCCCTCTCAGGCCCAGCAAAATTGCCCTGCACTGGCAGCCTATAGACTGAAGCAGTGTTCGGCAGACAGCTGAAAGCAGTGCCAGACGTTCTGCAATTGTATAATCATTTTGTCACAAATATTTCCGTTTTCCTGTTTGCTTCCTACTTCCAGCACACTTTGCAATAGGGGAAGCTCCTACTCCATCTCCCAGTGTTAATCTCCTGTTCTTGATCTTCCTTGAATCGTCACTTTCTTATTCACTGCTTTCATGGCTACATAAACAATTTCACTTAATCCTTCTCTTGAATATGGGAGAGTGGGATACACCCTGCACTTTAACACCACTTATATTTGCCTGTCATGAAACACACTCTTTAAGGTCTGCTGTTAGCACCTTCCGCTATAATAGATGTCCAGTCCTGGGAGACTATTAAAAATGCTGTAGTCTTGTTGGTAGTCACAGGAGTTTACCACTATATCCATATTATATTGGAAAACTGTCTTAGCAGAATTACAGTTCTCTATTGGCAAAAAGTTCTTTTGAAAAGGAAACTGACTAACTCTTCAAACTAAGTTAAATTAGCAAAAGGCCTTCTGCTGAAAAAGAGCTGCAGAAACCTTAATAGCAGGAATTCAGGTGACACAATTATTGATCACAGAATTTGGTCACTCAGTTAGGAACATCAAGTCCTTTTTCATCATGATACTATGTCATGAAAATTTTCTGAAGGTGGAGCATAGCACTGGCATTATACACCATGTTTCTACAGTGATGTTACACACCTCCTCCAGTATATGGAGAGTTTTATTTGGTTCAAGGAAACCCTTAGAAAACTGAGTGTGCATGACTCTTCTTTCTGGTGACATTTAATTTATGGGAGACAACATGGAGCCTGACAATGCAAAATGAGCTCACAGTACGTGAGTGTTCAGATTCTGGATGACCTTCATTTGCAGAAACAATCATTCACTAACTTGTGGTGTTCTTTTTTTTCCCCTGGGTGTGGAAGCTTAGTGGACAATCTTAGACTTAGATATTAGCTGGCAATGTAACCTGCTGCTTTGGAGACTCATAATGTTTGCTGAACATAAAGAAATCCATGAGGGTTTTTCCTAACTGTTTTAAAAAATCACTTTGTATTCTTGTCTACTGCAGTGTCTGCAAATTGATTAGTGGAAAATGTGCCATTAAAAATGGCTTATAAAATGACTCACTGTTTCTCTTTTTCCCTATGTTCAGACTCTGAATTTCAGTTTCTTAGGTCAGTGACTTTGTGAAGCTTTTGCTATTAACTGCCTGAACCTTCCATTGCAGCCCTTGTGGAAGTCAAGGCTCTAGACTTCTGCCCATTTAAAGACCTTTGTAAGAACAAGAATTAGACACAAGTGTTGTACACAAAATGTTCCTGGTTTTCAAAATGCTCTGCTAGCCATTAGAGCAGTGCCAGTGATAGACATATGCCCTTTGCTGAGCCCTTTCAGTGCTGCCCAGGCCGGGCTGTTCCGAGGGAGGCACAGCCCGCGCTCCCCACAGAGCCAGCTCCCAGTCCCCGTCACCAACCTGCTGTTTGCACTGAGGCTGTGAACGCTTCCTGAAGGAACAGGTTTTACTTTGCTCCGCATTGCGAAAATGCGTTACGCACGCATTTAGTCTCTTTGCTGCTAGTTCTGGGCATAGTGGCAGTGTGGTCTTAAAACTACATTTTTTTTTATATTTCATTCATTGCTATAAAATTCAAAGTGGTTACATCGTTCATATTAAATTATTACCTCTGTCAAAAATAATATAAAAATGTAGGTCCAATAGCCCAGTCCTGAGCCCTACTCTGAGTAAAAGTACCTAGGTTGTAACTTGTAATCTAGTTTAAAAATCTCCACAGTCTAGGCTAAAATATGTAGTGATACTTAATGAGTATGTTTTAAGTCTTTAAATGTATTTCAGAGTTTTCCCTATCAAATTTATTCTTGCTAATATAGAACTATTTATTAATACCATTTTGAAATCTGATCCTGTCTTCCAAAGTACTTTCCACCCCTTCCATACTGGTACATATAGCCTGCACATTTTTTACATGTGCTATTTTACAAATGTATCTGCATCCAGGTCAAAGAGGGAATGTTCAAGAATTGGTCTTGAGACAGACACTGGGGGACTCTATCTGAAACGTCCAGTTTACTTACAAATCATTGATAACTGCCTTTAAGTTCTGCTTTGCATCCAGTTCAGTATCTCTATTATAGTGAGTTCTTCTAGCCTTTTTTTTTACTAATATGCTTATTAGATATATTAGACTGCATTTATTATCATATCAACATATAAATCATCTAACACTTTCCCTTTTCCAGTAGACCAGTTACCTCAAAGACATTTAAATCTATTTGGTGTAGTTTGTCATTGTCAGATTCATGTCAGTTGAATTTTTTATTCCCTTGGTATTTCTCTTTGTCTCAGAAGCGACTATTATATTTGTTAGTATCGTTCTTATATTGCAGCTGGAGTAAATGATCACTAATTTCCAGGGGTTTCTCTTTTGCTTTTCAGGATAAACATTATGTTTGATGCTCTGTGGCATTCTGCGCCATCCCGTATTTCATATATATACTCTTGGATGGTACAGAGATTGTTTTGCTAGTCGCTTACGTAGTCTATACTGAAATCTGTGTCATGCTACTGAGGTGAATATTTCTACATTTTATAAATGCTCTTTAACTGGTTCTTTCCCTGATTTAAGCTGATGTCTCATTAAATGAGGTTATAGTTATGATCACTAATTAAGTTTTTGGGAGCACTGAATTCAATTAGGCATAGATTATATCAGCTTTCACTATGTGATCCCTGATTTCCTCTGCTTCTCTGTTAGGTAACATCTATACTTTCTTTTGAGCTTTCTTTCTAACATGATGTAGGGCTTAGCCTTGCTACTTTTTGTCCCTTGGTAATTGGTACTTATTTTGTACCTTAAAGTTACTGATATTACCATGTATCTGGGTGCTGGTTTCTTACATTTGTTTTTAATCATGGATTTTCTTTCTGTTTTTGTGCTCCTCCTTCATGGTTTTCAACTCATCAGGAGGCCTCAGTGCTGCCATTGCCAGGCTGTTCCAGTACCTCATTACTATGTTCCTGCTGGTGCAACTGGGCAGCCCTGACACAAGATCATTTGCTTGGTCATTGCTTCTTCATTCCAACTCTTTCTAGCAAGTCGAAACTAGGAGCTGGTAGAGGTGTCTGTGTTCAGGGTCCATCTTCTGCCCTATCGTGTCAATTCCTCCAACAAATAGGTGGGGAAAAAGGAGTAAGAAAACATGAAAATGTGTTATTTTCCATTTCTGATAAGTGTTTTTGAGGTCCTCAGAACAGTACAATAACCAGTGCCTGCATGCTACATATAGCTGAACAATTATTTTATTTCCTCTCTTGAACTGCAAGTTAACTGTGTGAACAGAGAAATGAGGCATCTTTTGTGTTATTAATGAGCTGCTAGAAAAAGCCCACATTGGTCTCATTTTTTGGAAAAGCACACAAGACATAAAATGCTTTATATCTGTGTATAAAATGTGTAAAGTAAATAAAAACATACTCTGTTACAAAATGGGTTAACAGACATTGGCATGTATGTCTCCATCTGCACCAGTCGAAGCTTGGTGTGTAAGACCTTGTTCCACAAATACTCAGACCTAACCAGTTTGCCAAAAATTGTATTAGAAGGACTAATCAACGAGAGTTTCCTGCATGATGAGTAGTGAGAACACTTGCACATCTCTGAGATCTGTGAGTACTGCTTAGGTGTGCTTTATGTGCTGCACTGCAATGACATAGCAAGTTAAGGGTAGTAAAACATTTTAGTAATACTGGGGAGTCCGTGTAATTTAGTCGAGACAAAGTTGCTAGGCCTATGCTCTGTGATTTACATGAACTTTTGTACTTAAAATTTTAGTTTAGATAAACATTTGGTAGATTTTAAATGGTCTGTTATTTAGTGAGCAACAATTTTTATGCCTTGGCATAGTGACATTCATGTGCAAGTATGGCTGCTTTTCCTGCCCTGTTTGTGTGCGGCTTACCGTTGACAACTTCTGTTATAAGCTATTGTTGGTGAACAACTCAAAAAGGCAGAGGAAATAGATGATACTGGTGACATGCAATTAAAAGGGAAAAAAAAGTACCATTTATATATATTCTAGAGCTGCCTCCTACAATTAGGAGCTTGTATGCCATCCACAGCAGCTACATCTGAAGATATCTCAAAGCATTTTGCATACATTTTCTGACAGTTTATGCATTTTCCAAAGCATAAAAAACACTGAACATTTACTCCTTAGCATAACAGACACTTAGCAGACACACTTTTTTTTTGCTACAGATTTGTTTTCTGAAATGCAGTCTATTTTGGGGTTGATGTATGAAGTCTTTAGGAAGGCAGATTATTCTTTATGAATTTTACTGTCTCAACAATGTCAAAAAGAGAAGAAAATGAGTCCTTCTTTCCACAAATAAGCTGAACACTTATGCCATCAATACCATAAAAAGAATAAGTGAACTCAGGGCATCATTCATCATTATTGTTTACTTAAAGTTTACTTAAAATACTAATTTAGAACTTGTACATTAAAGACATTTTTTTACACCTATTTTCCAGTCTAATATTGTAAGATCTTTTTTTTTTGTATATAGCCTGTTAAAATTCAGGTTTCAAGATATTTTTATTTAATTCTGGTTTTTACATATTTTTAGCAAGCACAAAACATATTCTGACCTAGAGGGTTTTCTTTTGGTTTTGTTTGCTTGTTTGATGTTGAGTCTCTTGGAATATTTTGATTAAACTTCTCTAGCTATTTTTTTTTCAGTGGTTAAAATGTGTTTTCTTTCTTTAGAAGATTCTTTTCCACCTTTTTCTCTGTTGCTTAGATGACTCCTGAATGCTTCGGTTTCCATGGAACAGCTGATCCAGGTGTTGTCTGGATAAAGCCGGGGGTACTTGTGGTTGGCTCTGCACATGCTGTAGGTGCCAAGAAAGCAGGTTTGCCGCAGAGAACATCTCCTGCCCTTCTAATCCAAATTTGTTAAGGCTCTGCTTCCTCTTTTCCTGGGCACAGATGAAGCCTACACTTTTTTCATATAGGTATTGTGATGAAGACTAAGTTTTAAGAGCAACATGGTGAATTTCTGCCATCCTGTTAGGGCTGCGAAGCCATGGAGGCACATCTTGGATGAGAACTGTAGGCAAGTCAGGGCCACATGAAGTCCTTAATTTTCTTTGATAACTGAGGTCTGAGCTGTATATGGGTTGTACCACAGCAGAAGAAGAGATGCCGATGTGGACACACACATCAGGCTTTTTTTCACAGCTGGCACAGGTAGCTGTGGTTGAGAATATGACAGTAATTGTGAGTTTACAAGCAGACTGGGTCTGCTGGAATAAGTGTGTGGTGTTGGTAGATCGCCCCTGTACCAGGCACAGTACCGGTATTAGTTCCTTTGTGCAGCTATCATTGTTCAGTTTGGTTGGAGTTTTTTGCCGCTTTGCTTTGGAGTATGTACTATTTAATGTATCTTACAGATACAACATGGTATCTGCTTTGAGGTGGCTTAAGTGCTTAGGCTGCATTAAGGCCCTGATGTGGATTTCTGTTCCATTTGAGTAAATGAGTTCCAGAAAAGTAAATGGAATAGTGCCATGAAAATAGTCACAGAAAGCAGAATCAGCACTAATCAGCTAAGGTGTATTAAAAGATCATGGGTCAGTACTCTAAGTGTGGATCAGCAGCATTTTATTGAAGATAACGAAGCTACTGTGAGTTGGACTGGCTGAAGATTTGGCCCTAGGTCACACAAAAATTTGATATATGCGTGTTCTGCCTGAAGAATTTACACTGCTTTGAAGCTTCAGACTGTGAAGGATTTTTGGTGGTTTATCAGTAAGAATGTTTTCACCATGAATATCTGTAGTGGTTTGAAGGTTCATGACTTCTTCAAGTATCTGAACTTGCTTTAATATGCTCCACATTTCAGAAAACTAATTTTACTTACTTTACTTTTTTAAAATAATATTTTCTGTTCTTTTCTGAAAGCAGAAGACTGAATGAGAGAAAACTTGTCTCATAATCGTCAAGATTATGACAATCTTGAGATGTCTTAAATCTGGTCAGGAAGTGAACAAGTCAAGGTTTCAATAGCTATGATAGTCAGGCAATATTGCATCATATTTTTGTCTGTTCTTGCTTATCTTGTCAATTGTGACACCATGATGTGAAATATACTATGCAGGTCATGCTATATAAAATTAAATGGCATCTAAGACCATAATTCGGTTAATAATTTCTTTACTTGGGAAAAATATGGCAGAATTTTGTTAAACCTCATTATTTATTGACCTCATAGCCATGGTAGGATTTTAAATGCTACAATACTATTCCCTGTGTGTATGTTTTAGGAAAGCATAGATTTACCAAATAGTTCATTTAAGTGTATATAATTTACTACAATTACATACAGTCGTTTGTGAGTATACATTGAAAGATAATTTAGACCATGTTTTATAAGTGACAGAACTGGACATAACTGGTGGTGTTTCTGTAGTCCTGTGGGTTGTATCTTTTGTTTTCCATGATGACTAAATTCCTGATCACCGCCTTTCTGGTAGCAGAGCTATTCGAGTCGTTTCATACAGATTTATACCAGAGATGGTATGTTTGAGAGTGAAGATTGAATATTATCACAGAACTCAGTCTCCGCTTGCTCCTGTCTTACTTAAATTAGGAAATGTTTACTCGAGGGGACTGGCTATCACAGAGCAGTCTGTAAAGCAGAATGCTTTGTGCAGGGCTGTTAAGGATAGCTGTACATATTTTATTTAAATCTTGTATAGAACCATTTTCTTGAGATAAAACTCAGGCTGGAATTTGAGTCTCTTGTCCGAAGAGCAACGAGCATTCCATTTTGAAACTAAAATCTCTTGATATCAGAAGGTTATTGGGAAGGAAATGTATGAAACCATGTTTTGCAGAGAGTATCATGGAACAATTCCATTGTGTAGAGAGAACAGATTTCTGCAATCTTGCTTCCTGACCATTTTTAATTGTATTCATTTCAGTGAAATGAATATTAATGGTCCTACTGTATTTAATAAAGTTTCTTCCTGATTGATTTTTCCCTTCAAATTAATTTCTCTTTTCATTTAATTAATTTATACAGATTTTTATTTTGTGTAAGTTAATTACAATTTTTTTCCTTTTAGAGGGAAAATGTTCAGATGATAAAAGTTATTATTTTAACAAGTATAATGAGGGCACACAGCAGCTTGAAGATGAGTTTCTTTATCCTTTTCTGTAAATGTTGTGGGCAAGCCTCTTTTATGTTGTAATACTCTGAACTTTCCATCAGCCTTCCATCCAATAAATGTATGTATCCTGATCTGATATGTCATACACAGCTAATGCAATAATCTCTGCATTAGAGGCTGATACAACTTCTTTCCTGGGATAAGTGGTTTTAGTTATTAAGATCTATGAGAAAAAGTTTAGAAGTGCTAGAATAAGAAGTATAATAATTCTGAATGTCAGGAGTATGAATTGTATTAAATGTATTCCACAAATATTTTCTTTATATGTAGGAGATACTAAAAATTACATAAATACATTTCAGCAACAATATTAAATTAGGTTCTGAATATGTGAATTTGTAATCCCAGGTCAAACTGAATTTTTAAAACAGTTTCAACCACTGATATAGAAATGCGAAATTCACTCTAACGGTGTGAATGGTGACTTCATGGAAGACCCATCTGTTTATTGTGGGAATACTACAGACGTCTAAAACAACAATATTTTAAAATAAGTGACATGGGTGGTTAGTAAGGAAGTCCTTTGAAATTGTTCTAAAGAGTTCTGCAGTCGAAAAGGGCTACTGTGAAAAAGTCTTTTCCATTTATGCATTACATCATTGCTGACATCTTTTCAAAGCATTTGCTTTTCTTCACAATAATTATAGTACCAACAAAGATGAAATCGATAGCTTAAAACTGGCAAAACCTTAGAATTGGCAACAACTTGGAACTGGTTGTTCTCTGATTTACCCCTGTGCAAATCAGGAATAGTTATTCAACTGTTACTGAGGCTGAACTTCTATGTAACTTCAAAATTGATTATCTACAGAAAAATGCAGGAGTCTTTGTTGCTTAGCGAGGATAAATATTCTGAAGTGTTTTTACCTGCATACGTTTGTTGACAAATAGAAAGAGATATGGACAAAGAGGGGAAAAAAAAAAAAAGTAGCATTTAATAGCTGTTTTATACTACAGATATTAAACACCATTTACTCTTCTCTCCGGTGATAAGCGTATTCCCATGTTTTTCCTACAGTAACCTAGGACACGTACATTGTGACTTTGTCCCAGTTTAAGGAACAATGACCTATGAATAGGCAGCTGTATCAGGACAAATGCAAGTGTAGAGAGGGATGATTTGAGTTCGTACCAACAGAACTGACCTCAGCTTTGGTTGAGTGTAAGCACCACAAATACAAATGTTGGCTTTTCCTTGGGGTTTTCACTAATGTAGCTACATCAATACCTGACTGACAAATTCAGAATGAGAAGCAAGACCTGCGGTCTCAATCAATAAAATGCAAGCTTTTGCTGAAGATTAGAATGTTGTGAACAATAGAAGTGTGCTGTAAAAACAAATAAAGCTCAGAACACATAAAAGTTTATTTTTAAGAAGAAGTCACGGTCTGCGTATTTCCAAAGGCATCTTTGCTTTTTCTGTGGAATTAAGACCTTTCATAACATAACCATTTTCTCCTTCTTTGAGAAGTTGATTCTTACTGGAATTTATAATACATCACATCCTATTATCATAGATGTTATTTTTCTTAATTTTTTTCCTTCAGTTGTAGAAAATGATATCTTTTTTTTTTTTTGTTAAATAGCCTCTTCACAGTTACATACTGCAAAAAGACTTTTTCTTATGCGAGGAACTACAAGGCAGTACATAGTTGAAATAAATGCTTTTTCTCCCCCTAGATTCACTATGCTGATGGTTCTGTTCATGCTACAAAGGACGGTATCTTGGCAGCTGCTGTTTGCAATTACCTATTAACTTGGAAACCAAGATCTAGTTATTTAGCAGAAAATGTCTTTATTCTTTATGTACACAGAGTTTGTTAAATACAATGTGAGGACTGCATTAGTAGCAGTAAAATTAAAGAGGATTTAAGATTTTAACTTTACGCATCGTGGAAATGGATCGTTGCTAAGTTCCCTAATTTTACTGGTATTTTAGAAGGGACATTTTGCAGTATCAGCAGTTAGCATATGTTTTTAAGATGCTTTTTTATAGCCAAATTATGCTGTAGAAAGCGAAGACAGAAAAGAGCCTGCGTGCAGGCTGAATGCAATGCCGATGGGTCCTGGTGCGATTCCTGGTGCTGGTGGTGCTGGGAGCGGGGCAGGGTTGTGCCCTGAGCTGGAGCCGGCAGAGCCTGCAGCCCCGTCCGACTGACAGGAACGCAGAAATACTCCCTGTCTGCAGCTCCCTGATGGTAACACACATAGAGCAAATAATCTTCTTTTTCCAGAAGTACTTTTAAATACTGGGGAAGCCAATTGTTGAGGACCATGACCTTGGGGTTGCTACACAACTGGCAGATGTTTTTGTAAAACTGGAAATGGACAACTGTTTTGCTATATGGATTGTTTGCATATTTAGGAATTATTAGTAGTTAGATAAATTACATGCTAAAATGTGTAAGAAGTAAAGACAAGATAAACTGCCTGCATAAATAAGGCCACTTGTTCAAGGAAGGGCTATGTTTGAAGAGAAATTTAGACACAAGCTGAAAAAGGGACACTGGACACTGTGACTCTGAGTTTTGCAGCAGGGTTAAATTCTGGCTTCATTTTGTGCCTGTTCCTGTTTCCCTGGGTGGGAAATATGTGATATGTGGCCTTGACTGCTAAGCCCAAACTCCAACAAATTGATGGGACACTGTCAAAAACCAACATGGAGAACAGTTTGAAGTGTCTTGGGGAGCTGATTACAAGGAGGAGGTCTTGTTAGCTCCCCATCAAGGCTCTGGCTCTTCCAGTTCCCATCACAGCCAGCTGCAGGGAAAAGCTGGGTTCCAAGGTACAGCTGAAATCGATTCCTCACCCTGTGATCTGCACTTTACTCTGAGCTGCAAGGAGAAATTGCTTTTTTGGTTTGATCTGCTCTGTCATTCTGAATTTTGGGGGCTGGTGTGTGTGACCGGGGAGAGGCTGTGAAACGACCTTACAAGTGACAAGTGTTGGCCTAGGTCTTTCAATTAACTTCACCTCTTTTTTATAAACACATCAAACCCCACTGTTGTCTTTTAAATAGGACTTGAAAAGAGAGCTTTGGGGAGATAGTGCTCCTCTCCATAGCTTTCATCAGGAGGCAATATTTGGATTCACTTCCTTCTTCTGTGTCTATAGTGATGGATTAAAATCTTTCTCAGAGAATATCCTATATCCAGGACGTTACAGTTATCCTTAACATACTTTAGACATTATTAAAGCAGCAGAGGGTATAGTGACCTATAGTAAGAACTTGATGGATTCGGGCACATAATTAACTTGCAATAATGATGGCAGAATAAATTGCTTTAGTGCCACAAATTTTCAGTACATTCTGTAAACTTCTTTTCTCCCCACAGTACTTCCATACTCACAGTATAGCTTTACACTGCAGGGCTGGCCTTAAACATGTGCCAGCAAGTCTCTCAGATCAGACACCATACACTAGCTTCTGTCACACACTCAGCAGTGCTTTCTCAGATTTAATGGCGCTGTACCATGACTTCTTGCCTGCCCGAATCCAACATTGCAGCCCATGCGGTCAGCCTGGTCTGTGAAGGGGGTTGAAAAGTGATAACATGCTGCAGCTGGTGACTTGCCACTCAGCACATATAATTCTAACTAAAGAAACAGCACTAGAATTTACATTCCTCCCACGCATCTGATCCAAGGTGTAAAGTTTATTTCAGACAAGGAACAGCAACTTCAATGATCTGTATTGTACACCTGAGGACCTAGATGGCACATAGAACCACGTAGTTCAGACAAAAAGCCATTCCTCTAGCGCAAACTGGAATGACATGTCTTCTTCCAGTACCAAGAGCATTTGTAGTCAAACAGTGCTACTGCTGCCAGCTTGGTTGGCCTCGGTAACCCCCTCAAACCTGTGTGGTCAGGATACCTGGTCAAAGGCTGTGTAATTTTGGGGTGGGAGGAATGGGAAATGTGATCAAGATGTAAGTGTGCTTGGTTAGCATAGACAAGCCTTGAATTATTTCAGTGCAGAACAAGAGAAGGCAGAGATCAAATATGCTTGTGTCACAGAGGCAGATTTGGGAAGACATTTGAGAACCAGCAGCCCCTCTGTTTCGTATTCTGCAGTCCCATGGCAAAGGGCACAGGTTTTCAGTGTGACTAAAAGCTGCTCCTGGGCTTTGCCTATAAGCTCAGGCAGCCTCCTGAGCCCAGGTTAACAGCAGAGTTGTGTTCAGCGTAGAGCTATCAGATGAGAACAGCTGATGAGAGTGTCAGGACCTCAGTGAGATGCTGAGTTATCTCCGATTCAAGATGTGTAGATACATGAAAGAAGATGGTCTCACAGACTCACTTTGTTTATTGTTGGTGCAAGAGGAGAAGCCAAGGATGACTCCCTGTTTATCATGCAAATTAATGCTTTAATTGTCAAGAAGACTAAGAGGCCAAGGGCTGAGAAACCTCATGAAAAATGTGGTGCAGTTGATCCCATGGACTTTTGTCTGCTGATCTGACACAGAGAACTCTTTCTGGAGAAGGGGAAAATCTTTCAAAGAAAAGAAATATGTGCAACAGAAAACAAGAGCAGACAAAATCAGTTATAAGGTTTTGTGAGCAGATATGATGGCTTAATGTGATTTTAAATCATTGAGGGATGATCAAGAAATAAATCAAATTCACTGAAAAAAAAAAAAGACACCAGGAACTCCAGCAATGTTAGAAGTCAGTCTGGCTAGCATAAGATCAGTGCTGGTTTTAATATCTTTCTGTTTGTGCCTGCAACAAATGAACAGTGGTGAGCTGCAGCAATAGTGGTAGCTGTACCAGCTTTTGGTGAAAGAACTGGTCTGTAAATTTTGCTAGCCACTGTCTTGCAGGATTAGATTAGTTATGTTGTCACAGGCCTTCAAAGATTAAATACAAAGGACTGAGAAATCCTCCATACAGGCATAACTCTGTGGTTTTTGTGGAGGAAGAAGAAAAATTGGAGGAGAGAACGAAAAATGCTGTTTCACTTTTCCATGATTTTTGTTATGTTTCCTGGCATTCCAATGATTTATAGAAACAGCAACAGTCATCAGAAATTGGCAAGAGGACAGGGAGAGTAAACTGGTGAAAGATGAAATTAATAGCAGTCATATATGCTTAAGGGATCAATGATGTATTGCTGCTGTTTCTTTTTCGATGTCGCTTGCTGTGCTAGTGCAGTAGGCCAGATGATATCTGAAGACACTGACCTATAATCTGCTCTGTTCCCTCAATTCCTTGCTAATATTTTACTGGAGGTTCGACTATGCTACAGCTTAAAACAGAACTTCAGCAACTGCAGGAAGAAGGTACAAAAGACAATTTCTGGTGCTTTGTACAGAGAAAAAGAGGCTGCTAGGTTTAGCCATTACTCATAATCCTCTCAAACCAGTGAAGCTTGAAACAGCAGTGAGAGAAAATGACAGAGACTTTGCCTTGGTACAGGACTGTAGTCACCACATTGTAGTGTAGGCGCCTCCAGCCCCTTCCCTTTGCATTCCTGTTAACCTGCAGGAGGAGGGGACCCTGTACTGTGCCAGAGGCCCAGACGCGGTTCTGGTTAGTGCTGCTTGGCTCTAAATGGTGGTGCTTGCTTCGTTCCATAGCGATGTGCATTTTCAGGCCGTTTTTAGAGTAGGAGACTCCGCTCATCTTGTCAAATCTGATGAATTGCTTCTGTTGGGTTACTATGCTTCTTGCCAATGAACTGTTCCTGGTTTTGGATCCTTCTCCTGCCTGATGGGCTGCATATGCTGCCTGAGCCCAGCCCTGTCCAGTCAGCAGCTCTCACGGTCTGGTCCCACACTGCTCAGCCCTGCTGCTGTCAGGTCCTGTTGTTTTTATAATCATTTGTTTACTTCTCCATTCTGTTTATGATATGCAGTTTTCTATTTGTATTGCCTGGTCCTGGGGCTCTCATATAATTTCTTGCTGCCTAATTTTGATGTTGCCTACTACTGCAGCTGCCCCATAGTAATCCTTGCTGAGTTCTTCCTGTCTTACTGTCAAACAAACAGCTGCATGGCCTCCTGTTTCTAAGTTCCAGCTGCCTCATCAGCTGTTTTTGCAGAGTTATGCTTTCCATGGTCTAATCATATTGTCTAGATCAGTAGCTGTGGGATCAGTTATTTTTCCACAGATCTTCTGGTGGTGTAATTATGTATTGTATTTCATATATCTTATAGTTAATACTTTATATTGAGACTGTTTCAAATATCTGAATATCTTTCTTTCTCTTCTTTCTTGCTTTTCTTGTGTTTAATTTGAGTGCGCCCTGATCACACTCTATTTATCTAACAAATTCCTCTGTCTGATTTCTTATCAGCTGTTCTTTAGCATCTATTTTTACTTTCACAGCTTCTGCTAGTCAAAAATTCTGATGTGTGAGTTGCTATTCCTGCAGCCCCATGTCTACCACCATCCGTTTAATCATCTCTATTGTCTGCTACTTCTGCTGTTCAATCAGCAGTGATTTTTTTTTCTTTTGTGCAGGCCTGCAATGATCTGATCAGTACTTTCTATCATATGATTGCCCCTGGTTATCCTTCCTACTAGCTAATCATCACAAGAAACTCTGCTCATGCACAGTCTTGGATAATTATCTGCCCTTGCTGTTTCGGTGACTTTCTTGAGCTCCTAGAGTGAAGTTATACAATTCTTAGAAGTACATGCTTGGACTATATACTGCAATAATGGTATTGCTGGACTTTGAGGGATTAGTATCCTGGAGTTAAATGTCTAAATGGGCATTGTTAGCAAAAAGTTTTGCAAATAACTGAATTTCACTGTTCAGTAGTCAATAACAAGTTCCTATCCTCTCCCTTCTGTCTGTCATATTGTTCCCTTTCACATATTCCTCTCTTTATGTGGTAAACACGTAATGGTTCTTCATTAACTGAGAACATGTATATCTAGTCATGTTTCCTTCTACGTACTTATCCACCCAGCACAGTTAGACTGACCCCTGGTTCACTGCAGTATTATAATATAAAATAAAGGGACAGTACTCAGCTGATGTAAATTACCATAGGTCACCGACTTCGGGGGACCCCAATAATGAAGACAGTCAGCTCAGAGTCTCTGGAGAAGACACGTGCAGTGACTTGTTGCTGGCTTAGCAAAATAGATTGATTATCTTTGCTTTCCGGAAGAGGATTAGGAGTCATTTGAGAAGAACAAAAGCACCTTATAGTCTTACTAAGAGCTTTAAAACATATCAGACAGGGAGATGCATTTTTCACAGCCATGCAAAAATCTGTGAAGTTGTGTGCAGAGGCAATCTACCTTTCCTTCCTTACTTTTTTTTCCCCTGCACAGATCCTAGGAGAATAGCCAAGGTTGGATTTGGTGCTTGACCACTCAAGGTGTGACTGCCTGGATTATAAGGCTGATTTATTCTTGGAAAGTTTAAATCAACTTGAATTGCTAAATTTGCCCTGTGCTTGTCCTACCTAAAACTGGTATGTTGTAACCTGTCTCATCTTGCAGCTGCATAGTGGGAAAGAAGTCAGAACTCTTGCAAATCTGGACAAATTTTAAAGCTATCCGTGTAGAAGCAGAAAGTATTCTGCATGCCTGTGTCCTTAGCAGTTTCAATACTTGGGGCAAAGAAACAGATTAAGAGGCCTACACCTGTTGAAATGAATTCACTTGTTGAAATAACCTGGAGGGATGCAAAAATTAGAGTTAGCAAGTTTTGCAGTGGGCGGATGGATGAGGCAGTCTCCTGAAGAACCTTCCAGTCCCATTTCCTATGATTGCCTTCCAACTGAGTTAACTGTGATTTATTAAGCTTCAAAGAAAGCTATTCATTTTTCAGGTAGCCTCCCACATGATTATATATCTACCCAAATCTTTCGGATTTGTAAATTCTGAAAGATTAGAAGGCTGTAAAAACAGGTAGAAAGTTACTTTATGCCATATATTTCAGAATTTGGAGAATTGCTTGAACTTAGTTTTTTGGTTTTGTTTTGGTTTTCTAAGGGGAAAAAACACAAAACCAATTGATAACACGGAGCTCCCTTTCCTGCTCTGCTTGCTGATGTTCAAATATCTTTTTACTTCACACCATAAT
This sequence comes from Patagioenas fasciata, assembly GCF_037038585.1. Classification (NCBI taxonomy): domain Eukaryota; kingdom Metazoa; phylum Chordata; class Aves; order Columbiformes; family Columbidae; genus Patagioenas; species Patagioenas fasciata. Next base: position 12,626,462 of record NC_092533.1, on the reverse strand, counting down.
TTTAGAGTTGTGATTCTTCTAGCTCTTTAGGTAAAGATACATGTATCTTATGTTATATTTAATGGAATTTGATCCAGCTAAGAATGACAGTTCATACTGTTCATTTAGAGCCTGTTACAATAAACCTGGTGTTGAAGTCTGACAAAGGATGCAGATAACGCGCTGAACTGAACCTTGTTGTTTCTTGAGGTATCAAAACTAAATTAAGAACCATCTTCTACAGATTTCTTCAAATGTGTTAAAGACATCCAAAATTCCAAAGAGAATTACAAAAGCGTTTCAGAGCTGGCTGTTTCTGTACGTCTCTGTATCTTTCATTATCTCTTTCAGTTCTTATTAGCCCATGCGGTACATGGGGAACATGCTCAGCAGGACGCTCTCTGCTCAGGCTGCGGATAGCCATCAACACTGAATGCATTTCTGGAAGACTGCAGTGTTTTTTCACTGAACAGCACTTTATGTGATTGTTATAAATACAGCATTCTGAACAAATCCACTTTTTTTTTTATTTCCCCCTACCTGGGATCTATTCGTTTTTCATTAGATTAAAAATAGTGAAGCTAACATAGTGTAATGATAATGTTTTAAGCCTTCAAGTTGCTTCATAAGGCTGATCCAAAACTCTAAGCTGATCATGAGAACAGTGGGTTTTCCCTTGGACTTCAGTGAAGGTTTTGAAACACTGACGGACCACTGTAGAGCTGGTGCTATCTTTTCCAACACAAGCTTGGGTATTAATTTAGCAGAAGAAAAGAGCAAGTTTTATCTGCTTATAAGAATATTTTGAATAAAGTATTGTCTATTATAGAACCCATTTACTAGTATAAAGAAGAATAACATGCTATTTATATTTAATAATCAATTTACAATTGAATAAAACCAATGAGCCAAATACTGATCTCATTTATGCCGTATGAATTAGGAGTGGGTGTATTTGAGTCAATATAATAATCCAGGAAAATTGTTCCTTAAGCATTTTGCGGGAAACATTTGTCGGAATATACCTTTAAATTTGTAGTTTCTGATAGGCTTACTATGTCTGTGTTAGATCTAAGTCTTTGCTTAATGCCTACAGAAGTTGCAATAGAAAGTAATGGTGAGGATTTATAGAGCTCATTATTAATTATAATTCTTAGCAGGATAAGAAGATGAAAAGAAATCCACAGGTTTCTTTTGAGACTCTTCATGCTAAATTCCTTATTAACAACAGGAAAAAAAAAAAAAGAAATAACCATTTTACATTTTTCTCCTCTCTCTGTCTCTCAACTAATTCAAAGTGAGGCTGTTAATTAACACCCAGAGTACAATCTTTAGTTACTGGATTAATTAAAGAAGACTTGCTGTGGGTTTTAAATTCTCTTGGGATATTTTAAAATCTGGTGGGCAGTAGTACTGCCATCTGTTTTGTGAGCCAATGGTTACTTCTTAGTGAAATCATTACAATCTTGAAAACTACATTGCCTGCTATCAAGGTTCATAAATAAGTGGGTTTTTAAAAGTAGAATCTGCTTATACTCTGTTGTTCACATCTGAAGCAACATTGTGTACCTGCTACACATGTCATGGGAAAACAGCTGGTCTGGGAAAGCAAAATGAACAACCTGTCTGTCCAGATCATATAAAATTTTCAGATAGCTAAATGAAAGTTACAGCTGTAGATCTTCACATTACAGAAACTTTCCAGCAAATAAACATCTTTAAATACCACTGTTCTGAAAAAGTCATCAGTTTTCATCTGATGCTGGAAAAATAATTGATCAGAACTTGCTGTTGCTGTTAACTCGGCATTCTCTGTAGCCTGAGAAGCTCATCTGCTTTCAGCTCTCTGCATAAATAAAACCCGATTTTATTGAGAAAACTGTTGAACACACACTAGCCAAGAATTGTCCTAAGGGGAAAAAATACCAAAACATGGACTAATTGTAGATTACTCAGTACTCTCTTATTCTGAAAAATATGTATTTTCATTTCTTTTTAAAACCCTATTGGATGAAGTTGTTTTCCATTTTTATTGCTGGCAGCAGCTTGACAGACTTGCGGAGATTCAAATCAATTCCAGACAGATTTGCATGCAGCATTTAATTTAGTATTTTCAATCAATAGAATTGTCAAGATCTGGCTGATGGTCCCTTTAAGTACAATTAATTCAAACCACATGCCTGTTGGTTTGGGATTTGTCATCTTTTAATTTCATTTTATGTACTGTCTCAATAGTGTCCTGTTTTTTCATCTTAGGACTCATGTCTCAGCTGCTGCACTGAATATTTTGGCATATATCAATTTAGAGTAGATAATTGTATATTAATTATCTACTATGCCATCAAGGTATTGTTTCTTTACTTCCTTCAAATTCAAACTTAGTTTATGCCTGAAGAAAAAAATATTCTATTTTTTATGAAACAAAGTCTTTTGAAGGTCTCTTAAAGGGATATTTTGCCCACAGAAAAGTGGAAAAGGCAAAAGATTGTTCTGTAGTCCAAAGGAGGGATATTGTTTTATGATAGTGAGCAATTGTGAGGAAAATCGCCTGACTTCCTATATACTGAGCAAATTCAGGGAACTCATTGAAGGGATAAAGACATTCAGGAATTACAGGAATTTAATATTTTTAACATGCGGGAATTTAACATTTTTAGCCTGGTTGGAAGATTCAGTATTTCATGAGATAACAGAGAGATCTCTAGGAATCTATATAGGCCAAGAAAAATAATAAGCGACACTGAGAAAAGTATAATATTCAGTTCTCTAACCATAGGGATTTTTAATGTATCTGTTACTTAAAATCAGAAGTTTTTATTTACCTCACATTTGAAAAAAATATACATTATGTCGTTTTAAATTAGAGGGAGAAGATCAATCATGAACTGCTCAGTACTGTAGCAGCTACTAAATGGCTGTCTTAGATCTTCAGCCCCATATGTTGTTTTCAGATTCCACTTGCAGGAACAACTCAGAATGAGCTGTAGCTTTTCTGGTGTGTTATATTTCGGTACCACTGCTGCAGTGTGAACACACTTCCCCACCCTCACTAGAGAAGGATCTCTGAAGCTGTGCTGTACCAGCTGGTGTGCTCAGTGCCCACTGACACGACTGAGAGAACTGCTGGTAAAAACAATTTGACTGCACATGGAGGAAGAGAAATGAAAGTGTTTGGTTTTTTTTCCTCTCTTTACTCTCCCACTGTTTTGAAATTGATTTTGGATACAGCTTTCATAAGCTTAGGTATCAAAAGCAGATGTATTTTAGATTTCATTTGCACAGAGTAGGAAAGTTGCACTCAGTACATTTCCACTCAGGAGAGATTTGCAATTTCCCTGATATCAAATCCCTGAATGTATTGATTCCCACTGAATCTGGTCGTTTTCATCTTCTGGGTAAAAAGCCAAACTTATTTTCCCTAGGGCAGTTTCACCTTGTATATGGATATGTGCCAGTAATATCAGCAGCTCATGAGTGTATTCTCATGCAATTACACTATTGACTATTATGTGAAGATGAAGACAGACCAGCTTAATATTCATTCTTTAATGATTTTTTTTTTTCAAATCTGTCAGCTAAATGTTAAAAAAGTTAACACCTATGCAGCAAGAATTAACGTATCAATTTAACATACTTAAGTTCAAATGCAGTACAAGAATTCTTGTAGGTAATAATTTGTTATACTTGCATATCTAATGAATACTAGAGATATCTTCTCAGGAAGACTAATTTTGTAACTAAACTCTTACTGTTTCTGTTCTGAAGCTACGAAGTTTGCGTCTGCATTTCTAGCCTGTGTCCATTGTCTGTGTGTCATACAAAACACTTGCGATACCTTATTCCCTTGGGTACCATCACATGCATTGCTCCCGCATTGTAGTCACCCCCCATAACACATCTTCGAACTCTGACTTTGAAGGGTCTTAAAAAAACTTGTTGCGAAGACAGCCTTTTGCCCAGTTTACAAACTTCTAGGATCTAACGTAACACACATACATCCCATTACAAAAAAAACCCACCTTTTCCTCACATTTTCTTCAATGGTAGTATATTCATTTCACTGTTATTTTCAGAATCTGAATACAACAAATATTTGTCTGTGTCTTCTCAAATCCTATTTGAGTGAAGTGTTGATAACCCAGTAAATGTCTCAGTACAGAGAACAAGAGCCTGGTGCAGTTGGGCATCCTGCCTCGACACAGAACCACGTGTCCTTGCTCTTGCTGTCCCAGTGCCACTCACAGGTGAAACCACATGCTCCATAGGGCTGTGCTTTACAGCTCACGTCCTAAGGGCCGTTCCATTGTGCTAGAGTCGGTTCTCCAAACAGTGAACTCAGAGATCCAAGCAATTATTAAAGACTCCTTTTCTTTTAGTTATCATATTGCCTTTTGGTTTTTGGGTTTTTTTTAAAGCGCTTTACACTATGTATTCAGTGATTTCATTTTTTACCCCTGAAGTACAAATCACTGACAAGCTGGATGGAGCAGGAAGATAAGAACTTGGAAGGTGTGTTGACTTTTGGCTGTTGTAGGGAGGATGACTATAAAACACTAGTGCTGTCCTGAGGAGATCTTTGAAATTTTTCTTAATACCGTAAATGTCAAGCTGGAGAATGCTAGATAATCTCTTCCTGTGAAAACTTTCATTTGAAATCAATACATACCCATGACACATATTCTCTGTAACTTATTTAAACTTTCACAAGTAATTCTACTAATTTAAAAAATTGCATATATTTCTTTTCCTCATGTCTTTTCCCAGCCCATTTGTTACGTCGCTGCTTTGTTGATCTTTTATTTTTAGATGTTTCAGCTGTGATAGGCAGCAACATTACTAACATTTCCTCAAATTTTAACCTTTGGAGTTATCGCTGCCCTGTGCCCAAGCACCCTTAGACTAGATAATATCACTTTGAGCTTGCTTTTGAGAGGCTGCTAGTGTTGGGAGGCAGGCATTTTATGGGATTAAATAGAAAATCAATAGGATAAACAACCCTTTAGCTAGCATGTTTATTTCCTGATTGTATCTCTCTTCCTGAGAATTGCCTGTGGTAGAAAATGTGAAGTTCTAAGTTTAGTGTTCCAGCTGTACTAAAAAGATTTTGCTAGGCCAAATTATAAAATAGCATGGAAATCACTGTCTCATTTCTATCATCTCAAAAGAACCTCCATGTTTGGAACAGTTATTTTATAACTTAATGGTATGAAGTCTAAATATGACAAAAAAAAATTATTTGAGAACTACACTGAAATTAGGATTTTTAAGATTTTGAATATAAACCATTCTAGATAAATCTGAGCAGCTGGATTATATTTAGTCAGCTGTGTTCATAGGTGCATGACTTCCTTTCAGCTTCAGCTCCAGTTGGGGAAATTTTCTTTGAGGCTTCTGGGAGTCACATTGAGCAGGAAAGAAGTAAAAGGTAAATCATTCGTTCTTGTTCCCCGTAGAGACACAAGAGTAAATAGTGTGTCATTTTTTTAAACCCAGTTTTCTATCAGTGGGTTTTCTCTGCAACATATATTTAATCCAAAGGAAATTTTGTCTCTTCTTAGCTGTATTTTTAAATCCCTAATTCTTTTCCTAAAATGTTATTCTAGAGTCATGGGCCTGATATTTCCTCCAAGAGAACTACTCAAAAGTTTCAGAAAAACTGTAGAATAACTACAGAATAATAATGGCAAAGTCAGCTCTTCCAAGACTGCATGTACTTTTAAAGACAAGTTGAAGTACCTATTTAGGTTAGAAAAAACTGGTGAGGGTGTGACTGCGTTTCAGCTAAGAGTTTCTTTTAATGTTTTCTGCAACTTTTGTTGAAGGTCACAAAGATGAGGGTCTGGAGGTTTAAACTTCTTTGAAGTGCTCATATTTAGTTCGAAGACAGAATAAACATATGGTGAAAATATCAGTATTCCTCATAAATGATACTAAATAATAAGGTTTAATAAATATTTGCTGTATTTTTTTTTCTATAGCATTACACATCATGATGAAAGAATAAATATAAAACGATGATTTGTTGTGGAAAGTGGTTAGCAGATGCTAAGCCTCAGCTATCCAGATACTACAATAATAGGCAAGTAAAGCAATAAATAGAAAATTTAGGCTCATTCTTTTGTCTAGATGAGCATTTTTCATGATGCAAAGAGTAATGGCATTTGACTCTTTGCAGACCCCAGCTGTGAATTTGCATTGTAGCCACACATTTAATGTGTGTCTCAAAGAATAAAAGGTTTAAATTTAAATTTTCAATTTTGAGAAGTCAGATTCTGGAACCCAAAGCTGAATACAAAGAAATTGACCAAATGTGTGTTTCCCCTCTGCAGCTTTAACATGGTGCAGCCAGACATACAAAACTCATCGTGGACTTGACCATTGCTGCAGTAACTGCTAATTTCTTACTGTGTGTTATAGAACCATTGTACCTTGTTTGAATTCAAGCTTGTTCTTAGAGGCCTTTTCAAGATTTCTTATGAATCAAACCAAGGGGGAGGCTGTTTGACGTTTTTCCCACCATGTGCAGAATATTTTTTTTTTCTGTCAAGTCATGACTGAGTCCTTTTCTTGCTCACAAATGTTTGCCACTAGAGAAGCCAAATAATTCAAAATAAATAATGTATTAGGCAATGCTTGGCTTGCTTTATTTGCCCTGTACATAAAAAGCTCTCACACTGTTTATATTTCTTCAATGAAAAATTCTGCATGAGCCAGACTGAGCCAGTGGGTTACTCAGAAATTCAGAGTATTCATTATGTGTGACCTTATACTCAAGCTGTTGTAATGAGTCACCTGAGTCACATTGTTCCACTTTTTTGTTTCAGTTCCGTGATTGGATGCCATAAACTGTATATGTTGCTTTTCCAAAAATAAGTTTTGTCTGGGGACTCATTCTATTATCCATACACAGTAAAATCAGCTACTCCAACTGCAGTAGTGGGAGGCTGGACCTGCGCCAGGGACCCTGTCAGGGGGTCAAGACTTAATAGTTCAGGTGGAGAAATGCACTAATATCCAATCAGCTTGGCGCCTAAGTCTGGTTCTTGTGCGTCAGCTAAAGACCATGGAGGGTTGCCCAGCAAGGAATGACTTGAAAGTCATCAGCTCCATGTCACCACGTCTCATCCCAGCCAACTGTTCCTCAGGGTGCCGGCAGCACAGCTACAGTCAGAACCCCACTGCCCCCGAGAATCCATGGAACTTGCACACATTTTCAAGATAGGGACATAGTGACCGCTATTCATACATGGGCATGGCTGTTGCTTGAATTTGGCTGTTATAAGTGTATCCTCATAAAAGGAAAACAAGGCATTGTTTTTGTTTACTTGTGGTCCTAAATTCTGATCAGAAATGCTCAGTATCATTCACAAATGTATCATGGGTCAGAACAAACCCTGAGTTGAGCTATGACTTTTTTAAAGATATAGAATGAAACGTTAATCCGGATCATTCAATTACCTAAGGGAAAACCCTTGATTTTCTGTATACAAGAAGAAATTGTGTATTCTTTGCTTAAAATCTGTTCAACGTAGAGTCTATTTCTTATTCTTTATGTCAGACTTCCAAAGGCTGCGCTCTTCCATGTCCTCTTACATCTATCACTCATTCTGAACTTAGAGCAGGCAACTGCACTTGATGAGACATTGACAAAAACCTTATTCCCTTCCAAAGTTAACAACAATTAATTTTGCTTCATACAGTAGCCTGGGCAATTAGAATTCTAAATGATTGCTAACTCTTAAAAGTGAATGTTAAAATCCAAATACGTAACAGGGCTACTGAAAAAAAAAAAGTAAATATAAGAGCTCTTCTACAGATTTCTTTTAAATCAGTACATTGTCAGAACATTTGGATGGTGAAAGAGCTTACAGTCTGGGTATTCTACTTCAGGAAAGAATCCATTTATGCCTTAATTAAAAGTGGTTTCTTACCTGACCTGAAATAAATCTCGTTTAGCTCCTTCCTTTCTCAACTGTGTGTTGTCTTAATAGGCTGGACATGAATTCAGGAAACCCAATTTCTACTTCTGTCTCTTTCGCCAGCCCTCAAGTTTCACTGAAATTATTGAAAACCAGAGAAAGATACACTTTTTCTATTGACTACTGTTTTCTTGCAGACACAGGATATACTGGGTTGGATAGGATTTTGGAGAGAATCAATATAGTATTTTTATGATTGTAGATAATCTTCCCCTTCTGCCTCTACTCCCTCATTTGTCAAAAAACACAATGATCAAGATGTCTGTTGTAAAGTGTTCTAACACGTATGAACGAAGGGCAGTTACAAGAGTACTAAATTTTTTATTACTTGTTTTGTAAAGAAAGAGGTATCTAGAATAACTTACCTATAGAAAGATCTTATACAATGCTTCTAGCCCTGATCAAACTAAATCTTTCTGTATAAGTCTTACTATAACTGCGTTTCTTTTTTCTTTTTAATCATGATTGTCCTATTTGGTTTTCTTTTAAGCTTATTTTTCTAATGATATAATCCCATGGTTTTCCTCCAAATGCTATTTAATATTTAGTGATCTGGTTTTTTTTGCATTCTGCATTCTTTATAATTCTTTCTTAGCCATGGCTGAATCTTTTATTCTTTGTCACATACATCTGATAGCTAGAAGAAAGTTGTTAAGTCTTGTCATTGTGACATCAGGAAGTTTTATTCGTTTTGGAATACAGCTGTAATATTCCTTGTGGATGATACAATGAAGGAGGTATTTCCTTTTCTTACTCCTTTAAATCGATGTTGACGGGTGATCTACATCTCCATTAGTCCTTCATATTTTGTATTTAAATAAAAGCTTTGTAATCATACTGTCCTTTGAAAATGAAATTTGTTACTAATTAGAAGTGAATCCTTAAAAATGTTTGAGGAAATAAACAACATTGGAATTGTTTTGTGCAGTTGCATGCAATGGACCAATATTTTCCTTAAACTGAGTTGTAATCAATGACATAGCACCAACTTTAAAAGATGTACAGTAAGTGCTAATACTAAGGATAAGAGAAAATGACATTATTCACATGGTCAATTATACACAAGCTTTTCTGAACTTGACCAGGCAATCCAAAGACAGTATAGAATAGTATATATTTGATGAATCACTTTTAAATAAATTTTAAGTAGATTTTATAGATGATATAAAATCTGGCATAAGTAGAAGTTTTCTGGGTGTTTTTTGAGGCTAATCACTGAAGAATGCATGATCCCTATAATTTACTTAAAATAGTTTAACAAGTAAGCTGAATATATCCACATTTCAATTAAAAATTCAATTATTGAGATCTTATGAACATGTAAGATGAATAGTGGATTCCCCAATACTGGACAGTTTTAAGATTCAGCTGGACAGGGTGCTGGGCCTACTTGTCTAGACTGTGTGTGTTGGACCAGATGATCTTGTTGTCCCTTCCAATCTGGTATTCTATGATTCTATGACTCTGTGGTTCTATAATTCTGAATCAATATATTGGGGTTTTTTTAGATGTTGTCTTTTTGTGCTTTGTACCTGCTTCAGAGATACTGTGCATATTTTTTTTGTCATGAACTTTGAAATACTAATGGATGCCTTCTGCCTGGCAAACATGATAAGTAGTCTGAATTATAGCACATTGATGAAAAGATGAGTTCCTAAATGATATAATAAATCATATGCCGATTATAGCTGCCTATATATGTATAAAGATATTAACTGGTCAATACATACTTAGATTTCTAGTCTTATATTTTGGAAAGTGCCTCTGAATCTTTGCCTTAGGTAGAAAAGTGTTGCGGCAAAGCTGTTCACTGCAGAAGGCAACACTGAACCGGTGAACAGACAGAAGAGAGACGTTCACGCAGAGCAGGCATGGTAATAGCATTATTCACGGCATTCGTTTAATGCAGTATGATGCCTCATCTTTTTAACATCTTTCATGAAATATTTATTTGCCGTAATGTTTCTCCAGAGAATAGCCTACTCTACAGTAACTCCAAGAATAACCTCAAGTGTTTGTTTGAATTTGTTTTGGTTTTGCTGCTCCTTACACATTTTTTTTCCCATGATGGCCTTGTGACCTTTACGCACTCAGTATTCTTTCTCATAAATGACCTAAGTGCGACACTATATTTACAGTAGGTTCAGCCAGATACAGATGAATGGCCATGTGGGATAGAAAGTATCTTGTGTCTGACATAGACAAATGCAAATAGATGCACCGTGCTAAAGTTCATCAGTGTCAGGAGAGTGCATGACATCTGCCTTCTCTAGAACATGGAGCAAAAAATGTCTAGAAGAAAAAACATGGGATGTTTGCAAATGTTACAGTAACAAAGGAATTGGTACATGCATTGACGGGACACAGCTTCTATTTTTCATTAAAAATCAACTCAAGATATACTATTGGAGTTTAGATTCTGAACACCATCCTCTTCAATTTGGGATCCTTAGTAACTGATACTTAGAAGGTCTATAATTTAGGAAACTACTCTCCATGTTTTCTCTGTCATCAGTGAAAAGTGAAAATCACTTTCAGATTCAGGTCTCAGATGGGCTGTTCCTCTAGGGGAGCTGGTTGTTTCCAGGGATGACAGAGGGAGTCTGTGATAACTTGGCTCTGAAATCAGCATGCATCTCAGCCGAATGTAGTCCTATTTAAAATTTGCTTTGCAAACTGGTTGTACAGGCAATGGTTCTGATCAGTAGCACAGATCTCATTTACATCTTGCACCTTCAGTTGGCATGGATGCAGTTCATCACATCAGTCAACACAACTGTTCTGCTTTGAGGGCTTAAGCTGCTGCTTCATGTGGAACTACAGGAAGACCTCTAGCATGGTACCGTTTTGCTCTCATTTGGGTTTCTTGGTTTTCTGTTTACCCATCAGTTCAAACTGAGTTTCCCAACAGCCACAGGCTACTGCGGGCTGCTCACCACTGTCTTTCAATCCTTTGTCTGGGAAGTGTTATGTGTTAGGAAGAGAGATCTGTCTCTAAATCAAAGTGTTATTCAAAAATATTTACGTTTACAGTATTATCCTCCTATATCATGCTTCGTGTTCCAATCAAAACCCATAAATTAATAAATAAAACAGAAATTGAGCATGTGCGTATAAGATATACATTAATAATTGCTTGTGAATACAGATTTGACAGTTCTGTGTCCTTTGGAAGGATCTGGTTTTATTAGAACATCAAAGTTAGAATGCATAAAAGGCATCTTGAAAATATATTTATTGCATTGCCTTTTATAAGATCTGTGTTAAAGCCATGGGTATGGAAGGCTGGGTGCTTCAGGAACAGGACAGTGTTGTTGGGTCCAAAAGTTTGTACTTCACAAAGCTATGGAACAAGCAGATTGGCTTGTTTGCAAGAGAAGGACATGGGAAAATTAATGGTACAAGCAAACTGGAAAAGTCATGAAACATGCATAATGGTATAATATTTGCCCGTTCTATATCTGGGCTTTAAACTAGAGTATATCTATCTGTCTCATTAGTATTAAACCCCTTCATGCATTTCAAGATTAAATTAGATGCAAGGAAGATAAACACAACATACATTGCCCTTATTTGTTATAGTTGAAACCCACATACAATTCCAGCATGTCACATTTTCAAAGACCTATAGAAATAAATTTTTAAGTGCTTTTCCCTTCTGTGTGCTCAGAAATGCTTTATCAGCACTGTCTCGCTTTGCATAAAATATTTACATGAAAACACTGTAGGGTACTCACTTTTTCCAACCAAGAAATACCTTTGTAACACCAGGGATTAAAAAGCAAACAAATAATCAACCATCCTTTTTTGTTGCCAGCATTGAATTCTGTAAAGAAAACACTGGTGTATTAGGCTGGATGCAGTCTGAGTTACTGCTGGGCAGCAAACAGCAGAAGGATGCGACCCATATTTACGTGCAGTATATCCTCCGTGGTTCTGGAGATATTTCATTATTCACTATAAATGTACCGATAGCTGGTTCAAGTTGAATTGTAAATCTGTGATATACAGAAAGATAAAAGCTGCACTTGTTGGAAATGATCCTCTGAATTATAGATGCTGCTGCTGATTTTACAAGTTCGTTAAGAAATTACTAGAAAAAAAATCATGAAGATATTTCTTTTTTTTTTGTTTTTTTCTGTATGTTTTATTTCTGGATATGCTGTCTGAAATTTCAAAGTCTGGAACTGTCCTAGTTAGGTAGTTAAAAAGGATATGATCTGAGAAGCTTCTGAGATCTGTTTTCTTTTATTAGTGTCCAAATCACTAGATTTCAACATATATGAAAAACATTGGGAAGTATGGAGTTTACAAACAGCTGTAGATAAGACCAGAGTAGCAGCACTGATTATATTATTAAGTTCTAATAACTCAAACGTTCCACAACATATGCAGTCACACTAACTTAGACGCATTAAAACAATTTGGAATATTTACAGACACTTTAAAAAAAAAAAATACTTAGTCCTGGAAGTCGTACAGGTTTACGGGAAGTCCAGGAAGCTATACAAATTGCCCTAAGAGTAGGCTGGCTCTGATGGACACTAATAATAAAAGAATCCATTAATATGAAGTCAGATTTTCAACTGAATCAACTGAGTCAAATTATCTTTCTGAACTGCAGTTGGACAAACAGAACAAGAAGTATTATTGCTCTTTAAAAAATAATTTTGTGTTATTTTTTGCAAAATTTCTTGCATTGTTTTTTTGAAATTGCCCCAAAAATTTTTGAACCAGAAGGCTGATTCAATGCTAAACCTCCAAGACAGGTAGAGTTGATTCTGTGAAGTACATGAATAGACTTCAACGTTTCTTCAGGTTCCTAAAATTCAGGAAGTAATACTACTTTGAAATCTTTGTCTTTCTGTTGTCTTCTTCTATCATCACCTCTAATTGAGCTTTTCATAGCTGTCCACATGACATTCAAGGAGTTCTTAAAAGTTCCCACAGAACTGTAAATCTACAAATGAAAAATAACTAAATATTGTACATTCTTGGGTGACTACTACTATATAATTGCGAAGTATTTATTTACTTGGTCTCATCATGCCTTTTCCACAAAGATGTAGAATGCCAGGTCTGAAGAAGGTCATACGGTCTCAAATGTTGGCTGCCTGGCATAATAGAAACTTCATTCTTTATAATCTGATCTCTAGGATATAATGTATCTTTAAATAAAACCTTCATGTAACCTTTTATACCTGGGTTAGCAACACTTCCTTTTGACATGGTCTGTACTTTCATGGCTGCAAGGATTTAAATTGCTCTTTTTAAGCTTTGGGAACAGGAATTATATAGGACTTTTTTGTTATTGCATTTCTTGGCACTTGGGAAAATGTGTTGAGACTTCAGAAATGTGTGTCCTGTGGGACTGAACTTACTAAAGATCAGCAAGTCACTTACTAGAAAATGTCTCCTAGTCCCTGAGGATCTTTTCCTATTACCTACCTCTAAATGAATGACTAACATAATGGATTAGTCTTTTCACCCTTGATACATGACTAGAAGACAGAATGAACTAGCAGGAACATATTTTGATTTCATTGGTGTCCTTCCCCATCTCCCCTGTTGAATTTCCAAATGCTTTTGGTACTCACCAGAGTCCAGATGGAGAATTCTCTGACTCGTGAGAGGCTAACACTGTTGTTCTGATTCTCTTTTTGCTTGACCTCTGTATGTCGCCAGCATAATTCTACCTTTTCCCAGCATCAAATCTGTGACAAGATCAAAAATGGATCTAGTCAGGTAGCAAAGGTGTTCGCAGATCAAAAGTACAACTAGGATTTTAGCAAGAAAATTCAAAGCAAAAATTCTAAACATGTATATGCATAAATGAAGATAAATGTATTGGGTTGTCTTAGGGTTTATGCCATAAGCCTGGATATATTGATCTTTGTGAGGCTCCTTTATCCTGACTTTGAAAAACGGACCATGCAAGCAATGTGTGTGGAGATTGTCTTTTAGAGAGCCCATTTTTAGGAGATACAACTTGCAAGGATGCATCTGAATATATACAACGTTTTTATTTGCATGTTACATTTAAAGCTATCAGTTACCATTCAAAGGTTTGGATTTTGACTCTACTATGATCTGAGAGACTTAGATATGATTAATTACATTTAATTAAAGTTATTAAATAGCAATAGATGTATTTAAAATTATTTACAGATTCCAGTTCAGTATGGTGTTTCTGATGAGATTTGCTTGGCGCAGACACTGGGAATTTAAAGTAGTGTAGGTAGCTGAATGCTCTGATCTCATCTGTATTGCCTGTAGTGCAGGTTAGAGTAACTTGCAACATATTTTAGCATCTTCTCTGCAGTCAGTTCTGAAGTAACAGCTCAGAAGCTTTTTTCGTAACAACTTATATACTGAGCCAAGGCTGATGAAAACCTGTTATGGTCAATTCTGTATCAAGTGAGCATTTTGACCAGCCACAGAATTGTCAGCTAGCCACATCTAACTACATTTTTTTGAGCTCAAATTAGCTAACACAAGATTTGATAGGTTACACCAGGGTACTCCACTTCCTCAGAAATCGGCTGGTTTCAAGAACAGCATATGAGGCTTCTGAAACCTTTAGAGAAGCTTCCTGAAAGACTGGCTATACACATAGAAAAGCAAAAGCATTATTTTCTGTCTCCCTGTGTTGTAAGTGGATGCTGGCTATGTCCATCTCTTTCTCCATGCCATACCTGACAAAATGGGCCCTATTATTGACTGACCTTCTCCATCCTGAAGCAGGTTTCTAAGATGTCAGGCTGCTGGTGCAATATTTTCTGTTACCTTTTGGTGAAAAAGAGCTCAGCTCATCAGATCCACTCTGTCAGGTGCCACTAAAATTTTCCACAGCTTTGCCTGTCCTTCAAATAAAGAACTGTTTGTCCCAGTTAATTTTCAAACACTCTGATCCTGCCAGTTCTTTGCTCATTGCTTGCAGCAGGGGCTCTGTCTGTTTCTGCTCCTTTTCTGAAAGTATAAACCAATGATTATATTAATTACTCCATTGTCTTAAAGATGTGGAAACTACCAGGTTTGTAATGCATCACAATCTTTTTCTCGCTCCAGTGTGGCACTGGTAGGAGTAAAATACGCTATAATGAATAAGTGCCTTCACAGACAAGAGTCTGCTTCACCAGGAGCTGTATACCAAACACAGTGTTGTTCTTTCTCTTAGATATGCAACTTTTTAACAGAAAACTAAATTAAAGAGATGATGAAATTGCTCAATGCAACAGTACATGTCTGCTTTTATAAGAAAGAAAATGCCACTGGGAGTTTCAGTAATGAATGGTTTCTATGTGAATTGCCTGCTTCTTAATTAATTGGTGTGTAAACTGTATGATAATCCACCTTAAAAGCTGTAGCATATGCTGTGGAACTGTCTTTTGCAACCTCTAAACAAAGTCTGCAGGGAAATGTATCGGAGGTTAGCTGAAACGTGTATTCTAGGCATTAAACAAACACTCTGCAATTAGAGGTTCAGAGGTTGACTTTAAAAAGACACCAACCAGGTGGTCTGACATTCAGACTGTACAATAGAAAGAAACACAGATGCCATTTTTAGAAACAAATCATAGTCCGATAGTTTCAGGGAAACTTTATGCTGTGTTATTGCTCAGCAGAGATAAGTAAACTGTGAACTAAATAAATTGCAGCTAGTGCAAGCTCTGCTTCACAAAGAGGGAACAAAGAGAAGATCAAAAGGCACGGGTTTCTGCAAGGCTGGAACAACTGAAATTGTTCTCTTTCTTCTCACAGTATCAGCTTTGCTTCATGCGGCACTGAGCAAGATCTGGGCAGTGCCTTCTGGGGAGAGTGTCTCTTTTGAGACACTGCTCTCATTGGCAAATACTGGAGTTTGCTGGTCTTTAAAACGACTACAAAAACTAACAGGAGCCTTGAATGTACACATGCATACATTCCTATAGCATATGCTGGTAATTACAAAATAGTAGTGTAAAACAGAGAGGGACAGCACTGAAACAATATAGCTTTTGTTTTCACCTGAAATTGCTTTTTTCCTGTTGATTCTCCCACTGCCAAAAGTCATGTTAACAACACTAAAATTACCTTTTTTTGCTAAGAAAAACAGAACGCAAGAAAAACACAAGTCTTATAGTTCTTTTATCCAGTTATTTTAAGATACTTTAAACCTAATTATTGCTTTACCATGTTTCATTTTATTGCAAACTGACAGATACTATGATAGTTAAACATCCAGAGTACCAGAATATCTACGTAATTTAATCTCTTTGCAAACAGAGCACCTCCTTGTGACTTCTAAACTAAACGACTTGTAAAAAACTCTGTCCTCAGAAGAGAGCAGGCACATAGAGCTGTCTCACTGCAGTTTTATTAGATAGCATAGCTGACTTCCATAATGGAAATTCTGAATTGAAAAGTGTTGACTTTTTGTTCAAAACTATTAGCTATTTCAGAATGGAGTTTACTGGTTGGGTGCTTGAGCTTTTTGTCTTGAAAAAGCAGGGTTTCCAGAGGTGACCACTGTTCATGAAAATCTCATCTTGTTCGGAACCTGGTGTGTTTCTGTTTCGTGTCTTCTCCTTGCATATATCCTAACACCATGAGATCCTGCTAAGAGACTGAGGATCCTACTGAGAATTCTGCTTCCAGTTTAAGAACATAAGAGAAAACAATTTTTTTTTTTTTTTTTGCAAGTCACTGTACCTTCTTTCAGTCTGTTTTCCATAGATACATAAAAGAAGTGTCAGTAGGTGAGTTTGTTGTGCTAGAGGGCTGGAACTGCCATGTAGTAAAACTCTGTGACTTGTATGAATATTTTGAGTACCAAGTCAAAAAGTGTAATTTACTCAAGTCTGCAGAGATATTGGAGGGATCAGTACAGGCCAGTAAAGAGCAGCACTTGTGTTATCAACATATTATTTTAAAGACTTGACTATGGTCAATAGAAATCATAATTGATAACACATCTGACAATTGTACATTTATTTATGTGCTTAACTATGATTATAAGGGCATCTTTGATAACACATCTGACAATTGTACATTTATTTATGTGCTTAACTATGATTATAAGGGCATCTTTCATGATATTGAAAGAACTTAAACACCTGAATTTGCTCATAGACTTTGAATGGGATTTTCAAATGTGCTTATGTAGCATTTATCTGCGTGTTTAACTGTCTAATACTTTTAAAAATGTAGCCTTTAATGTGTAGCTTCAGGGTTCTTAGCAAATCTCTAAAAAAAAAATCTGTCTTCTCCCTGTAAAAAAGAAAAGGAATAGCCAGCCCAGTCTTTTCTACTAACTCTTCCCAGTGGTTCCTCCTTTTAACCTGTGTGTCTTCAAATAGAAGTTATTTCAATTATTTAGAAGGCAAGAGGTTGCTGTACTAAACAAGTTTCGACCATGGTGTTCCTTGGAATCAGCACACAATTGTGTAGGTGTGGACATAGCTTTTATTAAATTCAGTATTAAAGGCAGAGGGGAAAGATTTTACTCCAGTCTGGGAGACTCAGTTTCAAGAAATAGGGCATTTCTTAAAAGCATCTTGAATTCTTCTTGCTCTTTCACTAGATACCATAGAGCATGTTTGACTGAAGCAATACAAGCAGCAAGCTGCAGAGTGACTTGTCAAAACAGAGGGATTGCTAAACTGCTTCAGAGCGTTGTCCCATCAGACCATTACAACCACTGAAGTAGATCAAGTGGTTACATAAAACGGTAGAACTAATGGAGCGATTTCATTTGTACTAGAGCAAGTCTACCACTGTATGCGCTTTGACTGACTCTTAAATATCTGGGTACCTTTATAGAATAAGACATTTTCTAGCCCTAAAGAAGTCAAGTGCATCTCTCTTCCCACCCGCCCCCCCTCCCCCTGCCCTCCGCCCAGTTTATTACACAGGTTAATTCTTCTATCTTATGCTTAATTCTATCTTTTGAGCAACTGGAAGATACCTGTTTCTAAATTCTTTCAGCTCTAGTGAGTGGGGAAGAGACGGTTCCAAAGGCAGCCTGAGAGATTGTATTTTCACTTTCCAGAAATAGGCATGGCTGGCACTCAAGACAGAATTCTGTGTATTTTTGAAACAAGTAGCACACTGGACCTTTGCTGAATGATAAGCAGGTGACAGAAGGACATCCACTGTCTATACAAAGTGATATGGCAAGGGAGACCAATGGACACATGCTGGAAAACTGTAAATTGCAAGAAAATACTTTTTTTTACTATAGTGGTGGTCAAATATTGGAAATTGAGCTGACAAAGGTCGTGGAATCTCCGTCCTGGGATATATTCATAGCTGGACTGGACATGGCTCTGAGGAACCTGAACTAACTGGACCTGCCTCAGGCAGGAGGTTGGACTAGAGACCTCCAGGGGTTGCTGATAACCTGAGTGGTTCAGGGACAACTGTTCCGCTGCACACGAACCTTCTGGGCCACTTGCTGAAATCAGGCTGAATATTCTGCTGGCTCTAGGGAGGAATAAAGGAGATGGAGTTGGCAGTGATGTAAAACTTATCTTAGAACTTCTGGGCCTAAATTTTGGGCTTTGATGTATCATAAAATATTCCCTTGGATTTGGCATGTAGCGAGACAGATTCCAGTGATTAAACCCTAAACACTCTGACATATTATAAAAGCGTAGCAGATGTACTGATTTTCTCTAGACACCAACAAGAGTAAGGGGATTTCTGCAATCTAAGTATATCCTTGGAGTTTTGTTTGTTTTTGACAAGGTCAGCCATGCCGTCTCCATTGCCAGACTCTGCAACGGATACAGGTTATAGTGGGTTATAGTGGCTATCAGGCACGAGAAAATCTGGCTCCTACAATGATCTTTAGCTCTTGAGCTAAAAAATAAAGTGAAAAAACCCCAGTCCCTGATTCCAAAGGGCAATAGGTATATCCAATTTACAGGAGGAGTGAAAAGTGATTTTTCTTTTCTGAAAGTCCTGTCTGGAATGCTCTCCAGCAGTCTGAGCTCTGGACTCCGAGATCACCCTCCCGTGTTTTCCCTCTAGGGGGATGATGCCAGCTACTCTGTGTCACTATAGTCACATTGTATAAATCACCTATGTGCTTTCCAGGTGGAAGTCTGCAATGCTACAATTTGAAAGAATTGTGAGTCTACGAATATTTAGAGCCTGATAATCTTTTCATTTAAGATACTTGAGATGTTGGTCCTTGGAGTACATCTGGGTTCTTAAAGGGGGCATGGTCAGGCTTCAGAGACCTGGAACTTACCTTGTGCAGGCAAATTCTCAGTCCTAGCCCTGAACCTGGGGATGCTGACGGCAGATTGCTCTTCCTGGTTATCATTCTGCTGGGAACTAGTTTTTCTGGGTATTCTATGGGCAGTGTTTGGACTTGTAAGGGGATAGTGATACGGGTGACATTAAACCTTATTTTTTCTTATGGGATGTTTCTGATGCATACAAGTATTCTTCAGTTTTTAAGGTGAGGCAACATTAGAGCAATACCTATATATAAGGAAATTTAAAGTGTGGGGTTTTGGTATCCAGAATCCAAGATGATAACAGAACAAAGTTTATTACTGAGAAAAATAGTGGGTATTTTCCATACTGATTTCTATGTGAGTCAATGTAGTTTTATGTATTTGTACGTTTTCATATGTATGTATATATATATATACACACACATGCACACATATGTATGTGCATATATGTATTCTATACGTGTATGTAACAGGCAAATATTCTCTCTGTTATTATTTCTTTTAATTACATTCTTGTTTTTTTAGCATTAGTAGGTTTGGTTGTTCTCTCTAAATGAACTGTTGTAAAAGTGATGAGGTTTGTGCTGTTGAGGAGTATTGTTACTTTATTCTGTAATACTAAATAGTTTTTGAGACATAAGCTATTTTTTATCACAGGTTTTTGGGAAATCAAGCTGTAGATGGATGAGTTTGCTTTTGGTTGTTATAAAAATTTCTGTGCTGCTGTCTTTGAATGTTAACCTATAAATATTAAGGGAATGAATTTTTATTCGTTTCTAAGCTGTGTAAAGTGTTTGTGAAAAAATACAGTAAACATTCTTGGAAGCAAAGCTTGTTGAAACCTCATTACAATGGAAAATGTAACTTTTTCCTGGGAAAGTTTACCTAATATATATGTATATATATATACCCTGCTGTTTTGAAGCTGAATTTCGACCATAAACCTGGTTCTGAATTTTTATATTGATATTCAGAGGAACACTTACTGAATAGCAGGCTTATTCATGTCTAACAGCATGCACTGAAAAAGGCTTTATTCACCTACCTCCGTTCCAAATGCACTGCAGAAAAAGTTTGCCTCCAAGTCAAGCATGTAGATATCTGTACAGTTGACAAACGCTTCGGAAAACAAGATTAATTAGCTGAAATTTAAGAGGCACTCGCTTCTGTCCTCAAACTCTTTGGCCTGGAACAAATGTCATTAGAAATCAGTCAGAGAAGTTTGTTTGAACACAGTTACTGTACTGTGCAAACCTGTTTCAACATCAATCATTTAAAAGATTGGCACAAATTTAATTCCTATTGAGCTGCTCTTGTGTTAGTGACCAGATCATAAAGTGATTTTAAAAAGCACGACTGCTGATGAATATGCATTTTTAAAAGCTTCCAGCCAGTGTTGAACACATTAAGAACTACAGCTAGTCTTTTTTACTAAGGCTAACTTCCAGGAATGATATTCCTTGACACAGTGTAAGCTGCACATAACCCAGAGGAGAGTAGAATTCTTAAAATCAGTTGTTTCTTCTTTGTATTTAAGTATATTAGTGATGTTGATTAGATGTCAAATCTTGGACAGTTTGTTCTTTAATGCTATGAAGATGACAACATATCTAGCAGAGAGTGGCATTTCAGGTTATTCCATATTTTTAGACAAGGAAAGCAGAAGAAAAAATCGTAACCTTTTTAAAAATAAATTTTAATAACATTCTGAAATTTGCAAAAGGCCATCAGGCCCTGCACCTGCTGTGCTGACCTCTGCTGAGCCCTTCTGACAGGGGAAAATGCACTTAGGTTACAAAAAAGGATATAGAACATTAAATAATTTAGGTGGGTGAGTTTACTATTCTAAAAAGAGCCAACTTCTGCACTTTCTCCCTAAAAGAAACCAAAGCAGCAAATCTTTTAGGATAACTGAAAGTAATAGTAAAAGCTAATGAAGATAATTTTCTTACTAGAAGGTAGCAGGGCTTCTCCTTGTTACTGTGCACTGGCAAGGCTTTACCAACTTGGATAGTGCAATGCCAGTTTTGGGACCATCCGAGAAGCTGATTTGACAATGGAATACAATGAATCATCAATTCAAGGCTCTCTCATCAGTATAAGGAGATCCCTTCAAGTGCCTGAATACTCGGAGATGTCCTTCCCTATGCACATCTAAGTAGTAGTTTGTATTTAGGTTCACTTTAAGGGCTTGATGATCTTACTCCCTTCTCAGGCAACTGGATTATTCTTCCTGTGAACTGTAGTAGGCTTTTTCTCTGTATCCATGAAATAGCTAAATTAGACTGAGGAGAATGCTGGGTAAGGCTAAATGATGTAGAAATTGACTGTCATATTTTGCACTTTCCTTATAACTTGGTATGTTAAGTTGGTAAACCACTAGACTAAGACCACTTTAAAATTTCTGTCTCATGAAATTATATTGATTTACATACCAACTGTCTCTGTCAGAGCACAGTAGTTATGTGTTTACCAATGTGATAATCTAATTCTTCAGGCTGAAATGTCTGTTTTTCATTTTTATATGCTGTGTTTGTTTTTCATCCAAATATGTCAAAATAAGTGACTAAGTGGAAAACAAAACTACCCAGAGATAATAGTCTTTAGACAGCACATCATAGCTTAAGCAGTAAGTTAACTTCTTGAATCATTTAACACAGATCTGATATATGAAATTTTTGTTCCTTTATTTTATTTCAAATACAAAAAGTAGGAATACAGACTTGGAAGTTGTGTATGACTTAGCTCACAGCTGCAGATGGTTTGTAACTAATTTTAGGCTGTATTTTCCGTTCAGATTAACAGTTTCTAATGTTAGAATCTTCATGATACATGAAGAGTTGTCTTGAGAAGCAAAAGTTATTTATAAGGATGTCAGTCTGCTTTGGATGGAAAACTGCAAATGCATTGTCTTCTCTCCCTACTGTTACCAACATGCAATGAAACAAGATGTTGTAATACTGATGCCTCCAATCTGTGTGTCATTGAACACCTGTTTTTTACATGGTCTATTTGAAGATTAATTGCCTATTTTGCAGCAAAAGCTTCTTGTTGGGAAAACCCAGTTATGAACACTGCATTTCTAGATCATTACCCTTTGTGTAGCAACATATACAACACAATGATTATTGAGTAATCACTTTTAAATACTGCCATTTCCAAGCAAGGGGGAAAAAAAACCCACAAGTATTCTGTATTCACTGTCATGGCTGTAGTTGACTGCTAAGGAAGTTCTTTGCTTTTAATCTGCCCCAGTTAGAGCTGAGGTACACATTTTAAGAAAGATATAATGTAAGCTAAACACAAAGATTATTAACAACTCCAGCACGTTTTACCCCCAAAATACCAACATACTGAGGTAAAAACAGACAAATGGTGACACAGCTGAAAGTGTGATAGGCAATAAATGAAAACTAATTACCTTCAAACTGCAATTGGGCCAGCAATTCTTTTAATTTATACCAAAAGAAATGAGCGTCGAAGTATTTCTTTTGTAAGAGGAACCTTGTAGTTTGCAGAACAGGAATTTAGTAGGTAAGGGCTTTTTCTTCATAACAGGGTAGGAAAGAAAATGATCTAGTTAGTCATTGCCTTTTCAGCTTTTTCTTTCTAGCTGTTTCATCTGTTTTCAAGCAGGAATGTTTTTCTACTTTATAAATTCATTAGGAAGGAAAAAAAAAAAAGTTAGAAACCGTTTTCTGAAAAGCAGAGTGTATTGCCAAACGGATAAGTTTCCAAATGCCAAGTTTGAAAACAATGGAAGAAAAATAAGCTCAGTTTACTAGTGGTGTGTGACAGGTAGGAGAGTTTCAATCCTTTATTTAGCAAATCAGAATGGAACTAGTGGTTTCTACTACATCCAGTTTAATAATATGATTTTTGTTGTTGTTGTTGTTGTTTTTTTGTGTTTGTTTTTTTTTTTTTTGTGTTTAGTGGGGGGGAGGCTGGGGTTTGGAGTTTTTTTTTTTTTTGTATTTTTCTTTTTGTGTGTGTTTTTTGTTGTTGGGTTTTTTTTGGCTTTAGCTGAGCATAGGTTATCAAGGCTAATGGGCCAGACATTCTATAATCTAGCAGTAGTCTCTCTTTTTTTCAGTTTTTCACTGATGATTAAGGAGAAAAACTAAGCTTGTTTATCAACACACTTGGAGTGTGTTCTCACTGTGACTCATGATTTCCAGGATTCAGAGGTTACTGTTGATAAGAGAAATGTGGGGAAAACATCTGATGGCTTTTGCATACTGCTGCTGTTTAGAAATGAACAGTACTGTTTAAAACTGAATAATGTATTCACATCTCTGACTTTTTTTACAAGAATGTCTAGTATCTCTTAGACTAACTAAGAGTATGTGGGAGGAAAATATTCCAATATTACTGAGAGTTGCGCTGTTCCATGTGAGATAATTGGAAAGAGCTGTCATTATTTCCAGTGTTAAAAATAATAAATGTTTTTTGGAATGACAGTCACAGAATCAATAGAGAAATGAATAGTATTTTACTTGTGAATTACGTGTTTACTTTTGAAATAGACTGTGCAGAATCTAGGGCTTTTTCCTTAGTAGGGCAATAATAACAGTAAGTCTGATAAAGTACTTTCAAATAGTATTATTTCTGTTTTATATTTTTAATATTTCATAGATGGATACAGCTGTTATTCTATCTCAGCAACCACACTGTCTTTATCTTCTGGAAATTTATGAGGTATGACCCAATACAAATATTTTATAAATCTAAATCAAACTTCATTTTTTTTAAATTTAAATGTTATAAGAGTATTGATTGTAAAGCTACCTAAGATGAATGAGAACATGTATAAAGATTTTTGGCTAGCTTCTGTGTTTATAAAGTACTTCAAAGTAGACACAAGTGACCTACATACCACAACAAAACATTAGTGTAACTACAAAATTGTACAATGAGGAAAAGAAGAAATCTAATATGGATTTTTAAAGCCAGAAGTTACTTAAAAACAGAGGCTTTTCATGCTTTAGGTGTCAAAAAGGTACAGCTGGTTTTGAATGGGCCTGTCCATAATAAGTGGAGTTGGAGTGACTGAGTATCCACTAGGTCATCTTGGTTATTTTTGTCATTTGAGTGTTTATAAGAATAGGAGCGTTCTAAGCTTAGAGCTTTGAATATTGGCAAAGCAAATGTGGATTTGCGTGTGTTAAGATTTACGCTGGTTTTGAAAAACTACGTATGTAACAAATCTTTGCCTGCTGGAATGTGCCTTGGGGTGTTGGAATTCTCAGTGTTTCTAGGTGGTAAGTAGTTTCTTGACTGAAACAAGGAACTTACATTAGTTTTCTTGCAATTCTTTAACATCAGATCATAGGCCATACTTGTATCTGGTCTGATCCTACGTACTTGCACAGTTTTTTGCTGACGGTTCTGGGAAGTCTCATAAAGCTGTAGTGGTTTGGTGTGAAGATAACAATTGGCATCATTCTGTAAAAATTATTGAAGGTTCAACCCAATTAGTAGAATTTGGCGCAGCTTTACGTTACTTAGAGCTTTTTAAGGAGGAACCTCTAAATTTGATTTGTGATTCTGAGTACGTAGTCAAGGTCCAACGTACGTATCTGATTCTGAACTGTGCTTTTGTTTTTTTGTTTTTTTAAACAAAAAGGAGGGAGAAGTAGGGAAAACACCACAAAACCAATTGTCAAAAGCATTGTATATGATGAAACACTTTGCAAGTATGACCCAAAAACATGGTAAATCAGAAAGAACCTACATTAGTTGTGGTCAAATCACTAGTTAATGGTCAATGGAAAAGGCCACATCAATTGATAACCTGAGAGAGAGGTCCTTACAGATCAAGGACCGCAATGGTTGCCAGCATGAAATGTGAAATCTGTGTTATCTTCCTGACAATGATTGCTGCATCTGCTGCGCTTTGGATGCCTGCACAGACAGGCAAAGACTAACGTGGATTACTTTAGCCAACATGACTGACCAGGACTCTATATGCCTAGCTATGGCATCTCCGGAAAACCTGTTCCACACATGCTTGGTTGGCATCCCCTTTGATGACTACAGCAGCATCACACAACTGTTTCAAAATAGTGGTCGGTGCAGAGGCATTGCAACGAACTGTAATAATACCAACATGGCACTTTGGATTAATTGCCTCCTGGAAGCAGATATTGAACCACAGGAACTGGAATTGCTGGCATCTATGCCCATGGTCGCTTGTATCAACCTGGTTTGTGAAAAGTGTCAGAACAATATACGAGAGCATGAATGGATAAACTGCAAAATGTTAGTGCTACCCTTGGTGACTATAGAAATGGAACTCGATGGTGTAACGCCTCGCAGAAGAATCCAAGGGGTGTCATTAATAATGTGGGACAACGACCCCAAAAACCTCCTGTATGGTGTATTCTTGATCTATGGAGATAGAGCCTGACCAGGAATTCCTTCTAATGCTGTTGGAGGACCATGTAGTTTGGGACGATTAACTCTCTTAACGCCCAGTGTATCTATGATCACAGAAGAGCAAGACGAGAAAAATACTTTTTGCATGTATATGAGTCAAATGTGATGATAATGTAGACTTTTGGGGATCAGGGTTAAAGGTTTTAGAACCTCATGTATCTGGTGTTGGCACAAGTAAAGCTTTAAATACTTTAGAAAAATTAGGATGCTGGTTAGTTAAGCAAACTAACAGAACTTCTAAGGCTTTAAGTGGACTTTTGTTAGATGTAGATTCTGTAAGACATGCCACATGGCAGAGTAGAGCCGCGATAGACTTTTTGTTTTTAGCATTGCTTAGTGGTTGGGGGTTTTTAGGATAGTTGCTATCAGTAGTGAAAACGGGACTGATTGTTTTGATGATTGTTGTGGTTGTGTTACTAATGTTGCCATGCATGATTTCTCTGCTGCAAAGGGCCCTGCAGTGGACAATGAAGGCAATTTTTTTTAGCACAAAAACAAAAAGGGAGAATTGTGGGGGACTACGGTGGGTCCGTGGATTCCCTGACGGAGGGCATGGGAACAGAAATCAGCCTTGAAGACATAAAGGCCTACCCGTGAGTAAAGGAGTATGCGGAGATGTTAAGGGTGTACCCATGAGAGAGAAGGGAGTAGAAGAGCAACACTGATGATAGCAAAATTAGCCAATGAGATGTTACTGCTGTAACTTGTAACCAATAGTGAAGAGACACATGAATTGGTAAAACTGTATAAAAATGCACTTGTGGCAATAAATGGCATCTACTACTTTCATCCTGGAGGAACTTGGTCCATGTCATTTGTCCATCTCAACCACGACAGTTTTCTCTGTTGTAATGGACACAAAAGTTTCCTTTGTGTCAAAAACCAAACCCAATGGATATAGTATACCAGATATCAACTAAATGCAGCAAACTGTCCAGGATTACTTAATGGAATAGACCACAATGACCTTTGTGCTTCTGGAAAGTAAAAGGAAATGGGTGAAGACACAACTCGCTAATGACGTATATCTGTCTGCAAGCATTGTTGTTGTTTGGATTGTATGTTCCGTCTTCATTTTTGGAAACAAAGGATGTTGAAACCAGTTGATATCTGCTCCCAAATCCCTTTATTCTTCTATTCTGGATGTTTTCTTCTGAAAAGGTGGTGAGTCTTAGAAAGTATTGTCTTTTCTAATATATTGTAAGCATCTTCAGTAATGCAAATGGCTCTGATCCAAGGAACAAAATGGTGGAAAGAACTGGTGCTCACTTCTTCAGTAGTTAATGACCGATTTTTTGAAAATACTGAGCTCGTCAATTGAACTGGCTTATATAGGTGCATAGCAAGATGCCCAAACATACATATAAAGGATGTAGAATTTTTTGATCTCTAGCCTTATTAGTTACAACTGTTTGGCTAAGGACAGTACTTATCATTGCTTCTTTGAGGTCTAGATATTGATTTCAGGCGTCCTGCATTTGCATACTGTTTGTTGTTTCATTAGATATTTTCCAAAATGTTTAACTGCACAAAATCTTTCTCATGGTACTCCAGAAGGAAAAACAGAATAGTAGATTTTTAGGACAGGTAAATTATTCTTGTAATGCAAAATCAGAGCTATGCTATCACTAGCAGCATTAATACCTTGAGTTTTTCAGAAAAGAGTAATCTTCAGAAAATGAAAATGGAAAAGATAAGCTTCACTGATTGCTACAAAGAGCCCTGCAGACAGTGTCAAACAATACTTCTGTGCTAGCTAGTTGTTTGATTCTGAGTCATTCATTTCTTTTCTCTGTGGAGGTAAACTTGACAGCTCAGCTGTTCTTATTAGCAGGGCAAAAGGCTCTGAAAAATCCATAACCATATGCAATTATCTTCTATCCTGTCCTTGTGCATCTCTTGCTCTAGTTAAAGTTTTTGATAGAACTTCTTTTTCCTAGTCTAACCTGTTTTATACACAAGTTCCGTAGTTCATTCAAACAAAATAGCCTAAAGTTTAAATGTGGTTTATTTTATCAATTGTTCTATTAATTAGCATTACTGACTTATTTCTGTTCATCAAAAACATTCCTTCTAATAAAAGCTGATTTTAGGATATGCTTTTTGCTACCTCTAAAGCTTGTTTTCTTAATCCATTTGTTCCAATATTTTGCTAAATTCCACCTAACTAAGTTATGGTTAGTGGTTATCTTGAAAATGTATACATACACAAATAAGTCTTAATTATACATTTCAGTTGTTCTTAAAAGAAGGAAAGAAAGACAAATATGATTTGCACTGTAAGCAGGATACTAAAAATATTGCAGTCTGTTTGGACACAACAGGGGATGGGGATTCCAAAATGCAAAGCCTTTCACAAAGTGCCTGACATCAGTTCTCCCAGTATGCCTGTATTAGATGTGATGTATTCAGATCAAACTGCAAAAATGTTTTGCCAGACTTCATGCATCAATATATGAAGAACTGAAGTCAAGTACTTGTGCTGAGTCGGACCTTTTAAAAAGTGAATTTATAACAGTTATTGGCAGAAAAAGTTTGGTGTGTTTTTTTGTTTGTTTGTTTTCTGCTGGTGGGTTTGTTTGTTTGTATGTTTTGCCAAGTGTGTCTGCCAGATCTGTAACTAGATATGACATTTTTTTTCAAGCAGCACTGTACACAATAGAGAATGTTAACAATTATGATGTTATTTTTGCTTTCATGGACTTGGCTCTATGATGAATAAATTGTTGTGTGTTTTTCTGAACTGAGATACAAGAGAGACTTGTGAAACAGACTCTTCATCGTTCCACGTTATTTTTATTCTAAAATAGCAGGAATCTCGTCTAAGATCAGTAAACTTAATATGGCATTAAAAATTTGTGTATACATATATGCAACTCATTGACTACAACCGCATTACCTTTTAATTATGCAAGGGTAACAGCATGTAGTCAGCTTTGAATTCTTCAGTGTCTTCTCTTGAATTAACCCTCAGGTTATCAATGGGAGGCTGTAACAATAGAACATGAAAAGCTTTAATGCTTATGGTTTCCTTCAGGTGACATATCATGGCTCTGGACAGAAAGACTAAACATCTGTGTTGGGTTTTTTTGAATGGTTTGAGGCTCATAGAATTCATACTTCAGAACCACAGTAACTGCTGTAACCTCTTTCTTTTGGCTTAATGCCTTTGTGTCTAGGTAATCTGATACCTGGGTTGTGAGTACCTTAAGAATCCATAGCTAACTTTACAGTTACCTTTCACCCACCCTTTTCCTCAAAATACCGAAAACCCAAGGAGCTGCTGGTGCTGTGTGTCCTGTTCCTTGCTTAATAGATTGTGACACCATTTTGGTGTGAATCCTAATTTGTGTTCTTCAGAAAACAAACCAAAAACCCTTCAGCAATTGCTGAAACTTTGTTGCTTCACACACAAAGCCAATGTCAGCAAGTTTTTCAGAGGCAGCAGGTGCCTTAATATAATGAGGCACTTGGTGCATGCTTCTGCTTTAAGTGACATTGAGTTGCTGCGATATTGGCAAACCTGTCCAGTAGGTACTCAGCCTGTCTTCCTCTGGTTCTAGTTCACTTCACTTATGCCGAGTCCTCTATTTTCTGTTGCCATTTGAGAATTTCCTATTCAATGAAAACCTCCTTTTGAGACTAATTAAAACCAAACTAGAGATTTTATTTGAAAAAAAAGAACTACAAAGAATTGCGCTGTCTCATTAGTAATAAAGAAATGTCTACCTTGCCTACTGTGGTTTTTTTGCACATAATCTTAGTGTAGTTGTAATATTTAACAACCGTATATATTGAAGGTTGCTTTATTTTTATTCTCCATATGGCTTTTCTTTGCATATGTTATTCCATAACCATAATTACTAGTGTTCTAGTAAGGTGATGAACAAGTACCTGACAATTACAAGTCTGAAATGAACCCTTTCTCATTTCTTACACTAACTTAATATACACCAGTAGAGTATCATACATATTATTTTGTAGTCACATTCTGAGTTCTTGTTGATGCCTTATACTGCATGCTACAGATGCAGAGTATGTGCAGGTACGGCAAGGATAGACTACTGTCTTCATGTGGTACATAGATTTCTTTGTCTTGTGTCTGACAAATGTCACACAAGACAATGCAGGGGGATTATGCTCAGCTTTGTTGTATTGCAGATTAAACTGCTTTACTTCCATTATTTCTACTCCAAAAGTAAACTTCCTTGTAACAGTGAGACAAGAGGAGAGCTATAGCATGTGTGCAGGGCTTTATGGAACAGGTCATCATAATTTATTGTTCATTACAATCTTCCTGTTTGGACAAGATTTGCAGTACACTCCTTTCCCCTGGCCATAAGTCTGTAACTACTTGTACCTTTTGACAACATTCCACGAGTATTTGCTTCTTATGATTGTAAACCAGTCCACATGGTCTTTCTGAGAAGGAATTTTGTCAGTTTTCTGTCTCCAGCTGCTGAAGACATGTTCTTGCTACTTGTGCCAGCAAGTTTTTCTGAGCAGAAAGAAAATCTACATGAGGGAAAGAGGGTTAGATAAAAGTAATAAAAATAAGTAGGGATGGTCTGGTTTTGAGAGAGAGGAAGACTGTGGAGCTCTGCTAAGTCTGTGCTGCTTTACTAGATCCCCAAATCATTTGGACACATTGTACAATGAAGTTACATATTTTACTCTAAATTATACAGCTTGGTTGAAATGAAAACACGCTGCACAAAAGTTTCAGAGAGACTTTGAGACACTAAGCAATAAGCTTTAGCCAGCAATAGTTGGCTGATAAACTTGGAGAAATCATTAAGAGTGTGTTGAGATGAACTGTAAATTCCTTGTAATGCAGTGTAGAGCATGCTAGACCAGTACTGAAAATACAGGAGTTGTAGAAACTACCAGGTAAGTACTTAGCGATATAGAAGCTTATTTATGCCACAGATAAACCCATAGTGAACATAGTGAATAGTACATGCAGTTGTTGTTGATGCCTCTGCACTTCTCATCATTTAAAAAGATCTAATAGTACTGGAAAAGGTACAGGAAAAGTTGACAAAGTATATCTGGAGCTAAATAACAGCTTATAAAGTAAGATTTATTATATCATGGGTTTTTTTCCTCTCAAGATAAGAGAACTAGAAGATAAACGCTGAAGTTCTGAAAAAATATGGACCATGTAGGCAACAGAATGGTTATCACTGTTTCTTATGATTAAAGCTAAAAGACACTTAGTAAAAATAGTGAGCACCGGACTTACAATAACAAGCAGATATAATCTCACATAAAGTACCATACCACTGCAAAATCCCTTGCTAGAGGATATTGAAGGTTCCGAGATGTGCTACAAAAGGCCAAACCAAGGTCATGAAAGTTTCTCGCAATGATTCTATGAAAATGCAACTTCTGGTTTCCAATGTCCTCAAACCTGTGGTTTACAGCAGTTGGACTGGCATGCGGGGCAGAGTGTCACTCTGGATTTGCTCAGCTCTTTGGCTTTTCACTTCAGCATCTTTTTGTGGCTTTGCTGAACTATGGGCTAAATGCTGCTTTCTGAAAGAATGTGTGGTCTTACAGAGGAAGAACAAACATGAACGTAAATGCGACAAGGCATCTTCCAATTTAACAAACACATTTTATAGACCTGCTCTTGGGTGTCTTCTGATATCTTCTACATGAATTTTATGCCTGAGCTAACTTGTCTATAATGGAGTAACTTTCTGTTATCTCTCCTTTCCTCATCAATTCTCCAAGTCTTATCTGTAAACACATGCCTTCTCCTTTTTTATTTGTAAAGTATTTAATTTTGCAAGCTACTGTGGGACAATAGCTTTTATATGAGTGACTGTTTGACCCAGTAGGGCTTTTCATGCAGAAATGTCATTTCTGTACCACTTTCTGTGGTGTTTTGCAGGTAAAAAGTTTAGAACAAACTCCAAATCATTTTGTATCATCTGTTCAGTTTAACTTTTGCACAGTTAAGATAATGGAACTTCTATTGTAAAATGCAAGAGAATGTAGAAGATTATTTTAGTAATGTTTGTGCTGCATAACTTTTCAAAATAAGGTTGTAGAACATTTGATTGCTTCAGTAACAGAATAAGCTTTATATTACTTGTGACATGGAAAGGATGATCAACTAAGCTTTTCTTTAGGAATTTTACACAGAAGTATTATTAAAGTCTAATATTCCATGTGATTTGTACCTCTTACTAGATACACCAAATATCCTTTTAGAGGAAAAAAAAAAAAATCACCCCCACCAACAAACAAAACAAAAAAAAAACCCGAAACACCACGAACAAACCTACCAGTGTACAAGGAGTTCACTTGGAGTGACTGTTGTTAAAAGGGAGTTTTTTGCTATGCAGCTAAGGACGAGGGGATTGTCCAATGCATGTGTAAAGGACTATGAATGACCTTGAATTTTCCTCATGAAACCCAAACCTCTACATAAATCCAAATCTGTTCTTCCTCTGCAACTACCCCTGTATAAAAGCTGTTAACAAATCATATATACAGTTTCAAATAGCAAATTTTTGTAGTAAGAGGATATAGGCCCTTTCAATGTAACTTTCAGGATAACTGATTATTCTAGCTTCAGAGACTGCTTTCTTCAAGCTTTAGAGCAAACCATGCTAACTCAGTATGTCTTTAATTCCAGTTGAGCTCCAACACCTTACAGGGTGTTTCAAAAAGATGGACCCAAAACACTTTTGTTGTGATTTGTAATTGTGTCCACCTTTTTGAAATACCCTATATTTTTCTGGACCTGCTGAACTGAACACTAATAACTAGGAAGTCTGACTTACAGAAGAAAGGAAATATCTATTTTTGCCTGTGGTATTTTACACACATAGGTAGTTCCCTCAAAGCTTGCATGTAAATATCCATATTTGCTTCTGATCTCAGATACAAGAAGAGCTCATCTGGCACACTCTGATGCATTATTACAACTAAAATCCTGGCAAGCTTGTAAATCTGAAAAAGCAGCAATTCTTCAGGATTGGTAAAGGATTTTTCTTTGTTCTCTCAACTTCTGTTTGGCTCTTAAGAAGTCAGTCAGTCTCTCTTGGTGTTCCAGATGAAGATCATCTATGCTGACTCAGTGGTACAGGTGAACTTCCTTTGAGGGAAGGAAAAGATGCTGCTGGAGTAAGTGAACATTCACTCTGTTGGTGCTGCTGGTAACAGTATTGTGCAAGGGTTACCACAACAGTAAACCTGCCTCCATGTGCTTCCTAACCAGCACATCCTTTTCAAGGGAATGGGGAGGTACAGTTATCATTCACTGACAGATTGAGTGGTTACACTGATTCATTCTGAAATGCTGTGACTAACAAATTAGTAGACAGAGGTGTTGGTGTTAGGATAGAAGTGGGAAAGAAAAGTGCTGGCAATTCAAGAACTGTATTTACATTATTAGTGTTTTCTGCATTTAACAGGATAGTTCTGCTTTCTATATGATTTCCTTTTCTGGCAGTTGGCATCAAACAGTAAGTATTGACCTTATCTTTCTGAAGTTTAGGACCATTGAAAAGTATGTCTCGAATTAAACTTCAGAATGAGGTATCCCTGGCAGCGATGGCTGGTGATTAATATCGTGAACCTGCACAAGGCTTTCAGGAGGATGCTTCTGCAGGGCTGCACTGTGCTTAGAGGGAGGGGATAAACCTGCTGATTCTGAAGAGCTTTTGATCACTGTGTCCAGCCTTGCAGCTTCCGAAACACCATCTTTTTTAATTTGTATTTCTGTTCAGCCTGAGGAGTTGGTGCATATTATTACCCTGCCCTAATGCTGAACAAGTGCCAGGCATTTTGCTGTATCTTCTTGGACTCTGTTCTACATTATCTCCATTTTTATTTCTTCATAAATAGCAAATGAGTTTTCTAGAAGAGCAGGAAAGCATTGTGGTTTTGTTTGGGTTTGTGTTTCCCACCCCCACCCCCCTCAGGCAACAAAGATTCATTCCTACAAGAATGCAGACATAATTAAGGTCTGAGTTGGGTCTTCACAGATCTTTCTATCTTACCCTCCCTCTGTGAGACACCATTAATGAACTCTTTATTTATGCTCTTGCCTTAGAGAAGTGTTGACATTTAATTTTCATCTATTTTTATTTTTTCCACAAGAAGGTAGAAGAGGGGAGCTGCCAGTTGTATAGCTGAAGAAACTGAAGCAGGGAAGGCTGGAGTTTTATAAAGATTTAAACCGGAGTGTTTTTTATAAAATATTGAGGTTGCATGCTGACAGCAGGGACACAGAGGCCCTGCAGCCCAAGCCATAGCTCTTATTTCTGCAGCCTGATCTGAGATTACAGGTTGAGCCGTATCAGAGCTGACCTGAGCGGGGGACCACAGAGCTGTGAAGGGGGGTTGCAGAGCATGGTGGTGACTCAGGGCGCTGGCACCCATGGCCCCAAACACTATCACTACATGTCAGGAGTGGTCTGTGCCCACTAAGCAGAGATGTAGCCGAGGTGCAGAATGGGGAGGGATATGTGGGTTGTCTTGTCAGCCTGGTGTGCCGGGAGCTGGTCCTGGGACAGTGGCAGGTGTGCTGTACAAGCAGGACTGACAGTGTGCTGCTGGGCCAGGGCAGCCTGGGAAATACAAAACAGGTCTCAGGATTTATATAATATCACTATGGTGAAAGCCAGTTCTTGGTGCTCCAGTACTGATTGAGACTGTGTCTGGGTGGAACTGCAGCAGTGCTGCCATGAGTACTGTTTCTTGCTAAAACACAGGCTCCTTAACAGCCCAAGTAGAGGAGGTTAAGGAGCTGAAACGTCATATGTAAGAAGGGCCACAGCTAGGAACAGCACTTTCAAAGTGTCAGACCTATGAATGCTGTTTTGCAAATATTTCCAGGACTAGCAGCTGACTTTGA
Source organism: Patagioenas fasciata (assembly GCF_037038585.1). NCBI lineage: Eukaryota > Metazoa > Chordata > Aves > Columbiformes > Columbidae > Patagioenas > Patagioenas fasciata. The sequence continues at coordinate 12,591,963 of NC_092533.1, read as the reverse complement.
AGGAGTACTTAAGTGAAGTAGTGTGGGAGCTGACTGTCACTCATCAATTTTCAAATTCCTTTGGGCCCAAAAAGACAATTTACAGTAGACGCTTGGCCACGTTGCACTGAAATGGCAAGTAGATGGCAGTAGGACATACCAAAAGTAATACACTTCTCTGTGCTGTGCCTTGGTTAGGTCAGTCTTGTATAAACAGACCTGCTGGGTGCCCAGTGTCACAAGAAGAGACATGCCTGTGCTAGTGCACTGCCAAGTGTTCATTATTTTGCAAAGGTTCAGATTAAAAAGGCAATTGTAAAAGTTAACTTTTGTAGCTTCTCTGTGGTATTGTGGCTAGCTGAAAAGGCCCCACATGGTAAGAATCTGGTGGGGTGTGTGGGGCTGTGACAAATACTATAGTTTTAACAATCTACAGTGCATTAAAAAAAAAATAGTAGGGGCAAGGAAGATGAAACTCTCCGTTCTTTTATCACATGCTCTGTGGGGCCTATTACAAACTTTTCTGACTATAGCTACTCATACACTAAGGAGTCTGATTATTCCAGTCGTGGATTGAGGCGAAACATTAAATTCTTGCAGTGGGATACACAGGTGCTCACGTTTCAGCCGATCGATGTTCATAACACAAATGAAGTTCCACCTCAATGACCAAGTGCTTTAGTCTCTGATTTTGTTTTTAATCACAAGATCTATCTATCTGTCTTTTATTGTCACTACATGCCAAGTTATTTAATTGTGCAGTGTCTCTATATGTCTCAGGATTCATATTCCTAATGTGCTTCAGCAAATTAGCAAGCCATATTACCAAATTGTAATGCCTGACTTCTTCACCACCATTAAGTATGAGTATTCAGTACTCAAAATTTGACTCCCCTGAGCTCCTGCTTTAAAGTTTAAGTTTCTGAAACACACAAGCATATTACATGCAGTCACATCCTTATTTAGTTATTCCCCTGGTACTACCCTTGTCTCTTTGATCCCTGTAGAATGCAGGCTGCTTGACCAAGATAATTGCGGTTGAACAGTACCGGTTTATTAACATGCACATCGGCACCCAGTGCAGTCCCGCTGGGGCCTTGCTGCAGTTCATATGAGAGGTACGCAGAGCAGCAGAGAAAAATCCTTAAATTCAGATGCTGGTTTGCTTTCTGCCTTTTTTCTCTTTCTCTTTTTTTTTTTTTTTTTTGCTGTTGTTGTTGTTAAAGAACAGATCAAAACTTCAGTTTACCAAGCAAATATGAAGCCCTCAAGAGTAAAAACTGGGGGTCACAACAGACTTTCACACTAAGACTGCAGAAAGGATTTTCTCTTCTGCAGATTTTCTCATCCATGCATATTAGAGAACAGATGTTTGGTTTTTTTTCCTCTACCATTGGCAAAGAAATCCATCCTGCTTGATTGTATTATTATCCTGTGACTCAGCAATACTGGTGCTATTGTATCTCAGTATTCTGGTTGACATTGACTGCTTAATCTCCAGCATAAAATTTTACTAAGCCTGGTAGGGTCAGCTGCTCCTAAATGAGCAGCTTTTTCTTACAAGTTTGAAACTATTTTTCCTCATGGGTCAAGAGAAAGGGATAGAGGAAGAAAAAGAGGTTACTTTAATATCCTTGTGAAGGACTTCCTCAACTTATGGGTGCCTTGCAAGAGGCAATCTCATCACAAATTCTTGATAAAAGCTGTAGTCTGGAAAAATAATCGCGGCCTTATGTTTTGTCATCTCTTTCAGACAGTAGTAGTCTGTGGTATTTAAACAGTCATATATTCATGTCAGTATGTTAAATAATTTTGTAAAAGCACAGGTTTAAAAGAGCTGTAATCAGGGCTGCAATCAGAAACATCAACAAAGAGTTATTCTGCAATAATCAGACTGTGTTAAAACCTGTATCAGCTTTTTCTGCAGTATCTCTCCTGCAGATTATACTCAAATATAGGTTACAGTTAGTCCTGTTTGATAATTCTCAGTAACTCCAAAGCTAAGCCAAGCGGTACTTGCAGTTAGTCTCATAGTAAGTTACTCAGTTCAGAATAACTGCCAGGAGATGCTGGTGGATATAGAAGGTCTATAGAAGAAACTTAAATGAAAAAATTTCCATCTTCCTATTGAGTAAATAAAGTATTGACTACTGAAGTTTCATCTGCTTTGTGACTGAATTTGAGGGCTTTAAAATAGAAATAATCTATATAGTATGTTTTCATCCAGTGGTGCACTAATTTGTGATCATAAGCAAATGAAGATAGAGCAAATGTGTTAGATTTTTGTCATGTACTTTGAAGAGAGCAGTTTGGAATAGAAAGCATACAAAAATATAGAGGATTTATTCTCAGTTGTAGGGAGATATCAGAAGAAATTATAAATATGGTATTTTCCCCTGCTACTCTTGAGAGGTGCTCTGAAACAGCTTTTCATTTGTTAAGCACAGACCACAAGTTGAGTATGTCTGTGAGGGCTGATCCTCCTTGTCTTTGTCCCTTTGCAGCAAAGGTGTTGACCTCTGGTTCACCCTTGATTAATCTTCTTCCATTATAGCTGATTATAAAAACAAAAATAGCATTCAAATAAGATCCATAGCTGTATTCTCCAAGGTGTGAAATTCTGTTTTGATTAGTCCTGAAATAAACTGAAAAACGATGTACAATTGGTCCTGATGTGTGAAGCTAACTAGTCTGTGAAAAGGAATGGAAAATCTTTCATTGTTTGTGAAAATGACTTTGACAAGGTAGAAAAATATAGTTAATGCAACTTTTAAGAATAGAAAACAAAACAAGAACAAAACCAGACACACCAAACCAACTTATTTTTGGGTACTTCTGGAGACAATTTTTTAATGTTTCCACTCCAGGAGTATGGGATTGATATTTACCTTGATTTAAACAAAAATGAACCAACCAAGAAAAAAAAACCAAACAACTTATAGTGAGTGTAGGGATAGACTTCTGGGAGTCCATGAAATATTATTTGAAAAGTGTATTAGCTACAATTTTAGTAATAGAAAATTGCAGTTCAGAAAGCATTGTCTTTCAAGACTTTCTTCTTTAGTTCTAAAAAGTGAAGAATCTGATGAAAGCCAAAAGAATGTACTTCACCATGGACAGGTCATAGAAAAACTAATGCTTAAATTTTGAGGTTACGCTGTGAATATCAAGACTACTTACATCAAATTAGTCTGAAAACCGATTTTGTACTTAACAGTAACCTAAGGTAAGGATAGAATAAGTAATAGTTTAAGTACAATTATTCAGGGCCTGAAACACTTCAGAAACTATGGGTATAATATGTGCTAGAAAATTAATATAATTAATAAACTGATGGAAATCATCAGGAATGGCTGGAATTACATAATGGTTTTCACTCCTAATGATTCACTATTAGGCCTGTCTGGCTAGTGAGTTTTCACGAGAGAAAAGTGTGAGAGATTTGGCCCTAAACAGAATTTGTTTTTATTGCTAAGCTGGGTCAGTTCTTGGATACAGGAAAAATAGGTTGTTTTTGACTGTGTTGCTGTAGTACAGGGGAAACTACAGGTTATTACTGATTGTTTTATAGGCCGTTGGTAGTGACCAGAGCTTCTTGCCTTATGATTTTGTAACCTACATCTAGGAAATCACCAAAGTAGCTGCTTATTACATGGTAAGTTTTCATCAAGGAAGGGACTTGTGATCCTCCTGAGGAACAAGTAGGGGAGGGTTCACAGTTAGGTTCTCAACTCAAAATTGGCTTACTCCTAGATAAGGAAAGTTAACACGAGAAAAGGAGAAGACTGAAATAAGTGTTTTGTTTCTGATGTGGACAGAGAATGCAAAGTGGGGAGAAAAAAAAGATAAGTTTGTTTCGATCTGGGAGGCTGGGTCAAGTGTAGAAGATGTATGTCAGACTTGTGAAATTACTATGCAAGCTGAAAGTACATAAAATACTTTAAAAATATTGTGTGGATTGTAACATACACTTGAACTTCTTTCTAGGAAGGTGCTAAGATTGCCAGAAATCTAGGCTCTAGACTAGTAGTTCTTCTATACTAGTAGTTCTTCTATACTAGTAGTTCTTCTATACTAGTAGTTTGATTTTCTGTTCACCAAAGCTTTTCTGAAGACAAAACAGTATATTGCCCACAGAGCAAGATATTTAGTCTTCTGGAAGTCCAAAAAAGTTTGAAATCAATGATAATTTTGGGGTGGGTGGGGTGGAAGTGTTGTCTTTTGATGAATCTGAATTTCACTTGATGGAGTTTCCCGTCTAGTGACATGCGTGATATAGTTCTGACTGGATATAAGGAGAAACTTTTTCCTCATGAGAGCAGTCAAGTAACAGATCAGGTTTTGCACTCTTTCCTTGCACGGTGTGAGGTTTTGCATTCTTCATCATTGCAAGACCAGACTGAATAAAGCCCTGAGTAACCTGGTCTGATCTCGGAACTGCCTCTGCTTCGAGCAGGTGCTTAGACTAGAAACCTCCTGAGATCTCTTCCAATCTGCTCTTATGAAACACCGACTAGAAAGAAATATACTTTTAGCAGTAAATGAAGCTTGCCAAAGAAAGAATTTGTGTATTGTTATTGTTGGATCTTTTCAAATGAAGGCTTGGTTTTTGTCTAAAAGTCCCCCTATTATACATAAAAATTACTTCAGGAAGGTGCTATGGCCTATTTTATAATGCGGTTAGGCTAAATGATTGTAATACCCTTTGGAACTCTCTAAATGCCTGATATTCCCAAGGAATGCTTTTCTTCTAGAGTGACTTTTTCTAACTCTGTTCTGTGATTTCCCAAAGACATTTCCATCTCCATGTATCTTATTATATGCAGAAGGCACATTACTATCTACTATTTCTTCTGTGTACAGCTTGATAGAGATTATGGAGCAAGTCACATGGAAAATGCACAGAAATTTTACTGAGGCCAACTGAATACAAATAATTCTCATTTGTGTTTTTCTCTTCTGTATTTAAATTCGCTACAATGAGAAATGAAAATACGACTAGTGAGGTGTGAAAGTTAGGCAAAGGGTGTTTCAAACCACCCAATTATGTTGAAGGACTTAAAGAATCTGCATGAAAAAACACCCTTCAGATTCACGGGGGATTTTAATATGGAATAAAGAACACTACTTGCTTGGAAAGTAGCCTAACTGGATAGAATTATGAAATGAACTGAAATCCTTAGGAGCAAACTAAACTAAAAACATGATTCAGACTAGGGTATTAGTGATGTGTTAATGAGCCTTAGTAAGATTCATGGAGAAAAATTACAATCCAGATATTAAAGAGGACACGTGATCTAACAGGTACAGAACTTGCCTGGTCAATGGAATAGATGCAGCAATATAGTTTTGCCTCTTTCTGCCATGTGAATGAGGCCTTTGTTCTGTCTTTGTTACAGGCTGCTGGTAAATCAGTCTAGAAAGCAGTGAGCCAGGTGAGGAGTTTGAGTGGGGCGGTACACCTGTCAAAGTGTAACGCAAGTGTCCTAAGGCAAGCTCAGGGGGACAGAAACCTCCCACGGAGTAGAAGGGCAAAAACTGCTTGATCTCTGCAGTAATAATGTAGAATGAGACAATGGAATGATCTCAAAATGGAATAATGCAGAGAAAAAAGAGGTCTCCAGAGGTTCAGGAACAACTTGCTAATGTCTTGCTACAGACCAAAAATAATCTTCCTGTGGAGTGATATATTTGTGCTGGTTTTGGCCGCAATAGAGTTACTTTACTTTATAGTAGCCAGTGTGGAAATCCATTTGAATTTGTGCGTGAAACACGCTGCTGTTGATAATACAGGGATGTTTTAGTTATTGCTGAGCAGTGCTTACACAGTGTCAGGCCAAGGGTGATTTTTGGAGTGATGGCCTTATGTCTTCCCAACTAACCCTTATACATGATGGAGCCCTGTGTTCCTGGAGATGGCTGAACATCTGCCTGCCCAAGGAAAGGAGTGAATGATTCCCTTGTTTTGCTTTGCTTGTGTGTGCAGCTTTTGCTTTACCTGCTAAACTGTCTTTATTTCAGCACTTGAGTTTTCTCACTTTTACCCTTCCAGTTCTCTCCCCAGTCCCATCAGGAGTAATGAGTGAGTGGCTGTGTGGTATTTAGTTGTTGGCTGGATTTAAACCATGATAGTATTCCAAATTCATCCTCTGTGTGAGCAGTTCCTGAAAGAGTCAATGTGATTTCATGTGGGACTGTCCATTATCACAAGACCCTCAGTTTTGCAGTTGATGTTTGGTCCCGATGAAGATGAGCTGATACTTCTGTTTAGAATTGCTCTCTAGAGGACAGAAAGACTACAGTTTTAAAGAGCTAGGAATAACATTTAAGTCAAGGCAGCCTTTAAAGTAAAAGCAAAAATGAATTTATTTTACTCCAGTGGAAAACTTACTAAAGCAGTTATGTTTAGAGACTGTGATACAGAGGAATAAACGAATACTTATAGCTTTATGGCAGCTTGTAGCTTTTACTTTAAGATGTCTCCTCAGTTCCCTTCCGTTACCTGATTGTCAAATTAAGCTAACTATAAAGATATTTCACACAGCTTTTCTGGCCTGGGATCCATTTATTTCTAAAGCCCCCATTTTTAGGCTTGTTGCCTCCAAAATAAATGGTAATTGAAATGAAATAGTCCCTTCCACGTTCCTTTTTCTTAGCTGTGTTTCTGTTCAGTACAAACTCACTCTTATGTCACTGTGGGGTGCAACTAATTCCATGGCACCCTAAATGTATCTCCTGCCTGTGAAGTTTGGGTTCTGTCTGCTACAGCTTCCCTTCTGTCACATATAGACCCCATTGGAATTCCTCACCAAGGCAAGAAGACTTGGTTTAATATCTGATTCATCAATAAGCAAAACTATTTACACAATGAAAATATGCTTTTCCTTGGAAAGGTTGACTTGGATACAATTCACATTACATTTGTATGTCAGCTTACATACATTTATTATTTAGAAAAAGGTTTACTTTAAAATTGTTCTCTTATAACCAGATATAATTGAGCACAATGCATTGCAGATCATTTAAAGATATTCACAGGTTCTAGTTATATTAACAGAGCAGCTAATTTCAGGATACCAGAGTATTAATTAAATTGCTCTCTGGGACTAGGCCTATGCAGTGGTAAGGAATTACTGTTGCATAATTTCGGTAGTTTTCTCACTAAAGAGAAAGAGCTGATGCTCTCGCATTACATGTGAAATGTGTAATGAAAAAACGGTGTCTCATCACATGATTATTGTAAAGAATAATGTTTGTAACCACGTGGACACGTTGGATTGGAAGTTGCAAAGAGAGCAAAAGGAGTATTTGCTGCTTTCTCCTATTAACAGCTAAAATAACAAAGGTGATGATGGCTTTGAAACAACCAGCCAATTTGGCTGCATTGAAAATATCTTAGATTTAAGATGTGTTCAATACCTTCCTTTCATTGGGAATGCTGGTATTTATAAGAAATTCAGTTTCACTTGACAGAACATTTATTAACAGCTAGCATGGGAGAAGACTGAGCTGCATATCTTTTGGACCAGAAGGTCCACACCTTCTGAATGCTGATATATTCTGTCTTCTGCTTGCACTACTGCTTTTGGAGCTTGGAAAGCTGCATGTTTTGACTGGTAAATGAGACATGGTAAGATTCAGTGAAAAAGAGATGGATGATCCAATGTGACTAAATGGAACAAACTGATCACAGTTTGAACATAAACAATTACAACAATTACTATCATTGTATTTCAGTTTTGATAACAGGACAATATTACTTTTCTTTTGCGCTTTCTTCTAGAGAGTTTTCAAGATAGTAAAAAATCTATTATTTTAGTAAGGATCACTACTGCAGATTTATTATTTGTATTAGTATTTCAGAGTTAAAATGGAACATCAGCTGACCAATGTAATTTTTCCTTTTCTTTGTGCATATTGTAGATAAAGAGATGTTTTGAAAGCGGAAGATAATCCAGCTGTATGGTCTCAAAAAAGACTGTGTTGATATATTGCTTTATTTTACTGCATTTATTACACCAGGAGTCGTTACCTAGGCCATAAACCCGTTGCTAAATATTAACCTCTTTCATTACCTCTATTCTGGTGTAACTGATACCTGCTTATGAGTGCCCATTACCTCTGACCAGTCCCATTTCTTTTCCACAAATCATGGTGATATCTAGGAGGTTATTAAGGTTAAATTCTTTTATTCATCATAAAGTCAATTTCCATTTAGGAGGTATAACATCTATTGTTATAACATAAAGTAATTCATCTTTAAAGGATGTCATCTGTCATTGTTAGCTTTCTGGCAACTCTAATGCTACCAGCTATAAAGAATAAAATTGCTCTGATGGAAGAAGCTGAATATTCCAGTGTAGCAAGTTCAGAATAGGTGCCTAGCGAACAGATTAAAAAAAAAAAAAAAAGGCAACAACCAAGCAAAGCTAATTTTAATTAACATAATAGAAATTTTTTGATGTATTAGGTAGATCAAGTTTTATCTGAGTTTTCATGGAATCATGTACTGCACAGAGGTTTTCTTGGTTCTTATATAGATCAAATCATATTGGCTACTCAAGTAGATACCTGTAGAATCTATAAGTGAGACGAAAATCCTTAGCAAAACTTAAAAAAAATCTTTCTTTTTACCTTTTTTCCCCAGAAAAGTAATTTGACTTTATCGTGTGTCCTCTTGTGGATATGCTTTTATCACTAAAACAGGAAAGAACTGAAGTCTCTTTGAGAAAGTTTCTGAACTTCCTGGAAAGGATCTACCGAAAATTTATCAGATGGTTTTCAAAAGACTCGTACTAGCTCTGGAAGTTTTCAGAAAATAATCTCTATGCCCTGTTAAGGCTTACATGTATCTTTGATATGTGGAAACATGAAAACATCAGGCAAATCTTGTAATGTGCAAGAAATAATCAAAATGAGGTGGTTGCTGTGGTTGGAAATATGGGGTTAGCATCTCCATTTCTTGGGGGGATTTTGCAACCTTAAACTCATGCACAGCCTCATTACAGCATGGCAACATAAACCATACCAGACTGTGGAATTGTGTTAACAGTAATGAAACGTTGAGAAAGTACCACTGTCTTTTTTCTTAGAATATTTTTATATTTATACTACTAAAATAAAAAAGGGAAGAGAGCTTTCAAATGTGAATAAATTCAAAGGTCATATTCCATCCCACCACCAAAAACCAAATGCCCTTTTCTACTGTCTGTTGACTTTTAAGTTCTTGTTATTTCTCTTGGCAAATTCCATTTTGAATTCAGTTTCTGTTTTGCACAGCATAAAAAATTGCACATGCTATGTGGCATAATGAGGCATTATTGTAGTTCTGAATTCCTATTACGGGACAGAAAGTGAATTTAGCCAAGGCAAGCAAGCAGAAGTCATTATCATCTGATAGCTGCTAAAGGTCACAAATGACAGGACCACAGGCTTTCCTTTCATTAGAATAACATCACGGTTAAGAAACCACAAAGTGTTTGAAAGAAGTATAAAATTCAAGTGCATAATACCTTAAGAATAAGAAACAAAGTAAATAGATATATGGTGTGGAGGGTTTTATGTATATGTGTAGATCGAGACTTTTGTTTAGCAGAATGCTGAAGTGAATGCTTCATTCTAAAACATGCTGAATTCTCATACAAACTTTATCAACGTAGTTGCTTTTCTATGTATTCCATCTGTATTCAGGTGTTGCTGAAACATAGGCTAAATTTTCATATGTTTTCTTGGAGTATTCTTTATGGTGCAGTGTGATATTTGTAAAAAGTGGGGCTATTGTTACAGGCATTTTAAATTTTTCACATCGATATCTCTTGCCTCAGAAAGATGTATCTTCAGTGCCTTAATAGAATATACATGGATCAAATCACCTTAATAGAATACACATAGATCAAATCAACTGCTTTATTTAAACATCAAAAAGAATATTCTGACACTTGTGAGACTTTTTTCCCATATGTTTTAATTATGATTTTTCTCAGGACTAACCCTTTCAGGGTTACACAAACTGGCATGTACTGAGAAAAGATAGTAATTGAAATTTAAATAAAATCCAAACCAGTGCCTACTGGGTTATTTTTTGTTTCTTATTGTTTTGGTTTTGTGTTTCTCCTGTATATCTGGTAACATCAAATCACCTTTTCAGAAAAGTTAATCAACACTTATGTGACACTTTTTCTACCTAACTCTTGATTTTTGAACTTTTCTATTCTCCAGATTTTGGCTTTAACTTCTTTAAAGAGAAAAAAAAATATATTAAGGGTAATTCTTCCTGTGTACTGTAATAAATAAATAAATAATAACAGCTCTTTTAGAGGAAATTGTTTTCATTTTATATCTTCAGAACAAATTTAGAGGGAAACCATGTCCTAAAAACGGGTAACATAAAATGTTTTATGGAATTTATAACTGTTATGTTAGATCATGATTGTAGTGTACACCAAGTTAAATATAACCGGATTGAAGATCGCAGATGGAAGTGCTACAGCCTTTAGGAGGAGACATCATTTACTTGACAAGGTGAGATAAAGGCAGCTCTACTGACAGGTGTTAAATAGCTCTTGGGCAGCCCTTGGACAGCAGTGGTGGAAGCTTTTTCCTGGGTAGCTCCAGGGCTTTGAATAAATAAAGCTCTGCCTACCTGCACTGTCCTTAGCTTGCAACTAAAAAAAATCTTGATTGACTTCTGACCTTCTCTAGCAGAATTCAAAATGTTTACCTTCCTTCCCCTTTTCTCTAGCCAAACATTCCTGCCCTTACTCCTTTCCTGCAAGCCAAGTCCCCTCTAAAACATCCTATCCTGATAAACAACATCAGTTAATACTTAGTGTGTACTTACAAGACACCTTTCTAAACTGTGGTAAATACTGTCAACATTTTTATACTCTACCTTGCAAATGTTATGCTTATATTTTGTTGAAAAAGTGCATCCAAATAGCAATTTAATAGCCCATGGCATGCAGGAAGCTGACATGACTCCTCACAGAGGCTATAGAATTGATTTTGATGGGATTTCAATCACACTTCAGCTAGTGACTCTAGCTGCCCTCATAAGTCTCAGCTTTTGTTATTTGTTCAAGGAAGATATTTCATTTAAATAGGTGTAAGGCACCTTCTCTTAGTTAGAAGTGATCTTTCTGCAAACTAAGGCTAAGTTTGCTCGCAGCCTTCGAATCGCTTTTCTATTCAAAGAAGCTTCGTTGTGCTATACTGGTAATATGGAACACAACTGCAATATTTCAGTGTTATCAGACCTCTGAATTTTCATTTTGGTTTTGTTTGGTAGACTTTTATTCAAGTGTTATATTTGATGTGAGAAAAGAAAGGCCTTCAGGGCTGTTAAAAATCAGAACGGGGAAACAACCACAATGTAACAGAAAAGATGCCTATCTCTCAAACTCTGCCTCCATGCTTCTGTATACAGGAGAAGTCTGTGTGGATATTATTTCTGTGGCTTTAGGCAATCATGTACTAAATTTCTTTTGTGCATCAAAGCATGGGGATGGCAGTCAGGAGTGTTTTGTTTTGTGAGAGGAAACCAAAATGTTTTGAACTAAAATGTACAGTTGTGACAAGATGTGCAAAGGGTTTCATAGGAATACTGAGCAAGTAATATTTTGGGTTTGACGAGTTCTGATGGATTCAACCAGCATCAGTCTTAAGAGGAATTATTCTTACTTTTCATCCTATAGCAATGATCAGTCGATTTTACCAGCAGAGCACAGCCTATTCAGCATAGGCTGAACACAGAATATTCTGTTTGATTTTGTCAATCTGACTTTTTTTCCTCGATCTGGACTAGCATAAGAAATGGATTAATTTCTAGTTACATGTTTAACCTTTGGCAGAATGAGATGAAATTGTGAAGTGGGCCATGTAAAGATCTTTACTGAAGGTTAATTGCCTGTACTATATAACTTCCTGTTTTACTCTACCTTACATAGCTAACTTAAACTCCTTAAGGACTGATGAACAAATATAATGGTTTGGGCAGCAGAGAGTCTTATTCAGTTTCTCCTCTTTAGGTGAGCGCAAGTAAGCTACCTTGGTCTTCCTTACAGCTGCTGTTTCACAGTGGTGCTCACCCAAGCAGTAACTGAGAAGCGTTCTGACGTTTGCTCAGCCACATGGTCAAAGGAGAACTAATGCTGTATCCAGACTGAAGTTCCTTCATATTTTCTCTGGAGAGGTAATGCTTGGTTATGGTATGGCTGTAGATCGCTACAGCCCATTTAGCACTCAAATGTAAAGATCTCTACGAGTTACCAGGCTAGCACCATGGTGATGTGATGTATACCCCTATTGACCCTTACCAATGGGTAGTTGTCCAATGCAGCGTTACACTTCATATATTGTCAAGTCATCTAACATTTCTGTTACCTAAATCAATGTTTTTTGATTTGCGGTCTCTAATGTCCATGAGAGATAATTAAGAGCAAATCTACTGCTAATCTTGGGTAAAATTCTGCTTGCTACACCAGTTTAAACATGGCAAGAACACATTATTGTGAATAGAATTGTTTCTTATGTAAACTGATGAAATCAGGATAAGGGACCTTAAACGTTTTATTATTTTCAGAGAATTTTCAGCTCTAACTTCTGAAGCTCCTTATCTGCATAAACTAAAAATCTGTCTTAGGTGAATCAATAGGACAGAGCTGCCTAGGACATTCAGAGTTTAACAGTCTCACAGAGTTTACCCAGTCTAACAAAGCTCTCAGATTAAAGAATATGGGCCCTTGCAAAAAGCCATTTCCTTTCCAAGACTGGGATAAAAGTGCTTAATTCAATATTAAATTACTGTAGCTTATTTGAATAAATGTCAGTCATGGGTCTGGAATATTTTTTTCAAGACGAATAACTTTTGACCAGAATATAGTCACTGAAAAGAACACCCCACTGCTGAAGCTCAAGAATCAGATGTTTGAGTGAAGATAAACATTAAAAAATGTACACACTGTTGAGCAATATAACAGGCTGTCACAAGTACCACTGTAAAACATAAATTCTGAGAAAGGTGATAGTTCATTGAAAAGCTAAGCACTAGTAATGATGTCAGACTGCTATAGAGAAACTTGATTATCTTTAATAGCCACTAGACACCAAGCATGAAATGATGTTGGCTACACCCTGGGCTCAATGGCTTATTCTGTTTGTCATAAATTATAAATATAAGAGTGTGGGGGCAAGTCCAGTATAACCAAATTACTGGCGATAGCTTAGTTAGGACAGGATGCTGAAAAGGGAAGTGGGTGTATAATGCTTTGGGTAGGTGAGGGCAGTAGGATTTGGAGATTAAAGCTGGTTTAATGAAATGGAAGATCCTTTGTAAGGGCTCTTAAGTACCCAAGTGCTTGCTGAGAAAAAAAAAATAAAGGTACTCTGTATACTGAGAAGCCTGTGTAATGTGTAGGAACTTCACTGTCAAAAGTAGACAGTGGTTTTAGCCTGCTTCCCCAAAAGGATAAAGCTCTTGTTGCCAGATAGTACGTAATTTGCCATATATGCTCCAAACAGATATGGGGAGTAACTAAGCTGCCTTAAAGTGAATATATACTTCCATAATCCAACCTTTTGTGCTTTCTGAGACTTAATTGTGACAAAGCATAAGGAAGCTGGAGGGATACTTTTTCTAAACTGTGAATGGGAGAAAGAAAGGAAGTAGAAAACCAGGTGATGTTCTTTCTCTCACACAACTGAAGAACAAATAGTAATTCAACTCTTCTGGGGGTGGAGGGGAGCTGCTTAGGCAGTGGTATGTGCCTCTGGCAAATATTTCTAAAGCTTTATTCCTAAGTATCCAAATCCAGGAGCTTCCTTTATAATCTTTACTTCCAGTTGAAGAATCATATTTAAAACAGTTATGAGAGCCAGCTTCTCCAATCTGTTTGCCTTCGTTTATGCTAACTTTCTTCATTCTGCCCCCCTCAGAGTTACTTTGTATAAAATGCTGATCAAGCATTATACATGCTATGTTTCAGTCTCTTCAAAGTTAACTCCATTAATAGAGCAGTATGAATTGCAGAGACCAAACTACTGGAACCAGAAGCATAAACTTATAATTCCAAATAGCGCTTTCGGTATATTGAAGGTCTTTTTGTAGATTGGTAAGTCTCTTAAAACAACTTTAGAAAGCTCCTTCACAACCACGTTTTCCTTCAGCACTCCTGTAGTCCTCAAGCAGAAGTTTCAGTCAAGAACTCTTGACCCCTGCTGCTGCTGTGATGGCACTTTCGAAAGCTGAACTCGAGTGGCACTGAGTCCACTGAAGTTAATTATGGGGAACTACTTCTTGAAAAAAGACAGTCTCCTTCCTTGTTTTGGCATAACATTTATTGGCCTCCTGGGATGAGGAAAGATCGGGATGGCATATTCAGGTCACTCCGGTGACATAGCAGCTGCAAGCTTAACTTTTAAAAGTTTGATTTCAGCTATGAGTTTTTATTGGCAATTGACAGTAACTAAAAAATATGATTAAGTTCTCACCCTCTGCCAGCTTGTCTTCTTTAATTTATACTTATTGCGATAAGATGACAGCAGTTTAAATTAAAAAAAAAAAAAAAAAAAGTGCTGGCTTGGAATATTACACATGGTTCACTTAGAAATGACCTAGTTCTGAAAGACTCAAATATTTTTGCATGCAATGCTAATATCCTCTCTTCTGTCCCAAATTGTTTTGCAGAGATTGTTTTTGTAGAGAGAAGTTACAACTGTGTATATTATAATCTAGGTTTCATAGCACTCTGCCACTAAAAAGAAAAACAAATAACAACAACAAAAACAAACCAAACCCCGCTATATTCAGGTATGCTAAGTCTGTTTTACACTGCACTGATGCTACGGTTAGGTGATGAATTGAATAAATTTAGTTTAGACTAGTGTAAGACAACCTTGTGGCAACATTCACTGATTTATTGTTGTTGTTGTTATAAACAAAGGTTGTATCTTTTTTCTTAATGGGATTTTTATATATATGTATAGTGCCAAAACATTGCATCTCCCTCTTTGAAGACACTTAGTCCAATTTTTTTTTTTGCAATAGGTGATTTATTTGTAACTCTTTTTTCCATTTATTAAGACAAGACAGTGAGAATGAGGATTGCAAATACAAGTAGTAAAGTTCAGTTCTAATCAACAGAACCCATGCATATGTATAGAAATGCACTAAACTCTGCAGGATAGCCTTGAGTCATACAGCAGATGTTGCTTACTTACTGTCAGTGAACAAATAGCAATAATTTCTTTTAAAAACAAGTCTGTTCTGTACTAGTGTATCAAAGTTGAGAATGTCAAGGTTAGATAAATGGGAAAGCTCAGCAGAGTGGGAATTAACATCTTCTTGAATCTACTTGATATATTGTTTCTTGTTGTTTTGCAGGCTTTATATTTTCTCAGAGTGAGGGCAGGGAGATAGAAAAATCACTGATTGTTAAGTGGGAAATGGCTGGTGGGAAGTGTGACCCTTGGTCTTTACAAGAGAAGAGGAACTAGAGAGATGGAGGAACATTATGGAGGAACAGAAGGCTAAAAAATCAAGGATTTCACCACATAAAACTAGGTAGGGAAATGGGCTTTCATAAGACGGTTTTTATTTTTAGGGCAGATTTACGCCAGAATCATAAGCTTTCGACACTACTTATCAATAATTTCTGTGCCTAACCTAATGCTCAATTAGAAATCCTAGAAAATTAGGTGAAAATTATTGACAAAAGTGTAGTAGAAAGAATTTATGGCAATCAGATTAAGAGTATAAGTATACTTGCATTCATCAGGAAGATAATTCTCAAAACATCTGGTGACAGGTAGAAACCTATGAAACCTTAGAGGATAAAGATGTGGATCTGTGGATACAGAACAGTATAACATTCTTATTGAGGAATCTATAGATTTGGTTTTCCTTATGGAACAATTGAAAGCTAATCACAGACTAGTCACAACTGTAAAAGAATCCTGCAATTTGCACAAACCTGTCATCACAGCTGCAAGTTGTAACCTGCTTAAAAATTGCTCTTAATGTGAAATTGCTTTGTCATTTTTCTGCCACATGAATTTGGTTCGGAAGAGAAATGTAAGAACATTTGCTAACTCAAGTCTTCATTTCTTTTGATTTAATTTTTCAATATATTATTACTTTGAACTGCTGTACTGTTTTCCAGTTCAAAATGGTTTTAAATTCCCTGAGAAAAACAAAAATGAAAACTTTTGACCCAGTTCTGCCATTTGATGACTTGCAGGATGCATTAGTGCTTTTCAAGGTTTGGCCTTAAATCTCGTCTCATTTGTTGTCCTTCATATGACTGGTAAAAGTAGGAGCTTGAATCCAATACACAAATATAAAAATAACCTTTTAACTAAAACTGAATGTTGTTAGGTACTATAGTAGTAAACTGCTGTTTGAGAAAGTGACTAATGATTCCAAGTCTTTCACATCTTGTACTGTTGCCTTATCTCGCAATATTTGTCAGTTTTCATCAAGTCATTAGATATTTGAATCCATCCATGGAAACAGCAATCACATCCTTTGATGGAACTGAGGCAACGTTAAAAATCAAGATGAGCACTGGGCTCTTTTCTATGTACAGTAACATTTTACAGTTTTGATTACAAGTAATATTGTCTTACAAGGAGATATGAATTCCTGGCTGTAGAGGGGACTCACCAAGTTAGAATACCCCAAATCAACCTGCAAATAGACCTTATTCCTACATCGTTTGATATGACAAATGCATCACATGTTTGGTTGTTTATTTTTCAAACAAATAGAGTGCATTCTTCCTTATTTCTCTAGATATGGAAATGAAATTCAAATACATGAAGAAAAGGTGAAAAAAATCTAGTGGTATTTTTGGCAACTGTTATTACAAGAAGACTCTTTAAGCTAAGAAAATGGTACCATCTTCTTGCAAAGAAAAAAAAAAAACAAAACAAAACAACAACCAAACAAACCAAAACAACCAAGGAAACAAAAAACCCGTGCAAACCTTGAAATAAGACAGTTTAGCCTTGTTAATATGTTTTACTTTACTCCTCAAGTTGAAAATTGATCTATTTTTAACCATTTGATCTAGGTAAAATAGTAGTATAATGGACAATATTTCTGATGAGATCTATTCTTCCCCCTTTCTTTTAATGACTTGTCTGGATTTGCCTAATGTAGTTTTGAGCGGAGTACCTTTGGGATTACAAATATTTTTGCAGCCATAACTCCTTTCCAGGAACTAATGTGCATAAAATTTTGCTACAGAGCTATCTAAGTAAATAAGTATTGGAAAATATGCTAAACCACTTGCTGTAATACACATGGGATTCATATGTAACTGGAAAATTTTATATTCGATGCCCTGTACATCTGAAGAAATTTCCATTTTGGGATTTCACAGCAGCCTGTTAGTATCATAGGGTTGATAATCCATACTTGTGATAGAATTGTGGTTTTCCTAGTTTATATACTGGGAAACTGAAATACCATGAGACCTTTTTTCCAAGGACAAACAAGGACTGCATGCAAAGACAGTCTTTTGCCTTCCAAGATTGAGCTTTGTCTCATTTCCTGTGAAGTAAATCATCCATTTCTACCTGAAGGGAATATTATTTTCTTTGTCTGTGTAGGAAATAAGACTATTCTTCCCTTTTAGGGAGGGCTCATCTGCACTGTATTTTGAGCATGGACATGTGTTTGAACTGCAGCTTGTGGGCCTTTGCTCAAACTTAGGGAAAGATTATGCATACCACCTTTTTGCATAAATAAGGGACACAGGTATTAGGCTTCATCTACCTGCCTCTGTACTTGCAGTACAGTCATACTGCTGATCTTGCACAAATAAATCTGATGTAGTCTTCCTCTTAGAAGGTTTTCAAAGCCAGAACTGGAAAAACATCCTACTTGTATTTTAGCAGGGCAGTTTGGGGGGCTACAGTACATTGTGGGAATATATAGAGTTAAGTTATAAAGTTAGTGAGGCCTCAGACTCATGTTTGTTCTGCACTCCTGCAGGGAAGTACAGCAGCTACATGAGTTAGGATTTTCTAAAGGAACTTAAGGACATGTATTTCTCATCAAATTTTAGGCTTTTTAGGAATTCAGTGCCCATTCTATTGAATCCACTTCAGAAAACCTTTATTCTTAAGCTGCATTTTTTGCTGTTTCTCAGATGAGATATTGTAATCAAATCAGTTTGCTATAGACTAGATGGGTTTGAAAGGTAGTTGTTATTACAAACTCAATGGGGCTCTGAAATTCATTCCCTTACCTGGTTTGAAGCAGATTGTATCTGGTAACTTCCAGCATGCCAAAGCCATCAGTTTGATAAGCTTTTTGGAGAGAATTGAAGATACATTTGCACAACACTGAGTGAAGGGGAGCTTTCTGGCTGAATTATTGTTACCCTATGAATGGTTACTTTGCATTGCTTCTGGAGGCATTACTACAGTATAAATGCAAATGACAGCTTGCCTAGAAAATCTATAGGCTTTTCCCCCCACTATTTAAATATAAGTAAGTGGACAAATGGAGTAAAACTCTACTGAGAGTACAGCCATGTCATACTGTGCCTGTGAGTTTGGTTTTCGTTTTTTTTTTTTTTTTATTTAGTTATTAACTCACACAGTTTTGCTCATGTTTCAGTGTCTATTTGACAAGGGACGATGAACAAATGTGATGCTCATAGTGTCCTGTTGGACATTAAATAGATTTTGGATAAGCCAAACTACCAGACCCAATCGTCACTCAAGCTAAAAAGAACCACAACTTGGCAGATGGCTGCGGTAACTGTTAAAGGATATTTCCTGGTCTATATTTGCAACTCACATTTTGGTTTTTGGCTGTGCTGTTAGCAGAACTACAACCTTCAGGTTGTTGTTGGATGAGCTTGTTTCATGAGCACTTCTTCATGTCATTGTGATGGGAATAGGGAACTGTCTGTCTATGTCTCTGTTCAATAACCCCTTATCCCAAGGCAGCTTCAGCTGCAGTTCATTGCTTTAGTTTAACCTCTGATATTCAGCAAGGGGAGCGGTATGGCTTTCCTCACTTACTGTTCACTGCCTCCACTGAAACTAGTTACCTGAAATAGAGGGGAAAAAACAGCTGCTTTTTTGTGGTTTTTTGTTGGTTTTTTTTTGGTATATCAATTTTTAGGCAAGGTTGGTATTCTTCTATGAAGACAAAGTCAAAGTGTGCTTCTACTGCTACAAAATCAACTTGTATGCATTTGTCCAAAGTTAGTCCATTTAGCAAAAGATGTTGATGTCATTGTTTTCCTTGAAACTCACTGCTCCCTAAACAGAAGAGGTTAGTCTATATTTTTAAAACACTGATTAAAAATGATAAGCAAACACATTTATAACAGTTTCTTTGATATGCCACCCATCTTTGAGTGGAATTTTTAAATATTAGTAAATTTTCCCTCGTTAACAGTGGACCTGGATATCTGTTGGACTAAGTAATGAACAAATTTGAAAACCCTGTTTTTATGCTGTATTTCCGTCTTTGAGAACAAAGCAGTGCACTCAAAGGTCTGTTATTATTTGTGTGTATAGCAGCCAGTGCTTTTTAACAATGGTGCGTGTATATTTTCCTATATTATCATGGTCATATCATCAGGGGTTAACAAGCCAGTCATAGAAGCAGAGTACTAATCTATTTTAATCTTATATTGTCTTTCTTCTGTTTCAGATCAGCTACTCATACTGTACCATGAAAGGTAGCACTCTTCTTTGTCAAAGGCTAGAAAGGATTTTAGATAGAACTTTTTCATGGGATGTCAATAGGTGGAGCTAGACACAGGAACAAATATTAAGTTTTCAAAATCAAATGGTTTTATTAAGAGATGGCTGCCTTGGAATCCTAGGAGATGGGCTTCATACACAGTGTTTGAGAAGCTTCTTTCTACAATTGGTGTGATTTAATTCATCTTTAGTCCTGTAGTATTAATGAATCCTAGTGTATGTTGAACAATTTACAGATTCTGGGAAGATGAGTGTGTTAATCCTCAAACTCAGAGTAAGATCAGACAACCAGACTATTCAGGATAGCAGTGTCAAAATTTGAAGACTAATGAGAGTCATGGATCAGCCTAAAAGGGTTTTACAATGGGAGTTTGCATTGAACTGTATGACCCCAAGACTTCTTTCAAAATTCCAGCCTGAATCACCTGGAATGGAAAGAACCGCAGTTCATTGCGACTTGATAATTTGCCTGAACTTGCTCTTCTGATTGTGGGCATTATTGCTCTTCCTCACGCAATCACTTGTTTTACCACAGTGAATTGGCCTTACTTCATAGACTGGTGTTTCTCTTTTTCCTTCTTTTTCTTCAGCCTCCCTAATGTGCTGTCTTTGATGCAGTTAGGCTCGGAGTAAATGTGATCTTCGGAAAAGAGCATGCTCACCTTCCTACCATCTAAGCAGCACCTCCATATTCAATTCTTAAGCCCTGTCTGAAGGTGGCAGTTCATTGTGTCACACTTCTTATATGTGTGTTCTGTTACTGAGCTGCCAAAGGATTCACATCTTTTAAAGCAAAACGATGCAAATCTCAAAGCTTCTTTGAGACTATTGTGACTTATTAATTATATTCTGTAATGGTATTCCAATTCTAAAGGCAGGTCTCCTACTTGTCAGGAACTCACTGCTTCTCCTTGAATAATATTTTTGATTATCTTATTATCCCTCTGAAAACTGTTTAGTCATAAAATATTCGTAATTATAACCTTGATGCTACAATTAAAGTCATGTTAATGCTTCTATTAATAAAATCATGAATTGCAAGTACGTAAAATTTATGTTCAGCTAGAATTTGTCATAATAAGATACAGACGCAATGAAAATACTTTATATTAAAAAATAATGCCAAGTCTTTTTCATAATTCAACTTTATCCTATAACCATGTCAGTAAGGCACTGAGGAGCAGACCATAGAACTGAATAGTTTTTCTCGTGAAAAGTATGGTATTTCCCTTGGGACAAAATTCCTTCCATTTTGGAAGTTTCGTGTTGGAATTCATTCCCACTTTTGGAAAGTCTTTCTATTTTGACCTTGTGATCGGCAAGTTTCACAGACTCCGGACTCCAAATTTTATGGATAATTACTTCGTCAAATGCCACTGTCAGCATCTGCCGAAGTTCTTTATGAGCTGGATTACACCAACATGTTGTTTTACAGTTCCATAATGTGTCAGTATTGTGGTCATGACTCTCTATTATTCATTGCCCTTCATGTCTGGGGTACCACACTTTCTGTGATTGAGCATGAAGAATTGATACAGTATGTGAGCAGGAAGATTCTTTCTTACAGAGTTATTTTTTCTTTCCTCATTAAAACTCGGTCTGTATTTTCCTTTGCAGTACTTTGAAATAGGGGTTGTTTAGTTGTTGTTTAGTTGTTGTTTTGGGTTTTTTGTGTGTGGTTTTGTTGTGTGTGTGGTATTTTTTTTTTTTTTTATTTCATACTAGTCCATGGCATTATCTAGAATAATGGCTTGACAGACTTCAGTACCATATATTTCTTGACTTACTCCTGATAACCCTTATCAAGGTGACATATTGCTTTTTCTTTTCTATTTGTCAGTGACTGCTTTGTCAATTGTCTGAAATGTTTGCATATAGGAAGATAAATTCTGCACTGCCTGCTTAGTTTCATGCTGATCCTTTGACATGTTAGACAGAGCTGCAAAATCTTAATAAGAAACAACTTTTATGTCTAATGATAAAAAAGTGAGCAATTCAGTAGCTTAGCACTAAGCCATATTGGTTTTAAAAAGCTGTCTTGAAAGTTTATTGGACTTGTCCCAGCATTGTCCATACTTCCACTTCCATCAGAGGAACCAGGCTGCTGAACTTCTCCGGCTTTTCTGTTTGTAGGTGTTCAATAGTGTGCACCGATTCTGATGTTTCCTGTGACAGTGAACCTGCAATATTAGAACAGACCCAGTTTTTAAATGGTGACATTGCATTTCTTTTGTGGAAAGCTGCTTTCTGACCATGGAGTGGTTACTGCAGTGAATCTGTGAAATGATCAGTATTGTGAAACATTCTGGAGGGTACTCACATTTGATATGAGCAGTAGGAGCCTGGCTGATAGCTAGCAATTAATTAGTGAAACACCATATGTTAGCAGACACATAGCAGATGTGTGTGTGTACATGGCAGAACAGAGCAGAAAATTCTACAGTTGCAATTCAAGCAAGAAAAAAAGGCTAATCTAAGCCAGGATCCAAAAATAGCAACTTTGTACTGTTTTCAAGTAGATTTCTGAATGCTTAAAAGTCTTTATACTTTTACTGTGGCTATTGTTAGGTTAATTCTATATGTGTGACTACTGGTGTTATCTTGTTATACGATAGCTCTTTTAGTTTCCACTGACTGAAAGCTCGGGTACTAAAGCCTGGTTTTGTCATACAGCAATTTTCCCAGGTGTGTTTATCACTTAAATTAGGAAAGGAAATTTGCTTTGTAACCTGAGCACTAAAATGGTGCTTATTCTTTACATACTACTCTTAGAGTATTGATAAACCATTTCTTCAAATGAGATAGTATTTTTCTTGCTGTAGAAAATGATGTTAAAACTTCCTTTAAACTTGATGTACTTGATTCTCAAACTGCTGATTATTACTACTGTTTCTTATTACCTCAAATACTGCCGAATCAACTGGACAAGATGCTGAGGAGTCACCTAGTGGCAGGGCAGATCTGACAGCAAGATTGACTGCAAATAATAAAAACCAGTATTGCTATCATCCATTTTACAAAGTCTGCATGAAGTCAGTTTTAAGAGATCCTACAGAAAATCTGTGGGCAAAAAGACAACTGCATGTGGATGGATAATTACAACTTGTGGATGAAGCTAACTTGTAACCTTCCAACAAAATTCAGTTTGATTTTAAGAGGTCGATACTTTAGCTCCCCTGAATTTTGCTCGTGGAAGATTTTAGTGTGTTTCAGGGTGAAGTACATGAAAGATTGAGTTCCCATGAGCCTTGCAATTTAGGTGAAAAGCAGGTAACTGGAAATCACAAGGGCATTTTTAAAATGGGGTGAAGATTAGCAACAAGCAATGGCTCATCTGAAGCATATGATCAGTAGAACAGAACCTAGTGGTCCTGAGATCTAATTCAGCAGCCTTTTGATAGACTAGGTGTTTCTATATCATTAGATTTTATAAATGTGGTGTAAAATTTGGCAAGGAGGTTAGTTAAACGTGAATACACTCAAGTGACTTGCACTGTGTAGAAAAAGCACACACATCACACTAATTGTCTTACTGACCTTGTGTGCTTGATGAGTAGAACCTTTGTGTTAGATAACACAGGCCTGGGAGAAACTCTGGGCTCCTTATCACTATGTCTGAGATTCCTGCTTTGTTGTGAGAAAGAGCGGGAGGCTGCACCTGCCTGGAGCCTTGAAATACAGGGGAGCCCAGCAGGCCCAGGGATCTTCCAGCAGGGCTGAACTGACCAGCGCCTGCGTCCCCGCTGCTGTCACCTCTGCTGGGAGCTCAGGTGCCACTTCAAAGATCCCCCAGTAGAGAGGGAACTAAAATAACACTTGCTCTTTGCAAATGCATCCGTGGCCTCTGGCTCTTCTTGTGATGTGCCTGCGTATGTGTATACAGTAAATAAGCAAGCAGAACAATATCTTGGAATTATGTAATTAGTACTGCATTTTCAGAAATGTTTCTATTTTTTTTTCCCGTTTCTTCAACGTTGTGTAGTGTCTCTATCTGTTCTAATAATCTTCTGTTGTATAAAGGACCCTTTGTCTGTTCTGTCAGTGGTTTGCTTCATCACTGATGAGACACTATCAAGGATTACTTACTCCGCAGTATAGCGATGCTTTGGGATTTCCCTGGATATGAAACATTAGTGTTTCTTTAGCAAGTCTGACCAGCACAAAGTGAGAGATCAGAACATAACTGGTAGTTCTTCAGAAACCTGGTAGGAAGCCAAAATCAGAATTTTGCAGTACACCGTTGTAAAAAAAAGTGAGGATAATATGTATGGAAGTAACAATTTTTATTGATGGTTAGTGCTTATACAGTTAAAATGCCTTAAGAATTAGATGAGGGACAGGTAATATAGAATAATCACAAAGAACAGAGAGGTGCCATCAGTTTTGACACCTTATGAATGATAATTTGAGTAAAAGGGATGTGTGGTGTGGGGAGCCTTGAACGCAAAGATTCTCAATAACAAGACTAATGTGCAAGTGCTTGTCATGTCCTGTACAATGTCAGTTCATTCAGTAAGCTAAATTTGTGGTGCAGTACAAAGCAAATACCAGTAGAGGTCATGGAAGCAGGAATTCAAGTGTGAAAAATGCCCAGAGAGTTACGGAAAACGTATCTGTGAGGGATAAAAAATAATGGTTGAAAAGCAATTCAGTCAGAGAAAGTGCAGAGTACCATATAAAATTCAGTAGCTCACAAACCTATATAATATATTGCACTAATTGTGAACTTAATGAAAGTGTCATTATTTCAGAAACAATCAGTCTAATAAATACAAGTTAGTTTAAGATGCATCAAACTGCAGTGCAAAATTATCTACTAGTAAGATGTAACTAAATTATATACTAAGGAGTGTACAGGGAGATATTACAAAACTTAAAATCAAAAGCAAAGTGCCATTCATCCCAATAAGGAATGTCAAGTTCTTAATAAGACCAAATTTTTATTCAAAGAAAAAAAATGGTGTAGGTAGATTGTATTTGCTTATTCAAGCTTCTCTTCGTAAAATTTCAACACTTAAAGTGTGTAAAATTTTCATGATAGCATACACTGAAATTGTTTTCATTTGGTTATTAAATAATGAAATTCCTTCTCTTGGATACTGGGGAGGTTAAACTTAATTAGGAAGCTATTACATCACATTTAATTATCAGGAGAAGCTTTCACTGGTCTTATCTATGTAAAATATGTCAGACTGTATGCACACTACCATTATTTTTAGAAGGGGAATAAAGACGTATTCGCAAGAAGAAATTTAAGGTCCATTTGTTAATGTAAAAAGTTTGACAATGTTATAAAAATTATTTTTGTTTGCCAAAGTATTAAAGCTCTAACTAGGGAATGGCAATCAAAGAGGAAGGAGGAGAAGCTTACTGGTACCTAGATTTGTGGCCTTTATAGCCATACATTAACAAAAGCTATAAATCACTTGGATGTAAAAGTGGAATAATTCTAAATGCCAAAGGTGATACAGAGCAATTCCCCTAAATGCTTTTTATAATTTAAATGGTGCCACCATGATTTCTTCAGAATGAGGTCTAGCTCCATTAGAGACACAAGCTGTAGTTTTTAATGAATCTGCTATTGATCAACTTGAAAGGATTGAGCCAAACATTTAAACAATGGTTTCTGTGTTTGCAGGTCCACATTTTTATATGCTTCTAGTTTGGGTACCACCGGTTTCTGTCTTCACAAATATGCAACTTGTATTATTGCGGATTACTGTTTGAGGCTCTGGCCTATTTTAGCCAGTTCCTGAGAAAATGATTTGCTCCTTTTTTAAAGAAAGGTTAATTTTGATATTTCAGTGGTTTTTGGTTTTGGGTTTTGTTTGTTTTGTTTTTTTTCCATCTATGGCATTGAGGTGGTAAATAGGAGATCTGAGTTATTAAAAGATCTTTAATTTATTTTGCTGTGATGAATTAGACTTGCTTAATTGGTCTGACACTGGGCAGGAAGAGAGGAGGTAGCAGGTCTTTCCCTTAGTCCTTTTTCTCTTCATTTGGTCAGCTGCAAATGATACTGTACTTGCATTGTGAAATGAGCAACGAAAATATGATTTCTTGATATAAAAATTCTTCCTCTGGAATATGCCAATTTGTGATAAACACGGCAGGACCAGGATCAGTTATAACACCTTTCAGAAAAATAACAGATTTCAGAGACAAATGTTAATATTCCAAGGGTGAGGTAACTTCAAGTTATAAAACTTCATTTCTGGTACTTTCTTTCCACGTGGGTATAGGCAGGATTGAAGTGACAGCAGCTGTTGCCAAGCTTACATACTCCAAATGGGAATATGATCTGATGAAAATGAGTATGTGCAGTGACTTTTATGACTTCTGCTTGGGAAGTCTTTGATACTAAATTGTAATTGCAAGTAATTATTTATAGATCTATAAATTTGAAATTATTGCCTTTTTTAAAAAAATTTCAGTATTCTTATGAGATTCAGGGTGATATGTATCACAATTAGCACAAAAATAATTGTGGGAAAAATCAGCTATATGACTGGAAAAAATAATCTATAAAATGTACATCGATAAGATCCAAAATTAAACTTCAGGTACTGTCCTGATCAAAAGTGAAACTATTTTACAAGCACGGAAGTTGTCCATTAAAAATGTGATAAATTTAACAGTGGTTCATAGGAGTAAATCACTCACAGTGAGGGCAGTGGTGAGAGCCTTTAGGAGCTTAGTCAGCTACTCATGGTCTAGGATCCTTTTTACTCTTGCTTCTGAAGTGAGTAATGCCTGTGTACGGGATGTTTCATACGGACCCAACTGAAATCACTCTCTCTCTGCAACCACAAGCCGCCCGTGAATGCAGCTCTGGCCACTGGAAAGGCTGGGACACAGAGTTCCCAGCGATTCCAGTGGCTGCCCCTACCAGCGCACAAAGAGGCCCAGCCTTGGGCATCTGCGAGATGGTGACCCTGCCGCTGTGCTGACATTGGGTCCAGCATTGTGAAACACCCTGCACTTTATATCCTGTGTATCCATCTTATCCATATAAGAGACATTGTAAAGCAACCAGCTAATTCCGTCTGAGTATGAGGGAAGAGGTCTTAAAGAATAACATTTGCTAGGTAAAACAATGAAGCGTAAGAAACGCTGACATGACATGAATGGTGATCAAACCTACCATGACTGGGATTTTCACAATGTATGGACTCTGTGTAATCAAGTGTGTACTCCCACCACAGCATTAGAACAATTCAGTTTAGAAAAGGCAGTTAGTCACAAGATACAGATGATTGAAAACCAGAATTTTTCTTGCCAGTGCTCACAGGACTACATACTTAAAAGTCTAAGCAGTTAATACAATTTGATAGCTGTGACACATTCTGGCCTTAGCGTGTGATTATCACTGTGCTATTAGCATGTGCCTTCTAGCTTTACCTATTTCAAGAACATGTTATAATAGGTTCAGGCCACTGTAGCTTTGACATTTATTTATTTTTTCAGACAGTGTATTTCATTGCATTTCCCAGTAACTGTGCATTCTCTTGATTAGAATAATAGAATCACAGAATAGTTTAGGTTGGAAGGAACCTTGCGAAGTCATCTTGTCCAACCCCCTTGCAACCTTGCGTCCCTGTCTTCAGGGTATCTTCCCTTTTCACCATGCTTAGCAGTAACTTATTACATTTAGATGAGGTCCACATTTTTGATTTCTATTGCCTGAATAATATTTGGGCAATTGCCCCTCTGGTGCCTGTATGTCTTCACTAGAATAATGTGTGCCCCAAGTAGGAGAGATCAAAGAGTATACGAGCAAGAAGGAAAATGTTCAGTTTTGAACAGGAGCAAATACCGCAGAGGCAGCAAGTCATACAGTGGGAGGCTAAACATCACCAGCAAGATGTCACTATTTTTTCACACCTCTCTACTTCTCAGGTAGGAAACTTGCAAGAAATGTCAGAGTGGTCAGAGGCAAATGCTAAGCTAAATGACCTGAAATAAGCTAGCAGGTGGAGGTGTGGGGAGATGCCTAGAAACAAAGATTCTATTCAACAAATCTCTTTTAAATGTTTTGACCCAAAATATGTGCCACTGCATGAGGAGTTTTGCATGATTATTGCTGAGCTTTCTCTTCTGCAGTGTTGAATAAACTGTTCTCCATCTTTTTAATTCTTCTGATTAGAATCGTAGCCCTCAACCGCTCATATAGAATGTGTACTGCACTGGGTAATGTTTTGTCACCCTTTTTGTTTGATTTTTTCCTTTGAGTTTCCTTTGTCAAATTGTTTAAAACACCAAAACCAGCCCTCAAACAAACAAAAACCCCACAACCCCCTTTATTTATCAGAAAACTTATTTCCATACCCTTCCAATAAATTCTAATCAATTATCTGCTTAAAGAAAGATCCACAATACACTATACCACTGAAATATGTGAAGTTTTTTATTCGTATCAGTGTTCGCAGAATCAGAAATTAAATGATGCTAACAATATGTTTATCTGAGATCCCTGTAGCTTAACAACACAAGAATGAATAACTTGGTACTAGCTGTAAAAGTAATTTTTACTGAAAGATACCATACCCGATTTGAAGGATTTATATTACTTAGGTATCAACTGGGTAAGAAATCAAATAAACCCAAGCTGGAAATGCTTTGTACTGAACTTAAGACTTGTACTGAACTTTCAGAGTTCATACTTGAAAATAAATAAATAAATATACTTGTGTTGCAAAACACTTGAAAACAGGAAACACAAATACTTCATTAAGTGGAAGCTGACTACAAATGATAAAATTTACCAGCATTTAATTATTTAGAGCCTGGGGAGTGTGTTTGTGTAGCAGAAAACAAGGTAGTGCAAGTGATGGCAACAAATCTAAGCCAAGAAACACTGGACCAAATTTTGTCTTTGTTAGGCAAAGCCTCTGTTGTGTTAGCAACCAAAGCAGTTGGTAAGTTGGATGTTACTGTAGAAATGAGCCGTAAGAAGGAAAAACCTTGGAGTATTTGGGGCTTAGATTTAAACCATAAAAGAAAATACAATAAATTAAGCAGAAGAAAAAAATCGATATAAAAATTAGATGTGTAGCTTTATGAGGACATTCTTGGAGCTAAAACCTCCACCTAACCAATCTTCACATTCAGTTGTTTTTTACAGAGGAGAAAAAAATAGGAATGACAGAAGTACAGAGTGAGTCAGTGCTTGCCAAAGGGAAAAGTCGATGATCCACCCTTGAGGGGAATAAAATTGATCATGACTCAAGTGTCTGAAATGCTGAGCTTCTATTTAAACTCTGATTTTAATAGGGAAAACAATGACAAGAAATTGAGCTCTGAGGCCACAGTCTGAAACCTACTGACCTTGACAAAATCATGATTATTTATTTGAATGCATGCTGAATTAGCCCCATGGTAAATAAATATAAGGACCTAAAAAAAGAAGCATGTATGAAATGTAGCCTGTCATCCTGGTGATATGAATGTGAAGAGGACAGGACCTAGTTGATCAACTCACCATACCTCTTGCTCACCTATTGACCATTTAGATCCTTAGTTACTAGATATGATAAATAGGACACTGTCCTTGACAGATGAATATTGATGAGGAAATGACTCATAGTTTTTAACAATTCATAATAAAGAGCATAGAGGAGGGTGTCTGAATACATCGAGCTATTATACAACTCTGTGGCATGGAGCGCTTCCTGACGATAATGCGCTCAGACATAGAGGAACACCACCGCCTGCTCTTGAGAAAAGTGCCCTGTTTCTAGTGGCTCTCTTGCTGTATTTTGAGTACAGTCTAAACTCTCTAAAATTTATTTGTATTCCTGTTGTCTGTTTTGCAGCATTGTACAACTTCTTTTTGGAAAAATAAGGTAGAGTTAAAAATAATACCTGAATTTAAAAATATAGATGCTTTTCTCCTCATTGCTTCACATGTAAGATGAGTAGGACGTCTTTTTCCAATCTGAACACATTAAGTGGAGAAGCTCTCCATGTCAAAACTTTACCTTTTTTACGCAGAAACACCGATCTCCCTTTTGGGTGCAAGTGCTGTAACCAATGAAAGGCGGTTAATTTTCTTGTAGTGCTTTATCGCACAGTATGTCTATTAACCATCGGGGAATGAAGTGAGAAATTTCTCAAGAAATAGAAGTGGCAGCTGTGTAGGCTTTTGGGTTTGGAGTTGGTGGGGTTTTTATGCTTGTTTGTTTTATTTGTGTGTGATGCGTTGTGGGTTTGTTTTGTTTTGTTTTCTCTAAATGATAATATTCTGAGGGAAATAGAGACCGGCTGCACTTGTGAAATCTTTCCCTGGATTTTCTAACTTATTAGATATATGTTACCAGAGAGTTCAAGATCTAGAAGAAGGAAAGCAAGAAAATAAAGCATTACTTTTCAGTTGGCACTTGAGGGTAGCAATGAACAACTGCCTTTATCTCTAGAGTAGGGCATGGGGAGCGGCTCAAGGCTGAATTAAGTTTTTCAGTACAGGCAGAACACAAGTCCAGATTTGCACTGTTAACACATCTAAATCCATTGTCATTTCACTTTCTTCCATTGATCTGTTGCCACCACCTTACCCATCACCATTTGGTTGCTTACACTGAAAAGCACATTAAAATATATTACTGACTACATTTTTCATTTTATTTCCCCCTAATATTTGTTTTCTACTTGGCACATCTCTTGTCTCACAAGTTGTCTGTGTCTCATCTGCTTTATGGCAAAATTGGTTGGTTGTAAAACAAGTCACTGGGAAATCTTCTGTATTGGCTCTTCCATCTGAGAAGAGCCTTCCTTCTGCATGCTCCACCAATTCAGGTGAGATGCTGAGTGGCATTAGTGTTTAGTTGATTGTATCAGTCTTACTTATTTGGGGATTTTCAGTTATTCTGTCAGAAGTCTTAGCTGTGTCTGTTTAACTTAGACTATAAAGTCGATTGAGAGAGAATTACACATCCTCTATATATTCTATATCATTATTTTAAAGTTTAGTCATCAACAAATAAAAGTATGCTTACTAATAACAGTGCTATGATGCTGTTGTTTGCAGTGACCCAGTACAGCTGGTTTTTGTTTGGTTTTTCATGATGGATACCCTTTTTTTTTCCTTTTCTAGGGAACAGATTTTAAACTGATATTGCTAATTGAACTACAGAACAAGAGTTACTTCTTTAAATAGATTCAACTGGCAAAAAGGAATGGAAAATGACACTGTTTCTCCTCAAATCAGAATATACCATTGAGTCTATTTACCTTAATCCAAGACTATGAAACTCTTTTTCCTGTTATTGACCAATAACTCACATTTATAGGGAAAATCCTTGCAAGTTAGTGCTCATCCGTGAAGCAGGCTATTCCCTGCCTGGCTCACAGTCAGACAGAACTTGCAAAAAGGCTGCCTCGACTTGGCTGCCTGTCAAACCTCTTTATTGACCACCGTGAGATAAATCTCCAAAGCATATTCATCTTCAAACAAAACTGGTGTTGTATCTCTCTCTGTGGGCATTTTAAACCCATTGTTTTGTTCTGTGTAATAATCTTTTGTATTGCTTATGACAATCATTAATGTTTTATGAAATGCTGCATTTATTTGCTTAATGTTATTCCAAATCTCTTCTAAAGAGCCCTGAATCGGGCATGCCTGGCTGCCTGGAATGCTGACAAATATCGGTATTCATGGATGGTTAACTGGGCAATGAGCTCTTCATCACTCTGGTGTGGAACATACTATATTTTGAAAGGCATAAGAACAAATGTATTTCTCCCTCATGTAATACAGAATGTAGTTTAGCTTTATAGCTGGCAATAGCAGAAATAAATTAACTGGTGTGGCCAACACAATCTAAACTTTGCTTAAGCTTCGGGCAGGTGCAGAGCACAGCACGTCTTGGTTTTGGACAGAAAACACCTGTTTCACCTGGTAAATAAGTTGGTTGATTAAGGGTCACTCGTAATGCACCAGGATGTATGGATGGTCTTGTTGTATGTATTATAACTGCATTACAGCACCTGTGACTCAGACTGGAAGTTGGGTAAACTGTTTCTTCACCAGTTGTGTAAAATCCTACTTTACTCATGGGAAAGGATTTCTTTATTTCTTTCTTTGCTGGTCTGACTCTTTCTACAGCACAGCTCTAATTTGAATCTTCCTGGGTAATAATGGTGACTAAAAGATATTTCAATAATATATTTATTTCCTGAATTGACAGAAATATGATGTTGAAAATGAGTACATCATTTAATCTGAGAATATGCTATGTCAGCTGCATACAGACATGAGAAGTTCACATGTTTATTCTGGTGAACTTATTGCTTAAAAGCTGGAAATTCACCTAAAAAAAAAAAAAAGCAACTCTGAAGAGGTATTTGTTTTAAAAGAAAATTAAAACAAACTCTGACCCGTTGGTATAGCTAGCATGTATTTAAGCTTTGAGATCTTGGTTCCAAACCAACCAGACAGTAGAGATCGGTGCAGCTGATAGCAGTCTTGTCCTTGAGAGTAAATCTTCCTACACTAACCAGAGCATATGGCAACAGGCAACGGCACGGTCAGGCCCTGGTGCTGACGCAGACTTACTACTGTAGCAATGTAGTAAAGCCACAGGGTTTGTCAGTGCCACAGGCCACTGAGCTGCATTCAGGTTTACTGACTTGGACTCACTGTCCTGCAGAACAGGTGTATGTGAGTACATAACCCTTCACACACTATATTCCCTAACCTCCCAAAATGTACAACTTTAAACTAGCTTGCAGCATGTAATTTTTAAAATTAGAAAGGTTTATTATTACTATTTTTAGAAGCACAGTATTGACTTTGCTGCAGGCAATAGGTAGAAGGGTAATGGCCCTGTGTCTCAAGAAAGAATTGTTAGCATTCAGTTAGAGTAAATGATTGCTGTTAGCATTCAGCCGGAATAAATGATTGCTGCCAAGAGACAGCTATACTGCAAGCTCTCAGCTGTTCAGTTTCAGTGTTACTGTATATAGTTGAAGAACCTTCTAGAATCTTGCATTCAGTCTTCCAGAGGAGTTGTCAGAATATCAGATTGCTACTCTGAAGGGGGAGGGAAATTGGGAGGGAAAAAAAAAAAAAAAATCTGTGCCTTTGAATATTTGAAATAGAGAAAAAGCTATAGGAACTTCAGCAGTCTCAGAAACAGTCAGTGTGCTAGATAGTTGATTTATAATGAAACAATCACTTATATGTTGATTAAAGGAGAAAAAGATGGTGAGAGGTTGAAGGAGAAACATGTTTGCTTGTGACTGTTTAAATGTGATACCAGATGCAGTTGGCCACTTACAAAATTCATTAATACCAAATTTTATTTAATGTTGGAACAGCACAAATTTACTTAAAATAATTGGGGGAAAAAATGGGCCATTTAACTCCTTTCACAGAAAATCTTTCTTTCAAGACCTGATACGAATTTAGGAAAAATGTAGGTCTCACATAGTCATTTGAGGAAAAGGCAAAGAACTGTGGCCTTATTTTAACAAAAAATACAAAACAAGATAATGTTAAATTAAGTCATAGCATCACAGTATCATGAGGCTAGAGGGTCAATTTGTGTTGTCTCATTTACTGGTAAGGATGGCTTCTAAAGATTTCAGTGAGCACACACAATATGATCACACGGCCCTTTCAGCTTTAATCATGCAGGTAGGATGCACAGTTGTTTGCAAACTGAGTTCTCTGACCTCTCAGAACGTACACCTTTAGCTTAGCTGCCAGCATTAGATTTAAAAAAAGAAAGTGCTAGACAAAGGCAGTGGCTATTGAGAGTGGCAGTCTGCCAGAGGGGATGATGGCTTTCCACCTGACTTTGACTATGTAGAATGAACTCCACTTTTCCAGCAGTATAATGTGCCCAAACAGCCAGTGTCCAGCTCCCGCGCATGTCCTGGTGGTGCAGGACAGAGCCAGGCCCAGAGCTGGAGGGTGGCTTGTCCCAGCAGCTGGCCATGTGGCACCAGGCAGGAGCAGGAGCAAGGCACTACTAAAAGCTCTTGATCCGATTCTACCAGCAGGATTTGAATAGTAATGTCCACAGCACCACTTACACGTGTTTTCTGTAGTTATGTTGATGTCTACTTGTAACCATTCTGAATTGAGGTCCTGTTCCTTCAACTGTCGCTGTGCAGGCTGTGATCAAAACACCTCAGCTGTGTAGAGCCCTGGGAAGAACTTAAAGTAGACTTTTTGGAACACAAGTATACCTGAAAGAAATATTTCAGGATTGCAGGAGGCAAGACAGGAGAGAATTATGCAGGAATTTTTTAATAATTCACTACATTAAAAAAATCAGTATTTTGGTTGACAAGACTCTATCTTGTTTGAGGATTTTCCATTAGCTTTAAGTGACATAATTGTTTTGAACTCTGCAAGTATAAGAGCTGCTAATGATGTACACAGCAATTTAACTGTCATACAGAGCTACACGTTCATTTAAAGTTTCTTACATAAGAAAGTTTTGCATATTAAATTTCTGGGGTTTGTCATGAGAAAAACAAACAAACAACAATAAAAGCTGAACCACAATGACAGTGTTTATAAATGAGATGTAAAGGTATCTGGCAAAGGTCACACAAGTACTCTTACTTCAGTATCCAGCATATAGCATTAGGAACGTAGGGGAGAGATGGATCCTTTCTGGAGCTCTACAAGTATGAGAAGGTAGAAACTGAAGCTATCTTCTTATGCCTGTTCAAAATCAGGTACGGTATCTAATAGAAAAGGTAATGGTTCAAAAGCCTCTATGACTGACTTTTTCAAGAAGCATGATTGCCAGTTAATTCAGGGTTAATTTTAGGCCACCAGAAAAAAATCTCTTCACTTAATAGTTACAAAGAACCTTAATGCAATCTGTGTTGGTGTGCTCCTCAGTAGGTTTTGAGCCCAGCAACCAATACGCTATGTCTGAAATGTATAGCAAGCTGTCGAGGAAGAGTTATAGTGTAGAAATGAATAAAGGTTATGAGTGAACAATGCTTCACTGAAACACTGCCTCACAGAGTCAACTGTAGGTAGACATTATTTTGCATCCTGAAGGCAAAACATTATACTTCAGATGGGGACAAGGTCACACATAGAGTGGGGACTACAGACCCTGGTAGTTTTATTAAACTGTTCTAATTCAAATGCACAATGCCAGATTTTTAACACAATGAAAATACTCAGCCAGGAAATGTATTTGGTTAAGGTTTGGATAGTTACGTTGTCGTTGAGAAGGGAGCCATGCATTCACATTCAACATGGGAACTGTTTTGGAGGATTGTAACGCTCTTCTTAAACTGCTCTTGCAGAATGACTGTCACTTCTTCCAATATTTGTTTTGTTACCACTGCTATTACTGTTGCTGTGTTTACCCCCTGCTGGTTCCTGCCTCCTGAGTTGGCAAATATAGCTCAGTGTCTATAAATAGCTGTTATTCATTGCAAAAATCTAGCTCCTGAAAGCAGTCACGTTCTGATGAGTGTTTAAGTGACAATCTGAGATGATGTATCAGCACCTGCTAATCTCAGAGTCATTCTACTTTGAAATTTACTGTTTTAAGTAACAGTATTTCGGTCAACGTATGTTTGAAAACATCTTTGTCTTGCATGAAGAGAAAAATTCCTTTAAATAGGCCAATTTAAATACTTGCTGGCCTGTTACTCAGTGCATTATGCACAATAATATATTACTAAGTAATTATTGGTATATTGTTCTCTTTGAAATTAGGAATATAAAGGCCTTTCGAAATTGTCCAGAATTCTTTCCTTGCTCTAGTATTCTGGCATATTCTTTTAGCTAATGTCTATACTCTGAACTTTTTAGTTTAGAAATACTGTAGCTTGGATTGCAGAGTTAAATGACAGGTAGTTCAGTTTGTACTCCTGAGTTGCACTGAAGCACCCATGAATCTGTATTGACTTTGTTTCTCTGGTGTGTCTTTGCAAAATAGTTTGATGTTTTAGGGTAACTCTAGAAAGTCGTGAGAATGGGCAACAGAGGAGGTATAGCTACTATTTCTAAGCCGTAACTTCTTTCCTACAAAGCAGACCTTCATTATGTATTTGTTGCTGTCCTTTCACTCTAACCTTGACCTTTTCAACTGGCTATTTAATTCAGGATATTAACCACCTCACTATGCTCACAGCTTATGACCTTTTTGTACAATTTCTCACACAACTGGAAGAAAATTGACTTAAAACCTTCTGAGTACCTTCTCTTCTGGGTAGGAGCCTGCAGTTTGTTTTTCAAGGAAGCACACTGATAGTCTGTGACAATTCCCCTCAACTGAACAAATTTAATACCAGACCTTTCAACTCCCTTGCCTATGTTTGCTCCCAAACAAATTCAAATTTTCAAATGCAGAGCTAGTGGCTTAGCTCTACGCCTGTAGCTTTTTGTTGCTGGAAGCTGTTTGAAGACCCACCAATGCATTTCAAACTTCAATAGCATATGTAGAAGAGTGAGTTTGGGGTTAGGGCTATTATTATAAATTGCTTTCTGAAAACTAACTGGATTTTCTCTTCTGAAGATGTCTGAATGCTACAATCTTGATTTGCTTTCAGTGTCTGTTTGCAAATGTTTCCCAGCTGCTTTATTATGCAGTGACTACAAAATGGGCATTCACTGGCTCCCAAAGTGCACTGCTTCAGGTGTGCTTGTACCAGGTACTCATATCTGCCTGCCAGTACCGAATATTTGAATAAGCTAGCAAAGCAGAATAAGGGTATTAGAAGATATTATGAGCCAAAAATTCCTTTTTACAAGACAAACTGATGTTCCCAGTTTCCAGTATATCCACAGAATTAGTTTTCATTTCAGGTAACCCTTAGGATGTGTTTAATTGCTTCTTTTTTCCTGTCTTGAGTAGCAACAATTGTTGCCCATGTTTCTTTTGGTTTTTTGCTTTTTCCTGGTAAAAGTATCAGAAAACCCTCACAAAGATACAATTCAGGTGGGTAGGAAAAATCATCAGCTGGAATCAAAGTGTCTGGTTGTGTGTGAGGACTGACAAAGGTGGTTATTAGCATCACTGGATGCAGTGATTCGGTAATCAATCTTGCTTTTAATACAAACTCAAAAGTATGCTAAGTGCATACTTATGATGGTGAATAGTGGAGCATAACCAATGAACTAGCATATTTATTTTACGCCAGTGAAAGGTTCTTTTCCCCAGGCCCACAATTTGCAGTCGTCTGTGTACTATGATTCACTTGCCAATTTGCATTTGCACTGTTGCAAAAATCTCATAGTTTTACAGCTGAGAAAGACTAGAAAGAATCCTGTCAACTTTTTGTTTTGTTTTCCTGGTCTGCATAATTTTTGATTGTTTGTTATGTGTGGTAAAGTAAGACCCTTGCCATAAAGAGCAGCCCAGAACTGAATGAAATTGACTTAATACGTTAATAAATAGTACATGGATGCCAACATCATGCTTCTGTGAAGTTGGATTACCAATTAAGAGATCTACTGCATTTTTTTAATATATGTACTTTCCATCATTTGATGATAGGTACATGGTTTTACTTGGAAGTTCTTGACAGAGAATAAGGTGTACTCTGCCTTGCAAATAAGTAGGAATGCGGATTGGAATGACTGGTGACTCACCTAAATAGTCAAATACTGAGATACAACATTGATAGCAGCAAGTACCTTTGAAAATGTAAACTAGGTGTAGGTGAGAGAACACACCAGCAAGAACTGTACTGTGCCGCTATGAACGGCATGGTCTGTGAGCAGGTTATCTGCATTCTCCTGTGCACATTGTGAAATAACTTCAACTTGTAAGAAGACTCACAGCTGGAAGTACGCAGCTTTGTACACGCTTTATAGATAATTGGACTATGAACAGATAGATGAGAAAAAAATATTCCAAAGTATCTATTGGTTCTAAACAAATAGGCGTGTTTTGTTTGTTTTTAATTCAAGGTGAAATGTAGTAGTCAGGGCTTAATCACAAAGGGAGGAGGAGGGGCAGGCGCTGATCTCTTCCCTCTGGCAAACAGCAATAGGACCTGAAGGAATGGCAGTAAAATGTGCCAGGGGAGGTTTGGGTTGGGTATTAGGAAAAGGTTCTTCACCCCGAGGGTGCTGGAGCTCTGGAACAGGCTCCCGGAGAGGGGTCACAGCCCCAAGCCTGGCAATATTCAAGAAGCATTTGGACAACATCCTCAAACACATGGTGTGAATTTTGGGGTTGTCTTATGCAGGGGCAGGGGTTGGACTTGATAATCCTTGTGGGTCCCTTCCAACTCAGGACATTCTATGATTCCATTATTTTTTTTATTTTTTAATTTGATTGTGAGATGTTTGAGTTTAATGTACTTGTAACACAGATGGGTCTTACAAGTAAGACTTACAGTAAGGTTACTTTCCAATTTGTGATGGCTATGGGTACTACATGAGGCACAGATTTAGATGAACTCCATTCCATCTGCCGCATCACAGAACTAAGAATGGCAGATGTGTAAGCTAAAGTAGAAAATACAACATAAACGTCTTTTAAGTTGTGTTAGAGTAAGGTGCTAGAAAACTGACTGAAGCTTTTATTTGTTCACAGAAGTTTTGTGTGTTTTGTTTTTTTTTTTTTCAAAAAAAAAGGTTGTAAAACTTGTAATGTCAAAAATAAACCAAAACTAAAACCCTCTCTAAGGCAGCTGGAGAAGAAAAGGTACATACTATCAGGTAGTGACAGCAGTTCTGTTGGGTTACTTATAAGTGATGTGTATATATACTTAAATAGACAGATCCTTACTAATACATGGAGGAAATGTATTCTCAACCGTATTTTATTTTAAAAATAAGATTATCTTATATTTATATGGAGTAAAATTATAAAAAATATTTACAGAAGTAATGGGCTGGGACATAAGTCGCCTGAAACTGCATGGTAGCTTTAATCTGACAGATACATTATAAAATAGGCATGGCCCTGACCAAACAGGATTTATGACTGTGAAGGTCAGTAAACTTTAACAGTTTCTCTCTAATTGGAAATTTATTGTGATTATTTAAGTTGCTCTGACTTCCAGATTTGAAATACATTGATGCATACATTTTTGTTTTCTCATCTATCTGTTCGTAGTTCAGTTATCTATTAAGTGCCTACAGACTGGGAAGGCAACAGAGCTGCTTTCTCTTGTGTGCCACCTGAAGGAAAACAAGTCAGAAATGCTGTTGGACTTGATCTTGCATTTTTAAACACTGGAAATAGATACCTTTCATTTAGTTATTCAGATCAAAGGTTTTATTAAATAAATCATGTTGAATAAGAAGCATAAAACTAAACGAATAGTACATACTCACAAGGAATGCCTCAGAGAAGATGCCATTTCACAGCAGTCCAGAAACGCCCTTACATTACTGGTCTACTAAGGCAAGAATTGGGTGGTCATCTGGAATCAGTAGGGTTGCTGTTGTCTCATGAAACTAATCTTCTCTCTGGCTCATTTTCTGCTTTTTACATTGCCTACTCCTAAAATGGTCAAAGGCATCTTCAAGGATTTACCAATAGATTGATATTTGTTTGTAAAAAAATGTCTTGCAGAGTGGTTGTCTATTACCTTGAAGACTGAAGAGGTTTTAGTATCAGGAGGTCTTTTTAGTAGCTTTATTCAATATCCCTGTAAATTCAGGAAGTTTTGAATTAAGTAATTAGAAAATTTGTGAATACAGCTTCACAGTAAATGTCACGATTTTTGAAACTATCATATACGTGTGTCTTTCTGATTGTTTCATTCACAAGAATACAAAGTTCTGTCAACTTTAGTTTGCTGAAGTGCAAACTCTATGGAAATTTACGAAGAATAATGAAAACTGGAACAGTTGGAACTACATGTCAGTTTTAGCAATCAGTTTTCATTAAAAATAAACATTGGCTCCTGCTCAACATAGGATAGATATCTCTTTACTTGCACAACTCTTCCTTGTGTATTTTCTTCCTTATTTGACGAAAGAATGGCACCACAGGGATTCAACGAAATGCTGTATTTCAGGTTTATGATGCATAAAAAGCAAGAAAATTCTGGCATTTAAATTTTACTGATCTATTTACCAAACACAATATTTCTGTGTGTGACAATAGAGTTGTTTGTCTGTTCCCAGTCAGAAATCTGAAGAGTTTTCTTCTATTTGCTATTACAGTCTGAGTTGTTATGGACATGTTATGGAACAAACCGAACTACAGCTGTGAAGGAAACCATAATTTGTCAACAGGGTAAAAGCTGCAGCTCAGTAATGAAGCTGAGAAGAAAACAGAAACAGAACATTTCTACAAGTGGAGTTCAACCTCTACTAGCTGTTGAAGCAGCAATACTTAAATATTTATGTATACTTTGAAAGAGCTGTTCTTTTTTTCTCGTACTCAGCAAATATTCTTCCTAATGTTCAGCAAAGCAGAGAGAGGGGAAGAAACACAGAAACAGTGAGCTAGAAGCGAAGGTACTGAGGAAGTATGAAGCTTTATAG
The DNA here is from genome assembly GCF_037038585.1 of Patagioenas fasciata. Taxonomy (NCBI): domain Eukaryota; kingdom Metazoa; phylum Chordata; class Aves; order Columbiformes; family Columbidae; genus Patagioenas; species Patagioenas fasciata. The sequence continues at coordinate 12,551,822 of NC_092533.1, read as the reverse complement.
AACACAATAATAAAGATAAAATGCACTAACTACTTTTCTAATATTATTTTCCAAATGACACAGGAAAAAGATTTTATGCAGTGGCTTATTGGGCCACATGGGCTGGATTGTTGCAAGGCAGCTCAAAAGTAAAAACACACACAAAGAATATCCAAGAAGACTTAATGTGAAGTAGATGTAAAATATTAAGTAGATTTGCACAAAATCTACTTACATATAAGAAGCACTAAATCCATGCTAAGTTTTCTATCCTAATTTTCATTAAATAGGGGACAGTATATAAAAACACTCAAGTATTATGGTTTGATCTGATCCAAGAGAAATGTTAGACCAAGTTACAGAAAAATATTTTTATATCTGAAGTTGCTGCATTCCAAATGTTCATTGTGTTTTGGATCTTGCAGACATTTTTAGGGCAGCTTTTCTAAAAGTCCTTTAATATCAGCACCTATCTATTTAACCATAAAACAGTTCTAGAGAGCATACGTTTTATGAGGATAGAAATAACTAAGCATGCCGAAAGGTTCTTTTCGTAGTGGGTATCAGTAACAGCTGTGGACAAAGTCCAGTATTCTCATAACACAGCACTGAGGAGTATTCTGAAGTAGAGAAACTCATTTCTTCCTCATTTTCAAAATCTGAGCTGATCCATAAACTGCAGAGTAGAAGTAAAAAGCAAAGTGAAAAGGATAAATAGACAGAAGACAATGATGTGCAGTAAGAATGTGGGGGGGTTGCTGTACAGCTGGGTTTCAAGTGGAAGGAGGTTTGACTGAGAAAAAGATGACAAACAAATAAACAAAACACAACAAAAAGCCCACAAGCAAACAGCCCCCCCAAAGAAAAAAAATTCAACACAGACCACATCCTAGAGGGAGTATTATGACAGAGGGATTGGAGACTCTTAGTAACATATATATGTAGGAGAAAGAAGTAGTTTTATGATTCAGAGATAGTGTCATGCTGCTTCTGCAAGCTGAGATAGAAATCAGATCTGTGAACAACTGTAGGCTAGAGAACACAGCAAAGCAATGATTTCATTGGAAGGCTGTTGCACCACTACGGTAAAAGTGTAAAAGCCAGCAACTATGATTAACGAAAGGAGGAAGGGAAATAAATCGCGTGACATAATAATGCAGCCCTATCTGGGACTAGGGGTTATACTGATGTTACTAGCTGAATTTAAAAAAATACTTTCTTAACTGGAAAAGCTACACTAATACAGTAGTTAGTACATAATGCTTTATTTTATTGCATTTAATGAATTGGTTTATAGAAAAGGCAGATATTCTCATTTATATTTTCATATAGGTCCTCCCAGAGTAAAATAAATTTCCTGAATTTCTTCAAATACTCAGGGTAGGAAGCTGCTGAAGTCCATCCATGGTACCAGTGTCTAGAGGAGAGTACAGAGGTGTCCTGTGTCACTATTGTGCGTTAACAAACATTCAGAGGTTACGAAATACTGAAAAACACGTCTTTGTCATTGGGCTGAAGGTAATGGAGCAGGTAGTGGGAAGGGAGAAATGCAGAATCACTGCACTAAAAGAAAAAGAAAACTGAAGGACGTGAAACAGTAGATTGAAGAGACATTTATATGGCTTTTAATAATACAAGCTATTGAGTGGTGCTCTGCACTGCTCAACTCAGCACCTCAGTAGCATTGTTGGTACTGTTCACATTTAAATAGGAGATTCCTGACTGGAATGTCTCTTCAGGTAATCTTAATCTCTCTTGTAATGGAATAGGAGTTTATATTATGACAGGGCAACTGGAAACTCAGTTTAATTTGACTTCCCAAATATGTTGATATGCTTTCTCATAACCAAAAATTAAAGTGAAGGTGCACCAGTTGGTATTTATACTAATTTAGTTTCTACTTGCTAGAAATGTTCATGCTTTGTTATTGGAAACTAAAGTCCTGGCTCAACTTCTACAAGTTAATAGCATTCTCCCTGGGAAATTGCCTGACACATGACATTTTCCAAAGGCAGAATAATTGCTCTCTGGAATTATTTCTATCTACTTGGGTAACAGAAGTTATGAGTGGCAGAGATGAGTCAGTACTGAAGGCAGTGACTGAGCAGGTATTAGGAACTGGGAATTTGCCACAAAACTCCTTGTTTCACTGTTATTTTGTGTTAACAGAGGATGCCCAGAACTTTGCCCCAGCACACAGTGGCAGTGCCTGCAAGGAGACCTGCGGCATTATCACAGCCGGCAGTGAGCCGTTGCAGCCCTGCCAGTAAGTTAACTGAAGGTTAAGAAACAAACTGTCGGATTTTAACCATTTTGTGTTTGTGAATAAGAACTGTAAATTTACCTTGAAAGAGAAACAAAACCAGAAATACTTTGATTTTCTTTCAATGCTTGTCTGCTGTTTCTTTTTTTAACTTTTCTCTAATGTTCAAGATAAGAAACTTACTTAATATATACTCATTAGATTTAAATGCTAAGCCAAAAGACCACAGAACTGCATTTGCAATTGAAATGTAATTTACAGCAAAGAGAATGCTCTCACTTTAAGCAGTATTCGTTATTTATATGAAGCACCTAATCAGAAATTTGAAAAAATGACATTGCATTACGTAGTTTATTAACACCTCATACATATTTTGAACATGAGGTGCTTGTGATAACTACTCCAAATGAGATTTATGGACTCAGAATTGTTTGCGAAGGGATAGGTTTGAGCATTTCAGTTGATAAAGGACATCACAGGCAGCTTGAGAAGGAAAAGAAGAAGTCACTGACTATAGTGCTTAACAATTCTTGATAAAATGATGAAGAATTTACAAGCTAAATATTGGCTTGCTCTGCATCTTCCATAGGAAAACAGCAATCATCAAATTAAAATTGCAATAAGACTTCAAACCCACATTATGCTGGGGGTTCCTGCTAACAACTTTTTGGTTGTTTGTTTTTCTATTGTTAGTCACTAGCTAAGAAAGGAGATGAGCAGAAGCCACTCTTTTGCTCTTGGTAGTTAGCAAAATCACCTTATTTAAAAAAAAAAAAAAAAAATTATATTTCTTTCTAGTTCTTCTGCTATTGTTTTTCCCTAACTTTATGGTGGAAGCTCTGAGAACTGATTTGGAATTTGACCTGTGATTAGGGATAGGGAAGAGCTGGTCTTTCCTGTGTCACGGCAGCCTGTGTTATCACTAGCTGTCAGTCTCCAAGCCGGAGGGCCATATCCACATTTAGCTATTGTCCATCAAAGAAGACACCAAGCAAGGGCAGAGATCGAGGAGAGATCTTAGACGTCAAGAACACCAAAAACCTCACCCCTGCACTGGGGAGTGACTAAATGAAAGAGTAGGAAATTTTTCCAATGTAGAGATTAAGGTGAAAAATTGTCCAAAGTCACAAGAAGTTATAAGCTTAAAACATGGACGTGGAGTTTCAGAGGTGATGAGAATTTTTTTTTTTTTTACCCAAAATAACAATGCATAGAAATGCAGTATCTTTGGATTTCCCATCACTGTCAGTCTTTAAGAATAAATTAGATAAGAATTTCTTGGAAGTGCGTAGTTGGGCATAGCTGAGCCTGCGTCGGGGCAGAAGAATAGACTGTGTAACTTAAAGGAACCCTTTCTTCCCTTACTTTTTTTACTATACTACGACTCTAATACTTATATTATTGTCATTGTTCTGGTCAGCCCAAATGGGGGGAAAGGCATTGGATCATTTTCCTACTTAGCTTTGCTATATTCTGTATCAAAACAATTGAATGCTTTCTGTGCCTTAAAGGAGGCATGTTTCTAATAAACTCTAACAGAGCTTTGGTATCTGTCAACAGAAGTTATCTAATATCACAGGATAACTTTACAGAGAGTTATGAATATATGTATTTCTTCAAACACATACGGTTTTCTAATACATGCCACTGAACAGGTTATATATCATATGGAGATGCAGATGGTTTGAAAGGAGACAATTATCATTCCCAAAGACCCTCTTTCTCCCAAATGGGTAGTGATATTTATGAGGTAATGGGAATAAAGATGCTTAGGCTTTCCTCCTGATATGTCTGTTTGCTCGTAAGTGAATTTCAGTGTGAACAGAACTGCTCCAAAGTTGGCAGCTGCATCTGTCTGTCCATGTACTGTACACAATGGTCATCTAGCTGCTGTGTGGAAGGGGTGTAGGTGGGCCGGCTAAAAGCTATCGCTTATGATAATGAAGTGTAACAGCTTGGGAAAATGCTTTTCTGTGGAATTGTCTGGACTGCAAACAAGCCAAGCACATCAAAGGAACTAAATCCCTGACAAGGTGTTTGAAAAATAGGTCTGGGCACACAGAAGAACAGGAGCATAGCAAGAATGGAATAGCATGACAGTCGAACAGATAATTTCCAAGAAAAAGTCTGTTTGAGGGTGGACATCTCTTTCTAGAATTCAGTTACTGCTTTACTAAATGCTTTCTCATAGAAAGGTTTCAGAATTGATATTTTCTGTCAGCCATTCCTCCTGCATAGCTGCTGCTTTCTCTCTATTTATTGCTGATTTTAATGAATTTCTTTGATACTACCATTTGAGAATTAGAAAGTCTTGTATATTTTGTCACTTTGAAAAGAATAAAGTCTTTTTATGTGTCAGGAAAAGTAATAAAGAATGAAGTTTTGGAGATGGGAAGCTGGTGTCCTATTTGTTGTTTCTTAGACTTCAAAAACAGAGAAGACATAAGTGGGCAACGAAACTGGTAGGAAGAGGTTCAAGAACAGCAAACTACATTGCTTGAGAAGGTAGCTCTAGTAAAACCCTCAGACTTTTGATCATGTTGTTGAACTTGGGTCATATCACAACATTTTTGTCTGTGAAAGTAGAATTAAGAAGTGATACTTGAACTGAAAATACAGTAACAATGCAGTGAGGGAGACAGTGAAATATGCCTCCTTCCTCAAAATGAAACATTAAAAAATACATACTTCACAGAACTCAATTTAAAATCTGTTTCATTTGCTTGTACCTCTTCTGGGAAAATGGATAACAAAAGAGAATTTGAAAAACAAGTTAGAAAACTGACTTACTGTGTTATTTGCAGTAGTTCTGACTGCAGAGAAGCAAATGTGAAAACTTTATTTATTAATCCAGTATATTTTACTGAGCTTCCATTTAGACCTACAATTGCTTCTCCTGTCAGCAATGTATAATCTTTGGTGTTTTTGTGCTCATGTGTAAGGGCATTATACTTAATCGGTTAAGGCAACTTGATATAACCTTAATCTTCTGTTATTTTTGAATGTTTTTCTGTAAGTTGTCTCCTTGCTGCTTTTTTCCTGCCTCCCAGGTCACACCAGATTATTTTCATCCATTAGTTTTTCATTCATATCCATTCCATTATGCAAGTATTTTAGGCAAATTTCCAGAAATCTTTCAGTAGTTTTTTGTTTGTTTGTTTGTTTTTACTTTGACAGTGCTTATTAGTGATAATTTCTCCAGCAGGTCCCTTTCTTCCCTCCTGAATCAGCAATAAGATTTAATACCTAACCATTACTGGACCTCTGGCCCAGAAGTTCTTTTGGTCACTTACAATGACCTGAATTTCAAATCTGAAGGCAGTAGAAGCTGTGGGGCTCAGACACTGTGAAAAAGAAGACAAAATTAGCTATCTTGAACATAGTCTTCTTAGGCTTTCACCTGCAAAAGGATTTTCTGTTTTGCCTCCAAAAAGCACTTCAATGACTTGTCTTTCTGACTATGGTCCATTTTGTAGGGCAGGTTCCTGGCAAGGCACCAGCAGCCCTGTCAATACTCTCCTGCCCTTTCTAGGTCACTGACAGCCCAGTGACTTGTGATTTTCAGTCCCTCTCTAATGGGGTCACACACAGTTAATTACAAAGGGCCTTTTTTCTGGACTGCAGCCAGACTATCAAGCTTTCTGAAAGCCACTTTTCTATATGTATCTGAGCTTTTTGTTGTCAAAAGGTGAGGACTGTGAAGTTTGCTCTTCATCCACAGAGCAGATGGTACTAGTGCCAATTTCTATAGGACCAACTTACATGAACCCTGACATGGAGCATCTGTCCTTTGGAATGAAAGGTTAATTAAACGTCTTATGTTTTTGAATCCCACTTCTTCTAATAATAGTGCTGGTTTAGTCTCACTGCAAATTTGAATAAAGCCAACTTTCTTGCAGCAGCATTTGCCATGTATCTCCATTGTCTTTCAGAAGTCTAAAAGCCAGACTCTGCACTTCAGCTAGACTTATTTTATTCTATTTTCTAGTGAAAAGTAGCCTTCAAGTTTGAAATATTCACACTATGTAAGGCAACTTTGGGGCAGCAGAGATACTATAGAGACATGTCTTTCATTGGCAAAATACTTTGTCTGTAGTAGGAATTAAGGAGATGATATTGTTAAAATCTGTTTTAGTATAATTTTGGGCTTGAAAATGGCTGAGAAATGCGTAGTAGATTTGTGTTCAGTTGTATTTACTTACATCATATTATGGAGAGAGAAGACTGAACTGGCTACTCCCTGCAATTTATTTTTTGTTTAAACATAATGCCGGTTCACTGAGGCTGAGGTTTCTGACAGGAGTATCACTATTGATCATATTTTCAGCAATAAACCTTTCAGAGACTTACAGCAGGCTCTCAATGCACTTTCATGGGACTGGGAATATGGTGACGCAGCTGAGAAATCTGACCATTTTTCTTCTTGAAATCATGGGAAGATTTTTCTCTGACATCAACAGAAATCAAAGTGAGTTTCTAAACCATAAGTTTTGGTAAAAGTCGTAATGCATCATAGCCTGCTTGTTTCTAGAGGGGGCTCGGTATTCCATGTAGTGATGGATCATTTTATGATGGCTGTAAGATCGTTTTGTCTTGCACAACATTTCTACTTCCCTGCCAAGATTCCTGTCTCCACTGTACCGAGGGGACTCCCCTGTGTGTAAGAAATGCCACTGTTTGCAGAGCAGCTCAGTAATGTAGCCTGAGTCAGTGCGTGGCTGCTGTGTGGTGGTTCAGCAGTTGCTTCATAAACAGCTGAGAAGTCTCTGCAGAGGCAAAAAGAAATTTTCAGAGATAGGGAGGTAGAGATAGAGGGAGACAGAGAGGGAAATTTCCCAGGTTAAGCTTTTCCTCACTGATGACTAAAATCCTTGAGTAACCTTATAATCTTGGTACACCAAGATAAATGCTGCTACTGTGAGGCTGTGAATTATGAGTTCTCAGTAAACCCATGTCTTGCACTTCTCTACTCTAAATCAATCCCTGATTTATTTTTTTTTTCCAGTTAATTCAAGATTAGTAGATTTTAAGAGCAGAGTGGACTACAGTGAGCCTATGAATGAGATCAGATTCTTCTCCTAAATTAATCCATGAATAAATTTTGGATAACAATTTTGTCAAGAGTTTAAAAAAAAAGAAAGAAAAAAGGTATCTTATTGATCTGGCTTAAGAAAACTAAAAATATATACAAGATAGAAAAACACTGTCAAAATGAAACATTACAAATTTTTATTCTGAAGACAACTTAAATGAACCTTAACATTTGTTTATTTCCATTAGTGCCTTGAAACGGCTAAAATATGTACACAAGATATTTGATACTTACACATGCCAGAGATCTAGGGTTACACATGATGTAAAACAACCTTCTGCAAATAATTGACAGATCATGGAGAAACACAGTACTTGTCTACCTGTTGCATTTGGCTGGGAATACAATTAGTATACTTTCATCTTGAATAATTGTAAGAAAAAAAAAATCATCATTGATATTCGGACAAACTACTTTGATTCAAAAGTTGTCAAAGGTTCTCTGTTGACTTCTAAGAAACTTTCTTTGCTCTTCTTTAAAAATTAAATGCTAAAAAATAAGATTTTGTTGTTGTTGTTTCAAGATGATTTAGAGTCCCTACAGCCAGACCTCTTGTTCTTGTGTTTCCAAACAGCTGTTACAATAGAGGGACTAGGAGAGTCAATACTTGAAGTACAGTTTGGGGGTGGATAATGAAGTTCTAATCCTGAATTTAATAGGTACTGTATTTCCGTATTGGAATACGCTGTTCTCTAGTCTAGACAACTTTTAGTATTTCCAAAGATTCTAACAAAAACATTAATGACTTCTTTCTAGGGTAGAGAAGGATGTAAGATAGCAACTGTCTTCCTTTCTTTGGATTTTGACTGGTGAACATATGATCTAATCTGAACTTGCACTGCCTATTTGATATCACTGTGAAAAATGTAAGGACTCACACTTTGTCATTCTTTATTCCATGAGTAGTCTCAGGGAAAATTACAAGAGCCGCAGAATCTGTTAAGAAACACTCATTTATTCAGGAGCATTTGCAGAAAATATTAACTGCTCCTCTGTGAGGGATAACAAGATTTTTTCACATATTTTTAATTAAACTGAAAACTTCCATCTTTGCATAACAGGCTGGTTTGCTTGCTGGCCTTTGCATACTCTTTTTGCTCTTTTTAATTATTTCTATTTTTTATGCAAAAATCTTTTTCACACCTTCTCTTTGCTCTCTCTAAGCCGTTTGTTGTTTTTCACAGTTTGATCTACACTGACAGCTTTTTTTGCTGTGTTTTTGGTGCATAAAGAGCACAACATACATTTCAGTCTCAATGACTTTCATTTTAGATTAGGAAAACTGAAATACAAAGTGAGAACAAATATAAAATCTTCATGAGAGAGAAAGCAAAGAATCTGTAAGATCTGCAGTTTAAAAACCTCTGTAAAACCTTTCATCTTTAATCTTCTTATAATGTTGTCAGTGGCTGACAGGCAGGTGGAGAGAATTTTCATTTTATGGCATAGAAAGGACAGATTTGTGATTAAGGCATAGATTGGGTTTCAAAGGATTCTAGTTCAGTTTACATCTTTTGATATAAACTTTGTATGGTTGTCGTTTTAGGCTTCACATTGCCTGTATCTTTTCTTTCTTTTCCTCTTTTCTGTAATGATAGCATTCCTCTGTCTATTTAGATGTTGTCATCTCAGAAATGTTGTCTTTCACACCAGAGCTAACAACTTTGTGATAATCTGAAATTTAGGCCTGATGAGCGTTGTACAATAACTCCAGTTCATGGATGCAGTTGTGCGTGTGCCCAGTCCCTTTGGAAAGTCAGACTAAGAGCGTACTCAGTATGTGTCCACACACTCACCTGAACTGGTGCTGGAGAAGGAAGACATACAGGAGTGTTCTGAGAAATGAGATGTACCAAACAATGGGTCTGTTAGCAATATGAAATCTGCATAGTAAAACATTAAGCAAAATTCTCTTCAGTGATGTGAGAAGGATGGGGAGATGTTTATGTTTCAGTGTGTTGCCAACTCTGAACTATAAAAACAAATTAATATTCATCTTTTTGATGTCACACAAGCAACGGTGGATATTTCAAGCACAACTTCAGTAGAATTTGAAATGCGTGTCAACATTTTAAAACACTCTTATTGGAATCTATTATTTTTCACTCATCTGGCATAAAGACAAATTATTTTTATGTTGTTCACATTCAGTTGTTGTGGCTTTATATCTCATCTGACTTTTATGTTGTTCAACACATCATGAAACCAGGTTCCTTTTCATCTAAGAGTAATACACCTTGGTTTATTTTAGACTATTTTTTATGCATTGGGAAGCTATGCAAGCACACACATGGTGTTCAGTCTTCTAGACTTTACAGTATCAGTCAAGTGAAGATTTCTGCACCAGTAAAAAAGTGAACTTCTGATGGTTTGGCAAATGAGTGAGGGGTTTTTTTGGTGTAGTGTTTGCTTGGTTGGTTTTGTTGGTTGGGCGTGTTTGTTTGCTTTTCCAACTCATGAAACTAGCAAGCTGGGATTTAATTACACATTAAGCAGCCTCAAATGGCTCCTTGAAAGCCACCTGATACCATGTGCTTAGAATTTGAACACCTATAGGAAGGGAGAGTGTGTCTCATGTTGACTTCTTGCTTCATCAAGAGGCTGTAAAATAGGCCCAAAAGGAAAAGAATCAACCAAAAGAATGGAAAAAGAGAAGCAAGAAGAGGTTCTCTTTTTTTTTTTTTCTTTTGTTTTGTTTTTTTTTTTTTTTTCCTTCCCTAAAAGACAAGATAAAATAAGGGCATTTTAAAAAGGAGTATCTTCTGCATTGTGCTCTCCCTTTGCACCAGATAGGGATTCCAGTGTACTGAGGGCTGGCTCTTCTGTGCCCACATGCCAGGGAGAGTGGGAGGGAAGGTAGAAGGAGCAATAACGTGATACTTAACATTTAGTTGGCACAATCCTCAGAAGAATTTTTACAATTATTTCAAATGCGCATGGGATGTGAACTTCAACCCGCTTACAGAATCAGAGCCTGTGTGTCTGCATTAACTGCTCAGCATTACTGGTTTTTCCTTTTTGTACATGGAGGAAAAATAAACTCTGGAGCCTAAAATCTATGCTCATACAATGAGCTTGTATTCAGCTGCTTCCTCTCTGAAATTTTTTTATCTTATTTCAGGTTGAGGATTAATTTTAAGACTTCACAGAAAGATCAGTGTTTTATCCTTAAATTCCCTGCCAAGGACAAAATCACACACACAAAAGCGGATCAAATGACTTTCAAATGTCAGAGATCTTGAGCAGAGCTAACCACTGAAACTTTACTGGGCAGACATCCTGTATTCTGTTCATTTGACAATAGCTCTGAAATATGCAATTACAGAGTAGACGTGTGCTATCATTTGCACTTTGGCAGTTTTTGGTCACAACTAATGCCATCACTAAAGGAAGCAGCCAGAAGCTAAACAGGAGTCACGCAGATTAATTAACACAGACTTATGGTTCTTAAAAGTATGTGTAGAAACTGACATCAGTTTACAAATAACTATTTCTAAATAATTAAAATGAATCCTCAATAAATTCTCCTGGTTATCATTGATGACGAACCATTCTATTATAATGATCTAACTTTTTCCACATTATGCTTTTACATGGTGCTCTGAACACGTGTTAGTGCATTGGCTGAGGAACGCTGGGCCAGCAGACATGGGTGACAAGGCACCAGCAGCACCTGAGTAATAATTCAACAAGGCCATGGACAGGATGTGTTAGTGGGACACACAGCTGCTAACAGAAGCTGCAGCACACTTAATGAGAACCATTTTTCTATGGTATCAATGACTTAGTGGGCAGGTGAGAAGGCTTTATAGAGGATTTCAGAAGAAAGTTATGATTTTCATTAAAAAAATTTCACTTTTTTGGGGGAGTTCTGTTCAGGCCTGCTCTTAGATATACTTGGGACTTGGGCTTATTTCTGTGTGCACAAGTGATAGGGTACGAGGTCAACGACTGCTGGAAGGAGGAACTGCCCTACCTTGTCTGTAAAGTGAATGCTGCAAAGGACAGAGAAGGCTTCCTAATGCCTAAAAATGGTATTTTATTAAAACAAAGACTAATGTACTAGAACAAGATGACTCTTCAGATAGGGAAAGTTCTGATCAGCTATGGCAGGTCACACAGAATAGTTTGAAACAAAACTCTCCATGTGTATTAGGAGTTTGCAAGGTGTTTTCCTGGACACAGTTTTGCTCTCTACTGTACAGATTTTGGACAGGCTGTGATTTGTGCTGCTGTGTTTCCCCATGTAGCATTCTCTGTTCTGGTGTTTGGACCTCTTTGTCCAAATGCTGCATGATGACCTAGAGGGGCACAGAACAAACAGACAGTCACACTCCCTGTTGTTCCCTCAGCTTTGTAACAAAGGCTAACTTAGGATGTTTCTACAGTAAATATAAAAATAATCAAATTATTCTGACAAATCAAAATTAGAGGTGTACTTGATATTCCTTGTAGTTTAACAGAGATTTCTTTTTTTTCCTTTGGCTGTGGTATTTTTGCAAAATAATCTGTAGAAAAAAAAATCGCAGAAAAATTCTTTTATAACTAAATGACTGTTTCTTAAGCTGCTTTTGCAGTTTAATTTTCACTGAGTATTTTTATTGTTTAGACTTGGTATTTCTTGTATATACCAAGTGTTTGATTTTGATTCAAACATTGTAACATTTGGTAAACTCATCCCTTTCTGGTCTGTACCTGTGATCCTCTGACGGTCTCCCAGGGGCCATTCATGGTGTGCTCAGCTGGTGTTTATCTTAACTAAAGAGCTGCTGAGGGCTCCTAAGAAACTAACAGCAAAGCTACTGGAACCAAGGAGGGCAGCCAAAAAATGCTCATGAAGTGTTACATAGGGTTTGAAGGAATTAGTGACAGTTCTTTCAGTGTGGCCATCATCTTTGCTTTTCAGAAATATCCCAGGAGCTTCAGCATCTGTAGACAGCATCCTCAGGTGCTTGACATCAGCAGGAGTGCTGCTACGTGGGGAGGGTGCAGCTTTGGTGGTATTTGTGCCATACCTGGATGTTGTCAGGGTCTGCAGATCGTGCAAATATGGATACTCTCTGGGCTCTTACAATCCAGGATAGAGAGACCTGGACTTAATGAGAGCTGGCATCAGCTCTCCTGAAAACAAAGGCAAACATGAAGTTAGAAATAGGTCTGTCTTATTGCTTTTTAACCTCCTAGTATTGAGTCCATTAGCTTTAGTACTTCACCTGTATTTTCTTTAAAAGTGATAGTTTTCGAATTACTATAGTTTTTCAGAGTTGAAATGCAATCACAAATCCTGCTGAAGCTGTGGGGATGATGATTTATGGGGCAGAAGCATCACACATGCGAGTAAGATGCAGAGCTGCCAGCTCAGCAGGATAGCTATCAAATTCAGGTGAATGTTCAGTGAAGGCAAAGGAATTGGAAAGAGCAAAAGGAAAATTTCTTTTTCCACGATAAATCTCACTGTGGCAGCAGATTAAAGAGCACTGATATAACTAGAATGAGAAGCAGCAAAATCTGTGAAACCTGAATAGATTTATGAGATTATAGAATTCCCAAAATTGTCAGTCTGGTCTTTCACTTCTAGCCTTAACTGAAACGCTGAGATGAATTCTGAGAACTTATGAATATACATTGTTTTGTCAATACAAACATGCAGACTTCTTTTTTTTTTTTTGAGGAAAGGCATGGTAAATTCACTCTTTTTTCTTGAATACAGCAAAGTATCCAACTATGCTAAATCTTCTCTAGCAAGTCTGAATTTCGAGTAGTCTATAGCCTCATCTACTGTTTTTGTAGACATTTTGTAAATATATTAGGTGGATAGATGTCTCTGTGTGCTTGTGTCTTATTTTAGGAATGAAATAAGTCCTGGTCTGCAGTTGTTTTGAGAGAGGGTGTTGGTGTTGTGGTTTGTTGGCTGTGTGTGGTGGTTTTGGTTTTGTAGTTGTTGGGGTTTGTTGTTGTTTGGGGTTTTTGTTTGTTTATTTGGGTTTTTTTTTTTGGGGGGTGTGTGCTTTGTTTTGTTCCTGTGGGTAAATTAAGGTTAGGTTTCTCATAGCAAAATGACTGAATCTGTAATTAGGCTTATAGCACATACCTGAAAATTCTAGAGGAGTCATGGCTAATTAAACTTCATCAGATAGAGAGAGATTTCAGTATGCTGGTATCAAAAAGCATGTCTCTGGTGGAGAGATCAATGTTTCAAATGTTCTTCATACTCATTGAATTAAAGCTATCTTAATATTTTCTCATTTCTTATTTTCCTTTTTCTCATTTTGACAATCAATGTGAGTTTTATCTGAGTCCAAATGGGAAAATCTTATTCAGTCTTGTCATAGCGTGCTTTTTTATTTTCCCCCTAAAAGAAAGGCAACCTTTTTTTTTATGTGTTTTTCTGAACTAATTCAATATTCTGTAATGAATTATTCAGATGGTTTGCTGACTTGGAAACAAAGCTTTTAACTCATGTCTGTGATTCCGTGATATTTTGAAGGTCATGAACTTTCTTTTACATATGCAACAGATAAGTTTTTCATTGTAAATCTTGACTTAAAAAAACCCCACAGTAATGTGCAAGTAGGTAGTCTAAATCTTTTCATCTACAGAATCCTTCTAAATTAGGAGGGAAAGTGCTTTGGCTTTTAATTTCTTTAAATGGAACAATAGATCTCTCATGGGCATAATAAACTGATTTATTTACCTGTGAAGCTTTTTATAGGATTTAATTATATTATCTTCGCAAAGCAACTAAAATTTTGTTTGAAAGACAACACTTGCATTTAAAATGTCACTTTTTCCCCTGGACTGTAATTAATTTCATTTAGATGGCTCCTTTATATTTTTTACTTTTCTTCTTGTGTTCATACTTACACTTGGATTCTGCCTTGGGATCCCTCAGCTTAAAATAGCAGGTGTCGTTTTTCCAGCAGCGGAAGCCCATGAACAGGCTAAATTTTTCACTAAGTCCTTCTCTTGGACGTAGCTATTCATTTCCAAATAACATTACCTTTCTGCCACAGCATCACCAAAATCCGGTTCTTCATCCACGTAGGTGAAGGCTGAAGCCTAAATGTGTTCTATTGAGCTCAGAACTGCAACCTCCAGTGTTCTGACCTTAACAATTATTCTGTTTTCTCTGGATTGTATTGCCTCTGAATTCATCTTCTTAGCTTGTTGCTTTGGGCTGCCCCTTTAGTCCATTAACGTACATAATTCTTGTGTAATTCGGCAAATTCTCTTCTTTGCTGCTTTAATTCAGTTCTCAGCTGCAGGCTGGATAGAGTAGATCAGCTCGATGTTGGCTTCAGCTTCTGTGCTATGGTCATGTCTTAGTTTCTTTTCTCAACTACCCACAAAGGTTTTTTCTTAGTCTTGCCTTTCCTCTGTAGCATGAGAAATACTTCCACAAACCTGAAGAAAATCCTTGCTTATCCTCTTTCAAATCCCAAGTCTCAACCCTTGATCCTACAAAACCCAGATTTTGTGGTAATGCAGATAATCTAAAACTTGATTTTCCCAATTCTTTTTTTGGTTCCATGTGAAGCGATGCTACCTACTCAAATTCACACAGTTAACAAAGCTTTTTTGTTCCTTTTTGCACATTATTCATTTGATTGAGTGTTATTTAACTTTTTTTTTTTTTTTCCCTTTTCTACCTGTGTTTTTAGACTGAAAGGCTTTGGGGCCACCGGAGGAAGGAGATCCAAATATTTGGACTGCCAATATTTGCTGCTATAGCTGTGCCATTGAAACTAATACACGTGGTATATTTGACCAGTGGATTCATCATTCATGTTAGATAGATTTACGTGACTGTGGGAAAGTGAGCTAGAAATTAGAGGGTGTGGGCATATAATCTGTGCTGGGAACCGCACCTTTAGGGCTTTAGCATTTTGTATTGTATGGAGGCTAAAATTATATGTCAAAGATGATTGACTCTCATTCAGGAGTGGAGGTACTGTCTACTTTAAGTACATGAAGAAAGGTTATCTCTCTTCATTAGGATACTTCCAATTCAGTGATTTTTTTTTTTTTTTTAAGAGAGGTAATCTTTAGAATGGTTTTGAAGATTTAGTCTCCATCCTTGAAAGTTATGTGAGCCATTTGACTACAAAATGAGGCAATCGAGAGGGTTATAATCACCTATATTTAGGCAGCTGATGAGTCAAACTAGTCAAGCAGTCTAGTCCTTGAAGCATGCTCTTAACAAACTGATCGCAAGGAAACTGGAATTGAGTGCAGCAGTTTTATTGAAAAAGTCCACAGGTGTGTGCAATTCCTTTATTAAAATGTTTTGAAATACATTGGACAAGGAGCAATTGATGATCAAGAGATATTCCTTTTTTATACATTTTTATTTCCAAAACTATACAAACCTGGGAAAACATTCCTTTGCTTCCATTTTAGCTATTAATAGTTCTGTAGTGATAAGTTATATATCTCCCTTTTCAATCTGCAAGCCCACTTTCCTGGAGGTGACATTTTACATCTTTGACAATTAAAAAAAACCAAAAAAAGGTCAGTCATATTTACATGTGCTTAAGGTTGCATAACTGAGCATCATACAGGTTCTGGAAACCAGTGGATAAATGGTTTTTAAGATTCACCCAGGTGGGTTGAAGGTTTTAAATACACATAAACTGCATACATGTGATTCAGTAGCCAAGACACCCTTTGTTCCCTTTTAGTTTCAAGGCTATTTATACACTGTGTGCTAGCCATGGTAAAGGTTTGTTTTAGTAAAGGTACTCATCAAGTGAAAAGCAGCCCTGACAACAACTATTGCTGATCAAGGACATGAATGGGCAGAGAATTATATGTGTATATATAATACAAAATCTAATGTTTAAAAATGAACTTGAAGCTTTCATGTAAAAATAATGTCTAGAATAAATGCTATTTCCTGGGCTGGATTAAAGCATAAAAAAGCTGCCACAAACACTTGTGTAAGGAAAAAAGTAGAGCTCAACATGGGAAAAGAACAGTAGAAGCACATGGATTAAATTCAGAAGCTGGTCTCGCAATGTATAATTACTGAAAATTCAGTTGAAATATAGCAACATTATCAATGGAAGATGAAGTCTACAACTGCAGCAGACACATACAACAGTATACTTTATGAGCTATTATATTGGCCATACAGATTTGTCTACGTGTTATTTATTTGAATCCTTAAGGCTTCTCTAATGTCTTAGATGAAAGTGCTGTCTGCTTGGATCTTCCATGCATGAGGGAAAGGGGTCATTTTTCAAGGAAAAAAAAAAAAAAAATGTCCACATTTCAATTACAATAGCACATCCAGAGACACAAAATAAAAGACAAAACTTTATGGTACCTTTGTTCCATTTATTTTGGCCCCTGAAAGACGCATGCACTAGACTTTATATACTACAAGGTATTGAAATATTTACAGCATTGTACATGTGCTCTCAAAGGGATGGCAAAGGAAAAGATCTATTTTTATCTTGGTGGGAGTAGAAGTTACTTTTGTAGCTTAATAATACCTATTCAAAGTGAGAGATGACTCTTCCAAAAAGAAAAGTCCACATAGAATAAAGCTATAGCATAATTATAGCCAATGTTAACAAACTGTACAGCACTTTACCTGGGAATTCTCCTTTCTCTCACTCCTGTTTGAATCAGAATTACCATCTAGTGATGTCGCAATGTTCCCCTTGTCCTGTCTGCTCTGTTTCTCTCTATTCCGGCAGGTTTAGCTGTATATTACCTTTTTATGTGATTTTTATTTCAACTTATTTTGGCATGTTGAATGGTCATTTAATTCACAATAACCTGACGGTAATTTTTGGACAAATTACATGACTGATATTTACCAGGTTATGGCACTAAAGAATTCAGACCACTATAAAGCGCATTGTGTATACTTCAAGTGGACTTAGGAAACCATCTCTCTAAGAACTTGAGTGAGTAAGGCTCATATCACCGATTTCCCTCTGCTTTTAAAGGTAAAGATATGATACCCAATACACCAGGTTAAACAAACAGAAGGCAGTTGGGAAGAAGATGCGGGCATAGGAGTCCATTTTGGCAATGCGGATGTGTATCCTTCCGTGCCTCCACGCTCCTGTTCGACAATCCTCAAAGCAGCAAAAAAAACTGGCACAGTCCTTGCCGTCGAGACACTCATACCCGTATTCTTCGTCCCTTTCTTGGAGGTGTGTAGCATTGTTCATTTGAATAGTAGCTGATCGAGGGCGGATGTCAATTGTAGGCGCCTAAGATGGAGTGGCAAAAAAAAAAAAAGAAAAAGGGGGCAAAAGGGAGAGACTCTGTTATTATCACCAGAACAACAGGGGGTGGAGAGTAATGGTCAACATCTGAATAATGGTTCTGCATGGGGTACATGGGAAATTGCTGAGGAGTTCTAAAGGTAGTATTACCCTGGAACTTATTAATATCAGTTGCATCGCACACTTTAAATTTACAGGAAAGCAGTGTGAGTCAATATAAAGTTAACAGCTGTGGACAACTAGCTTTAAAGTCAAACTAAGTAGAGATTAGAGGTTAAAGGAAACATTCAAGAATGCAATTGATGGCATTTTAAGTTTCTTTTTGTGTTTATATTTTTACATAGCTCCTCGATATTCGAAGGCAATTTGTGTATTGCACATGGAAGGAACTGAAATAATCAATTGGAAATGCAGGATTTTAATATAGAGCTGGTTCATGTTGAGATAGTAGCAAATATACATACAGGAAAAAAGACAAGATCTGTGTCTTTTGAATAAGGTTAGGAGAACCTCTATAAGACTCTTCAATTGTTTGAATATATGCAGTTCACCATCTACTAATGTTCACCAATTGTAAGGTTGAATATATTCCAATTTCTACATAGTAGCTCTATATATATACGCACACGTATATATTGGGAGTGAATTGAGCAAATTAAGCACTTTTGAGTTTGAGCTCTTGGCAAACACTGGGATGGCAGGCATTGAAATCTCCTGCTGACAGTTATTAGGGTAAGATAACCACAGTTTCATTCCAGAAGTATGGAAATTTCTTGGCTTTTATGTGGATTCTTTTTTTCCTTTTTTTTTTTTTTTTTTTAATGAAATCTCCGCATTTCTGGATGAAGATAAGGTGTAGATGTGGAACTTGGCTAGATATATTTGGTAATTTGCTAAAAGCGTGTTGATCCAGTGACAGCATTAAAAATACATTTGCATCTTAAACCCTTTCAAAACTCTGCCTTTTTTACATAAGAAACAGCATTTGAATAATTGATGACGTTGAATTTTGGTCAGGTCAAATGTGAACAGATTTGGTTTTATAATTTTGAGTGAAATCACTAAGGCTAAAAAGGCAGGGTCAGAGCTGAGTTCTAAAAGGGTGTAGTGCAGGTTTCTGGTGTAGCTGGTACTATTGGATCCCATGGCAGATTGAGAAAGAGAGGAGCAAGAATGTTTTAACATTAAACTCTCTTAACTCATGCGATCCAATAATGTTGCTCGCTCTTGAACTTAGGTAAGTTCAGAGCCATAGTGAATCAGTATTGGGCTGCTGAATCAACTCTACAAATTGTTTAGAAATACGTAACCATTCTACTTAATTAGGAAGTTACCTTGAGTAGAATGCTTAGATGTCTCACTAAAAAACTACCAACAAATCACCACCGTCATATAAGCTCTAATAGTTAAATTCAGCAGTCGCATGCAGTGAATTTCCATTCCAAAAAACATTATACCTTGAAGGAAAACATCCGAAGAAGCTTTCATTTTGTAGACAGAAAAGAGAGTCAGAGGGGTTTGTTTTAAATTAAAGAAAGGAAAGAAAGAGACAAAAATAATGTAAATTAAAAATATGTTTCTAAAACATAGTAAGTCAAAAAGAACTAAATTTATAGAGATGTTGGGATAATAGCAATTTAAACAAGTATCTGCAGTATAAAACCCCCACATTTTTCATTTGTCACTGTCTTGTAGCTACATCTGGGCCAAAACCGTATCAAACTCCATTTAGATCTTTTCATATTCCCAGGGCATTCCAATCTTTCATGTTGAACTGTTTTGAAAGAGACCATTCACAGCTTATCAAAATACTCCTTTTACCTGCAGATTGGGTCCTGAACACTCTGCCTTTGAGGGTTTTTAGACTCTGTGATTAGGATCCAGGCAATCATTTATAGTTCTGTTTGGCAACAAATGCTCACAGATGAGTCAAGAAGAAGTAAACTGCCCTTATATGGACATCTCGAAGTGAGACAACTAAATTTGAAGTAGTTTATCTTTGCTCCTTTAATTACACATGAAAGACACACCTGCACATAGAGAGCCATTCATTTCAGCCTAAGGCAGGAGGCCAGGAAGCATCACCCTCCAGAAATGCCTCTTTGTTTCTTTTGACCAAAAGAGAGGTCTGTGATCAAATCCTTCTTCAGCATAGCTAAAGTTAGGAGAGAATTTTTCCTCTATAGCCTTATAGATGCTTTTCTGGCTGTTTATCCACTGCAGAATACATATATACCTGTATTTAGAGTCTACTTCTCAACAGCAATTTAAGTTGAAAGTATAGCAATAATATGTAATAAAAGGGGGTTTCATTACTACTTTTTCTATATTACTTTTGTGCTGTGTTTCATAACTAGAAGATAATATTTTCAAAAGTCATGGAAGATTTTAACAGAGCAAATCCAAGTGACTTCATTGTTTCCTAGGTGCTTGAAATGGATTTGAAAATATTCTCTGTAAATGTAGAAGACTTGTTCTTCACGTTTTTCAAAGGCATATTTGGGTTTTTTTGAAGATGATTAAGCTACTTTTCCCTCTAGGATTTTACACTCATTCTTTTCAACTCGGAGAATCTAGACAACAGTTTTTTCAGCTGACTTGCAAAAGGCAGGGAGAAATCTGTCCTGGACAAAATAAGTGACAATTTTTTTCCCTATTTGGGAAAAAACTCCCTACTGAGGATACTTCCAGAATTTTTAAATTTTGACTATTAGGTACTTTTTATATTATTGTGCAGTATACAACTGTAAGTAAATTGTAAACTGCTAACCAAATCACTTTCTAAGGGAGAGAAGTAGGTAGAGAAGGTAAGAAATACAAGAAAAAGAATGTAAGAAAACAATGAAAAGGAAACAGATGTTTAAGGGGAAATTAGGAAAAGCACACTCCATAGTTTGAGTATAAAAGTTCACTGTAGTCCTTATAATAAGAAAAACAGTTATGTCAATAATATGGGCATAAGTTAATGGCAGAAAACCTTGCTAGAGCTAAGACAGAGAAACTGGGAGTTCTTCCATAAAGGTCACAGTAAAAGCTCTGCCTACAACATAAGTAATGGGTTTTGGTGATAGTTGTGATCTGCAGAACGCTGTGGTTAAAAGGGTGCTTATTCTAAGAAATGAGTTTCTCTGGCATCCAGACAACTTTAATATATGAGCTTTTCATCTCAAGGTGAATGTTTGCATTCCTAGCAATACAAAGGAAGAATATGTATGTAATAGCGAAGTCTTACAAAATGTACAAGCATAAAGGAGTTACATGCTCTCTCAGAAAACCTGATTGAAGTTTAGGCCTTGCTGGTAAAAAGGTACATACTGGATTTTTCTTCTTTTTGTCTTTATCCTTGCTTGGCTTTCTGTTGCTGACAAAGTAGTGCAAAGTTCCGTATTCCACCAGTGCAGAGAAAACAAAAATAAAGCAGACTGACACAAAAAGATCCATTGCTGTCACGTAGGAAACTTTGGGAAGAGATTTACGAGCAATGGTACTTAGGGTGGTCATTGTCAGGACAGTTGTAATACCTGGTAGGTAGATAGAAAATAACAGAATTATTATTATTTCAAGTAACAAATTGATTTTACCAGTTATCTCTCTCTGACTGGTTCTAAAGTATGTCTGAAGTTCAAACATATAGCAATGGTATTAAACAGCACATCCCAGCAGTGAAATGTGGATTCAGTGAGAACTTCAGGGATTAACATGGGGTATGAAACATTTTTGCGTGGTCACTGCAAGTGCTGCTCTGCAGAATACTTTACTTAGATGTATCCTGATTCTAAGAAATTTAGTTTATTTTTAGTTTGGTTGTTTGCTTCTTTTACTTGCACGGTAATGATACCAGTGTCAGTGAGAGACACACCTGCAGCTATTTCATGAGGTAGAAATTAATGAAAATTTTTAAGAAAGCATGTGATCAAGAAGGCACCTCAGGACAAAACGTGTAGATTTTTGTGTGTGCTACATAGAGGAATAAATCTGTTTCCTTTATCTTTCCTTGATGCATTCTAGTTGTATGCGAAACATGCTAGCCCCACACAAATTATCTGCTGCTCATTATTTAGGAGATTTCTTGCATATAAAGTGGGAAGGGGGAGTCTCTCAGGGCTCCTTGTAGCTGTACCACTGGGGTCAGATTTCTCTCTGTCCCAGAGCAGAATCTCTTCTGGCCTTCAGAAGTGACTGTGGTCTGTAGCTGAGAAGTACTGTGACATGCCTGGCCATCCCTTCTCCTTTCAAAACAGTGTTCCCTGTACTGTGATGTGAAGAACATCAACAGCGCATCAGAACAGTTACCATTCATCACATTTTATATGGGAAATTCCATACTATAGATTTTACCTCCTCAGTGGTACAAATAGGATCATTCTCTATGGAGGAACCTATTGGTTTCTATAGCTAACTGAAATTTTAAATAACAGCTGAATGCCTTTATTAATCTTTTATTTATTTAAAGCAGATTTTAAACCTCCTTTTAGAGAGTATGTGGAAAAGGCAATAAAATGCCTAAGGATTTCTGTCATGGTAGCCACCAATCCTCTCTTCCTGTGTTTCTTTCAAGGGAGTTCTGGAATGAAAATGCGGTCCCTCAGTTTGCACTGCAGTACTCTGTGCCGTAGTTCTATGAATAAATGCAAATGCAGAAGGAAAAACTAAAATGATTCTCTCTTGTGTGGATTTCATGCAGAAGTTGAATGGTTCTACTTTGGTAATTCTTACAGCTACAGCTGCTTTGCACAAGCAAGGTTAATTTGGTCTCTCTTTTAGTTTATTTGTGGAACAGTTGCTAAATGTGTAGAAATTGCTAATTCTTATAAATTACATACCAAATTGTCATGTATAGGATTTTAGATAACACCAAATTCAGTTGATTTTGTGGCCAGAAGACTGGATTTGATTTTTGGTCCCTACAGTAGGAACCATAGAACCACTTTCTCCCTTTTTTACCACCGTGACATACAGACAACCAGAAAGATTGCTTCCTTCTTGTTTTTTATTACATTTGTATTGTTAGTCACTGTGATATGGAAGCATAACAAATAAAAATGTGTCCCTGCCTCTAATCCAACATTGTTCCCCATCCTCTTGATTTTTACAAAAATACTGCTGTCGTCAAAAAATATGCAAAAGTTTTTATTGTAGGTTATCTACAATACCCAGAGTCAGGATCCGGGATAGTAAAAAGGAAGAGATGCAAATATGGTTTAGGCCATTATTTCTTGGAAATGACTACATCCCTCTAAACAAGGAGAGCTCATGTGAAATTGTCTCTCATCTTGTATTTACAAACTGGTGATCTGCAAAGGCGTCAATTAAACATTAGAACACTTGAATAAAAGCAGGAAGAAAAACCAACTCACCCAGTGATGTTCTGGCTGGAACTGCATCCTTATTAATCCAGAAAGAGACCCAGGACAGTACAACAATAAGTGTGCAGGGAATATAGGTCTGAATAGTGAAATAACCCATTCTCCTGCTCAGGTTAAAGTAAACAGACATGACTACATAGTCTCCTGTAAAAGAAAAGCATACCAAGATAGAATGTTAAGTTGAAAACCCAACATACAATTTCTATATAACAGCTAGGGTTTTCCTATTCTGTGTCTGGGATATATATATTAAACTGATTCACCAGATATACTGATACCAAATACATGCATATCTCTTCTTCAGCACTGGTATAGCTCAAGAGCTGTTGGATTTTCCACACTATGAAAGTAAACAGTCTTGCAGGTTCACTTACGTGACTCGTACTTAAAGATTTCAAGGGTAACCTCACTTGCATAGTGTAGGAAGCTTCTTTCTACCCAGGTCATTCCTCACAACTTGCAAATGCACAGCAGCTGGGTGAGTGGTGGTCCAGCAAAGCTCCGGTCACCATGCTGCCCCTGTTAGCATGCTCCCAGCTCTACTCTCCGGTAAGGTGAGCTTTCAGATCTGCTTTTTAAATTATTCATGTTCTCAACTGTTCTTCAGGGCTAGCTTGTGTCAATAATTAATTTCTTATTTGCCTGTAGATCTTCTGTTGTATTATCTCCTCTAGAAGGATTTGAACCCACAGCTCCTAAGTGTCCCCAAAATTGAGGCTGTATTTTACTCAGTTGTACATAACATATTCCCAATCAATAGTTTTGTGAACCTTTTTTCCAGGTTTTTCCCCTCTCAAACTATTGAATAAATTCCATCTGGATTCAGCAAAACAGCAAAGCTTCAGCTTTTTATGTATTTTTTTTTTTCTAAACTGAAAAAACTTAGTTATCATCTTTACTTCAGATTACAACTCTCCTGGGAAATCTTGGTTGCAAAAGAGCTTCAGAACCCCAGGCTACAAAAGACTTCATTGCAGTCCAGTGAAATGCAGTCCAGAGAAGTCTCAAACTGCGACAGAATAGGATTTGCAAATTCAGAGTGAGATAGTTTTCCAGCATTATGAAAGAGGCTCTGTGGTTAATGTGTATTCTGCTTAGATCAGTACCTTTAGTTAACATTGAGCTCTCTGTTTTCAGGCTTAATTAAAATTCTAATTTCGCCCAGAATAATCCCTTTGAACCTGGTCACAGAAGAAACTTCAGAGATCACTTTTCTGCTGGTGCTTCTTTGTTGTTATTTTTTTTTTCAAAGTGAATGTCCATATCCAAGGAATTAACTAGTTTTAATTTAATTATATCATGTTATCATTAAACCAAAAATTTAAAACCCAAATTATGTATATGTGGTTTACAAGGAAATATGGCTGAATATAAGCAACCATTTTAATAATTCACGGATAAGTTTAATTCACAGATTACAATTACATTGTATGTTCATATCATTGTATACTGAAAAACTACCACCGATCAGGAATACTGCAACAGTGAAGCCATAAAATTACAGCATGACTCATTCTTCATCTCTCTGAATCATGTATTAACTTCCTGAGAAGTTACTACTTTGTCAGTTCTGGGATTCTTTTTTTTAATGCATTTACCTTCATATAGGCTATTAATAGCATTGATATTTCAAAACTGGGTATTTTTTCCTGCTATACCATGGTAGAGATTAATTTAATCAGTAGCTGTATTACTTTCATGCAAACCATTTTAAGGCTGTTCTCATGCTTAGTGTTATTGTATTACTTTAATGAGACAAGAAATTACCAGAAAGACATGAAATATAAACCCAAACATAGATGAGAGCATTAAAAGGTATTAGCTCTGAATTGGAATTAAAAAATCAGATCTTTTCTTCTGTTACTGCCTTTTC
The DNA here is from genome assembly GCF_037038585.1 of Patagioenas fasciata. Lineage (NCBI taxonomy): Eukaryota > Metazoa > Chordata > Aves > Columbiformes > Columbidae > Patagioenas > Patagioenas fasciata. The sequence continues at coordinate 12,527,005 of NC_092533.1, read as the reverse complement.
TTTTTTTTTTTTTCTGAAGCTGCACTTTCATAGTAGCTGAACAGATATATCAGATAACTTCTTTCTCCATATTTTTTGTCTTGTACTTAAACAGGTCTTTTTGCCCAACTGTTTTGGTAGTTCTAGCACTCTTGCCTTGTAGGACCTTTTATTCAAAAGAAGAGAAAATATCAGAAACTAGTAAGTAAGCCAGGACTTTGTTACAGGTCATAGAGCCAAATTCAAAACTCTGCACCTGTGCTGAAAATAACACAAACAGATAAATCCAGATGACCTAGACCAAGGTGTACTGCAAACACTTCATGCATTGTCATCCTCAATAACAGTGTATGCGAATCAAGCCCAATAGTTGTGTGGATAACACATGGATATACATACATGTGTATATAGAGAGAGTAGCCTCAGTCCTTCCATTTTATAGACTGTTTCCACATGTGTTGTTTTATAATGTTTTTTTCTAGAAAGCTTGGTGGTGATAACCTGGTCTCCATGGAGACTTGTCTGGATTTTTCCTTTAACACAAGGAGTGCTTTTTATACAGTAAACCATGACAATAATATTTTTACAATATTTTATGCTTTTTTTTTTTTGGTTGTTGTTCAAACTGTGATGCATAAAAGCTTTTAAAATGTTAACTAACTTGCAAAGGCCTTGGTCCATTCAGCAGCGATGAACTGTTACTGTGAATTCTCTATCATCTCGAAGATGCGCTCCTGAGGACAGTCCATGTCCACAGACCAACAACAATGTCCTGTCACAGAGAATTTGCTCCACAAGCTGGAGACACTCCAGGTGGAAGTGGTTTATATGTAATTGAACACAACTGAACACAATTTCCTCTGCAATTTTTTTTTATACTGGAATTCTTAACCAATTACATTTAGAAATTACCTATCTCTGCTAACATGTTCAAAAAAGTTAAAAAGTGATGTAATTGTTCTAGACTTTGTTCAGCTCTCACAATTGTTATTGCACCTGCCTTTATGCAAAGACTTTCTTTCTTAACGGATACACATGTAACAAGTTCAAAACACTCCAGAATTATATGCATAGGAAACGCTGTATCAGCTCCTGATATTTGTAGACAAAGTCCACAAAATCATTCTGGTAGACCTTATTTCTCATGTCTTGTAGCATTGGAAACATTTTACTGAAAGTTTAAGGAAATAAGAGAGAATACATATTTATATCAACTTTAAGGTTTCTACTCATGGAGAAGTTAAATCAGAGGAAGTAAAAACTTCAGTGTCAACTATAACTCATCAGGCAATGTGGAGTTGACTAGACTATCTAAAGGATGATTCAAGGATGCATAACTTCTTTTAAATTGCATATTGCTTTCCAATCTGAAAGCCTGCTGGTGCTGCAGACAGTCTTGCATTATGGAGACAACTCCACTATTTCAGAGAATCTTCACAGAATCCCAGAATGTTAAGGATTGGAAGTGACCTCAAAATATCATCCAGTCCAATCCCCCTGCCAGAGCAGGAACACTTAGATGAGACTACACAGGAAGGTGTCCAGGTGGGTTTTGAATGTCTGCAGAGTAGGAGACTCCACAACCCCTCTGGGCAGCCTGTTCCAGTGTTCTGATACCTTCACTGAGAAGTTTCTTCTCACATTTAGGTGGAACCCCTTGTGTTCCAGTTTGAACCCATTACCCCTTGTCCCATCATTGGTTGTCACCGAGAAGAGCCTGGCTCCATCCTCGTGACACAAGAGCAAGCCTTCTGAGATTCTGAATAAGAAATGTTGTATCAGCTGCCGTAACATATACATCCGAAATGTAAGATGTATTAAGTTCCCTGTGGAACATGAACTTTGCAGTGCTTGCTTTAATCACACCTTTTGTGAGGGAATCTTGCCCCAGCCCTGTTTTTACCCACATATGTTTTTTCTGCCTCTGTTCATGGACTTCTCTGTTCGTCAGCCAGGACCAGCTTAAATACTCTGTTATTTTCAGATTATCTCTGAGGTGTCTGAGGTGATTTTTCACCCCTGGGGTGTTGCCTGCATGAAGCTGTCAAACTAAGACATTGTTTTAGTAAAAAAAGGCCAGAGTTGATCCTTAGCACAGGGTCATTCATTAGCTGTCACTTGACGTATTGATAATCTTTTCATTCTTACTTCATCCTCTTTCCCTTAACTCTGGCTCTTGTTTATCCAATATTCTCTACTGTAACAAGAAAGTTTCTCGGGTTGCTGCCAGATTGCTGTTTGGAGACCTAATGTGCTTTTGGATTTCTTTAGAAATGAATGATAATGCAACCTGGCAGTATCTTTGTAAGATAACACATTTATGTGCTTGATATTTGCCATCTTAATTAAAAGATTTTGGATTACTTGGGCTTTCACCAGAGACGTTACAGTCCTGCTGTCTATTCTAAGGTGTATATATAACTATTACATGTGTCTAGAAAATAATACATAGATAATTTTCAACTTCTAAAGAAATACTAAATTTCCCTGGAAAAAAAATTACTTTATTACAATGAAGAACATAAATCATCCTTAATATTTTTAGACATCATCTCTCTCTCTGTATTGAATATATGTATTTCTCTTACTCTTCTGTATTCATCTATGTTTGTGTCTAAAGATAGATAGACATGGTCTTCTTCATCCGAAGATACGATAACCCCTTCTGTCTGTCTATCTATAGTTTCTTCATTGATGCATGTTTAAACCGGAATGCAGTCCCTTGGGAAGATGCTGTCCAGATCACGTTTGGCCTCATGTACAAATATATATTGTTTCTACTAAATTCATATTCCTACCAATTGTGTTCGGAAGATCACAAGACATAGGGCAGGGTTCTGACTTGAGCCACAGCATCCTCATGCTGCTACCCTGAACAGGAAGCCGAAGACTTTTCTTGGTGGCAATAATCACGGCTGCACACAGGGAGTGTCACTTGTAGAGGAGGAGATATTTTGAATAAGGAGATGCATACCATCGGTATCCAGTGATCATGCCCTTAGTAGGACTTTACGAAGGATTTTATTCCTAACACTCCTGTGTCATCCTAATTTACACAGACTGAAAGCGGTCTATGCCAACTTTGGAAATTGGGAAGCTCCTCCTACCACACACTCGTGTGATATGGTAACTTTAATACCAGGATTCAGGCTCTGTTAGGCAGTAGAGAAAGTGAATTCCTGATCTGAGGAACCATCTGTGCATAGTCCTGGCCTAAGTCCCAGAGGTTCAATAGAAGGAATTAGCTGTGCCAGGAAGCATAGCCAGGGGGAATGTACACTGCACTTAACTGATTTAATCAGCACGGTGGGTGTGATCCTTCATTGCTTGCTGCTTGTGGAATCATTTATACCTGTGCGAAGTGAATGGGAAATTATACCCATTAGTACTCTCTTTATGCATGTTTAAGTGACTGTGCAAAGTGTAAGGTACTGGGGAAACAAGCCTCTAATTTGTACTCAGAAGTGATTTGGAAGCTAGTACAAATGCTAGAGAAAAGAACAGCTTTCTAACATCACAAGAAATTGGTGTCTTAATTATAGTTCAGGTAGCAACACTTTCAGCTGAGATTGCCTCATACTAAGTCCTGTAAGATTATGTTTTCTGTTGTTTAAAACACTGCTAGATTTAAATAATTAAAATAACTGCAGAAGAGATGGGAGAAGAGTAATGTACGAGTTAAACTATACCGAAAATTCAGGCCACCATTTTTTCTGTAAGGACTGATCGAATGACTGGCAACTAGGATTACTGTAGGTCACTGATGATATGGTAACTAATAGGCACAATTTTTTTAGCACAGCCAATAGCAGCCACATGGTTCATCCAGACCCAGACATGCACCAGCTGTCCAGATTTCCAGTGGGTTTTTCTCTCCTGATTTTTCACAGAAACCATACAGGAAAGAGCAAGAACTTATAAAATATTTGTTTGCAGAGCCATATGAAAATATAGGTAGAAAATGGAACATTTTCTCAAAATTAACTCATGTAAACAAGTACATACATAAATTATTTGTTTATGTATGGGAAACCCAATCCAGTTTGTCTTTCTGGATTGAATATATATGGGGAGGAAGAAGAAAATAAAAATATCGTGCCACACGAGGGCACTGTCATCTTGGAATAGAGGTGAGAAAGGATTGCAAGTCTGCCAGTGGAAAACCCAATCTTGAAAATTTCTCATCATTCTCCTGTTGACTGCTTCTACAAACACTCAAATGGCATAACTGACTGTAAACTATGGCTCTGTTAATAGAGGAGCACTTCTAAGAACTAAAGAAAAATTACTCAAGTAGCAATAACTTTGTGGTACAAGTGATGAGTATAAACTGCATAAATTGTTGATGAAGAACAACTGTGGCAGCAGAATTTATCTTCTTTTCCTCATAAATAACTAATAGATACATCCTTGTTCTCTCTCTTTTACTGTTAACATGGCCAACATTTTCAGTTAGGCAAAGACCACACTGCTTTTTTTTTTTTTTTTTTAATTTACTCTTTTTTAAGAATGAACAGCTAAGTATTAGTTTAATGGAAAAGATGCATTTTTGTGGGTTTAGTTATGGTACATGGAAACCATTAAAATAGTAACATGATTTCTATAAATACCTCCTTAAAGGCAGGAGCTTTGTTGTAAGTTCACTGTTGTCAGTACTCAGAGTAAATTCTCAGTCTGAATTAACCATATTTAAAGGAGAAAAGAAAAAGGGACAGTGGGAGAAAGGGAGAGCAGAATCAGACCTCTCTGTCCCAAACCAGGCCACTGTCAGGCTGTGGACTATGTTGCACAATGCAGCTTTAATCGTGGATGAAAAATTATATGAATAGGTTAAGATTAGTGTATTTGTCCTGATGCATCTTCATTTGGCTCTTGTCCCCATCTCTTGTCTTGCCTTGACAGTGCCTGTATTTTGGAATTCTGCTGGCATTGACTGTCTTGGTGAGGGTACTGAGCCTGAAAATGTGCTTCAGTGAGATCCCTTGCACTGCTGCGATGATTTGACAAAAATGTAATTTTTTTTTTTTTCTAAACACACAGTTTTCTATGAGGATTCAGATTTAACCTATTCATATTATCTCGTATAAAACCTAAGGTGACCTATTTTTGATAATTTTTTTCTTCTTCCAACAAATCAGAAAGTTCTTCAGTCTGTCTAGTTCTGTGCTAATGAAACAGTATTTCTAAAATTGGTCATTTATCGTATGAGAGATGATATTAGCTCCTCCAGCACAATATGTTTTTACATATATCACAGGAAAATAGTTTTGACTGAAGTATTTGGTCGCTGGGCACATGAGTGAGTTTCCGTAAAGACAAGACAGAAATTTGATCACAGTCCTGATCATAAGCTGATTTTTATGAGATTTATTTGTGTCCACAGTTAGAAATGAAAAGTCTAGGGAAAAGGCAAAATCTTAAGAACGCTGTCCCCCAGATATTTGACCAGGAGACCTTCCCATAAGCTCGTGCTTTGCCGAATGCCCTTTTCTTTGTTTCTCTCCTTCACAGTGTTTTGTTCTTTCATTCACTCATTTTTAGACTGCAGAGGGACTAGGCAGTTTCAAAATATAATTAAGTCTCTTCCTTTTAAAAAATGCTCGACAATCTCTTTCCCTCTGAGGTTTAGCAGCAAAATACCACTATTGTGTCATAGGGAAGTCATGATGTGAAATAAAATACAGTGAATATTTAGCCTTTAGGGCAGAGAAAGAAAGAAAATCTGCCATGGCATTGTAGATATTTGCGTGCAACAGACTTGAAGCACAGTGCAGTTCTCCACCTGACTGCTGGCACTCGCTCTGCCTGGGCTTCACAGAAGGAATGGGGCGATTCATGGTGATTGCTGATACCACACAGCAACTGTGCTGAGTGATTTCACCTCAATTCTAAATATGTGTTTCTAAGCCATGATTATAGCTTGATTATGTAATGAGGTAAAACAATATTAAGACTTTGACAAAGCTTGCACTATAGTCCATTTATATAAGATTATCTCTGGGATTCAGATAGCTGCAAGCCTGGTTTTCAATTTACATTCCAAAGGATGAATCGTAACTGCATTTAACTGCATTGCACAGCAGGGAGGAGGGCTGGGGATAGGAGGAAATTTGATTTTTTTATTTTTATTTTTAAGGAGTAAGGTGTATCCCTCCGTGTGAATGTGTCTGACATCAAACACCTTGATTTCCTGCGGGAACGGGGAGAAGAAAACGGGAATTAGTTTATGTTTGTGTGAAATGACAACCCCAGCTGATGAAATTCCTGCAAAATGAGATGAATCATTACAGCCATCCAAGCAAATGCAATTTCTTTATGTATGACATGACTTTCTGCCTGACAATTCTGATTTTGTTTGGTCCTTGGCCACTCATTTTACTTGAAGTGCTGTTTTCTCAGTTCATTTGACAGAATGTGTTCCACTTCTCATTAGTTTCTAATTATAGGAGGAAAGAATGTAATGACACTAGACAGTAATTAAAATCTATTATTGTTGTTCCAACCTTCCCTTTGAATTCACAGAGACAAGATTCACCCTAAGAACTTTCTGTTGCTGAAAAATGTCAGTATGTGGAAATGTATTGAGGGATTGAAGGTAAACTGGGGTGTGTTTCTAAGGTTCCATCTGTGAATACTAGAAGTTTGAAGGGCAAATGAATGTTACTGACCCTATATACTCACTTATGAATTTTTCCTAGTTTAGGACATAATTAAAAGCAGCTGATTTTTTGGTTTTGAAGACAGCAAAACTACTACATTGGCATTAGCAAATACAGGAGGATTTTGATTGTGCAGGATTAGTGTTCAGATGTGGCAGCAGCGCGATGTAATAGGTTGCAACTGCTGTGAGTGAACCAGTATGTTCCGGTGTGTAAATAATCTGCAAATTACAGAACCTTCTGCTTGCTTTCTCACTCCCCTCCTGCCTAGGAACCATCAACCCAGGATGGAAGCTCAGTGTCTCATCTCGGAATGGTTAGGAGGGGTTAGGTCTCTAAATAGCCTGTTTGACTTACTGTGATAGAAAATTGGAGCAAAGAGATAATATGAGTATGACAGAAATCTCAAGTAACATGAGAAAGTAGAGAGCCACAATTTCCAGGCAACACAACCAGTTGGGATGCTGTTCTGTTAGAAATCTTGCTGTGCCTGACACAGTCAGGCATCCTGTGTCCTTGGCTCTTTAGAATGTCTGCTTGTTATCTAAATACCTAAGGAAAGGCTATCTGCTTCAAAAAAATGACACATTATAACCAAGGGCTCTGTACATGTTTAGAACAATGACTTGATTAATTTGAAGTACTTGGCCTATTGTTTTTATAATAATAAGGGGTTTGAGATACGGTGAAATCACCAACGCGAGCAAATAAGAAATATGTTTTATTATAGTTCCTTCATTTCAAGGTATCCAGATGGTATATCCATTTCCTGGCAACATCCAACCCTTCCTGCTCTTACATACAGTCAGAAATGGAAATAACTGGTTTGAATCCATAGTTCAAAATGTGAAGTACATCACATCTGTGATACTCCAGGTTAAATGCATTATCAGGGTTATGAAATAAGAATTATCAAAGCTGTGTAAATTTTATCCTGTTGAAATTTTCAGCAGTTTGCATCAAGGAAAAAAAGCACAAAATGGTGGCTGGTTTTGTTTTACAGGGTGCTAGAGCACAACATTTATACCATATCATGGGTCTACATATTTAGATTTCCTAGACAACTGTGCAAAGGATTTGTGTGAAAATGGACTGTGCGGTAATAATATAAGTGTAAGATGTAAAAATGGGAATGTAGTTAAAGGTGGCACTTTGAGGCCTGGGTTAAAAGCTACTAACATTAAGTACCCAAAATAACAAAATTCAAAGCAAATGGTCAGTCAAAAGTGACAGGCAACTCCCAAAGGGAGTCAGACCTTAGGTGAACCAATGACCTTTGTGGTGTCATCTCAGCTAATCTGATATTAGACATGAGGGCTCTGACTGTGGCCAGTGGATGAGTCTGTGGTCAGAAACACTTTCAGAACTGGTTGAAAATTAGATACAGGCCTACTTGGTGAACACCACAATAGAAGAAAAGAAAGTATTTAATGTTTTTGGTCTAAATAACAACAGGCTTACAGACATGTTAGAAAACCCTCTTGAAATTAGTACTGTTTAATGAGCTTTGTGCATGTCCTGGTTGCTGAAATGACTGCACAGCACTAATGCAGTTCATAAAACGCCACTTCTTGGATTTGCTTTTACATCTTTATAAGTTGTCTTGCATGGCAAAGGTCATTCTAGATTTCCTCTGAAAGCCTTTCATTCTGAGAGAAGAGGAATCTGAGGATAAAGTACATTCAATCTTTGATCTTGATGTTTTCAGTTATTTTCAGAGCCAGGAGACAGTATTGCATAACCTGAGGCTGCAATAAAACTTGATGTTTTCTTCTTCTTCCTCTCCTGAGGAGAGAAGACATGACTGCATGAAGGCAAAGTTCTGTAGGGGAGCTACTGATTTCACAGATTCGTTCTGTCTGAAGCCCCCCGTGGAAGAAATATTTATACAAGTAAGTACCACTTGAACACCAGCATCTCGCTTCCACTGAATGCACAGGGAGATTACTAGAAAGATAGTACATAAACAAGGAGCCCGAGGGATGCTGGGAGGAATATAACGTGCTTTGTTGCTTGACTTCCAGCACTATTTTATTTTATTTTTTAGTACTTCAATTCCATTTATTTTTTGATTCTTTTAAATATTTTAGAAAATTTCATCAGCAAATATTTAGTTTTAACCCCCAGGAAACCAGTCTAATTAACCAAGACTAAAACTCACCCGGGTGTGAGATCCTGGCAGGCAATATATCAAGGAGTAAAAGTAGTAGAGATCAAACCCAACTGTCTTTAGAGCTCCGTGTGATCATCTACTAAATGTCATGGGCTTCAGAGGGCTAGGGGGCAGCCCAGTAATAAAAGATGACTTTGAGCACAAGAACCCAACAAAGATATATAGTAAAAAGTATAGTGGCTTGTTGGAAAACAATATAGCCCCCAAAAAATCTCAGAGCAGCGGTGTGGATTATTGATTAGGACACTGAGGCAGCAGGCAAGATATCTCAGGTGTGGTGCCAGCTCTCTCACTGAGCAGCTGTAGGGTGGTAGGATGGGTATTTCTCTTCTCTGAACCCATCTTTCCTTCTATGGAGGTTCTCTGGGACACGTGCACACTATGTGCTTCAACAATGTCTGGCAGATTCTGCTCTAAACTTACATAGAAATATTTAATGGGAATGGTCAAAAAAGAAAAAAATATACAATGTGATTACATAAAATTAATGGTTTGAATTTTAACTTACTATAGGATAATTCTTATTTGGCTTCTCACACAAAAGTCAAAAATGTTTGATTGTTATTATTCTGTTTCTGGTGATACTAAAAGTTACCCATGTAAGCATAGTCATGCAAAGAAGCAAAACAAAATAAACTCTCAAATATTTCTATTTAAAATTAGAGCTCATGATCAGTGCTATAAGAATTATTCTGAAACTTTCAGCTTTTTTTCAAACATTTTTTTCTTAAATTACAAACCAAACAAACTTAATTGGGTTTTGTCATGTTCATGTCTTGTCACATTTCTGGGTAACCAGAAGGAAGCAAACTGTATGCCTTGATACAGTTTTTTATACAGCATGGAAGCAAGGTGACACCTACAGATGATAAGAAAATGAAGAAAACAGAATTTTGGAAAAGAATAAAAACCCTCATGCTTACAAAAAAATAAGAGTATTAAAGGTGACACATGCATGAGATTTAAATTATTTCATTGTCATCTAGGATTGGATACCTGGAACGTCCTCTGGAAAACTCGCTCATATTCAGAGTCTGGCTAAGCACTAAATGATGAGGGTTCTTGAATGATTATGGTAATTCTGAACTTCCTGATGCTTACAGGATACCCTTATGTAGTTGAAGGGTAACAAAATCATTCATTTAGTAGTTAATTAAAATGTAAGTAAGTACATAAAGCAGGTAGTGATTATGCCAATAAGAGAGACAGCCCACAATTTGCTGTTTCTTTTATCAATGACAGACACAGCTGGCAGCAATACATAAGTGCATTTTAAACTTCCGTTATCTGCCTCTGTTGAGTATTGACTTAAAATGAAATTATACAGCAAAACATAATTCTGTTGCTTAAAACTTCAGGCTTTTATCATAAAGTCTTTTAATGTTAGAAAGCTTGCAGAATTCTGCATGGAATCCTCTCAATCATCTTTCCACTTCTACTTTTTGACATATTCGCTTCTTCAGAAACCTGTTGTTCACCCCGATACGCACGTAGGAAGAGAGGAAGTTCATACACCTTGTTAAACTGAGCTCTAACATTAGCTTCTTGTTTAAGATTTGCTAGTATTTGTGTAGGAATTCCAGTGCATATCTTAGTATTCATCTGCACTAACTGATGAACATGGAAAGTGGTTACACCAGGCGGAGCTGCTGTTTGAATGAGTCTTGAACACATCTGTGTACGGGTATCATCCGTAAGGTGAAAGGAAGAAGGGAGGAGAATAATACACTTTTTTAACTCTTTGTGAAGTTTTAGTATTCACTGATACGTATATTTTTAAATTATAATAGTGATTACCATGGTAATCTCACTGTCAGTGTGTAGCAATGTGTGGTCTGTCTGTACACTGGGAAAGTAAAGTGATCCTGTGCTCTTTCTGCTGGCTTTGTACAGCACCTTACTGAACCTGCAGCCAAACATAGCTGCTCTCAGGGTTCCCAGCATCAATACTGTGCATTTACGAGCCGGTCATTTTTCTGTTCTACTTATATGTGATGTCATGTTACTGTCTACAAATGGAATTATTTCTTTTTTTATTTTTTTTGAGACATGGACACTGGTAGAATGACTTGTAGAAACACTTGCCTGGCAGAATTACTGATTTCTTAGACTATCAAGTATAATGAAGCTTCCCACCTATGCCTGTAACCTATAAAGGCACTTGAGTTTTGAGTCCTCCCCAAGATATTTGCAGTCACAACAGTGATAGGTCTATGTACATTATGTTAGGGTCTTTTGAAAGGAGGATGAAATTGTGCTTGTCTTTTTTCCTCTAATTGTTAAGATGTGGCTGCCTAGAATTGAAATTGAGATAGTTGCATTGAACTTTTACAGATAGAGTTTAGTTGCATTTAACTCTCAGAAATAAAACCGGGGATTAAAATAACCCATGCTTAGTCCATGTTCAGAGTTTAGTCATTCTGGAGAACATATATTCTGTTTTGCCGATTTATAAATGTCTGCATGTATCTATTTAAGCTCATTTCATAGGTCCTAACCAGAATTTTGGCTTGTAAAATTCTTCCATAGCAGAGTAAAGCCAGTTTGGGCTAGTTGGAAGAACACCTTTTGATCTATGAGTGCAACTCAAAATAAATCAGTATTGTAATCTGAAATACAGAAAACCTGGAAAAAAATGCTGTATTTGGCTATTACAGAGATCTACATTCCTTAAAATAACAAAACAGTTTTCGTTATCTTCTGTGGTCCGTTCAAGGCATGGCAAAAACAGCCTTCTCTTTTTCAGTGAATGTATATCTGTTGCCCACCTACTTCCTGAGCAGTACGTGCTGTCTCACACAACTCCATTCTCTGCCACGTGAGCTCTACTTCTCTCCTGCTGAACGTGGAGGTGGCTGAATTGGACCAGGTTACTCCTGTTAATGTGCATGTTTCAGGAAGGTTCACATCTGCCTCAAGCTGGTTGGAGACTACTGGTACTTAGAGCTCTAAAGTTACAGTTTTCCACAAACTGAGCTTAATAAAGATAATTTCTTTTTGTAATATACAGGATGTGGTTATGTATATTAGATATATAAGTAATATATTATATAACTATATTACGTAACTATATTACATACAGTGACACACACCTGACTTTTAAAAACTTGTCCTGAATAGTACTTGTGGGTTTTTATAACTGCTTCAGACAACTCTAAATAAAAATATCACAAATGTTTGTTTTCCAATTTGAGATATTGCTCTAGAAAAGGCTACTGTGGACTAACGTTTGAGAGGTAAACAGTATCTTTATTCTCCTGCTATCAGTTTGCCTGAGGACAGTGCCTGCTCTGTGTGCAAATTCCAAATTGTTTCTGGTTTCTTAAGCATTTTGTCTTGCAGAAACCAGGTGCAAACCTTCAGTAATGTGCAGATTAATCTTGTTCACAATCATAGCTAACATGTAACAGCAGAAACATCCGCTGGCAAAAGTAGGTGTTGCAAAATAGTCTAAGGTGTGATTGGTGAGGAAATGAAATGGAAAAAAACTAGCTCTAATAAAGAGTTATTTATATGATAACAAAGGAGATGGCAAGTGTATTTGGGTGTATTTTAAGCTCTTGAACTTTCTAGCAGGATATTATCGACATCAGGTCGAAAGTACAATCGTTGAAGGAAAGAAAAGGATGCTGTTAAACCCAGAACCTCTTTAGCTGTTAGGAGGTGGGGGAGAATGTTTTGTAAAATCAGAGAACAAGAAGAAATGAAGGCACTAGAAGCAGAAGGAGCTAGGTTGTGGCTAAAATAGTAAATAAATGTAGAGATTGGGATAGTGAGAGAGAAAGAGAGAGAAAATATGAAAAATGGCAAACAATGAAATGATGTTCTGAAATTCTGTGTAATACCAAGAGCAAAAGACAGGCCAGAGGCATGCATGCAACAGGCCTGAAGGGGAGAACAGAGATGGAGAGGATGCTTAGTGTGAAGATCATGTCTCAGAAGAAACAGCTATGAATCATGAATAATTTATAACCAGTACTGCCACTTGAAGTCAAACAGATCAAGCTTAGGAGTGAAAAAAAAATCTTTAAAGACTACAGATACCATCTTGAAGTTTCAGCTACAGGCTTCACAGGAATAAAGGTAGAGCTCCTAGGTGTATGTAATCACCCTAGTCCAAATCCTACAAGGTATTTAAATGGCTTGCCCTTTTCAAGAGGAGACCTTTGAAGAACTATTTATTTCTCAAATAGACATATTCAGGATAACATTCACAGCTACTACAAAACAGGTTCCCCTGGGAGTCTCCATCCCACATTGCAGTGTGAATACCATCAAGTTGTAAGTTTTCAGGCCAGGAAGTGCAACCTCTTAATCTTTTCTTAAAAGTGAGGTTATAACACTGTGAATCCCATGGGTTATGTCTTTTAAGACTTTCTTCTTTTAACATTTGAAAATGTGATGTCCTGGGAAGCTTTTAAAAATGAACTGGCAATTCTGGATCTGGAACACTGTTGCATACAGAGAAGGATGCATTTGGAGTCCCACGGGACAGTGGTGAGGGAACTGTGGACTGAGCTTTACCATGTAGAGTGTACCCTGCACATTGGTGGTATAATATGAAGTCACTAGAAACTAGATCTCTGTGAGACCTCTTACATTATTTTTCACAAGTTCAGCTGCTGTGTTTGTGCCTCACAGAGAGAAAAGGCTGCAGCTGATGCCAGGCACCAGAGAATGTTAACATGTTCAAAAGAGTCATCCAATGATTTTTGCATTTATCTTTCCGTGGAAGTTGCTATCATAGAAGACTTAAGAGTTGAGAAGATAGGTTGGATGCAGAAATGATGCAGTGGTCTTTCATATCTCACAGGTGTAGCTTGTTATAGAGGTTCTCTGTGAGACAAAGTCAGTCATGATGTCACCTGAGATGCCATAAGAGAGAAGAATAGTCAAAGCCCAAGAGGTAAAGCAACAAAATTACAAGCAATAACTTCGTACATCCAACAAAACAGTATTTGCTTGAAAGTGTCTCATGAATTTCCCAGAAGGGACGTGGATATGGAAACGCCATCCAGTTTCCTTCAGGAAACCGACATTCCCACTGGGCTCCTGCACAGTGCTGTGCCCAGCAGCTGCCACCCTTCGTTCAGCTCTGCTGGCCCCGCTGCCCAGCAAGCGCTGTGCCAGTCCCTGCACAGACAGCAGCTGGGAGAGAAAGAGTAGCCAGAGCCAGGTGAACATTTCAGATACTTCAGTAGAGTGAAGAAGAAAAGTCGTAGGTTTGGGTTTTTTCTCATGACTTCCACTTCTTGCTGTGGAAATGACAGCAGTGTTCTCAAATTGCATCCCAACAGTTCCCAGCCAGATGAATTTTAAACATTTTATTATTTCTAGAAGCAGAATGAGTTCAAAAGAAGATGACTGATAGTAGTTTTTGAAAAATACATGTTTTACTGATGTAGTTTCCTCCCTGTTTCTTGATCCTAACAACTCTATGTGAACACCTTGTTAAGCAATGTGAATGTTTGAAAATATGAACACAAGTGTAAACAAACTTCTCCTAGCAGCTCTCAACATGAAACAGTTGATTTGTTCTTTGGTTATATTACTGTGAGCTAACAACCTTGATCTTGGACTAAAATTCCAGTATCATAGAAATTGTGTCTAGAAGAAAAAAGAGTTTGTATCACCCAAGTTTGCATTCTCCAAGTAAGTGAATTATAGAATTACAACTTTGGCGTGACAAAAATAATATTCCTCATTGCCCTTTTCTGAAAGGTTACTTTTCCCTTTAAATTTATTTTTATAGTTCAAGATCATTTCTATTTAAAGTATTTATTCTCAAGTCCACTAGAGAATTTTCATACAAAAGTTTATATGTATTAGAAAATTACTGTCTTTTTAATAACACACACCAAATCCAAACTGTTTAGCTAAACTGTACATAAAATCATTGCCATTCTTCAACCTTCAAATATTAGGCTGAATGCTGCTCAGATTATCTCAACTTTTTCTTGATTTCAGTTGAATTCCTAATATTCTTATTGGGATATTTGGCTCATAGAACTTGAGAACCATCTCGAGCTTGGAATCACAATAGATTGTGAAAGGTAATTAAAAATGGAAGTAATAATGAACAGCCCCTTTTTATCAACCTAAAAACTGGTACTGTTGAAGCTTTTGCTAAAACTTAGAGAAGCATATTGCTTTTTATCCTCTTCCTCTAAGACCAAGGTTATATTATCTCATGCCCTCCTTGTTTATAATTCTGAAAATATCAGTCAGTTATAACTGTTAAGACAGAAGTTGCAAAATGTCAAAAAGACAGAGAGATTTGAGGGACTGTCACATAGTGCTGCCCTACTGCTTTCCACAACATCAGCCACTCTATACATTCTTCCTCCCAAGAAAGGTTAAGGCGTGAATTTTGGTTCTTGTTAGACTGCAGAGAAATGAAGTAGCGAACACCTGTGTGGAATGCTTCAGCTGCTGAAAAAGCTTACATTGGCATTTACATGATTATTAGACAGCAGGAAATTCTGCCATGAGATGCAGATCTGTAAGAAATCAACCCCTCTGCTCACAGAGTGTTTCATTTTTCTTACTTAATTGTCTTTAGAGAAAATCTCTTATCACACCAAGAACCAAAAATCCATTTTAAACTTTAAGGATGTGGCAATCCCTAGGAAAGAGGTGGACCAGAGAGAAAGAGTTAAGAGGTAGAGGGTTTTTTTCCTCCCAATCATCAGCCTCATCAGCACAGCGTTATGTTTAGGAGGTATGGTTAATTGTAAAGCTACCTAATGAAGAAGAGGTGGGCACCAAAGCTGGCAAGCTCAGCAGGGGACTGTCTGCTTGTGGTTGCCTTTCTAGTGACTTGTTTCAGCGCGTATCCTGAGCTGTGGTAACTGTTACAAGGAGAAAATGATTCATCCTCCTGCACAGAGTGGGCACTAGGCATATAACGACCTGCCTGCTGGGTTATCTTAGGTCAGCTGGCTGATCGGAAGTTCAACATCTTAGTCATTACAAAACCCTGAAATGACGCTGCCACCACCAACAGGACTGTGCTCTGACTCAAACTGACCTCCCTCTGTGGTGTGTGGATACGGTGGGACCTTTCCTCTCTGGAGAGCTGTTGGGATTTGCTCTTGGCACGTAAAATGAACCAGTTCAAGAGTTCAGAGAAGTGCCGTGTTTCCATATTCCATTATTCAAAGGGTTGATCTTTTCCTCTTTCACTTTTCTTCCCTGACTTAGGGTCATAGTGGAATTTTAATATTTGCACAATTCACTGGTAATAAGTTCTCCTGGTGAAATGATTTGCTTTTATTTTCAACAGAGATAAAATATCTCTCTCAAAACTGCAGGTTATCATAGATTTCCTGTACCTAAACTTCAAAGTCTACTTCTCTTTTTCTGCACTATTACTAAATCAAGTCATACACTTTTTGACAATCATTGTTTTTAGAAAAAAACTAATAATAGGACAAAGTAGTTTATTTTCTTCATATTCAACAATATTCTTGCTTTTCCCGGATGACAACAAATGGCGAGAGTTATTCAAGAACTCTCAGTTCATAGCTGAATCCTTAGGACTAGCGAGAACCTAGCCAGAGTGACAGCATGCTGCCATTAATTGCCCCAGGTATTGCTATTGCACTTGTACAAACAAGTTAAGATACGCAGTTCCAAGACATTGCTGTTTCACTTTATAATTTTGCAACTGGAGCAATGTGATAGCTCTGTTCTAGACCAGAAGTTTTTGTGAAATACAAAGGTGTTTGGTAGTTCTTTATAGACTCTATATTTTTTATTTTGCATAACTACAGAAGGGATATGAATTAAGGTCTAATAGTTATTACTGTCTGTAATTTGGATGGACAGGGTGTGAACCCATTTTAGGGATTTTGGAGGGGAGCAAGGGAATAGAGTTGTTGGGGATTTTTTTTAACCTATACAGTCACTAAACAGAAGCAACCTTGTATGATTGGTTTGTACCTACACAGTATGATTCTACCTCTTCAAACTCATATTCTCAAGATTAAAAGAGAAGAAATCAAACTACAATCAACAAAAACAAATTATATGTGATACTCAAGTTTTTTACATAATTTTCTCAATCTTTAGAATTGTTTCCAAGAAAGAACAAATAGCAGTTTGCTGACTAGCTTAATGATAATTTCTAGTCACTAGCATTAAGACACGCAAAGGGTGTTGTTGTACTTTCTGCATTAAATCTTGAAAAATATTTTAAAATTCTCTTATGTAGGGCATGATACAAGAAGTATTATTACATAAATTTTATCCTGCAGCTCTTTAGCCTTAATTATGCAGTCTTCTTGAGAGCAGCAAAGAACTCACTTAATGGACTGTATCACTTTCTGAGATGTGGAATATTTATAGCTTCTATGATGTACATCAAAATGAGGATGATTCTGCCCAGTTTAAAAAAGCAATGTTAAAACACTCACTGTTTACAATTAAGA
Organism: Patagioenas fasciata; assembly: GCF_037038585.1. Taxonomy (NCBI): domain Eukaryota; kingdom Metazoa; phylum Chordata; class Aves; order Columbiformes; family Columbidae; genus Patagioenas; species Patagioenas fasciata. The sequence continues at coordinate 12,509,762 of NC_092533.1, read as the reverse complement.
ATTTGTTTTAACAGTAAAAAATGAGGGAGTAAATTTTTGTGAAATATAGACTGATAATGACAAATATTTGAACTTTACTACCATGCTTAACATTATGCCACTATATTGCTCAGTGAGAATGTGTTGACAGCATTATAGGATGGTTTTATGGAATTGTAGATAATGCACATCTAAAAGAGAAGTAGAACATTTTATAATCACAAGGTAAAGGTACTGCAGAGAGTTTTAGAAGTTCATACCTATTGTACACATTACCAGTCAACACTCTAGTCTATTTTCTTTTTGTTTCTCTTATTTTATTTTATATAAAAAAATAAAGATCAAAGCTCACTTGGAAGGTCTCTCTAAACTTAGTGGTGTTAAATTAGTTTCATTTGCTGTTTATATGGGATATTTGGCTGAATTTGGGTATTATTAGCTCCCATCAATGCCACCTGATTGAGATACTCTTTTTATGTAGACTTGTATGTCTTACTTCCACTCAGCCTTTCAATTACATCTATTCAAATACAGTGTCAACCTCCCCCAACAAAACAGCATCTTAAATAAGTAGGTTACTAAAAATTCTGTGTAATGACATGAGATTGAGAAGCTAGAAATTGTACTTGTAAACTGAAGGGATTTAACTGTGTAAGAACAGCACAATAAATATTTTAAACATACTTATTCACTATGGAGAAAACTCTTCTAAAAATGCTTAATATTCAGAGTTATTTTAATGCTAAAATAGTTGTGTTCTTTAACTAATAGCCATTGTGTCTAAACCTTTTGAACAAAAGATTTCTCACTACAATTCATTGTAATTAGATCTAGCCCCAGTTGCAAAGGGTGGAATTACAGTGATTTTCTCTTGTGATATTTCAACAGCTCTGTGAAAGTCAGTCAATGGATGGAGCATGACAATTTCATTACCAAACAGGAATTAGAAGAGGGACTTGGGATGATAGCATGCTTTGTGCCTCAAGGAGTCATCAGTACAAAGTATATTTGTAGGGGCACTTGAGGCATCACAAAAAATTGTATGCTTAGTTAATAGAAGGAAAGGCTTTAAAACTCAGAATCATTTGTTAATTTGCAGATTTTTTTATCGTAAAAATAAGAACATTCAATATAATGTTTTTCTTTATTTTTTAAAATAATTTAATTTTCCTTAAAGATCTAATTATTTTCTTGATATTAAATGAGCAAATATTATTTCTGAAAGCCACTGTTCTGTTATATCCACAAAACTATATTTATTAGAAAACCAACCTTGCCTTTAACATCTGTGCTTTTGCAATTACCCTGCATTAGGTTCAGTGGAAATGCTTGTAGTATGCCACATTATCCCTTATTCTCTTGTTACTTGGGTATTAATCCTTTTCATCCTTACTTGACCTTTCTAAAGCTCAATTTAAATGGTAGCATGCCGTGTTTTCAGATATGGTAAATCTTCAGGAAGACAAATTCAGAAAAATAAACTCAATCCCCAGTTTCCTTGTTCAATTGGGAAGTCATACTGGGGTGGGTTGAAAGGGGTTTCTGGCTCCTAAACGCTTTTCCTCAGGGACAGTCATGATTTCACTTTGCTGGGGTGACTCAGTTGTCAGAGTCCAGGTAAAGCAGAGAGTAAAAAAGGGCTGAATTCCTGTCACTGGAATTTGAAGAAAGCCTTTAACCCCTCTCAAAAGATAAAAAATAATCATCAAAGAGCCTTTCAACTCTTTATATGATTAGTGAGAAAAGATGAACTTGAATGCCTAAACTTGAAGCTATACAGATACAAACCTGAACAGAAAAATTAGGTTCTTTCAATCTGTAAGAATTTTAAACATATTGATTCCACAGGAATAGTGAGGTTTCGTCCTGCCCATTAAACCACTACGATCTAGCCCGTCACTGTGAAAGAGATAGTTAAGGAATCTTTGTGCTCTGGATGTTTTTTTGTATTAACGCCAAAGGGTTGATGGCCCTTCAGTCCTCAAGTCCTGGCTCCATCGCTGCTGCCATGGCTCGGTGACTCTCAGGGCTCGCCATCAAGCTCTTTTCAGGGAGTCTTACAGCAGCTCACAACATTATGGAAACGTATTTCACATGGGTGCAACTGCACTTGACATAAACTGGAAAGATCCTTTTTATTGTGGTCATAACTGAGCACAGAGGAGATAAACAGGCCAAAGCTAGCTATTAATTATATATATTACTTGAATCCACAGGCTTTCTTATTGGATCTGTCATTTGTGTTAAATTCCCTACTCCTCAGCCTATACTGTTAGGGTGACATGGATTTTCCTATTGCTCTGCTGTCACAGGAATGGGTCCACAGTGGTTTCAAAAGCAGCTACAGACTAGATGTTGAGAAGAGAGCTGTTTGGTTGAATAAAGAAAGTGAGAAGGCGGCTGTTCAGACTTTCCCAGGTCTTTTGGGATGCTGCCAAGGGCTGAACAGTCAGTACAGAAGAGACATGAATGCAGTTGACTCGAGTCCTTCCCAGCCATTCCAGGAGAGGCCTCTATCCCTCTTGTCTGCAACTCACTGTCCAGTTTCTCAGAAAGTCGTCAGCTTGGCCCTGTCATCTCATCTGCCTTGCAGGGATTATATAAGGATAAATGGTTCTAAAGTGTCCTGATTTTGCAGTTCTGAAAAAGCATATGTATGTTGGTCTTGGGTGTTCGCATGGCATGGAGGAACCAAAAGGCCTGCTTACTGAATTAGTTCATTTATGCAATCATGTGAATTCATCTATAAATACTCATTTGCCACACAATTAACCAGCTTGGATGAGAAAATGTGGCGTATACAACAGGTATGGGAGGGAGGGAATTGTACTATTAATACATCTTTATTCTTTGAAGACATGATCCTGAAATGCAGACTAATTCTCTTCAATGAATGAACATTTCAACAGTTATAACTTTAGCAAATGTGCATTAATCGCTATGGTTCAGTGAACGACTGAACAGATATGAGTATCTGGATTATTTGAGTATAGTTTTTTATCCACATTCAATACATATGTGTTATTCATTGTCCTTCAAAAAATATGCAGGAGTAGTTGGCTTAGACTGGTTTTATTCCCTGACAGCAATATCGAACTGTTGTAAGCTATCACCATAATAAAAATCCTATTTCTACTTGCAGAATTGTCTATAATCATTCATAATGGTGGTATATGAAAGTTAAATAACTCAATTCCTCCTGTATTTTTTTTTCAAATACTAACCTGTTGGGTACAGTAATGTTAAACAGTGGTTCATGTGAGTTCAAATAAGAGAGAGTCCAGATGAAAAAACAAACAAACAACAACAAAAAAAAAACACACAAAAAAAACCCCAATTTATTTATAAGCAAAAATATTCCCTGGTGCTCTCTTTCTTGACAGATGACAAGGATGTCTGTATTATGAGTAAAATCTTAATGTATAGCTATTAAGATATTTTAGGGCTACCTTAAGGATATTAGCTTAGAACTGAGGCTTTCCTTTGAAGCAGCAAACATAAGAATAGGCTTGCAGTTGTTGTGTTTGCCTGTTGCTTTAGATGTTTTGCTGTCCTACAGAGACAGTATTCTTCAGCAAGTATGTTTAAGGTAATAATTTAATAAAGACTTTCAAAAACCAAGGATATTGAGCTAAATACCCTCCTAAGCCATAAAGAGAACAATAAAGATAAACAGAACAATTTAATAGTAGGTTGGGTTTTCTGATTTAAAGCTTATGGTGTCATTTGTTGTTCTGCAAAGTGGGTATAAAGTATGTTTAAACTGGCAAAAGCAAAGTGCAGGTACTAGTATCTTGTATGTATTTACTGCATCAAAATCTTCAGGCAGGCAATGTTTTCAGTTCTCAGAAGGATCCCTCTGACAATGCCATGTGCTATAATTAACCCATACTGGAACCTAGAGCTGGGGGGGGGGGCTGTTAGGGGTTTCTAGGCACAGTGGCAATCCACCTATGGCCATTTTTTGATGTCAGGCCTGTTTCCCAACACAGATATTCAAATATGGTATGCACCTGTCATATCGTTTTTTGACTTAACATAGAAGCATAGCGGGAAGACTCCCATTTTTTTTGAGCATTATGAAACCTCTGGGAACTGCCTGCCTGCCAACAGTTCAATTCATTCTGAGACAGCATTAAAATAAAGTATGAAATTCTGCCAACATGTCCTCTTCCACAAAATAATAATCTTGACCACATTTTCCTAATAAAACCAATGGATACTGTGCAGCTTGTTGAATTACAATTTATTGATTAGTCTTTCTATCTAAATTTGTATCTAACTAAAAATTCAGGACAGGCTCGGTGAATAAGCAATAGGCAATGTCTGGTCTAAAAAAGGAACTATCCAGTCGCAGAAATGAACTGGAAATACCAAAAGCTCCATCTGTCCTCGATAATTACACATTCACAAACCCTTTTGTTTAGTACAGTATTTTGTATGCTCAAAAGCACTGGAATAGTGAGTAGAAATGCAGTTTGTCTAGTGATTTTATGAAATTCATAGAAGCATATTGATGGAAAAAATTTCAAGATACGAGTCCTTTCCTTCTGGTCTGAGGTATGATGTCGTAAAACTTCTGATTTTAGAATTGCTACAAACTTTCTAAATAGTATGTGCCAGTGCTGATTATTGTTACGGTTTAAAAACAGTATATTTGTTTTACTCCTTTGGTCACCAATTATATTTTCTTCCAGACCAGTTCCATGCTTCCAAATACTTCCATAGGTCATGTTTTGTAAAATCTTTACCTATTACACTCTCCTGCACTCCCTTGTCTTTCGTAAAATGTTGCACTTGAAAGGGAACTTTTTATTTAATCAAGCAGAATGCAGCAACCATTTGACATCAGTTTTGCACAGACTAGAACACAAGTTTACACATGGCAAGCTGAGTAATGCATCTTAGAAAAGGTGGGGTTTTTTGCAACAGTATCAGATTCACTATCCTTGTGTGTTTGTGGACTTTTGCAGGCCCCAGAAGTTTTTCACACAACTGCTGATCTTTTTATGTTTGTACATTTGATTATTTCCTTCCTACAACCTTTCACTTTTTATTTAAAGTAACAAATTACAAATTTGGGAATTTTCATGTTTTTCTTTTCCCAAAGTGCAACGTGTCCCTTATTGGTGTCATCCATTTGTGCGTTACATTTTGCAAATCTTATACTTGTGTATCACTTGTTGCATTGCAGTAACAATCAGAAAAACAAACACTTGCCTTTCCTGCTACTCAAAACTGAGTTGAGAGAGTTCTCCTGATAAACTTCCTTGAAGTCCCTCTTAAGCAATAGGCACCTTCTGTTCTGTAATATGATTCTAGCTAAGCTCTATAATATTTTTGTTTTAACATCCAAAAAAGTGAAAAATGGCAACACTTGCTGATATGATTCACAAGAGGTGGACTTCCTTGACTATTTTCTCACCTAATCTGTTTCTCAGTTTTAACACACAGTAAATATAAGAGGTTGGAAATTAGGTACAGAATAGTTTTTAAAGCAAAAAAGAACAACTGACATTCATTTGAGTTAAATGCATTGCACAATACTAAAGGAGAATATGAGGGATGGAAAAGTACATCCTATGCTAGAGCAGGCATTTTTTGTTCTTTTTATTGTTGCTGCTTATTTTATGGTACAACTCTTTATTTTTATGCTGTGTCCATTTTCTTCCACATTTGCCAGCTAATTTTACATTTATCCCATGTATAGACCATATGTCTAATAAATCACACACCCTTAAATAACTAAAGATGTTGTAAGTATAGCATGAACTCTGAACATTAGTGAAGCAACTGGCTTTACTATGCAACCTCAGCATTAGTCTGGAAGTAGAATTTTGTAAATCTGATGCTTTCATTGTAAGGACTACCCATTGCAGTGTCTATTCATGTATCAGATGTTGGAGGATTTTTATTCTCTAGACTTTTCTAACAGTTAATCCCTTTTTATTGGAGAATATCACTGCTATTCAGTGGATAGGGCTTTACACTGTGAGCAGAAGTCACAGAAGAGAAATGATAGTTTCTTAATAAATGACCAAGATATGCACTGTTTGAGCAGTGATTATGGACATACTTCAATAATACAGTAAATCTTAAACCCATCTCAGTTTATAAGTGTGTGAGGTCTACTGTAGTAGTTTATATAACTCAGATGATGTTAGGTCTTAACATGCACTTTGTTGCTAGTAATCTGAACTAAACCACTGCTGTTTACACAGCATAGGTTGTAGTGAAAAAGCAAAAAGTATATGCAGGTCATATAGTATTAAAGGTACAGACTGTTTAGTCAGTTTAATGAAATATTCATGGGCAGAACGTTAGGAGTTAAGTTTTCTTAACAGACCCAGCTATTAATGGGTGGTGGATTGCATTAGCGAAGTCATTTCTTATTGCTTGGTGTGTGACTTTCGAAGAAAATTAGTCTCGCATATGAATGTTCAGTTTGAAGAGAAACGAGCTGACAGTTCAGGATGACTCACTTCAGCCAAGAGAAACAGGATGGTTTGTAATATTGCCATTGCTTTTTTCTGCTGTTACTGGGATTCGTTAACTGGTCAGGGACAGAATTCTGACATGTGGCCCCTTCAGTTGATCTTATCTTTCTGCAGTGCATGCAAAGGAAAAGCAGCAGATAAATGTAGTCACTTCAGCAAGTCCATCAGCTCTCATGAAGCTTACACTCTAATAGTCTTTGTCCTGCTCTGCCCATAACTCAGCCCAGATCTCAAATGTTCAGCTACAGTATGACAGAAAGAGGTAATGGAGTTTGTAATGACCAAGCCATCCTTTCTGATTCTCTTCTCTGCTCCAGTCACCAGGCAAGCATAGTCCGCAAGGACTAGAATGTGATAGTCACTGTGAGGCATGAAGCTGAAAATGAGTTGGTTTTGAAACGGAGTAAATGCAGCTATGGAAAGTTTACTCTAGTTTCAAATACCTTAATGCTGTTCCCAGGCTCCTCTGTTTTGTAACTGTTCAATCTCATATTTGCGAATGCCTCCTTCTTGTGTTCGGGTTTCTCTGGTTTCACTGTCATTTAAATTTAGTTTGGGGAAGAGTTCTTGGAAGTACAGTCCAGTCTGCTTTCCAACATCTCATTAATCTTTCCATTGCTTTCTCCACTCTACCTCAGTTCATATAGAGCTAAAAAGATGATGAGGGGTCTGGAGCATCTTTCTTATAAGGAAAGACTGAGAGAGCTGTGTCTGTTCAGCCTGGAGAAGTCTGGCAAGGGATCTCGTCAATGTTTATAAATATCTCAAGGGTGTGGGTGTCAAGAGGACAGGACCAGGCTCTTTTCCATGGTGCTCAACAATAGAATGAAGAGCAACGGGCACAGACTGAAGCACAGGAGGTTCCATCACTTTGAAGGTGACAGAGCCCTGGAGCAGGCTGCTCAGAGAGGTTGTGGAGTCTGCTCTGGAGACATTCAAAACCTGCCTGGACACCTTCCTGTACAATCCAATCTAGGTGAACCTGCTTTAACAGGTACATTGGACTAGATGATCTCCAGAGGTCCCTTACAACCCCAACCAGTCTGTGATTCATTTCCCCACTGAAACACTGGCAGTGGTACTGTCCTTAGTTTATAACTAAATTCTGTGATATGTGGTGCTGTCACTACTTGCATAAAATCTCAAGATTTTGGCTATATGGGCACTCAAATATTTAGCTTCTGTACTCAGGCTGAACATAAGTTTCTAGTAAATCTATATGCTTGGAATATTTTCTTTACTTTTGGGGAAACTATTGAAACTGTGTGCATGTAAGAGAGTAATCATAGGTAGAATATGGGTCTGGCTGCAGAATTTTGGACTTAAAGTAGTTCCCAGCATGCTGGTAAGGTACTTAGGTAAGCAGTGAACACTCTTCAGGCTCTGCCAGCTGTAGCAAAGTATTTGTAGGAGACCAGATGCATGACAATCCCTTGGTGTCTTGTTTTGTTTTGTTTAACTTCTGATTATTTAGATACTGCACCTAGATCAAAATCAAGTCTAATTTTCTTACATATCTGTACTCATAATAACATGAAGAGTAAGGAAAATCAAATATGAGATAACTGCAGCAGAAAAAATACATGCGCAGGACATTTTTCCAAGTTTTTATACTCAACAGGTCTTTGAAAGCAAGCTCATCAGGCTGAGTAGCTTTCATGAGCATTTCTTCTTTGGAACTGAATGATGAGTAGAATGACTCTTTGCTGCTTCATAGTGCATGCTAGCTGCTGTTTACCTTTTTTAAATGCAAATTAAAAGGGTTGGTGTGGGTTGTCTTATTGAAAATTATTGAGGCAACATCATGGTAGTACTCCCCATGAGTACTACAAGCCTGAGTCACTATCCCCGGAAAAAACAAAAGGTTTTCTTTGCATGGGAAAGTATCTTTTTGCTTTCTGTGTTTTACTGTGTGTTTCCCAGTATGCACTTTCTTCACGTTAGCAGAACATTAGAGAGTGCTTTTGATTCATCAGTGCATCTGAATCACTGGATCTGAAGCTCATAGTATAAGACTTCTATTACTTTCTATCTCTGGCTGAAAATAAAGTTTATCAGCAAATGGCTTAAGCAGAAAAGGAAAGAAAAAGAACAAATGAAAGAAAATAGAAGAAACTTGAATTGAGGCTGAAATAGAGTTCATTTTCAACATGGGCAGGATGAGACCTTAGACCACACTTGAGTACACTGCTACCTTTTGTGCTTTGTGTTTCAGGGGCAGTCTGAGGTGAGATGCTTTACTCTTTATATTTTTGCTTTGAGAGCAATTCCACCATGTCACATGTAATGGTGGTTATTAGCAGCTCTGGCTCTCACACATGCTGCTCTCTTGTCCTCTTTTGCACATTTATTTTTATATTCCTGGGAAAACGAGAAAGGTCAAATGCTTTCTTGAATAGCTGACTAAATATCTTCCTCAGCTAAAATGGCAGAAGATGCTATAAGGCAAATGTGGCTACAGCTGGGAGTCTTCATTCAATTTTTGAGCTGCGTAAGACTAATCACATCATTGGTGCTCAATGTCCAGTGATTCCAGAGTTGGAACTGGAATTAATTCTCAACCTCTTTGTTTGTACTTCAGTGTAATGCACAGCAGGCTCCTCTCAACTCTGGCATATCTCACTCTCCTTTTGAATGTAACAGCAATGCTGACCTTTTACAAATAAAATAGATGGGGATATTTGTGGTTAGAATTAACTCAGATGTCTAAATTTAAATCAATATATTTGCCATAACAATAAGTTAGAAATCAAAAGCAACCTGAAAAGAAAAACTGTTTTCATTTTGCTGTTCTTTTTGAAAGTAGGAAATCACAACAAGGAGTATCATGCACATACAAGAATATTAATATGCAATTTCTCTTTACATCCTTTCTCATATTCACTGCTTTTATTTCTAATAATAAATAAACCAAAATATATGTCTCAAAGAATGTCGTTTCTTACTTCTTTAGTAGGGTTAAAATTACTATTTTTATTAAAAGCTGAGTATATCCTCATTTATCATTTTAAATTCCATTACTTGTTTCCAAGGAGATAGAAATATGCAGGAAAATAATCTGAGATGCTGATTTGTAGGGCTGTTCACTTTAATGAGAGTTGAATGTGCCTGTTTTAAGGAGCAAAATAAACGTTGGAGCTGCTGTAGTAAAGAGATTGGGACTTCAAATTTTGTTTCTGCGCAGGTCTACTTTCTGCTTCTGGAAGTTGGAAGGGGATTGTAAAATATTCAGATTATCATTTAGTGGCTCAGCTGTGCTGCTTTCTACTCTGAAGCAGCGTAGGTAGTTCCCTTGCCCACCCACCCCTTGCAGAAGTGGCTTTCTTCTAACAGTTGTAGGTATTTCTTGGAGGACAGGGTGGACAGTAGATGAAAACTTCATGTTCTTCCTGTGAGTTCTTTTTCAGAAACATTAATGCCTGGGTGGTTCCACAGGTATTTAAAAGCCTGTAATTGTTTAGTGAAATGCCAATGTTAAGGTCTAAACAAGGATATATATATATATTTTTTTTCTTTCTGTTAATACAATCCTAAATGAATCCGAAGGTAAACAGATCAGTTGTCTTACCTGAAGTAGTCTTCACCACCTCAGTTGTATTTCTTAATCCTGTAAAGGAGAACTGGTAAAGCCTCCAGGACCTGGTGTCCCCCACCTCCACTGAGCTGCGCTTCCATTGGTAAATGATCTCTTCTCTTGGGTAGCCATCTTATTGCAATGGAAAATACAGAATGCTTTGTTTCATAGTCATTGCTAGGATATTAGTGTACTTCTGGGACTAAAAATACTATTTTCTATTTCTGGAAAAAGCTGGAGAAGCATATGCAAGTACATTATAGATAAGTTTTTCTCAAATTACTTAGTAGCACCTTTTACTTACTGTCACATTTTGGTTTATTTATTATAAATTAAAATAGCACTTGAGAGAAATTTTTCAAAAATGTATTTTCCGCTTTTGTGGACCCAATAGGATGCAATTTTACCCATCCTTCAATTATGGCCAAAATGTCTGCAGCTGGACCAGGAATTCATACCTTGACCTGACTGCAAAATGTCAAACTCTTGACTTAAACTGTTGCAATAGCAAAACAGCCACGTACAGAGAAAGTATCAGGCCATGAGACTTTGGTGCTGAAAGTAAAAATTTCTATGATTGTGCCAAGATATAAGCATAAATTAATCACATATGTCCCAGAAATTGTATCATTTTTTACATAGCATTCCTCAATTGTATTTGTGAACACGTATGATTCATGTATTTGAAAATAAGGTCAAAATAAAACTGAAAACCGTTGGGCTATATCTAGTTAAGCACATAACCCTCACTGGCTCTAAGTACGTAAATATAGATTTATCGTAAGTGGTTCATTGTGGATCAGAAAAGGGATATTTCTAAGTATGTTACTTACAGCTTGAAAATTCCAGGGGGCAGGAATGAGCATCCATTGGGAAGTTGTGTAACTGTAGCTGACACTCGGCATCGATTGTCAGTCTGAGGAGAAAGAGATCAGGATATACAGAACGCACTTGAGAAGTACGTCCTGAAAGCTATAGCATGACAAGCAAAATGAGATCCGTATTAAAATGGAACCTGACTATGAAATATGCAAATATACTACATATATATAGAGAAAGCAAAAGCAAACTATTGATACGTATGCATTAATTTGGATATTCTAAGCACAAGAAGACATCATAGTCACCAATAAGCAATGTTTCTTTTTGGTCACGTGGGCCCTGATCATCTACTTTCTGAACTGTGTAATAGAATAAGGTATTAAAGTTCTGTTCCTATGCATCCGAAATGGCAGCATTACTCATGACCAGAAAATCCATAAGTAGATATACATGCCATCTCATGAGCTTTGACAAATGTCTGTGTCACTTCATGCCATAATGCACTAGGGAAATGTATTTTACGTGACAAAAAAATCTATTTCATAGATGATAGATGTGAGGCCACATTTAAACATCTGCATCCAAGACAGCCATCTAGACTACCTTCATAGCTAGAGGAACAGCACTCTAAGGATACACTTCATTTCATTGCAAAATAAGACATTTAAATTGAATCAGTAGAAGGAAGAATGAGAAGGTGTTTCTCTCCACTGAATATTAGGAGAGTTTCCATGATAAGTCAGGTGGTCTAAGTGCTATAGTTCCAGTACAGATATGTGCTTTTAGAAATCCAAAATTAGATGAGCTGAATCCCCTCATGTGCCTGCTACAAACTCTCCCATTTTTCATTCAGTCCCTTAATTGTTGCTGGCTCTGAATCTCATCCAGTGGGCTGGGGGGATGCTGTGACCGCTAGCCCCCAAGTTAATGAAATCAAAAGGAAACTTTTCTGCATTAGGGATTTAGGAACAAATCTAATTTCCTTTGAAACTAAAAGAAGTTCTGTTTGTGACTCAGAAGGACAGCTGATTCTGTGTGCTAATGTTATTGCCCTTTCTTTCTCTTCTCATTTCCATCATCTTCAGTTTCATTTCAAGGTAATAATAATATGGATCCAAAAAATTAAGTTTTTTCTTTGATATTGCCTTTTCTTTGGTGAATTCATTTAATGCTGTTTGAATTTGGGATAGGCTCAGATTTACTGCTGGTTTTTATTTGTTTTCTCTTGTGGAGTGGAGTAGATTTAATTCCCCAACACAATGCATTATCCAGGCTTTGAACTTCCCCAAGTACGGAGTTTTGTGGGCAGCCTGTTCCACTGTTTGACTATTCTCACTTAAAAAAAAATTCTGCTTGTGTCTAAACAGAATTTCTTGTACTTCAGTTTGTGCCCATTGCCTCCTGTCCTGTCACTGGCTACCGAGAAGATTATGTCTCTGTCTTCTTTACAGCTTCCATCCCATGATGCCTTTACCCCCACCCACATTACAAACACCAATAAGATCCCCTGAGCTTCTCTAGCTGAACAGTCCCAGCTCACTCAGCCTCTCCCTTCACATCAGATGCTCTCATCCCTTTAGCATCTTAGTGAGGCGAAGGAGGCATTGTGTACCTTGGCCTTTTCGGTGTTCTTTGGGACAAGGTCCCCATTCCTGTTAAGCAGTGTGCCCACATTTTCTCTAGGCTTCCTTTTGCTGAGAACGTATGTGCAGAAAATCCTTCTTGTTTTCATGTCCTTGGTCAGATTCAACTCCAGATGAACTTTGGCTTTTGTAACCCTGTCTCTGAGTGCTCTCTGTATTCCTCCTAGGTCACCTGTCCCTGGTTCCACCTCTAGTACATTTTCTTTTTGCATGTGAATTTTGTCAGATTTGTGTTGATCCGTGCAGGCTGCCTGCTAACTTGGCTCCATTTCCTGCTGGGCAGGATGGACTGTTCTTGAGCAAGGGGGGAGGTGACTGAGAAAATCAACCAGCTTTTCTGGACCACCTGTTCTCTTCAGGGCAGAATCCCGGATCTGTGATGATATTGTACTATTGCATTTTGCTTCTGCGCTAATCCAGGCAGAATCTTTACTGGTACTTGCTGTGACTCACTAAAACAACTAAGTATACGTTAATACCCAATAACCCTTTCTAAGTTCTATCAATTCTGTCTTTGTGTGATGAAAGAAACTGAGGGGTTTGAAGAGAAAGGTAATGAAAGCCGAAGAGACAGTAGTGTAGCTAAGTCCAATTTTAACATTTCAAAAGTGGACTTAGTATCTTCTTTATCAGACTGACTTTGATTTGCACTGTATTTCAATTCTGATCATTCTCTTATCTCCTCTGGCGATGCAATGTGCCATGAATGTAAAATAATCATGAAATAAAACTCCTTTTTGTGATTCAGACAGTTGCAACATTAAAAGGTTGTCATAACCAAACCTTCAGATCTGTTCATTAAAATTATAATGAGTGTACTTTTCTTCAAAACTTGATTTTTGGCACCCAGTTAAACAAAAGCTGAAATAACACTTTGAAAAAAAAAAAAAGGCAGTCCAAAATTCAAATGGTCTTATATCCAAATACTTTGATTCTGTATTCTCACTTCACATTATAAATTCTCTTGAATAAATGCTGTCTTTATCTACAGGGTGTTTCAAAAAGATGGACCTAACGTGACAATTACATAAAAATTTACAGTTTAATGAGTTATCAAGTTTTAGTAAACTTTTCACAAATGTTCTATATTCCCTGCACCTGCTGTATGGACTGTAAGAGTTTCACTCTCAAGCAGTTTGTTGTTGCAGAGATACAATGATTTCAAATTGGGTCCAACTTTTTGAAACACCCTCCACATTTTACATAGAACTGAATATTATAACACATAAGAAAAAGTGAAAAAAAAATAGAATTTTTCACATTTTGGAAGTATCTTAGGGTCATTTGAAGTGTGACATTTGAGTTGTTACATATTGCATATGTTATACTTACATATAGGCATGTTCATAACTGAATCATTGAAAAGGTAATCTGTCTCAGAAGAAAAGCTATACGTGTGACTGAGACATCTGGAAATTAGCATACCAAGTTCAGATTCATGAAAATTTTAGAGGCATATCTGTAGGTTTTGGATTAAAACTCAAATGACTAAGGCTGAAATGATAATCTTTATTTTCACAAGATATATGAGGAATGAAATGCTTTTGCAGGGTGGAGTTCATCAAGCTAAGTTGTAATCAATTCAGAATAAGGGACCTTTGATATATGTAATACCTCCTTTTATACTGTGCACTTAGTTCAAGGATATTTCACATTCATCAGTTTAGCCGAATAAAAAGGTAACAGGCAATATGGACCAAGCCAGTGGCAAACTATAAAACGTACCTGCAAATGAAGATGAATTACTATAGCAAGGCTTATATTCATTTTAGTATAGGAATGTTACTATTGTGGAGTAAGACAGTACAATTTATAGGAAGAAATAAAACTCTTCACTCTGACAATATAAAAAAAATGCATGCAAGTAATTTCTTCAAAATATTTCCTGTTTTCAGGGTTGTATGCATAAATAGGAAAAAACAATGGTTTTTCCTTTGGGTTAATGCCAAATGACCAAAATTCACAGGACATTTTTCTTTGTCTTTCCTTAGAGAAATTGAAATTAAAGTTAGGTATAAATACCTCAATGTGTACAAGACTCTGCCGTCATTCCAGATCCTGAGCATCCTATTAGGAGTTGTTATCCAATGAGCATCAGCTTTCTTGGAATTTCGGAAAAAAGTGTCTGGTATCCAGATCTTCCCAACCATGTTGCTGTTTAATCTGAGCACTTTTATAGTGCTGTTGAACTTCAGACGTCTGTCATACCACGTTTGGGCGAAAAATATATCAATTGTATATTCCTGTTGTGTTAACCAGAAATACTGATGAAAACAGAGCACTCAGCATTTCAATTAACTCCTGATATGTTTTTCTTAAACTAATATTTTAAAAATGTGAGCTATAGAAGATGATGCTAGAAACTGGTAAAACCAATTTTTGTCAGTTTTTGAGGGCCTGGTTTAACAAAGGTTATTGTTTAAAACCAATTTATTCTGTTATTTTCCCACTGACAATTGAAACTAAGGTGCAAGTGAGTGGTATATGCACCTTTCTAATTCTGTGCCTCCACACCTCAACCGACACTTGATCAGCTCAGACAACAATTGCTTGTTCCTTTGTGTCTTGGAGAGCAAAAATCTGAGCTGACTTGGCTGCCTTAATCGCCTGTTGATTCTGCCCCCCAGTTAGTAGCAGAAGTGCTGAAGTCTCACTTTCCCTGGCACTACTGGGCAGCAAGCTGCAAAGGGAATTATAGAATGGAAAAGAGCAATCTGAGATTTCTTTCTCCACATGAAAAATACAAGAATAAAGTAGACATCATGCTAAGGCTAGAATGCTTTCCCTCACCTATATGAAGATATAAGTAAATTTTTCTGTAGGAAACTTGGAAAAGAGAGTGAAGAGAGGATATAGACACTTTTTATCTCTTGGTGGCAAGAATGGTAATATCACTGGTGAATGGTTTTCCTTATTTTGTAGCAATCTGGAAGCTCAGTTTTACAAGAGTTAAACTGTCACAAAATACTTGAAATTTGAGCATGTTGAAGTGTGAGGATATGTTAAAACTGTTACAGAATCACAGAATGGTTAGGGTTGGAAAGGACCTCTGGAGATCACCTAGTCCAACCAACATATTTTTCTGCATAGAGCTCAGTTTCCCTGTACTGTAGAGATTCATAGCTCATATAGTCCTCACATCCATAATAATAATAATAATAGTAATAATAATAATAATTGTAATATTTTTCAATAATAGATAGCACAATATTAAAACTAAGAGAAGCTTCTTAATATCAGAACTGATGAGAGATTGGTAACAAACTGAACATAGTAGGAAAACTGGCAATCATTTACTTACCATATTGATAGCGTTCACAGGCCCAATGCTATTGACATACATGTCGGTGTGAATGACTGTTGGTTTTACTGTAAGAGAAACAAGAATCAGAAACATGAGTGAACGTCAGAATCAGCTACATGAAAGTCAAACACAAGCAAATTATTATTATAGTACCTCTCTTGTATCCTTATGGTTGCCTCACATTTAAATGTGCATATATAATAAATACTAATTTGCAGTGATGACTTCAGTTTGCAATTAGTTGGAGACGCTTTGAGACAAATTCTTACATTGTTTATTCTGTCAGAGTGAATCCTCTGAGAACAAACACTGAAACCAGTGTTGCTACCTCAGAACAGTCACATTTGACTGACAGTATGTATATTTTGTGTCAGGTCACAGCAACACTTCTGACAAAACACTATCAACGAAAGCAAACTTGAATTCTTATGATGTCTTGTGTGACTCATTTTACATTATAATGCCAAATGCAACATGACTGCTGTTACCTGCAGAGATTGCTGTAGGTAAGTAACAATTTCATGAGCCCAAAGCAAAAATAATACTCGAGGCTCTAAACCAGGATTAATTTATATTGAAATTACTTTATTGTAGCTTTTTTATTCTTATACATCTTGACTAAAACATAATTTATTTTTTTTTCCCCAGAACTTTTGTGAATGCTTAAATCCTTTCTGTTCTCTAAAGTCTTGATTTGGGAGAATAAGACAAATTCCTCTGCTAATTTACACTATATGCATATATAGAAGGTTAAACACTTGTGTTATCCATCACTGTAAAAAAAATCCTTCATTTACCAGGCTCTATAAACTTGTTAGAAACAGCTTCCTTCATTAACTTTGTTGCTCTCTGCTTTCCTCTGCCTGCCTCATCCCTGAATTCTCTTTGTATTTTTCTATAATCTTGTTACTGCTGTATCCTCTCCTACAGAGGTGTTGTCTGCCTGCTCGGTGCACACCTGGGGCCTTCACAAACTGATTTGCAGCATCGCAGGGAGATTTATCTCTTCAAGCTCCCTCAAATCAGTGGAGAGGAATATTCCTGCGAAAGGTGATTCAGTCAAATAAGACCAGCCTTGGGTCTATGTGCTCGTGTTGGCTGTGGGGAAAGTCTAGGGAGGTTGGCCTTGCTTGGCTGCAGTTATCATTTGTGAGCCTCTGTGCCCCGTTCCCCAGTCACTTCTCGCCCCGCTGTGCTGCATCAGTCAGTGCAGGCCTGCTGCTGTTAGAGGCTCTGTGTCAATCAAGGATCAGGCTGTGTTATCTTCATTTTGGCATTCCTTATGAAAATATTGCTTGTGTTTTTTCTAGCACCTTCACTTAGATATACAGAGAAGAGAAAAACTTGTTTTTTTCATTCCCCAAAAATTCCAAACTTCCTTTGCAGGTGCATCATTACAAGCAGTCTGATTTAGTAACTCACACAAGTCTTTTTAGGTATCATGGCATAGATTTGGCAATCTTAATTCATGTCAGCTTCCAGAACCATGACTATTTTTTGTGGCACTCATGTTTTATTATATTGTATTTTGTTTTTATAACTAGTTTGAATGGATTCTGCTTCCTGTGTAGCATAACATGACATGAAATTTTTTCTCTTCATCACTTAATCAAAAGTGATCTGAAAAGAAAACCAACATACCTCCTATGTCAGGTCTTAACTTGTTGTCATATCCTTCCAGCAAGCCATTTAAAATAAGAGTGACATCACTCTCATGGACTTTGGGAGTCAAAACCCAAGTTTTATTTGAAGTGTAATCTTCATAATCATCATCTCCCTTTTGGGTGGAGCTGTTAAAGAAATAAAAATGAAGAAATGGAAAACCTTGAAAAATATGAAATGTCCTCTTTGGAAACAGTACATAAATAACTCAGGTTTTAATAGCACTGTACAAAACACTGAAAATTTGCTTGCTTTATAGGAGGAGACTCACAGTAAAGAAGTCACGTAACAGCTGAGGTTACAATTCACTTTAGCAACATTTACTTTTAGTACAGTTGAGATCATATTCTGTCTATTCGAAGGAACATCGGTGCTTATCACCTTTGGCATGCCTGTTTTTCTCTCACTGACTCAGGTGGGACACGTTATAAAACAAATCTAATTGTCACTTAGCTTATGCAACTCTCCACCAAAATATCACTCGGTATGTACACAATGTTGTTGCATACTTCTCTTTGAGAGAACAATTTGATGCAACTCATTCCTGACAAGACCAATGATTAGATTCATTCAAACACAGCTTTTCCTCCACTCTGATGAACTTGAGCTTATTGTGCATTTGGAAACTTCAGCACTAATTTTTGCCAGTGGTTTTTGTTTTCACTTTTGCTAGCCAGAACCCAGAGAGGATTAAGAGTCTGTCTACTGCTGAGCAGTATGACAGCAGATCTAGTATAATTCAACCTGCTTAGTGCAGTAAAAGGGCCAAGCCAGGAATCAGAAGTGTGTAGACTGGCCTTAATGGATGTTTTGTTTTAAATCTGTGCCTCCAATTCTAGAGGAGAACATAGAAACTACTTTAGAATATGACATCATCAGATATTTTCATTTCACAATGTCAGTCGTAATCAACTGAATGGTGTTAGGCAACTGTAAGTTTTTTGCATAATGTGCAAGTGCCCTTCTTTCCTGACCTGCTTCTGTGACAAAGTTTGGACACTGCTTGATATGAAAAATCTTAATGATACTACAAATATCTTAAGCCAGTGGGTGGAGTTTGGATACAAATGGGTCAAAAGCAGAGAATTTAATTATTTTCCAGTTTCATCCAGAATCTGTGCGGAAGTGGGAAAGAGCACAGAGAAGTAGATTCTCATGAGGGCTGGAACTCAGCTTGGCACACAAGATCGAGAGCAGACACAGCTGACCGTGGTCGGGGTGCGCCGGTGAAGGGATGACTAGTCCCAGAGTCTCAGAGAGCCATTCCCTTCACAGAATCTTTGCTCAGCTGAGCTCTTGCCCACTCCTCCCTGCAGCGCTCTCCTCCTGCATCTGCTCATACTCACCCAGACTGGATGGCCTGAAGGCTTTCTCACGTTGGGCATTTGGGAGCTGAAAACCAACTACACAAATACAACTTAACTATGCAAGAGGCTTTAGCTTTTTCATTTCCCATGGGCATAACCCAACAGGAAAGAGCCACAGCACACCTGTCTCTGTATGAGAGTCTGCTTCCCAGGAGGTGCTGAAGGTATAGTGAGATTTGGAGCAGCCTGAGACAGTGCGTAGGGCTGTGACAACCAGGAGTGCATAGCATGCCCAAGAGAGCCAGTCCTGAATTGCATTGGATTGAGCTTGGAAGTTGCTAGTGAAGCTAAGTTAATCTGCACCTTCATCACACGCACTGAGTACACCAGGCACCACCTAATCCACTCTGTGCCAGCAATTTGCATTTGGGAGCTTCCCCAGATCAAGAATAGGCAACTCAGTCTTCTCCCTCTGGCTACACAGGCCTGAATCTGTAGTTTTACTGGCAATCAGAAGCAGGGTTTTAATTGGCAATGTGCTACATAGTATTCTGCTGATACTGACAAACAGGCCAGGATAATTGCATTGGTGGGGGAAATTTGTTTATTCAGCTGTCTGGAGTTCAAAGATCTAATTGTAATTCAAAGGAGCGTAACTGAAGCAAGGTTGTCTCTCCTGGAGGAAAGGAAATACATCTAAATAAAGTAGTTGCACACAGAAGGCACTAGATTATATGTTTTCAGTCTGTGCAAAGTGAATGAAAAAAACTAACTTTATGTGTGTATAAAAAGCCATACTCCTGTTTTATAACCAATTTAAACATCCATCTTCCAAAAAGAATGGTTTTCTGAATGGAAAAGAAAAAGTAAATCAAATACATTCTTTTGGAAAGGCAACATGTTCTTGGATACTAATGTGATGAGAAAGCCAGTCAGTAGACTCTGGTGTACTGGACAGTGCAAGATGCAAAAGTATGTTTATCTAGGACTTGTCTCGAATCTAGAACAACCTTACTGAACAGCAGCCCACAGTCACTAAAACTTCCATTTTCTCTTGGAAATTATTTGTGGGAAAGAAATAGCTATTTCAAGCCATTTTGGCGCACCAGATTCCCAAAACAACAAATGCTTTATGGGATTAGTGCAAAAGAGAGGATAAGGAACACTGTCAATATAACTGGGGAAAAAAGACCACTGAATTCCAGCTTGTATCTGAATTCCAAGTGGATCTTAAGTTAGCATGGGTATCCAGTGGTCTAAATGCCTGTCTGTATAAAGCTGTGTACCAGCCAAACAATCAGAGGTGCATCGCTGTCCACATAAGCAGGGCTTTAGCTGTGCAATGCCATTAATATTAATGAAAGTTATAATGACAAAGCCCTTTTCATCTCCTTAAGACTTTCAGATCAGTCCTTCTGATTATATGGCCTAAATTTTGCAAGTGTTTTTCATGTCCAGAACAAATTCAATAAAGCCCAGATTATACTCAAATGCATATTGAAATCTATTTTGATCTTTATGACTGATAGAAGTTTTCAAATCTAGTAACACAGGTATGCAAAGAATCATAGAATCGTTCTGGTTGGAAGAGACCCTCAGGATCATCGAGTCCAACCATAACCTAACCTAACTCCGGCACTAAACCATGTCCTGAAGACCCTTGTCTAAATGCCTTTTAAATCCCTCCAGGGATGGCGACTTCACCACTGCCCTGGGCAGCCTGTTCCAGTGCCTGACAGCCCCTCCATGAAGAATTTTTTCCTAATATCTAATCTAAACCTCCCCTGGTGCAACTTGAGGCCATTTCATCTTGTCATATTACTTGCTACTTGGGAGAAGAGAGAAACCCTCTCCATGCTACAACCTCCTTTCAGGTAGCTGTAGGCAGCAATAAGGTCTCCCCTCAACCTCCCGTTCTCCAGGCTAAACAGCCTCAGTGTCCGTAACTGCTTCTCATCAGACTTGTGCTCCTGGCCCCTCACCAGCCTCATCACCCTTCTCTGCACTCTCTCTAGTACCTCAATGTCTTTCTTATGATGAGGGACCCAAAACTGAACACAGGATTCTAGGTGCGGCCCCACCAGTGCCGAGTACAGTGGCATAATCACTGCTCTAACACCTATCTATCTATTTGCAGATTACAGTATAATTTTTTTAAAGTTAATCTTTCAGACACTGATACAAAATCTCACTGTTTGAGGCATTCCCACTTCTGACGTTAATGCCGTTGCAACACGTGCGCAGGACTGCTCTACCTAGTTTCAGTTTCCAAATCCATAAGAACACAACTTGTGAGTAGTAGAAGGGTAATGACACTGTGACACAAAATATGTCCATTTGTACCTGCTGTGGCTCTGTCCTTTTACTTTTCTAAATATAGAAAATTAATTTTAACTGTTTCCAAGTGTTCTGTTAAGAAACTTCACACAAGAGTCAATTATCCCTGCTGGAATCGGCCTGCTGTTGCATTGCTGTTTGCAAGCAGAATCAGAGTAGCCACAAAGTGCCTAAAGAGGAAGACCTGGAGCAGTACTGAAAAACCAACAACTGGTTAAACTCTAACTAAAAACTTAAGTTTATTTAAAAAAAAAATCTGACCAATTTCATCTCTTATACCAAGTAAGCTGTAGAAGCTACGGGGCATACAGCAAAGATTTAATAAACTACTCAACAATATAGCAAGTCTTCCACTTAAAGCATCAATGTTTTCTGCCTCTCAGTGAAGGACTGGACTAAGGCTTGCTATTTTACCTAACAGCACTATTTAACTTAATGAATAGTAAAACTAAATCGATTCTCTGATGTGCATAAAAAAATGCCCTAATCTATAGGTTCATACATTGTTCATGATGCTAATATGATCAAAGTGAGGGAAGGACAAATACCAAGTTCCCAGTGTGGTTGCAGAGATGCTGTACATAGATGCGAGATAGGAGTATGTAAAGAATAGTGTATTTGCAGGAGATTACAGTGTCTGTGGAAATCTAGCTGTATCTATATTCTCTTTTGTTGACTGCCAATTATACTTTTAAGTAAAGCTATCCCAAGCGAAATAGAAAATGTTTTCACAAAGGTGTATGCTGATTTCTGTCTCCCTGTTTACACTTCTTTTCTGTTCGCTTGTATTCTTTAAATCCTAAGGCTGTGCCCAGGACTGTGCTCCTATCTTTACCATAACAATGATACCGATTTCCTGTTTTACTGCTAAGTGTTCATCACAATACAAAACGTTCACTTTTCTCAGGTTTGCAAATCATGTAATGTGAAGATTAAGCTCATCCCAAGTTAATCCCCACATCAAAGACGGAAACTCAGAATAATGCTTTGCTTAGAGAGGAAAAGAGGAGATACAGTCTGTTATCAAGAGTTCCATAAGAGGAAGTGGAGACTGTGTTGGGAGATTTGGGTTAAGAAATCACAGTAAAAGTGTCTTGTTGTCCTGCTCCCTCCACCTAGAGCTCTGATGCTGGTCAGACTGCAGTTCTGGTAGTTTGCTGGCTAAGGAAGTTCACAGGGAAAAATAAAAGAATTTGTGTTTCTATTTAATGGTTTGGGTGGGTTGGATTTTAGGTAGGCCACCTGTAGAAGGTAACTTATTTCCTAGGCTACTGCTACAGTTATCATTCCATGAACTATTCAAATCATGTAAAGTATTTTAAAACTTGTCATGAAACGATCACTGCTTAAAAACAAAACAACGCTGAGTTTTTCTGTCATTCTTGAGTCACAGAGGTACTGAACTGTACCAGAAAAAAAATAATAATACTGCCATTGTCATAAATAAATCGCTCCAGCTGAAACACTAAGATTAGGTAGGGACTGAACACACAAGTCTCAAAATGGGTATTCAAGACCCAGAAATCACTCGAGTAGCACAGAGGAGTGCTCCCAGCAGATGACTTTTCAGTCATCTTTGCGGTACATGGGGGCTCTGGATTGCAAGCCATCAAACAGCCATTTCTGAAAACTATGTCTACATTGAGATTAGAAGGCCAGCCAGATTCCTGTGAACATTTACGCTGTTCTCCACTGAATGAGTTGATACCTGGCAGCACAGCACCAATACACCACAGTATCATACTGTGGGTTTTACAACCACCTTCTAGCCATTCAGCAGCTGACAGTATCCTCAGTGGTCCTTGTCAGCCATTTCGCGTATAGCAGTCCAATTCTTAAACCTTTTCAGAGACTTAAAAAATATGACACGGTAATGATGGTTTTGTATTAGTCACTATAAAACTGTCAGTCATAGCAGACTGGTTCATCTTACAGTAATTCTGCATCCTCCCTAAGATGTGCACTCACATTAGCTACTGCACCTTATCACATAATGAATTTTAGCCCTTGTTAGTTACAGTAGTTACAGTTATGACATCTATTTTCCATATTTGCAGATTCAGCTGAATGTGGCTACGGCAAGTGTTTACACAGGAAGTTTGATAATATAAATATTAACTTTGTTTAAGTTTTGTTTCCTTCCTCTAAGCTTGAAAATAGTTTTTTTTTTTTTTAAAAAGCCCTTTGGAATGTATTTAACAGGAGTGTTACGAATAAAACTTCTGGTTTGTAGTATTTAGTAAATTTTCTAGTTCACTGTACTGAAAAATTGCAGTGCAGTTTTTGTGTTGCACAATTGATTAGATTCAAATGGTGAAGGAGTATGAGGATTATTTCCTTTTTAAAATATTTCTTAGTATGAACAAAATGGACTCATGGCCATTTGTCACCAAAATTACCAGAAACAGGGGCCCAAGTTGGCAGCCCTGGCAAAGAACCAGAAATGTAGCACCCAGTCTAGAATCAGTTTCTCCAGCAGAAGGGTGAGGCACAGTGGTTAAACAAGTTAATAAAGGATTTCCACCTTCAGATCTATCAAAACTGACCGATGTAATCGAGAAAAACTGAATTACATCACAGTATAAAACTTGTGGGCAGGGAGAGGAGATATATGGTGCACCCAGGGAGGATACCAAAACGTAGTGGAATTAAACCAACTTGTATAGCCAGTATGGAACAAGAAAGATAATTATAGAATGAACCACTCTTTGAACAGCCTGAGCTTGAAGTGCAGCATCTTTACTTATGAGAACTCTGGAGGAGTGTAAGATGTGATCAGATGATTCAATAAGCTCCATAATTTAAGATCGTTATTTTAAATTTTTTTTTGATCTGAAATATTTTACAAATATGTTTTCTAACATTTTGTTTACTAGAGGTTATATAATCTGCTCATGTATCTCTTTTTAGTGCAGTTATGTCTACCCATTTTAGTGGCAAGCAAAGGAAAACTTTAGATAGAAACAGACAGAAAAGAGAGAAATAGGTTCAGATACTTTTCTCCATCATAGGGCTAGATTGAGTTGATCGACTTTATTTCAAGTTCTCTAGTTGTATCTAATTGTAAAAAGTGTAACCTCAGAATTAAGTGAACCTCAGAAGGTTTATTTTTTGGTTTACCTTCCTCTCCTCTCCACTTCTCTGCCCTCCCATCCCCTTCTATTTTGCATTTCTTTTAAAACTTTTCTATGCATTTCTGTATGTGAACACTAAGGCACTTGGGCCAGTTTTGTCTGTTGCTATTACACAGCAGATTTCCACTATAACTGAGAGAGCTCAAGAGGAGTTAATGGCCATTGCTGAAATGTGATACTACTAGGTCTGTTTTAGAGTGAGCTCTCTTATTTTTCTGTGGCTTTTATTGTATGTAACTGTCATCTGTTACTAATTTTTGTCGTTTCTCTTCCCTAACAAGGTACGTTGCTTTTAGGAAAAAAAAAAAAAAAGCTCTAAAATCTCGCAATAAATTAACAACAGGAGCAAAATCTTAATTCTGTTCTCTGTGCGTAAGTTTAGGAAAACAGGGATACCCTCCAGCTGTCTGTTTAAACACTAACTCAAAAACCCCAATACTATTGCTCAGTTAGATTTTAAAAAGAAGAATCTTGTTCTGTAATACTGCAATACCCTCTGAGGTACTCGTATTCATGGCTTTTCAGAATACTTGCACAACTTTTTTCTATATTTTGTCAGCATGATAATTCCACCCAGAAGGAAGCCTCTTTTGGAATCAATCATTCATGATGCAGCCATCTTTATATCACTCTCTGTCAATGTTTGAATCAAATGTGAGGTGCTAGAAATGCCAGCAGTTTTTCTTATTGAGTAATTCTCCTGAGTGCTTTTTGAGATTTAGAATACTTTTATTTTGTCTACAGATGTGAGCTTTAAAATTCAAGTTAAACAGAATATAAATTCTCATTCAAATTAAATCTCTCAGGGAATGTTTTCATTCTCATCTTTTGTGTCCAGCACACAACAAAGCACTGGAATGTGGTGTTCCCAGTGACTGGGAGTCAGGAACATTGGGCTAGTGTCCTACTTGCTGTGATAAGCCAACTTACATAGTCTTTGCATGTAAATCTCTGCTGTAAATCATTTTTACAACATAAATAGGCACATAAATGTACCTTATTATTTGTGTTTGGTGAAGACCAGGGATGACAGTAGACCATCTCATTATGGAGGAAGCAGCAACAACTAACCATGCTGTAGGAAATGGCACTGTATTGCTGGGAATCACAGTTCCATCACACCTACCAGCAACGTTATAGCCCATATCTTTGGTAAACCAAGTGGGTCAGATAAACCCTGAATGATTGGGGAGCCAATCAAAAATAAAACCAATATAGTTTTGTTCTGAGTATATTCTTAGTTCTTGCTTCTTTCAGATCATAGAACTGTTGTTACTGAAATGCTTATTAGATAGAAATGTGTCCTGAAGAAAAAGCTGAATGAACAGAAAATAGTTGCTTGATACGCCTGTCTTTAATCAACTCATTGTGAAGCTAGCTCATTCAAAAAATGACTGTAAGTAGATGGTGAAAATGAAACTGGTGTGTGTATGTGGGTTTTTTTTGTTTGTTTTTGTTTTTTAAACAATGCTCCTGATTTAACTTCATTTTTAATGCATGGTAACCAATAGTAACCCATGTGTTCCCACATAAACCAGCTTGTGTCATGCAAGACACTGTTTGCACTCATGCTCATGAAACAGACTGTGCAGGGGTGGATGTGGAATTTAGTTCTGATAAGAGGGTAGATGTGTGATACAGTAAGAATGTAAGTGGCAAACTAATGTCTCTGTGTCAGTTGAGTGGGAAAATTGTCAACAAGTGTGCCTGAATTTCCCCTATGGAATTGATTTATTTTGTTAAAATGTCCTGTGCTGGTTTTGGTGTTGAATCCTTTGGTGGTTGGTACTGTTGAGGTGGCTTTATGCCAGGAGCTCCTTAATTCTGTGGGGCATATGAACACCCTAGCTTCTGGTTAAGGATTGCTAGCACCTCTGCTGTCATCCTAGGCTTGTATTTCTCTGCACTACATAACTATGTAAATAATTCATTATTCACAGAGTCACAGCTTGTTACTATTGCCTATATATAATGATGGTTGTACCATACAAAAGGTCAAACAAATTAGCCGTAGATGCCAGGGCAATTAGAGAAATTGGTGTGGCAGCTAAACCAAAGAAAACAAAGCTGTGGGCAGGTCAAGAAAAGTCCAGACCCAGCAGGTCTGACAAGCTTCTGTCCTGAGGCCTTGCAAGCTGGGTACAAAGATTATGCCTGTCATTAGCAATGGCAATGTTGTCTTGCAGGGCTACATGCTACAATTCACAAATATTCCTTCCAAGGTAAATATTGATGCAAAGCTGCTACATCTTCCTTTCCTATTTGTGTCCCACTGTGACAAATGTTTTGGAATGCAATTTCAAATAGAAATGCTGGGGTACAGGAAAATATGTAAACCACGTACTTTGGATATCGACACAAAGAAAATCTCACTACTAAGTATATTCAGCTTTTTATGCAAGAACTTAAAAACCTTTCTCTGAAAAATGGTTAATGTTACTAAGTAATGAATAACATGATGATTCTGTAACTTTATTTTAAGGAGAAGAAACTGTGTATGGGTTCACTCTGTGTTTTATTTCTCTCATTTTGGCCTTTCCGTTGGTCTCCAACAAGTAAAATGTAAGGCACATAACATGTAAATTCTATCTAGCTCTGAAATTTTTTCACATTTGAGTGGGCTAGACACAACGATCACTGCAAAGCCTATCTATCTATCATCCCTTATATTTAAATGTGACTATTAAAGCTAGTCAAAACACCAGGAAAACAAGAGCAATTTCTATTTCACACACATGTAAACCCGTATCTCCCAGACTTTCTTTTTCCTCCAGAAATATTTTGGCATACCTCTTTTTAATATCTCTCATCAATATAGTAGAATGTTATTGTATGAATTGTCATTGTTCTGATTATGATCAGAGCAGTTTGTCTCTGTAAAAGGCAAAAAACATTTAAAGAGAATGCTACTAGAAACTTATAAGTAGATGGTATTCAAGTATAGAGAAGGATGGCAGGAATCAGAACCATAACCAAGTACTTGCAGAAGCTAAGAGTGGGTTTGATTAATGTGTGGAACTGGCTGCAAGGGTCAGAAATAGCAGTAGATGTAGCCATAAATATATTCAAAAAATATTATTTTGAAAAGCCACATTGGGAACAAAGTTTATAAGGTACAACAATTACTGATTTATTTCTGAAATTCCTGGAGGGCAGAAACCACATTAAGGTCTAGGGGATGTAGACTCATGTAAGTAGAGTTTCAAAATATGTTTAGCAATGGCATAATACAGAGTGCAAAAGATATTACAGAGAATGATACAAAGTACAGAAAGACATACAGAGGTGAAAATATTTCCTTCGGTTTGAAAGGTTATGTAAGAGGATTTTTTTTTCCTCTGCATTTTCACTGCAGCTCTGTACTGTGGCTAAATCAAAGGATACACTAAATGTGCTGCAGAGACTGCTTCGGATGTAACCCAAAACATCCATATGTTCAGGCCAAAATGTCCAGTTTCCCAGCAGGTTTCCTTGGCCCCTTCTTGGACCTCTATAGATCATCCACCATGTCATAAAAGTTTTTAAGGTGAATTGATAAAAAACCAAGCAGTGATAGGCAGCTGCTACCATCTGACATTACTTGGTTATCTTGAACTAGTCCACTCCCAGCTGTGGTGTCTCCCTTCAAGAGATGTGAGCACCAGCTACATGTGGTGTCATTTATGGGGATTGTACTGTCTGTGAGAACTGAAGCAAGATCCATGAAATTCTCAAAGGTGGTCACACAAGGCATCATGGTAACTAAGAATAAACTAATTGGCAAAATACAGATGGTTTCAGACCCCATTTTCTATGTGTACAGAGAAGGCACCACGATGCTTTAGAGATTTTATTGGTCTTTTGTGGATCTTATTCAAAGTGCATAATCAAGAAATGTTTAAAAACAGGAAGAGTCTTTTAATCACTTGGGCAGATGCCAGATGGGACCACCAGGTGAGGCTGGAGACCTCAAGACTTGGAAAGAGGGTAAACCCCTGAAATTAATGGAACATGAGCAGAAGCTCAGGAAGGATGTAGATGTTTTGCTAATCATAGCACGTCTCCCACGTGAATAAATTAATCTTCAGTTTCCCTTTCCACAATTCTAACAGTTTTTTATGAGATACAGACTTATGCAGAATAACTGGCAGAGTATTGATGAGAAGAAACCACTGAAGCAAAACTTTATCCTCCTCAGTCCCTGGGGAATCTGCCAAACACATCTCAAATCAAAATAGTATGTTAACTAAAGAACAGGTGCTATTCCAAGCCCTACAATTTTCCAGGAGACATTATGAGTGAAATAATTTAGAAGACAGGACATAACTGGAATACACTTGCTGACATTGTTCACCCTTTTAGATTATATCTGTCAAATTTTCCAAGATTATGCTTTTCATACTGCCAACTGCCCAGTATTCTGACCCTGGTGGAGAAAACCATGTTGCTAAACATTTAAACATGAGTGAAAGTGCTTTCCTAGGTGAAGACTTGAATGCTTAAAACCTTGCAGAATTGAACCCCAGTTTAGTTCCTCCTCCAGGTTCCCAAGGTGTCATTGCAGACAAGTCTCTGGTAAAGGAATACATTCATTATATGCTGTTTGGAATTCTTGCAGGTAAACTAAAATGTACTATTTATGATTGGACATATTTAGACTATTAAGCTTCTGGTTTTCTTTTTTTTTTTTTTCATTAAATCCTTTCACTGAGGCGCTCAGAACATTGCATGTGCAGATAACAATTTCAGAAAACAAATGTTTCTCATTTTTTTACTCTGAATATATATTGCACTGAATTTAATCACCTCTGCTGCTTATCTACTATAGGGAGCTTAAAAGACATAGTGCTTTGGGGACCGTAACAGAAGAGCTGACTTTACAGATATAGTATGTTTCCTCTTTTTTGTTTTTCTTCCTTAACAAATCGTATAATTAAAGTCTCACACAGTTTTCTACTCTAATACTCTCTAAAAGCCTTCACATACTCAGAATTTTTCAAAGTTACCATGCGAGCTAAAATTCTTGGTTTCTGGCCAAAGATTAATTTTATTGCAGAGCTTAAAATAAAATCCACTCTTTGAAATCTGTAAGGCTAAAATTGTTTCTATTGCCTTTTAAAATAAAGTCTATATAGAGTTTATTTTCACACATATAATCCCTAGAGGACTGACTAGTAAATTCTGTAACTCATTATATAAATAATCCTTATTATGAAGTATACCCAGAACAAAAGTGACTGGATATTAAGTGGTTAAAATGTAATAGGTGAGTATAAAAATATTTCAAAGTGGTTGGATATTAATAACAAATATTTTGGAATTGCTCAATTTAATTTCTGAGAAATGAACTCTCTCTATAAGAAGTGGTGGCATGTTGTGAGAGGAAAGAAACAAGTGTCCCCACCTGGGCAGAATAAAGGTATCTTAGTTTTACAACCTGTTAACATCAAGAAGGCAGAGTTGTGGATCTGTATCACAATAACCCATGGCAGAGAAGAATATTTTCATGTTGCTCACCATTACCTCTTAAATATGTGTCCAGAGCCTCATTGGCTGTACTGGGCTTGGGAGTCAAGAATTTGGCCTTAAACATTTGTGGTGACTTAAATCTTATATGCTGCATTTGAGCTTTATTAAGGCTTTAAGTCATTTTAAGTGCATGCTTTAAGTCTTTAAGTCAGCTTAGTGAGGTTTTTTAACATTTCCTTTAGAAACCAGAGAAATGAAATGAAAAGAGCTATTATTAATGTAATATTGATTGTCATTGCCTCAAAGAGCTTACAAATATCCGATATGTTTATTCAATACAATGCAGTCTTTGATTCTAGGTAGTTATTTTGGTCCAGTAAAAGAGCAGCAATATTTGTGATTGTATTCCAATGTCCTCTAAGTATTTTACCACTAGTAATCTCATCCTCTTCCAAATTCTTACCTTCCAAGAAAATAATGATTGCTTTACTGTGTTACAAAACAGAATTATAATACTCAAACATATTTGGCTTCACAGCCCTCAAAGACTATAGGATCAAAACGCGCCATTTCTGTTCTGCACGTGGAAGCCAAAAGGCATCTTTTCAGTCTCCAAGTTCAGCTACTAAGACAGCTCTTGGCAGTGTAGATATTATTAAATGGATCAAACACCTCTTATTTCCAAGCCATCTTACTGCATGACCACTCCTCCAACCAATGTTACTTATTGTAGTAAGGGACTTACTTCCCTTCTCTCTCCTTTTACTTGCATAACTGAGAGTTACTACCAGCTTTCGCACTTGTCTTCTTATTTGAGCGTGGCATTTCCCTGGCCTCTACCTTCCAAAACATATATACAGGCTATCTTCAATTCTTGCAAAAGGTTGCTCTGTATTTGTCTTCTTTTTTAATTTGATCATGAGAACTCAACTTTCTGACTCCCTGCGCTGGTTTTCTTTAAGTAATAGTAGGCTTCTTGTCACTATGTTAAAAATGCTGTATAATTCTAGCCTTAATAATTCACTTCTTTATCTCTTCCAGTTCTGCCTCCTATTCACAGTAACTGTAAAGCCTTTCTGGGCTCACAGATAAAGTCCTTACTCTCTGTACTAGGTAACTCAAAGAGATATCAGTGATTCATCTGTAGAAGGTCAAGCAGACTGTAATTTTAATTATATATCAATTATTTGGTGGCATTCTTCATTCACGGACATTTGTGTGCTTGTCTATCTTTGGTGTGGTATCTGTCTGGGAAATGTTTTGCAATTGTTTTGAAAATATTGGCTATTGCCACATCAGCATATAGAATTATACTGTTGGGGTTTGGGGGATTAGATGATTACTTTTCTGCACACAGAGGCAGTTTGAATGCCTAAATTTTGGAATAATGGCTCTTAGGCCTATAAGAGCAGAAACCAGATATGTTGTTTAGGATAGCAGAATGGGAAAGATGGCTGCAGATGCCTTGATGAACTGTTCTCCTTTCCTGCATCAGTCTCTGCTGTACATCTGATTCAAACCTCTTTAGTGTTAATCTACAGTGTGAAGTCTTTTGTGTCTTTGGAGGGGAAAAGCAGAGTTCATCCTATATCGCCCTTTCATAGGATGCACATGAAATGGCCAAGAGATGACTGATGTCTTTATATCTGACCATTATAATTCATTCTGGTTTGGTGACACACTTCCTCCAGCTCTATCAAACATCTACTTGGATCAGTAGGTCCCAGAAGTGCATTATCACTTAATAATATATTTAACAATATATTGATTAGTTTAGTAGTGCTTTCTAGCATTATCTTATTACTACTAATTATTCTTATTTTTTCTTTTTCTCATTATTGCTCCTTCTATCTCTTTTTCTCTCTCTTGAAAAATAATCTAAGGGAATTAAATGGAAGTGGAATTCAGTAGATAATCCTCAATCTGTCACAGCAGGCAGATTTCTGTTCAGATCAGAAGAAATCTTACTACAGATTAACAAAAGCTTCATATGACCAGGACATGCTGGTTGTGTTACACAATATAACATCGAATCACAGTTGAAGGAAAACATTCATTTTCTCCTATAACCCACCGTGTTTTCAGGGAATTCTGTCAGAATTTTATTTTGAGATCCTCTTTAACATGCATTTCTCATCGATGTATGGAACCATAGGTATTTTTCTGTAGAACATGGAGCATTCAAAAAGCTTAAGATGATAAATAGCTCAGAAGAAGGCTAACTTTTCCTCTTAAGGGTTCACACCAAAGTCCAAGATGACATTCAGTATAAAGTACAATTTCATACATTATTGCCTGCAGCATTTGAAAAAAACTAATGCAAGCATAAAAAGTAGACACCATCTTCTCATTCCATTCCTTTTAAATGCTCATTATGACCTTTCATTCCTTTTAAATTGTTTGTTTTCTGTATATCGATGTTTTATTTCTGGTAATCTGTATAAATAGTCTCAGTTTTTGTAAGAATGCTGTTTCTTTAATGTTGTGCTGGCTGGCTGTGAACAGATGAAAGTTCTGTCTTTTAAGACTAATATTTAGTTCCATATACAATGGCCAGATTTCACAGCTAGGCCTACGCATTGTGTTGTACTTTACTGAATATGTGTGAAATGTCTTTCCACTAGATCTGAAAAAATAGAACTGATCCTGTAGATAAGAAAATCTGCCTTACACATTAGCGATTTTCTTCCTTAATGATAATAATTTGTTGCATAGAGATCCTTGTATAAATTACTGAAGTTCTATTACCTGCTATCACACTGCAGTTATAATGTGATGATTACTCTGGGTCACATCAGCTATCTATTGTGCCTTGTATTTTGCATCTGGCAGATGCCAACAGCAGAAGCTAAGAGCAGAAGATCAGAGCATTAATATATTGATGCTTCCCTAGTGAAATATCTTCACTTCCAGAAACATGCACCTAGAAATTTCCTGTGAAGAAATGTTACCACTGAGATTAATGGACTTTGAAGTATTTTTCTGCTTTTTGAATCTATATAAATCTCTGGGCTCTGCATTACCTCACTGATTAGAAAAACAAAACATTTTTGTAAGTTTTCAGGCAGCCAATGAAAATTTCATTTGGTACACTATGCCCTTTATAGAAGAAAACAAGTATTACTTTTGCAGTTAACTTTTTCCATGTTGCTTAGGACACCAGATGAAAAAGCAT
The DNA here is from genome assembly GCF_037038585.1 of Patagioenas fasciata. NCBI lineage: Eukaryota > Metazoa > Chordata > Aves > Columbiformes > Columbidae > Patagioenas > Patagioenas fasciata. The sequence continues at coordinate 12,476,880 of NC_092533.1, read as the reverse complement.
TATGCAGCTGAGTCGTCATTACATGGGAAGGTGTTTGCTACATTCCTCTTCTGCTTCTACAGTCACTGCTGGTTTTCAGCGGCATTAAAGCCTCCTTTTTTTGACAGTAGTTGTGTTAAAAATATTACCCCGTTATATAAAGAAGAGGATATCACTGTGTGTCAGACTGAATACCCAATACAAGACTCACATATTAATTTCCTGTCACAACTATACAAATAGCCCAGAATCACAGTAGCTATAATCCTCACTATTCTCTCCATAGCTTTCTTCAACCTACCACCTTCGCCCCTCTTTTACCTCAGTTTGTCTCAGACAGTTGGCAGGTGCTGGGACTTGTGAAAATATGTACCCACTATCTCCCTCTTCCCACTCTTTATTCATATGGATGAAAAAAAAAGTATTTTGTAAATTTCTCACATTGAAGGAGATGGTTACACATTCTGATATAAACGAATTTCTAACCGCTTCATATGACAAGTTTAAAAGCAAGTAACATTATTTTCTGATTTCCAAAGATAAAATTAAATGCTGTTTTCTTCAGCTTCTGGCTTAATGCAAAGCTGAATTTCTCTTAATTGGAAGAATTGAACAAGCAGGTTACTTCTGGGCATTGCAAATGGAAAACTGGGCCCAATTTAAACAACAAGAAAGCTCCTACTTACACCAGAGCTCTTCTGAGCCAGGAGCTCAGCTAAAAACATGCTTGTGAAGACAATGCGCCTCTATAGGTGTACACACTAGGTGAATTCACATTCTCATGGTATGCTTCTTATTAGTTTCATGATCACTTGGGCCATAACCCAGTATCAAAAGGAAGCATATGGTGAATGCTAAAACAGTTTTAAGTCATCGGAAGTCACTGATAGACACTTCATGCTGTTTCTTTCTCATCTTTCCTTCAGCTAAAATAACTGTTCATCCCAATTTTTGTGCTTTGGATATATTCACTAAGGGCAATCATAATCCCTAATTTCATTAGTGCTCAACAAGTTCATTTTTAGTCTTTTTCTATGAAATGGATCTGTCCTTACCTAATAATAATTATACTTACCTGACTATGGTGAATAACTATTTTTTTTCTGCAATTTACAGTTCTTTTCTGGTACTTTTTGCAGTCTACTTCTTATAATGAATGTTTCTTGTTCTAAGTAAACAGCTTCCACCTTTGAGCCCAGAAACATAACTCTACTTACAGTAAAGTTACCTGGATGTCTATTTCTATTGTCAGTTGTCATATCTTTTCTAAAAAGAGGTGAATAAACATGTCTCCTTTACTGCCACAAAGTCTCCCTAGCTCTTGTTCCATTCACAGAAAACAAGCCCTGATCTTGAATGGAGAAATTCCTTTAAGTCCAGAGGGCCAGGACAAAACCTATGTGCCACTTAAGATCAATTTACATTACAGTCTGTGGGCTGAAGTGGTGTGTAAAGTTTAAGCTGACCTTCTATACAGAATAAAAGAGAAGGAATGAAGAAAAAAGTGGTTAGAGGTGTTGTAAATAACTTAGCTGGAATGTGTGTTGAGAGCTTTCTGCAAAAAGTAAAAGCATTATGCAGTGTAAGAAACACTTCTTGAAGATTCTTACTGAGTTACAATTCAACTTTGGGTTCCTTCCTAGTTCTTCCTTATGAACACATAACTGCCTGTAAGAATTTAAGCTGTATAGGTCCTGACTTTTCCCTCATCAACAGACTGACTTCAGTGGGGTGGAGATTACTGAGAGGATAAAACTAGGCCTGTCATGTGAGGAGAGTCCTAAAACTGCGGAGATTTTCAGCAGGTATAGGATAAGATGTTGATTTCTTAGCTGGGAAAATGAACAATCAATCATTACCATCTGTGTTAAAGTGAATTTATTTGGCAATAAATGCCTATTAAATAAGTACAATACTAGATAGGCTATGAAGCATGAGCATTTTAAAAAAACTTCAGCTCTACCGTCCCTATGCCAATTATCATTTTTTACATGTATATGAAGCAATCCTCCAGCTAGCATTGTATTCTTCACTGCCATTCTCACATAATTTACCTCTTTTTCTGTATAGGACTGTGAGTGGGGCTGCAGGTACCATGGTTTGTAAAGCAGCAGTTCAGACTGTGCCAATGAAATAGAGAACCACAGTACAATCTCATTATTCTGCTGAATGTTTAAAAGAAATCAAATTATCACCCTAATAGAATCTTTATATCTAGGAATATACAGAACTTTAATAGGCAGAGTAGTTGAACATAACAAAGCAGAGACTACGAGATACAGATCTGGCTTCAAATGAGCCAGTGCAGCCCCCAGTACAGGACACAACCACCCAGAGGTATTGACCTCAGAACTGCCTCTGCTTTGGAGATACTTGAATGTGTCTCTTGAAGGTAGTGTATGGGTCACGTACAGCACAGATACACTCGCAACACGTATAAGAGGCAGAATATGGAAAAAAAAAACCAACCTTCCTATAAGCATGTTCATCTCATATTGCTCACCTGTGTCTAATGCTTTATCTAATTCTTTAATAAGTCATGGTTTCAAATAACAATTCAGTTAATTGCTGGAGAAAGTGGTGGTCATTACTTAAGTATATAAGAATTTAATTGTACTGGGACTGAGACTTGGGATGAGTTTCCTTTGACCAGACATTTGCTTCTTTTCCCTTCACTTGTTTGCTTCTATCAAAGACTTCTTCCCTTTTAAATTTTTGTGCAACTGTTACAGAATTTCTTGACTTATGCCAACAGAGCAAGTGTAGCACAAAAATGAAAACAATGTGACCACAATCCAAATCAGTCAGGATTTTTTTTTCCACATCAGCACTAATCGAGAACAATTTAAACTTAAGACCGAAAAGCATGATTTGGATGGCCATGAAGAAGACGTAATATGAATCATATGGGAAATACTAACTTCGAAGTGTAGATTAATTTCCTCAGCTGTTTTTACTGTAGTTAGTTTTTAGAGTTTTGTATTAACAAATTTCACTTCTCAGATTTGTGAGGATTCAGACTTTCTGAAAGACTTTGCGTAGTCGTTGGAGTATTTTGGAATACATGGATTTTGTCATGCGGGTTATGGTTAGGTGGTATAGTCATTAAAGCAGAAGTTAGTTAAAAGGCTTAATTCACAGCTCTGAATTATTATATGCTTGCAAGTAGGGAAACAGTGTCTGTAATCTTTTTTGCCCCATCAAGTTATGAATGATGAGATGGTGATGTTTTTTTTTTAAATTGTTCAAATCTACTTTAGATCACTGGATTTTTAGTCTCTTCAATCCAACAGTAGTTGTTCCAAGTTTGTGTCCCAGCATTCCAGCTGGCTGCAGTCAGGAATGCAGCGTGGCCTTGGGAAACTAAGGGGCAGTGTCACTGGCCTTGCTAACCCTGACCAGGTAGAGGGCAGCTCCTGTGTCCATGGAGCCTCAGCCCTGCTGAAACAAGGACTGTGGCATATAGGGCAATCAGCACTAAATATTCAGTTACATAGTATCATAGAAAAGGATAAAGTCATCATTTAAAGCACCTAGATTCACATCTCCTGTTATGGTACTTCTTTAAAGAAGGGGACCATTCCTTGTTAGTTGAGAGATTATCTCTTGCTGAAAAACTCCTTATTCCAGTAACACTGCAAGTGACTTCAATGGGACCTCTGAGTTAATACTAGTGCTATACACTGTGTGAAAATATTGAAAGCGAGTGTACTAATAACTATAGCTGCAGGATTAATACCAAACTGATGGTAGCAACCTTTACCGTAGTTCTGAATGACTGTTCAGCTCAGGGATATGCATACCCCTTTTAATCATTGTTATTATATCACTTATCACACGCTGCAAGAACCCAACTGATAGTGCTTTACAAGAAAAAAAAAAAACTATTTACTTCCATATTCAGTAATTTACTAGTGAAGATACATATGTTCACGTATGCACCAAACTCTCTTGGTGCTAAAGTGATTGCTTTATTTATGCTTTTTTCTGATCAGTCTTGATAGTTTCCAGTTTTAGGTATCTAATTGCAGCATAAAAACATTGCCATGACACTACTTGGGCACTAATGAGTAAAAAAATAAAGGTAGCTAGTGTCCAGAATTTCATATCTGGATGTTACTTTGTGCTCTGTTCATGTGATTTTAGCTGACAAATTGTAAAGGACTATGCAAAACTAACTAATACAACCTGTATGTAAATAGTGTGCAGAGTATAGCTTTAAATCTATTTGAAACTTTGCTGGCGAGTGAGCTCTGTTACATGTAATGTGTTAATTACCTATTATGTGTTCAAGAAGTGTAATAAAAAAAATAGTTCTGATTAAACTTCATATTGAGGTGTGCAAATATTAAACTATCTTATTTACATTTTTAAAGTGTTTCTAAACCCCAAGATTTTGATGAACAGTTTTCAGAAATCTGGGGGTTGGTTTGATTCCTTTTTGCTGAAACACGGCGTCAGTCAGTCTGAGGGACTGCACAAAGCCGTTACACTACTCTGACACAGAAGATGATGGGAACTTTATGCAAGAAGTTTGCAGTGCAGTTCTGAATGTCAAAAATCAAATTTGAAGAAATTTGAAGAAAGCACTTCCTAAAACGTTAGTGTGCACAATTGTAAGGGTGTATGGTGTGCAGGTAATAAAACTGAGACATAAAATTATTGTCCAAGTAAAATCCTGCAGTGCTGTAATAGGTCATTGGTTCTGAATTCATTCAAATCATGGTTTGCTGAAGTCAATGCCAAAATTTTAGCTGCTTCCATTAATACCTAAATGATGCCTTAACTTTCCTCTTCTTTCTCTATTCTTCTAAATATCAATGATTGTGCAACGATTTTTTTTCTCTACATAGTCAGTTTTTATTAATGGGGGGAAACTTCCATACAGTATTGGTAATCAGTTTTCATGTGTTCAATTACTTTGATCAGATTCTGCAAATACTTAAACTTTTGTGTGTATTCTGATTAATGTCAACACCTTTATTCATATGCATAGCATGGAGTTATACATTGGCCTTTAAGAATTCAGTGTCCAAGACAGATGACACATATTACAGTGATATTCCCTCCTTCTGAAGTGTTTGATGGGTTTTTAACAAAGAAAAAATGCATCCTGGTTATAAATAAACAGTATCTAAGTTTAGCTTTTATAAATCCGTCTTGGCCCATGAGTTTCCAAATCTAAGAGTAAGGTTTCTTTCACAACAGGAGAAAAGTGTCCTGATTATTAGAATTAGAATAATATTTTCAGATTGACTCATTTAAAATATTTATATAAAGCAGTAAGGATAACTTTCACCTTTACTTGTAGCTTTCTAATATTGTTTCTCGTCTGTTATTTACTCTTTGAAAGTATAAAGTCAGGAAGCTGTCAGAGGAAACCATCTTGGCCATGAGATGGCTCTGAAGAGAAAACAGAACCTTTTGCTGAGATAAAACTTTAATTTGCATTATGAAGAGTTTATTTGAAAACTTATGAAATCACTTAGGCAAAATTCTTCTCAGGGTATGTTATTCTGAAAGAGTGAAAAGAAGGAAGCGTGTTCAGATAGATATCTGGGATTATTTTAGTGGAAGTTTTGTGTCAAAATAATCTGAGACTTTGTGTTCATGAAATCCTGTAAAAGCTCGTTTTCCATCACTGTTTTCACATAGTAATCTGAATTTATTCTGTAAGAATCGGAGATACCTTACATGTCGTACTCCCAATAACAAAGCCTCATGGTAGGTACACCAAATTTTATTTCACTTTCTACTCCATTTTCAACCATTTTAAGTTTCTTTTCACAGGAATTCTTCAGAGCCCTTTTTTTTTTTTTTATGAGAAGAAAGTTACTCTAAAGCCCAGCAACTTTTCATTTCCTTGGCCAATGATTTTTGCCTTTTATTTTGCCTAGAACTGAAATCCTACCACTGCAGCTTCAGTGGCTGATTTTTCTTAAACAAATTAACAAAAAGGCAAACAGAACCCACTTTTTAGTATGGTAGTGTCCAGGTAAAAGAAGGGGAGATAAGGAAGGTGAATTCAAATGAGAAACTGGATGCATACAGCACTAATAGTAGAAAAGAGAGCGGGCACTAACTTCTTTAATGGATCAATGACAACAGGACTTATGCAGCTGTGAGAAGAGGCTGTTCCCCAGGGCCAGGCCAGGTACTTTGCAATGCAGTGCTGCTTTCTCATCTAACCTGTTAAATGCACAGTCCACAAATTTTTGCAGGAACGTCTGGTTCAGCGTAATGCTTGGCACTGCAGCAATACTCACTCCTCCCCTCCACTTTCTACTTATCCACGTACAAACTCCTTCCTCCTTTGCTGTTAAGATTTTTAGCTTTTTACATTTATAAATACAATACACATATGCAGCATGCACAGCTTGTCTTCAAACAGCACATGTGTCAGTGAGGTGGGGTAAATGCCATTGTAAACATTCATCTTATATGTTCAGTGAACACTATTGTATCCCTTTGCTTGTTCCGTCGGCATTTAAAGCATTTCGGTAGCTGGGAAACGCAGGCAGCAGCTCGCTGCCTCCTGGGGAGGCTTATGCAGGGACCTGCAGCCCCATCCTTGGTCCTTGATCCTTCCCCGGCTCTGACAGAGGAATAAACCTCAGGCACCGGGGAGCCCGTAGCCCGGGCACAGCCATGATGTGGCTGCTGAGGTGAAAACAAGCGCGAATGCACTGATATTCTGCCCACAAAACACAGCTGTACTATAACTCCGTGCACTGTAGCAAACAATAATTCAGAGATAAAAGGCTTCATTAACATGGCATCACATTCTGTGAAACGCCCGGCATGTACCACCATCATACACACCCGCTGCTCGTCCCCCCTGTCCATTTCAGAGCGACAACGATGTAAGAGAAATAAAACATTGTAAGATCTCAGCAGCTAGGAAATAGATGAATGTAATGCCACCATCCAAACCTCCGGCATTCTCACCGCAGCTCTGCACATTTGCAAACAGATTCTTCGCCCCCCAGCCCTCCCTCACCCCCCACCCCCCCAAGCAGAATCAGAAAGCACATCTTACCACTGGATGAGAGAGAGGAACAGAAGTGCCCACACCATCATTTTGAGAGAAAATGCAGGATTCAGGAATGCGGTGCTCCCCAGGCTTGTCGGATTTGGAGCAAACATCTCTTTTTCTCCAACCCCCCCACCAGTTTTTTTCCCCTTTCCTCTGGGTTGCAGATGGATCCGTCTCCTTCTTTAATTTTTTTTTGTAGCGGTTCTCCCCCCCTCCCTACCAGGTCCCGTCAGTGGGATGATACATTGCGCCCAGCTGCGGGAATTAATATGCAGGGGGACAGAAATTAGATCTGCACAAGCCCTTTGCAGATATAATCAGAAACGTCAGCTCAGGCAGCAGGCAGCAGCTTCCAAATCTAGGGGAATAATATAATTGGGAGAGAAAAAAAACAAAAACAAAAACAAAAACAACAAAAGAAAAAACCCCAAACCAACAAAACCGCAGACACTCGGAGAATAAAAACAGTCAAGGAAAGGAGAAATACATGCACACATTTACAGAACCACTCACACACATGCAACAAAACCCGATAAAGCAATAGAGCAAATGAGAGGAAAGAAAAAAAGAAAAAAAGAAAAAAATAAAGCAATGGATCTTCTGCCTGAATGCAGATTAACTCTGAGGTCAAAGTGGAAATGATGCACTCTGCTGCAGCACAGATTAACACATGCGTGGTGTCAGCCGGGGTGCTTTTTAACCTTTGATTACACATATGCAGGCAGCCTTGCTTTTCATTTGGGAGGCAAGAAGGATTTGGCAGGCATAAAAAGGGAGGTTGGAAGGAAAAGCTTGCCCTGTGCTGCTGAGCATCCTCATTTTTCTAAACAGCCTGGAAATCGTGATTGCAAAGGAAAAAAAAAAATGAAAGGATGGATGGGGGAGTGGAAAAGGGAGGGATGGTTGTTGCTAAGTAACTCAGGAAATGGGGAAAGCAGCATTGGTGGAGTCAGTATGAATGAGGTGATTCAGAGTGTCATAGAATTAGGGGGAACATGCAAGGTTTTTATCTCCCCTCCCCCTAATATAACCAGGCTACACAGACACAGGAAATACTTCCTGGCCAGGGGGGAAACACTAGATGGCTATAAAAACTGGACATAGACAAATTTTGGTACCAGAATCCCAAATTCATTTGTCCAAAATTGTACTTTAGCAGCTCCTAGTGAAGTAAAAATTCAGGGAATCTCATGATTTCCCAAAGTAAGAGCACCTCAGTCTAAAATAGGCACTTGGACCATGACCTGCAATAACCAATTTTTCATTTGCCCAATTTTTTCTGCTTAAAACCAAAGCAAATACAGATAGCATCAAGCCTCCCCAGTGTTGTTTAGAAACTGTGGGATTGCTGCACAAACATAATTATCAGGAACTGGGACATGTGAGCTGACACTGTTTCAGTTCCAAACCCATCTTTTCTAAAACTCAAGGGGGAAATAAAGAAATAATTCTTCTAAAGAAATGGAGAGAAAATGAAATGCTCCTAATAGAATAAAAGCATCAAAAATTCCCTCTGGACTGAGTGTAGTCTGAATCAAATTTGATGTCTGGATCCTGCTCAAACCTGCCAATACTCAGGCCAATCTGGTAAATATCAATGTCCAAATGCAGAACGAAATTTATCCATCAAAAATGGATAAAGTAGTTGCTGTCCCAGATTCTCAAACAACACCCCACATCCAGCCTTCAGCCATCAAACAAATTTTTTTTGTTTCCAAACATGACATATTTAACTATAATAGCCCAATGATAATATTAGTCCTGTAAGTATTTTATTAGCTGCACTTTCTATTCACATTGTTAATTGGATATCAATGGGATTTGATGGACAAGTATACACTGAAGATTATGTAGATTGTTCTGCGTATTAAAAATTACATCATCATTTTATGATCAATTTTTCATCTCAGATCTACTTGATTTTATTTTCTGATGTGTGCAGTTGACGTTTAGGCACTAAGGTAGTGGGGATTAGGGCCTTCGACCTCTGATACAGTCAGTTTTTCAGTGTTCCTAGATGGTAGATAGCACAGTTAATATCATTTAGATATCAAAATTCTTGACCACAATACATTAAACTTATCCGTCAATATTCAAGTAATAGCAATTTTGACGGTAAATAATTTCAAATGCAAAATTGTCCTTGCAGTCCTTTGCAACCTTGGCCTGAGGGAAAAGAAAGCAAAACCAGGTTTTATGCTTAATACATTTCAATATTATAATCTCTGGTTATGATGATAACATTTGCTGTGAAAAAAGTTGTTTATCTGTAGCAGATAAAACTGCTACAGAAAACAGAAACCTAATAGGCTGTTTTCTATTTGAACACGTGTTGTCTTTGAAGCACAGAGTTCTGCTTCTTGTGCCCACAACTCAGATCAGACAGTGATGTTTCAGAATTCCATCATAATAAATTATCACAAAGGACCAAATTTACATGAGAACACTGCCTAGTGTGAAATGTTTTCCTGACACCTTTTGTGTGATAAACCAATCCCACATAGTAATTTGCCCCTGAGCACAAATGTGGTATCTTCACAAGAAATGACTTAACAGTTTTTTATGGAAAAAATGTCTTATGAAGAATAATTGAACACAAAAGTGATTGTTCCGAAAACATGCGTTCTGTATCAGACCAGAATAACATTTCCAAGAGTATCTTACTGTACTTTGGCAGACAGCTTGTCCATTTACAAGGAGGTTCTCAGCTGCCATTCATTTTCCAATGTGTCTGGATCTTTAAGCCCAAAAACAGATGGCTTTTCCTTACTCTAAAATTGTTTTTTGTCGTGTATCAAATTTTACGTCATACATTAACAACGAAGATAAAAGATATGTGCAAAAAAGCAAATGCAAAAAAAAAATAAAGTATTATACAGGATAGATAAAGTAGAAAAAAGGACACTGCCAATGTCAATATATCACCAGGTAATCTGGAACTTCTTTCTGCTTCAGTTTCTAATTCCTTATGTTGCTTTAGACAAAAATCAAAAATAAAATGCTAATTTCACTATTTCTCAAGTGGCATAAGATTTGGGTAAGAGGTAACTGTTTTTTATGGGTTGGGGACGGTTTCTTAAATGCAGAAGAAGGAAACACCTAGGTAGCTAAATTGTCTAGTGATGATTTAGGAGACTGCTAATTGCATAGCAAGCATTGTTTTAGTACTGAGAAAAATAAATGTATCTAATTACTTTTAGCCAGAAATAAAATATCCTAATTATTAAAAAAGGCATTTTGAACTGCATGAATCTGCATATTTTCAAAAATATCTTGCTTAAAGCTATACATAAATATATATTTTATAGTAGTAGCAATGACATTGATAACATTTTGTTTTCCCCCAATATTTTCCTAGCATTTTCTAGCCCTGGAGAAATATACAAATACTGAACTTGTGAGGAAAATAGCATCCAATATAAAACATTTCTTAGATGGCATTCTAGGATTTGATACAATCTAGCACTTTTCCCATGGCCTATCTTCTAATACATTTTCTGCTCATAAGTAAGGGTATAAATTCTTTTTTTTTTTTTTTAAGTGGAAACAACTGAAAATGAGTGTCTTCCATAACTCATGGTAGCTCACGGTTTGGTACATTTAGTAGTATACGTATGTTTTTGTGGCTGTGTATGGGAGGTGTGTGTTTTTCTATTAGCATATTAGTTTATTACCTCACTGATAAATACAATTCTGTACTAGAGCAGGAGCTCCAGGTCTGGCTACTTCCTGACAAGAAAGGGACTGTGGGTGGATTTTCCAGTTAGAAGACCTAGATGTCTAATTCTCTTTTAATTCCTGTGCATAACATATGGAGATTTTGTGAAGGAGCGATATATGGAGGTGGACTGAATAGAAGTTATGTCTGTAGTGCTAGACTAAAATAATAGTTTAGAGATTATTATTGACTTCTTAATGGACAGGGAATCTGGGCCTTTCAAAGAGTTTTTTAGTCAAGTCTAACTGAACTTTATTGCAAATGCACATATTTTTACATTCATATCAGTGCTAAGCAGATGAACTACGGTGCACCATGTATCCAAATACAGATCTGTCTATTTTGGCAGATGTAACTTAAAACTAATTGTTTATTGTTATATAAGTAAAAATAGTCGCTTTTTAACACTGAATCTCGCTGTTGTTTTTCCCTTCTACATCCTGGATGAAGGAGTCAGACAAATTGCTTATCATTGGTGTGCAATATGGATGTTCTAGACTGGCAAAGTAGGACTCCAGATGGATTTTATTATTTAACTGAAAAAGTAAAATTTAAGCATTGTTTTGGTGCTATTTATTAGAATTAAGAGGATTCACTCGAGCTGTCATAATACAAGAAAAAAAGACTAAAAAGGTGAAAATAAAAATTCTTTAAAGAAATCTACCAAGCTGAAGTCAACTTCTTAGAGGATTCAACCTACTGTATTATTTTAAAAGCCAAAATCTTGTGCTGCTTGGGAAATGATTTTTTAAAGAATTCTCTTAGAGTTTAGCAATGAAAAAATGGAAATTCTTTCCTAAGTATATACAGTGGTATTTCAGGCTTTTATGCAAAGCGAACATTTTTTTTCAGAAAGATTTTTATTTAAACAGTTTCATCAGGTTTCTATTCTAAGCAACCACTCTCTGAGTATTTGACTTACAGAAAAAAAAAAAAAAAAGAAAAAAGCTGGTAGCCTAAATACAACCAAAACACAAACCCAAAATACTGTGTTTGTTTACATGCTTTGATCTTGTGCTAAAACACTAAAGAAAACAAGTTTTTGGCTAAGAGCTCTCTTGCTGTACTCAGATTTACAAGCTCCTGCCAGCCACAGGCTTAACGAATGCAATTTTGTGCTGTAAACATCTAAGATTCTCTTCTCATAAACCTCCTTCAGCAAACTGCATTCCCCATCTCCCTGCCCCGACCCGAGCAAGCATTCTTATCCTGGAACTGTATCTAGAGGACCCAGTTCCACTGCACTGAACTCGTATGTAATTAAATCACCACACTAAGATGCTTTCTTAGGAGCAGAATAATGATTATTTTCTGAGCAGTTTTATTAATGCCTGTGAGAAGTGTCTCCTCCACGGGAGTTTCAAAAAGGCATGATTTGCAGAGCAATATTTTGATATGTATTCATATAAATTCTTTAGCAGCATTTCTTGTGCACAGTATTTTGAGTGTGTTTATACTGTATAAAGAGCTTATGTCAAAACCCTGTGTTCAAACCATAACTTTCTCCCCACACCTTCTGCTAGATCTCTAAATTTAAGACCAATGACTTTTGAAAACATCCCACGTAGGCAGGTTCTGTATCCTGCATTCTGGTACTGAATGGGGGGACAGGAGAATGGTAGAGTTGTCTTCCTTGTGCTCCTGAGAGTAAAAAGTGAGGGACAGCAGACAGACAGTGCTGCTGTCCCCTCTGGGATAATGCCAGGATCTTCATATGGAGGAATGAGGGAACCCTATTCACAGAGTACATACTTTCAGTGGGACAAGTTTAGTTCAGTTGTTTTTAAGTCCGATTATGATCAGTGATCATTCAACCCACTGCATACTTGTTTTGGAAGTTACCTTTCAGTACCTGTATGGCATAAGTAAACGTGTAACTACATGTATTCTCTACTTAGTAATGAGAGAGGAAAAAATAAAATGTGTACAGAAGCGGCACTGAGTGCCAAAGGGAAAGACACATTAGAAATTTGAGGAAATAATTTTGAAAGGATACTTTCCAATGACTATATTATGGTACTTGAATATATGTGTATTGGAATAAAGCCAAACAGGTGTTCTTGAAATCATCTAAGCAGCAGCACATTTGATGGACCAGTATGCTTGCAAGTATATTTTCATCTGCGTATACTCACAATGAGAAGGATTAATGTGTTCTGTAAGTGATTTGTTACTGTATACATAACAGAGACCTCTGAACACTCAGTTATTTCATACCGCTAATGGCTACTTTGCAATTATATTGGAAACGTTCACTGTCCACTATCACTCTATTTTATGTTAAGGTATAGTTGAGTGATAAAGTGAGGAACAGGATCCTGCTTTTTTCCTTTAGTTGTCCAATTCTGTCTTTTTGTGTTCTTTACAAAGCATGATTTCTTATCCTTTTGGAAAATTAAAAATTTAATATTTTTTCTTATTTACTCTTACCAAAAAAGTAACACTCTTGAAGATGCCAAATCTGTTCATTCAATCTGTGCACATCTACAATATTAGTTTTATTCCCACATGAAGAATGAAAATTCTCATAGACTAGAAAAACATGGTTCATTCGTTTATTGGTTTTCCCCAATCTATAATGCAACAAGAACAACATCAACACTAGATACTTGTTTTCTGCACAAGGAAAGATCTCCGCTATCTTAGGAGTGATTACTTCTTTCAGAAAGAAACATTTTATCAGTATATAGTTTTCAGAAGAGTAAAGTCTGCAAATTCTTGACAAGAGGCCACAGGAAGCAACTTGAAATGCGTGTTTAGAATAAAGCCCAAGCTCCAGCCTCCCAAACTTTGATGATAATTAAGAGCATGTTTAACTGCTGTCTTTGACATCGTGGTTATCTAAATCCAGGTCTTTGCACATCAATGCAAGGAAAGGCCACCCCTTGACAGAAAATAGTTTAACCTCAGAAAGTCAATTTTCACAATTGTAATTACTGTTTTCTCAGTAAAGATATTTTTACTGTTTCTGATTTTCTCTCATACCAAGGAAGCAAGATCTAAAAGTAAAAGCAGTAGAAAACCTGACTTTGTTCATCAGAGAGTATTTTAAGACTCCTGTCTCCATCGTCTGTATTATAGCAAACACTCAGAGCATGCCACTCTTTCTATCAGACCCAGCCTCATTGACTTTTTCTGTGGTTGTCATTCCTTTCGTATAGAAAATCTGACTTGACATACAATGTAGGTTTGACATTTTACTTAGTGTTCACTAATACAGAGCAAAAAGCTCTGCATTTCCATGCCAGACTCAGTATTTCCTTTAGACAGTTTACATAATCTTCAGATCTATTTTGATGTATCATTATTTCCTGTGACTGCAAGATTCAAAGTCTGTTTCCATCAGCACGGGAGCATCTCCCTCCCAAGTAAATGTGAGGAAAATCTTCCTGCCGTTTGTGTAAGAACAGGTTTGGGCACAGGTTTTGTGCAGGTGAGTGGAGCGGGAATGGCCACATCAGGAGGGGATGTGGAGTTGCTGAGCTGTGCAGCCTGTGCTGGCAAAGCCTTACAGGCAGCCTTGCCAAGAGAATGTTATGTCCATTCCGCATAACCATTACAAATGGATTTTGATATCTTCCTCCAAAACATTAATGGAAGTAGTAGGCATAAAGAACATTTTTTTTTCCCCTGCAGAAAGAAGCAGTCGATTTTCTAAAGTGTTCTATTAATTATGCAAGAGTAAGAGTAAGGATACACAACAGTATAAATAGTTATCAATACAGTATTAAACATCTGTTTTTCACATCTACATTTGAGTTATAAGGTGGGCTTATCTTTTGTTCATGTTTTTTGCCTTTATATAATGCTGAAGAAGTCGTCTCATGATATGGCCCTGTTTTCTCTTCAGGTTAAGCTCTTTTGATGTCTGTAAACAAACTTGCAGCATTTTGAAAGATCACATCCAGTACAGTGGGTGCAAATACACCTTGGAAATGTTACCTGATAACAGTGGACCTGTGCTGGCAGGCAGGGAATGCACATTTGTTACTCTGGACTTTTGATACTGTGTATGATATTCTCATGAGCAAACTAGGGATATATGATTTAGTTCTAGAAATTTGTTCTCAGTTGTTTTCAACAATTTTCTTTAAAAATGCTGGAGGGTACTGAGTAGGATTCGTCAGGTGTTGATTCTGGACCTTTTGTTACGAAAGATATTAATTAATGATCTATATTAATGAAATCCTTACTATATTCATTAAGGATGCTAAGCCAGAGGCAAGAGGGAGTTGGGCATGGTAGGAAATAGGGTTAGACCTTAAAAAAATAGAAGTGGATCTGATAAAATATGATGAATTTCAGAATATTCAGAAAGAATGGCCAGAAAGCCTGAAAAATGTTTTCAAAGTAAAAGTGAAAAAACTGAGTAAATGCAGTTCAGTCTGAGACGAATGATGTCAGCTTTTCAAGTATGTACTGGTGGAAAGAGGAAGGGAATAGCTGCTCTTTCTGTTTTGAAGGATGATTGAGATTTATCACAGATTAACTATCTTTGGATATCTCAAAATTCCTATTTACGGTAGGAATCCAAGAGCACTGGAACTGCTTGCTGAGGTCAATCATGTATATGAGGTCCCTTCAATGTTACTTTCTATGGCTGATAGAAAAGTGCTATGTATAAACTAAATAAGGGGCTGGAATCAAACAGACAATTGTTTAGTTAAGCTGTTAAACACAAAAGTTAAAAAGGTGGTCTCCTACATATCTTTTCTAATTTATTTTTTTTCTGCAAGAACTGATAGAAATTAATTCATTTAATAGGTTTAAGGGCAATGAAAATATTTGATGCCACAAAAAAACAAAGGCATACATTTTTTGTTATTCAGATGAGAAAAAAAAAGAGGAAAACCATACATATTAAAGGTAATGAGAAATGAGGTATATGAGTTAAAAAGCAAATGGAGAACATGTAATGGGAAATTAGGAGTATTGCTTATAAGATCAAAAGAAAATGACAAAAAAAAAGTGACTTCCAAAAATGTTATAAGTTTATAGACTCTTTTCATCTCTGTCTGTCAAGCTTAGTTTTCCAACATGAAAGTCCACTGCTAAGTAATGACTTTCAGAAAAATATTCCTAATAAAAACCTGAACCCTATTACTTTTCAAGTTATTTGGACTTCTATTACTTACAACATACTCAGAACCGTAACTGCATAGAAAATGTCTTCAAATTGCTGGGACTGCAAGAGACCTGTAAGGCTTTTATTCCTTTTTTTGCTGTTTGTTTGTCTTTTTTGTGTGATAGTTTCGTAAATGTTAAAGAGTAGCATCATTCTCTTACAGTGTCCTCTTTTGAGCCTGTAAATGACATGGACCATATAGTGACAGCAAACAAAGGGATCTGAATCATCCCTTCTCCCCTGAAATGGAGATTGTGTGGTGATCTCAGTTGCAGACTAGATCCCAGCTTTTACCTATGTTGACAAATTTCTGTTTCAATGTTTCTCTATGGTTTTAAGAATCCTATTGCCCCAAAATATAAACTTCCTAATATATTTTGAACAGTGAGTTATCAAGGGAAAATGAAGTCATATAGTTCTGTGTCATACAAATATACCACTTAGTAAGTTAGGTGTGTACTGAAAGAAACGTTTCTCCTGCTGTGAAAACTTATACTCACATCTTTGTCCTTCACTGCCTAACACAGCTCATTTTCTCAGATGAAATGAAGCTTGAGAAGCTGCTTTGTGGCCATATATATAGTGACAGGAAGTACAGAAATGGTAGGAATTTAGTATTTGACTCTTTTCAGCACTATAAAGCTCTCAGAACTGGGACTGAGGACAGAAAATCTCTCTAAAAATCTGTCAGAGAAAAATGTAGCTTATTGTCAGGCTGCACCCTGAGGCCCGGGTACATTGTGGGGATGTACTCAGAGTCAGAGGACAGGCAGGGACTGCGTGGGGTCTGACATCCGACCTCCTCCTCAAAAGCCGTGTCAACTCTGACTCACTTTAAACCAGGCTTTGCTGGCCAACTCTAGAAAAGCTTCAAGGATAGAGATTTCACAACTTTTCTTGGCAATCAATTCCAATCCTTAATTATGCTCATAGTGAGTTAGGTGAGAGGTGTAGCAAAGCTTACAAGTATAGATTCAAAACTGAAATTTTGCAGACCTCAGTAGAGATGTGGAAAGTAAAAAAATCAGAAATTTTAATTTGGTTTAGAACTGATTGTCCTACTGGCCCTGAAATATTATTTTACATGTGAAATTTCTTTCTTTCCACTCTTGAAATAGATAAGGTCACCCTAGTACCCAGAGTTTGGCTTGGAAGTACCCAGGCAGGCAGAGGAGAACAGAAAGCAGCATTTCCTGCAGGCAGAATGCCTTGCTGAGATATGAAGGGATTTAAGCTGCAGGTTACAGTGCCTCAACAGATGCACTCTTTGTTTTTATGAGTGTAATTTTCTACTGCAATGTCAGGCCGTTCTTACTTTCATGTAAACAGATATTGTTCTTTGGGACTGCTCCACTCAGTTGCATTTCCCAGGTGCTTATTCCAGGGTGCTGCTGCACAGCCCTAAAGGAACATGTGGACAGTTTTTCCGGGGAGGAAAAATACTACTTAACACTGTTTAAAAGAGGCAACAGATGGGGAGACTATTTCTCAAAATAATCCTCCCTAATGGACATTGCAGTCACAATCCTCCAGAAAGAAGAGAAACAAATCTCTTTGCAGCATCTGTGAAGGGAAATCCTGGGAAAACAAATAAATTAGGCTCTTTTAAATATACAAATGATTGCACAAGGGCTCAGAGTTATTTATACGTAATAACATGTTTGCTTAGTTACTTCCTTCCATTTTATTTATGAATGGTTTAACTGAATTTTCAAATGTGTTCTGTCAGATCACACTAACAAGCCTGGTTCTTTTAAATTCCTTCAAAGTAAGGACAGAAATTTGCTTAAGCAGCTGGGAAATTCTTGATGTCAGGATCCCAAAGGTAATGCCAGCCAAGCTTAGGGTAGTTTTCTTACCACTTGTTCTTGTCCTTCTATCCCCTTTTTTTGCTTGAAATGCCATACGTGTATGCAAATATTTCTCATAATTTCTGTTCTCCTCTTGGTTGTGAATAAACTATTGATCTAGAAAACTTCACAGAGTTCTAGTTCTGTCCCCATTCATTTTTAGTGTAATTAAATAATATTTTCTTTATTCTGTTTGTTGATCTGGGCAGTGTCTTGTATATTCCTTTATAGTGTCTAGAGGCTAATTAGAATAATTGATTCACTTTGTCACATTCCTTACAGGTGCTCTCTAACATTTCAGTTTTGTATTTATAAGTAGACAGTTTTCTTCTTTTTTTTTTCTTTTTTTCTTTTCCACAGCTCTCTTTTTCAAAACTCCTGCTATTCCCAGAATTTGCATATTCATTGTTTGATTTGGTCTATTAATTTGTATGGAAATAAACATGGATTTTCCCTGTAGCAAAATGTTACAGAAGGAGATCCAGTACTGCTAAAATGAGTTAGACTAGAGGAATGAAACAGAAAAAAAAAAAAAACAACAAAAAAGTGTGCTGGAAATAGGCATAAGAACAGATGGCCTAAGTTTGCTTTTTTAGATATTATATTACATAAAGTGGTAGGAGGGAAACCAAAAAGATAAAAGGTAAATAGCAACCTTTTAAAAAGTGGAAATATTCTGTTGATACTTTCTTATCTAAGCTCATCTACAGTAATAAAGTGAATAGATAGCTTTAATAATTTTAGTTATTCTCTCTGCCTTGTATGAATATGAAAACTGAAAATCACACTGCTAAGTAGTGCCGGTTTCTATATGAAACTGATTAATTCATGAAATGAGATTTGCAAGCATACCTACGGTAATGATGAGTATCTGATCTTTGTGGCTTTTTAAGATGTTTGCATATATTTGAAAGAAAATATTTATTATTTTACATGATCAAATCTGCACGAGTCATTTGCAAATTCAAGCGATATCCATCAGAGAGACTCTGCCACAATGTGTCTCCAAAGGAAAGAGGAGTGGCTCTAGTTTCTGGCTTGAAGCTGTCTACCATACTTCAGGTTTGATTTTTCCAATATTAAACTCTTATATTTAGGAGCTCAGTTACTACCCCAAATTTTGTAACATTGCCAAGAAACTTCCCATTGAATTCAGGCAGCACTTCTTATTTTATTGTGTGATAAGAAAAACAGAATAGACTCAGAAATTCTGCGCAGTGAAAGGTTATTCAACATAGTGTCTGGGACTAGACAAAAGGGGTTTTTTGTGTCATTATGTAATATGGAAACTGGACAGATCCTCATTGTGTTGGCATCGTACTAAAAATAGTTATACATATAAGATTAAAGAACACAGGTCATGTTTAAAATGTAAAGAGTAGTACCAGCAATGCACTGAGTCTGAAAATGGTCTGGGACAGTGGTTAATCACTGTATCATGCCTGAAAACCTTCCAATCCAAAACATTTAATTATTTTGAAGTACTTAGTTTGTAGGTAACTGGTTAGGACACGCACTTTGGAGGTATGCAATGTAGATTTGAATTTATTTAGGTAGAAGAGGGCCCTGAATCTGTAACAGAAATGAATGTTGAAGAGTTTGGTTGGTTGATTGGTTTTTAAGTGAAAAATGCAGGTCTGCCTGGGTTAAAGAAGAAATGAGCCATATCTGAAATTTGTCAAAAGACTCTTCATTACGTATGATTCAAAAACATTTACCAGCACAGTTAGCTAGGATGAGACTGGGAGCAGAACATGAAGTGTACAACTTCTCATGGTCTTTAGGAAGACTAAGTACAGAACCGATCAACATGGTCAAATCAGGTACTGGGAGTAAAAGCAGAATCAGGAGCATCAGCATCTCTCACTGACAGAATCTGGGCCCCATCATGGTCACACAGAGGCTCAATGTCTGGTGTCATACATCAAAATGTATCTGCCTACACCTAATATGAAAGTCCCCTTCAAGCACTTGAATCCTTTTCTGAGTCTGGACAAATACGCTGAAGAGATAATTACGAACAGAGGGTGAAGAAAAAGTAAAATGGAAAAGAATTTCTAAAATATGCTTTTACCTTCCAAAGATGGAGCATTTTAGTGAATACTGAAGGCTCAAACACAATATGAGTTACATCCTTAGATGGTAAAATTTAGTACTGAAGTCAGATGTTCTTCATAAATTTATTAGCTAAGAAACTTTTCTGACTTATTGATTTAAAACATCCTATCTCTCTATTCCTGTCTAAAGCAATTTTTAATACAAGTAATTTTTAATACAAGTATTAAACACTTTTCACTGTGCCATTTAGCTTGGCTACAATGCATCTTTCCAATTAGATAAGACCTGAGCAGCTGTTCAGAGTATAATAATAAACTTCTTTATGACTGTGCTTATTTCATATGGAAAATCAGATAGTTTCATTATATTCACAGCTCTGAACAAAGTAATGCTCCCCTACATTACAAATAGCCATTTTCCTTTGCCTTTTGATGTCTCTTGCCATTTAAAGAATGTCATTTACAATATGCTGGTCAAAATGTCATAGAAATCAGAGCTCTTCTGTGAGCAAATATGGTGGGTCATGTTCGTCTGCGCAACGAGAATGAATGCATACATGATTGATTTATGTCATTTTATATTTTATTTTTGTAATGATGTTTAACATAATGTTGTTACTGTATATCTTCAAAGTAGTATCTTCAAACAGATAATGGATAATTAAATGACATAATTTCTTTAGATTTTAAAGAGGGCTGTGAATGAGGCTCGTGATTAACAGACTTAGCTGCGTGAAGAAACGCTCTCTCTTCTTTTAGAAGCTTTGTCTGTACCAGGAAAAGAAAAATGACAATTGTTTCCTTCGGATTTGCTTCCATTTGTGTTAGCAATGTTTGTTTAAAACCATAGGCAAACATTGATGAGAGTGTGATTCAGACAAAACATAGACAAAGGGGTTTATCTAGATGCCGTTTAGTTCATTGCTTCATTTGATAGATACATTAAGGACTAAAATAAAATACGTTATAAATGAGAGCTGTGTTATACTCAGTCTGCAGCCAGATCCTCCCTTGAGCTGAACCTCTAGTGTTCGGAAGCTTTGACACAGTAATGGCAGAATTCTTCAGATTTTCAAGCAGTTTTTAGACATCTTTCACAGTCTCCATAATCTTTCTTGTAGACATTTAGTTGGCCTGTGTGCCTGTTCACTGACAGAGTACTGCTGCTAAATTCAGTTTAAGAGCTATACTTTCATACGTATTCAATGACTTTTCTAGTCTTACTGGATTATATTCCTTCAATAAATTCTAAATTACTTCCTAAATCTTGCTGTGAATATTCTGTTGTTTAAAGACAAGTCAAAAATTTTTTTTAAAAATAGCGACTCTGATAAAATCAAACACTCCAGTAATTTTGAGGGCATTTATGTTGCATCAAGGCATAATAGGAAGAAAAGCCCCAGGAAATGAACCTTTAAAAGTACGCAGTTCTGCCTAGGCTCAAACAAAGGGGTTTTTTCCTCTCTGCAGCTTTTTGGAAAGCTTTCTTTCTATGCTTACCCTCAATTTCTTGGACAATACTGTACTCTTTAAATCTCTTCTTTACCAGTGATGTCTCAGAGTAGGTTAAAGGAAGCAAGGTTGTTACTAACTTGTCTTACCTTAGCTTAAAAATGCTTGTATCAATTCCAGATGTCTGCTCATCAAATGAGTGATAACATTTCCACAAATTCCGGGTGAATCTATACAAAATTATTTCCAAAATGAATTAGTGTAGGGCTTAAATGTGTTTTCATGACTGACCTGATTTATTAGTCTTTGTGCCATATTTATTTTATTTTATTCTTTATATAGTTTTGTAACACTAGAAGGAGAAAGATAATTAAGACCAATACATATAGTCAACTATTCTTTCATGTCCAGCTGCTCACAGTAACGTGAATGACTCATTTCCAGGGATGACAGCTTTATTTTGTTGCAAAATAATTCTTATTTAGGCTAGTGGCAGAGAGAAAAAGCTGAAGTCAAGAGTCAGTCGATAATTTTCCCATAGCAATTGAACCGTCTGTAAATAACACTATCTGTTAAATATAACAGGTTTGGATAGAAATGTTCCCATAAACTTCTTTCCAGCTGTGCTGACCTGGCAGTGTATGTTAATCCTATCATAGGGAGAAAAACTCCTATGGAAGTACAATAAACTAGCCTCAAGGCAAGGTGAAGAGTCTGCCTTTATATTACTGAACCTGGAAGTGTTCTGAGTGGAAAAAGGCCTTTAAATGGTGAGTTATCATCCATACAGTAGCTGTCTAAATTGTGTTAGCTGCTGTAGTTGTATCTTGCTTTTTGAGAAGACTGCTTGGTTGTAATAGACCACTCCTAGCATGACGCAAAGATAATATCCAATGATCTTTTAGAAACTGTCTTAAAATTTAGGAGCCATACTCTCTATTCTTTAATTTTGATTAAGTTTATTTGCCTTGATTGAACAGCCCTTACCAGAAAACTGGCGAAATAAAATTAGGTAGGAAGCATGCCATGAACATTTATTTCTAATGAGCACTTTCTGTGTTTCTGGATACTTTTCAAACGTTTTGCTGTGTGCATATACATCATGTACCTGCTAGAGCAAGGAATATCTCTGGTGCCAAATCGAGCTGTTTATTCTTCTCCTGTGGGCTTGCACCAACTCAAAGTATATCATACAGCTGGAAATATATTTATCGTATTTATCGTATAAATACATTTAAGGTTTGTAAACAGAGGGACAGTAAATATGTATAGCTCTGTATGTATTAGTTGATGATTAGTCTGTCTACTATGAGCAAGAAAAGTGAGGGTAATGTAACAAGTCTTTACATTTTCTTGGATATTGATAGCATAACACTGGTAACATTTTACTTCTCTGGTTGCTTTTGAATTCCTACCTGACTTTTAACTTTATTTTCACTCCCATATTTTTTACTTTTCCTTTGTATTAGTTCAGTTTCATTAGAATTAAGTTATTCTCCAGTATTTTCAAAATAAGGTTCAATAATGAGAACAAGGGGTACACACGGATTAGCTACAAGGATTTTTCATTTTGGGCTGGTATAATGGAGCTTAGCAAAGAGGTGATTTTTTTTTTCTCATTATTACTTACCATTCTCACATGAGCTCCATTAGAAATTATGGTGTAAATGGCTGATATTATGAAGGAGGGTAAGAACAGAAAGTTTCAAAATATTTCAAAGTATCCTAGGTGAATCACAATTTAAAAAAATTAATAATATAAATGAACTTGTAGTTTATGTGCATTGGGAATAGAAATTCTGTACAGCAATTTTCATGACAAGCCATATGATTTTAGACAAAAAAAAAAAACCAGCACAAACTATTGGTAGGAATTATAGGCATCAGAATACTTTATGAGCCAACTTTAAATCAATATTAACATGAAACATTCACAATGACTGCGAAGGAACATGTGAGTCAATATAAAACATTCATCCACTAAATCATTTACAGTATTTTTTTCCCTGTTCATCTATCCTACTTTCAGATTATGCTTCTAATCTTTGACTTGTTCACTTTTTTCAGCAATGTACAGAGAACTCCTTTGTATACAGGTTTTAGTACTCAAACTGTATAAATAAGTGATGGTTTCAGTTTAGCTGAAAGAAAAGAAAATTTGAATTAGTCCAAATAAAATCTTAGTCTAACCTGATTTTTTTTTTTTCTAATTATCAAACATTTGAAGCAACGGCAAAGGCAACGAAGAGTTAGATTCACAAATTGCCAAAAGCACAGGGAAGATTCTTCCTCTCCCCTCAGGGGAAAAGAAAAAACCAAACCACAAACTCTTTAAAGTATTGTTAGGTTCAATTCCTGCCACTGCATAAGGGATCCAAATTCCAACCCCTAGGAAAACCTTCTGACCTGTGCGTTGTGGGTAACATGGAGTATGGCATTCACTCACCATTCCCCTGTGTGATGTTATTGATTGTTGTATGTTCTTTTAAACAATTACTAAAGAAGAATAGATGTGCAGTGTTGCCATCAATATCTGTATTTCTAATCCCCAGCCTGAATCAGATAAAACTAGAAAAATCAATGGAACTTCAATCACCTACCTTCTGTGAAAGTATCTGGTAAATACCAGTTTATTTTACTAATCAATAGGAAGAAAGGATGTTCTACTTCTAGGCCTAATGGAAGACTAACAGATGAAGGAGATCATATCCAAGTAGGTAGATGAGTGCTGCCTCTTCTGCCATAGACTTTGTATGTCTCATTTCCCTGTCTGTAAAACATGGCTTTAAAGCATGTTTTTCTTTATTTTTCAAAGTATGTTCTAAGATTTCAGAAGAAATAACCCGTTCTTGATGTATACATGAACTACATGTGCCAGTTCTGTTCTCAGTTGTGAGCGCTATTGTAATACGGATAAACTAACTAGCAAGAATTTAAATCTATTAGGCTTCTAAGTCCTAGAGAAAGTTAGTCAGCACGTTGTGTTTTCTTCTTGTGCACAGGATCTCAGTAGCGCTCTCTTTAGCTCAGAATCAAGCTGGATCCTCTTCATGAAACTATGACATCATTACAGGAGTGGCAAATTTGCCACTTATAATCAAATCATCATTTCCTCTGTCAGTTTGGTAGCATTATTAAGTGACACTTACAAGTTATCTTGGTGATTAAAAGAGCTGTTCTTCACAACAAGCACGTAATTTTCTGATTTTCATGAAGAATACAAATCAGGACATAAGGACATCTATGCCAGGTGTGAGAAAATTAGTCTGGAGTTTTACTTCCTTCTTTATCTGCTTCTTAAATATTTCTGTCACTTTTAATATATCTTTCTTCATGTTTTTATTTGATAGTGAGGAACTATTTTACTCCCAGAGGCAATCCTGACAACAACCATGAATGAATATTTTTGCTAGTAAAATGGGAAGAAAAGGAAGGTGAATATACTGATTCAATTGGTCCTGTGGGTTTCTTTTGGAGTTGTCAACTATCATGGTGACATCAGGTGGTATCTGAGTTTTTAGAAGAAATTCTACAAGCCTCATATGAGCAAATAGCATTATTTTTTTCACTCAGGCCTCCCACTCAAATGTTATTCACACTATCTCTAAATGCCATTCAATAAGGAAATTCTATCTCATTACCCTTCTTGTTCTATGTGATTTAAGATATTAAGAAAACTTAAGAAGTATTTGTTATTATGACTTCTTTAATAAAACATTACATAACTGATTTTCATTGAACACAAAATAAATGGTCTCTTAACCCTCCTAGTGATAGCTCTGTGTAAGAAATGGCTGCAGCTCAGTCTGGGGGACTTTTCAAGCGTAGATCTATTTGTTTTCCTTTGATGCACAAGTGTTGAATTTTACTTTCTGCAAATAAAGGACTTTAGCTGCTACAGTGACAGATTCTACTTATTAATTTGACAGGTAGAGACTTAGTCATGGAAGGAAAGTAGAGACATTTATATAGTAGGGAACTATATTCACATCTTCATTGGTATACATTTTATAATCCTTAAGGACTGTATTTCTGTTGTGTAGATGTTTATTTTCTTTGCTGGAAAGGCTAGAATTTCTGGTTTTATACAAGGAAGTTATTTCAAATTCTCTAGTCAATTTGAGAACTGATTGCTATCATATGAGGGCAATCTGCGTACAAAAACACTAGGAAGATGTTTGTACTAGGTTTTCAGAACTCTAAATTCTGAATGTTTGTGCCTCTATTGCAATATTCATAAAGTCAGGTTTGTTTCTGTCATTTGGTATTTATACTAAAATAATAGGCTTACATGCGGTACTTCCTACTAAAAAAACCCCACAATGGAACATGTGGAGTAACATTCTGTCCTTATTTGCACTACCAGGAGTTTGACTTTGACGTGCTTTGTTACCCCTTTTCTAGATCTCTAACATAGCAGTCACATGTTACACAAACATTTACACAAACAATGGTAATCCTGACAACAGTAAGAACTCCTGGTATCTGCAGGTGGTGGCCAGGGAGTCGGCAACGTATCATGTTGGGAATCCTTGAGGGAAGATGGCTGAGATGCCTCCCTGGGAGGGGCAGGTCCAGACTTTGAGCAGGCAATGAGGACTGGCAGGCGGAGCAGGGCTCTCCCAGCCCAGCGCTGCAGCAGGGAGGAATTCTGGCTTTGCTGTGTCAAAGGCTTGCACACAGGAGAGCAATTCAGCCACCTGGTAAAGAATTGAAAGAAAAAAGTATATAATGCTATAAATACATCAAATTGGATGAGATTTTCCTTTTACATCACATGATCCTAAACTATCCATTAGTTTCCACATCTGTACCCCTCTTTGTACATTTCAATTACGATATGTTTTTCTGTGGCTTCCTCAACCTTTGTTCTTTTTTCTTTTCACATGCTTTGATTTTATTGTTAATAATATGTTTTAACAAAAGCTTTTGGAAGACTCCAAAATTGTTGGAAGGAATTTCCAAAATGACAAGTGCTGTCATACTCATCAAAGGAGATTTCGACCAATTCTAAGTGCTTTATTAAGTCTTTGTCTTCAGAACTGACTAGACAATATCTAACTTCATCAGTTCTGTTACAAATTAGAGAAATATATACATATTTAAGATTCTGTTCTGTTCACTGGGAACATAGTATTATTGTTCAAACCTCTACAGCAGTATGTTTCTTGATTGTTCTTTTTGTAGCACAAATTCAATTTTAGATTATGTTTAAAATTATCTTCAGTATTCTTGGTATCAACTGCCAAGCACATGATATTCTGGAAAGCTGAAACTGCTAAAACTCTTATGCAGATTTTTTTTTCTAAATGTTATCCCTAATTTTAGCACTGTTAACATTGCCATCTTGCAGTTATATAGGGGCATATACAGCATGACCTGCAAATAATGTATCAGCAAAGGGTTTTCCCTCCTACAGGCTTCTATTTCAAATGCATCATGAAATCAGAAGGTATGTAAAAGTTATTCTGAGCTACTAGCCCACCTACAACATGTCACTGTGGATTGCTGAAAAGTACTATTAAAAAAATGAATTCAAGAAGGTGAAGAGGATACGAGTCATTATTCCATTTGTTGTGACGGATTTTGTAAGCTGTTCAGCTTCATGAGTCAGTTAAAAGCAAAAGAGAAAAAGAATGTAATATTTCAATCCACAGATTCACCAGTTTCATGAGTTATTATGTTGCCAAGTGCCAGATGGTCAGTGACTTATCTGGGGGTTTATATAATTTATTGAAAATCACATTCATTTGTCTCTATCAAATTTCTATTTATGAACAGTTTGAGGTCTGTCTTGCTATCTTTTTTCCTATGCAGCAAGTGGGTAAATTAAGAGATTTGATGTGTCCTTATTGCTTTGCCCTGTCCTTGGGCAGGAATTCATGGGGATAGTTTGAGCTTCTGGTAGATGGCAAGACAGGATACGTAAAATGCACAATGACTTTCCAGTTCTGAGTCATTAGGAGACCTCTAGCTGAGAGTGAGAAAAGGAGTTGAGCTGGGCCTGGCTGGTACAACCCGATCTCTTCTATGACAAGGTGATGCACCTAGTTGATGAGGAAAAGGCTGTGGCTATTTCCTACTTAGACTTCAGTAAAACCTTTGACACTATATCCCACAGCTGCTCCTGGCTTGGATGGCCATACTCTTTGCTGAGTAAAAAACTGGCTGAATGCTCGAGCCCAAAGACTTGTGGTGAATGGAGTTAAATCCAGTTGGTGGCTGGTCACGAGTGGTGCTCCCCAGGGCTCAGTACTAGGGCCAGTTCTGTTTAATGTCTGCATCAATGATCTGGATGAGGGGATTGAGTGCACCCTCAGTAAGTTTGCAGATGACACCAAGTTGAGTGGGAGTGTTGATCTGCTGAAGGGTAGGATGGCCATCCAGAGGGATCTGGACCAGCTGGATCAATGGGCTGAGGCCAATTGTATGAGATTTAACGAGACCAAGTGCCGGGTCCTGCACTTGGGTCACAACAACCCCAGGCAGTGCTTACAGGCTCAGGGAAGAGCAGGTGGAAAAGGAAAAAGACCTAGTGGAAAAGGACCTCGGGGTGTTGGCTGACAGTGGCAGAATATGAGCCAGTGTGTGTCCTGGTGGCCAAGAAGGCCAACAGCATCCAAGCACACAGCAAGAGCAGTGTGGCCAGCAGGACTAAGGAAGTGATTGTTCCCCTGTATTCGGCAGTGATGAGGCCAGATTTCGAATCCTGTGTTCAGTTTTGGGCCCCTCACTACAGGAAAGACATTGAGGTGCTGGAGTGAGTTCAAAAAGAACAGCAGAGCTGGTGAGGAGTCTGGAGCACAAGTCTGATGAGGAGCAGCTGGGGAAACTGAGGCTGTTCAGCCTTGAGGAAAAGGGGCTGAAGGGAGACCTTGTCACTCTCTACAACTACCTGAAAGGAGGTTGTAGCATGGAGGGGGTTGGTCTCTTCTCCCAAGTAGTAAGTGACAGGATGAGAGGAAATGGCCTCAAGTTGTGCCAGGGAAGGTTTGCATTGGATATTGGGAAAACTCTCTTCATGGAAGGAGTTGTCAGGCATTGGAACAGGCTGCGCAGAGAAGTGGTGGAGTCACCATCCCTGGAGGAGTTAAAAAGACACAGAGATGTGATTCTTAGGGATATGGTTTAGTGCTGGACTTGTAAGTGTTAGGTAAACGGTTGGACTTGATGATCTTAAAGGTCTTTTCCAACTGATTCTAAAATTCAGTAGCATATAATTCACCCGACATTGACAAGATATGAGGTTTGCAGTTCAATAAGGAAAACATGCTTCTGTGCAAGGACAATTACAGTGTTCCAAAAAATGGACCAGGTGACCATGCATAGGACAGGGAGAAAAAAGATGCTCTATGTGAAAACTGACCTTATTTTTGCTGCCCTCAGTTCCTCGTCCCCACCCCTTTGTTTTGTTTTGTTGTGTTTAAATTTATCAGCTCTCATTGTCCAAACTTGTAAGAACTGAACACAGCTATGGAAGGAATTGGCAAAACTCATTAACTTCAATTGCCTCAGAGTTTACTCCTGAGCACTTTCTTAAAAATTCCAATTCATTAATGTAATGAACACTAGTGACGTTTTCTAGCTGAAATTTTTTTAACTAGGGGTTCTGAAACAGAAATGATTTTGAGAATGCACTGAAAGAAGTCCAGGTCATAGAAAGTGTAGTTCCACCATATCCTATAGAGCTGTTCTCTCTCTTAGAAATTGCCTGAGTATCTCCCCAGCTATACTGCACTCAGAGGATCTTCAATCTTGTGTGAACTTGGGGCTTGATGTACAAAGAAGGCAAATGTAAAGTTAGGTAATTAGTTACTCTGCTCTTTAAATTGCAGGTAAATTAACTGTTTGCTCTTTGATACCACTAGGTAAGTGATACTTCCTTTTCTCATTAAGATGAAGAGGGGATAAAAGACTAAAATTATATTATCAGGATAAAATGAAAAAAATAACAACTAACAAAATAAGAAGGGAGGCTGAATAGCCAAGAGTTAAGGCACATTAATGAAGAAGGTGATCCTCACTGATTTAGAGCCACTATTTAGAGCTGGAAAGGAAGGGAAATTAGAAATAGACCCTATTTTTATTTCATTGCATAGTAACCTCAATGAATGAAGTGATGCACTTGAAGTTACTTTGGATATCTAAGAACTTGAGGCAGTTAAAGCTCTAAAAGCTTGGTAAAAGCATTTCAAGGCATGATATCTCCCTGTTAAGGCAGAATCTGTCTTCTGTTACGCACTTTCACTGCTTTGGGTTTGGGATTAAGATTTTTCTTTAGGTCCTAGGTACTATCATAACATAGGAAAAAAACCCCAAAACCCACCAAACTGGGGAAGTAACTACCTGCAACATTCACTGGTGCTCCAAAACTCTAATAAAATGCACATACAGATGGGATGTACTGTCTGTCACAGGAAAAACAGGACATTTTCAAGCTTAGCTCCATAGTCATAGATACTATCATCTTAGTCTAGTAATGTGTTGAAATCATAGGAGCTAGACAACAGTCTAATACTGGGTATTTACAGCCAGTGTCTTGCCTTCAGCCACCAGGAAGTCAACAGCAGAGAACGTAGCTGAAAGCAGACTCCTCAAAGTATAAACTAAATAACCTAACTGCTGGCCTTTTCCTCTGAAGTCGAGACAGCAAAACTGGAGTGAAGCAGTCCCAGCATGAAAGGCACTACATATTACTGGTGGGAACAGACACAACCTCAAAATCTTTGTAGTATTCAAGTCTGGTGGTTTTATTTATGTTAGAGCATGTTGCTTAGTTCAATGTGGTTGTCATTCCCCAGTACTCTTGTTGTGCTCATACATCTGGCAGTAAGCACGAGAAACCTGTTTACACTCTAGAAAGTTAAATCCTGGATTTATCACAATAAAGTACCAAATGAAAAATTGAATAGCTGAATTAGATTAACTCCATTGAATGTCTCATATCTTAGGAAAAAAAAAAAAAAAAGAGTAACCAGAAGAAGACTCCTGCAACGCTGACTCTAATAAAAAGAGATAAGAGGGAAAAATGTGCTGGCTCTAAAATTAGTTTTTCTAAAGGCAGAGGGAATAAATGGAAACTGTATGGTGTTCCATAGCAATATCACAACCCACATGACAGTATTGTGCCCAAGGATAACAGGGACATACCATTCATTAGATACGTGATTGATGGGAAGCATTGATAATGCTGATGAATCTATAATACAAAAGGAAAAAAAAATTAAATAGAGTTATCCAAATGAAAAGAGAAAAATAAGTAAAAAATTTCTGCTCAGAATGATGCATTAATTTACCATTCTGTTGAATTTGTATTCTAGTACTGGTCTTAGTAAAGCTCTGTGTGCCAGTTTGAGGTATTTAGTGTGATATTTAATTTAAAGCTGTGATTGACTTCTGGAAAATCTAACAAGCATTTAGTTTCATTTATTAACATCTAAAGATGCAGTATTCATCATCAGTGATTTTAATTAATGTTCCCCTTCAGCAATGATATACAACAGTTAGGTGACCTTGATGAGAGAACATTCCACACTATTAAATAACAGACATACAGAAAGATCATTTTGATTTCTGTGTCTGCCTTATTCATTCATTCCTTTGGCAAAAATTGTTCTTGGTAGAATAAAGCCACGCATGCAATAAGACAATTATTTGAATGCTAATCCATTTTTCTTTAACTTTTAAACTGAAGTTTAGCTTCCTTAGGGGGGATTATAGTTAGATATTAAAGGTCACTTCCTGATGAATTGTTTTTGACCAGTGACTGCTTGTGCTTTGGAACTTTTCCCAATAATTCTTGTATAGACCAAAGTTACAAGTACTAATAACTAAATAGTACATATTTATAAGAAAACTTGCATAAGTAGTCCTCTAGTGTCTTTTAGGTGAAATTATTCACTGAACTTAATCAAAAGACTTAAGGGGAAAAATGCTTTTATGTGCTGTTTAGCATGGAAATGATCCAAAGGTAGGAAGAAGTTCAGTAAGGCTGAGAAATATTCAAGAAATGGATTTTTATGTTTAAGGATTTAATTTAAGAAATAATATTTTATGCTAAAAACTTCAAGGAAGGAAAAATGAATAAGTATTATAGGAAGAAATTATTTTGTCTTGAAAATTTATTCTTTAAAGTCTACAATTGCAATTCCTGGTTAGTTCCAGTCGTGAACAGTATGGGACAAATTTACTGCTCAGTTATTATTGCTATGCTAAGCACATGGAAAAGAGAAACCTTATTCTGGATCCAAATACATTGAGTATAACTTTCTTCTTAGAGTGGACTCTCTTCTGCATCTGAGCCCATTGAAAGGCTTGTAATAAAAAACTCACAAATTAGAAGACACAGCACTGGACCTGCTGTGCTGAGAACAAATTTTCAAGCCTTCCACTTTCGATTTGCTCCTCACCTGCTGAAATAAAATTTATTAAAGATTATATGCTAAGGCAAGTTTGAATATTTACTTTTAGTTTTATCAGGATTTGCCTTTACCACATTTCCCAGGAAGCCATTTCTTAATACGTTTCAGAAGTACATAGGTTTTGCTCTATTTACAGTTGCTATTTATTTATTTATTTGGCACTAATGTGGAAACGGTAAAGAAACATCAGTCGTAGCGTTCCTTTAATACCAGAATGAACTCTATCTTCAGATTGCTCCTCGTATTCTCTTGCCAGTGAAAGTTTAACAACTTCTTAGATTAGCTCTGGAAGTCTCTAGCTGCGTGCCATGAAGTTGCTGATGCTGAAAATATGAATAACAGTCATCTCATTTTATTCTCCCATAAAACATAGATGACAGAGATTTTTAGTTTTGCAGGGGATAATATGGCCTTTCTCCATGTGTGTTTTACCCTGAAACATTACTGTGAGCCAAATGCTGAAGCGCAATAAGCAAATAAAGCTATAGTGAAATCAGTAGAGTTGCTTTGTCTACATATAAGCCTATCTTGAATTTGACCAACTGAAATTCTTTTTAATCTCTAGCATGTAGATTTTATTAAAGAAGAAAAATAAGTTAAGTTCCCTAGACAAACTATCATTAGAGGGGACAGGGATATTCAGATTCAAAACAGGGAGAAGGATAAAATACTCCAAAAGGAAAAGTAGAGGGAGTAGAGAGTAGCTACATTGTAACTACTTCTTCCCTTTTGATGTCACTTGAATTGAATTTAATCAGTACTTGCCACTTATTGTTGAATTATATGGTCAATATAAAATAAATGAGCTTTGTTTTTGCTTCTGAGGTCTTGAAAAGGACCTTTAATTAGTATCACTTGTTTGCAGTTAGCCACACATCAGTCCTTGATTTTAGTGATAACATAGTTTATGGTGCAGCAGGTGGGGAAAAGTATATAGTGCACATTCCAAAGCACATATATATGTTCAGACTCCTAAATACCTTTGAAATGCAGCCTCTGGTCATTTGCAACATAACTACTTTCTGTCGAGTTCTGGTTTATAGAAATAGTTGTGGGAAATGCAGAGGCTGTCCTCGAATTAGCAGTGTCTAATCAGGAGAACATGTCTGCAGCTGGTTGACAGTACCCTCAGTGAAAGAGAGAGCATGCTAAGGTGCGTACACTTTGGTGAACCATCTGAGTCTATAAAAGACCAGTACAACCTCCTTAAGTAAATGGACATCTGGGTGTAGCTGCCAAGAGGAGAGGTGAGTGCTGTGAATGCAGTGTGGGGCTCTGGGGAACTTGGCTGGAGGCTGTTAGAACAAAGGGTTTAAATTTCAATTGTCATTCTATTCCTATGGTATTTGTAGCTGTGTAATGGAAACACTACAGGAGGCTACAGTAAGAAGTTTTCTTTTTTTAATTCCTTAGGTTTATTCTCTCCCTTCATATAGAGTGCAGCTGATATTTCTGATATGGACTAGAAACCGATGTGTTGTCACTAGTTTCTCAGAAACCTGTCTTTAATCTTCTTTTTTTCAAAAATCACAAAGTTTACTGTGACTTGTTGATGAGAGCAGGTTCACTATTAGCATATCTCTCGAAAAAACTGCCAGCAGAATTACTGTTTCTTTGGCATTAGTTTGCAAAATATGGTATCGGTAGATTTTTAACTGCTATTTTGAGAAACTAGCACATTTTTCCTATGTAAAGTAACATTTTTCCTATGGACCTGAGGCTACTCAGGGCTACTTATAATACTTGAGCAGCAGGCAAGAGGTTGAACAGAAGTGGTCATTTTCATAGCAGTAGATTTGCATGTTGGAAAGCTTGATAGCACGTGCATTCAGAAGACATGCGGGGATTATAGTTAAGGTATTAGTTGAAAAGCCTTATAAAGCTGGTTGGAACCATTTCATTCTATGTTATATGAGAAGTCTGAATGCAGCTCTTAAAAGTAGGTTTTATGACTGCTTTCTTTTTCTCTCCTTTGACTCGTAGAAAGCAAGTGGAATTATTTCAACCTCCTAAAAAATCTCACTCTTTTTGTATGTTAAAGCATTACTTGTTGCGAGCAATAGTTTACACTCGCTGACAGAATTTAAAAAGACCAAATAAAAGCAAGACATGATGTGGCTGTGCCATGGTGTGCAGCCACAGCCCCATGTGCAGTCCAGCAGCAGAAGGTCTGACCTGCGGTGGCAGGCTGACCTTGGCCAGCAGCCATGTGTCCACACAGCCACTCGCTCACTCACTCCTTGTCTGCTGGAAGGAGTGAAATAGGATGGCAATGAATTAGCCTTCCCCAAGTTGAGTCTGCTTTGCCAATTAAAAGAGATGTAGGCAGTGAGAAAGACAAATTAAAACACTGCCCGATGCTTCCTGTCAGTGCCTGGGTGTCTGGCTTGTCCCCTGGGCTCTGCTGATGGGCTCAGTGCTGCCCTGTGGGGCTGAGCAGCTGGATCCAGCCCGGGGTGGGTCTGGCCAAACCCTCCACAGCTCCACCTGCTACTGCTAAATGCTTTTAAAATAACGCAGACAAGCTCAAGACAAGGAGATCAGTGAGCTTTTTCATCAGGGAATAGAGTAAGTGGTTCTCAATACTAAGTTTAAGATAACTTTTAATAGAAAGTTCTTTGCTCAGTGAGGAATATCCAGTTGGGTAATAATGGCTAAGAGCTCCCTCTGTACCACTTTTAAAATAATTTTCCCTTTGAGCTGACAAATTATAGATCTTAAAGTAAAAAAACTGAGTTTGAGCATTAATATGGCAAATCAAAGAATGCTTAGAAAGAAAATATTGGAGAATTTTGTAGCTGGTGGTTTGAAAAACACAATGGGCAAGTATATTTGCTAAAGAGATGGGAAATGGAAAAATATCTTGGAAATATCATGGAAATGGAAAAACCAATGCACATTGAGCTTGTGATGCTATTTCAAGGATTTAGCAGAAAAGTAAGGGAAATTTTACTTCAGAGCTTAATGGGTGGTTGATTTACCATAGTTTGTTTGAAATATATTACAAACAAAGAATAGTGGTTTGTAGTTTTAGCAACCTTTCCAGACTCTTGTAAAATGTATTATATCGCAAATCCATTTTCTTCTACATAAAAAAAATTAATTTAATTACAGAAAAAAAAGAAGTCTGAGGTCGATTTAGGAATCACTTGAACTCTACTATCTGTGTACAAACTGTCTAGCACAAGCGCTGTTTCTGTTATACTGACTACCCTGAAGCTATTCAAATGTATGAATGTTGAAATCACTCAGTAATTTTGCTGTCACTCTTGATGTAAACATCATGGGTGAAACTTCAATTTATATCAACACTCTTTCTGCTCCCACTCCTAGTTTTGCATTCACTTTCAAGTGTAACTTCATTGAGGGAGGTATCTCACCATGACGTGTTTAAGGTGAAGCTCTTAAGTAGGATGTTTGAAAGAATTGTAAGTGATTGTATTCTAATGTATGAAGCAGCACTACAAGAAATGCTGAGCTGTTTTAATGTTGTTTTCCTGGAAGACTGGTTGGCAGTGGAGGTGTGGGATTAAGATCACTGAGATCAGGTGTAGTTCCAACTTGAACTCACTGTTTAGCTTTAATAGAACAGTGAACTACTTCTGCCTTAGTCATCTGTGAAGTGGACATGACAGTCTCTATCTTACCAGGGTTTTCTGAGGCCTCATGGAAAAGAATATTTAAATCTTTAAAATCATTTTGAGGCTCTACAACAGCAGCATTACCCACCAGTGCTACAGTAATTAGATTCAATGTGAAGGAAATTCGGTATCCAAGTGGCTTGCCAAGTGCTCTATGCAAGGTAGAAGGAAGAAACTTCAAAGTTTAATAATGCATCTGTTGGAATGGCATTTGAAAATGATTGGAACTGGAATGTTCCAATTACAAACAGGTTTAGGAATATTTGGTTAAATATTAGGCCTTTTGATGCATTCACATAATTAAATTGGCTTATTTTTAATAACTATTTTGTATTCAAAATTCTTGTTTCCAATTTCTGAAAAGTATATGATATCTTCTCAATTGAAAACTTGGATTCTGGGTATGTTTTAATCATGATTGTCTTCAAAATGTGTAGAGTGGTGCCTATTTTCCTTTTTGACTGCTTTCTATTTGTGTCTATGCCGTAACTCTGCTTTTTGTCTCCACATGCATATAGTCTTTACTGGACTCTGCAGTTATTTATAAATATATATACATATATATATATGTGAGACCAAACTTTTCTACCATGCTGTTTTAAATCTAGTATGTGTATAAACTGGCCATTATAATGGAATTACACTGTCTAAAACTTTACGTGTCGCCACAAGGGTCAAGTTCAGGCTGAGGGAAATACACAGTAATATAGGCAGGGTCAGAGAATTCATCCTGAGCTGTCATTCATGGCTACAGTTTATACTGGTCATTGAAGAAGCAACTCATTAGCTGAATCTGATCTGAGCCCATTGATCTCCTTTATAAAGGATTATTTGTAACTACTAGAACAGTTAACATTGTTTTTACAAAAACATCTCAATGTCTGAAGAACTTCACATTCATTTTCAAGAATGAATTCAGCAATTTGAAATCTAATTCTAATAGGCTAGCTCTAAGATCACAAACGGGATGTTTAAGAGATTGCAAGTTTTTGTGTGGTTTTAGGTGTTTGTATCTAAGCCTTTCTAGATTTTTGTCATAATGGGATTCAGTTGTTCATAAAATTTTATTGGAGTATCATTGGTTTCTCTTTTATTGTAACTTAACCCAAAAATTGAATTTACCGACATGTTCTTTTGTTGCTATAAAAAGCTCTCAGGA
Organism: Patagioenas fasciata; assembly: GCF_037038585.1. Taxonomy (NCBI): domain Eukaryota; kingdom Metazoa; phylum Chordata; class Aves; order Columbiformes; family Columbidae; genus Patagioenas; species Patagioenas fasciata. Next base: position 12,440,442 of record NC_092533.1, on the reverse strand, counting down.
TGTCAAAATATTTTTCAAGGGACCGAGTGTTCAAACAGACATTCGTGAAACTCAGTTCTTCAGTTCTCATTTAATTTGACTAATAATGTCTTTACACTGGTATTAGTTTAGCCTTCTGGAATCTCCCACTGAATTAATGAAGCAAATTTTATCAGGGATATTTTGGACTTAAAACATTAACCATATTCTGGAAACCTTCCTACCAAATGCTAAGTTAGCCATATAGGGTGGTTTTGCTGTGTTTTCAGGAATGTGAGATAACAAAATACAAGTGTATGTTAATAACCTCTGTAAATATTCATTTGGGTGAAGAGATTTTTTTGTTTTGAAAGCTTGGCCTATCATGGCAAGCCCTTAGCATTTCATGTGCAATGAATGTGCCTTGGGACAAGCACTCAATAGAATAATCAAACCGTTATTTCTTACAAATGTTTAGGATTAATGAAATGTTTTGAGATAATTAGTTTGAAGGTTTCTTTGTATTTATCATGAGCAAGTCTGCTCCTCTTGTATAGATGTAAGTAGCTCATACATGGGTCTACTAGAATAAATTCTGATACTGCCAGTGTACACTCTGGGACTGATGATACAATTTACATCACTATTTACTATAAAACAACGGCATAAAATGTTTGGTATCACAAAAGAACTTAAAGTCAAAGTCTTTTATTAGATTTTTGCATAAATTAGATGATCTGGCTTGGGATTAGTGTTGTTCTGTAAAAATTAAAAAGAGCATGAAAAAAATTAAGCCAGTTACAAGGCAACGGCTTCTCCTAAAGTCAGTATAAATAAGCATCCTAGTAGATTAGCCTGGGAATGTCATAGAGCAAAACATCTTTTTGATTTACTTCTGTGTTTCCTTCCCAAAAAAATTTATCATGCTATTTGTCACTGTCATCTTCTCTTGACTTTCAATCTGCTGTCACTCATTTCCTTGGCATCTTTTTCATATTTCCTCAAATTTTTGCTCTTTTATTTTTCTACCTGCGTGCCATGTTTCTGGAGGCTTTTATTTACAAGCACAAGGGTTTCAACCCACCTCTAGAGTGACAGTGAGACATGATTCCACCTGCTCAGTGTAAACTCATGACATGTATTTCTGTCTCGTCCTTACAGGTCAATCCATTTCCTTAGACCAAAACTTAGATGTTTTTCCTTTTGCTATCTCCATTCCCAAAGACTACCATTTTTTCATTTGTTTCCTGTCCATAATTTTTTTGCTCAGACTTACATGTAGGCCTTCACATCGAGGTTATCATGTTGATTATCCTGAACAAAAATTTATACGATAGGCTTTTCTTACCTATGCAATCAGTTAGGTTCTTCTCTGCTCTCTTCCTCTGGCATCTGGTTGCTGTAATCTACTTTATCTTTTGCCCAAAGCACTCAGTCAGGTTATCCAGAACATCACCAGAAACTAATTTGCCTCACAAATTGCTTTCATTACCTTGTACCTTTCTTGACCTATTTTTTCTTCCGTTTCACCAAATCGTAGAATGGTTTGGATTGGAAGGGACCTTAAAGGTCATCTAGTTTCAAGCTCCCTGCCATGGGCAGGGATACCTTCCAGTAGACCAGGTTGCTCAAATACAAGAAGCTTTCACTTTACAGTCAGCTTTTCCATAACCTGTCAGTCAGAACTGTGACATATTTTGGGGGGTTTTCCTTCTTCATGAAGTATCAGATTTTGTGTCAGTCAAATAAGTAGAAGATGATATACTGGGTAGTGGTACCCATTGCTTAATTAAGTGTGCTAAATTCAGTAGTACTGAAATCATCTGTCCTGATACCGAATGTTGTCTCATCCATCACTACATCCAGAGTGTAGTGATCCCATGTGCTATGGCTCGTGCGTGCAGGAATTAGTCTTTGCACATATGTTCCTATGCTTTTTATTAAAAGTTGGATGGATTCCATTTCATATCTCAAAACCACCTTTAGATTGTTTTCCATTGAACTTTGCCAATTCAGTGTCATCAAGGAATATGATAGAGTTGGCAAACACACCAGGAACTGGGCGGTAAAGTACCAGAGTATTTGTTGCAATGCCAGGATGTGTCATTATTTTTTTGTGAAGATACATTTTCACTGTGGTCACACAAAGGGTGTGGCTCATGAGAAATTCTACATATATTTTATTATCTAGCATTTTTCTATGTTCCTAGCATGCATATATATATATATATATATATATATATATATATATATATATATGTTGCTTCTTCAAGGCTGATATGTTGTGGGAATGACTGAAGGGGTGCATATGCCATGAAACATTAAAATATTAGCAGTGCTATTTGTTGTAGTGGGTTTTTGGTTTTTACTGGTCAAACTATTGTCTGTGGGTAGTATTGATGAAAGCTGTATAGTTGAAGTCACACTTGTTGAAACATATTCACTCAGAATTTTAAAGCTCAGTATGTGCCTTTCTACTGGATAATTGTTAGCTTAAATGCTACTAGATAAGCTTGAATCCCATGTAGGCCAAATACTGCAAGAGCTCCTCCTCATGGAACCGACAGAAAGAGAGAAAAGACAAAGAAATAAAAAAGGGAAAAAGAGAAGGAAAAAATGGATACAGGGAAATTTCCCTACATTTGTTACTCTATGTTTCCTAATTTGAGTGGTCGCACCATGTTATCAAAAGGCTTTGGTATGTGTTTACCTGAAATAACTATGTTTGGAAGACTTAAGAGAGAAGTACAAATTTCTTCTGCAAATGTTTTTACAGGGTGAAATCTGTACTTGGATACCTGGAAAAACGTGTCCTAATGCTCTTGAAGTGTGTGCAAAAGCTGTTGCAATTTTGAGTAGGTGTCTCCGTGGAAAGACATACTAAGCTGACCACAAATGCATCCTCTTTCTGACTACATTAACATACAGTAACTAAGTGCAAAGCTACACGTTTTGCAGAGTCAAATCTGTATGCAGTGACCATTTACACGAAGAAAAGAAGGCTGGGCTAAATTCAATATTTAGCATATAATAAAGTCTTCTAGATTGCAGTCCTATAGATCCCAGTCCTATTTCACCTCTCCAGCTGAATGCATGCCTCTACTCACTGGTCTGGGTGAGAATGACAGAACAGAATCTCAATCTAAGCTGACAAAATGTTCTCAACAAACAGATGAATGTGTTTTAATTTGAGCTGTCACCAATAAAATAATGGGCTGGTTGGGTACAGCAGCCTGTAGCAGGTTGATAGGGAGAGACTGTTAGGCTTGAGTTCTATTTTTTGTTTTCTTTCTTTTTAGTATAGAGCAAAATCACCTTGAAACAGATTTGAAATAATCACAGCTTGTTAAAATAAATAGTTATTGTGATCTAATGAATCATCATTTAGTGATTTCTACAAGCTGTGACTAAAGACTTTCATATTTTGTACAAAAGAATTATGGTAAGTTTTAGGGGGCATTTGAATCAGTGGAACTACACTTGGCAAACAAACAGATGGTGGTTATGGCAAAAGCAGTTTTCTATCACAATGTTACTGCTGGGCACTTCAATCACAGGTGTAAATAAAAGCTCCCTGGGGACTGCTGTTTCCCATCCAGCTGTGAGCATCTCTGAGGGGCTATTTTAACAGATGGACATCATCACAAAGCTGCTCATACTGATGTCTCTGTGCTGAAGGCTGTCAAAAAGTGTGTATGGCTTTATATTGATATACTCCACCCCTTTTGAAATTCTGTGATGTGTATCATTATTTAGATAATCACTAACTAATTTGCGTAGTGAGAGCTGTGCAATGTAAAAAGCAGATTTAACACAAGCCAAATCTGTTCACTAACTTTTTCCATGGATGTTTTTAACTCCCTGGCCAAAATGTGTACATATGTTTAGTTCTTGCATATTCCAGAAGGGTGGCTGTGATAAATAAAAATGGCATATGTTGCTAACGTCAGAGTTTGAAGACAGCTGGTGATTTTCGGCTAAGACACAGCAGTCCCAATTCTATTTTCACTTTCTTTGAAATCCAGAGAGCTGAGTGAGTTGCAGCAGTATTCCAGTGCCCAGTTGGCTCCCCAATGGTCTGATATTCTAATAAGTAAATTGGAGGACAAGGTGAAGGAAGGACTAAATACAGACAAGGCAGATTACACTGTTCCATCAGCATGTGATTTTTCAGCAACCACAACTCTGGGTCTTTGACAAGTAGTGATAATAGATTCTTCACTATCCAAGTCAGAAATGCAGTCAAAGATAGTCATGAAGTATAATTTTTCTAGCATTAAACCAGGGTGTGGTACAGCTAATACGCATTTCCTTAGTGCTTTTCATAGCAAGTCTTAGGCTTTACAACTTCCTAGATCTCTCAAAGAGAAAGACTCTCTGTTCTTCAATCTCCATTCATGGAGGAAATGATTTACAGTAGAATTTATTTGATTTTAATCATCCTAATTTGAAAGGCACATAAGCTTCCTCTTGAATCATTTTAGGAGAAGTCTACTTCCAACAGAATTAGGTTACATTTGTGTCATTCTCTTTACAGAGTCAATATGTCCAGGGTGTGTCTAGGTGATGAACTTAAACATTTACCTTTTATTCACTGTAATTATGGTACATAAAACATTAGTTAAATAATTTATAATGAGCAAATTTATATAGCTTAGACGTAAGTTCAATTAATTCATCTATTAATTTAAAAGAAAGAATTAAACTAATATTTGCTACAATTAGTACGTCCAATTCAAGTACTGAAATGGTCACTTCAACCAACTCTAGGATAGAGCAGTGGATGAGTTTCATTTAAAAAACTAATCATATCGAGGGGACCTATTACTTACAAACTATCATTGGTACTTAATTACCATGTACCATTTGAAAGTTCATGCTACAGCAATCTTTGTATCTTCTACTGAGCAGCATGAAAAGGGACATTGTTTTATGATTACTTATTAGTGTAGTTTTCTTTGTGCTATTCTGTTCTCCATTTGGCCAAAGTCCTTTTTGTAGTCTGCACTTTTGACTTGATAGTCTGTCTTTCTTCTTCCTTTATCACCTCTTCACCAAGCATCAGTTACTAATATTTCTCCTAATTTTCAAAGCACTTGTACCACTGATTCTTAGAAGCTTGCAGTGCAGTTTCAGGGCAAAAAAGATTTATTTTCCACAGATGTCACTGCAGGTTTTGCATTTAGAACTGTGCAATCATGACAAAATGTAGATGTTGATGACTGTTCCAACAACAGTTAACATTCTTTAAATAAAATATTATCTTTTCCATTGTACCCTGTAGGTAATGGTGTCTTTCCTCAACTAGCACCCTCACTGCAGACAGGCTGGCTCTGGGCTTTTCTGTTCTATAAAGAACAGAATTCAATTGGAAAGGAGCTGAGACAAGCAAAATCTTCCAATTCCCACAAGCGATGTCAGGGCAACATATTTGCTGTATAATCACTTCCTGCATGACAATAAACAACATTTAATGTCACTGCTGTATCATTTTATAAATGGTGGCTGGAATCAGGCTGGCCATTGTTTCAGTTTTCAATGTAGTGGCAATAAAACTTTGACTCCAAGTATGTCAGACAGAATCTTTTGCCAAAGTATTTTGTGCAGTGTGATTTCTACTGAACTTCTCTTCTTCCTCATTTAATATGCTAGAAATGTGAGCAAGATAAAGATGAGGTGGGCTTGGGTTGTAAGAGGCAGTATAATACACTGTTTTAAACATAGGAACACAGATCAAATGATCCAAGTGATTCTCAAAAAAGAATAAGCTGATAAAAGAAATTGCAAGCTTCATATCTATAGAAACAGTTTTACTTGAAATAATTGTACCATTAACATGGCAAAAGCACTGAACCTTTTAAAGACTCCAAGTCTGTGTCAACTCTTTTCACAAGTATGCAGCTTACCATTTACTCCTGTTGTGAGTAGATTTGCACTTTTATTTCATGTCACTTTTGTTCTACTTCTGTCAGTTTTGCAGATGACTCCCCCTTGTACTCCATTCCCCTTTAAAGGAACCCTGATTCACCCGCAACCTCTGAATGTGAGGCGTGAGGACAGAAATTTTTGACGTAACTGTCCGCTGATTATTTTTGTTTCTGCCATAGCGAATAGTGCCAGAAAAAGAGAACTGAAAGCATACTGGAAAGCTGCTGAACTTGTTGCTTGAGTCAACCTGTCAGCCTTCTTGGTTTTAGTGCTAGGTTTCATCCGCAGTGTGAAAGATGATCTAGTTTGTAGAGCAGTGAATGAGGATGAAGGTACCATGTACTGAATTCTTACGTTTCACTTGATCTGTTGAGACCTGTCCTAATCACTCAGTTTTCTGTTCATCTGTTCACACACTACCCTTTTCTTCCACTTATTGAGACAATCTAAAGCTGGAACTCTTTAACTGTGTGTTGGCCTAGAAAGAAGCACAACATCATTCTAGTTTGCCTTAGTTTTTAGGAGTTGATTTATTCTCTAAATGTTTGTGGTAGACTTTCATGAGCATGCCTCGTCTTCCAGATAGATATACATCTATCAGTTATTCCACAGCACAACATCTTATCAATCCTCAATTTTATAAGACTGATGTGTTCTAGTGACAAAGTGTTTTTGCTAAGACTCTATTTAGGCAGAGCTCTGAGTGGGAGTCCCTAGATTTTATCTTTTGCCGTGAGCAACTTGGGATGACCAAAGAGGTGTGTAGGCTTCCAAACTGAGTTTTATAAGATTACTGAATGAAACTTTTAGAAACAGAGAACTTGGAATGAGACAGAATACATATAAGGCGTATATTTTCACATACACCCATCCAATACATCTTTTGTCTTCAGACTCGCACTCAGACTGCTAAGTCGGTGGTTTTCTCAGTTAAAGCAAGTTCTGTCAGCCTCCTCTTGAGCCCCAGGGAAATTATAACCCTCTGAAGATAAACTGCGTGTCTGTTCTCCTCATGGCACATTGTGGGCTTTTTGCTTGCTGACTGTCTTGAAAGCTCAAACGAGCATCAGGGAGTTGGCTGACAGAAAGCCAGTTCCGCACATATCCAGCAGCTTGGCTGGGAACAGAGAGCATGATGCTTCCAGCTTTTCGTAAATGAAGCAGGAATTTGTGACTGAAGAACAAGTACAGCCAGTGTAACGCAAGATGTAGGCTACTCAGGTTGTGCACAAAGCTCAGGGCTAGGTTACAGCAAATTCTATTGTTTGTTTAGATGTTGGGAAGATTTTCTTCTAAATAAGTAGGAAGAAAAACTATACATTGTAAAACTTTGCTTTACATTAAGTATGATGGAACCTTAGGTTAAAATATGAAATGTTGTCATTTTGAAATAAGTCACACTCATTTGTGTCTTGACCCTGTTCTTGGGCATTCCCAACAGCTCTGCATGGTGCCACTGTTCCGGGGAAACCTGTTTCTGATGCTGATGTCAGTTAGCAGCTCACATGTGATTTAGCAGATACTTTGGTTTGTATAATAATAACAGCTATTGTCAAATTATATTGATTCACCCCTTCTCAGACTGGCTTCCTTAGTTACAGAAACAACAGGCTTACAAAAGAACGAGGCATACAGAAACAAAAGTGTGTCTCAAAAAAGTCTTTGGCAAGCTCTAGCAATAGATCCTTCTGAAGCGCTACACTGTAAAATTCCTGGTGTAACCTGGGGGCTTTGGGGAATATGATGCAAAAAGACTGGTATTTTAGAAGCTCATCTGTTCTTCGGCAGTTTGTTATAATGCCAGAGAAAAACAAATATATATATATTTTTATATATATATATATATATTTTTTTTTTTCCCTGAAGTAAAAACTTCCTCTTCCTGCCAAATTTTGGGTTTTTTTGGTCAGATCCTGCTTCCATTTTGTTAAGCTAAAGGAGGTTAGCCAGTTTTATTTTAAAAATTAAGTTCAAGACTGCATTCGGCAGAACAAACTGATGGTTTTTGGTGTTTCAAATATAATACTTTGAGCTGACAAATTAGGAGTACAGCAAGGGTGATATCTTCATGTCTGAAGACGGTGATAGTTACTAGTCCAATGGCAGTGGTGTTTTTGGGACACTAGAAATTACTGAGGGGCAATTCTGCAACAAGCAGCGCTCAAGCCGGGAGGCAGCCGTTCCACAGTCCCGCTCTGGCTGTGGGAGCAGGTGCTGTGCCTGTGCAGAGCGCTGAAGCGCAGTCGTACAGCGGTGGCTATCACATCAGCTAAAACTCACAAAATGAGGATTAGTCATCTTTTTTTTCAGCGCAGCTCACTCTTTTCTCAGTCCATGCGATGACATCTCTTTTTATTTTTTTAGAGACAAGTGATGTTTCTGGTGGTTGCCAGAGAAGATCATGTTCTAAGAATAGCTATTTTTCGTTATGAACAACATGCCAGCATCTCTCTCTAAGTGGGGGAGCTCCAGCTCAGATAACTTTGTGGTTTTTATCATGACCCTCAAAGTGAGGAAACAGCACAGTCACTTGAAGCTGGAAGATCAGTGAACTGATCTAAAGGAATCCTAAAGATATACTCAGCGTCATGAGTAGGCAGAAGTGTTTGCCATTGATTTGGTGCTAAGTGGAGTTAGACAGCTTATATTGAGCTAGAAAAAATACAGTCATGGTAACTAGATTTATATCAGCTAGAAAAGGGTTTCTACCAAGCAGAATGGTTAAAAAAAATACAAGAGAAACAATGGTGTTAATTTTTTTAACAAGTTAATTTGTTTTAACAGATAAACAACATACTGCCTCCTGAAAGATGCTTTCAGTATTTATTCTTCTTGTTAAATCTTGTTGAACAAGCCTTTTTTTTTCCTTTTTTTTTACAGTATGAAGCTCAATTAATCTAGTAAATTGTTCTAGTATTTTTTATGAGAGAATTAAAAGGAGTTAAGAAACCCATGTGTCACTTCTGCATAGAAAAACTAGATGGAAATATTCATGGTAGAAACATTAAACATATGTATAAAAATCTGAATACTAGGGGACTAACCCACCAGGACTGTAATATATGGAAAATGTAACTGCATAAATGTAGAATGAAAATCAGGGATAACATTTTAATAGGGCAGATGAGTTAACCTCTAGGGACCTGACTTGGGAAGACAAAGTGGTTCTCCATATCTTTCAATTTCTGTGCTTTTAAAAAATCACAAATCAATACCTGAAGATTCTGAAGAAAAATCAGTGTTTCCAAACAAATAATTGTATGTTTGAGGCAAAAATAACTCAGGCCCTCTGGCTTCCATTTTACATAAAGTCAGACTTAGAGGTTGTGGTGGTCCCATTGCACTCTGTGAAATCATCCAGCAGCATTCATTCATTGAGCTTTTCTACAATTACAGTATGAAGGATTTTTAAGAGGGATCATTTGCTAACCACACACCATCATTTAAATTTGCTAGGTACATGGATCAACAGAAAGCAGCCACCAAACTGTGCAGTCCTAAAATCCTTTTATTCCACACACCTGTGATGATGTCTAGAATTTTGTGAGTGGTCCAGGATGAGAATAGTAAACCATACACCTGTACCAAGCATCTCTAACTTCTGACATAATATATGACTGTGCCAAATAGGGTTGTTACTGCTGGTTGCTTTCTCCTTCCAAATGGCAATAATTTCCCATTACAAGCTGCAAAGCTTTGAAAAGTACACATATAAACTGAAGGCTGGATTTCTTTCTTCTTTTTAACACTAGCAGCTAGCTGCTATTTGTTTGAGTGCTTGACCTGTTTCTTTAAAAATGTGATTTATTTGGAAGAGATTTTTCTGTGGCACTTTGTTTCCCCCCAGGCTATCTCTGAGTCCACAGCACTGGAGATGGTGGTTAATGAAGACAGATGACGTTCCCAGCCCCTAGGCTACTGTTTTCATTTTTCAATACCAGCCTTTGCATCCAGGAGTGAAGAGCAGCAGAGACATTCTCTGCCCACAGCAGGGACTTGGGTTTGTTTCCCAAGGTCCTTTCTAGATGCTAATAGAAAAAATGTGTTTCTATAATTATATATGTTACAGGAACTTTAAAGGACAGTGTTGGTTGTAAATGCAATGTTGGAAACAGCCATGTTCAACCTAACTAATGGATACTACTATGCCATTTTTCCCCTTTCTTATGCTGATCTGGGCACCATTTGATATGCAGAGGTGAAGTAGAGACTTGAGTGGGTGAATGAGTTCAACTTCCTTGAAAGTAGTGAAACTACACAAATGGATTTTTTTTTCTCTTATATGAATGTTGGTACTTTATAATTTTTTGAGGGAGACAGAAAATGTTTGTACAGCAAACATCATGAGGCATTGGGGCTTAAGTGAATGGCTGGAATTTGGCTTGTGGGTTAATCTTAGATTTTTCAGGATCTTGCTGTTGTCCACTGAGTCATTTGGGTCTCTCACACAGTTTTATCTGAGCCCAATTGAAGTACTAGTGATACAATTTATTTTAAAAGAAAAAATGACATAAGCATGCTAAAGTCACTTGAGCTCTCCTTACTTTCTAATCTAACCGATCTAACCCCAGATACTTAGATATAGATGCGCTTCTCTTTGGATTGGGGAAATACAAAGAATTTTTTTAAAGAAATACTCATATATATGACTTTGTTTTCATGACCACATTTGAATTAATATTCTGTAATATTCGTATGGGCATTGCAGCTTCTGCAATTTTTCTCCCATTATACTATTTGTTGGGATATTCATGAAAAGCAAACACAAAGTTGTAAGTTAATGAATTTAAAGTATACATGTATATTCACTTATATTTGTTTGGCAATGTTCAATTATCTAGTTGTTTTATACAATTCAGGGTTTAAAAAAAAACCAAGACTGAAAGATGGAACTCTGTATTTAAAACATTTTGTAGCTTCCTATCAGCTGATTTTTTTTTCTGAGTCTTCTGCTGCATTCTAATTGCATATAATTAGTTTACTGCTATAAATAGAGCACTTCAAAAAAAAAAAATTTGGAATGGTTAACGTCTTGCAGAGATTCGTATTTGCTCCCTTGAATCTAAACACTTCAAAGTTAAGAATTCAAAGATATAAGAATCTTTGAAGAAGGACCATTGAGAAATGTGAAGATCAGTCTACCTGTTTATACTGGCTTCCTGTTCCTACAGAGATACAGGAAATTCAGGAGTAACATTACACATATATGCATATAGTATCTTTGTAGCACGAAATCCTCTCAAAGTCAATGAAAATTTATAGCGGACTTCAACAGAATCACAATTTTATCCACTTTTCGAATTTTCTAGTTGAAATAAGTCTGTGAAATGGGGAGAGTAAGGAAAAGTCCACTCAATTCTTTGTGGGGAGAGTAAAAGTGCTCACATTTTTTTGCTAAAGAAACTGAATTATACAAGTAATAATTTAAATGCCAGAAACGAAACCAACATGGTTTAGGGTCTTGGTTGCTTTGGTCTTTTTGTCATGTTGAGCTGTCAAACAATGAACTAGCTACATTTCTTCAAAATAATTAAGTCTGAAAACCGTTTGGCTGGTGAATTTTATAAGCTGCTGAATTTCTTAGGATTGTCATGTTGAAATAGTGGATCTCTTCTCTAGTGTATATCTGTTTAAGGACTGTAGCAGAGTGAACTAGGATTAATGAACAATCAGCTGCTTTCTGCTCTGTATCTGTAGTATGACAAGATAAAATCAATGCTGAAAAGAAAAGATCTTCCTTGGAAGAGGCTATTATCTGTTTGCACAGTGGTAAAAGTAGCAAAATCTACAGTCATGTCTTAAAGGATTTTTCTCTACTTCTAAAAGGGAGCTCAAATTTAACATGGTGACCGACTCAAATGGCTTATTAACCATTGGCAAACATAGTTGTAAAATATTTTTTTTTTCCTTCCTTCTTGCATACTCCGTAATCACACTTTCAAAATGTGGGAAGGAAACCATTTGAACAGCTAAAATCAGGAATCCAGTTAGAGTTTTGTCCTGTTCTTTCAGAGATCACTGATATTTGGAAAGGTTGTTTATAATTCAGAAAATTCTTTGCAAAGGAAATAGTTGGCAAATAGTAAAGAGTTATACATCAAAATCTTAGGTAAGTTGTCTTTAAGGAGACCTGCACGAATAAGCTTCCCATTTTATAAGATGTACTGTATTCTTTCTGAAAGTTCCTTACATAAACTTCTCACAGACTGTTTCCCCCTATGTTTTCCAGTTCATCTGTCCCCACCATGTGTTAAGTCTCTTCTCTTCCCCAATTCTTTTCATCAGAGGAGAGCATGGGGATAGTAATTGGGAAGTTTGACATGACCTTTGCAAGCCAGTGTGCTTGAGCAAGCTGGAAATGAGACACAATGAGGTCCCTCCATCCTGAATAGAGCTGACAGTAAATCATAGTTCCAAAAATTCTCTTTCATTGAAAAATCAGAGTTCAGCTCTATTAGTTCAGAGGGTAAGGTTGAGAAAGGTTGGCAAGTCAACGGAGTTTTCCCTGCATTGGATTTGAAATGAGCAAACCCAGTACCAGGAGAGAATAACAGCAGTTTGGAAAGGGTCACTGATTGCTCAGCTTTGTCTAATGTATTCTACCTCAGGTGATAAATAGAAAAATTGCACATTAAACTTGTGGAACTCTGAGCTCAATTACATATTTGGGGGGTTTTCGACAGGGGAAGATCACAAGAGAGATCTTTTAATATGTCACAAGGTTTTCCAAATACCCCGAATTATTTTTTTCTGCATTCTGATTTCCCTTCCTTCCCCAAAACATAAGTACTGAAATAGCATATTTCTTTGGGATCCAAGCAATAAAAAAAGACAGATATATTTATGCATATACAGTGCTGTCCTCACAAAAAATATGGCCAAGCTAATAGAGGTGTGAGAGTTCTTTATTTTTCTTCATTTTGTTTCCTGTGTAACTATTTCATACTCATATGGGTTTCACATATTGATCAAGGTTTCTTCCTTTTGGTCACTATGACTTTGACCCACTCAGCCTCAGACCTTTTAGTCTTCAGTTTCTGCAGTGCAATTTCTAACCTTTTGAGTACAGTGTTGGCTCCTGGGCACACAAACCTTAGTCAAGTGCAAACCAAAGCACTGCAGCTAAGTAAAAGTGGAAGGAAAGCAATTCCTTTCCCAGTGAAAATAAACTGTCTAGAATTAAACCAAATCAGGTAAAAAAGGAAAAAGACCGGAATGAATATCTAATAGCTTCTCCCAGAGGAGAGGTCTTTATATTACAGGAAAAGGGAAACTGAGGATACTCCTTGATGATGCTTCCAAATCCTCACCTTTTTGCAGAGACTCACTGGTTCCCAAGAGGAGGCTGGTGCTTTATGTCCTCTTCAGTCTGTTGTTCGTGGTTTTTTTTCCCCCTCCCTTTCTCTCCTTACAGGGAAAATGATATTTTAAATTAGTTAAACTGTTCAGAAGTTGACTGCAGAGGAGACACAGGTTCTGGTTCATTCTTGTCTGGTATTTTCTGTAATTTTTTTCTGTGATCTTTGCATTCAGCTTGTATTGGTGTGACCAGTGATTGTGGAGTGAAAGTGAACTATAAATCAGACTCAGTGTCTACAAAAATAGTCACTTTAATGCATTGCTAACGCTCCAGTTTCTTGTCTTTTTGGCTGTGCCATATGCTAGAAGCCTTTTCCTCACTAACTGTTACAGTGGTCTGACCAGTTGTTTGTGTTGTGGATTGTATTTTTTTCAGTCCAGTTTAAATCCTTTGAATTAAATTATTTTGACCAGAACTTTTGCACCTTTTATTTTCTTGTAAACAAAAGTAGTAATCTTTTTAAATTGATAGCATTTAAGTTAAAATGCAGAAGGCAAGTAGGAATAAAAACAGTTGCAAAGAAGTCTGTGTATAAGGAGAATATAAGCTGCTTTTAAGTTGGATATTAATTTATTTGTATATTGTAACAGTGAGGGGGAAAAGACAAGTCAAATGGAGTGCTGAATGACACCTTTCCAATCAAACATCCAAGGAAATTGGAAATCAGTTGATATGTTTGCAAATATCTGTCAGATAGACAACCTATTTCATATCATAATGCATTTCATCTTCTCCTAGAACCTGCATCACCTCGATCAGTAAGATAAAAAGATTGTGTTATAGAGAAAATGCAACTTAAAAATATAATGTATTTTGCAGCAACCCTGGTCATGAATCTCAAAAAAAGATTTGAACATGTGAACAGCCTAAGAAATAATTTCTAAATTATGATTTCTATACTAAGTCAATAGATGCCCCCATATATAGACTGAAAATGTCAGAGTAATTCGATTAATCAGTTTTAGATCACTGACTTGTAAAATGGCACATCTTAACTCTGCCCAATATTCAGCTACAGTATTTTGTGTTAACAAAAGAACCACAGTTAATTGTCGTTGCTCCTACAAATTCATCTGAAGATCATCTTCTTTAGATGAAGGTTACAAAGGAGCAATAAGCATTTCATTATGATTAGTTTAGACACCTAGTAATACAAGATTGTCCCATCCTATAAGAATGGGGTACCGGGTCTGGGAATCTGGTAAATTACTAATTGAAAAGGGTAACATAGTAGCCAAAATCCAATATAGTCCCTTAATGTATCTTCGCTATGGTAATGAGATTGTACTATACCTCTTTATTGGTCATTTGTGTTGGCAAATATGATGCCCTAGTAACAAAACAAGGTGTATGGGTATAAACATTGCATTTTTCTGAGTGGTTGCAGTTAACTCTGAGAAAAGATTATCGAAGCTTTAGGGGAAAGAAACAGCAGACAACTGTAAAATAACGGTTGTTGAAATGAAATTTTGTGGTAGGGGAGCCATAACTCACCATAAGATAAATGTTTTTGTCTCGCAGAAAAGGAATAATATATTTTTAGAAAAATATTCTTGCAGCTGTATACAGCCAAATATAACTAGAATATGCTAACTGATTAAAGCTAAATAACTAATGACATGATTTATGTTTGGCTGTGGAAAGGAAGGTAGCAATGTGAAAACATTGGAGTCAATCGTTTGCCACTGTGCTGTTGACTGCTTGCCCAGTAGTTTGTCTAATGCAGACATGGCATATCTGACATCCAGCTTTTTCCCATCTCCTGAAAGAATCAAACACACTGGCAACTCGGGTAATTGTTTTCAAGCACCTTGCACCTGTATGTATTGACCAAAACAAACAAGGATGATTAAACCCAGAGAAGCATTACAGACAAGGTATGAAAACATCAGAGAGAAGCAGCATGTATATGTTATGATCATTTAGGTACTGAGGTTTCAGTCAAAAAGGTGCAGGTCAAATACGTTTTCTGTCTTTGTGCCAGTTGTGGCTAATGCTTTTGACCATTTTTGTCACAGCCAGTTGGTTGATTTGTTGTCAGCAACGTGGAGTTTGAGGAAAAATACCAGAAGGGAAAGAATCTGAAGTTAAAAACCTAAAAATTAAAGAAAACACCTGGAGTAAGATTTCAGTCTTCCTGAATGTCAAAAGGTAGTAGACTTTGTCCTTTATACTATGGTTATTGTGGGTATTAAAGGGGTGGATAGTATTGCAGCTCCTCAAATTCTAATGGTACAAGGCACTGGGAACAGTGTGACCTTCCCCACCTTCCTGTCACGGGTAGACTGAAACCTGTGATCTATTTAGAGAGTGTATGCAAATTATGAGGTGTTCTAATTTACATGATCAATCATTATTTATGTTCTTGTTTTCCAAAATGACAGCTAACAGCTTGATTACAAATGTAAATGCTATCTCAGTAGCACAAAATGAGTTTTAGGAGGATATGAACTTGTGTTATTGACTGGTTATAGCCGTGCCTGCGCTGCCTGGTCCCTCTGACTCCATGGCAGGAGCGAAGTGGGAGCTGCTTGGGATGCTGATGCTTTTCCTGTTTGCTTTGAGTCCTGAGGTATGGTTGGAGCGTTGCTCAATAGCTCCAACTGTATAGCTACTAATGGAGTGGTATATGTATAGCTACTGGTGGAGCCTCCTTCTCTGGAGACATTCATGACCTGCCTGGGTGCATTCCTGTGCCATCTGCTATGGGTGAACCTGTTTTAGAGGATGGGTTGGACTAGGTGATCTCCAGAGGTCCCTTCAAACCCCAACCAGTCTGTGATTCTGTAATGATGTTGTGAAGCAGGCCTTAAACTGTGGGTCTGTTTCAATTCAAATGAAACCAAACTGAAAATTTCCCAATTTTTGTTAACATAGTTAGGTGTTTGCCCCATGGTGTAACAGTTTCTGTATTCCAGCCGTAGGTAGGTAGCTTAAAAACAAGCTGAATATGGGTGATCAACATAAAAGAGCTTTCATTCATCTGAAACATTGCATGAAGCTTGAACATAAAAATCCCAGCAAGAAAACCATAGAAAAAACCCAGAATTTGTGGCAACAGCTTCTAGCTTTGTGATGGGATACTGAATGGTCATGCATAATGATACTGGAGTCTTATGAGTGTCTTTGAACAATTATGCAATCTGTATTAACTATCTTTCTGTGATTGTATAGATATAGCCAGTTTATACTTATTTATCTTTTAAAAAAACCCTAGCATAAGTAATGGAATAGATATAAAAGACTATAATTTTGTCGTCTTATGGTTCTGAAAATAGTTGGGCCGCTTCAGCTCAAATGTTTCTGAACTCAGAATAGCAAGCCTGTTTTTTATATAAATATCACAAAAACTTATAATATTTTTTTTACCCACTAATTTTCTGACTGTATCTTCTCCTCTTTCTAAATGACCTTAAATTCTGGATTATAAACTAACATGCTGGAACTCAGGAGTGCTGGAGAAAATGTACCCCACAGTGTCTTGATAACACAACCCATCTTACTTGGTGCTATAAGCTAGATCTTAATTATAGAAAAATAAATTACTTATTTACTACTCCACACAGTGTATGCTAATCTGTTACTTTATCTCACTACAAATTATGAAATTCCACCCAAACATCTTATTGGTTAATCCTCCCTAGAAAATGAGCTCATTGAATATATATGAGAAGGGTATTTTCTCTCCGAAATCCTTCTTCTGGTCGAATAAACAGGGCTTTATTTGTGTTGCTGAGTAGGAACATTTTTAATTTCTTGGTGACATTTCAATTATGACTATTGATGCTACAATTAGGGGCACGGTGAAATCAGGACAGTAACACAAGGCCATTACCAACTGTGTCACCTTTCAGAATATTTATTTTTTCTTTTTCTCCACATGAGAACGCATGGAAGGAGGTGGCTAACACAGAGATACTTTTTAAGCAAAGAAAATGATAGTTAGGGCCATTGTTCTCAGCCCAGAATGAGGTGAACCCAACTGTACTTGTTAGTCCATGACAGCTTTTCTCTTTCCTGTGAGGACTGAGCTGATTGTTGTAGACTACTTGTTGGTGGCCAAATTCAGGGCACAGAATTTCTGAAGCACAGCAGTTTAAACACTAACACCTGTTCTAGTGAACCAGGTGCTGCAGGCAGGAAAGTAGAAACAGTGTGAAAGTGCATTTGGTTATTTGCAGCTGCACTGATGGTTAAACGTATAGTGCTTTTTTGTTTCTCAACAGCTGGAACTAGTTTTGAACTGTGGCCGGAAAACTCAGATCACACTCCTTCAGCCTGTGTTTGTGCAGTACCTGGCACAATGTGGCACGGGCTCTGGTTATGATATGAATAATAAAGGGAAGAAGAATGAATAATCTCAGCGATGACCTATGAGGTGTTCAGGAAGAACAGGTGGCAGTTCCTGCTAACTCCCCTTTATTTGAATACACATATAAAACATTATGTTGTCAGAAGTCTGACAAAGTAAGGTACTCTTAATTTAGAAATTCATTTCCAATATTAAGATCCTTTTTTTGTTTTTGTAAAATTATGGTACACTTGTCTTTTAAGTATTTGTGTATGTTTGCTTTCTTTGCATATGCTGTTTTCAGTATTTCAAGCTATTTTACAGATTATTTCTGAAGTATGTAGTTCTGTTGGGTGAACCCATTTAACTTTTCATTCCCGGATGATGTCATTTATAAACTTCACTAGATGTCTCTGGTATGGAAAAGCTGATTACTTTGGATGTTTGTCTTAGAAATCAATGAAGAAATATATGCCACACAAAAGTCTCAAAGAACTAACAGTAGCCTGATTACTTACTAAAATTCATTTTTCTATGGCTTTTTATTCTTTAGTTTCTTTAAATATCACTTATACAGAATCCTGATGATGAACTGGTCTGACAGCTGTCAATCACAGAGTAATTGGAGTGTGACTGTGCAAAGAACTTGGATTCTCTTCTATGTTGAAGCAAATGCCTTAGAACTAACCTTGACTTCTGGTATATTGAAGTCAAAATTAGGAAAGAGAATCAAGAAATCAGTATATCTTTTTTTTTTTTTAAGATAGTATCTGTTTTTCAAGAGTGTCCCTGTTCTGTAAAACAAATAAGATCTGGAGAAAGAAAAAGAGAAAAAGGAACTCCCTGAAGTACAGATTTTCCTTTTATGAATAAGTGTTAATAGAAATAACTACTTCAAGAAGTCTTACTCTATAACAACACTGAAGCTGTTGTGGGTTAACATAATTTTCCAGGCCATTTATGATAATCCCTTTGTGATAGCAAGATTATCTGGTAGAGTGATGCAACAAGTGAGCCGAGATCACTTAAATCTATTTATAACAAGGGCTATAGCAATTTCATTATTATGGGGATTCAGGAGAGACTTATTTTGTATTTCAGAGTGGCAAGGGACTGTTGGGGGGAGGGAGATTAATTTTATATAGAGGTTATATGCAATCCTTTTCAAATACTTGGATGATGGTTTCAGCAAAGCTGGAAAGGGAGCTTCCAGTCTGGTGTCTGACCATTTTCCAGTGTCTGAAAGGACAAGGGAAAAAACAATGACCAGGACAGTGAGACAAGAAAAAAAGAAGAACCTAACAGATAGATTTTGTATTCTGTGTATATATGTCTGATGGAGATACGTAGAGGAGACACTGGGCACAACTCAGCAGCTTTGCCTTGCTAATGGTAGTTTCCTCAAGACCTCTCATTTCTATAGTGCCTGTTTCAAGTAAGCCACAGTGTGGTCTGGGGCTCTGGACTATCCGTTGTGCCAATTGAAACCTCTGTTTCACACAGGGCAGACCAAATAAGCATTTATATCTAGATAAGCATTTACAAATACCTCTTTAAACTGTAATTCACTAGTTGACGATCAAGATGACATACAGTGAGGACTCCCAGATCGGTTTGCTTGTATGCTTCTCAGCAGTCCGCAAAACGAACAACAATTAGCCCTTAGAGGTTTACACTTTGCATGTCAGCAGGATCTGGTGATGAAGCAGATTAATTTCCTCCATTTTGGATTAGGAATATGGCTTTTCTTCTAAACAATAATTCTACCTTTACAAAAAATATCCCAATAGACCAATTAATTTGAATTTGCTGCATAATATTAATTGGTCTAGTTAACTTGCTTGATAATTGTGTCATAATGAAACAGGTAATATATAATTTTATGTTTAGTTGTCCGAATAACTGCACAGATTTCCTTGTTCTCGCCACACATTAATCTTTCCTTTTCTATCAGAGACACTTTTATTTTTTTTTATTTACTGCATTGTAAAAATGAATTTTGATTACTATTAGTTAATGTGGTGTATTTAGTTATGCTACTCGATCGCTGCTCGGTAACCTCTTCTCATTCCTTGTCTCAGTTTTCTCATTCAGGGATGAACAGAATTTCTGTATTTACATCCTCAGGCTGTAGGTGAGACTAAAACAGACAACATCACCATTTATTTTTCTTATTTATATTCCATATCTGTTTCTTTGGAGCTTTGATTCTGATTTTCATTTTCCTCCTTCATGACAGCAGTGCACTGGAGTGAAGTTTGTAAGTTTTCAGCAGTAGCTCCAAAATCCATACCCTGCTCAGTGTGCAGCAGCATAAGCCTAGACATCACATCAGGAATTTTCTTGCTTGCTTTTCAGTTTTATCTTCCCAGTTTTGGCTTGTAGGTTTTCCTTTTATTCCTAAATAAAAGTATCCTACTTGTATATGCACTCATCTGCTATTTCATTCATCTGAGCCCAGGAAGTAAAATGATACTCTAATCCACTACAAATCATATAATAACAATCCTCATTAATTGAGGCTTTGTCTTTAATCACCTCATAAGGTTATGCAAACAGTTTTAGCCTTAAAAACTGCCAGCTAAGTTATGAATACGGCCACTGAATCTCCCTCAAATCCTGTTTCTCTAGGGTTGAAAATGCTATGTCACTAAAACCTTTTCACTTGTATTCCAGTCTAATTCCAGCATGTACTTTTTCACACATGACTCGGCATCATACTTGCAACCTTCAAGCTGTATCAGTTTATTCAAATCCCTGTTCAGAGCTGAAATGCAAAAAGCCGACAGTTATAACCCACGTAACTTCCAACTCTGAGTGCAGGTCCGAAATTTAAACTGATTTTCCTAATTAAGGATGCAGTTTCTTATTAGATCTTTTGACAAGGTAGGAGGTGATAGTGGCAATTACCTTGATTAAGGTGGAGGAATATTTTTTGTGTTTGCTTTTTGTTGTTTTTTCAGATGTCTTTTCTACAGATAAATCAGGAATTAAATCCAAGTTCAATTATATGTATATTGGCTCAATTACTGCAATAATAAAGATTCTGTGAGGTAGCTGGAGAGGGCCCTGACTTCTTAGATGAAATCGCTGCCTGGATCTTAGTTTGTCAACACGACTCAAAAATAGAGCCATACAAATATGGCTAAATAGTAAAGTCCTGGAATGTACATGAGCATCCTCAGATCTCTTTATTGGGGGATGGGAGTTTGTTCTCTGGCTGGATGCTTGTAGAAGGAACAATACTTACAGAGTGACTACCAACTGTTAAACCTGGGGTAATTTCCCAGTACAATCAAAGTTAAAGCCATGACCTTCCCCTCCCTTCTCTTACACTTCTTGAGTCCAAGTAAAATTTACCATATGAAGTAAAACTATCTTACAAAAAAAAAAAAGGGGGGTGGGGGGAGAAGGGGAGTACTTATGGTATTCAAGCCACAGATCCAGTTTGGTGATGCCACAACATCTTGCAGAGAGTAACAAAACACTTCTGCTCTAGAAGTTATATTTTTGTCAAATCCAAAGGCAGTGTTAGTTCAGGATAAGGTGCTTAAAATGAGCAGGAGGGCAGCAGCTACTTGGTTATTCCCTTTTATGTTTTACTGCCTCCTTTGACTTGATCAGAGATGACTAAATGGAGGGTTTTTTGGCATTTAGGCCATGTCTACTTGTCATAAGTCACAGCTCTGGGGCACTGCTGTCCCAGGACTATTGCTCTCTAATCCTGATGTAGGTTGCCTGCAGCCGTTAAATCTTTCCCTGAACTCTTTGGTTTTTAATCCCATGGTCCCTTATGGCATGAAACAATCTGTCATCTCACTCTTGTCCCAAGACTCTTCCCTATATCTAGCCCTGACAAGTCATGGCAAAGAGTGAAACAAAAGCAGGTAATTGAAGGTTTAGCAAAATAAAGGGAATCTGCAATGAAATTCTAGTTCACATGTTGTGCTAATATCACACAGAAATATATTTCCATCATTCATTATTTTAACAAGATACATTGAGAGTGAAAAATGAAAAAAGCATTTCAGCCTATGTGGTCCAAGACCCAAACTCATTTAAGCACCTGCACTTCAGCAGTTAAGCACAGTTAAGGACATAAAAAATGGAGCCATAGGACATCTGGACGTCATGTGCCCAATCATCACCTTTGGCCATCTTAGTTTTCCTAGTTCAAGTGCTGACTCTGTCTATGTAAACACAGCTTGAAAAACAATTATGCATATATAATAATACAGTTATTTGGTGAGAAAGGAGGAAGAAAAGATGGCAAATGAGTGTAACAGAGCAGAATGCAGAGCTCTACATGTAGCACAAGTTGAAATATCCATTTACAATCAGACTTTCAAGTTAGGTACATCATTGCCATTCACACATTTGAATAGCTCACCATTTATCTGCATGGGAAATTGGAACAAAGTTTTGGAGGTCACTGAGATGTGCATGGGGTGCTCACTCTGGCTTATTTAAAATTGTGCTTACAGCTCATGGCACAAATATAGAGACAGATACACCTCAGCTCTGCTGAAGCTCACAGCTTACTCAGCCAAATGTGTTCACAGCAAATCTGAGGTGTGATCCAGTAGAGTAGATGAAATGGGGTTGGAAGGTACATTGGTGACAATGGTTGTCATGCCTGTGTCTCAGCAGCACTGAGCAGTCATACACATGCATGGTGGTTTTGGGTAGTGAAGATACTGAAATGCACTAAGCAAGAATAAAGACCATTTCAGAAGTAAATACTTCTAGAGGATCTTGTACTTTGTTATCAAAATGCTATTAATTATAATTACAGTGAGGCAAATAAGGGAATTTTTCAGATTATGTCATCTGGTTCACCATTGAAGTCTATGAAAAGAATTTAATAAATCAAAACTCACCATCTTTGAAGATGGTGCAACCATTGAGTGGTGAGATATTGTACCTGAGCTTCTAATACACTTCACTGCTTAGAGAATAAAAGGTGAGTTCGAAGTGGGTGCCAAACCCAAAACTTTCCATTGATTTCCACAAAGTTTAGGAGGAATTATGGCACTGTTCACACTTCTCAGGAAATTATGTAACACTGCATCCTCTACATGAATTCTGTTGTGTTATTAGGTGACTAGGTGGCAAAGTTTAGATGCAAATCAACGCTGAAGCTATCGTAGAAAGAAGAACCACTTGAAGTTGGGGAGAAAGTTCATATGTATATATATGTATAAATATGTCTCAGTTAAAATATATAAATATGTATTAACAGCATTCTGATAATTTGATTAGAGGTTTAGGACTGTTTCTTTAGGGTTGAGAGGCTTCCCCTCATTATCCCACAGTTTAAGCTCTATATATACATATTTAAGAGAGGGTTATTTTTCCCCAAGGACACTCTGCCCTTGGCAGAGTCCCGGAGCTGATGCAAATTTATCTAAGGGTCAGGAGGTTTTGCACTCTTCCTGTAAAGTTAGCCGTAAAAATATTTTAATGTGTTTTATACAGATATACACTCTACCAATTTTTCCCCCAAGCAAATAGTAATTAGGAGCAATGAAAAAAAAATCTTGTTATTTCTGACTTGCCATAAGACCTTATTTCATATTTACTGAACAGCAGCCTCACAGTGTCCTCCTTGGAAGACTCAAGTGCCATAAGGCAACTGGTAGTATTTAGTAATCTTCTGCATCACTAGTTTTGCCTTTTGGGCTCCAAAATTGATTTTCCTCATCTTGGCATATCTTTACAGCTATGCCCCTTGACCTATTGCACCGCACTGGCCAGCGGTGGCATGAGTGGCAGAAAAAATGTAAGTCAGACTGGTGATTTCTGGGACATCAGAAGTGACAGCTTCATGAACACAGGGAGTTGAGACTGTTCTTTGAAATATATTACAGCTGGGAATCAATCACCACATGAAGAAATCCCCTGAAAGACAGGGAATGTGTGTACCCTGTAAGTACACAACCTAAAGTTGTGTTGAACATATTTTAGACTTCTGCCAAGAATGTAATATACTGTGTGAGAACCAATTATCTTAAAAATCTTAGATGTTGGTGGTTGTTGTTATAAACATGCTGGGATGAAAAGAGTCTCCATAAAATATATTCTTGTTTTATTTGAAATTCTCTTGAAACTGCCCTAGCCACAATACAGATGCATATGACGGTCACTGCTAGCTGGCTTCCCCTAGCCTGTGTTAAGCTGCTTCACCTCTGACTTCACAGCCCTCTTGCCTTCAGTTCCTTCTGTTGTTGTATAGGCAAAGTTCCCTTGTGTCCGTGTTTTTCTCCATGTACACTGATGAGAACAGTGTGTCCATTCTAACTGTGCACAGTGCTGGCACTCCATGTAATGGTTCAAGTGGCAGAGTTGAAACCTCAGGTGAGTTGTTCTCTGTTGCTACAGGGAAACCAGTAGTAGTAGAAATAAGATATATTTTTGACCTGGGATTGATGCATTACAATTCAGTTTCTGCTGTGTTGGTCTCTGTTCAAGATCCTTCACTATGCTGACCTTGAAGCCAGTTTACTGATGTGCACTGGCCAGCCACAGTTATGATGTGAAGAGAAACAGATGATTATTTGCCATTTGCCCAGACAATACCTTCCCATGTCGTTAGTCTTCTTATCTTTTAAACGAGCATTCCCAGCTATTAAATACTAGATATAATAAAACTAAATAATAGCTAATAACCTGTATAGCTTGCTTGCAATACAGAGGTGTAATAGCTTGTCTGACATTTTTTAGAGCCAACATTATCTTTATCACTGGTAAATGCCTCCTGAGACTCATTATTCATGTAATTCCCATTAAGAGGCAGTAGTAAAACAGTCTGTTGTCTTACAACTCTTGTTGTTAAGTACACTGTGTTTAGTAATAAATATATCAGCTTGTGCCACACCAGAGAATTATTATTATTTCTTATCTCTAGACATTTATAAATAAATGGATCATGTTTATTTACAGATTCTTTTCCATTTACTTCTTGCAGTAACTAGATAAAACTGCTTTTCTTTACATCTACAGTTATATTTCTTGAAGCTTGTTTATTCCCTTTGAACCTGAGGCTGTAACAAAATTAATATTCTTGCTTTTTATATCTTTACAATTAACCAAGGATGATATTTAGGAAAATAAAAAGTTATATTGAAAGATAAATTATGTCAGTTCTAGAATAATGTGATAGAAATACTTCACAGAATTGAGTTACTTGAACTTCTGTTTTTTTTCTACTGCCTTTGCATGGCTTGATACAGGATGATAATAATTAACTTGTGTCTCTAATTTGTCTATGAGAACCTTCAATATAAAATTCAAGTTCTGTTATATAATTGAGAAGATATTTTGCAGCAGTGTGGATATAACCAGGAACTCTTTTTGTCTTTCAAAGCCTTGAAGCTCATGCTTGTGTGACTTACCACTTAAGTACTTATGGCACTGTTCATGTGTCTGCAAGAGTAAGATTTTTATTCTCATGTTCTGGCAAAATTCAGACTCAGAAGATTTTGTTAGCAGAACTTGCTGCAAAATCCAATGATATTTTTCTTGCTTTCTGTTATAATTATTTTTTTTAGCATCGCCAGTATACTTTTTAAAGTCATGCTATACCTGGCTTGAAACATTGAGATTTTCAAAAGCATTAAGCACTCATTTAATTCTGCTGGTATCCACCTGAAAGGGTTTTTGCTGTTTGTTCAGTCATTTGCTAGGAGGAACCCAATGCTGTCTCAGGGTGGGGAGGTGAATGATGGATGGTTAATCATCAGGACTAAAGCTGTGATAAGCATCTGAAAGTAAACTTTCAGGTTACCAGTTCTCTGTATTATTTTTAATGGTCTTTCTCTTCTGTTTCAGTGTTCCTAAACCTATTTTTTGCATTTTTTGTACTTTTAGGGAGTTGCAGGCAAACAAATCTTTCTATTCATAAACTGTTAAATGGAAGCAGACAGTTTCAGCCAACCTTTGTTGGAAAACAAGGCATAGGTTAAAGTCACTTACAAATTAATATAACCTTTGAGATACAGAGTAACTCAATGACCAGGATACAACTCCTGTGCATTCTTGGAAATCATGTGAAATCATGGCTGAGTTCTCTGGAAGTATCAAGTGGAACTGCAAAAAGATTCGCCTTCTCTGGGAATCTGGGTATCATTTGGGGGAAGAGATGGATGTAAAAAAGGGCATTCAGGTGTGAAAATTCTGTATTTGCAGCCAGCTGAACATTTTATCAGCACATATATTGTTCTCATAATACTGCGTCCTTTTAAACTGGTGAAATGGGATGTGTTGGTCTAGTTACTTCATTTGTGTTTTCGTCATCTTCCCACAGACAATATAGTTAGAAGAGAGGGTAGTCACAAACAAGCTGGTAAATGCCCTAATGACCCAAGGTCCCATTTTGCTTGGTCTAAATTCGCCCAATTCCTTACAAATCAGGCTTTGGTGAGGCAAGACTGGGAAGAGATGACAGAAATGTGCAGAAATCAGCAAGACTGACGTAGGTGCTTTCTTCCGAATAGTTGTGTGTAGCGTTTTTCTTTTAAGTTTGACTTAGCTGTGCCACGTAAATGAAGAAACAAAATCCTATCAAGCCAACAAAATTTTACATTAAACTGCATATTATTTTGTCGCGTCCATGAGGCTTAGCTGAGAATTATGGTTAGTTACAAAAATATTGTACATCGCCACATTAAAACTAAATTTTGATCTAAGGCTCCCACACAGTAGTTTCCCGAGATACGCACCACCACCTTTGAGGAGTGTGCCCCTCACCTCTTCATGCCTGCACAGCCCCTCAGACAAGAGGAAGATGAAAACTGAAGTTGAATTTCATGAGTTTTTGTAGGAAAACAAAATCAAAGAAAAAACCCTGTCTGAAATGTCTCCTGGAGCTATAGAAATCAATGATTTAGTCCAAAAAGGAGATGACCTCTTAATTTAGTTGATTGTTTAAATTGAAAAAATGTTATTTTTCTTCCTCAAATTTATGTCCTTCGGGTCCTAACAATTGGCAGAGATTTTTACTGTGTTCTCTATGGGCTTTTTCCCTTATTCAAAGAGTGCATTCATTTAAAAGATTCTTGGCTGAAATCCACTTTTCTGGTTTTGGAAGGTATTTAATAAAAAAGGAATTTAAGAGAAAAATATCTTTCTATTGTAGCTTCACTAGGTTTTATTTTTGCTTTCAGATGACCATGAAAGGTTTTCTTGTGTTTATTTTTGCTGGAATTTTTCAGATCCTTGTGGTATCTATGTTGCATCAATAAACACCACTGCAACGGAGAGCAAGCTTACAAGCCACTTGTTTAGAAGTGTGGTTCTGCTGAAATAGGAGCTCTAAGTATGTGGGGTTTTATAAAGACATTTGCATTAATCCCATAGCAGCTAAATTATTTTTTCCTGTGGTCACTTTAGTCAGCTAGTATTAAGCACATAATACATACATGTAGAACTATTATGTAGTGAAGATGCACACTCTGGGCAGCCATTAATACGACACTTCTAAACAAATTTAGCATCTTAGACTTGGTTCAGATCCTTGGGCATGTACAACTTCAGGCTAATTAAATACTTCATACGTGAGGACATTTAGAAATAAATTAATAGTATCTGTTTGCATTCAAATGTCCTTGATTGGAGGAAGAGTCCAGCAAATCGGTCTTTCCTCCCTTGACAACACGTTCAGAAAAGCAGTGCCCGTTGTTGGTTGATTTGTCTGTCTGCAGGTTTTTGAGGGGAAATGGCTCCAGTCTTCGGGTGAAAGATGTGTAACAGCTGTGCTGCAAGTGCAAAATCTACTCAGAGCATTTTCAAATGCCCTGAAGGAGTTTTATCAAATAAGTTTATCAGCAGCTGTGAAGTCATCCTGCCCATTTGGATAGGCCTACAGCCAGAGAGAATGAGCCTATAGAAACTTGTCGTTTCAAAGCTTTTACCTCTCCTGTTGTATTTTGCGTAGTTGGTAATCAGATGTAACATGACAGCAACAGCTTGACAAGCTGATAATATACTTCACTTGCAAAATTCGTGTGCTAAGACTGCGAACACATTTTTAAGCTGTGTCATGTTTATGCAGAACAGAAGGATTTTTTTCTACTTTTCTGAATCTGCTATAGAAACTCTGAGAAGATTTTGAGTTTTTGTCTTTTAAATTAAGACTGATATTTTTGCAGTCTCTAAGAGAAAGTTTTACTTTCCCCAGTCACAGTAATTTATTGGGACAGGCATTCAGATACAAAGCACAGGCTAAAAGAAATTCTCTTATTACTTGTTTCCTGAAGCGTGTGTGCCCCATTTTCTAGCCATTAGGTTGTTTCATAAGCTTTTATTATTTACTTTATTGGGGAAAAATAGAAGAGGATAGAGAAGGAAATCAGTCTTTTTCAAGTCTCACATAGTCTAACAGAAAGAATATAATTAATAAAGTTGCTGATGTTGTAAAAAAAGTTCTTTATCATTAAGAAAATCCTACAGTAACTTCTAGGAATGATCCAAGAAAAACATGAGAAGCTTCCCCTGCTAATGGTACATCAGAGCAAACACAGAGATGTGTGTTCTGCCCAGATTTCTGCCTAAGAATGTTGGAGCAGTAGCAAAGGAGATGTGAGAATCCCCATGTGTGCTCTGCATCTGGTATGGGAACATAGGAGGTGGGTGTTCAAACAGTGCCACTCGCCACTTTCTTTACCATATTCCTCCAGAAACTGCTGTGGGTTTCCATAGGGATTTCATCTCTGTGCAGTGAGTAGTAGGAGGCAAGGAACAGGGTTTGAGACTGCACTATTCTCATTCAAAATAGAAGAATGGAATCTGGGTCTGTATTAACACAATCTTTCCTTCCATTTTGAAGAATCCTTCTTTAGGACTCATGCTTAAGAACACTATGAATATTGTTTGAGACGTACATACATTTATATCGACCTCTCCTGCTTTGGATCCTCCAAAACTGTATGTCTGCAGTTGGTGGTTCCCCCTGTATAAGAGCATAAGCCTTGCTTTCCAGGAACTTTTCCGAAACATTCTGTGGGCGGGATGCACTGGAATGACTTTCCCTCTCTCTGTGTTTTAGTATGTGGTGAAAAATGAAGAGCTGAGAATTAAAATTTTCGTGCTATGCTTATGCTTGTTTGAATACTATCCTCATGACTCATTAAGTGAATTAATATTATTTTATACAGCCCGAGGTTCTCTTCTGTCAGTCTTTCTTAGATCTGTGCATTTATTTAATCGGTGAAATCTATAACATGAATACACACATATTTACTCACTCGCTTGTTTATCTGCCATTTTATCTGGCATACAGTGTATTTTATTCTGTTCCTACCCTGTGTCATATTCATTGTTGTGGAACTAGAACTTAACAATTGTTCATCTGATTCAATTAATAGCTTTACTGGATATACATTGTACAGACTGAACTATCTTTTTTGAATGTCAAATCAGATTTTGGAAGCATTCCTGTGGTATTTGTCCCTGGAAAACACTGGACAGAAAATTACATCTATTAAAACTGCATTCATTACCAAATCCTCAGCAACTGAGTTTTTGAATGAATAGCAGTTTATTGAAATATGTATAATAGAAGGCAGTAACTAAAGAAAACCAAAGTAAAACATTCACTTTCATTATTGAACATTTTTAGCTTTATTATTATAATAGAATTACAGTCTGACATAAAATAAAGAGCTTTTGCTAAACTCTGTAAAGCAATACATGCTTCTGCCATAAACAACCTCTATTAGATTTAGGTTTTATTGCCACATCACTGCACTGAAGTGCAATAAACATTCAATGTCATCTTTTTAAAATTATCCCAGGAGTAAACGGAAACTGTCCTCTATAAGAGTGTATCATTATTTTCAAGGAAGACTTACTATTATTACATGGTTTAGCAAAGCATTGTAAAAAAGCTACATAGAGAATACCTTGTCTTTGATAAACTGTGCAATCAAGTTTATACAGTATAATACTATTGGCATAGACTAACTAAGAGGTGGTATAATGCAATCATTGCATAGCAAAAAGCAGACTAGTTAAGTAATTCACATCTAATGTGCAAAATGCAGACCAAAAGGTAGCTATGAAGTGCTAGAAAGAGAAAATGCCCTAAATTAACACACTAGTTTAACGCCAAAAATAACAAGATAAACAAGTACACAGAAGTTAAAGAGCCATAGTTTATTTTTTTCTATACATATATCTACACATGATACCAGAAGATGGAACATCCCCTTTTAAATAAAACCCAATCAGATAACTTATCAAGTTTAGACAGGACTAAATGTTAGACAATGAAGCATTACTTAAAAAAAATAAGTCTCTAAATAAAACATTAACTGTTCCGTTTTGTAGATAACGTCAACTTTTTGATATATTTGAGAAAGTTTAGAAAACATTAGCTATGATATTTGACTCTCAGAAGCTCTTTGTCTGGAGGCTCGAGTAGGATTGTTTTGAAATTCAGTGCCATTTACTATGTTTTTTTAATTGATGCTTGCAAATATCCACAATTCTTCCCATCTCTTTGAAAAGTCTTTATTTGAAATTTTATTTCTAAGAATCAGCAGTAATGATACTGACTAGGATTTTTTTAAAGGGAGCACAATACCTGCAAAATGGACATCTCATATTTAAAGCCCTTACATATTGTTCCTACAAATATATTGCTACAGTAAAAATGAAATGTAGTAAGTTTACTCAATAAAATCTATTTTCCTGTACATTCTTTTATGTATGACTTTTTTTGTATTTAATGCTACATATATTACATCACTTATTGTAACAGTTATGTATCAGCAAATATAGCAGTAATATACAGATGAACTTCTGTCTTCACAAATATTTCACCATTTTTACCTACCAAATATAATCCCATACTTTAGTATTTATGCATGACCTGAGCAGACCAGTCATTAATCTAATAGTATACATTGGATGACATTGTCAGATTGCAAGCTACTGTACACTTACCCACTTTACAAATGGAAGTAATTACAAGTACTTTGTGTGTATTTATTTTTTAGGCTTTCCAGTACCACTGTTTTTGTTTGTTTGTTTTATTCAGGCTCTAAATATGTTTTATTGAGCATTTAACAACATATTAAGAGCTAAGAGGTGAATCCTACACAATGTTTTAAGAACACAACTTTAAAAAAGTAAAAAAATGTACAATCTCATGCTGCATATTTACATATATTATTTAAATACTATATTTTGTCTTTCTGCTATCCATAAATCTCTGTCTAAAGCTTCTTTTTAATGTATCATTTTATAAAAGAATACATTCAATGTATCTAGAGCTTGCAAAAATTGTTGGTTTGTTGTGGTTTGTTTTTTTTTGTTTGTTTTTGTTTTATTAATTATTTAAAACATAGTGATTAGTAACGGCTCTCTGAAAAAGCATCCAGGAATTGTTTGGATTGCACAGCTGATAGAGAGAACTTGGAGTCTGCACTTGATTGTGCAACTGCTTTTAAATCTATTCTAGTGGCAACTTAATGCTCAGAACGAGAGTGCAGTAAGACAGCAGAATAAAGCATTTGTTACTATTAGATCTTATGTGCTCTACAGTGACAAACTGTACCTAGAGTGAGTAGGTTTCCTTTTTCTTTAAAGATGATTGAATATTTTAAGTCAGGTGGTTTGGAATATAGCAGAGAAAAGGGGTTAGTAAAATAGTATATCTTATGGCATTCAGCAAATGGAAAGCTTTGCATCCTTGAAAAGATTATAAACAGTGGTTGAATAAATGGTTTGGTGTAGTATGTGCATCAGGAACATCATAAAGAATATTTTCCCACTCCCCGCAATCCTTTGAATAAAAATATCTTTTTCACTTACATATACAATGCCTTTTAGGGACATTCAGTACTAAGCTATCTACAAATGGTTTCCCTTTCCCTTTTAATTACTCTACAACTCTTTCTTTCCCATTTTCAGAATGACTTTTCCAAAGTATATAGCTTTTTCACACAGCTTTTTAAAATATACAGTTATATTTTACCTTTTGTTAAATAAAGAAACCAGTGTTTTCTTTAAGACAGAGGCAATGAAGCAAATGGGAATTACTATATGTGAAAACGGGAAGCAATTCCCAGAACTAAAGACAAAACAGAACTATACGAATAAATGAAGTTATTGATGTGGGGTTGGAGCTTTTAGCTGGGGCTCCCGGTTTAAATAGGTAGCCCAGTAGACTAAGTTAAAGATTCCAAAAAGCAAAGGGAAGGCTATTCTTGATAGTCGATCAATTTTACTGACGCTGTTAAAAGTTTTCTTGGGTTCTGCAGGTTTTGTTTCTGGCTTAACTTCTTTGGGCTCAATTGTTGCACTTTTAGCAATGGTTGCCAGCCCAGGGTCCCTTGCAATATTAGGGGTATAGCTCGTAGCAGCAGCTGTGTAGGTGTTGTTTTTCTTAATGAGAGGATCCTTTATTTTCTTTGGCTGAAGAAAGAAGAAAATGTTTTATTCGCCCTACCATCTCAACAGATAAGGTTATGAAAACACACTATAAAACTTTGCAATCAATCCAATTTATGCCACAAATTGTAATAAGCTGTAAGAAAGACATTAATGTCAGGTTACGTACCTCATGCAAAATATTTGGGTGAAGACAAAGAAAAAAATCATCCATCTACATTTCTTGTATTAGTCGAACCAAATTAGATGATGGATAAACTATAATGAGGACTTATAGGCAGTCTCACAGATCAACAAAGTTATCTTTAATGGTAATCAACATTGACAAACCAATCAACTGTGCTTCTTAACCAGGATAAAACCTTCAGAAGACACTGAGTTTCTTAATGTAGCTTTCCAATATTAAGACAAATAATGCTGTAGAATGCATTCTAACATCCTTCATATATAAAAATACACAATTAAAAAATCATGTGATCATACACTAATAGAGTAGATTATTTAATAAAATGCAAAGCTGCCAGCATTCTGTTCACTAATGGTTTACACCAGTTGTATATGCATTATATGGAACAGGAATTTAATGTTAATTGGATCAATAATGGTTGAAATGTCATTGCACATACAGGGACTTCAATAGCTGTATGATTTTTGCATCCACCTGCCTATATTGCTAAAGCAAGGATGGACTGAAAATCTTTTAGTGAAGAAGAACTTATTGATCTGACAGAATATCTAGATTTTTCCTGTAGGTTCTTATGTTTTCTAGTATCCTACCTCTGCAATCTACATGTAGGAAAAGAATTTAATCTTAGACATCTGAAGTTACAAGTTGGAATTCCACAGTCCCTGTTGCAGGCAGTCTGAACCCTTCCTCCAGCCACTGCACTAGGGTTAACATAAAAGAGAGATGATGTGCGTCATTGGAGAGGCATGAAGAAAAGCAGCTCTTTGCTCCAAGTTCCTCTGATTACAAGAAAAAGAAACAGATAACAAAAAAATCCCAAGAGCTTAGAAAATCTTTAGGCAGTACTTGTCGCAAAAAGAATAGAAAAATGTTATGTTTCATCCTCTTAGATGAGGGAAAAAATGGCTAAAACAAAAATATCACCAAAACGTGATCTGTTATGTCATTTCCCAAGATAGCAAATACAATTCTGTGATTTCAAGAAGCAGCTGTCCCACAGAGGCAATATTTTTTCAAGTAGTCATGGTACTTTTTGTGGCAGATCAACTGTAGATCAATAGCTATATAGACCACCCAGTGGGCAGGGTCTGGGAAAAACTTGTTTGAGAGGTGAGTGTTCCAGGGAGCAGAGAGGCTGCTGCAGGACCCTGGGGAATGTGAATGGAATCTGCAAAAGCATCAGTGCACTTGGGGGAGGTTTGTGGAAGGATGGCTTGGAGCCTCACGCAGCACGGAAATGAAGGCTGAAATGTTAAAGTTCTGCTGCTTAGTAAGAAAAGGGAATCACATAATGACCATGATGTAGATGTTCTTGATTTCATTACAATGTTCAGCTTAGCTTGAAGATGAGAAAAAGCTTCAAATAGTCTTAGGATATTTTTGCTCAATAGGAAGAACAGGTTGAAAAGAAAAACCCTTTTTTTTAGTTGTCTGTCTGCTCTTTTCCTCCTGAGCAGGAAGGCTGTTACATGCTTGCTGAGTATGAAACCAGATACTTCAGGGAGCAGCGATAAATCTGGCAGGCAAAGAGCTGCTGCACAGAAGTCTTGGAGGAGACCCTTCCTATAGATGTAAATGTCATGAGGAATCTGATCCACAGAAAGTCCTGACATCAGTCAGGGTCCTAATGTTTCATATGTCAAATTCAACTTTATGAAGAAGTAATGTGACAGCTAATTAGAGTTCTAAATTTTATTACGCTGTGATGCTCTGTTTGCCATTAGTTTGCCTTGCCTGCCTTTCCTTATGTCTGCAAATAATGCTGCTCTTCCAGGGGCCAGAATGTCCAATGTTTTAAGTAGTGTTTAAATATTGTGTTCATAATGTTGTGGGTTTTGTTTTTCATTTGAAACAAATGAAATGGCTTATTATAGTAACTATATTACAAGGTAGGTTGTATTAACAAGTCAATATTTAATATTTAAGGATTTTGTTCCACTAATACAGCCTATTTTTTGCAATAGATTTCATGAAGATAGGAGCACACCAAAGAATCAAATTATTTTCAATGAAAGTATCGTCAGTAACTGAAAACTCAATATTCACCAGCAGCCGAGCAGCTCATTACTGTAAGTTTGCTTTGTTACTTCATTCATTTGTTCTGCTGAATCTCTAGTCTGTGAATGTTCATAATGACCCATTAGGCAAGTTAAAAATCTCTTACAAGATCTCTTTCAAAAAAAAAAAAAGAAAAAAGAAAAAAGCTTATTTACAGAAGCAGCTGACGTGATAACTCATAGGAAATGGAAAGCTTTCTCTTTCATGCCCTAAACATTCTCAACAATTTTGTGATGCACCTGCGATTTACAGAGCAGTTCTGATCGCAGAGCAAAGGGACTCAGTGTGACGCCTCTGTCGCACTCAGGGAGGTGTGGGTCACGACTGCACACTCCCAACACAACTGTCAGTACTTATCCAAAACAAATCAATTTCTCCTGTTGACTGAGAAGTAAAAATAATACTTTTATTTTTAAAAATAAGGAAAGGGTTGGAGGCAAAAAGAAGGAAAGAAAAAGTCCTGTGTTGGTATATTTGGTCATGATCATAGAGCAATCTTGCTGAAGTTCCTGTTGGGGAGCAATATCCTTCGAAAACGATCGGGTACAGTAGCCACAAGATTTTTTTCCTATGTTTATACTGGGGTATCCACACTTTCTTTTCCTCAAACACTAGAAAATTAATTTATCGTCCTTCTACTCAGATGCACAAGTCAAAATCTCGGTAAAATTTTTAATTATTAATAGCATTAAATATCATCCAGTACATCAGAAGT
The DNA here is from genome assembly GCF_037038585.1 of Patagioenas fasciata. Lineage (NCBI taxonomy): Eukaryota > Metazoa > Chordata > Aves > Columbiformes > Columbidae > Patagioenas > Patagioenas fasciata. Next base: position 12,405,551 of record NC_092533.1, on the reverse strand, counting down.
AGTATTTAGGTACTTTGTGTCTAAGTAATTACTGTTTATGTGTAGAAATGCTGTGTGTAAACACATGAGGAAACACTATTGGAGTAGTTACTTACTATTCTAAATAACAAGAATTTCTAATGGGCTAAAAAAACCCTACATAATGACCAAACATGGCATAGTATGACCTGCTTGGATAGACACTGAGCGACGTTACCTTTTCAGGAACTACGCTTTTGCCATCCCACGCGTAGCCTCTCTTTGTGAAGTAATTCACTGTTGCAAACTCGATGAGCGCAGAAAACACAAAGGCATAGCACACGGCTATAAACCAATCCATGGCAGTGGCGTAGGCCACCTTGGGCAGCGAATTCCTCGCACTGATGCTCAAAGTGGTCATTGTCAGGACAGTTGTCACTCCTGGAAAGCAAACAGTTTGCAAGTGTTTGGATTAGTGGCTGTATCTTGTGCTTCACTTCTCAACTGTTAAAATAGATGGGAAAGTCTTCCCCCCTAATTCTTACAAACTTCCCCAACTAAGTTCAGTTGCTAATTGAGGATAGCAGATTTCAAGTTCTGTGGAAGTTGCAGGATCTTAAAAACATCTTTTATACCTTTATTCATTGACGTTTCTGTAGTAGAATATGTTTAAAGGCAAAATGAAATAATATTTTGAGTTGCGCACTAGATGTTACTTTAAGCTTCCTGGCATTTGGAGAATCATTGCTGCTGTTCCTTGTTCATGCCCTGCAAATTGTCCTACAGATGTAACAATTTAACTTTTTCAGTTCTTTCTTGCAGCAGTTCTAAGGTGTTTAGCGGAAAACAAAAGGGCTTGTTTTCATTCAGCTTATTTGGTATGTGCTCCTTCAAATGTGTAGTCAAATGCACTAAGCTTTATGTGATATTGTATTCGTTTGAAATGATGGTTCTGTCTGTCCCTTTACTCACTGATGCCCTGAAAATAGCAAATAATTTATGCAAGAGCAATGATAATGCAATTTGCATTTGTGATATTAGAGTTTCTCCCTGCTGATGAACCTTTTCCCTTAACTGGCCATAAGGAGCAAGCAGGACTGTACTGAACTCACACTGCTTGCAGCTGCTTGAAAAAAATAAATCTGCAAGTGCAGGACATTTACATCAAATCACATGTCCACAAGTTACCTTGACAACTGCAATGTCATGTATTGAATGTGTCTTGCGAGTTCATCTTTGCTGCGCTGAGTGTTAGTGAAAATGTGCAGTGGTCTAAAATAGCCCAAGTAATGAACAATTTATTTACATGCTGGTGTGAAGTGCCTAATGATGAAGCAATTTCTCTTCCCTGAGAGGCAACCTAATTTTGTCTTTGACTCATTACTAGTGAGTTTGTTTCTCTTGTATAGTAGCAAAACAGGATTTCTGATTTTTATTATCTGTGGTACTGAGTGGGCTGAAAGATGTAAGTTGTGCTTCTGTACGTATATACATTCATGCAGAATTTTCTGAAACATTACCATGAAGCAATGAAAAATCTATCTTGATACATAATAATGCAGTAAAAAACTACTATTTACTAAATAACTGTGTTCTAAAAGGAAATGTGTGGGGTTTTGAGCCTGTGAAGATAGCAGCTTGAACATCATGCAGTATTATATATTATTCATTATGAGACTAGGAAATTTTGTTCTCCACCTAGGGAAAATGTGTACCATTTCAAACTCATCATCTGACATTTCTTTTAAATGGCATGTTCACAAAGGTGTAAACCATCTAAAATTTCAATAGCCTTGACTACAGCAGCTCATAACAGGCTCAGGTTAATTCTCAGTGAAGTTGATGTTAAAAATTCAGAACTAATTTTAGATCTTAATGTAAACAATATTATGTAAATCTAATTTAATTATACTGCGGTTTAAGCCATTCTCCTGTAAATGCACATTCGTATATCAACAGAAAGCCTCTACTTGGTTCATGAGGTCTAAGGCTATGCAAGTTGTAATTGACTTCCAGAGGCACTGGGAAACTGAAACACAGCTGTGAAGAGTGCCAGAAAAGGTCAATAAAAATAGCTCTTGTTCAACAAGAGCTTTAGAGTCTGTATTTCTCAGCATTGGGATTTGCGGCTCTGTGGCTTTGCTATGTCCAGTGCAAATGGGTAAACTGCTTTTGGCAAAGCAGGATGGTCCATGGGTCCTGCCCCAGCCGTGCTCTGAGGGGGGGAACTAGCGTAAAAGTCAGCTGGGCTGTGTGTTCTTCTGTCTGAACATCACAAAAAGGCAGGTCACATAGCAGAAATCTAATGTTCTATTTTCCCTAACTGAAGATTTGGTTTTTGGTTTTACTTGACTTGGATTAATATCTCCAAAGATTATGTTAGTTGTTTGTTTCTAATTTTAAGATAGGCATTTGCAAGCAGTGGTTAAAACGCTAGAGACCAATTGTATAAACAGATTGCCTTCTTATTGCATTTGTTGAGCGCATCTATTCACCATTGTAAGCACAATAAATTGTCACTGATTTCAACAGGACATCTTTAGCAGCAGCCTGCAAAAAATGATGAAAAAGATTTTTAAAACAAAAATTTTCAAAGGACCTAAGGATGTCAAATGACCAACGCCCATCAATTAAAACCTTTTGGACAGTTCCCACCATGAATGTCTTTTCCATTGTCAGAAATGTTTTATTCCTGTACTTACTGCTTTGGAAAAGTCAAACTGTAATAGATTGCTTAAGATGTTTTCAGGTCTCTTTTTATGAACACTTTAAAAACTTTGGACCTTAAATCAGTTTCTGCTACATGTTTGCAATGAAACATGTTAATTAGTGTGTACTGCACCATGTCCAGGCTCATGCTGTTCTCCAATGCCATGTAAAACTAGTCATGCGTAACTATAAAATTTCTTAAATCTATTTGGCTTATGATTGCTGAGTAGGTATTGGTCTTGCTTACCAAATACAGTTCTTGCTGGAACAGATTCTCTGTTAAGCCAGAAGGACACCTGTGACAGTATCACTGTCATGATGCATGGCAGATAAGTCTGGATGACAAAGTAACCAATCTTTCTCTTCAGATGAAAATGTGTAGTCATAACAACATATTCCCCTAAAAACAAGAAAAACAGGAACATTAAAGCTTTTATAAATTACAAATTACAGGGCTTTCTAGGGAGTTGGGTTTTTTTGTTGTTGTTGGATTTTTATTTATTTATTTATTTATTACTTATATTTACCTCTGTTGTAAAAAAAAAAGTCCCCAGATCAACTTGGGTCAGCTCTAAAGGAAACATTCAATAGCACAGATTCTGAAGTTCCACTAATAATACAAAACTAGACAGTTCTGGGAAATGCTAATTAAATTTACATCTTCTCATCTATGCTGACTAGTGAATGAAAGTTTGCATTGACTGGTGGCTCTTGTGAAAGGCCTTATTCCATTAGAAGACAGAAACCCACCATAATATACACATGTAAACATCATATGAAAACGAAATCAAGACTGGCATTCAGAAGTGTTTCAGTCAGGCCAGGCTGAAGATCCAATTGTCGATGTGATTGCGTCTGCATTACAGTCTGTGCTTTATGTGCTCTGAAGATTAAGTGTCCCTGTTCCGCTAATTTAGGACTTTACTAAATGATTGTTCTCTCCTGAAGTAAACGGACAATGCAAGAATAACACAGAATATTTTCACTGGTGCTCACTTTTTAGGTGCTACAAGAGCATATGAGCTGGGTATTCTAATTGCAACTGAAAGGAATCTTAAGTGTTTATATAACTCTATAAATCTTACCTGTCAGAGCACAGTAAATAATGCCTTGTTTCAGATCATTATTTACAGCATTGAAAATAGATTTCGAAAAACAGTATACTATCAAAAGATTGAAAAAACCTATTGTTGTGACTTTTTTTTAGTATATTGATTTTTCTTATTATGCAATAAACATTATCTTAGGAAAGAGACAAGTAGACATGTAACTGGATGGAAACCTCTGTCTAGATGAGAGATGACATGTGAAATTACTGTTATTCTATTTTAAAATGTAGGCAGTTGGAAAGAGAAATTTGCTTTTGTTCAGGAAAACTTAAATTGGATTGAAAAACCATGTCTAGACATTGACTGCTTATGCACCAAGCATGTCAAATGCCCTTTTCTTTAATTCAGAGTCTAGAAGAACGTTCATTTGAACAATCTAGTTCAATGTATAACCCTGAGGAAAGCTTATAAATAAAACGTGACAATATTCCCGGTATATTTTGATATAAAAGACAGTAGCAAAGCGGGGAAAGAGCATCAATTATAAATTGAGAGGTAAAGCAAAGGATATACAGGAAAGTTTTATTTCAAAAATAGGACTGGCAGAAGTACTACAGTGGGCATTATTGCTTCAATTTTGCCCACCTTTCTTTAACCTTCCCTAAAACAACCTTCTTTTCATCTGTACCAGAGACTGTTATCTCGTGAAGGGTGCCAGCCTTGGCTAGAAGAGCCAATAATTTAATTTTATCTACCAAAATATCACGTGGGAAGCTATTTTAATGCAATCAGATACAGAATGCTCACAACGGTGTGTCAGAATTAATTCAGTGATTGTAGATGGCAAGCTAAGAATATAGAGTGAACATGCCACTGTAGTCTGAAGCTTTATTTAGCTGCTTAAATTATCAAAGTATTTTTAACCTCTGGAAAATGAGAACAAGATTCAAAGCATAAAGGCAATTAAAAAGACAGGGATTACTCTCATCTGTTGAGCATTGCAGCAGGCCCGAGCTAGAAGTCAGCTAAAGGTAATGCCATGAGGAGTAAACCAGGCAAAGTGTAGGCCTAGGAGAAAGCCTGCAGTTCAGTTACAAGATAAAACACGTTTTTAGGTCTGTAAAGTACCAATGGACTGCAATCGTTTAGAAGACAGTAGATCTCTGAGACATATTTAAATAAATGCAGTACTTGAAAGTACTCCATTACCTACTGTATCTTTAGCTTCCCACGTTTTACGGCTTTTAGTTGAAAAGCATAACCACATTTGTGGCAGCTGCTGACCACTGTCTAACTTCCCAGCAATTACGCTGTAATTTTGTTTTCAAAGGTTTGTAATCCTACAGTGTATCAGAATCGTTGGGTCAGATGTTCAGGTGATATAAACTAACTTGTGTTCTTAGAAGACAACAGCTGATAATTCAGTAAAGTCACATCAAACCTGTTACTCAGTGTTGCATGAACCATTTGTAAGAAACCCAGTTTATTAGGTAAGCACCTAAAATTAACGTGCATCACATCAGACACAAGGTTTGAGGTAGGGACTATACTTTTCCTATCACTGTAGGGAGGAATTAAGGTATTCCTTGCCATCAATTTAAGGCAAAGTATTTGTCATTAACTACTTATGTCATGTAACCCAATAGAAAAACCCTTACGAACCGCATCCTCTCAGCAGATTTACAGATCATCAGGAAAAAAAAAAATTAAACATGTACCATTGTGAGTATAAATCCTGGTGATTTTTCAGTGTAAAGCAATGTTTTCAAGGTGGCAAAATAATTCTATGGAAATAGAAACTTACATGAGCTCTTTAAGTATCTATTAAGGTGCTTACAAAAAAGATAATTTTGAACTCTTTCAGTGTCAATATGAGTTAGTAGTTGGAGAGTGACAGGAATCTTTCATACAAGTAAAAAGTGGATGACTCTCCGCTTAAGCAAAACAGCAGCAAGAATAAGTATTATTTGTTTACTGAATACTATTTTTAAGCCTTTAGTACCTGCACATTCCATTGCCAACATAGACGAATAACTGCAAGCGCACGTTGACTAGGGATTCACCAAGTCATTTAATAGTTTTGAGAATGTTTAGAGTAACCCAGTTACCCCCAAAGTCCTGAAAAATATATGTCTATAATTCCAGACAACTCCAAATATCAGCTTAAAATTGCCCAAGCTGCTGTTGATTCCTCTAATGATCCACGGAATCAGCTGCATGAGAGCTTAATGTTCTTGCCAAATAAAGGCACTGACAACTTTTAAGAGAAGATTGTCCTCAATTCCTTGTATCTTTTTTTTTGTCAGATGAGCCATCATCCATAAGTATGAAAGCAGAAAAGGGATCTCATAATTTTCCTTACATATGTCATATCTTAAACCAGAGATGATCAGAGGACAAAGATGTGCTGGAGGATTCTGTTGAGATTAGCTACCCCTCACCTGAATGGGGATCACAACCTGATCCACCATTATTTTGTGGAAGGCAAAGCATTTGTCTTTCCTAAGTAAATCAAGCAGAATTTTTCCTCGAGACATTGAATTTCCAAGCAACAAATATGTTTATTCTATCACTGTATATTCTTATCAAGTTGTGGCTAAAGAGGATTGCAAATTTGATACCTAAACTATTCTTCAATGGGCTTATTTTTAGCTTGAATAACCATTGTATTTAGTTCTTTGTTGTTTTTTTCCTGCATCTAGACAATACAATCTTTATTTCAGCAGATATTGGTTATACTGCATCTAGCTTTATAGATAGGAATGGTGAAAATTTTCTTCAAGTAGAAAAAGGAGGCAAAATTCAAACCTAGGAAATGTCATGAGCAAAACAAATATCTTTTTGTTTCTTCATGGAAATGTATGAAGAACTTTTACACTTAAGTTTGCCTTCAGTTCTGCTTAAAAATTCATAATCTGCCTTTCTTAACAATTTATAGGTTGCTTTTCACATTACTGTCTAATTACCCTGAACTATGTCTGGTGTTATCTGTTTGGTTTAGCTATGTTCCCAGGCTTGTGAGTCTCTTCTGATTATCCTGCTGCCCTTATAACGCCAGGAGAGAATTGCTGCCGAGTGCCAAGGAGCGGGCACATGGGCTGCCGAGGTCCCTCTGAGTGAGTAGCTTCAGAACAGAAAGAGCAAAGAGCTCAAGATCCTTGCAGTTCCTCACAAATCCTATTGACTTTTCAGCAAAGGGCAGCTGGGGTGAATTACCGCTCCACGAAAGTCAATGGCAACATTTCTAGCTGTGGCCAGGCCAAGAGTTCTCTGCTTTTCTTTTGTCTGATGCATGTGCCTGTGCTCAATAATGGAAGCAGTGAATCTATAGGAGCAGTTGTGTTGATACTGTCCTTATACAGAGTCCTTATTACTACCGTTCTACTTACTTTTATGATTACATCAACTGAACAGAATCTTCCAAGAAGTAACCTGGATATTAGTCCACTAGGAACCTCTGACTGTGAGAAATTTTTGGAGGCTTAATAGAGCATATGAATATATTTTGGTAAGCTAAATAAAAAAATGAGTCACAAATTAGAGTTCGCCTTGACTTACTTTTCTGTAAATATGCATTGACTTTATGAATGACACACTAGAAAGTTAGGTTTATGCAGGTATAAGTGTACTTCTCTAGTTCGGTCAGAACATTGGGTGCATTCAAAGCAATACAACTTCTAATGCTGTGCTTCTTTCGGTCCATTGAACAGTGCAGTCAACCCTTTCAGTGCTTGTTCATGCCTAATGCTCAGTTTATTACTGTATTTAGGTCTTTGTGCCCCTTCCAAATTAATTGAAAAAAAAAATAATCTTGAAACAAACACTGCAAAGCGAAAAAGAAAACTTTAACAAGCTTCAAGGTTACAGGTATATAATACTATAAATGTCAGCTATATTTCTGTGTCTTGATAACAGTTTTGAAGCTGATGCTATCATTAAGACACCTAAATACTGTTTGGATATTTAAGATGGCTTTTCATTTGATGACATTTTTTTTACTCTCTGAATATCTCCTTGAGAACTATATACTTTCTTTTAGCAACTTCACTGCTTCCAGGAATATGATCTTTGAGGATTCATATTATACTGGTTTTTTAAGCTTATATAATAAGCAGATGATACAATAAAGATGTGAGGAGTGCTTCTTTACAATGTAAATTACTGCTTCTCTCTGGCTAGACATGTCACTATAGGGGGCTTTTTAATTGTTCAAATATTTTAACCAGCAGTTGTAGTAAGAAAGTAATCCCAAGATGTGTTACCTTTTCAGAGTCATGTTTTCCTAATCGGAAGCTCATATATTACAATATACCTTTCTCGCTCTTTGGTCTTTATATTTTTCCTCGTGCTCTAAATTACATTTTGGCAGTTAAAAATGACCCTTCCCAAAAAGCCTCTTTCACAGACCTGTGCTGGACTGTACAATTCCAGAGTCCACAGTCTGTCCAAGCAGATCATATTGGTTCAATCGAGAGCCGTCTTCAGCCACAACAACTGACCTTGCTGGTTCCCGTGTCCATTCATACACGACCTCTGCTCTCGTATAAGCATCTAATTTAAAAGAAATACATTTCATTTCAGCTTTGCACCTTCTGTTGCTATATAGCTTTATCAGAAAAATATTTTCAGCAGTAATTTGAACATTAAATTCTCTTTAATTACCTGTAGAAACCCACAACTAGCTTACTGGAACTTTTTAATCTATGGGAAATATAACTGATTTTATAGGTGTATTGATGAAATGATTAGCTAAATATCTACTATAGGGCTGGATTAAGGTTGATCCTTAATGGCATGAAAATCTCTCCCTTACATCATTCCTACGTATGTAAAACCTGAGTAACTGGAAGCGAGAGTGAGATGTGGAGTTTCATGGACATGAAAGGACTCCAACTCTTTTTCTGACTGTTGTCGATAAAGATGAGCCCCATTGTTTCCAATTAGTCACAGTGTGGTGTTGTCTGGGCCACTGTAAGAAAATAAGTCCTCCTCAGAGTGGCTTCAGTGCTTTTGGCTAGAGCTCTCCGTTTGGTTATCTCCCCTCGCGCTGTCGTTGCTGTGTAACAGGCACAGCAGACATTTCTGAGGCTGCCTAGGCTCCAGTGAGTTTGAATCAAAATCTGGTGGTTTTGCTCTGATTACTTCTGGGAAATGCTCATACTCAAGTTAATATTTGAGCCTTGAACAAAGCAAAAGAAAGACACTGGAGGCTCTTAAACCAAAGGAGTCTAGTATGTTATACAGATAATTCAGTAGCATAATACATATGCCATTCAGGTAGTTTGTGCTGTTATTAAAATGTTATTTATGTTATTTCAGAAATCAAACTATATATATGTTTAGTCTCAGTCCTGTTGTAAAGTTCTTCTGTCATTTTGCATAGTCTGGAGTCTGACAGCTCTCGCTCTGAGCAGGTAGGGTGGGAGTTAGTTGTCTGCATAGAAACATCTAGTGTAATTCTTCGTATCTAAGAGTATCCAAGACACGTATGGGACTGAACCTGTGATCAGAACCTACAGAAACTTTGCACCCACCAAAGACAGCTGGAAGCCAGATGGGACATCTTAGGTCATCTAAAAATGACAGTAGACTCCCACCTATAGGATGACATCTTCCCTTTTTTCGGGACTGGCAAGCAGGAAAGGACAAGGAGGAATCTACATCACTTGACCTCATTTATGAGTTAGTAACTTTATCTTAGCAATGTATGAGATAACAGTAATTGAAGAGGTGGTGTTGGATGAAGTGCACTGATAAATTAATTGCATGGCATTTGATCCTGCTTTATTGAAGCGTAAGGCTGCTTTTACTCTCAGACTTGATATTCCCAAAGCACTGTAACATGTACGTACGTGGCTTCTCTGAATCAATGGGAAATGGAAATCTATGTCTTAAAAATCCTGACCTTAAAAACAAAGGCACAGTAAGTACAAGAATTGGCTTGCCAATCTAGTCACATAAAAAAGGGCTGACAATAATAATATTAATTTTCAAGCGTTTTACTTGTTCTGGAGCATGAGAGTAGTTTGGAAGAGAGAGACTGATTTCCTGTGCTGCTGCGAGCCGCTGCATTGGGGTGGGGGAAGGGAGTCCACTCACAAGCGCTGGAAGCGAGCTCACCCTGCTCTGTAAATGCCAGATTCGGTATTCTGTTTGGTTTCCATCCTCAGCTTTTTGTTCCTATCATTGCTGCTTTCCGGAGTGGCTTCAGTTCGAAACTGACAATCAGATTTTTGTGGTCAGAGTTGAGGAGAGCATCTGCCTTTCTGATTTTGTTTTGCCAACATATGGCTTTTTGTTGTTCCAGAAACTCTTCAGCATTTGTCATATTGAATTTGCATTGGATAACCTCTAGCTTAAGCTCTTATTTTGGCATATCAGTTTAGTCTTGGAGTTGGGTCAAACATTTGCTGGCCTCTACAGAACAGACAGAGTCCACAGGTGATGTGCAACTCCCTCCATATGAGGCTTTTCTGGATCCAGCTCCAACAAGTGATGAGTAACAGTGGAAGGCATGGAAAAACTCTTATCTAGTTTTATTCATAACAAACAAAGCTGGGCAAACATTATTTTGAGGAGCTATTAAATGTAATATTACAGTCTGCACTTAAAGCATGGCTTTCATGACAATTAGAGGTATTTTTCAGTTGGGTTTTTTTTTGATCCATTAAGATGATGATAATTAATTGCTTTAGTTGGCTGACAAATGTTGGTCACAGTTGGTCACAAGTGTATATAAATATGATTTCTAATGAAAAAGTGGCAATTAATAACTCTGTGGGTTGCTGTTGGGGGTTATTCCTTGTTTGTTTGTTTTTGTTGTTTGGGGTTTTTTGTTTGTTGTGTGTGGTTTTTGTTCTGTTTTTCTCAGTGTACAATGGTGAGTCCTGTTTTCATATGCTGCTTGGGTCCAGCCATTTGTCCTGTGGCAGATACTTCTGTTTATATGAATAACAAAATATTGAGACAAATGTTCTATAACCTGATAGTTATGACATATAATCTGATGACAATGAGGGGAGAGGTCCAGCTTTAAGACCCTATTCTGAACAGTTAATTCCCCATGCAATATTTGCGGTAAAGCAATGTTACAGAAGGAACACATTCTCATGAGGATCTCAGACTAGAAGCTCACCTGAATTTAGCAGGGAAATGCAAAGTTTCCCTGAAAACTCCTTCATTTTGTCTTATGGCCCTTCCCAGCATTTGGAGTCACTTGTTTTGCTGGGTACTGCTTAGGATATCTGGCATGATAGCCAGTTAGTGTTCAAAGCAAAAAATGAAAATAGCCTGCAAAGCATAGCCGATCGTGCCTGCGCTCTGAGCTTGGAATGCCAGTTATGGCCTATGACTTGAGCGTAAGGAATAGTATTTCAATCAGAAATATCACTGATTTTTTTTGTTCACTTAAGAAAATAATGTATATTATGGTTAAAAAATATTTGCGTGATAAAAAGGAAATCCATTTAGATACAAAAGATATGCAGATAGACTTGCACATCTTTTTCCTATCTTGTTTTTACTTTGTGGTGTGGTTCTGTAGCTGTATTCAAATCCTTGTTAGCTATCCCTTTTCATTCATAATTTCTGCGTCTCTTGGTGATTTAGTCAAGGCAAGATCCTTAGAAATCTGGAAAGCCATGCACCGTGTGACCCAACAACAGAGTAATCTGGGACACACTGGGCCAGAAATAATTCCATGTAGGAAAAAGATGGGAACTATTTCTCAGACTAGGGAGTGTCTGGTGTTCAGGCTGTGGCTCGGGGATGCTCAGATGTGGTGTCTTACCAAGTCTATAAACATTCAGACTAGGAGTTCACATTTTTTGAAAAACTGTTGATGGTTTAATTTTGCATTAACAGGTTTTATGTATGATTAGCCATCTTCCCGCCTCCCAGATGCAGCATGCAGTCTGCAGAAACACTTCAGTGTGCATTTCCAAAGAAATTCAGTCTTGCAACTGCTGCTGACCTGACTGGAATCTCAGGTGCCCAGATCCCACATTATTAATCAAGAACCCATTGCACCCACTGCTGTGTTTTTAGCTGGAGTCAGGCTTTGTGCCCATCCCCTTCTGGTTCCCAGCAGATTTGGAAATATTTACTGGAAGTGCAGTAAGAAAGCCTAACATTCAAGAAGTAAACTGTTATTGTCAGTTATGCTCCAGGTTTGTATGAACTTTTTTGTTCTCTAAATCTAGTAGCTCTTTAAAGACCAAACATCGGTCCTTTCTCATGGTAAACACAGAGCTATTCAGCCCAAAGTAAATTATCACCCTGTCTGGTAACATGTGAAGAATGAATTGAGTGTTCTATTTGTTGACTTCTAAAATAGATCAAGTCACTAAGTACCCATTATCAGTGAAACGACCCATTTCTACTAGAAAAAAATAGCCATTGAGGAAACATTTTGTACACTATTACGTCTTTCACACGTTTTTGTCTTCCTTGTTTGTTGAATCAACCAGAGTAAAACAGCTCTTTTTTTTTTTTTTATTTTCTTACTTAAAGAGTTGGGGGGGGGGATATATTTAATTTTTTAAAAATACTATGTTTAGCTAAGTTGTAAAGTATCAGTGTCAGGTTGGTTGTTATTCAAATGAAAGTTTTGGGGAGCATTCTTAGCTTACAGAACGCTTTGTCAGTTATTACACTGATTTAAATCACATTACATTTTGTCCAGTATATTCCCTAATCGAAGGTTACAAATGCTGCAAGTGTAGGACTCCATTTGGAGATTTGTCAGATTTTCTACTTCCAGAAATGTTGCATGATTGTAATATGAATATTTTATAATCTTAGGCAAAATTTTGTTCTAAACGAGCCAAAACTATGGTAGGGGAATTGTTTTCGACTAAATCAATTCATTGATCTATGGTCTAACATTAATTTTTGGCTTTTAAAAAAATAAAGCAACTATAAGACTAACAGCATTTTCTATGTGACAAACTACGTTTCTAGGTGTTTGGGGCACTGTAATTTTTCTCTTTTGTGAATGTCCAGGCATGATGTCGAAAGAGATTAAGACACATTGAAAAAGGTCTATTATATTAAGTATAAATATACATATATATGAATAAAAATACAAGCCTGCAATAAAAAGTGAAAAATACACAAGATTAAAACCTTGAGGTTTTCTCAGTTGCAAAATACTCTTGTAAAGTAGCCTAAAAAGGGAGAAACCTCTATTTGAAATAAACTTACAGCTTCCAAATTTCAATGGGCAAGCATGTGCATCCATAGGAAAGTCTTCTAAATGCATTGGGCATTCTGCTCTCACAGTCAATCTATAATGGATTAACGAGCAAAAGGACACATTTATTCTGGTTTCAAAGAAATAGCGAATAGACTTCTATTAAGACACATAGAATAAGCATAGTATAATATTTGTTGTATGATTAATTAGCAGCTAGAATGGGACCTGCATTGTCGGGCCGGGCATGCTGGCGGGTCCGTTTACACACAGCAGGGAGACCGGCTCAGCCCCCCTGCCAGGTACAGCAGGAACACGCTCAGACTTCTGACTTGGCATGAGGATTAAAATCTTTTAGAAACTGGAATTGCTTCCTTGCTGCCGTCATTGAATTGGCCCATTCTGGATGCTCAGACATTTGCTGAAATAATTTTTTTGCTATCAGCCTGAGTGCAAACATGTTTCTTAATAAAAGAGATTAAATAAACCAGAAACAGTCACATACCAGACATCAGCAAGGAATGAACAATAATACTTGAATACTAGGCAGAAGATTCCATTAAGGAGCTTGCAAAGGTGAGCAAATAGAAATGGTTATGGTCAAAAAAGGAGATATAAGTGAACAATGTGCTGCCAAGATAGTGTTCTTGTGGATTAAATCCCTAACAGCCAATCATTTAGGAAGACAAGAAAAAATTGAGTGGACTTGTATAACTACCAGCCAAGCAGATTCTACCCCAGCCTAGGCAGTCTTGAAAGATGTTGCAGAATAATCTGAACACATTTGTCAGACTACCTAAAGCCTCAAGACTTTGTTTACTCTAAATTCTCGTGCTGCTTTTAAAAACATCTTCAAATTGTTAAAAGAAAACTCAATGTTGACCTATGTACTAACATATCCATCTTGACTTTGAGTCAATAGAATCACTTTATACCTTGTTTGATTCCATGGGAGATATAAATAGGGGATGTGTAGCTCTGTAAAGAAAACATACCTTTTTTTTTTTCATTGTTTAATTTGCATTCTTTTACTCCAGCACATTTCCATGACCCTGTATCATCGTTATTTCAAAAGGTTTTATCTAACTCCTCTGACAACAGAAGAGCATAACATGCTGCCAGTAAAAGTGGTGCCAGCACAAAAGTAATTTTTTCTCCTAACTTTCCAAATGCTTTAGTTAATTGTTTTTGTTGTTATTAATGAAATAAGAAATATTTATCTTTAGACTGTCTATTTCCAAGCACAAGAAATGTGAAGAATAGGCAATAAATTCTGTGTGCATCTGCTTTCTATAGGATCCAAAGATCCTATAATCTAGTAGTCTAGGTTGTATTTAACTTTCAGGCTTTTTTATACTTCGCTGATGGAATCCTTGAAAGCAAATCCAAATTAAGGATTGCTAACACTGTAAGTCTGTTTTTAAAATCGAGCATTAAGATGCATCCAGGGAGCGTAAAGGTAGCACAGCAGGAGGGAAAAAACAAAAACCAAACCAAACCAAACACCAAAACAAACACTGCAAATGTCTCCGTTTGTCCATCACTCCGTAGCCTGTTGTGAAAATAATTACTAAGCAGGAATCAAATCATTCTCAAAAAATAAACTGTTTGTTTCCTATTTGGAAAATTATGCTGTAACAGGTTAAATTGTCAAACTAAATGAAGGATATAGTATTTTAGGGCTCACCTCATTGTATATAGTAATGTCCCATCCTCTGTAATTCGTAATAGTTTATTTGGCATCGTCATGTTATGAGCCACTGACTTCTTTCCATTGTGGAAAAAGGTATCAGGTGTCCAAATTTTGCTGGCCATTAAATTATTTAACCGGAGAACAGTCATAGGTCCTTTGAATTTTAATCTCTCATCTTTCCAGCTTTGACGGAAAAATACGTCTATAGTGTATTCCTACATCAATTCAGAAAAAAAGAGAAACACTTATGATGCCATATGTTGAAAAATGAGAACCTGAAAAGTATGTTCTTACTGTTCCATAGAAGCAAGATGAATAATAGTGAAATTAGTAGCTATCATAATGTTCATTCTGTATATTACTTACAATGTACCTGGAGCTGGTTATTAAACAGTTACAATATCATTACTGTGTTCTACAGAATAAATGTTAGAGAGAGTAGTATATCAAAAGTTGACAAGAATTTGAGATAAAATATTGTGGAAACAAAATAATTCATCCTTTTTTCAGTTTTCTTTCACCTTCCATAAAACTGTACTTTGAAGCTGTGGGTATATGTGACCAATACATCCAGCATAGGAAGAACATGTTTCTTAGAAGAAAACAAACCTGATAAGAGGAAGGGGAAGAGGTGCAGTGGCTGACTTGGTGTACATGGGGAGAACCAAAATAACCAACACTCACTACAAACTGAAAGAATCATTTGTTTTAAAGCAATAGCAATAAATTTAAGAGGGAGAGGGTGAAATTAGGAAAAACATGTTGAAGTATTATCTATAAAATATCGATGTATGTGGGGTGAAAAACTCCTGTGGATGTAGTATAGTCTGGTATTTTCCCAGGAAAGATTCCACTCTGACATGAAAGTTCAATGTGGGATTATGCTGCCCCTACCATCATTTGTGGTTACGATATTGTGAGAAATGTCAAAAGCAGATACCCAAACACTGTTCAGAATTACCCTGAATGATAATCTTTTGGCTGAGAAACTGAACCGTTGCTGACATCTCTTGCCAGTGGAGATGGCAAATCCTGAAATAAAGAAAATTCCTGTGTGTGAAGGCACACATAGCTATAAGGAAAAGAGCTACCTCAAGGAATATGTTATTAAAGAGAAACATTCTGGAACAAGTAAGCAAAATCTCTCTGTGGCATGCTCCTTTAGACTTGTGATTTTTCTTTTGATGAGTGGCAATGCTCCGTAAGCAATAGCGAGGTGTTTATTTCTTGTGCAACTACGCGGAATGGTGATTCTCACTGGTGGTGTGTTCTTCCTGGTTTTAGGGTGGTCTTACTTTGGGGTTTTTGAGTTTTGATTTTTTTTTGTTTCTAATTTTATTTACATCCTAGACCTGAGAATAATTTTGGTGCATACTTAATTGTATTTCCGGTTTTCTAATCATGTGTTTAGTGAGCTGCTGAAGCCTGGATTCAGCTCTAGTGACAGCAGTTGTATACTTGTAGCCAACTTCTTGCTTCAGAATTTTGCTGCGCTGGGGCCTTAGGTTGAACTGCATGCAAGATGTTGTCCTGAGTGTGCAGCAGTGTAGGAGAGGAGGAGGTTTAAAATGCAGTAGATGGCATTAAAATATTGGATTTCCTCCATGTTTTACTAGTGCCAAAGAAAACTTCCTCCTACACACAGGGGAAAGGTAAAAGACATGCCCAGAAAGCTACATCATGCCGTGTGCATGTAAGCCAGTCCCTTTTTATCTCTTTCAACTGCAAAGAAGGAGGCGAGTGTGAAGGTGGTACAGGTTGCGAGAAGACAGTCTGGTTCTTCACTTTGTATCAACACAAGGTTTTTATGCTGGAAAAGAACAAGGAGTCTGAGAGATTTGATAAGGGACTTGACAGCATAAGACAAAATTCAATTAAAAAGCAGCTGACAGGTCGTGCCTGGCACAGACTGAATCTTTCTGTATCCCAGGCTGTTGGACCATATAGGATGAATTCATTTTGGCTGAGATTTCTTAAGTCCTTAGCTTTCACTACCCACTTTAACACGTACAATAATTTTCCTCAAATGAATCCTGAACAGACAGCTGACCTTCAAGATCAAGTCATCAGATACTCTGATTAGGGCTTTCTCGTACAGGAGGACACTATGCAGAACACAAGGATTTTCTCCAAACCATGTACTATAGCAGTGGTCTGCATGCAAACATATAAGCAAGATGAAGTTTAGAATGAATTCTCTACAGTGGAAACTCTTCATTCCTTAGTGTGCTGGAAAGGAAAGAAGATTCTTATCTGCACCTTGGCAATAAGTTGTATGGTGTTGAATATTAATAATATGTTGACTTAAATGCTTTCAAATTTACTCATCTGATATCTCTCCCCAGAGGCTGTTTATTCACAGGGTAGAGCACACTCCGGTCTACATCAGACAAGGTGCTGTACAGGAAGGCAGTAAAATAGAAACTCATTCCTGAAGAGCTTATAGCGTAGAAGAAGTGGGAACAAAGATTTAGTAGGAAAAAAAAAATCCGTCTTTGTGAAAAAAGGGTAATTTTAAAATTCTATTTATTCCAGATAAAATACACCAAAAATTTCACAGAAGTGACAGTCATGTGAGAGCAGCCTGTTGATTAGTTGATCTATTCATTAGCTCAATCCACCATCTGAGAGACCATGTCTGAAAACCTGCAAAATTCTTCCAAAAAAAGAAGTTTTGAGTTTAAAAAAGTGTGGGGTTTTTTTCCTGTTTAACTTTATTCACAAGTTTAAGAGCAAAACAAGACGCTCTCGTTATAGAATAACAGGTTATGTCTATGCTGTTCTTAAAAGAGTGTATGAGAGAGTGGGTAGGAACACCATGTACTCCCTGATATATCAGCCTACTATGTATCTAACTGCGTCTCTGGATTCCTGCAAACAGATGGTCTAGGTATGCGGACGTCGCACTGGGGCTACAGTTTCATAACATATGGCGTCAGCTAGAGCTGCTCGTTGCCAGTTCTCAGCCCTCAGTCCTGGGCTCAGACAGCGGCGCGTGGTTCCCTCGGTGGGTCGGTGCAGCTGCCAGGGGGCCTCCCTGTCACCAAGTCCCACAGGCCAGTCCTACACTTGCTGTAAATCTGCTCACCGGAGCAAATTTGGGGTAGCCCTCAAAGGATGGTTACTATGACCAACCTGTAGTATTCATAGAGGACTTTGCACTAAATGTACATTGAAACTAATGTAGACTTTATATTCTGGTAAAGTTTTCACTTTATCTTCCTTTCTCTGATTTTCACACATATTTCCTTAAGCAAAAGAGTTAGGATGAGTAGGCTGCACACACATTACTTTTTAGGGGAGGTGAGCAGGAGTTTTGCATTAAATACTTTTCTGTAATTCCTCAGTTTTCAACACATACGAACACCTGCCTGTGTGTTCTTTGGTCATATACTCGAATAAGAGACCGATGAATTCTTTCTCCTGTTTAAGTGAAAATCAGGAGTCAGTGTGGTAGGGTTTTTAATTATTTTTGAGATTTTTTTTTGGTAGGTAGTGATCACTCATGCTGTAGTAATTCAGCTATACTGAACCTGAAGTCAATAACCTTTTTTTCAAGCATGCCTATTTCTAATTATGAAAGAAGATCATTTTTGGCTGCCAAACTAGCTTTACCTTCTACTTAATAATTAAGTCACCTGAAACTACAGAGTAGATGCTGAAGACCAAACCTTATATAGTCCCAGGTAGTTCAGCAAGCCTGTCAGTTACTCTAAACTTAGGTCTACACGTAGGAAAGCATTCACATCCATTTGTTTTCTAGACCATCATTCACTATTGGAGTTTTCTAGTAAATCTGACTCAACAGAGCAAATGATAACTTAGCCAGGTGACTTATAGAAAACGCTAATAAATATCAATGCAAAGCATACATTAACCTGCATATATCTATTATACTTTTTTTTGTTCACCTCCCCCAAACATCTATGTCCATACTTTAAACTATGTTAATTTTCAGGAAATTAGCAAGAAGACAGGACTGTACAAAAATGGAGCAACCTCCAATCACTTTCAAACTGCAGCTGCTGCAGTTTTAATTCAAAGACTATTGAATTAAAAATATGTACATTTTAGTCACATGACTGAAGGTTTTGGTTTCTCCACTGGTAACTGGTTACCTGTTTTGAGACAGAAGTGGAGAAGCAAGATGAAGTGTATTGCTGAACCAATTAACAGAACACAAATAGTGGATGTCAGTGGTTTCTGACGATCTTTAATCCAAGGAATTTTCCCTCTTTTAATGTATTATATAATTTAGAGTAATAAGTAGATGTTGTAACTTCACAAGTTTATCACATAACAAAAAAGCAGAAGTCATTAGATGTGGGTTTTTTTAATTCTTTGTGGTATATATAGTACTCAGACAGTATGTATGTGCTGAGGAGACAAATCACCAGTGTAGCTATTTCCCTGGATTACTCTTCTGTTGCAGGTCTCCTCAGCAGAATGACTGGTCAAAAAGTCTGTGCTGGCCAAGCTATTCTTTCTCATTTAAATATCATGGCATCAGTTCCAATTATGTATGTGACTGTGGTTTTATAGTTGCTATCTTCTGAGCAATCAGGAAAATTGTGTCTTTGCGTAAAGTTCATTTAGTAAAATAACCTACATTGCAAAAGTTACTTTTCTGTTATTCCATCCTTTAACATTGTTTTGAGTAGTCAGAAATTTGTAATAACCTGGTATTTAAGGCCTGTCTACAGTTTTAATTCAAATTAAGAAATGGAACTTGTTTCCTTTCCTGTGATAATTTTTCTCCTTTTTCCCCCCCCATATTTCTTTTGGTGAATGTCTTTAGCTAAAAGTAGCCAGCCACAAGGCTGAACTGTTTTCTTCATTTAAATTAATGAGGATGTTTCAGCATTCATCCTAACAGAAGATCTAGCAGATACCAGTAGCTGCAGACCAGGCTTTCCCTGTCAATAACAACCTACTTGTGAAGATGTCATTTATATGCAAAATTTGAAGTACCTTATCCATATTTTTACACAATTTTTAATCTCTCTCAAGACCAGGGCTCATAGCATCTTCATTCAGTTTTCTGAACTTTTCCATCCCCTGCAGTTATCTAGCAATTTGATTTTAATATTAATTCCATGGAGAAGTGACACTAATTCTCTCATTAATCTTCCCTTTCAGCAGCCAAGATCTGGGAAAGTCACTTCCCATTGATCAGTAGCTTTTAATATAAAAATACAGGTTAGACTGTACAGATGTCACACTGTAGGCATAAGTGTTAATTGCATTTTAAGATGATGATCTTTCTCGTCAAATTGGATCAGTGATGTGCCAGCAAGGACCTGAGCAATCATTCTCAGAAGAATACAGATCCAAACCCTAATGCATTTCACAACGTATTATGTAGCAAATATAAGGTCTGTTAAAACACATAATTAAAGGCACTGAGGCTGCTAATTTCAGGGCACTTAAATGCAGTCACAGCTAGCAGGGATGGTTGCACATAAAAGCTGACAGCATTTTGGAATTAAGGATTTAAAAACAACAACAACAAAAGCAGCCTTAAAAGGACTAAATAAGTTATTGCTTGGATCTTTCATCCTCCAAATTA
Organism: Patagioenas fasciata; assembly: GCF_037038585.1. NCBI lineage: Eukaryota > Metazoa > Chordata > Aves > Columbiformes > Columbidae > Patagioenas > Patagioenas fasciata. Next base: position 12,385,380 of record NC_092533.1, on the reverse strand, counting down.
AAAAGACAAGAGAAAATGAATGCAGTAGAAATACAGGCCATCACTTACCATATCATGGTCTGAAACAGGCCCAAAACTGGTGACGAAGATGTCAGTCTTCACTTCAGTTACACGCTCTGATGAAGCAGGAAATTAGGACAGTGAGTGTCTATCAACAGTCTTCACTGGATCTAACCACTACCAATACTCACAATAAATAGAAAAATTATTGGTCTTGATTAGCCATTCTAAAATTGGTCTACGATATGATCCTGATAATTTATTGCTTCTAGATTTCATTTCACAGTCAATACTGTCAGCAACACTTTTTTTTTATCAGAGCGTTTCCACAGAGCTTTTTTGAGACATGGGTTGTGGTGCCACAGTGCAGCAGCCGTAATTCCACTGTTGTGTAAATCTTTTTGCTCTCTGATAAATCTTCTTGCCTGACAATATAAATAGTGCTCTATATTTTACACAATATTCAGAAGTCTCATTGAGTACTCAGTGTTTCTGAGCAAGCTGAATGAAGGTCTCTAATAATTAACCTTGGGCTTATGAATTATGTATTTGGCATTGAGACACAGAAACATAGAAGAAAAAAAGAGAGAGAATACACTTCAGTGTATAGAAAAATAAAGCTATTTTATTGGTATGAGTTAGAACTAGCTGTATTACCCTTAACTGCAATAAACAAAAAGGAGATAATTTTTTTCCAAATAAATATCAGCTAAACTTCTCCGCTACAATTTTTGATTTAGGCTTAAATGTTCAAGTTAGTAAATGGTTTAGATTTCTTTTTAAATTGACATGAGCACTACCATTAGTTTTCCCTTAAACTACCCAATTTGTTTTATAGGCCTCAGTGACAGATTACTATAAAGAATAATTCAGAAATCTATAACATGTACCTAGCACAGATTGTATGTATATGCTGTACCATAAAGGTAGACTTCTCTGTGATTTCAAGGATGTCCATTTGTTCCACGGCACAATGCCCTTTGCCACTTCAGAAGAATCTAATTATTTTAGTGGTCACAAATGCTGAGTCTGAGATACCCAAAATGGTGCTGATCTCCAGAAAGAGCCAAACATCTGAATTCTGCAGATCTGCTAAAAGTCACATTGAGAAATGCACAAGTTTAACCTCCCTCTTCCTCTCCTCCCCCTCTACACACACACACGCACACACGCATGGAGTATCAGTCACTTGTGAACATATTGGTATTTTCTAAGCCACACATCGCAAAAATATTCACCCAGGATGGCATATATCAAAATAACTCAATTTAAATATAGCTGCAGGGAGTAACACCACCTGGAGGCATGAATCCAAACACTGCTGAGTGGCGCTAACCCCACCAGCTTTCAGAATTTACACTGGTGTAAATCTGAATACATTTACTAGAGTGCTACAGAGGCCAACGTAGGGGTTTTGGTAAAAATGTCAAATGTGGAAGGCGTGATACATTTCTCAAATAAATTTAAAAAAAAAAAAAAGAGAAATTTTGGATATTAAAAGTAATTCTAAAGAGACTAAACAGAAAGTACATGTATGGTACGTAAAAGTCATGCAGCAGGCAAAAATTTTCATAAGACTAAGAAATGTATGTATGTATGTAGCTATCTATATGTTATTTAAATATTATAAAATAACTAAAATAGAAAAGTAATTTAATACAACCTCTGATATCAATTATTTTTGGACTGCTTAAGTATGATTTGTTTCATCTTACAAGAATGTTCTAACAGACATGAAATAAGGAATAAAGGTTAAGCAGCCAGTAACATAAATTTCTGGTTTTGATGCATAATTTCTGATGCATATACAGGTTTTTCACTTCCATTTAAAAAGTCTACAACTTCTAAATATATACAAATGTAATTGGTTTTATGTTTTATGTTTTGTGAGACAGCGATAATCCAGATGTTATATTAGGTCTGATTCTGCTGCCTTTCCAGTAATGCACTAAGTGACGCTTGTATTCTGTTACCAAGTCAATGCAAAAATCAGGTGGTAGCAAGAGTAATCTCCAGGACTCATTAAAAAAGTTAAAGGATGAAATTTCCAAAGTATTATTTGTAATCACAGGAAGTAAAATACTATGATGTAGCTGAATTGCCTAATAATATTCTGTTTATCTGTGACTGACATGTGTACAAGCTGCAGTAACTCTTGACAAAAGCATTGGATAGGTGACATTTCCTCCTTGGCTGTGAAATGAATGTGTGACCTTATTATTGTTTACAAGCTTTTCACCTGACTGAAAGTAATTTAAGTATTCTCTTTACATCTAATTGGCTCTGGACTTAAAGAAGTTAAAATTTAGTGAAAATTTAATCTTCTATTACTGGAAGAACCATATGTTTGTCCAGAAATTACTTGGCTTGGAAAAAAAACTCTTCTGTCCTTCAGCCTGTCACTTTCACAAAAGTTCAAGAGGCCGTGATCTGGATGAAGGAGCTGGCAGAACAAGTAGATGAAGATTTCACGAGGGCCAGTAGAACATTGCTGAATGGATTCTTTAAATTCCAGCTACTTACTCGCCATTTCTTAAGACTGAGAAACTAATATAGTCATAAAACCTATTAGTGTTTTCGTATTGAAAAGTAAAATTCAAATTACTCTCTTAAAGATCTTTCATCCTGCCTCCACATTTCTCCATCTCCTTTCCATTGAGGCACTTCCACTGGTATCGTTAGGGAATAGAAGATGCTAGAAGGTCTTCGGGTGCAATGCATTCATCCCTACTGGTGTAAACTTGGAGTCCCAGCTCTGAGTGAGCTTCTATTTAATATAATATAGCTAATGGATTTACCTTGCTCAAATACAGAATATACTCTTTGAATTAGTAGCATATCATGCAGTGGTATCTTGAATCTAGTTTTGGGAGACGTGGTCATACTGGAGAGGTTGAGGCTTAAGGAAATCACTTTGAGAACACAGAAATGGAAACTAAAGGTTTTGGCAGTAAGATGGAAGATTTCCAAGGTAGTGGAAAAATGAGTGATGCCTATCACTTCTGGATAACATTGGAGATAATTTAAGGGGCATGTAAGTCATAAATCATAATAGAAAATCAGCTTGTGCACTCACAATAGATTGTGTTATCTTCATACTGATTGCACATTTGTAGAACACCTAATCCCAGGTCTCTTCAAATTCAAATAAAACCACTTTACACACCACCAAATGATTTATTTTTTCTTTGATATGTACCTCATTTTCAAGAGCAATGAAAAAAAAGTGTGATTGAACACACAGAAAAAGCTTAGTCCCTCCAAAGCCATATGGAAGTTTTGAGATTTTGTTTACTGTTTTACTAATTAGATGATTCAACTGTGCTTTGTTAAGAGCTTCAGAAGTTGTGAGTCACTCCTGCATAGGACATGTGTTTACTCATACAGTTGGGATATATATTTAGAATCAAGGTTAACCATGTTCAGTTTGCAGCTTGATTGCCATGGAAAGCTTAAACTGTGCTTCAAATGCTCAGAATGCATTTTTCAGGAACCCCAAATCCTGAGCTATATTCAAAACCTCCACAATGTCTCTAAGAACTACATAAAATTCTAAGTTATTGAACAAAACAAGCTCGGGTTCAGGAGCTGATCAGACTGCTGAGGATAAATCCATCAGTTGTAAAGACATGCTAACCGTGTCTCTTGGCTGTAACATCTATGTCATGAAGTAATATAGGGATATCTTTAAAATACAGAACAATTCCAGTAGACACAAAACAAACCCAAGGATATTATTAATGACTTCCTAGTTTTACTGTAAGGCACCCATAGAGTCCAAGTAGTTACTGATCAGCAAAATAGCAACTGAGTAGCACACCTGGACACTGGAGCACGGCCTCAGGCAATCGATCCACATCAGGCTGTGAAAGCACCAGTCAATGGCAACTACTGTAATTTTACTGTTTACAACTACTGTGTTTTGCTAATGATGCTAGGCTAACCTAAATTCTCAAAATTAATAACAATAAATATTTTGATTTAAACTCCCAGGGAGCTCATTATTGCTAGAATTGTGATTGGATTACAAATTGAGAACAAAATAAGAAATACAGAAACAGATTTATTTAAACAGCAGGAAATAAGCCTATTTATTATAGGAAACTATATGTTAACCGTTTCCCTTTCTGACCTGCTGGTATGTGAGCACAAGGCTTATTTGAAGTGCATATTTTCGTGGTTTAAATCAGTTTTATCTTTTTTTTGGTAATGCACTTGCTGCTTCTGCATGTCTTGTGTCAGTATGCGCTGTAATTATTAAAATGGAGACGACTTTTCCTATAGTTTTGAATGAAAGAATTTAGATGCCTATATAGCTTACACCTGTATTACTAAAAAAAAATAATACAGACTAATCACTCTGCATCCTATGAAGTATTTTGATTGAAGAACCACAACAAATACACTCATAAGAATGTTATGCTGTTGTTTTTGCAGAAGTAGGGACCAAAAGGGTGAAAAGCGACCTGTCCTGTGATTACCCGTCTGTAGGTGCTGCCAGGAAGGGTTTCGGGAGAGCTACGCGGTATCGTGGCAGCTCTCTCCATGCCAATTAACATCTCAGTGCTGCTCATATCCTCCCTACCTCCCTACTGTTGTATAAAATCAATTTTCTTAGGGGCTTCTATGGCTTTTTACAGTTGCCTTTGCATCAATGTGTTGCCTACTGTGTGGAAAAAAAGACCAAACTCAGCCCTTTCAGTTTGTAGAGATTTAAGTATAGCATCTAGGCCTTCTTTACTTACAGATTTCTGTGTAGGGATCTGGTATAGGACTGTCTTCATTTAGAGTAGAAATGTTTAGGTTTAATTCAATCTTTATGACACACACAGACCAAAACCATATTTTCTCTAAGCTTTTAAGTTAGCTCTGATATGGATTCAAATACAACAATTTCCACTGGGACCTCAATCACCAAGAGGTATGTTCATCATATATTTATACATAATATTATAATAAAACTGAATTTTAGAACCTAATTAACATAATACTGTCAGGTTTATTTTCCATCACTTTAAATATAATCATCCTGCGGAAGTAATGAATGGCGTGAAATAGACTGACATTTCCCTTAAGGACATTCACACTCAATTTTAACAAACATCACACAGGAGAGATCAACAAATAGCTTTTACTGATAACATAAACCAAGCATAAGTCTGTTAAATAGTGAAGTAATGTTAATATTTTTCTTAGGATGATCTAAGGGACCCAACTATAAAAGCAAATTTTGTTTAGGAACATTCTGGTCTTCATCATCAAACCCACTCTTGTCCTTCTTAGTTCTGTATTAAAAAAAAAAAAAAAAACCAAACAAAAAACAACCTTTCTACTACAAAATCTCTTTCAAAGGGATAAACCGCATATACAATTAGTCTAAGTTAAAAGGTCACAGACTACCTGATATGCTTTAGTTTTAGAGCGGGGATGTGTGCACTGCAAAGGTGATAGTCTTAAAAAATCTGTATTTGCCACCTGATGTCATGTTAACAAATCTCTGCACCAGGTCCAGCCAGGCTGCCCTGTGCAAGCTGCCCTCTCTGCACTGTGGCAGCATCCCAGGGCTCACCGCTGTCCCCCACATGATGACAACCCAGGAAAAAAGGCAATGGCAAAGTCATTTATCTGGGGAACTTATTTTTTCCACCATTTTTCAATTCTTTTCAATTCTTTTAAAGTATTGATCTAGACATAGTGGTGTACTAGGAGTACACCTCCTTATTTGGCTCCTTCCCAGCACTATCTGATCCTTTATTTTGTTCAGGATCGTGTACTTGAAAAAAGAACAGGATCTTTATTATTTAGCCTATTTCTGATCACCGCTAGTTCTAGGATCCAGATAGTTCCCACAGAAAATGATACTATTACCTAAATGACTTCAGTGTTTATTTTTTTGCTTTATGTCTAACATGATTTTCTCTTTTTCAGCTTCAATATGTTACTCTCTGCAATCCCTCTTCCTTGCTTTTTGTAAATTATCCACTCGTAGATCTAATAGGTCTCCTCTACTGTGATTCAGAATGGTTTTACATTCGTTTTGAAAGTTCCATTTTCCAGGTATAAATAACAGTAAATGTAGTTATTTGTCCATGTTTATGGATGAGTACAACAGATGCTGTTTCCTAGCATGTCTGACTAAGTGACTATGCCCACATATGAAGGAGGCAAACATTTAAAAACATAATTTATATCAATAATTCTTGATAAGAGGTGCAAATGTACCAATGCATAACATAGTGCTGTGTTTGTCTTTTAAAAAAAACTTTGATAAATTTTAGCCATAATGCTGTTTTTGAAATAATGAGCATATTCCATCACTATAATTTTTCTCTTTGGGTCACTTGCTCCATTTTTTTTTAATATTCTTGTTGATGAGAACTATTTCCTTCCTCATTTAATGGCAAAATGCTCAGAGCTGCTCACTTCATTTCAGATATGGCGTTACTGGATAATCTGATGAATAGTAATTTTCATTCCCATACTCATTATGGAGTATAGGTGTCGTTTAGCTTTCCTTTTGAAGTGATACCTCAAAAGGAGATCCAAAAAAAGGCAAGGGCGGACTTAGTATTAATCTAGTAGTGATTCCATGCATTTTCAAAGAGCAATTCAAAATTCAAGACCTCTAAATTTTGTTTTATCTCAACTCTCCACCTTTTAACCTGGCTTTCCAATGAATATATAGTATAGCTCCAACAATGTATCTTTGTAATGAGATCTCTCCAGGTGCTTGTTCTTGGCTTCATGGCACCTCGTCTGCCTCACTAGGATGTTTCTACTAAATAATGAAACTGTTCTCCACACTTATTACAAACTTGGGAAAGAGAAGCATCCTGATGTTTATTTCAAAAGGGAGGAAATGACTCCTATAAGCGAACAGAGCAAGATCAAGATCAAAATCCATTTCACAATTCGTTACAATTTTTCAGTAAACATACCTTTTTAGTCACTGAATTTTTCATGCATATACATAAACACAATGAAGGAGAAACAAACTGGCCAAAGAAACTCTATCATCTGCCTTTTCTTCTACAGGCAAGAAAGAGAGAAATTGGTTCTCTTTTGTGTTTCTGCTCATGCATTGAGTTCTGTTTTCTGCAGGTGTATATCTTTGAAAAACTGCACTACAGAAGGAGAGGTCGTCCAGGGCTAAGCAGAGAGTTTTCTGCAATATGCCCATTTCTGTAGCAGAAATTAACTGTACCATGTGAAGCTGTACTTCATCTACTGTTTCTCAGAAGGCATAGAAAGAGCAGGATAGACAGGTTTGGATAATTGGAAGGGTGCTTTAATGTAATCAGTGGTACGCAGATTTACATCATGCCTAACAGCATGAAATTTGTCAGCATAACATAGATGTATGAGGGTTTCCAGTCTCTTAAATTCTCTGATAGATACCTCAGCGCTAATATGGAATGAAAGTTTTAGACCTAATTATATGTATTTTTAAATGCTATTATATTGTAGCTTTCTTAGCTTTCTCTTTAAATTGGATAAAAATTGTGTTCTGATTGAAATATTTAATAAGAAGCCATCACTAATGTTGGGAAGAAAAATCAAACTACTGCTCTGTCATATACATTTTAAAATTTCCATCATGCTATAATGGAAGGCTGTTGAACTTACAACTCCAAAAATCATGCTGTATTTGACATATTGATTTAGATTCCTCACTGGATATTTTTACATATGGAACATTTCAGAATACATTTCCCCATTATACAAAGTATCTATATCAAATGTGTCAAAATTTAGTCTTCTCGAGGTTCTTAGCTCATATTTAAATACCTCAGCAAGGATTTCCAGAGGTGAATTTCAAAATTCCTAAGCAAACCATTTATTATAAATTGGTATCATAACTGAAAACAATGACCTAGATATTTGTGCCTTGTTTCTGAAATCTGTAATTTATGTCTTCTGAAAAAAACATTATTCAACGGTTAAAAGGTTAAACCTACCTCTTAATGTATTTGATTTTAAACATTAGGTTACTGCCCACAATTTCCGCAGATGTGGAATGTTTTAAAATTCCTAGTACTCTTAGTTATAGTATTCAAAGCTGATGAATATAACAGATAAATTCACTTGAACTGACACTGTGAAATTATAATGTACTGAGCAACAGGGAAAGTGTGATACTCAAGGTTCTTGTCTACAGGTAGGAACATGCAACATAATTCAAAAAAGGAGGGATGCAAAGATTGTTTAAACTTCTCTAAGCCTTGGTTAGAGAAACTACTCCAACCCTGCCTTCCCTCCACCCCATATTTCCCACGCTCCACTTGTTTTTGCTTTTAACTGGTAGTGATGCATATGGCTATAAAAGTTTGTGAAGAGGCTAATTTCCTCCTATAAGAGCAGTTACACTGAACAGTCTTTCTGTCAGGAGTAAATGTGAACTGGCCTGGATGATCCTTTCATGAGGTATGGAGACCTGTTCTCCCGCTACACCCTTCAAGTCTGGCTCCAGAACCATGTACAAACACACATACAGAGTACACTGTGCTGATGCACTTAGTTCTCTAAATTGCAATCCAAAGGATGAGAGAAAAGCCTTGCCTTGGATCTCCCTTTGTTTGGTCTCCTAGTAACTGTTAAACAAATCATAAGATCTACAAAGCTCATATAAGAAATCATCATATGCTCAGATATTTCTTGGAGACATGTACCAGACTCTACACAGTTTACAGTTTCATTTATTTATTGCCTTATCTGCTATGTTTATTTACTGTGATATAGTAGCTGACTGAACTGTACAGTTTCATTAATCAAAGATTAAGGAATATTTATTTCTACACTAGTCCAATGGTTTACAAATAAGCAGGCAATGGCACCAGTAGGTAAAAGTAGAAAGCGATTCTTATTTTGTTGTGTATTATCTGAAATTGCACACAAAAATTTATAGACCAACCCTTTTTAAACATGTTAATTAACACTTTATAAACAGAATTTTATCTTTAGCCATTCCTTGAAGTCAGGAAAGTCAAGCTATTGAAGAAGTTGGCTCACAATTCAAGAACTGTTGCAAGATCATAGCCTCAAACCACAGAATAAGCTTACTCTTATTTACCTTCCATTTCATCTGCAGGATATTGTGTAAGAATTCTTAATGTAATACCCTATTCTTATAATGCAGTTCCTTTAAGAGTTATGAAATGAAAATGGTTTGGAACTATACCTTGTGAGGTGGGTTGCTTTTTTCTTTTATTTTACCTGAAGAGTCCAGAAGAAAAAAAAAATCTGAAATAAGTAAATCCAACCTTTCCACGTGCTGGAAAGAACAGATTTCTGCTTGTATGTTTAGAACTTTCACAACTTTCATGTTTGTGAACAACAAGGTTTTAAGACCCACTTTTGAGATTGTGTCACAGCAAAACAAATCGAAGAGTGAATGTAGGGATGCTGAGAAAGGCTAGACTTTGTAATAACATGTTTATAAAGATCTAATTGCTATGTGGGTTTATACCTTTTCATGGATTCAGCACCAAGGACAGAAGAAAAAAAGACATCATTTTCAAGCTGTGAAGAACAAATGTTACAGAAACAAATCCTGACATACTGAAATAGAAAAAAATCTTATAAACTTCTCTGAGACTTTTATGACTAAGGTTGATTGATGCTTTCACTTTTAAAACCAAATCCTCTTATGAAGATAGTCATAGATGTGCTGTTTAGGCCTGAGTCATAAACTTGTCATTTGTCAGGTCATGGATCGTGTTTTATTTTCTTTTGTTCTCCATACATTTAAAGTTTTAATATGTATTCAGAGGTCTTCTTGAATTGTGAACCATCTTCTTCTTCCTTTGGGTATAAGTGTGAGAAAACTGAGCATGTGAAAGACAGAGATGGCATGGCATTGTTGGAAAAAAAGAGGCTATTGCTTATCAACATTATTTTATGTGTATATGTAAATGGAATGAAATGAAGTATATCATGGAAAAATAACAGTCTTTTAAATTATTTTTATCTAACATGTAACCTTGAAAATTATAATGCAACACACCTCCTAGTCCTGGTCTCAAGCGATTATCATAACCATCCAGCAGACGATCCAATATTCTGGTAAATACTGTGGTGTTGTCTTTAAGTTCATCTTGTGATGAGGTTTGTCCGTAGCTGAAATACAGAACAGTTAACACTGAAAAACAGTAATCCACTAATAACCTTACAAAACAGTAATTCCAAAATCTGTTTAATCTTGCTTATACTGGTTTGTGGTCACAAAATCTCCTCCATAAAACAAGATAGTAGTGCTTTATAGGGTCCTTTCATTTAAACATTTTCTTCTGAAATTGCACATTTTTTATAATTTCATAGAAAATCAGTGCCTCTCTATAAACAGTGAGCAAATAGAACATTCATTCCTTAATGTTTATCTCATTATTCGTTAATGGTTATGATGTTCTAATATGTGTGTTCCTCAGTAAAGGGCTCATTTGTCAGCAAAAAATGTGTTTAATTCATAATAAAGGATTTGCACACAACGAAAGATACAATAATTTATAGCACTGATACTTAAGTACTGAAAATAAATGCTAAACCAAAGATAAAATATAGAGAGATGTCTTCTTTATTAATATAGACGTAAATCAAGTGCGTGTGCATTTTCATAGATAAATATATATAATTTTGCCTAATTTTATTTCCCATTTTCCTTTAGCAATTAGATTTGGAAGAATACCTCCAACTTTTCCTTACAAATATGGAATGAAACCATCTGTTGATGTGGAAATCTTTCATGTCTATAAAGCTTCACTTACAGATCCCTAACACATATCTCTAACTTAGCCAAAGATCCTGAAATTTTGCTTGAACAAGGATGAAATTAAGCTCTTTGAACTCAGCTACCAGACTCTTAACTTTCATCAGTACAAATGAGAATGAAAACCTTGGGTTCAGTGACATCAGAATCAACATTTTTCTTAAACCTGAAATCTTTATCAAATACCCCATCATAGATGACTCCCTTAATCAGTAGAGTTTTTTTCATTGCTGGGAAGACTTCCATTATAAACATGAGTAGTCATCATGACTAAAAGCAAAAACTTTGGTTTCCAAAACCTTTTGTCACACACATTGCTACTGAACTGGGTAAACAGTGCAGTGCCAAAAAACTTCCCTTAGGCTCAGGTCTAGTCACAAACATGATTCTTCCATTGGGTAGCTTGTTATCTGTACAGCTCTGCCAGTTCCTGCTCTAACCGGCAAAGACCATCTTACGAGGAATATTGAGTTAAATGAAATGATCTGGTTCTGTTAAAATACCTAAGAAATTATTTTTTGTAAGCTGCATCAGTCAGACATCCTTTGTGTACCCCACTTGTATCAAATAAAGAGAGAAGGAGGAAAGACACCCTGAATATAGGTACTCTGGAAATGCTTCCAAGTTATTTTGCAGTACAGGTTGGAATGCATAACACTACAAATTTAAATGTGTTTCAGAACCGGCACTCATGGAAGTTTTACTAACTTTTGTTTAATTTCAATAGGACGTGAATTTGTAGAAAACAATTTTCAGAGTTTCTTTAATGCATATAAATCCTTCTAATGAAAAAGACAAAATGTCTAATAGTTTTTAAAAATACTATTAATAGCATCTAGCTATACCCTTCATTAAATTAGACAAAAAAGGTTGATTTATATTTCTCTGTCATACCTGCAGCTGAATGTCAAGTCACAGACATTAATATTTTTTTTCTTTTTTGCTTTCTATATGTTACCAAATAACAAGTTCTCCTGCTGTCTTCATTGAGCATTATCTTTCAAAGGATCGTTGCTTATACGCCTTATGTAGAATTGCAATACAGGACTTTTCACTGGATTAAATTTTATATTAACACTCGTTGTCAGTAAACGAGCTGCTGTACATACATATCTCAAGGATAGTAGAAGGTCATCAGCATTAAGGTGACAGGATATAAAAATACTTCAGAAATTTTAGTGGTAAACAAATGAGTATATTCGCAGATGAGGCGCCAGAAGGATGGAGCAGTGGCAGTGCAGTGGGAAAGGATGCAGCACAATTCACCACTTCCATTCTGGATGTCGCATTTGTCAGCACTCTTACCTATTCTTCCCACCATTTTATCGGAGGTAAAAAGCACCGTTAGGGCTGGTTTTAACTGACGTATGGTCACAACAGGAAGAATCTGAACATTTGTGTGCGTATGAAGTATAGTGTAACTCCAGAGGAGTTGTGATTTTTCATTCAAAACACACATATTATAATAGTCTTAGTGCTGGGTTTTTATGACAAGAAGAATGGTATGGAAAGACTGTGCCTTTCTGTATCACAAACATGTTATCTAATTCATAAATTGTTTTTTATCATAGAGGATTAACAGCACTCCAAAAGAAAAGGTAGGGGAAGTTACTATGACAAAGTGGCTTTAGAAACAGATATATTTCATGTAAGATGTGTACATTTTGAGGAAAAAGTGGCTGTATGCGATTGTGTTTTCATATTAAACCACAGTATAATAAAAAACTGTGCACTAACTCCATCTACAGGTCATTATAATAGTGACACACCATATAATTTTTAAACACTAGTCAAATGCATTTTAATTCTCACTTTAAGAACACGCATGCATACATTGTAGGTGTAACAAATATATGTACATATATATATATGTACACATATCCATATAATAAACAGTTTATCGCAAAATTCTTTAGCTAGGCCAGATAACTCACTTAATGAATACTTCAAATCTCACCTTTCTTAATATATTATCAAAATAAGGTATTGCTTCTAAAAGTCATGTTTATTCAATACAGCAGTTGTTACTTTCATCACCTGCTTTAATTCTTATTTCTTTTTTTTTTTGAGAGAGAGAGAAAATGCTTGTGCAGATGAATCTTTGCCCAGAGTAACCAGAAGATAAGTTTATCTGGAGCTGAGAAAGCATAAGGAGACACTATGGAGATCAAGGCACAAATATCAGGTTTTAGGGATCTTTGTTGACAATACAAAATTTCTACTGCTTTTTGGTAATTAGGTAGTATTACTGGCAGGACATCAACGTTTTTAAAATACAGAAATACATCTGTGAGTCTTCTTAAACACCTTTACCGAATTTTGAATTGCAGAGAGTACTTCAAGTATACTCCAAACTGCTTTGCAGTCTTTAGTTAACCTACTAGTTGTTAGATGAGGTATTGTATGACTAGAAATTGTTCTTAATACTAATGCTATTTTTAGATTTTGATTTCAACATATATTCCATAAACATTCAGTGCAGCGTGGTCATTCAAACATAAACTATTATGTGGTCTGAGCTTACAAATTCTCCTTCATCCAAGCAGAGTCCCTTCACCAGGAAGGTCTACTTCAGATTTGGAAAAACAGCTACTAAGTTAGGATACCATCCTGACCAACCAAGAAGTGAAATTTTTGCCTTTGCTTGCAGGGACAATGAAGTTACTAAACAGCACTTAAATGAGATTTTTTAAAAACTTAATTACACTTTTTTTTCTTGTAAAGAAACTTGTAATTCTGAGCAGTCATTATATAAGACTCTAAAGGATTGCACAGGTGTTTAAGAGATAGGTTAGTTTCAATTTGTTTCAGGAAGCTTTGGCTTTTTTTTTTTTTTTTCTTGACAATATTGAAAAAAAGGTGTTATGCAAACAAACTGGTTTTCTTTCAGTCTTCCCTTAGTTAGATTTAGCGGGGATTTGAACAGGGATTAACTTCCCTCAATATACTTATAGTAGTAGTGCAGTCTATGCAGTATTTGTCTTACGCTGCTATATTAAACTAAACGCTCCTAAAATTGTTGGTGCATTAAAAGAATATCTCCCCACCTTCTTTCAGTCAATGCATTGAGAAGGAGGCTCCAGGCCCAGAGGCAGTCACAAAGCACCAGGAGTCTCTTCATGGTGGGCTCTGAAACTGGAAGAAAAAGAATCATTAACATCCCCTACATTAAAACAGGTACTGTGGAAAAAAATGTCTGATTTTTGAAACTTTTGGAGAACAACTTGATGTCAGGCAATGACCTTACAATAATATAGCTCATGTCAATCAGAATAAGGGAGCATGGCCTTGGCTGTTCTTCTGTTTACCTTCTAGACATAGAGGTTTAAAGTGGGATTCATTTTGTGGTAAGGGTGTATTCTTTTTTGCATTATTCTGGAACTTTAACTATGAGTTAAAGCTGCTGTCCCCAAACTCTGTGGCAATTCTTACTGAGTTTCCTCCTGCGCTGAAAATGTGACAAGGCACCTCCGTAACATTTCCAGATAACCGAGTGTAATTGTTTTTTGTTTGACTTAAACCTGCCCAAGTCCTTCCAAACCTCTTGGAAGGTGCCGGTGTGTGGTAGTGTGGCTGAGAAGTGTGGTGCTTCTCTCACAGCCCCTGCTTTGCTTTGATGTGGTGGAAGCAACTTTCTTCTGCAGATATTACTATTCTCCTCTTCCCTGAAATATTAGCATCAGAGAAGTAGTAAACTGATCAGATTCTGACGGTGATCTGCTGCTACATATGTACACTAATATTTTTATTGGGCTAAAGGGCACAATGCATGATCAAACCATGTCCTGACAACCTACATACCATCTCCTAAATCTCTGCCAGTCTCTGCTGCTAGGAAATGTTTTTTGCATTAGCAGCCTTCTCCTCTCCAAATGTCTCCCGTTCTCCCTCCAGACTTCACTGAGTTACTCTCAGTTTACTTTTGAGTAAAAAGCAGCACAACTCAGAAGGTTTCTTTCGCTTTCTAATAAACCATAAAATACAAAGTTAGCTGATATTTGTGGAATGGGTAAGCCCAGGAGATGCTGCAGGTCCCTTTACATATCTGTAGACTGTGTGCTGGAATACAGTCAATTTTTAGTATTCATCACGTTAAATAAGGGCAACAAAATACGAAGCCTGTATTTCCCCCCAATAGTGAACTGGAGTTATTTTAAATGCCTAAGAAAATGAAGCACTGTAGATGGAGATGTTGTTGTACCCCAATTCACTGAACACTCTCGGGGACAATTTGAATCAGTAAAACAGCATTACAAAGCGGTATGTAAGCCATGAGATATAATTAATGCGTTTATAGCCAAATGATCGGTAGATAAGCATTGAGTGGGGCTGAGCTAATCTAACTGGATAGGAAGGAGCTGCATGTGGCAGGAAAAGCGTGGATAAAGATCTTCAGGGGCGAGACGGCATCTTAACTTGCCCTGTGATCAGCCCCCTTACAAAGGGAAAGCAACCTCTGTGGTTTCAAAAATCACCTTCTCCCTGCCCTGCCAACTTCTGCCTTTGCAAAAGGCTCCTCGGGATAAAGAACGAAAGTGAATTGTTCTGAACTATCTTGATCTGTTGAGCTCCACGCCCGCCCCCCTCTCAATACCACCCCCCGCTTCAGTAAACCCGTACAGGCACTATAAATCCTGGAGAAGGAAAGTTTCTTGCAGCTGGAAAAAGCAGATGTTAACAAAGACTTTCAAGGAACGTTAAACACCAGCAGCCCCCAGACCCTGGCCTCCCCCAGCCCGCACCGCCTGTCAAAAAGCAGCTCTGGTTTTCCCATTCAAAATGGGAGAAAGAGCCACACTTGTGGGAGAATTTCAGCAGCGCCCACTGAAACACACACAAAAAAAAAAAAAAAAAAAAAGGAGAGGGGAAGAAAGGGGCATTTTGATGCATTTCTGACCCCCGGTGAGAGATTTGCCCGTCTCCGAGGCGCAAATCGAGACTTGTTTTCCTCCCGGCATTTCAACTTTGTATTTCCCCCTCACCCTGAGAAAGCCACCCCTCCCATCGCATCGCCTCCCTCAGAAAGGGGGAAAAAAAAAAAGGCGCCCTCAAACAACAAAAAAAAAAAACACCACAACCTTTTCGAAGCGACCGGTAGAAATCAGTCCACGCTAAAAAATAAATAAATAAGATGAATTAAATGCCCATCGATCGCTGCGGATTTTCAAGCTGGAGAAATAGGAAAAAATGAGCCCGACCCGGCGGTACCTGCGGAGCGAGGGGAGAGGAGCCGCCTGCGCGCCTGGACGCGGTGCCCGCAGCCGGGAGCGCCCGGAAGGGTGCGGGGTGTGCGCGGGTGTGCGAGCGAGCAGCCGCCCTTACCGGGAGCCCCTCGGGCGCGGGTCCGCGGCGCCGCTGCCGCCTCTGCCGGTGCTGCCCGCCCGCCCGCGCGGAGGCTGCGCGGCTCCGGCTCCGCCGCTCACTCCGCCTCGGCCATCGCCGGTGCCGCCGCTGCTCCGCTCCTCCGGGCTTAGCACCCAAATTTCTCCTCCCAATATTCTGACCGCAGCTATACAACAAAAGCTTTCTCTTTACCAAGACAGTAGTAATACGTCCCAGGGTAAACCGGATGTGAAATAGGCTGTGACTTCATGCCAGAGAGATTTTATTTTAGAAAGGAAGGTGGTACCAAGCTCTCATCTAGAGACCAATCCGCCCATTTTTTATATGCAGCACAATTTAACTTCCAGTGCTCTCGCCCTAATCCCTTTCTCTCTGGCTGCAGACTCAAATCCTTCTACAATCTGCAGCGTTATTATTTGGCGGGGAGGCTGCACGGCGGGGGGGGGAACGCTACACTGAGAATCTTCAGACACTTGCAGTTTACAAAACAGTCTATTTGAAGGGTCGTACATTAAAAATATAACCGATTGCGTTAACGTTCAACCTTTGATCAAATATTTAACCAAGGCATAAATATGAATGAAGGCTACCTAGAAATGTAGAGGATGCAGCACTACGCGTGTGTGCCTGCAGGCGGTATATACCCATAGAGACCAGGCGATAGCCCATGGATGTAACCAGATGGGGACAGTGATGCTGTGCAATCGTAATTAAAATTAAACTCAGGTAACACGCATTTTGGGCGAGACCCTTAGAAAGCCCGCTCCGGGAGCCGGTGCCTCGGTAGGTGCCACGTTTGCCCGGACCGGGCCCAGGACTGTGCCGAGGGCTATGTTCGGGGGCTGTGTTCGGGAGCTCCAGCCCCTGGTCCCGCCGCACTGCTCTCCCACCTGGCCGCTGGGGATCAGCGGCGGCACAGCCCCCGGCCCCTCGGAGCCCCGCAGGGGACCAGAGCCGGGACAGCCCCCGCGCCCCGCCTGAGCCCGCGGCGGGAGAGACGCTCCCGGCCGCCCCCCGGGCCTGGCCCACCTGTGGTCGCCGAGGGGCACGGTTCTGCTTGAAGTTAACGTCAGTGTAAGCCCCCCCTCCCCACTGACCGTCCTCAGGTGTGAGCAAGCGGTGAGCTCAGCATGTGCTGATACTTCTGCAGAGGAACAAGGAGAAAGTTGGATGCATCAGGTCTGGAGAGGTGTTGGGTGTGCCAGGAGAGCATCACGCAGCCACTTACCTGCCCACCACAGGGTATCGTGGCTTTAGCTCGAGGCACCTTTCCTCAGCTCCAAGCCTTCTGCAGAAATGTCAGACACCGCTAATTGCCATGAACACAGCATGGTCAGCTGTCTTAGCTCTGTTTAAAGCTAAAATGAACTGCTCAGTCAACAGTACCTGCTACTTATAAAGCACTACCAGCATCCGTGGGGTGCAAAACATCCTTATATGCACCTACTGCATTTCAAATACTGTCTCCTTTCCCTCTTCCCTTCTCAGTGCCATCGCCAATCCAATTTCGCTTCCCTCCTATGACGCTGCTCCAAAGGATGTCAAAATCCACATATTAATATTTTGTCACAGATAACCTGAATTGGTATCCTGTGTTAGAGATAAACTCTCTGTTGTGAGCTTTATCCAGATTTTCAAATCAAGTATTGCACGTTCTACCCATCTTAATGAAATACATTATTTGTTTGTCTTTGTAACAGCCTGAGAAGGATTTGAGGTGACCCAACAAACCAATGACATTCATAGCTAAGGCTGGCAGTAACTTCCAAGGTGGCAGTTATTTTGGATAAGTGCCTGACTTACAACAGTCTAAATGCTGCAATGATTTCCCTAAGCACAAGGAAAATGGAAATTTTGTTTATCAAAGTCCCCTAGTGCACCAAGTTCATCCAGTCATTATGCTCACCATTAAATAGCCACAGGTTGTTTTAAAGACTTGTGATGGGCTTTTTGCTTAGTTTCTTGACATTTCCACTGTAGTTCATCTCATTTTGAGTCAAGGTTGTCAGCAGTGTACAGAAAAGTAAGCAACAGAGAAACCTACTGACTTCCCAAGGGAATTTTAAGCAGTGATTTTTCAAATCACTAGTGCATAGACACTCTTAGAGGCTAGAGGGATTTTCCAGATACGGAGTGTTTCCACCTGCATTTGCTCTTAGCTGATATATTTTACTGGTTTTATTCTTGCACTGAAGCATGAGAGAGTTTTGCTTAAGCAACAAGTAAGCTGAGGTCCTCAGACGAGTTTACAAAA
Source organism: Patagioenas fasciata (assembly GCF_037038585.1). Taxonomy (NCBI): domain Eukaryota; kingdom Metazoa; phylum Chordata; class Aves; order Columbiformes; family Columbidae; genus Patagioenas; species Patagioenas fasciata. Next base: position 12,367,021 of record NC_092533.1, on the reverse strand, counting down.
ACAGCACAAGGGATTTTTATTGAAGTACATGGACAATGTGAGGCTGTAAAACCACTGAGATTCCTTGCCCTGTCACTAGGGCATTAATTGTATTACCTGCAATGACCGTAAACTGTTTTTTCCAGATGAATAACAGAGGTTTGCAAAGATAAATAAATGTTCAACATAGCTCCAGTATTTTATTTTCCCTTTAATTTTTCATGATCAAATAGATTATAAGTACATTTGCTGTATTTGTGTGTCTGTGATAGGTAGCTAGACAGACAGATGGGCTGAAAAGCGTATGATGGAATGTCTACAGATTAATGTACCTCTGTTCTCTAAAATCCAAGCAAGCAGGCAGCTGAAGTAGTCTCAGAACCCATGAGACATAACCTTGCATCCTATAGTATTCTTCTTGACTTACTTATTTCAATTAGTACATAAACAATGACAACAGTTTTTATTTTAGTGAAGTGTCAAGGGTTATACAGGGTGGTCTTTGCCTCCATGGACACAACTGCCATTTGCCTAAGGTTGATATATTTTTCTGAGTTCTCCCTGGGTGAAAATATTGACCTAAAATTGGAAGCTGCTCATTCTCTCTCTAATTCTCATCTGCTCAGAAAGTAGGACAAAACTATTTTTCTTCCATGACTGAGATTTCTGTCCATCAGTGCTCACATGTAACCCAGATTTTCCCTTTTCTTTTCAAAGGCTGTTATCACAGTTATCATATCGTTCCATAGTAAATGCTAAAAATATTTGGATGTAGTCAAACAAATAGGCTGTTTTATGATGGATTGTGGTAACAAAATAACTGTTTTTTTCAGGAAAAAAAGAAATCCAATAGAAGAAAATATAATTTGTTGTGACCAACAGGAATGCTCTTTTGAAGAACAAGTGCTAAGTGGGGGATACATGTCTTGCAATTCTTACTTTTTCCCTTTCTCATCCAAATTCCACCCATCTAATCCAAACACCACTTATGGTAAAGCATTTATCAAATAAGTCCATCTGTGGGTTTCAGGCACCTAACTTAAGAGGATGACTTTGAGAACCTTAAGCTACATATAGGAACGTGTATATTACCAGGAAGTCTTACGGTCATTTGATTCCATTCTTGAATGAATTGTTCAAATGAGAAAGGAAAGATGCACTTGAACTTGGTGTTTCCAGGTAACTCAGTATTAGCTGATATGCATCTCACTGCATGCTTTTTCAAGCCAGCTTTATGCCTCCATAAGTTTTCAAAAACAGGCTATGTCATTCAAGTTGCAAGGTAGTGTAGAGCAAAATCCTCTGAAAACAATGTTATTAAAATCTAAACGGTCAGCCAAGACAAACTTGGCACACCTACTACGTGCAATGCTTTGAACCTCAATGTTAGTGCCAGTGATTAGTACCAATGAAGTTAAACCAATTGAATCCTATCTTGGTAAAATGTATTTATTAAATGATGTATTAAAATTGACACAAAGAGAGATTTTTGAAGTAGTTAGACCTATTTTTGCTTTTGAATTTCTACTAAGCACTTTCTGAAGTCTGGTCTATTCCTTAGCTGCCTACATCTTTTCTCAGTGTATATATATACATAACGCACAGAGTATTTAAATAGGTCACCAGGGAAGAATGGGTTTTTTCAGTGTTGTGTTTCTTATAATTTTGTTCTTTGTGTGTACAAAATATACATTTGATTTTAGCTTAGGAGCATATATAAAACAACTGAAATTCCACAGCAGAATGCTTTGACACAATGTGTCCTGAATACTCAAGGGATTTGAATAAAGCAAATGAAACTCAGAGATTTACTGGCATACAGCAGATCAGATAAAGAATTAAAACAGAAAGACCATCTGCTCCAAAGCTTTGCACTCCGTTAGTTACAAGTCCTGCTTGTGTGATTAAATGGAAATATTTTGTTAAATATATTATTTGAATTTGATTTCTAAATTAATGTGTTTCAGAAATACATGGATTTTGGTAGACATAACAAAATTCAGTTGCTTAACTTCTGTTTTTTCCCCTTAACTTAGAGCCAC